>NC_062545.1:243913594-245207621 GCF_016906955.1 Phacochoerus africanus
CTGCCATTTATGGCTTCAAGCATGGCAGAAGAGTTCAGGTCCTTCCATGTCCCTATCACTTTTCTGTTTCATAGCACATGGTGGTGATGACAAGCACAAAAGTAGATCTGTTGCTAGCCTCAGCTGCTATTTGATTCAGGAAGTGACACAGTATCTTTGTTTTTCTAGGATATAGTATTGGATCAAGAAGGCAAAGAGTGCATCAGTTGTCCTCTCCCTCCTTGTTGCTCCCAAGGTGTTCCTTTCCCAGGTGCTGAAGTTCTTGCATTCCCTCCTTGGCCATAAAGTCAGTGTTTTCCATCCTGGTAGTGAGAACTGTTCACCTTCTCTCCAACCATCCCCTACTTGCACTCATACCTTTCATCTAGAAGGGTGGGTACATATAGGACAGATTTACAGAAACTCATAATGTCCCCCACCTTGGTTCATGTGGGCATTATAGGAGAATTTCATGAGCGGTGTGCTCAACCAAGTGGTCATTATAGATGTTTGTGATCTAGGACCATGTCAATTGACAAATTCAGGTGGCTGAACCAGAATTAAGTTTGAATCTCTAAGCTCTCTTTTTGTTGGGCTTCCACCCAGAGGGTGGATTACTCTTAGGGGAAAGAAGGAAGCATCATAGCCAAGGATGCACAGGTTAGAACCCCAGATTTTCAAAAAAGTTGTTTTGAAAATCCCTACTCTTCTTTCCTGATTATTTCCCTAGAGGCCGCCAAGAGGAGATGAACTCTTTCTGAGGGTGGCCCAGCTACCAAACTATCTCTCTTAGGAGTGTGGACCAGGAGGAGGTATTCGAGATAGAGTCAGGAATCTTTTTGAGTTTATTTTCAAGGAGGCCATGCTTGTTCTTGATAATTTCAGATTCTTGAGGAGAGTCAGAGGCATAGAATGTCTATCAGACACCTTAATTATTGCCCCATCTGAGGATGGTCTTTGTGACAAAAAACACATCATAATCAGAAGGTATGGAAACCCTAAAGCATGAAACACTTTAGTTTCAAGGGCCTCAGTGCTGTGCTGGTGTAGGCTAATCGGACTGCAACAGCAACACTGTAGCCTGAAAAGTATTTGCAATAGTTAGGCATGAGGTCGCACCGAGGTCAAAAGTCCCGGCCAAGAATGGGCAGGGGCAATGCCCTGTTAATGTGGCCTCCTTCATAACAAGTCAAACAGGCCACCTTAGAAGGACAAGCAAGCCTGGTATGCAATGGTAGCTTCTACATCAAACACATACCTTTTATTTTGGGCCCAGCCTGTGATGATGGATTCATTGTCATGTTTAGTGCATTGATGGATCCAAGGGGCAAGTGGCCAGTGATCTGGGCAGTGCAGGCGTGTTCAGCAGCCTGATTCCGGTTGGTCTCATAAAAGAATAGGCCTTTACAGTGGACTTCTCCGTGACTGACCCAGAATTTTCAGTTGGCAGCCACAATTTGTTTCCATAGTTTGTAGCCCCCAAGAGGAGTGTCTATCATCTGTGTCTTCCAAGTGGCACATCAGAGAACTAGCGCATTGGCAACATTCCATGAGTAAAAAAAAAAAACATGTCCTGTCCTTAGGAGTATTGTCTAAGGTAAGGATGATGGCTTTCATTTTAGCCCACTGGGCTGACCTGCCCTTACCACAGTCAGTCTTCAGAGTTGTCTTTGAGGTTGGACTGCCTCTCAGTTGTGGTTGGACTCCTCCCAGTGGATGCCATCAGGTTTAAACTTAGCCAAATCATCAGCAAACCAGGCCAAGGCATTCCATCGAGGGCATCATTAAACCAACAGCTTTGCTTCAGACAGTGGCCACCTTTACACCTAGTGCTTTGTCTTCATTGCCAGCAAAGCAGGCTATAGCAGGGATCATGTATATTGTGAGGTTGGTCCTGTGTTATTAGGCAAGGCTTTGCATTCACTTTCCCTTTTGAGTAGTTGCTCACTCATGTCTCAACCAAAAAACCTCTAATTGCTTTCAGTCCACCCAAAGTTCTATATCAAAGCAAAGTCCTCATTCCTTTTCACCATTTATTTCCACTTTATAGTTTCCCTGGCCCAGCAGCCTCAACCATGTTGCCTTTCAGCTTACTGCCCCATTAACATGCTATCATCCCTTCCCAGGGCCATGCTGTCATGCTTGCCCAGAGGAAGGTGAGGAAAGACCAAGACACCACTTGGGTAGCTGGTTTTAATCCTACTCCTCATCATAGGGAGTCCTTAACAGATAGGAGAGTGGGGTCCTTACTGCCCCCACCTTGCCTACCACTTGGGTGTGATCACAAGGATCTTCTCATCCCTGAACCTGATGTGCAGGGCCCTTACTCTTCAAGAAAACTATGCCTCTGTCAATATCCCCTCCTTATTTCCTACTCTGTCAGCTCTTGGATTTGATTTACCCTACTTTTTTCTTTGTATGTGCCAGCTTTTACAAGACAATAAATTGGCTGTGGGTATTGACAAAAGACATAAGGCCACCATCAGAAACAAAAAAGTTTTATTACTGATGGCATAGCAGAGAGCACGAGCGCTTGTATTTTCGAATCAGTCCCCCTTATCCCCAAGAACCAGGAGGCAATGCAGAGGATCCAGATGAACACAGAGCACGCAGTGGGTTTATATGGCATCTGAGGAATGCTGCATTTGGGGAATCTCCAGCTTTTAGTAAAGGGTAAGCAAGATTACTCTTTGTCTGAAGTATCGATATCAATATCCCTGGACGATATCAATATCCCTCAAGATTGCTCGCTGCAAACCCATCTCCGAGAAATGTCCCAGGTAAAGAGGAGCCAAGGCTTTGCATTCTTGGCATATACAGTAAGAATATGCAGGGACACTCAGAGCCCATGGCAAATTGCCTCTGCCAGCACTACTGTGGAGATCCTAGGAGTCATTTGTGTCTGCAACCATTACAGAAAATCTTGATATAATGAGATTATTGATATTTGTGACTTATATCCCTCAAGTGATTCTTTTAAAAAATATAGTAAATGCCTTGAGTTTATAAATATATAATTGTATAGATATCATTAGACTTAATAATAACAAATCATGTTCCTATTATTTCTACTTCAGTTTTAAATAATGTTTCTTTGATTATGCAATATAATTAGGATTTAGAATGAAATATGGCAGAATACCTATCTTACACTTATTTGTGCTATTACATACAGAATTATAATATTTCCAAGACAGAATTATACACAGCCAATACATGAACAAAAAACATAGTGAACATTTGGTGGACAGTTGTTTTCTCCCCAACTACCATGAGAGTAAATGTAAGTGCTGAGGACATGGAGAGAACAAGAATGCAGAGATTCATCAGGACACATGTATGTCCCAAAATATTGGTTTTGTGAAGCTGTCTGGTCTCTTCATTGTTCCAGTGGGGAAAGGGCTGCTACAGGCAGTATTAACCAGCTCTTGGGCACTGGAGTCAGTTAAAAGGGATTGTTTCAACTGAAGAGGAGGCAAATAGCAAGGGCTTCTAGGAGCCATATGTGGAAAATATGGTAGCCATTTGCGGAAGAAATGTGGAGGAAGAGATCTAGAATGTTTTGAAGATCAGCTACCAATTGTCTAGAAATTAGTTAATGATTAAGTCACTTAACAGACAGCAGTCTTATAGAATAAGATTTCAGATATACTCCCTTTTTTTCCTAATAAGTAAGATATACTTAGTTAATGATTAAGGCACTTAACAGACAGCAGTCTTATAGAATAAGATTTCAGATATACTCCCTTTTTTTCCTAATAAGTAAGTGAAAAGTGGTTCTATTCACACTAAAGCCAGGAAAATACTTGGAATTGAGGAATATTCTTTGCCTTAATATGAGGCTATAGCTTTAGAGGAAGCTGTTTTAGAGAAGTGGCAGGAGCAGGACAATGATCAAGCCTCAGTACCAGGAAGGTACCCCCTAGCTCTGTGCCAGTAACTGTGACACCCCTAATATCACTAGACACGGGGCTGCAAAAGATCATTGTAAGAACCAATTCTTATAATGGACCAGGAGCTAGGTGTTAGCAGCTATAAGGGGGAACAAAGAGGGGAAAATAAGAAAAAGAAAAACACAATAAACAAGAAATAACTGCAATCTTAACTTTAAAATGAGCTAGCAAACAAAATACATGAAGAAATCTAGTGCTAAGATGACTAACAGTATCATTCAGATCATGAATTCATTCCTAGCTGAAGAGCATAAACAAAGCAAAAAGAAAAGCCACACAAAAAAGTGACATTATTTGCAAAATAAGCCAAGAATTAATATCCAGAATATGTAAATAACTCATACAGCTCAGTAAGAAAAAAGACAAATAGCTCACTGGGGAAATGGGTAAACAACTCAAAAAGGCTTTACACAAAAGAAGAAACAAATAGCCAACAGAGACATTCTACCTCAAGAAGGGAGATGAAAATTAAATCCATGGTTAAACATAATTATATACCCATTATATTGGCAAAAATTAGCAAGTCTGACAAAACCAAGTGTGAAGAGGATGTGGGGAAACAAGTCTCAGACATGATTGGTGGGACTGTGAATTGCAGTGGCTACTTGCGAGAACAATCTTAGCCCAGCAATTTCAGAAATTCTGGCACATTTTCCAGATGTGTAGGAGAAAATTCTTTACAATGTTGCTTGTAATAGTGAAAAATGAGAAACATGCAAATATCCCCTTAGGGAATAATAAATATATTATTTTCATATGACAGAATGCTTTTTCCAGTGAAAATTTATGAACCAAAGCAACTTTGATGTCTCTAAAAAATATTGCTTTGGGAGTTCTTATCATGGCTCAGCGGAAACAAATCTGGCTATTATCTATGAGGATGCAGGTTTGATTCCTGGCTTCACTCAGTGGGTTAAGGATCTGGCGTTGCCATGGGCTGTGGTGTAGGTCGAAGATGCAGCTCAGATCCCGCATTGCTGTGGGTGTGGCGTAGGCTGGCAGCTACAGCTCCAATTCAACCCTTAGACTTGGAGCCTCCATGTGGTGCAGGTGCATCCCTAAAAAGACAAAAAATAAAATAAATAAATAATATTGCTTTAAGTAAAAGATAGCAAGTGATTCATGTAGGGCTACTTATGTAAAGATTGAAAACGTAAAATAATACTGTATAGTTTATGAATACATGTATTTATAAGAAATAAAGTGTATCAAAACATTCATTGGAATGATAACCACCAATTTCAGAATAGTAGTCTCCATAGAGGGAGAAAGAGTAATAAAACTGAGGACAGGCAGAAAAGGAGTATTAACCGTATATGTAATGTTTTCTTTCTTTTTTTTTTTTTTTTTGGCCACACCCACGGCATGTAGAAGCTCATGGGCCAGGAATCAAACCCGAGCCAGAGCAGAGATGCCAAATCCTTAACTGCTAGGCCACCAGGGAATTCCTGTTTTATTTATTAAAAATGAAAACCTTAAAGCAAAGTATCAAAGTATTTCACTCAAAACTTCTATATTATTGTTATCAAGATTAAATGACTTTTGAAGTTCTCTGAAGGCCTAGCAAGTTAAGGATCCAGTGTTGTCACTACTATGGCTCTGGTCACTGCTATGATGCAAGTTCGATCCCCAGCCCAGGAGCTTCTGCATGCCATGGCCATGACCTAGAGGGGGAAAAAAAAAAAGATTTAATGGCTTTTCCTTAAAAAACAAGTTCATCATAGAGAATTGGAAAGACAAAACATGAGCTTGAAAGTGGCATTTTGAGTTTGTTTCCCAGATTAATTCTGAGTGCTATTCTCCAGGTCAGAGAGCTTTTTCATTCTCTTCTGCTCTTTCAGATATTATACTTCTTATCATGTATTTGGGGGAAATCCAAATGTCATAGTCATTTACATTACAGGCAAAGAAGCTCTTGGTGTTATTGATTACAGAGAGGATGAAGACGAGGTTGTTAGTATGTAAGAACAACAGAAACAAGAACAAAAATGGAAAAATATCTTCTTCAATGTTTCAGAAACCCAAGGAAATATTTTCACGTTTCAGTGGCATAGTAGACCTCGTCATATCAGAGTTCATGTCCTTTTAGTGATGAAATCAGGACTTTTTTTGTAGCTTTAGCTCTCACTTCTGCTCACATACCACCAGAATTTTCTTAAGAATATATACTCTTTTAGTCTGTCAGCTCTTTAATTCTTATACTATTTCCTACTAAGTCAGAAATTATAAAATCAGATCCCAAAACAGTCTTTACCTCAGGATCAGGTTCTGTGCAAGAGAGGATACTAAATTATTAACTTCCAAAGCCTCCCAAAACTATTTGTGTTATAAGAATAAACCTGAAAACTTAAGAAGTCATAATTTCAAGCCGTAGTGAGAAAATATTAAGACATTTTGTTTGCTTGCTTTTTTGTACAGAGGGTGCTTTATGGGGAGCAAAGTAGCCTGGGTTCCCAGGGTCATCTAGTCTTTGGAGAGTTATCAAAATAACTTGCTGCCTCAAACTAATAATACTCTGAATACTAGAAATACTCACCTGATTTTTAACTCTAAGAGTTGTCTGTCCCCTCTGTTCATTCTCAGAACTGAGTTTGCATACACTGGGCATTTAGTAATGCTTGTTCATGAGACCAAGGAGGTTGACATTGATCCAAATGGATTACATTGTTTCTAGTCCCAGCATTTGTAGCTATTATCTCATGTGTCTTTGGAATAGAAGCTGGCCTGATCATATATAGCTGGCCTTTATGCAGGGTACCAGCTAAATTCCTACTGTGTATATTCTTGTTAGTACTGTATCACCATTATCTGTAAGTAGAATATAGACATCATTCTCAGTGTAAAAAAAAAAAAAATCAGAAAAACCATTAATTATACACAATTCCAGCTATTTTTACTTTTACCTATTCCTAACCTTGGCTCTCTCCTTAAGCACTAGCTGAATTGTGTATGCTGTGTTCAATCAAATCTTTCTGTACATGCCATGAGTCATTCTTGGTTTCACTTGACCATCTATGTTCTCTTGCCTCCTCCACATTAGAAAATTGTTTAGAGTAAAATCAGCAAACATTTACTGAGTATTCGCTTTGTGTATTATTCTAAGTACTTTACAAATATTATCTTTATCATTTCATATGCACAAAAATCTCAGGCACTATTATTTGTATTTTAAAGATGAGGAAATAGAATCACGGAAGATACTTTATTTAATGTGTAAAAATTTTCCGTGATACTTCTCTAAGGAGCAAAGATGAAATCTATGTCAAACAGCTTTGAAATAAGTAAAGTACAAACATTTTACTATTTACCTGCCTTGTAATAAGACTCAATGACGCTTGAATGAGTGAATAATTATTACTGAGATTTACCACATTTTGTGTAGGTAGAATTGCCAGAATAATGCAAAGTATAAATATACTAAGCACTGTGTCTACAACTCAGTAGCCATCCCCTCATCATATTCTAGTTTTCTTCTTCTCCTATCTTTTTCCCTTTAAATTTCAAAATCACAATGATTGTCCGATTGAATATCTTTCAAAGGTCATGATGAATTATTCTGTAAAATTTGAAATGTTATACTCAGAAAGGTCAAACCTTATTTTTTGGTATGAAGTACCACATGGATTTATTTTTCCTGGGCATTTTTTCTTTTTTCAAAGGAAAGATGGCAAGAGATTTAGAGCAGAGTGCCCTCTTGAGGAAATTTTAGCACCTTCTAAAAAGCTGGCATAGTTGAAATGAGAAAATTCAGATAAATGATGTCCACACTGACTGAAGCTCAGACAAAGGAAACATTAAAAAGTAAGAGTAACCAAATACCAGATATTTGAGAATTAAGATTCTAATTTAGTAACCATAAATAAGAATTTTTAAATTAAAAAAAACTGTAAAAGTTATTTCATTTCCTCTTATTCACTCAGTCCTTCAAGTAGTATTTATTAAGCACCTATCATGTGCCAGGGACCACATCTAGCACAGCAGTCAATGAAACATAGTCTCTGCCTTCATGATGCTTACTGCCTGCGGGGGAGATCTCAGTGAAGGGAAATGAACAAATATATATGGAACTATAAACTAGGAAAAGTACTTTGAAGGAAATTAAAGGGTTCTACAGTAGAGAAGAATAAAGTAAGTTCTACTTAGGGTGGTCAAGGAAAGCCCTTCTGAAAGGAAATAATTGAGCCTCATCAATTTGTTTTTCAGTCCATTCCAAGTTTACCCATCTAATAGAGACAGTCTTATGCACCCTTTTCCCAGCCTTGTTCTGCCTTATCTCTGCCCCAATCCTGGACTGAGTTGAATTCTGTCTCTACCTCTGTAGGCAAGCAGGCATTCATTCTTCATTTCACTAGCTAGTCCCCTTTGCCTTAGAGCCTCACTTTCACCGCAGTGGGGGGCCTGCTCAATTAATAATTGTCTTCCTTATTAACACTGATAGCCTCTGATAGTAGAACATTAACATATTATTATACTTAAAGGCCACATTTCCAACATCATTAAGAAAGTAGAGGATCTCAGAAGATGAAAAAGGTAGATAACTCTTCCTGCCACTATGCTTTGAACACAGAGAGAGAAATAGACATGAAGCAGGCAGAAAACTTGAACATGCAATGCAGTTTGTTCATAGTGACTTTGAAATATCGATGATAATGGGCAAATTGAAGGCTCCAACTGGAATTGGAAATATGGAACTACATCTCGGGAAAGAGCTCAGTAGAAATATTTTTCAAGGATTTAAAAGCTCACACAGACATGCTATATAATGGTGAACCTGAATCTCCACTAGTGTATTATTCTAACCCTTATAACTAAACTTTTTTCTCCAGATGGGTTGATTCTGCCAGAGTGGAGGATTTAACTGGTGTGGAAAGCATTGCTTGCAAGTGGGTGGCCTAAGTGTCTTCTGGATTGGTATTTATGCAACCGTATGAGTCTAGGACCTGAACTTTGAGGAAGCTGTGCTTCTCCCTTAGTTGTACCTGTAAATAGCTCTTGTCAAGAAAACTAACCACCTTTTCCTTATTAACCAGATGATCGTGAACAAAATACTTAACCCCTTTGAATCTCACTTCCCTCACTCATAAATTGGGATTTAAAATCTCTGCTTATTTTGGAATTCCTGCTATTGTGCAGTGGGCTAAGAATCTGACTGCAGCAGCTCAGGTCACTGTGGAGGCATGGTTTCAATGCCCTGTTGGGTGCCCTGAATTAAAGGATCTGGCATTGCCACAGCTGTGGTGTAGGTCTTAACTGCAGTTCAGGTTCAGTCCCTGGCCTGAGAACTTCCGTATGGCACAGGAGCAGCCATTAAAAAAAAAAAACCTCTGCTTATTTCACAAAGTTACTATATTTTGAATATGAATAATGTGTGCTATGCAGGCTAGATTGTGCTGAAATTAATACATTCATACATTGTTGCTACTAGGTAGCAATTTGGAAAATTCACCAAAAACCATAAAATTCACAAACTCCTTTGTATCAGTATTTTGGTTCCTGATAATTTATTATATTTTTTAAAAACTATAAAGTTACATACATTGTAGCGTTTTCTATAAAAGAAAATATTATAAATAATAATAAGATGTTTAAAGACAACATCTTCCTTAACATAATGAAATATTGATTAGCTCCTAAGTAAACTATATGTGTATAGAAAGAGGGGGGGAGTTCCCGTCGTGGCGCAGTGGTTAACGAATCCAACTAGGAATCATGAGGTTGTGGGTTCGATCCCTGCCCTTGCTCAGTGGGTTAACGATCCGGCGTTGCGGTGAGCTGTGGTGTAGGTTGCAGATGTGGCTCGGATCCCGCGTTGCTGTGGCTCTGGTGTACGCTGGTGGCTACAGCTCTGATTAGACCCCTAGCCTGGGAATCTCCATATGCCGCCGGAGCGGCCCAAGAAATAGCAAAAAGACAAAAAAAAAAAAACTAGAAAGAGGGTGGAAGGAAACATGAAAAACAATTCATAGAATGGTAGAATTATAAGCATTTTTCATTTTGGTAATTTATCTGAATGTTATTTCTCTAGCAGAATAATTTAAATGCTTAAAACATTTTAAAATTGGGAGTTCCTGTCGTGGCTCAGTGGTTAACAAATCTGACTAGGAATCATGAGGTTGTGGGTTCAATCCCTGGCCTCGATCTGTGGGTTAAGGATCTGGCGTTGCTGTGCCTGTGGTGTAGGCCGGTGGCTGCAGCTCAGATTCAACCCCTAGCCTGGAAACCTCCATACGCCAGGGGTGCAGCCCTAGAAAAGACAAAAAAAAAAAAAAAAAGAAAAAAAGAAAAATTTTAAATGAAAAAGTGTTTTGGACACCAAACTGAATTACTTCTTATTGTCTCTTGTTTTTTATTTAGGGAAATTATCGTTTCATGAAACTTCTGCTTACACGTAGAGCAAACTGGATGCAGAAGGATTTAGAAGAAATGACTCCTTTACACCTGACTACCCGGCACAAGAGCCCTAAATGTTTGGCACTTCTGCTGAAGTTTATGGCACCAGGAGAAGTGGATACACAGGATAAAAACAAGGTAACAGACTGTCAAAATCAAAAACAAATAGAGCCGATAATTTCTTTCTTTTTTCTTTTTCTTTTTTTTTCTCAATGAATTTTATCTGCAAAATAAACCTTCTTCATGAAAAAATAAAAAAAGAGCAGAAAGCAAATGCTTTATTTTATGATGTAAAGCCTCAAGAAAGAAAACCTAAATTACCACTCCTGCATGGTAGAACAATTCCAAGTCTCCATACACTCCAGTAAAGTATTTCACTTAAATTCCGTCATTTTATCTCCCAACAACCATGTGTGGTGGGTAGTATCATCTTTTTACATATGAAGAAACTAAACCTCAAAAAGATTAATATCCTGCCCAAGATCCAAGTGTCAGGACTGTAATTCAAAGCCAGTCCTGTCTAACTCCAAAACTCAGTATCTGATTGCTAGTCATGATGGGGGCTGTAGGTGGTTAGATTTGTGGTGGACAGAGGCCCCGGGTCATGGACTAAGTGCACAGTGCTTTTATGACCTGGGCTTTGGCACCATTCTTCTTGGGTTTCAATGTAGAAGCCACCACTTGTTCTGTGTCTTTGGACAAATTACTTAGCTGCCTCAATTTTATCATATGTGAAAAGGGAGATGATAAGTTTATTGAAGATAAAATGAGGTGATACCTAATGAAGTGGTTAGCACAATGCCTAGTGCATAGTATGCTTGCAATAAATGTTAACTATAAAATTATCATTATTATGTTTCTTTTGATTCTAACATCTGCTCTGGCATTTTTACTAGGATTTATTATCTTCCCTGCTTCCTGAATTTTAACGTATTGTACACATTGGTCACTGTTTTGATCAATGCTCTGATCATTCTTTACAGGAAAAAAAAAAATGTGGTCTTTAGTTAGACAAATGCAATCATCCTCTTCCTTTTCATCAGGCACTTAGAGTCTTACTAATGCTAGCATTCCTATGTAATTAAAACTCTTATGATTAATTCACTAGGTTTATGTTCAATAATCTTTGCATTTTCATGTTCTTTATGTGAATTTTAGATTTTATTTAGTAATCACTCATATAACCCAAAGTTCTGAAATCAGCTTTAACTTTCTTTTACAACTCTTGTAAATTAATGTTATTCTTAACTCACAGCATTTATAGTGCTAATATTTCAGTGGAAAAGCACTGGGATCAATCTACAAAGACCCATTAATCACATAAGAAGCTACTACTGTCTTTGGGCTTCATGTCTTCCCCCATATATTCTATGAACTTCCTGCTATCTTCTAATTCCTGTATATTCTTCTGTTATTGAACAAGAATGGGAGGTAATTCAGTCAGATAGATGGAAAATGGATCTGGATAGTCCAGGCAGACACAGAGAAGAAAGAAGAGCAAAAGCCTAGAGCAGTGCGTCTCAAACCAGCTGAGGTGAAGGATCTGTTTTTTTTTTTTTTTAATTTCTAATCTGTCATGGACCAATACTTTCATAAAATACATTAAAAATGAACAACAAAAAGACAAACAACCCAATTTAAAAATGGGCAAAGAACTTGAATAGACATTTTTCCAAAGAGGATATTCGAATAGCCAATAAGCACATGAAAAGATGCTCAATATTACTAATCATTAGAGAAACGCAAATAAAAAACTACAATGAGATAGCACTTCACATCCTTTAGGATAGGTATAACAACAAAAAACAAAAATAGCAAGTGTTGGTGAGAACGTGGAGAGATTTGAAGCCTTGTGCCCTGCTGGTAGGAATGTAAAATGGTATGGCCCCTGTGGGAAACAATGTGGCAATTCCTCAAAAAAATTAATATAGGACTACTATATGATCCAGTAAATCTACTTCTGGTTATATACCCAAAAGAATTGAAATCAGGAGCACGAACAGATCTTTGTATATCCATGTTTATAGCAGCACTATTCACAATAGCCAGAAAATGGAAACAACTCAGATGTCTATTGACAGCTGAATAAACAAAATGCAGTATATACATACCATGGAATATTATTTAGGCTTAAAAATGAATGGAATTCTGACACATGCTTCGTGCTACGTGCTACAAGAATGAACTTTGAGGACACATGCAAAGTGAAATAAGTCATACGCAAAAGGACAAATATTGTATGATTCCACTTAGGAATCAGATTTGTAGAAAGTATACTGGTTGCCAGGGGACGGGAAGGAGGTGGGACTTGGAAGTTATTGTTAAACAGATATGGAGTTTCAGTTTGGGAAGATGAAAAATTCTAGGAATGAATGGTGCTAATGGTTGCACAACAATGTAAATATACTTAATGTTACTGAATTCTTCACTTAGAAATAGTTAAAACAGTAAATTTCATGTTATGTACATTTTACCATGGTCAAAAAAAAAAAAGAATTACTAGAAAAAGAAAAAACAAACATGTAAAAAAATTACAACCCCAAACTTTTTACTGTTAGATTCAGTAGGCATAATATGTTTCAGTAAATACATTCGGAACAAACATAATGTAGGAAAAGAAAAGAATCACAGAAACTATACATGTTTAGTGAAAATGTAGTTATAGGCAATTAATTGCTATGATATTTGTGACTTTTTTGTTCTACACTTATCACTAAACAAAAAGTAATGAGTTAGATAATAATTCTTCATATTAGATGCCAATAGGTACACTTTGAATAAATACCACATATGTCAACATTTAAAGTTTTTAACATGACAAATGAGATTGGTTCCTGCTGTTAAATGATCTAATTCTAGAGTGACTTGACGACAGTGATACTTGTAAGGGATAACGTCTATCTAAACAGGTTCTGTGTGTTTTCTTAATAATTCTCCTAATAGGGAAAACAGTAAGTTGATGAGAATGATAGAAGAGATTTTAAAGTAACATCAACAAATTCAGGATGTTCATTTTTAACTTTTATCTAAAATAAAGCAGTTGTTGCTATATTTTCTAAATGGGTCTTAATGTCAGTAAGTAGATCTAATAATTTATCCTATAAAATTGTAGTTAAATTTATCCTTTGATATCATAAGTAGATTCCAGATCCATGATTTCCTATGCATGGATGTTTTTCTGGTAGATATTAAAATTTAAAATCTTCTATCAGATTCTTAAGGTGATTACTGCAGTATCAAGACCATCACTTAGGGAGTTCCCCTTGTGGTTCAGTGGTAACCATGAGCTGCAGTGTAGGTCCCAGATGCGGCTCAGATCTGGCGCTGCTGTGGTTGCGGTATAGGCCGGCAGCTGTAGCTCTATTTTGACCCCTAGTCTGAGAACTTTCACATGCTGAGGGTGCAGCACTAACAAGACAAAAAAAAATTTTTTTTAATTAAAAATTAAGACTATCACCTACTTTGTTGGTAATTATTCATAAAGTATTGGGCAGCTTTTCTCTTTCTCAGTATTACCATTTATTTGTACTTGATTACCTAAATCCCCGCCACGATTAAGACATTAGATTCAGGAGTCAGACTGCCTGAGTTAAAATCTCTGTTCAGTTTCCTCATCAATCGCATGCAAATTCAAGAGTACTCATTTCCTGGAATTGTCATGACAATTACAGGAGATAAAACATAAAGAGCTCTTACGACAGTGCCTGTCACACCATAAAAGCTGGGGAAACTTTATGTTGCCACTATTACTGTTATTATTGTTGTTATTTTGAGAATCTCTCAATTTTGCAGCAAACAGCTCTGCATTGGAGTGCCTACTACAATAACCCTGAGCATGTGAAGCTGCTCATCAAGCATGATTCCAACATTGGAATTCCTGATGTTGAAGGCAAGATCCCACTTCACTGGGCAGCCAACCACAAAGACCCAAGTGCTGTTCATACTGTGCGGTGCATTCTGGTGGGTACAAGTGGTGCTGCTAACCTGGGTAGCCTTTCCAAAAAAAAACTGTATTATGAAATATCCAATATATGCAAAAGCATGTATATGACACACCATCAAATTATGAAGCAAAAGAATACAACAAACTTGTGCACTCATCACCCAACCAATAGAACATTTTAATGCTGCTATGTAAGATCACACAGACGTGTCCTATGTGCCAGTTTCCAAATGCATTCTCCCCTGCTGCGCCATGCTCATTCCTGTCCCCCATCAACTACTTTTCTAAATTTATATTTATCGTCCCTGACTTTGTCTTATACTTGCTCTTATTAAATAGTAAGTATATATAAATGAATATTTATACAATAATATAAGGTATACATATAAGGTATAAAGAAGAAGGAAACTTGTTACTCATCACTGAGCTGAGGAGCCAAGTACATTACCATCACCTTTGAAGTTCCCTGGGTATTTTCTCTTTTCTTGGAGGTAGCCACTATCCTCAATTTTGTGTTTATCATTCCACTGATTTTCATTTTAGTTTTGTGGCATATGTTTGTATCCCTAAACAATAGGTTGTTTTGTTTTTAGTGCTTTTGAATTTTAGGTACGTAGAATTATACTGCATGTATTCTTCCATAACATACTTTTCTCCTGCTCAGTGTTATGGTGATTTTATCTGTGTTGCTGTGAGTAGCTGTCATGTATTACTTTTTACTGCTGTATAGTATTCCATTTTGTGAAAATTAAATGACCTACATTAGTCTGTTATTGACGGGTGTTTGGAACTGTTTTCTATTTTTTACTATTTAGAAACAATGCTGCTTTGAACTTTTTAGAAGCATATCTACACTATGTTTTTAACTGGTTGTTGCAGGTGTATAGAAATGCAGTTGATACTTTTGGCGATCAATTATATATCTAATCAATTTGTTATACTTTTTTGTTAATTTTGAATATTTGTCAGTAGAGTCTTTGAGGTTTTCTAATAACTCCTTAAATTCCAACTTTTATGGTAGTCTAATATTTAGTTCTATTTGCCTATAATATACAAATTAAACTAAAATATATTAATATTTTATTTATACAATAATTTATTTCTATATACATGTTAACTAATTTCTTTGCTCTGCATTTCTTCTTGAATCTCAAATTTTCCTTTTACAGTTACTATCTTACTTCCTGAAATATAATTCTTAGAACTTCCTTTACTGTAGCTCTACGATGGTAAACTCCCTAATTTTGTTAAGAATGTCTGCATTTCCACCATGTTCTTAAATGTACAGTTTTCCTGTATACATATTTCTAAGTCATTATAGTTACTTTTCTCAGCTCTTTCATTTTGTCATTTTTGTCATTTTGCTTTCTGCCTTTCATTGTTCCTCTTAAAGTGTCTGTTATTGATCTGTTATTTCTTTATAGATGATCTATCTTTTCTCTCAGGCTGCTTTTAAAATTTTTTTCTAGGAGTTCCCATCGTGGTACAGTGGTTAATGAATCCAACTAGGAACCATGAGGTTTTGGGTTCAATCCCTGGCCTCACTCAGTGGGTTAAGGATCCAGCGTTGCCGTGAGCTGTGGTGTAGGTCACAGATGTGGCTCGGCTCTGGCGTTGCTGCGGCTCTGGTGTAGGCTAGCAGCAACAGCTCTGGTTAGACCCCTAGCCTGGGAACCTCCATGTGCTGCGGGTGTGGCCCTAAAAAGACCAAAAAAAAAAAAAAGATGTAATTTTTTTTTTTTCTGTGTGGCATCCTACAGTTTTACTACATGTGCCTAGTGTGACTTTTTTTTTTCCCCCGTTTGGCATACATTCTGATTATTGCATCTCGGTTCTGGAAAATATTTAGCCCTTATCTCTGTAAATATTGCCTCTCTTTCATTCTCTCTATCCCTGCCTATAGGGTCTCCAGTAATACATATTTTAGATCTTTCCATTTCATGTCTCAACTTCTTTTTTACATTTCTACCTTCTTGTCCCTCTCTGCTCCATTCTGGGTAATTACATCAAGTCTGCCTTCCAATTTACCAAGTCTTTCTTCAGCTGAGTCTAGTCTCTTGTTTACTTTATTCATTGAGTCTTTGATCGTAGTGATTATATTTTCACTTCTAAAAGTTTAATTTGCTTCTTTTTCAGATCTGCCTGGTCATTTTGATAGTTTTCGTTCCTTGTTCACCTTTAATTTCATTTTTTATTTTCCTACATATTTCATGGATAGTTATTTTATATTCTTTATGTGTTAATTCCAAGATCTAAAGTCCTTGAAAGATGATTCTTACTCAAAATGTCTTATTTCCTCACACCTTTGGCATTTTTTTCCCTTGTAAACACATCTTAGTCCTTGGGAGACTCAAGGGCCTAGAATACCATTGTGGTAATATTCCATTTCTCCTTTTTTTATTGTAGTGTTTATAATACTTTTTATGCCCCTATCTTTTGTAAAATACACTGATGTATAGGCAGTTCTAAATCTAGGATGGCCCTTCAGAGAGTTTTCAAATTGGGGCAAGAGAGCTTGGCTGTGGATGTGTCTTAATCTAAGAAGGGGCCTGATGCTGAGTGAGGTTACTCCCTTTAGCTGAAGCTATTCCAAAAGGCTGACAGTAGAGAGTTATCTGCTGGCAGCCCTAGCAGCAGCTGGGGAAGTCTTGAAGGGGGACCAAAGCAGTACATCACATCTGCTACAAAGATCCAGTAGAGGAGTTCCCGTCGTGGCGCAGTGGTTAACGAATCTGACTAAGAACCATGAGGTTGCGAGTTCGATCCCCGGCCTTGCTCAGTGGGTTAATGATCCGGCATTGCCGTGAGCTGTGGTGTAGGTTGCACACATGGCTCAGATCCCGAGTTGCTGTGGCTCTGGCATAGGCCGGTGGCTACAGCTCCGACTGGACCCCTAGCCTGGGAACCTCCATATGCCACGGGAGCGGCCCAAGAAATGACAAAAAAAGACAAAAAAAAAGATCCAGTAGAAAAATGGATAAGTGTTATGAATTGTCAATTTAAATGAAATATCCAATAAATGTATGATAAAAAATCTCAACCTCATTCATAAAAGAAATATAAATTAACCATTAGTGAAATGCTTTTCATATTTACAAGGAGAAAAATACTGTTTTTTGTTTGTTTGTTTGAATGATTTCTTTCCCATTATAGTTGGTTTACAGTGTTCTATCAGTTTTCTACTGCACAGCAAAGTGACCCAGTCACATACATATATATACATTCTTTTTCTCACATTGTCCTCCATCATGTTCTATCACAAGTGACTAGATCTAGTTCCCTGTGCTATACAGCAGGATCTCATTGCTTATCCACTCCAAATGCAATAATTTGCATCTATTAACTCCAGACTACCAGTAAATTTGATAATACCAAGTAGTTAATTTGTGTCAGCATGTGGGGAAATATAAACTCTTGCATATTTATCATGGATATGCTAATTAATACAACCATTTGGAGAGTAGTTTGACAATACCTAATTGGAGGTACAGGTACCCTTCAGACCAGCAATTTCCCTTGAACATCTGGCTAGAGAAAAATCTCATATGTATGCCATAAGAGTACATGTAAAGAAAGTATATTTATTGCAGCATTATTGTTAATAGTGGAAAAAATGTAAATAACCTAATGTCCTTTAGTTGGAGAATCGGTAACTAAACTGTAGTCTAACAAATGGAATTGTATCAACATATATACCCAAATGTATAGTGTTGAAAGAAAAAAATTCAAAAGTGTAATGTTGAAAGAGAGATTCAGGGGTGTACATGGTATAATGCATAAGGTTTATCTATTGTTTATGGATGTACATATATGAAGCAAAAATACAAAACATATGGCTTTAGCTGAATCCATAATAGATATAAAAAGCACTTTAGGCAAAATGTTGATTCCTGTTTAATCTAGATAGTATATATTGTTTATTGGATCTTTTCTGTACTTTTTGTAGTTAAGTATGAAAATAAGCTTTTACAGATTTAGACTATATGCTATTTTCTGGAATTTTATCACTTTATTTCTGCTGAGAGAGAATATATAGGTTTCAAAAGTTGCTCAGTTTAGAGTTCCTGTTGTGGTTCAGCAGTAACGAACCTGACCAGGATCCATGAGGATGCAGGGTCAATCCCTGGCCTTGCTCAGTGGGTTAAGGATCCAGCATTGCCATCCAGCTATGATGTAGGTTGCAGACGCAGCTCGAATCTGGGGTTGCTGTAGCTATGGTGCTGTAGGCAGGCAGCTGCAGTTCAGATTTGACCCCTAGCCTTCCATATGCTGCAGGTGCGGGCCTAAAAAAAAAAAAAAATTGCTCAGCTAATACTTATGTCAAATGTGAATTATTGAGGATTCCATGCATGTTTGAAGCCTCTGGTTCCTTAAAAACAGGATGCTGCTCCAACAGAGTCTTTACTGAACTGGCAAGACTACGAGGGTCGAACACCTCTTCACTTTGCAGTCGCTGATGGGAATGTGACAGTGGTTGATGTCTTGACCTCATACGAAAGCTGCAATATAACATCCTATGATAACTTATTTCGAACCCCACTTCACTGGGCAGCTTTACTAGGTAAGTTAAGTGTGAAACCAGGTATCAACAGTAGGAGGAACTGCATGAGTATAGGAATTTTCCTTGGCTTCTCTCCCTCTGTCAGCTCCCACCTCCTATTTAATTATATTAATTTTTCATTGACCTGTGGCATTTTATACCTAAAATCCCTGTTGTATGCTTAAATTTTAGCAATGTAAGTATATTCTGTTATGTATTATTGCAACATTGTGTCCTAGCTTTTCATTTTTATTATAAATTAAAGTACATTCATTGACATGTAAATTTAAAATAATTTTCACATTCATTGCCTTTGCTTTTTGGGAGAAGGGCTTTAATTTTATGTTTGTGGTAATACTATGATATTTGGTTTTCTTTTCTTCATATTCCCTGATATGTCTTTTACTTAACCTTTTTGGGGATCGCTTTTTTAGAAGAGAAAGTATGTATATATTTGTATAAGACTAATTTTTGGCAATCTGAGAGTCTTTCTCTTTTAGTGAAGGAGTTTTACCCATTCATATTCATTATTATAAGTTGTATAAATTAATCTTTTTTTCATTATTCTGCTCTTTGAGTATTAGCTGTGTTTTAGTCTTTTCCTTATTTGGGTTTTTTTTCTGTTTCTTTTGTTTTCTGTCTTGTGGCATATGGATTATATTTGTTGTTATTTGGTTTGGAATTGCCTAATGTTTTGGGAGAGTTTTTAGATTCTACTAATAGTTACTTTTAAATTTATCAAAAACTTTCTAAAGCCCAAGTCAGAGTCAAGAGCAAAAACTACATCTACCGATTCTCATCTTTTTAAAGTGAGGAATTTAGGAGTTCCCTGTGGCCTGGCGGGTTAAGGATCTGGCATTATCAGTGCTGTGGCTCAGGTCACTTCGGTGGTGCAGGTTCTCTCCCTGGCCTGGGAACTTCTATATGCCTCGGGCATGGCCAAAAAAAAAAAAAAAAGTTGTGATAAAATGAGGACTTTAGCATACTTTCACTTATAACTCTTTGCATATGTTAATGTAATTTGACGGTTATTATTTCATATTAGTAATTATTAATAAACCATTATTATCATGAATTTAGTTTTAAATTATGTATTGTTTCTTTTTAAAATGATGCTTACATTTGTATTCCGTTTTATAGTCAGATTTATTTTGCAGTTTCATTTCAATGTTCAGTTTTATCTCTTTTCCTCTGCATTCTAGGAGGACTTTGCAAATTTGTCTCCATGACACTAAACTGCCTTTTTGTTCCACAAGTTCTGCTTTCTTTCTGCCTCTTGTAGATTGTATTTTAGGTTATATTTTGATTTCCTTCTCTCATCCATATTTCTTTTTATCTCAGCTTTTTTCCTTTTTACCTCCTTCCTTTACATTTTCATTTCAGATTATCTTCTTCTTAGGATATTCTGTCTCATTTCATAGAGACCATCTCTTTCCACAAGTCAAGGATGCCAAACAGTTGCTTGAAATTTCCCTCTGGATCCTTCTCTAGATCATTTTCTGAGGTATGCTTTTTTCTTTCTGATGGTGTTTCTTTTCCCTGTCCTGAATATATTTTCATATAGCCTTTTCTGAATTTCTGTCTTTATCTTTCAAACAAGATAAGAGGTACTTTTGCCCATTTGTGTTATGGAGAACTCTATCTCAAACCATAGCTGGAGAGCAGATAGATGAGCTCAACTCCCATTCAGATTCCTTTTTGTCTGCCTGGTTTTCATGCAGTGTATTCTTGCTCTGCTAATGTGGAATCTTCTTCTGCCTGGTTCCCTATATACTGAACAATGGCATGTGTGACACTCCGGTATCCTAAACATACTGTTACCAGGCTTGTTCATTCTTTGATCCTCTTTACAGGTCCTCACTTGTGAAGGCCACATCTACATCCTCCAGAATGTGTTGCAGAACATTTTTTTCCACAACCAACTCATCATTCCTGTGCACTTATTTCCTGGGATTTGAAATCACTGTGTAGATGCTTAAAAATTGGGGGAGGGAGATTAGAGAGGATGGAGAGAAGGCCTCAGAGGTTACGAGAGATTGCGTTATAATTCTCCTGAATAGCTGGAGAGAACAGCCGTACAGTTCTGACTGGTTGTGCAATGGAACCTGGAGGCTAGGGACACCGATGACTGAGAGGGACTGACTTCTAATGCACCTTCCTTCCCTTTTTATAGGCAGTTTTATAAGGTGAAGCCAGGGAATGCAGTGAGCCGATGTCTGATACGGTTTGTTTGTTTGTTTGTTTCTCAATCTGGCAATGATAGTTAGTTATTTCCTTCCTGATTGAAGCGTTAAATTTTAGTGTAAGCTTTTGCCTTTGTGCCACATCAATCATAGTATTTCAGTGAGAAGTTAGGAGAGACAGTTCTGGGGGCCGCCATTCCAAAACCATTTAAATGCTGGTTTATGTGCTAGTGGTTTTTCTCACCCCTTTCCTTTAAATGGATTATAGATGAATTAGTCCTTTTATGTGATAACTACCTTGTGTCTGCTTTTAGGGCATGCACAGATTGTCCATCTCCTTTTAGAAAGAAATAAGTCTGGAACCATCCCATCTGACAGCCAAGGAGCAACACCCTTGCACTATGCAGCTCAGAGTAACTTTGCTGTAAGTAAATCACCGTAATTACTTTTTTTTTTAAATGTTGAGTTGTAAGAAGCAAACAGCAAAATTCCATGTACCCCCGGTTCAGTTTACTACATTGATAACTTCTTGCAAAAGTGTAAATACAATGTCATAAGCAGGAAATTGACATTGATATAATCCACTGACTTTCAGATTTCACTGTTACATGTATTCATTTGTGTGTTTGTGTTGCAGTTATTTTTTTAATAATTGCTTATACTATTCACTGTGAATCAGGTGATAATATTAATTTTTATAAAGTCGTTAGTCACATGTGAAGTTTTAAAGAATTTTTGTTTTATTATTTAGTGTAATAGTTTGCCTTGCTGTCAGTATACTTCATCTTTTTGTTAATTGTAAGGCACTAAGGACAGCTTAGTGTTTAGCAATCTGTAATTGTACTGAAGGTAGTGGGCAAAGCTTTAGAACTAGACAGACCTTAGGTAAAATCCTGATTGTGCAGTTTGCTAGCAGCATGACCTTATACAATTTTCTTAACTGAGGCTCTTTCTTCATATGTAAAAATGAAAATAATTATACCTTTTCCTTCAGGATTACTCTAAGAATTAGAGAAAACTTATGACCAGTGCCTAGTGTAATGCTTGGCCTAGAGACTACCCAAGAAATAGATTGCATCATTATTATTATTTGTGCTAATAATTTTATTATATATCTGAGAAGAAAAAATATGAATTATTAGTATATCCTGGTTTTTCCCACCTTTCATGATCATTAATAGTTCTTTTTTTATTTTTTCCATTATAGTTGGTTTACAGTATTCTGTCAGTTTTCTACTGTACAGCAAAGTGACGCAGTCACACACACACACACACACACACACACACACATATATATATGCATTCTTTTTCTCACATTACCCTCCATCATGTTCCATCACAAGTGACTAGATCTAGTTCCCTGTGCTATACAGCAGGATCTCATTGCTTATCCACTCCAAATGCAATAGATTACACTTATTAACCCCCAGCTCTCAGTCCATCCCACTCCCTCCCCCTCCCCCTTGGCAACCACAAGTCTGTTCTCCAAGTCCATGAGTTTCCTTTCTGTGGAAAGATTCATTTGTGCCATGTATTAGATTCCAGATGTAAGTGATATCATATAGTTATTTCCTTACTGCCCTTTACAGTTTACAAAGCACTTTCTTATCCATTATGTCACCTGTTCCAGCCAGCACAATAATGTCTAGGCTGCTTCAGCTTCCTGGGTATGAGCGGCTACTAAGAACTAGAGATGCATCCAAAGAGACCCATATTAAAGCAGTCATAATGGTCTTTGATGCCTTCTACATGGGTGTGCATAGTGAAACTCTTGGTTTCTTTAAATTATAAGAATGTCATCTTCAACATAGTATAATTCCATCTTCCTGACCTCACCAAATGCACCATTGAATATACTGAATACTTGGCTTGCTAAAATACCTGGTTTTTCCCACCTTTCTTTCTCTCTGGTGCCCAGAGCCACTATAGCTATAGTCCTCCCTCCTGGCATTCCTAAAAATCTAGTCTATTTATCACCTAGAGTTTTGATAAACCGTCATATAAGATCTCAGAAAAATACAGAGGATTTTGAAGAGGAGTTCATTCTTATTACAAATAAATAAGAAATTCAATTGGCCTAGTCTTGTCAATCTATGAAAATCAGAATTCAGTCCATATTCCAGCACAGGCCTATGAAAAGACATGGTATTTCTATTTACAAATGAGGAAACTAAGGTTCTAAGGGATTAAATGATTTGCCCAAGATCTTGAACCCAGGTTTTAGGCTCCAAATTTAACATATGTACAAGAACAAGTAATTAAGTAACTATGCTAAGAGGAGTAGGAAAGAATACTAGAACATTATAGATGTTTATTAAAAGAAACACTTGCTGTAGATAATATACCAATTACAGAAATAGTTTTTTAAATAATTATGCAGATTTTCTAAGCTCAATTTCAAGTCCCTTGATCCCTTAGATTCTATTAACTCACAAGAGGTTGTAATTCTCTTGAAAAAAAAAAAATCATCGTAAACAGGAGTTCCTGTCATGGCACAGTGGAAATGAATCTGACTAGGAACCATGAGGTTTCGGGTTTGATCCCCAGCCTCACTCAGTGGATTAAGGATCCCGCATTACCGTGAGCTATGGTGTAGGTCGCAGATGTGGCTCAGATCTGGCGTTGCTGTGGCTGCGGCGTAGGCCAGCAGCTGTAGCTCTGATTGGTCCCCTAGCCTGGGAACCTCCATATGCCACAGGTGCAGACCAAACAAACAAAAAAACAAAAATTCATAAACAATGAAAGACCCATAACATCCTTGCAAACATTCATTAATAAGAAAACGTATTCAAAAAAAAAAAAATGAAAACCACTAAAAAAAAAAAAGAAAACGTATTCAACAAAGAAATGTTTGCAAATTATTAAAAGAAAACAAAAAAAATCACCATTTTAAAAATTCATTTATTTATTCGAATCTACTTAATAAACACATAAAATAGATCCTCTGAGCACTAAGCTATAATATCCCAGCAGCTCAACAATTCATGTTAACTCTAGGAAGCATTGTGTATAGCAGTGGAAAGAATGCAGTGATTTAACCTTGGATTCTACTCCAGTATCTGCTACCAATGTTTTCATGACCTTGAGCCTAAATTTCATCTGTGAAACAAGGAGCTGGATTAAATTAGCCCTTAAACTTTTTCTTTCTTCAAAATATTAAGCATCAACATTTTATAATTTTTAGCCAACTAACAGCCTCCAGAAATTTTTTTTTGAAACTATTTTGTTTCTATTCAAGCATAAGTTCCTATGACCTGCCTAAAAGTTTGTGAGCATCTGAGTTTTGAGGAAAGATGCAATTTTAAATGCTATAAATATTAACCTCCATGAAAATTGTCAAGCACTATTAGAATTAATAAGGGTCCTAATTTTTGTATGATCCCATAGAGGAAGGATCTTAAATGTAGGAATTGCTGAATAAATACTTGTTTAAAGGAATCGAACTCTACATTTCTCAGTAACCACCTATCACTATTGAATAGATGTATTAACTATTTTAAAAAACAATAACAAAACACATAGTGAGAGAATATATTGGCCTTCTCTGCAGTTAAGTTTTTAAACATGATCATTCTCAGTTATCAGAATGTTGAATGAGGGGGTTATAATTTTCAAGTGCTATGAAGACTAAAACCAATATATAAGGACAGAATATGGTTAGTTTCAGTGGAAATTATAGTTTTATCATTAATAAAAGAGATAATTTCATTTGATTCAAAAGTAGAGGGAAAAAATACTTTGCTTTTTAGTGAAAGTCGTAACTCTGGCTTTATTATCATAGAAAATGCCCCTCACTCTGTTGTCTAAAAATTTAAATGAAGTTTTCTTACAGGAAACAGTTAAAGTGTTTCTAAAACATCCTTCAGTAAAAGATGACTCAGACCTTGAAGGGAGAACATCCTTTATGTGGGCTGCTGGGAAAGGCAGTGATGATGTCCTTAGGACTATGCTGAATTTAAAATCTGACATTGACATTAACATGGCAGATAAATATGGAGGCACAGGTAAGAATCTATAGACATATTCATTTTGCTTTCCTCCAGGCTCCAAAGTGTAGGTGGTGCTCTAACATTTGTAAAATAGTAAGTTGAAACCATGGTTCCTAATCTAACATTGTTTGACTTTCATCTTTACTTTTTAAGGTTAGGTTGCCAGGATATCACTTCAGTGACTTTATTTCTTCCAAGTATTATTGCTTAAATTAGCCTATGCTTCTACCAAGTGAATCTTGGTCTTATTGCTCTTTAGACATGAGTGCAGGAACTCTTCTGATCATGTATCTTTGCATAAAAAGCATCAACCTGTACTTTAAAACTATGCATATTGAGTAGTTATTAACTGTATTTTCAAAAATTTAGAATTATATTTTAAGGAATGCACACATCTAATTATGTTCTGTCCGGTCTCATTTACCATGTATACTCTTCTCAGTTTTGGATAGCGCCGCTGCATCCCGAATCTCCCGTTTTAGAGATAATCTCCTATGACTCTAGACATTTCACAGTTTCAAAAACTCTTACTAAGTGCTTCCTTTAATCTCTTTTTGTAATATGAGAGCCCTCTAACTCTGTGTTGAATACTAAGAGAAGTGCAAGTTTTTTAAACACTCATTGTCACCTTGGAGGTCTCTTCCTTCTGTAATGCCATCAAGCTTCCATATCTGAGAGTTTCACATCTGTGGGTGTGGAGGACTGACTTGTATTCATTGTACTGCACCATCTTATATAAAGGGGCTTGAGCATCTTCAGATTTTGGTATCCATGGGGACTCCTGGAACCAATCCCCCACAGATGTCAGTGGATACCTGTATATCCACATTGCAAGTCAGAAAGAGAAAGAAAAATCACACAACAGCACAGTAACCCTGAACCCTCAGCTATTTGCCTCTCAATGTTATGTTTTCTTATTTGTAAAACATATGAGAGCCATTTGCACCTACCTATTATCCTGGATAAGATCTTTCTTGTTCACCAGAACTATTGATGCAGCACTTGGGGGACTGAGGGAATGGAGACACCTAATGTCTCCCTCCCTTGTCCTAGACCATCACACCTTCCAATTGTTTAAAAAGAGATAATATCAATTATGATTAAAGGGTTTAACTTCCAAAAGTTTCTTTTATTTTTTTTTTCTTTTTATGGCTGTACCTGCGGCATGTGGAAGTTCCTGGGCTAGGGATTGAATTGAAGCTGCAGCTACTGGCCTATGCCACAGCCATGGCGACACCAGATCCAAGCTGCATCTGTGACCTACATGCAGCTTGTGGCAATGCCAGATCCTTAACCCACTGAGCAAGGCCAGGGATCAAACCCACATTCTCACAGAGAAAACAGTGGGTCCTTGGCCCACAGTGGGAACTCCCCAAAGCTAGTTCTTTATCAAAGCTTCATAGTAGACCTAAAGCTTCTTAAGGAGTATTGTACAATAGGACGCTGAGTTTATAAATGGTCAGAACATTTAAAATTTTTGTCAGACTGTTATTAGTATATAATCTTTGTCACTACCATAACTTTTTGTTTAACTTTTCATGTATTTTAATAAAGTATGGGCTGGGATACTTGTGTTCTCTTAACCAAAGTTGTCTTTGTGATGTGCATCATAGTTGGGATTGAGACATAAATTCTTCTCAAATTCATTCATTCCCTGGGCTCTTTTCCTAAGGAGATTTTACTATGTCAGAGATATTTTCCTGACATTTCTCTTCTATGCCAGTGTGTTCCTCTACATCACCCCTGTAAAGGGCTGTTTTCCTTTAATTAAAAATGAGTTCTTATCAATAGCAGTATATGGGGATCTTGATTCAAATACATTAACACTAGGAAAAAACCATAGGCCATCAGGAAAATGTGAACACTATCTGGATTTTTGATATTATAAAACTTTTGTTAATATTTTCTAGGTATCAAGTGGGACTATCTTTTCTTTGCATTGCCATGGCTGGGATTCTGCAAACCACATTCTCCCTTTGCCAGCAGGGGAGTCAGCCTATAGCGGGCAGTACAGGGAGACTGGAAAGCTGGAAGAGGAATGAGGGATTACATCTTCCTGTTTGCTTCCTATTCTTGTTTTTGTTTCCTGTTCCTGTCAGTATTACCCTAGTAAATCTTATTACCAAGCAGAGCAGTGACAGCTTATTCCAATAGCAAGTTAATTTCACTCTGCTTTTTCTGACCCTCATAGTACCAGCCAAAGAGCACCCTCCTCGGAGATAGCAGCAACAGCCTAAGCAGAGCCCCTCCTCAGAGCTCTGAGTTTCAGTTCTGCAGGGTGCCTCTTCTAAGCTTTTGAAGTCTTAATAATTCCATCCTCTTCTTCTTTTTGTTCCCTTGGTCTCAGGGGAGCTAGCTGTTTTCTGCATTTACTGCCTCTGTGTGATACCTTAGTGTTCCCTTTTTGCTTTTTTAGTTCTTTAGGACAAAGCTAACAATTCTTTATCTTGAAATCTCTCTGTTAAAGTGTCTAGTGTGAGTGTGGTTTCTGTCTCTTGATTGGACTCAGACTGACACAGTGGTTGTATTTTAAAAAGAATCCTTGTCTTTCAGACATACTAAGATAGTCACAGATAGAAGGATATGACTCTGGAATTTTCTTCAAAACAATCAGAAGTGGGGGGAATGGATAGAAGTTAGATGAAACAAATTAGCCATGCGTTGATAATTGTTGATACCAGGCAATGACTATATTGAGTTCAGTGGACCTTTACTTTTGAATATGTTTGAAAATTTCCATAATATAAAGTTATCAAAAAATAATTTTTAAAGCTCCTATGAAAATGTGTGGTACTTTTTCAAAGAGGGAGCAACAACAGTAGTCTAAGATTATTATTATTTTTTTTTGTCTTTTGTCTTTGTTGTTGTTGTTGTTGTTGTTGTTGTTGTTGTTGTTGCTATTTCTTGGGCCGCTCCCGCGGCATATGGAGGTTCCCAGGCTAGGGGTTGAATTGGAGCTGTAACCACCGGCCTACGCCAGAGCCACAGCAACACGGGATCCGAGCCGCATCTGCAACCTACACCACAGCTCACGGCAATGCCGGATCGTTAACCCACTGAGCAAGGGCAGGGACCGAACCCGCAACCTCATGGTTCCTAGTTGGATTCGTTAACCACTGCGCCACGACGGGAACTCCTAAGATTATTTTTAAATAAAGTAAATGAAATTAGAAATGGGGAATTTCCTTTAATCATTAATTCAAACTTTTGCTTAATTAAAATTTTGTCTGTTTTTAAAAAATTTGACATTAATATTTGTTTGAAGAGTATATGCTGTGTACTTGATGCAACATTACACGACTGTAGAATTTCAGCATTAAAAATACCTTAAAGGGAGTTCCCGTCGTGGTACAGTGGTTAACGAATCCAACTAGCAACCATGAGGTTGCGGGTTTGGTCCCTGCCCTTGCTCAGTGGGTTAACGATCCGGCTTTGCCGTGAGCTGTGGTGTAGGTTGCAGATGCGGCTCGGATCCCGCGTTGCTGTGGCTCTGGTGTAGGCTGGTGGCTACAGCTCCGATTTGACCCCTAACCTGGGAATCTCCATATGCTGCAGGAGCGGCCCAAGAAATGGCAAAAAGACCAAAAAAAAAAAAAAAAAAAGAAAAAAGTACCTTAAGGAGTTCCTGTTGTGACTCAGTGGAAATGAACCCGACCTACTATGCAGGCTCCTGGCCTCACTCAGTGGGTTAAGGATCCAGCATTACCGTGAGCTGTGGTGTTAAGTCGCAGATGCGGCTTGGATCTGGCATTGCTGTGGCTATGGTGTAGCTGTAGCTGCAGCTCCAATTGGACCCGTAGCCAGGGAACTTCCATATTCTGCAGGTGTGGCCCTAAAAAGCCAAAAAAGAAAAAGGTACCTTAAAATTAAATCTAGTCCAGGGTTTTCCAAACCATGTACTTCAGAATAACACATTCCTATAGAGGAACCTGAAGTGCTGCTAAGGATATGGTTGCTTAAGTGGGTAACCCTCTACCCCTACTTAACTATGTTATATGTTGGGTGTTTTATTAAAAATTTCCCTTGGGGTAGTTCCCATCATGGCTCAGCAGAAACGAATCTGACTTGTATCCCTGAGGACACAGGTTCAATCCCTGGCCTTGCTCAGTGGGTTAAGGATCTGGCGTTGCTGTGAGCTGTGGTGTGGGTCACAGACATGGCTCGGATCTGGCATTGCTCTCACTGTGGTGTAGGCCAGCAGCTACAGCTCTAATTCGACCGCTAGCCTGGGAACCTCCATATGCCTTGGGTGTGGCCCTAAAAAAAGGGCCACGTGGGAGAAAAAAAAAAAATTCTTAGGTTTTTAAATGTGAAAATCACTGAACTCTCACAGATATATTATGCCTTGATCTGCCTTGTAACATTCTCACCAATGTTTTTCACCAAAGGCGTCTCCCCATTGTCTTTCAGTTTCTGGTTGAACAGCTCAAATATGGTGAACCCATTACTTCCATCTTAATCTAATTCTGCTGGATGCTCTTCCTTATACTGAGCCAAAATTTGTCAAACTGAATGTTCAACTCTGTTATTTTGCACATGACATACTTCAAATATTTGAAGTCTTACACCAATCTGAATCTTGTCTAGGCCAAACTAACATTGAGCCATTTAGGTCAGGCTTTTCAAACTCAAGTATGCATAAGAATTACTAGGGATATGCCCAGATTATATAGAGATCCTGTATCGAATTCTGTCAAGTCCTGTTGATTCTACCTCCAAAATACATTCTCAATCTTTCTGCTTCTTTCCATCTCTACTCCTGTCACCCTAGTCCAAGCCATCACCATTTTTACCCAGTCTACTGCAATAGTGTTAACTGGTCTCCATGCTTTAAATTCTAGTTTACTACAATGCATTCTCAAAACAGCTTGAGTGATCTTTTTAAAGCATAAGTCAAATATCACTCACCTACTTAAACCTCTTTAGTGTCTTCCATCACTCTGACTTGTATGGTCATTTATGATCTGGCCTTTTCTACCTTTCTGACTTAACTCACGCTCACTCATTGTGCCACAGCTTCTTTATCTTCCTTAAACACATAGATTCATCCCAGTCTTTGTTTTAATTGTTCATGTTGCCCAGACTACTCTCCCTTGGGATCTTTGCTTTCTCTTTTTTTATGATTTAGTCTCAACTTAAATGTCAGCCTCTTAGCAAGCCTTTCCCTAACCACCAATCAAAGTAATCCCCTGGTCATTCTACATATTAAAACACTTCTTATTTCTTTAATTTTACCATCCATCACCCTGTAATACGTAAATGTTTATTGAGTCAGTGTTTTTGTTTGTTTGGTTTGGTTTTGCTGCTGCTTCTAAAATTTAACCTTAGTTATTTTGTTCCCTGCTGAATTCTCAGCATTATTATTACCCAGCCCACATTAGCTTCTCAACCAATCCCTAGGAACTACATTTTATAGGTTTCCCAGTTTGGGCCTATGGATCACACTTTGTGAAAAACAACATTGTCCTAGGCAATATACAGTCATAATACTTGGAGAGAAAGGTCCAGGCCTCTTGACAGTTATCCTGAAAAATTCAGAAGAATTTAAAGAGTGAAGAATTAGAAGGAATTTAGAGGGTAATCTAATGAGTCATGACATAGACACTAGAGTAGAATAGCATAGGCAGGGATCAGCATAACATGAAACTCACACATGGTCAAAATTACTTTTTCAAAGCCCTCTGGCTCAGTGGTTAGCGAACCCAACTAGCAAGCATGAGGACTCAGGTTTGATCCCTGGCCTTGCTCAGCGGGTTAAGGATCTGGTGTTGCTGTGAGCTGTGGTGTAGGTCGCAAATGTGGCTCAGATCCCACATTGCTGTGGCTCTGGCATAGGCCGGCGGTTACAGCTATGATTGGACCCCTAGCCTAGGAACCTCCATATGTCGTGGGTGCAGCCCTAAAAAGACCAACTAACCAACCAACAAACAAAAAACCCTAACCAGAGAGAAGATCACATTCCATCGCTGAAAAGAATTGCTGTTTTTAAACTGGGCACCAAGGGAATAGCTGGCTAGCATTTGGAGCCATGCTGTATGAAAAATGCACTCAGTGCAGTAAGATGCACACACTCTCGGTACCATGTAGGTGCACAGACCACCTGCAGGAATAGTACAAGTAACCAGCTGAAGGAACAGGAAATTGAAGGCTCCCATCACACAGTCCCTCAGGGGCATTTACTACTTGAGTGGGTTTGTGGTCAGAATTGCCTGCATCATTTAACTCATTTCTCTTTGACATTTTTTGTTCTCTCATTCTCTTAGAAAAAGGAAAAGATTATTAATAAACGAGTAACTGAGACGTAGAGACCATTTCAGACCAATAGGATGGAAAGGAAGAAAACAGTGAGATGGGAAAGGTAACAGGAAAGGAGAAAAGTGTGAGTAATACATATGAATAGAAAGGAAGATAGAAGTCTATAAAAGTGAAAAACAGAAAATTCTGAAGATTAAATTGCATTTAGCCAAAATGATGGGAAAATCAAAACAGGAAAAGATACATATTTAGAAGAATTAAAAGATAAAGTTGTTATTTAAAAGTTCTTCACTTTCTTTCACTTCCTCTTTAGCTTTGCATGCTGCTGCCCTTTCTGGCCATGTCAGCACTGTGAAGTTATTATTGGAAAATAACGCTCAAGTAGATGCTGCTGATGTCATGAAACATACTCCACTTTTCCGTGCCTGTGAGATGGGACACAAAGATGTCATTCAGACACTTATTAAAGGTTAGTTATTAAAAGGGCTCCTAATAAGTCACTCTCCAAAGGTGGGATTTCTTGCATTTGCCTTTTGAAATACAGCTTTACATGGCAGGGAGCTGCCCAGGTAGAAGGTTGGAGGGAAGAGTCTGGCATCAGGAAACTTGAAGTCCGTTCCTGGCTCCTCCTGTTAGTAGCTGTTTGATTTTAGAAAGGTCATTCCACCTCCTTGATTCCTCCATCCCATTTCATGATAAAGGGTTAGGATTCCTGCCTGACTATAGGTGATATATGTGGAAGCTTTTTGCTAAGCATAAAGCTTTTAAAGGACTGTTGTTATATTTTTTTAAACTTCTTTTTAACAAATGCTCTCTATAGTAGACATTTTCATTTTATTTTTGCCTGTTCAGGTGGAGCAAGGGTAGATCTGGTTGACCAAGATGGGCATTCTCTTCTGCATTGGGCAGCGCTGGGGGGAAATGCTGATGTCTGCCAGATATTGATAGAAAATAAGATCAACCCAAATGTGCAGGATTATGCAGGAAGAACCCCGCTGCAGTGCGCTGCATATGGGGGATACATCAACTGCATGGCAGTGCTTATGGAAAACAACGCAGATCCTAACATTCAAGACAAAGAGGTAGAAATTCTAGATCTTTTCTGTACTGTTTGCTCCAAAGTGTTTGGTGTATTGCTTCTTTGTCAATTAAAATTAAGTAAAACAACAATTTACCAAATGAAAAGCTCACTCACAAATATGTCAATTAAAAATACTCTTTATTTGTCCATGTTCTCTTCTAGTCCTTGTCTGTAAATCCATGTATAATTTAACAAAGTCATAATATAGAATGGGAGTTGTTTTATAAGTGTTATAAAATTTATATGCATGATATATGCATATATGTATGTAAATATATATATGATATGATTTTACAAAGCACATTTTGTTTTGTTCACTTATAATTATCACCAGTATTTTTTCACTCGGTATCACCAGTATCTTTTCACTTTGGTGCAGCCAAAAAACAAAGAAGCTACTATTATTCTTGTTTTACAGATGCAGAAATAAAAGTTTATGGAACTTAAATAATTACCCTAAGGTGACAGCAGTGGTGGGTGTGTCGGGTAGAGTCAGGGTCCAAACTATGCCTGTAACCTAGACTTATAATTAACTTCCCACTGCTGCACACTTTTTTATTATTTATAGAACATATTGCATTAATCATTGTGCATTTAACTTCTTGAACTTTTTTCTTTTGGGTAATTCTCTTAGACTAACTTCACCTAAGTAAGATTATTACTGAATCAAAGTAAGCAATGGTGTATGACTGTGACTAGGCCCTGGTATATACTGTCAAACCAATTACTAAAACATGTAGGTTACTCTGTTATTCCCTCAGCTTCATAGCACATGTATTTACTTCTCTCAACTTAGCCAATATTGACATTTGTTTGCTACTTTAATTACTTTAATTCTTTAAAAATACTGGCATGTTTTCCAGGTCAGACAATATATTCCCTATTAATTCACTTAATAAGTATTTACCAAGATTGTTATTATTATATGTGAAAGTCACATAATGAAAAATATGTACAGTATAGTCCATGTACTTATATTATTAGAAATGGATCTTTTATAATTTGTAGTACCTTTTACATTTTTTTATACAAGTTTCCAGTTCTTACATAAGTAGTATTTTACTTATGTAAGCTACTTCCCACTTCTGTTAGTTTTTTTTGTGTATTGTTTTGGACTATCCACATAAAAATAATTCTGTCTATGAGTAATAAATTCTTTTCTTTCCTTCCAATCCTTATGCCTTTCATTTCTTTGTCTTACCTTGTTGAACTATCTAGGACCTCCAATGCAGTATTGAATAGAATTGGTAATAGTTGACATCCTTAACTAAATATTTCACCATTGAATATGATGTTTGCCATAGGTTCCCTTATACTTCTGGTTGCTAAGAGTTTTTCTAAATCACAATTAGCTATTTCATTTTCATCAGATACTATTTTTGCTCTATCAACATCATCATATCATTTTTTTTCTACTCTTTGCTATTAATATGATGAATTATAATTGATTATATTGTCCCACCTATGATATATTTTAGATAAACAAATAGGTTTTTTGTTGTTGTTTGGTTGGTTTTTTTTTTTTTTTTTTTGCCTTTTAGGGATGCATCTATAGCATTTGGAGGTTCCCAGGCTATGGGTCAAATTGGAGCTGCAGCTTCCAGGCTACACCACAGCCACAGCAACATGGGATCCGAGCCGCCTCTGCAACCTACACCACACCTCACGGCAGTGCTGGATCCTTAACCCACTGAGCGGGTCCAGGGATTGAACCCACATCCTTATAGATACTAGAAGGGTTCATTACTCCTGAGCTACCACGGGAACTCCCCAGATTTTCTTTGCTAATATTGTAAGATTTCTGGAGTTCTCTGGTGACCCAGCAGTTATGGACTGTGTTGTCACTGCTGTGCCTCCAGTTTGATCCCTGGCCCAGGAACTTCCACATGCCAGGGGTGCAGCCAAAAAAAAAAAAGAGAGAGAGAGAGATTTTGCATCTTTGTTCATGAGAAAGCTTGACGTATAATTTTTCTTTCTAGTATTATATTTTCAAGTTGTTTGTTTGTTTTAGCAAGGTTATGCTGATCTTATAAAAACAGTTAGGGAGTAGTTCCCTCTTTTCGTATTCTCCTAAAGAATTTGTGTAAGATTGGTATTACTTCTTCCTTCAATGCTTGGAAGAATTTTCTGCTGAAATCACCTGGTCTGGGAATTTTCTCTGTGCAAAGGTTGTTAATTATTCAACTTCATTAATAATTACAAGACTATTCAGATTTTCTAATTATTTTCCTTTCAGCTTTGGTAAGTTGCATATTTGGAAAAATTTATCCATTTGGTTAAAAATGTCAAATGTGTTTACATAAAGTTTATCATATATTCTCTTTTATACTTTATGTCTGTAGAGCCTATGATGATTTCCTCTTAGTCATTCCATGTAGTTGTAGTGCAGGTTATCTCTTTCATTTTTTAAAAAAGCTTCAGTCTTGCTTATTCATCTTTTCCAGGGACTCCTATCTTTTAAATTTTTCTTTTCTTTCTTTTTTTTTTTTTTTGTCTTTTTGTCTTTTTGCCATTTCTTGGGCTGCTCCCGTGGCACATGGAGATTCCCAGGCTAGGGGTCTCATCAGAGCTGTAGCTGCCAGCCTACGCCAGAGCCACAGCAACACAGCATCCGAGCTGCATGCAACCTACACCACAGCTCATGGCAACACCGGATCCTTAACCCACTGAGCAAGGCCAGAGATCAAACCTGCAACCTCATTGTTCCTAGTTGGATTCGTTAACCACTGCGCCACGATGGGAACTCCCTTTTAAATTTTTCTATATTTTGTATTTAAATTTTCTATATTTTACTGGTATTTACTCTTCTCTTAATTTTACTGGTATTTTACTGGTATTTACTCTTCTCTTAATTTTTTCCTGCCACCATTTTCCTCAGGTTTAATTTAATATTTTTTAAAAGATTCTTTTGACTTCCCACTGTGGTGCAATGGGATCAGTATTATCTTGGAAGTGCTGGATCACAGGTTCAATCCCTGGCCCAGCTCAATGGGTTAATGGTCTGGCGTCGGTGCAGCTGTGACTTAGGTTGCACTTTTGTCTAGGATCTGATCCCTGGCGCAGAAACTCCATATGCCATGGGGCAGCCAAAAAAAGAAAGAGAAAAAAAAGTTTTTTTGTTTTGTTTTGTTTTTTGTCTTTTAGAGCCACACATGCAGCATATGGAGGTTCCCAGGCTAGGGGTCAAATCAGAGCTGTAGCTGCTGGCCTATACCACAGCCACAGCAACGCAGGATCCAAGCCATGTCTGAAACCTACACCACACTTCATGGCAATGCCACATCCTTAACCCATTGAGCAAGGCCAGGGATCAAACCTGCATCCTCATGGATGCGAGTCAGATTCGTTTCTGCTGAGCCAAGACAGGAACCCCCAAAAAAAGATGCTTTTGATGAAAGTTTAAATCATTGAAGTTTTTTAACATATGTATTTAAGCATGCTTCTTATTCTAAGCAATGCTTTAGCTGTACCCTACAAATTTGGATAAATTGTGCCATCACTATCATTCAACTCAAACATTGTCTAATTTCTATTTTGATTTATTATTTGACCCATAGATAATTTAGAAGTGTATTGTTTAATTTTCAGGCAGTTAGGCATTAACTTTTTGTTATTGGTTTTATTAGTTTTCCTATTGCTACTGTAACAAATTTCTACAAACTTAGTGTCTTATAACAACACAAATTTATTATCTTACTGTTCTGAATGTCAGTCCAAAATGTGTCTCACTGGGATAAAAATCATAGTGTTGGCAGGACTTTTCTCTTTTTGGAAGGTCTGGGGGGAATCTGTTTCCTTGACTTTTCTTACTCCTAGATGCTGCCCTCATTCTGTGACTTATGGCCTCATTGCTCCATCTTCAGAGCCAGCAATGACTGGCTGATTCTTTCTCACACTGCATCACTCTGACATTCACACTTCTGACTCCGTCTTTCACTTTGGGACCTTAGTGATTACAGTGGGCCTGTCTGGATGACCCAGGATAATCTTCCCAGCTCAAGGTCTGCTGATTAGCAACCTCAATTCCATCTAATTTTCCCCTCTCCATATAATATAATGTAGCTACAGATTCCAGAGATTAGGATGCAGATAAGGGAGTGCCTTATTCAGCCTACCACATTCATTTGTAGCTTAAATTTTACTGTGGTCAAAAAACATACTCTGGGAGTTCCCGTCGTGGCGCAGTGGTTCACGAATCTGACTAGGAACCATGAGGTTGCGGGTTGGGTCCCTGCCCCTGCTCAGTGGGTTAACGATCTGGCGTTGCCGTGAGCTGTGGTGTAGGTTGCAGACGCGGCTCAGATCCTGTGTTGCTGTGGCTCTGGCATAGGCCAGTGGCTACAGCTCCGATTCGACCCCTAGCCTGGGAACCTCCATATGCCGAGGGAGCGGCCCAAAGAAATAGCAAAAAGACAAAAAAAAAATACTCTGAATTGTTTTAATATTTCAAAATCTTTCAGGGCTTTCTTTATTTTCAGCATATGGTTGATTTTGGTAAATGTTCTATGTACACTTGAAAAGAGTACTAATTTTGTCATTGTTTGATGCAATGTTTTATATACATATCACTTAGTTCAAATTTTACATTATATTGTTCACACCTTCTGTATTTTTTATCTATTTGTTTCATCAGCTATTGTAAAAGATAGGTTAAAAATCTCCCAGTGGTGATGGTTTTTACCATCTCTCCCCCTTCAATGTTGTTAGTTTTCATTCTGTGTACTTAGAAGCTATGCTGTTAGATGCATATAGGACGTAGGATTATGTTGTGTTAGGATTATGATGTCTTCCTTTTGACTCCTTTAACACTATGAACTATCCCTTTTTATATCTAGCAATGCTTCATGCCTTTTTTTTTCAGACATTGAAAGGTTTTTGTTTATGCTTGTAGGGAAGAACAGCTTTGCACTGGTCCTGTAACAATGGATACCTTGATGCCATTAAATTACTCTTAGACTTTGCTGCTTTCCCTAATCAGATGGAAAACAATGAAGAGAGGTAAGCTGTTGATAAAAATAGTGTGTTGTTCATCTCACTTGCTTTATGCCATATTAAAAATCTCAAGTTTCAATACTGGCTCAGAAATAATAAGTATATTCATAAAGAAATTATACACTAAGAAATCCTGAACCAGAAAAAGGAACATGCAGTGTTGATTTAGAATCTTGAGGTTTTAAAGCTATTCGGAATTTTAGATATTATGTAGTCAAGCTACATTTTCCAGATGAGGTATCTTAGGCCTTCTTCTGCCTTATGGATAGAATAAAATCAGGGAAATCCTGACTGCCCAGGAATAGGAATTTGGTTAGGCCAGTGGAATGCCCTATATACTCACGAAGTTTCTCTTGGTGAAGAGGATATTATCATGTAGCATGAAAAAGTAAGGACAAATTAAGGCAAAAGTTTGGGATTTTAATCTAAATACAGATTACTTGAATAATATGAACTCCACAGAGTTAGGCCCAATAAATAGGACTAGACACTGTGACATCTAGGCAGAAAGATTCTTGGGGGTCATGCATCAAGAAGATTCTAGTGATTTGTAGGTAATAACTAAGATGGCAATCAAATTTCCACACTGCAGTTCCCCCAGCCTGGGTCTGTGCTTTAGTTTTCATTGTTCATGGAAGCTCTGACTAAAATGGCCCCTGCTATGACATCATCCCCATCCTTTTGGCGGTTAAGACAGCACTTTCTTTTTGTTAGGAGGTGGGAAACTTTGTAGACAAAGAGGCACTTTCACAAGGCCCACTGTCTTGCAGGAAACATGAAGCTACCCCTTCATCTTTCCCATGTATTTCAAAACCTTTCCTCATTCGTTATACTCTCCATCTGTTATTTTCCAGTTCTCTTTTTTTCTGAAGCTTGTCTTCTTTGCCTGTAAAGTCTTCCTTCATTGTCTCCATTTCCTCATAGTCACCATTCATGCCTTTGCATTCTGGCTTCCATCCCCCACATTTAGGCTGAGGTCTGTATCCGAATGGTCACTGACAAATTCCTAGTTGGCAAATCATATGATATCTTCTTTGCCCACCCTAATTAGCCTTTGTGCATTACCTGGTCCTAGTGACCATCTTCTTTACCTTATTGAGACTATCCTCTCTAAGCTTCTACAACAGTGTACTTTCCCCCATCCTCTTCTCATTATGTCTGCTCCTTCTCCATTTCTTTTGGCTTCTGTGCCATTTTTAATTTTTTAAATATAAAGTCTTTAAGGACTGGATCCCTTCTCTCAGGCTATCTCCTGTGGCAACTCAACAGTCCACTGAGGTTTCAACACTTACCAGAGTGCCGGTGAGCGCTCACTCTCGATTTCAGACCCAGTATCTGTCCTTGGTTCACACTGTCATCTCCACTTCACAGCCTGCACCATTGTCTAATTCTTGCCCTCTTTGACTCTTTCTGAGATGATCACAATGCCTCCTCACTTGTTTTCCTTCCTTTGATCTTTCCCTCCTTCAATTCATTGCCTTCCAGAGTAGGCTTTCTAAATCATATCGCTAATATAACTGTTTATTATGTAATTCTTCCTGCAGTCTCATCTCAGAATATTGTTCTGATGCCACAGTCATGTGTCCCAAACAGTGTCCTCCTCTACATGTTTTATGTAATCTGTCTTCCCCGTCAGTGGAGAACTCTTGAAGATCCTGGTCATCTCTGTATTGCTCACAAAGTGCCTTTCATGAAGTTGATGCTCAGTAAATAACTGTTGAATTATCAAATTGGTGTTTTCAGGCTCCCAGTAGCATTACCTTGCTTCATACCTACATTAGAAACTTCTAGATTTTTTTTTTTTTTTTGCTTTTTTAGGGCCACACCCACAGCATATGGAAACTCCCAGGTCGAATCAGAGCTACAGCTGCCTGCCTCTGCCACAGCCACAGCAACACTAGATCTGAGCTGTGTCTGCAACCTGCACCACAGCTCATGGCAATGCCAGATCTTTAACCACCCAGAAGGCCAGGGACCAAACCTGCATCCTCATGGATACTAATCAGATTTGTTTCTGCTGCGCCACAACAGGAACTCCCAGAAAATTCTAGAATTCTTAAACTGCATGCAGACTTAGGTAAAGTAGACTGGTATGCCTTACTTTGAGAGTGATTATATAAAGAACTCACCCTTTCTATTATAGTCAAACAGTTACAAAACAAAAAAGGTGAAGATTTAGGCATTCGGACATTTAACGAAACTGGAAAAGCCAAGCAGAATCCTTAAGGCTGATGTTTTGACATTAAAGCAGATGTATGAGGGTGCTGAGGTTTCTCCCTTTGATGCCCTAAAAAAAAGAGAGGAAGATTGGGAATTTTAAGCATTCTAAGAATTAGTGATATATTTCTATAAAGGATATACCTGACTGCCTTTTTTTATGAAACAATAAAAAATTTTTTTGTAATTCACTTCCCATTTGTGTGCTAAACCTGGAATTTCAGACCAGATAAGTGCATGAATTAAGGTGATTACTGCCTCCTGGAGTAATATATGTTAATTACAGACCAAAGGGCCAAAGGGAAAATCCTTCTAACTGTACTTGCCAGTGTATAGATGAAAAGAGACAGTGGCAATATCCCAGTCTCCTTTAATGTTTCATCAGCAATGCACCTTGATGTACAAATGTCAGAACTTGGCACTGCCTTTTATGTTTATTGACATTCTAGTTTAGGCATTCTACTCATTCCATCAGACCATTCCCACATGGCAAGTCCAATTGTATCTTGTCTCTTGTCTTTATCCACATTGTTTCTTGACTGGTTACCATCAATGTAGTGCTAATTTTTACTTCACATGCATTGACACAAACCACTTGATGTGCACTGCATAGACATAATTTTTGCCAACTACTGCTGGCTTTCAGTCAATAACTATCTGACAGCCATACTCTGACATAGATGGGAATATGCACAGCACTCGAATGTTTCTAAATTGAGTTTGGGGTGAAGAAAGATTCGATAGTAATAGTCACAATATGGTCAGTTGCTTAAACAGTAGGCATAGACTTCAACCTTAAAACCTTGCTAGATATTTGGATCATGTCTCCCTGAATCAAAAATTGACTGAGAACTGTAATTTGAATAAACCAATTGTTAAAAAAAACAAAAAACAAAGACATTTTTGACATTTAAGACTTCCTTCTGAATTTACAGTTTCCTTACTGAAGTGATCAAGTCACCCTTTGCTTTTATTGAAATCTTCTTTTTATATTTTACTGTGACTGGTTGGTGAGTTTTGAAGAGAAAGAATTTCTTTTCTGTAATCACAGGATGATTTTGTGTCTAATAATCATCATTTTTCCACCTCATCCCTCAGCTAGTTCCTCTCAGCACCTTTGACTGCAGTGGTTCAGTGACAATCACCCAGAGAGGAATTGGATCAAGGTCCACTGGTCCCACATACTAGTTTGGGCCCTATGCAAATAATATTTGTGACAGGCGGCTGTGGTATCACTGACGACACTGCAGTGCATGCCCTGTAGTAACAACAATGGCATTAATTAACTGCTTCCTTCCTACTGCTGCCATCTTCACATTCAGTGTTTCATTCTCTCCTCATGCCATGTCTGTGTTGAGGAAAGGTGGGGCTTAGAAACACCGAGGAAGTTGGTTAGGAAGTGACAGTCATCATTACCATTGTTGGATGTAGAATATAGGGTGGTTTTTTTACTTCAACTTTTGCACTTTTTGCATTGTTTGAGTTCCTAATCTGTGTGTCCTTTTTTCACTGTAGTCATTTTTCTTTGAAAAATGAAAGCATATTTGCTAGGATATTAACAGGGGTTAATTCTGAAAGTGGGAGTATAGATAACTGTTATTTTCTTCTGTGTTTTTATTCAATTTGTTTTATAGTACCAAAAATAGAGAAAATATATTTTTTAAAGGATTCTGCCTAAAATCACACATCTAGAAAAGTAGTCAACTAAGATTCAAATACATAACTATTTGACAATAACACCCATCTTTTTAAAATAATGTATTTATCCCAAAAAAAGTATGCACAGTGTACCACACTTAAAAGGCATAAGAGGGCATTCAGTGAAACTAAATATCCCTCCTATCCTTGTCTCCAAGACAACTAGCTTCCTCTCCAGAGCCATCACTGTCACCTGTCTCTTGGGAAACGTCTAGAGATATAATTTATATAGATGAACACACAGGGATATATTCTTTTTCTATCAATGGAGCACATAATAATACTGTTCTGTTTCTTTTTTGTATTCCATTGAACAAGTCATCCTGGAAATTATACCTTATTTATTCATATGCCACAGTAAGGCCTGCATTATACAGATGTCTGTATTACATGGATGGTCTGTGTTTTATTTAACTAGTCCTCAGGGGTATTGTTGTTGTCATTGTTTGTCTTTTGAGGGCCGCACCCATGGCATATGGAAATCCCCAGGCTAGGGGTCTAATCAGAGCTGTAGCTACCTGCCTACATCAGAGCCACAGCAATGCCAGATCTGAGCCATGTCTGCAACCTACACCACAGCTCACGGCAACGCTGGATCTTTAACCCACTGAGCGAGGCCAACAATCGAACCCGCAACCTCGCATGGTTCCTAGTTGGATTCGTTTCTGCTGCGCCACGTTGGGAACTCCAGTTGTTGTTGTTTTTATGGCCATACCTGCGGCATATGGAAATTTCCACAGTCTAGGGGTCGAATTGGAGCTGCAGCTTCTGGCCTACTCCAACAGCAACAGCAACACCATAGATGAGTCGTATCTGTGACCTACAGTGCAATTTGTGGCAGTGCCAGACCCTTAACCCACTGAGTGAGGCCAGGATTTGAACTGCATCCTCACGGACACTATGTTGGGTTCTTAACCCACTGAGCCACAAAGGCAACTCCTTAACCAGTCCTCTGTTGATGGAATTGAGGTTGTTTCTGTTGCTTTATTATTTCAAAGTGCACTTCTATGTCTATCCTTGTACATAAAGCATTTCACACAGGAGAGCAGATCTATAGGACAGATGCCTGTAAGTGAATTGGCTCTGTTGAAGGGAATATGCATGAATAATTCTGACAGATATTGCCAAACTGTTCTCCGTAAAGATCGAAGTAGTATATCGAGAGCCTATCCCCCTCCATCCTTGGCAGCACAGTGTGTTATTAAACTTCCTGATCTTTGCTAAGCTGATCATTAGACTGAAGTACTCACTCCCATTAGTCTTAAATTGTATTTCTCTTAAATGAGTGAGGTTGAACATATTTTTATGTTAGGAGCCATTAGTATTTCCTTTTTGAGGAGCTATCTTTTATCTTTATTGGTGTTTTTGGCCCTGTAATTATTTGTTATTGTTATGTAGCTATATTTATCTTAAGATACATAAAAATGAAGATTTCTGAGTTCTGTATCTTATTTTAGAAAAAAACTTCCCACTCTAATATTTTTTAAAATCTTCCATAATTTCTTCTAATATTTTCATGGTTTCTTTTTTCAATATTTGGCTCTTTGCTTCATCCAGAATTCATTTTGAAATGAAATGTGATGTAAGAGTCTTTTCTTTTTCTAGATGGCTACCCAGTTGTCCTAAGCACTATTTAATAATCCATCTTTTCTGCAGTGATTTAAAGAGCCATCCTCCTTAGATACTAAAATTGTCCATTTGGCGGTATGTTTTTCACCTCATAAGCATTAACTATCCATAATCACGGGCTCAGACTTGTGAACCTCACAGCATATTATTTGCAATACTTTTTCAGGTAGGAATTATTTGGAATGTGGGAAAGAGGAAAACTGATCATGTGTTCTCACAGACCCCAGTTTATGAGAAAGTGAGCAAAACTCAGGAATAGACATTGTCAGCAGCACAGAGCACCTGACCCCAGCTTCACCCTTGTTTTGTGCCTCTCAGAGAAAAGAGGAACAGCCCTGGAGTAAGAAGATAGCTTTGCCTGAGGAATATTGCACATCTTAGAATGAAGTTTCCTTCTGCTGCATACTACTGCCAGTTTAACTGTGCCTTAAATTACATACCAACACTTAAAAAAAAAAATCTCCCTGCCTCAGGTACACTCCCCTTGATTATGCATTGCTTGGTGAGCGCCATGAAGTGATCCAGTTCATGTTGGAACACGGGGCCCTGTCCATCGCAGCTATACAGGACATCGCAGCCTTCAAAATCCAGGCCGTCTACAAAGGGTACAAGGTCAGAAAAGCTTTCCGAGACCGGAAAAATCTCCTCATGAAGCATGAGCAGTTGAGAAAAGACGCTGCTGCCAAGTAAGTGTGAGCTCTAGAGATTGTGTTCTCACAACGCAGAGTCAGCAGGGAAGCAGGTACAGTGGTGGGAGTGGCCAGGAGAATCAGGAGAGGATCAGAAATAATTGTGAGCCTTGTACCCACGTTACCTTCCCCCTTCCGTTCTATCAGTCCTTCAGAGGACTGAGGTTAACAGGAAGGATAAAGACTGCTCTACTTGGTGGCTATTCCTCTAGGTTAGTCCTTGGTGTTCTAACCCGGGGACAGATCACTGCCACACCCACCCATGGCAAAGAATTGGAGGGTGGGGGCGCTACCTACAGTAAGCTTTAACAAAGGGGTAACTGGCCTTCTCACTTTTCCTGCCTTTCCTTACACCAATATCTAGCCTACTTTCGCTAGACTAATCCAAGTCTAGTTTTGATTTGATTAATAAATCTGTACTAAATAAAATACTTTAGTTGAGAAATATGGATTGAATTCTTACCACACATACAAAACGCTTGGCTTGAGCCTAAGTAGAAAATAGTAACTACAAGTAAAGTACGTCTTCGAGGACCTCACACGTTTTTGGTTGATGTGCCTATTACACATTGTGATTATTTTACCATAAGTGATTGATTTTAGATTATGTTTTGTTTTGCCTTTTCTTTGATATTCATGTTGGGTATTTTAAATAGCAAGAGAATATTGCATTAGCAGATACAATACCAAAACCTCTGAGGATAAAGATGCAGATGACAGGCAGATCCCAGAGGCATAAATTCCTGGCTGTATCTTGAATGTTTCCAGATCTTGAGTCCTTCCAACTCTTGAATCCTACCATATCTTGCCCACAAGGGGGAAGTGAAAGGATAATAGTTAATAGTTAAAATAATGATAAAAAAAGGCAGGGTAAACCATGTTAGTGAGAGTTAAATACCAGTATATACTGGAACATTAACCATTATGTCAGCCCTCGGTAGACGAGATTGACAAAAATGCACCATTTTTGGTGACTCTGAAGCTACCGAAGTAGGTAGCATCCTAGGAAATATTATTTTGCAGTCTTTTTTTCTTTTTTTTTTTTTCCATCTTTTTGCCATTTCTTGGGCTGCTACTGCAGCATATGGAAGTTCCCAGGCTATGGGTCTAATTGGAGCTGTAGCCACCAGCCTACACCACAGCCACAGCAAAGGGGGATCCAAGCCGTGTCTGTGACCCATACCACAGCTCACAGCAATGCCGAATCCCTAGCCCACTGAGCAAGGGCAGGGATCGAACCCTCAGCCTCATGGCTCGTAGTCGGATTCACCAACCACTGCCCCACGACGGGAACTCCTGCTATCTTTTCTTAATGAGGCTCTCTTCTCTTCACTTTTACCAAAGATTCTAGCATGAACCCAAAGCCTCCACATGTCGCTTTTTGCAGCCTTCTCATAAAAGTTCTCTGCATGTGAATGACAACTGTAAGTGGGTAATAATATAACAAATTACCCTGAATTGCAAGTAAATATACCCTGCAAGGGAAGGAATATTGTATTTCCAACTACTGATGTTTCCGTAAACTCCACTTTAATGTGTGAGAATCTGTCTTCAGAATTTGGAGTCCTATTTACCCACATACGAGATGAGACTCTACAAAGCAGCGTGACTGACTTTTTCCTCCCAGAGGAGTACTGATCCAGATGCGTTCCACTACATTATCCGAGAGAGGGGCCCTGGAGTCCTCCTGCGCACTCCCCCCCCACCCCCGCCAGACTGTCTTTCCAGTGGAGTAGAAGGTGGGAGAGTGGCAAGGAGACCTGAGTTCACACCTAGCCTTTGGTGTTTACTTGCAATAAGCAGAGCACAGCATTTCTTTCTCTGGGCTTCAGTTTCTTCATCTGTAAAACATGATAGACTAGACCAGTTGATTTCTAGGCACCCCTCCCAGTTCTTTGGAAACCTCCGTCTCCACCACGACTAATCTCAGCCTCCTCTTTCTCTCCTTTGCCTGTGACGCTGCCCAGAGGCTGTATGCCTGGGGCCAGGAGTTCCAAGTCAGTATAGAGCAGGGAATTCAAAATGCACTTGTCGGAAGATCTATTCAAATAACGCTGGGCTTAAATAGAGTAGTAGTCTGTGATATTTTTTCCCCTAACATGGCCCCTCGTAACTCCAAGCCTGGCGGGTTTGAACTGACATGGAGATTTAGGAAACATCTATCTGGTCCAACCTCCATCTTCTACCCTTTCAGTTGTTATCCTGATTTAGTTTCTCTGTTGTGGAAGACACGTCCTCTTTGTTCTTAATTCTTAGCCTCTGAAATGGATATTTTTTTTTTTTTAATTTATGGCTGCACACACGGCATATGGAAGTTCCCGGACCAGGGTTGAATCCGAACTACAGCTGTGACCTGTGCCATCACTGTAGTAATGCTGCCTCCTTTAACCCACTGAGCCAGGCCAGGGATTGAACCTGCATCTCCACAGCAACCCAAGCCAATGCAATTGGATTCTTAACCCACTGCACCATTGGAGGGAACTCCTGAAATGATTTTTTTAAAACATTTTTTAATTGAATTTTTATTTTACATTCAAGGATAGTTGATTTACAATGTTGTGTTAGTTTAAGGTATGTAGAAGGGTGATTCGGTTATACATATACATATACCCATTCTTTTTCACATTCTTTTTCCATATAGGTTATTACAGAGTAGTGAGTAGACTTCCCTGTGCTGTGGAGTAGGTCCTTGTTGATTATCTGTTTTATTCATTGTAGTGTGTATACATTAATCCCAAGCACCCAATTCATCTCTTAAAAACACTTTTAAATGGGAGTTGTGCTTACTGCTATAATTGAAATTGCCAAAACTAAAACATGTTAATCTCCTTTATTTTCCTCAGTCACAATCTTTCCTTCATTGGTCTTCATTATTTGGAATAAACAAGTTGTTTATACTTTAACCATCACTTCCTACAGTCTTTGTAGCATAGAACTTCAAGACAAGTATTTTTTGTGTGTGTGTGTATCTTTTTAGGGCCATACCCATGGCATATGGAGGTTCCCAGACGAGGGATCAAATTGGAGCTGTAGCTGCCTGCACCACAGCCACAGCAATGCCAGATCTGAGCTGTGTCTGCGACCTATACCATACCCATGGCAACACCAGATCCTTAGCCACCAAGCAAGGCCAGGGATCGAATCTGCATCCTCATGGATGCTAGTCAGATGCGTTTCCACTGAGCCATGACAGGAAAGCCTCCAAGAGAAATATTTAAATGGAGGAGAAATTGATTTAATTTGGAGTTCCTGCCGTGGCGCAGTGGTTAATGAATCCGACTAGGAACCATGAGGTTGCGGGTTCGGTCCCTGCCCTTGCTCAGTGGGTTAAGGATCTGGCGTTGCCGTGAACTGTGGTGTAGGTCGCAGACGCGGCTCGGATCCCGCAAGTTGCTGTGGCTCTGGCGTAGGCTCCAATTCGACCCCTAGCCTGGGAACCTCCATATGCCGCGGGAGCGGCCCAAGAAATAGCAAAAAGACAAAAAAAAAAAAAGAAATTGATTTAATTTGTCTTAATTTTATTTCTCAAAAGTTATTTCTAAAAATCTGAGTCAGTGTTTAATTTTGGTTTTAGTTTTGGTTTTGAGAAACAGAAATCAGAATATTAGATTCAGTCTTTACTGCTGCTGCCTCAGTGACTAACGTGGCCCAGGCACATCCTGTTACTTCACATACCTTTCTCAGTTCCTCATGATAGGATGGCAGAAATCACCTTCCTTAATGTAAGGATGTGAAAGGAGCTGATTAACTTAGAGTGATTTCTATTTTACTGATAGAAAAATTGGAAGAGAGAGTTTTAGTCATATTTTCTAAGGCATGTTTTTTAAGAAAATACTATTTAGGAAATACCTATAATCCATTTAAAAGCACTTTATAATTCATACTGCACCTCCTATGTTGTTGCCAAAATGAACCTTACTGTAATTTACCTGCCAAAGCACAGAGTCGAATGTATAGGAAAATAAGACCATATTTATGTTGAGCACTCTTCTTCCTTGAAGCATCCTTTTTGCTCAGATTTTCATTTCATTCTCTCATTTCCAATCTCTTCTAAGTTTCTGAACTCTTCCTTCTCATGTCTTTTTAATTTTACCACGTCCACATTGAGGTCAGCCCTGTGGGCTAATGCCTTAGACTTTTATTCATGCTATTCTTTTTTCATTGAAACTGTATCTACTCTTAAAACTTAAATTACTTCATCTCTGTAGATAACCCCTTCATCTCTCACATCTTGACCTCCTGGAACTCTAATCCCAAATCATCAGTTGCCCACTGGGCATTTCCACTTTGGTATTCTTTTGTTAATTGCCAACATGTCAGATCATTGAATGTTTCCATTTGTATGTCCTTTTTGTCACTGTCACTTCAGGCTCACTGTGTGAACCTTATGACTCATCACCACAATCTCTCTTGTCGCCTCCTTATTTCCCTGATAGTGCTGCCATCACTGATTCTGCTAATTCCTCTTTTGAAATGTCTTTTGCTTCAGTTCTTCTGTCCCACTGCTCTATACAGGCCATCCTTCTTGAAAACCATCCGTAATGCTACTGCAGATCCTTCAACAGTTTACTTCCACTTGTATCTCCAAGTCTCATTCTTCTCCACTAGTCCCACCTCCCTCCCCTCACATTTGGTCATCCTGAACTTTCTTCACTTCCTCACTTACCACTTTCCTTACACACCACACTCTCAGGAGACCTGACCTTCTTTCTGGCTAGCGTATGAGATTGAATATGTCTCTTAGAGTTACATAGCCAAGTCCAGCTTGGGTCACCCAGTTCAAGCTCTCATGATGCCAAAGTCCCTTCCACAGGAGGTTGTTCCATGTTCTGATAAAAATCAAGTGATAAGGAGTTCTATGCCTCTCAAGCCGCACATTGCATTAGTTCTGTCTGACAAGTTATTTTCCTACCTTTTGGTCTTCAGCTAACTCTTGAAGCAAAATAGTCTGCATCCTTTTCTGTAAACCAACTTTCAGATTATTAATGAAAGTGCTCATGATATTCGTACTCCTACCCCAGCTCTCTTTCTTACTTTATAATAGATCCCCTTGCAGTCTGCAGTCTCCCCAGTTTGTCAGTGTCTTTCTTCAGGGTTGACCCATAAGTCTGAACCTTCTGCTCATACAATGGTCTGACCCAAGGGGAAACACTGCCATGATTCTACTCCATGCCATTCCACTTCTCTGAGCCTCAGTTTCTCATCTGTAAAGTGAAGGAAGATTTCTTAATCCAGGATGGGCTTTGGGGCTCCATGAATGCCCTGAAACTGTGGGCAGCATTTTGTCTGTCATGAGCATATGTGCATTTGGGAGGCGGAAAGGATATATAGATGTTTATCACATTCTCGAATAGAGTCCATGAATCACAGAGAGATTTTTTTAAAAATTGGACTAAATGATATCTGAGCTTCCTCCCAGCTCTAACATTCTATAAGGCAAAGGTCCTAAAACACACGACATTTTCTTATTCCCTTGAGAGGAAGTCAAAGACCAAATATTACTAAGCCTGTTATTCAGTGACAGTGAAGAGACAGAATCTGACAGACCCCCTACATTCAATGCAATACCAACTGAAAAGGTTAGAACTAAACCTTTTCTGTCTTGTGAGGTAATGTTTCCTCTCAACAGAAATTCCAGCAGAAATTGAATTATCATCTCTCCAAGATAATATATAAGGAATTTTTAAAATTATATAAAGAGCTGATCACTCAGATCTCTTCCAAGTCAAAGATGCTGTGAGAGTCAGGTTGCATGTCTTTGCTCCTGCTCTCCTGTCTGCCTGAAATAACCTTCTCTCACTTCCCTTCTTTCTCATTTTGACATTGTTTCCATGTAGGCTTTTTTCCCTTCCAGTTTAATTAGTCTCCCATGTCCTCCCATTGCACTGTGTAGATACCTTTTTTAGGACACATCACATCTAGAACTCACTATCTGCAAGAGTATATGGGTCTGATTCCCAACTAGATTGTCAATTCCTTGAGAGCAGGATTTGCATTATGGACCTCTGTACTTCTAGTACCTTAGAGTTTTTAACATATAGTGAGAATTTAATAATAAATGTTCAATAACTGCTTCTTTAGTGGATCTAAAACCCTACCTAAGATATTCATCATTCTGGGCCTTAGTTTCCCCCCCCCGTCAAATGGAAAGGTTGGACTAGATCTTCTCTGAGGTCTCTGACCACTTTAGCTTGTTTCCCTTATTCAGGCAGCAAACACATTTATGTACCATTTATCCTCACAGTGCATACTAGCACTTATATATTTGTGCCTTTGGTTTTCCAACTCCCTCCATATTTATCATCAGCAAATTACGTTTGACAGGCTTGTGATTTTAAAAAGAAACATGAGAACAAAAGGGTTCACCACTGCATGTACTTGAACATTAAACCCACTATGTAGCCTCCCCAGAGAGTTATATTTGCTCAGTTTTGAGAAAAAATTAATTCTATTGGACTGTGCAGGAAGAAGCAGGTTCTTTTCCATTCTGTGAGCATTCAGGTTGCCATTGCCATGAATATAAAACTTCAGAGAGGTTTGAGAGATATGATTAAAATGACCTGCACAGAAAAAGGAGTTGAATGGTTTCAACAATGAACATTTTCTAAAAATATCATCAGGCCCAGCCCTGTGGGTCTTAGATGGCAAGGCACTCATACCACACCTCTATCCAGATCCAGTCACAGCTTAACAGTTTTACCTGTTAATAAAAGTACCAATGAAAGGGTTCTCGCTGTGGTGCAGTGGGTTAATGATCTGGCTTGTCTCTGTGGAGGCGCCAGTTCAATCCCCAGTCTAGTGCAGTGGGTTAAGGATCCAGCATTGCTGCCGCTGTGGCATAGGTCACAGCTTATGCTTGGATTCAGTCCCTGGTCCAGAAACTTCCATATGCCATGGGTGTAACAGAAAAAGAAAAAAAAGTAACAATGAAGAGTTCCTTGGTGTCTCAGTGGGTTAAGAATCTGACATTGGCACTGTTGCAGCTTGAATCACTGCTCTGGTGTGGGTTTAATCCCGCCCAGGAATTTTCACGTGCCATGAGTGTGGCAAAAAAAAAAAAAAAAAAGTAGCCGTGATTACTTATACTGATGTAGTGCTTTATAGCTTACAAAATTCTTTTAATGTTTTGTTTTTTTTGTCTTTTTAGGGTCCCTCCCTCAGCATATGGAGGTTCCCAAGCTAGCTGTCCAATTAGAGCTGTAGCCACTGTCCTACACCACAGCCACAGCAACATGGGATCCAAGCTGTGTCTGCAACCTACACCACAGTTCACGGCAACACCGGATCCTCAACCGACTGAGCAAGGCCAGGGATCGAACCTGTGTCCTCATGGATACTAGTCAGTTAACCACTGAGCCACAATGGGAACTCCATACAAAAGTCTTATACATTAAATCCCTATAGTAAGCCAGCAAAGTAGACAGAGCAGCTAACCTTAAACTCATTTCACACATGGGAAAAATAACACAGAGAGGTTAATTTGCCTGAAATCACAGAGCTTGTAAGGGGAGAGTTGGCATGTGACTCAGTCTTACCGTAAGCCAGGGTTCCTACCACAGGAATGCTTCATAGGAATCATACCTCCAGCCCCGCTTATGTAGAGGCTCTCTCCAGATGCCGGCACCGTCTGATAGGTCAGCATGGACCAGCTCTGCTTCTTTTTTCTGACTTATTCCCAATATATAACTGGTGGTGGTGGCAGAACCAGGCCCCCAAGTCAGCTTTCATCCAGTGCTTATTCACCTGTGCTATGTCATTCCCAGTGATTGTTAAGGGAATGGTACCAAGCCACCAGCATCAATTCTACAACACAGTTCAATAAAGATCTCATTGCTCTCAAAGCTAACGTAGTAGAGCACACCATTATCCTCCTAAATCCTTGAGAAAGTTAAGAAAATTAGTTGGCTGCAGGCCTACTCCAGGACTATAAACACAAATGGCATTAGGGCAAAGCCAGGTTAAATCAGTACAACAGCAGAACACACTAACTTGACCTCCCATTTTGTGCAAACCATTTTTGTCTTTTTTTTTTTTTTTTTTTTTGCTATTTCTTGGGCCGCTCCTGCGGCATATGGAGGTTCCCAGGCTAGGGGTTGAATCGGAGCTGTAGCCACCGGCCTACGCCAGAGCCACAGCAACGCGGGATCCGAGCCGAGTCTGCAACCTACACCACAGCTCACGGCAACGCCGGATTGTTAACCCACTGAGCAAGGGCAGGGACCGAACCCGCAACCTCATGGTTCCTAGTCGGATTCGTTAACCACTGCGCCACGACGGGAACTCCCTGTGCAAACCATTTTAATCACATCTTTCAAACCTCTCTTAGTCCTGAATTCATGGTAATGGCAGCTTGAATACTCCTGGAGTGAGAATGATCCTGCTTTATTTCTGCAGTGTCTCACAGAATTAATTTCTTCTTGTGAAAACTGGGCAAATGCAACAGTCTATGGAAACCACATAGTGGGATAGGGAAAAAAACAAACAGACAAACAAAGCCATCAACTTCTAGGACTCAAACATTCCAGGCCCAGAGGCAGGTCTGTGCTGTATTGTGCAGATGGATGCATCCAGTGCAGAGTTGCTGAAGCCATGGGATATTCAAGCCCTTGAGGTAACTGCCCTTGATCTGGTTCTCTGTACATCAGGCAATCTTTTGATCACTTGGTTTCTTTTTTTTGTTTTTGTCTTTTGCTATTTCTTGGGCCGCTCCCGCGGCATATGGAGGTTCCCAGGCTAGGGGTTGAATCGGAGCTGTAGCCACCGGCCTACGCCAGAGCCACAGCAACGCGGGATCCGAGCCGCGTCTGCAACCTACACCACAGCTCACGGCAACGCCGGATCGTTAACCCACTAAACAAGGCCAGGGACCGAACCCGCAACCTCATGGTTCCTAGTTGGATTCGTTAACCACTGTGCCACGACGGGAACTCCTGATCACTTGGTTTCTTATCGATCCTTTCTGTATAGTTGTCATCTAGGCTACTAATCTGTAGAAGTCCCTACTCTTGGGTCTTACATCTGGTTTGGGAGGGCTCCAGGGTATGTCTCTGGATATACTTACAACAGCCCTTCGGAGATTTGCACCAACAATGTGTGTCTTTTCTTTTTGTTTTCCCTGGGAGAAACAGCCCCTATTCCTTCAGCTCACCCACTGGAGACCTTCACTCTTTGGTACACAGGGCCCAAAGCAGAAGTTGTCAAAGATGGGATCCCCAGTTGGCTTTCTCACCTTCTTATGCTATGAGCCTCTGGGCAGCTGCAAAAATTGCTCTAGAAAAGACAGTACAGGAGTTCCCTTCGTGGTGCAGCAGAAACGAATCTGACTAGGAACCATGAGGTTGTGGGTTTGATCCCTGGCCTCGCTCAGTGGTTAAGGACCTAGTGTTGCTGTGGGCTGTGATGTAGGTTGCAGACGTGGCTCAGATCTGGCCTTGCTGTGGCTGTGGTATAGGCTGGCAGCTACAGCTCCAATTTGACCCCTAGCCTGGGAACCTCCATATGCCGAGAGTGCAGCCTTAAAAAGACAAAAGACAAAAAAAAAAGAAAAGAAAAGAAACAGTACAAACCAGACTAATTGGCAGCCCATCAAAAGCTGTTTTTTGCCTGATTTCCCTTAAAACAATTGAAAAAGATGAGAAGAAATTGTAGGACTATTTTACACATTAAGATTCTGCCATATTAATAAATGTCCTGCCAAAATGTTACCTGCTGTGTTACGGACAGGGTTGTCTTTTTTTTTTTTTTTTCTGTTTAAATTTTCATGTGAACTAGAGTAGCATTGGTTCTTTTTCTTATATTTGTTTCCTAAACTTTGCAAAAGATAAGTCAAGTATACAGCATGAGCCACCGTGAAGATAAAAGATCTTTGACATTCTCTAATAAATTAGTTGGAAGAAAAAAAAAACACTTAAATTTCAGGAAAATTACTGAATCTAAGAGTTTAGTACTAAAAGATACATTAAAAGCTAGCCTGAAATGCTGTTAATGGTTACTTTGATATATTATCACTTTCTTCCCATGACCCAGTTCATTTTTAAATGATGGAAGAAGATTGAGTGAATTTTTTAAAAAATGATTTTGTCATTGACATGAATTTTATAGGAAGAAGTAAAGCTACTGAGTTCCAGCTCAGCTGTGTATATAGTTTACCATGTAACCTTAGGCAAGTCTTTAGGCTCTCTGCCTCAGTTTCCCTGTCTACCAAATAACAGCATTACCCTCAGTAAACTGAGATTCCTTCAAATTCCTAGACTCTGAGCAATGGTTATGGACCTTTTTCCCCAGAGAAATACACACACACACACACACACACACACACACACACACACACACAGAGGCTCATGCACTATTCACAGAAACTGTATCCTGTTTGTGTGTGTGTGTGTGTATATGTGTGTGTGTGTTGATTGTTGTGGTTGCTGATGATTTTGTTTCAAGGCAGCAGTACAGATAAAATAGGATGCATGTTATGAATAATTCCCAGTTCCTATCCCACTCCCTTTTTTTTCAGTTATCACTACTTTTACATTAAGAACCACAGCTTTGGAAAACGGTGCAATTGTGGGCTGTGTGCTACCTGGAAGATTTTTTAATGCAAAATCTATCAACTTAAAAAATATTAATTTACCTCTATTCATCAGCTGAGGATGTAATTATATATTCTCATGATTACTTTCTTTCTCCTGAATCTTACTGAGTTCTACCAGAATGAAAAAACAGCCCCTTGTGACCATACCCACCCCTCCCCAGACGTCTTCAGAAGGCAGAGCTCCCTTACTTTCTCGCTATCCTGATCACTTTAAAAGGCTAGATTCCCTCTTTGTCCTGTAGCTGCCTTTGTGGAAGGCCCAGAAAGGTCTGTAGTGACAGGGTTTACCCAGAGGCTGATGGACAGTGCCTTCTTGGAATTGACAAGGAAAGCTGTTGGTTTTCCTGAAAGAAGAGAAATGATTGCTCTAATAACAATGTCTAAGTTATCACTGCAAAGCCCCTCTTGATGGCAAAAATACCCATGCACATGCCAAGCCAGACAACCCCACACATGAGGCTGTCTGACAGACCACTGTTCTTTTAAAGCAGTTCTGTTCATCAGTGCTGGTAAAAAGAGTAGCACTCCCTCTGCCTGCCAGGGGCAAGGCTACCAGATCAATTAGCAGCACTTCAGCCACCCAGATGCTTCCACCTTCTTCTGAAAGGCAGCCTCCTCCCAGATAGGTCACACTGCAATGGCACCTGCTAACATCCACATGAATCTCAGGCACGGATGATGACAGGCTGTCTGGCTCGCCTGTCGATTGCAGCACAGTGTGCACAATTGTCAGCACTTGGCAAAGCATGTAGCAAGACCTGAGTCAAATGAAAACATTCAAGCTGTACAGGAGGCAGCACAACCCTTTTCTGGGGTGGAACTCAATGGGAAACTATCAGAGAAGGAAAGCCTGGAGCCCAGATCAGGGGCTTCACCACATAAGATGAAAGACCTTCAGAAGGGGCTAAGTTGACAAGGCTTTATATTGAAGTGTAACTCAGATATCTATCATCTGAATCTTCCCTGTCCCTTGAGAGTTAAATAAGCCTTGTTTCAAATTGCACAGTCTGTGGAATTCTGGATTCTAAGATTTTGGGGGCTTGGGGTCTCTGCCTGAGCACTTGCTTCTGATATCTTAGCCCACAACTTGTCAGGTTGCTTGTAAAAAGGCATTTATAGCATGAGAGGCCTTCTAAAAAGCTGGCACCATTGAGGAGACTCACATTCCATAGCCCGTAATGGTATAGTTAACAGTCCGCACGAGATTTTCCTATTCTCTCAAGCCTCGCTACTCAGGTTATGGGCAGAGGATCAGCAACACCTGTATGACCTGGGTGCTTGTTAGAAATGCAGAATCTTGAGCCCCACCCCCAGGCCTGGTAAATTGGAATCTAGGTTCTAGCAAGATCTCATGAGAGACAGAAAAAACAAGCAAACAAAAAAACCCCAATGGAGTTCCTGCTGTCACTCAGGGGCAACGAATCCGACTAGTATCCAAGAGGATGCCGGTTCGATCCCTGGCCTCACTCAGTGAGTCAGTTGCCTCGAGCTGTGGTGTAGGTCACAGACAAGGCTTGGATCCCGTGCTGCTATGACTGTGGGGTAGGCTGGCAGCTGTAGCTCCAATTCAACCCCTAGCCTGGGAACTTCCATATGCCGTGGGTTCTGCCCTAAAAAGACAAAAATAATAATAATAATAATAATCTCAAGAGATTCAGTTCACGAAAGTGTGAGGATCACAGCTCTAAAGTCCTTTTACCCCCTCGCCCTGGGCAGATTCTCTGCCCTGGCCCTAGCTCCTCACAGCACCAGCCTCTTACCTCTTCTTTCTCCGCCCTCTCTTCTCTCCCTTTTGTTCTTTCATCTCCTCCCTCCCTGTCAGGAGCTACAAATAAATTCTTTGTCCTGACACAGCAACCTTCTTCTCTGGAGCCTCAGAACTCACCACCAGCACCCTGAAAGTCTCACCTTCTCTCAGCCCTCAATCCTGCCCCTAAGTTTATTGAAGTATTTGCATAAACAAAGTCCCCCACTAAGAAGGACCCTGATACCAGCTACTCCAATGAAAGAAATCTCTACATCTCATTACAAAACAGCCCGGATTTTATGAAGACATCTGGTTTCCAAACAGACCCTTAAGGGATTCAGGATTAAAAGGGGTCATCCAGTATGTAAGTGTTAGACCTGGGGAAACTGAGTCTTCAACAGGAAAGTGACTCAATCAAGGTCTTTTTGTGATTATTGGCAGAGGCCAGACCAGAAAAATCCTTATGCTTCTCAGTGCAGGGTTCTCTGCACTATCCTCTAATTATTCTGCTTTAAACTGTACCTTTAAATGGCAACCAAGTTCTCTTCCTGAGCAGCAAGTATGTACTGGGTGCCTGCTGTGTAGAGCAAACATTGTTTAAAGATCAGAAGAAGCAAAACAGACCTAGTCTTTCCATACCGTTTGCCTTTATCCAAACTGCTCCTCAGACTATCATCCTCATTCCCACCTACCTGCCTGGCAAACTCCTACACATCTTTGAGAATCAAAGGTTGGGACCTTCTTCCAGATTCCTCCACAGTATTAATCACTACTTCCTCTGTGCAAGCCCACTGTTATAATATTTCTTACATTACATGTTAGCCCTAGATGGCCTGGCTGTCTCCCTCTGGATGGAAGGTTCTTCAAGGGAGGGCTGAGCCCCGTGGTCCTCATTAATGTATCTTCAGTGCCTAGCACTGTCGGCAGTGCCCAGAAAATGTTAGTTTTCCTCCTTTTTTCTTTCTTTTAGAAATCCTTACTAATTAATGGCATTGGTCAAACAGATACTGTCCTTATTAGCTCAGCCCCTTCATCCTCAAGCACCTGGCCCCTTCCTGGCCCTCTCTGGCCAGCCCTCTTCTATCTGTTGCTACCCAAAGGTTCCCACTTAAACACCAACTACTTGTGTATGACTTATTGAAAACCACCCTACTTTCTGGACCTCATCTGTAAGATGAGTGGCTGTGACTCATTAGCTAGAGCTCTTGATGGCAGTGTTAAAACAGGTGTGTTATAATCAGCTGTGAGGTGCTTTGTAATTTTTTTTTGTACAGTCATTAAGGTTTATCAGTCATGTTTTTAATAAATAGAGAATACTAAAGGTTATCCCTATGGTTTTCATTCTCAGTTGCATTCTGATGTACTTTTTGGTTTTTTTTTGTTTTTTTGTTTTTTTATTTTCCCACTGTACAGCAAGGGGGTCAGGTTATCCTTACATGTATACATTACAATTACATTTTTCCCCCACCCTTTCTTCTGTTGCAACATGAGTATCTAGACAAAGTTCTCAATGCTATTCAGCAGGATCTCCTTGTAAATCTATTCTAAGTTCTGTCTGATAAGCCCAAGCTCCCGATCCCTCCCACTCCCTCCCCCTCCCATCAGGCAGCCACAAGTCTCTTCTCCAAGTCCATGATTTTCTTTTCTGAGGAGATGTTCATTTGTGCTGGATATTAGATTCCAGTTATAAGTGATATCATATGGTCTTTGTCTTTGTCTTTCTGGCTCATTTCACTCAGTATGAGGTTCTCTAGCTCCATCCATGTTGCTGCAAATGGCATGATGTCATTCTTTTTTATGGCTGAGTAGTATTCCATTGTGTATATATACCACCTCTTCCGAATCCAATCCTCTGTCGATGGACATTTGGGTTGTTTCCATGTCCTGGCTATTGTGAATAGTGCTGCAATGAACATGCGGGTGCACGTGTCTCTTTTAAGTAGAGTTTTGTCCAGATAGATGCCCAAGAGTGGGATTGCGAGGTCATATGGAAGTTCTATGTATAGATTTCTAAGGTATCTCCAAACTGTTCTCCATAGTGGCTGTACCAGTTGACATTCCCACCAACAGTGCAGGAGGGTTCCCTTTTCACCACAGCCCCTCCAGCACTTGTTATTTGTGGATTTATTAATGATGGCCATTCTGACTGGTGTGAGGTGGTATCTCATGGTAGTTTTGATTTGCATTTCTCTTATAACCAGCGATGTTGAGCATTTTTTCATGTGTTTGTTGGCCATCTGTATATCTTCTTTGGAGAAATGTCTATTCAGGTCTTTTGCCCATTTTTCCATTGATTGATTGGTTTTTTTGCTCTTGGGTTGTATAAGTTGTTTATATATTCTAGAGATTAAGCCCTTGTCGGGTGCATCATTTGCAACTATTTTCTCCCATTCTGAAAGTTGTCTTTTTGTTTTCTTTTGGGTTTCCTTTGCTGTGCAAAAGCTTTTCAGTTTGATGAGGTCCCATGGGTTTATTTTTGCTCTAATTTCTATTGCTTTGGGAGACTGACCTGAGAAAATATTCATGAGGTTGATGTCCGAGAGTGTTTTGCCTATGTTTTCTTCTAGGAGTTTGATGGTGTCCTGTCGTATATTTAAGTCTTTCAGCCATTTTGAGTTTATTTTCGTGCATGGTGTGAGGGTGTGTTCTAGTTTCATTGCTTTACGTGAATAGGAATAAAAGAAATGTAGTTATAATTAGCTCCAGGGATCACATACAAGCTTGGAGCACACACCTCTTAGGATTGTGTTATGTCTCACCAAAGAGTTCTGTGGTTACCTGTCATGTGTGTCTCAAGTAGGCACAGGCTGATCTATAAGATTCTTTCCAGCGCCATTATCTTTTGAGTTATAAGACCTGGATAAAAGATAGGAAATCATGGAGTTCTTTTGTGGCACCAGAGGTTTAGAATCCAACATTGTCACTGCAATGGCTCAGTTTGCCATTGTGGCCTGGATTTGACTTCTGGCCAAGGAACTTACATATGCAGCAGGTGCTGCCAAAAAAACCCCAGAAATTGTGGGAGTTCCCATTGTGGCTCAGTGGTAACAAACCCAACTAGTATCCATGAGGATTCGGGTTTGATTCCTGGCCTTGCTCAGTGGGTTAAGGATCTGGCCTTACCATAAGCTGTGGTGTAGGTCACAGATGCAGCTCAGATCTGGTGTTGCTATGGCTGTGGCGTAGGCCAGCAGCTGCAGCTCTAATTCAACCCTTGGCCTGGGAACTTCCATATGCCTCAGGTGCAGCCCTAAAAAGCCAAAAAATAAGGAAAGAAGGAAGGGAGGGAGGAAGGAATTGTGAAATTGTGAATTTCCAAAAAGGTTGCTCCTTTTAAGATTTAAATCTCACTCAGGAACACTTGAACAGGTAACATTCTTAATTGTTTCTTCTTCTACCTTGGCTTTGCTCCCAGGAAGCGAGAAGAGGAAAACAAGCGAAGAGAGGCAGAACAACAGAAGGGAAGGTTGAGTCCAGATTCCTGCAGACCTCAAGCCCCTCCCCATTTGCCCAGCACCCAGTCTGAGCCTCACAGACAGAGCTGTGCCCCTAGCAAACAGCCTCCCTGTAGCGACACAGCCCAGGGCCCTGAGCAGAAAGCCTGCAGACAATCTCCAGGCAGAGAGACTCCAAGCAGAGCCCCCCAGAAGGAGCAGCGTCTTTCCCCCAACTTTCCAAGAACAGGCCCCAGAAAACCAAGAGGTGAGTGTATTGTCTTTGTTACTCTACTAACTCATACTGTGGGTACTTTTAATTCATGTAGTTAGACCATTTACATTTAAGGGCAGCCATTTTATTATTTATCTTCTCTTTAATTCTTCTGTTTCTCTTTTCTTTCCTTCCTATAAGTAACTTCCTTTAGGATTCCATATTAATTGGATTTATGGTACGTTTTAGTACATCTCTTTCTTAGTTTTTGCAGTGGTTGCTCTGCATATTATAATATACTTGTACATTATATATAGGATATATAGATTATAAGGGACTTAGTCTACTAGCATCAACATTTTACCACTTTGAATGAAAGGTAACTTTACCTTTCCCATTTTTTTGTAGTTGTTCTTTTTTTTCGTTTGTTTTTAATTGAAGTATAGTTGATTTACAGTGTTGTACTCTCCACTTTTATCATTGCTTGGGTCTTAGATGCTATTACAATTTTGGTTTCAATCATTGAATATAACCTATAAACCTCATGAGGAAAAGGATAGTCTATTTTATGTACCCCTGTTTCTGTTTTTCCATTGTTTTCTCTTCCTTTCTAGGGCTCCAGATTCCTTCTTTCATCATTTCCTTTCTATTTGAAGAACTTTCTTAGCCAATATTTAAGGGTAGCTCTACTGGCAACAAATTCTTTGTGTTTTCTTTTGTCTGAGAATGTTTTATTTCATTCCTGAAGAATTGTGAAACCAGATATAGGATTTACAGTTGGCAGGTCTTTTAACACTTGAAAAAGACTGTCACTTCCTCTGGCTTCCATGGTTTCAGACAAGAATTCCACTGTCATATGAATTGGTTGGTGTCCCTTGGTAATGTTCCTAGGTAACATGTCATTTCTTTCTGGGTCCTATTGAGATTTTTTTTCCTCTATATTTAGCTTTCATTCTTTTAATATGATCTGTCTTGGCATAGATTTTGGAAGCTTACCTTGTTTGGATTTTGCTTAGTGTTTTGAGGGTGCCCAAGACCACTCCAGGTTCACCAATTTGCTAGGAGGTCTCAAGACTCAGAGTATCTTTGTATTCAAAGCTATGAGTTTTTTGTAACAAAGGGGTACAAAGCAAAATCAGCAAAGGGAAAAGGCACATTGAGCAAAGTCTGGAGGAAAGCAGGTGAAAGCTTCTAATAGTCTTCTCTCAATGGAGTCATGTAGGACATGCTTAATTCCTCTACTGGTGAACTATGACTACTAGTTAGGCAGCATGTGTCTACCAGGAAAGTGCACCTAAACCTAGAACTCCAGGATTTTTATCAGGGCCAGTCACATTAATGGACAATTCAGTCTCTCTCTCTGAACTTTGATTTCCTTAGCTATAAAATAGGGGTATATTCTCTACCCTGCTAGGCAGTTATAAATAGAAATAAAATAATTAATGTAGAATACTTGTTATATTGTCCATGACCCATGGTAAGCTTCAGTAACTACTATTATTAAATCTAGGTAAAAGTATACATGAATGACCACAAACCTATCTAGAATATAATTCCATATCCCACTTAATCAGTGACAGTACATTAGCAATATAAACCTTAAGAATGGTCTAATGTTTTGTTGTATATATGTTCATTTATTCATTCAACTAACATTAACTAGACTCTTGATATGACAGCCATGTTGTATTTTCTCAAGTTCTTTCTCAGCCCAAGACCTTTGCATGTAACATTCCCTTTATCCATATGGAAAAAAGTGCCTCTTATTTTTTCAGCTCTCAAGAAGAATTCTCCTTCCTGTACATAGCCATACCTTCCCACTGGATGAGGCTTTATTTTCCTGCTATATACGCCCAGAGCTTTCCTAGACTTTCCTAGTCTAAAGATCACCACCTTTTATAGTTGTTAATGGCTTACTTGTCTGTTTTTTCCACTACACTACAGGATCTATAAAGTCAGGGTTACTTCAGTTATCTACTGCAGTATAACAAACTACAGTAAAACCAAGTGGCTTACGACAACAATTTATTCTCTCTCATGATTCTGTGCATTGGTTGGGCAGTTCCTCTACAGGCTTCACCTGCTCTCATTACATGGCTACATTCAGGTGGAGGGCCAGTTGAATTGGATGGTCTAAGATGGAATGTCTGGCAGTTGATGCTGACTGTCAGCTGGGATTCCTTGACTCTGCTTTACATGGTCTTTCATCCTCCAATAGGCTAGAAAGGCTTGCTTACGTAGTGGTCTTTGGGGATCTCGGGACATCATTCTAAGAAAGCACAGGCAAAAGTTTTAAGACCTCTTGAGGAAAAGGCACTAGAACTTGCTTGCTACATTCTGTGGATCAAAGCAAGTTATATGACCATCCCAGATTAAATAATAAGGAGAAATAGATTTCATCTCTGTGCATACTAGGATGGAAGAAATTTTTGACTATTAAACAATCTATCACGATTCCTTTTTGGTCACAAATTATTCACATTTTTCCCACATGCAAAATATTCTCACCTCAAAATCTTATCCAAATTATCACATCAAGTTAGAAGTCTTGGATCTTGGAGTTCCCTTGGTGGCGCAGTGGTTAACGAACCCGACTAGGAACCATGAGGTTGTGGGTTCGATACCTGGCCTTGCTCAGTGGGTTAAGGATCTGGCGTTGCCGTGAGCTGTGGTGTAGGTTGCAGAGGCGGCTTGGATCCCGCGTTGCTGTGGCTCTGGTGTAGGCTGGTGGCTACAGCTCCAATTCGACCCCTAGCCTGGGAAACTCCATATGCCGTGGGAGTGGTCATAGAAAAAGGCAAAAAGACAATAAAATAAAATAAAATAAAAAGAAGTCTTACATCTTGAGCATTGTGTCATGTCCATGTCATGTTGCGGAGGTTTCCCAGGTGTGAATCTGATTCAAATATCAGTCAACAAAAAACACACCAGTTCATACACACACCCAAAGAGCAATTATGAGATAGGAACAGAATAACCACAGTAGATACTTCTGTTCCCAAATGGGAGAAATAGGAGGCACACAGCAGTCACTAGTCCATAGCAATTCTGAAAGCCAACTGATTACACATTAGCAGGGCTCCTACTCCATGGTATGAAATGTGCCTTGTTTAGGGTCTGGTTTTACCCCTATGTGTGGTTTTCTATTCCATTATTTTCCTGGCCTCTTGGGCTCTGTTCTCTGCAGTGTCTTTCCTTTCCATGACATATAGCCCATGCTTGCAGCTGAGTAACTTTCTCAGCCTGTTTACTGGGACCCCAGAGCCTCCTTTTTGTTTTGAACTGCCTCAGTAGTGGTACTTTCAGTGATACAATTATCTCAGGAACTTCATGGATCTTCTATGAATCTGATTGGGCTTACTCCACATTCCAAAACCACATCCATAATTATTTTTGACTTTGGGTGGCTCATACAGCTATGGAAAAATCCCCTTAAGATTCTTAGAAGTTTTTTGGCTAGGTGAGAGGCCTATAATGTATCATCTTAAATATTTCTGAGGTCTTAATAAAGGTTGCACAGCCATATTCTTGATTTGATCATTATTTCTAGGTCATATCTTACTATGAGACTCTTGTTGTCTGGAAAGAATGAAAATTTAAAACAGTTTTCTAATCTAGCACATTCTGGGCTCTTTATAATTCCTCTAAAATTCTCTGTGCAAGATGAGCCATTCTTTCTTCATTTTATTTCTTTTTCCCCATACCTTATCATATACCGTTAAAAAAGCCAGTTGATATTTTCTTCAACATTCCACCTGGAAAGCTCCTAAGCCATATCTACAAGTTCATTAGGTATATTTTCCATATTCAGAGTTACTGCAGGGGATAATTTCGCCAGTTTTCTTGCCACTGAATTACACGGTTCAATTTCCCCAGGCTCCAAGAGCAATTCATTCTCTGCTCCTCCAGCCTTCACTAATAGTCTTGTCATTGCTTTTTCAACTTCTGTTCACCAGCCAGTCTCAAAGTCAATGTTCTGGTTTCGTTAGGCCAGCACCTCTCTTTTTTAGGCATCAGTTTCTGTGGTATTTATCTCTAAGGACATAATACACTACCCCGAAAAATAAATAGCTTAAAACAATGGTTTATTTTCTCACAGTTCCTGGGTTGGTTAGGGGGCATCTCTACTGGATCAACTGGGCTTACTCCTGTGGCTGCTAGAAGGTAGGCCAGGCTGGAAATTCCAAATGGCTTCCTGCACATGTCTGGCAATTGGTGCTGGCTATTGGCCAAGGTGACTCAGTTCTGTTCTGCATGACCTTTTATCCTCCAGTAAGTTAGACCATCTTCCTTGCATGTTGTTCTCAGGGCAGTGCTCTGAGAAAGAGAAGGCAGAAGCTACAAGCCCTCCTGAGCCCTAGGCTCCAGAACTTTCCCTTCACTTCTACCACATTCTGTTGATCAGAATAGCTCATGAGGCCAGCCCAGATTCACTAGGATGGAGACATAGACTCCACCTCCGGATGGAGAATATTACAAAGTCCCATTTCAAAGGTGAGTGGATAGTGCAATGGGAAGAATCTTTGGCCATTAAGCAGTCTCTCAGAAGGAGCAATATGTCGCTTACTTCTGTATCCTTAGCACCCAGCAGGGTGTCTGGCATACAGAGATAATAATAAATATGTGTTGAATGTATAGTTGTATGGTACAGATTCAGAGATTCAGAAATGGTTAAACATGATGGGAAAAGTATTCATTGGGTATACACATGTTTTCTGTAACAGAGTCCCATTTTTATGGCAAAGCTTTTCTTCTACTCAGTTCACCAAATCAACTTATGCATGTGTTCATTCAACAGATTTGTTTTTGAGCCCACACTGTGTGCCAGTCATACTGAGTTATAAATAAGACTACTAAGGACCAGGAGTTCCCATTTTGGCTCACTGGTAACTAACCCAACTAGCATCCAGGAGGATGCAGGTTCCATCCCTGGCCTTACTCAGTGCGTTAAGGATCCGGCATTGCTGCAAGCTGTGGTGTAGGTCGAAAATGTGGCTCATATCCCACATTGCTGTGGCTGTGGTGTAGGCTGGCAGCTGCAGCTCCAATTCGACCCCTAGCCTGGGAGCTTCCAAATGCTGCAGGTGTGGCCCTGAAAAGTTAAAAAAAAAAAATAAGGACCATACCATAAGCATCTTTCTTATAGCACTGAGCACAATATTGGTTGCATAGGTAAATATTTCTTGACCTGACTCCTCTTAGAAAGCACCTGTTAAAAGTTTGATTGCTTGGAGTTCCCATTGTGGCGCAGTGGTTAACAAATCCGACTAGGAACCATGAGGTTGCGGGTTCGATCCCTGGCCTTTCTCAGTGGGTTAAGGATCCAGCGTTGCCGTGAGCTGTGCAGTGAGCTGTGGTGTAGGTTGCAGATGCAGCTCGGATCCTGCGTTGCTGTGGCTCTGGTGTAGGCTGGTGGCTACAGCTCTGATTCGACCCCTAGCCTGGGAACCTCTATATGCCACGGGAGCGGCCCTAGAAAAGGCAAAAAGACAAAAAAAAAAAAAGTTTGATTGCTTTTTGCGTTTACTCTGTACCCCAAGAATTATACTCAATTCCTGCAACTTCAAAATGGACAGTGTTTTCCCCTAATCTAAAGCTCTACAGAGCAGAGAAAAGGGAGAATTCAGTAATTTCAGACTGTTTACAACTACACAGCGTAATTGTGGCTATTTGCCTTTCTCTAATACCTAGAGAGAGTTATGCTACAAAGCCAGCCACATCTACTGTGGACCTGATCACACACAAGTAGTTACCTCACATCCTGAAAAATCCATGAAGTTATCAGTTTTTCACAACCAATCCTCTGGTCCTTTTTTTTTAAATCTTTTTAGAACTGCACCTGTGGCCTATGGCTAGGGGTTAAATTGGAGCTGCAGCTGCCAACCTGTGCCACAGCCATAGCGACACAGGATCCAAGTTGCATCTGTGACCTACACCACATCTCAGAGCAATGCAGGAGTGAGGCCAGGGACTGAACCTATGTCCTCATGAATACCAGTTGGGTTTGTTACTGCTGAGCCTCGACAGGAACTCCACCAGTGCTCTTGTCCTTAATTATTCTGATACTAGTCAGACTTCCTCTCTACACTTTTGGTTTATAGATGAACTAGTCCATGGTTATATAATGATTTTTCAAGCCAGTTGGCCTCATGGAATGAATTCAGTGGATTGGACCAGGATAATTTTCATGGTAGACTGCAGTAGAATATACCAAAGTACCTTGCACATTGTAAAAGTGATAAGTTCTGTTAAAGTTATATGTCTGTGTACATGTGTATGAGTATACTGGGCCCCAATGTAAGATTTATTTCTTGGTATGGATTACTGTCAACAAAATTTTAAAAGTTATTGTTCTAGAACAGTTGAGAATCAGGAGAGTTCCTCATTTGTTTGAGGGCAGGAAATGGTGTCCTGAATAAGGGACCTTTGGAAAAAGCCAGATTCAAACATGCAAACAGGGCCACAGAGAAGCCCAGCAACCGGATTTTGGGGAGAGCTAGTGAACCTGATTCAGATGTAGAAAGAGGAAGCTCCAGTTTCATGGGCAGACTTTGCCCTTACTGACTTGCCCAAGAGGCCAGAGTACAAAAGAAAATAGGGAGATACTTCTAAAAATCAAGACTGGCCATTGACTAGGGCTTCTCTAGGGTAGTGTTCCTAGGAAACCCAACATAATTGGGCAAAGGACACTTCTAGCCACATAAAGAAGGGTTACAGCTACTTCAGCTGATCAGTGATCAGGCAGCATAGACCTTGCAGGGTGGGCATCCCAGCAGGAAGCCAGAGATGGGAACCGTCTTTTTTTTCTCCATTATCCTACTTCGTAGAGGTAGACTAAGTTAGAACCTGAGGGCTTTTAGAGCACGTCTAGTACAGACTCCTTAAGACAAGTCAGGAACCTGAGGCCCTAAAAGAGGGGCTTGCCTAAGGTCTCTTAACAGGTAACTGTTTTCTTCTTCCTTCCCCTTCCCTTTCTATTATTTATGCTCTGTGTAGAGCCTAGTGGCTAAGTACATGAGCTTTAGACCCTACCACTTACCAGCTCTATAATCTTGAGCAAGTTACTTTAACCTCTTCAAGCCTCCTTTTCTTTATTTGTAAAAAAAAAAAAAAAAAAAAAAGAGGGATAGATAATAATGCCTGTCTTGGAAAATTGTGATCACTAATGAGGTAACCCATGGAGATTCAAACACAGTGCCTGCAGCACTCTATTATCACGAGCTGTTATTATAGTTAACGTCATTTCTATTTCAAGGAGGGGAAGGAAGGAGACTTCATTTAGAAAGACCACTGAGACTGAGTAGCGAATGGCTTTGAAGGACCACATAGGGTCTAGACTAAGGCACAGTAGCGGCAGGGTGATAAGGAGGGGATGGACCTGAGATGTAGAATTGAGATGAGTTGGTAGCAGATTACTAGTGGGAGGTGTTGAGATAAAGTTGTCTTTGAGTCAGTGTGGTTTTCAGGGGAATCTAGTAGAGGAGAAAGTCACTGTTTTATGGGCCACCCCTGCCATTTTCTTATTCTCACCATATGAGCTGCCAGAGCTAGTGGGTGTGACTTGCTGGGGGTATAAGTGGGCCCTTACACTTAGTGTAGGTACAATGGCTAAGGCAGCAAACTCAGTTACTACCAAGATGCTAGAGACTCCCTGACCTCTTTTCCTTACTCCAGTTATGTATATTCCCAAAGGCATCTCACACTTAACCTATCCAAGACAGAATTGATTACGACTCCCTGTAAACCTACTCCCAACACTGGTTAATGACATACTCTCCCATCTGTATGACCATCCCAGGAGTGAAATTTGATTATTCTTTTCCCTTACCGGTCAAATCCAGTCTCTCTCCAAGTCTTGTCACCTCTGTTTCCTAAATATCTTTCAAATCCTTTCTCTGTATCTCATCCACCACCACCACATAGTCTACCTAACATTTGCTTGCCTTCATCTCTAACTTGGACTATTGCAGTAGTTTCCTTACTGGTCTTACCTGTCTTACTCTGACTCCCCCAATCCATTTTCCTCTCTATGAGTATATTGGACTCTCAAAATGAAATCTCATCATATCACCCCCCTGTTCAAAGCCCTGGAATCTACTTCTCCAAGGAACCTTGTTCCTTTTGTTGAAGAATGATATTAGAAACCAAGATCTTAGCGTGAGATGTGTGTACTACTATTGCACTGTCATTGCTCCTAAGCCCTTTTAGCAGAGATAACTGAGAAATATTTCCATCTACGTGTGCATCTATCTGTGTCAATATGTATTAAACACACACACACACACACACATACACATACACTGATTTCGTACTGATACCTCCAATTCCATTCAGTACCACAGGGTTATTCTAGCTTTTATCTTTTTTTAATTTGAAATTTTTTTTCAGATGGTGAAAGATCTGGCTGCCTTAACTATGATATATATGCTTATTTGTTCATTCCTAGTACACACATAAAGTATTTTCAGAACTGCTAGCCCATACCTCTGTGAGAAATGAACTTACTAGAGCATGGTATTTGCAAACATTGCTTTTTGATCTTAGTCTTATAGTTCTCAGCTAAAATATGGTTTTACAGAGTTACTTGTATGAGTTTCCTTCTTCTCCACTTTTTAGTGTGGTTTCCCAATCTATTTATAATAGTGTTGGGTTTATTTGTTATTATTTTTGTTCTATTTTGGATTCTTTCCCACATCCTAACTATCCTACCTGAAGTTCTGTGGGGTTAATTTGGGATGTTGGGTATTTTTTATTTAAACAGAAAATGACATTTTCTCCTAGTTATAAAATTAGTTAATGTACATTGCAAAAAAAAAATAGGAGAAAAGAATAAAGAATAAAAATCCTCCTTAATATTAAAAAAACTGTACAAACGCTTCTATTACTTTTTTTAATTCAGAAAATTGTGGGCATCCTGTTTTCAGGTTTTTGTATTCAACAAAAATGTTAGTAGCTGCTTAGTATTATGTCAGATTATAAATACAGCATGCTTCGTTTAATCATGCCTGTGTTGTAGGACATATAAGCTAAATATGGCCTTTCACATAAATTTTTGTGTAGATCTCTAATGTTTATACCCAGATTTCTTTCTAGGAAGGTTGCAGAAGCTTGACTCACCTTTTCAAAAGCAAAAACCAAAAATCTCTTTCCAAACACTTAAGCAAATAAGTGAATACTGAATCCTAGTTAGTAAGATGGAATTTTGTCATATTTTTATTGGCTTTGCCTATTTATTTTCTGGATTATTCACTGATTTCCTCTTGTCAGTTTTTGTGTTGGTTTTTCATTTTCATCATATTTCTAAAATCTCTTTATATAATGAGGATAGTTACCTTTATGTAATGAACATTTTGTTTACCTTTTAATTCTGTTTCATTCTTTTCTTGAGAGATTTTTCTCTTTGTGGTTTAATGCTAAGAAAAGATTTTCCCATGTTAAGATCTAATAAACACATATATGTGCTAATTTTTACTATCTCATGTTTAATTTGTCATATAGTGAGATTGGAATTGAATGACTTTTTTTTTTTTTAGAGACTAAGCAGTTGTTCTAGGCATAAACATGGAATGATTTGGAGCTGCAGTGCTGGCAGTGGGCTTTGTGGATAATGGCTTCTGGAGGAGTACAGCACCGATCTCTGGGGTCATGCCCAGGGCCTGTGGGCACCTCAGCTCCTCACCACCAAAGATTTAAAATGCCATCTTTAGGAGTTTCCTTGTGGTACAGTGGGTTAAGGATCTGGTGTTGTCATTGCAGCAGCTTGAATCACTGCTATCATGTGGGTTTGATCCCTGGCCTGGGAACTTCCACATGCTGCAGGCAAGGCCAAAGAAAATGTCATCTTTATTGTTTATTCTCATATGAGGTAATGTTTTCTATTCTTTCTCACTGATCTATCCCTACTGATAGTCAAATGACTTTACTTTTATCATTACTAGTTATCCATATCTCTTAATATATAATGATCTCTTCATTATTTTCCCTTTTTTTTTCTTTTCTTTTTAAGAGTTTACTTTTTTTGGCCACACCCATGGCATGCAGAACTTCCTGGGCCAGAAATCCAACTCAAGCCACAGCAGCCACAATGCCAAGTCCTTAATCACTAGGCCACCAGGGAACTCCTAGAGTTTACTTCTTAGGTTTTAGGTTCACAGCAAAATTGAGCAGAAACTATGGACAGCTCCCATAAACTCCTACCCTACACATGCACAGCCTCCCCCAACATCAACATCCTGTACTAGAGCAGTACATTTGAACCTGACACATCCTTATCACCGAAGTTCAGTTGACATCAGGATTCACACCTAGCATTATACTTTCTGTGGGTTTTCACAAATGTATAGACTTGTATCCTACATTGTGTCATACAGAGTAGTTTCACTCCCTGTATTAGAGGTCTCCAGAGAAACAGAACCAATCAGATAGATAGACAGATAATAGATCAATTGATCAATCAGCAGGTGTAAAAGGAGATCTGATCATTTGATTATGGAGGCTGAGAAATCCCATGGTCTGCCACCTGCAAGCTTGAGAACCTGGGAAGTCAGTGCCCTGACTGAGTGAGTCTGAAGGCTTAAGAACAGGAGAGCAGATGCTCTGAGTCTGAGTCCAAAGGTTTGGAAATTGAGGGACTGGCAATATAAATCCTGATCCATATCTAAAAGCTTTATAAACAGGAGCACCTGTGACCAAGGCAGAGGAAACTGATGCCCCAGCCCAAGCAAAGAGAGCAAATTCACCCTTCCTCTACTGTTTTGTTCTCTTTAGGCCCTGAACAGACTGGACGGTGCCCACTTGCCTTCGTGAGGGTGATCTTCTTTACTCAGACTGCTAGTTCAAATGCTTCCAGAGACACCCTCACAGACACACCCAGAAATAATGTTTTACTATCTGGGCATCCCTATACCAGTCAAGTTGACACATAAAAGTGACCATCACTTTTCCCTAAAAATCCTCTGTGCTCTGCCGGTGCATCACTTTCCTCCCTGAACACCTGGCAACCACTGATCCGTTTAGAGTCTCCATAATTTTGCCTTTTTCCAGAATGTCATATAGTTGGAATCATACCTTTTCAGAGTGGTTTCCGCCACTTAGTAATGTGCGTTAGTTATGTTCACGCAAGTAAAGTAATATTTCACTTAATGATATTCTTCATGGATTGGTACCTCGTTTCTTTTTAGTACACATCTCATTTTTTGCTCACCTCCTTTTAGTTTCTTTTTTTTTTTAAATAATTTTTTTTATTTTCCCACTGTACAGCAAGGAGGTCAGTTTATTCTTACATGTATACATTACAATTACATTTTTCCCCCACCCTTTCTTCTGTTGCAACATGAGTATCTAGACAAAGTTCTCAATGCTATTCAGCAGGATCTCCTTGTAAATCTATTCTAAGTTCTGTCTGATAAGCCCAAGCTCCCGATCCCTCCCACTCCCTCCCCCTCCCTCCCGCTCCCATCAGGCAGCCACAAGTCTCTTCTCCAAGTCCATGACTTTCTTTTCTGAGGAGATGTTCATTTGTGCTGGATATTAGATTCCAGTTATAAGTGATATCATATGGTCTTTGTCTTTGTCTTTCTGGCTCATTTCACTCAGTATGAGGTTCTCTAGCTCCATCCATGTTGCTGCAAATGGCATGATGTCATTCTTTTTTATGGCTGAGTAGTATTCCATTGTGTATATATACCACCTCTTCCGAATCCAATCCTCTGTCGATGGACATTTGGGTTGTTTCCATGTCCTGGCTATTGTGAATAGTGCTGCAATGAACATGCGGGTGCATGTGTCTCTTTTAAGTAGAGTTTTGTCCGGATAGATGCCCAAGAGTGGGATTGCGGGGTCATATGGAAGTTCTATGTATAGATTTCTAAGGTATGTCCAAACTGTTCTCCATAGTGGCTGTACCAGTTGACATTCCCACCAACAGTGCAGGAGGGTTCCCTTTTCACCACAGCCCCTCCAGCACTTGTTATTTGTGGATTTATTAATGATGGCCATGCTGACTGGTGTGAGGTGATATCTCATGGTAGTTTTGATTTGCATTTCTCTTATAACCAGCGATGTTGAGCATTTTTTCATGTGTTTGTTGGCCATCTGTATATCTTCTTTGGAGAAATGTCTATTCAGGTCTTTTGCCCATTTTTCCATTGATTGATTGGTTTTTTTGCTGTTGGGTTGTATAAGTTGTTTATATATTCTAGAGATTAAGCCCTTGTCGGGTGCATCATTTGCAACTATTTTCTCCCATTCTGAAAGTTGTCTTTTTGTTTTCTTTTGGGTTTCCTTTGCTGTGCAAAAGCTTTTCAGTTTGATGAGGTCCCATGGGTTTATTTTTGCTCTAATTTCTATTGCTTTGGGAGACTGACCTGAGAAAATATTCATGATGTTGATGTCCGAGAGTGTTTTGCCTATGTTTTCTTCTAGGAGTTTGATGGTGTCCTGTCGTATATTTAAGTCTTTCAGCCATTTTGAGTTTATTTTCGTGCATGGTGTGAGGGTGTGTTCTAGTTTCATTGCTTTGCATGCAGCTGTCCAGGTTTCCCAGCAATGCTTGCTGAATAGACTTTCTTTTTGCCATTTTATGTTCTTGCCTCCCTTGTCAAAGATTAATTGACCATAGGTGTCAGGGTTTATTTCCGGATTCTCTATTCTGTTCCATTGGTCTGTCTGTCTGTTTTGATACCAGTACCACACTGTGTTGATGACTGTGGCTTTGTAGTATTTCTTGAAGTCTGGGAGAGTTATGCCTCCTGCTTGGTTTTTGTTTCTCAGGATAGCTTTGGCGATTCTGGGTCTTTTGTTGTTCCATATAAATGTTTGGATTGTTTGTTCTAGTTCTGTGAAAAATGTCATGGGTAATCTGATAGGGATTGCATTGACTCTGTAGATTGCTTTGGGTAGTATGGCCATTTTTACAATATTGATTTTCCCAATCCAGGAACATGGAATAGGTTTCCATTTCTTTACATCTTCTTTGATTTCTTTGATCAAAATTTTATAGTTCTCGGCATATAGGTCCTTTACCTCCTTGGTCAGGTGTATTCCGAGGTATTTGATTTTGTGAGGTGCAATTTTAAAAGGTATCGTATTTTTGTATTCCTTTTCTAATATTTCATTGCTGGTATACAGAAATGCAACTGACTTCTGAATGTTAATCTTATATCCTGCTACTTTGCTGAATTTATGAATCAGTTCAAGTAGTTTTGGGGTTGAGTCCTTAGGGTTTTCTATGTATAGTATCATGTCATCTGCATACAGTGACAGTTTGATCTCTTCTCTTCCTATATGGATGCCTTTGATTTCTTTTGTTTGTCTAATTGCTGTGGCTAGGACTTCCAAAACTATGTTGAAGAGCAGTGGTGAGAGTGGGCATCCCTATATTGTTCCAGATTGGAGTGAGAAGGCTTTCAGTTTTTCCCCATTGAGGATTATATTTGCTGTGGGTTTCTCATAAATGGCTTTGATTATATTCAGGAATGTTCCCTCTATACCCACTTTGGCGAGGGTCTTGATCATGAATGGATGTTGGACTTTGTCAAATGCTTTTTCTGCATCTATTGAGATGATCATATGATTTTTGACTTTTTTTTGGTTAATGTGGTGTATGATGCTGATTGATTTGCGTATGTTGAACCATCCTTGTGTATCTGGGATGAACCCAACCTGGTCATGGTGTATAATTTTTTTGGTATGTTGTTGGATTCGGTTGGCTAAGATTTTGTTGAGAATTTTTGCATCTATATTCATCAATGATATTGGGCGATAGTTTTCTTTTTTGGTGGTATCTCTGTCTGGTTTTGGAATGAGGGTGATGGTGGCATCATAGAATGTCTTTGGGAGTCTTCCTTCTTCTTCAACCTTTTGAAAGAGTTTAAGGAGGATGGGCACCAATTCCTCTTTATATGTTTGATAAAATTCACCTGTGAAGCCATCTGGTCCTGGACTTTTATTTGTAGGGAGTGATTTTATGACCTCTTCCATTTCATTTCTAGTGATCGGTCTGTTCAGTTGGTCTGTTTCTACTTGATTCAGTTTCAGCAGGCTGTAAGATTCTAGAAAATTGTCCATTTCTTCCAGATTGTCAAACTTGTTGCCGTATAGTTGTTCATAGTATTCTTATGGTTTTTTGTATTTCTGCTGTATCCATTGTGATTTCTCCTTTTTCATTTATAATTTTGGTTATTTGAGTTCTTCCTCTCCTCTTTTTAGTGAGTCTGGCCAGGGGTTTGTCAATTTTGTTCACCTTTTCAAAGAACCAGCTATTGGTTTTATTAATTTTCTCTATTGTTTTTTGAGTCTCTCTTTTATTGATTTCTTCTTTGATCTTTATAATTTCCTTCCTTCTGCTGACTTTAGGACTTTTTTGTTCTTCTTTTTCTAATTCATTTAGGTGGAGGGTTAAGTTGTCAATTTGGGCTCTTTCTTCTTTTTTGAGAAAGGCCTGTATTGCTATAAATTACCCTCTGAGCACTGCTTTCGCAGTATCCCATAGATTTTGAATGGTTTTGTCTTCATTATCATTTGTTTCAAGGTAGTTTTTAATTTCCTTCTTGATTTCCTCATTGACCCATTGGTTTTTTAGTAGCATGTTGTTTAGTCTCCGTGTAGTAGGTTTTTTGTCATTTCTTTTCCCATGGTTGATTTCTAATTTCATGGCATTGTGGTCAGAGAAGATACTTGAGATAATTTCTATGCTCCTAAATTTATTGAGATTAGCTTTGTGTCCCAATATGTGGTTGATTCTTGAGAATGTTCCATGAGCATTTGAGAAGAATGTGTATTCTGCTTTTTTTGGATGTAGTGTCCTGAAGATATCAATTAAGTCTAACTTTTCTATTGTTTCCTTTAGGATCTCTGTTGCTTTATTGGTTTTCTGTCTAGAGGATCTGTCCATTGATGTGAGGGGGGTATTAAGGTCTCCTACTATGATTGTATTCTCATCAATATCTCCCTTTATGTCTGTTAATATTTGTTGTATGTATCTGGGTGCTCCTGTATTTGGGGCATATATGTTGACGATAGTAACATCCTCTCCTTGGATGGATCCCTTAATCATTAAGTAGTGTCCTTCTTTGTCTTTCTTTATGTCTTTTGTTTTAAAGTCTATTTTGTCTGATATGAGCGTTGCAACTCCTGCTTTTCTGTCATGTCTATTGGCGTGAAATATTTTTCCCCACCCTTTCACTTTCAATCTATATGTATCTTTTGTCCTAAGGTGAGTTTCTTGTAGGCAGCATATTGAAGGTTTTTTCCTTTTTATCCCCTCAGCCACTCTGTGCCTTTTGATTGGGGCATTCAGTCCATTGACATTTAAGGTGATAATTGATAGATGATTATTTATTGCCATTTGAACCTCGTGTTCCAGTTGATTCTATGGTTCTCCATAGACCCTTGAGAAATGATAGTCCAGATTTAAAAATCTGCTTCCCAACACTGGGAGATGACAAGGAAGTTTGTCTCAGCCTAGGTTCCGGAGGAGGTAAGTCTTCCAGGAGAATCTGAAACCAAAGTCCTGTGCCACAGGAAACATTAATATAAAAAAGCAAGTCTCAGAATGCTGGTATGGCAGGATGCCTCCTAGACCAAACACAATACTGCTTAAGGGTGGCATGTGCTCAACTCAGGCTGCACAGAGGAGACCTCCTGAAGATAACTTCACAGTCCAAAATGACAAAATTCACAAGGAAACAATCTACTCTGAGGGATGGTTAATAGAGAAAATAGCAAGGTTACATCAACAACAACTTCATCGAACAGAACAGCGTGTGTGTGTGTGTGTGTGTGTGTGTGTGTGTGTGTGCACGCGCGCATGCATACACACACACACACACTGACTAAAGACACAAAAGAAATTTTAAAATGTGAGAAAAGAATATACGTATTTTAAAATAACTAAATATAAAATCTAAAATGAAAATTTTAGTTTCAATGTAGAAAACAGTGAAGGAACTTCTATAATGACAGAATTGAAGCACACTTAGCACTAAAAACAATAGAAAAGTTGAACAAAATATTATAAACCACCTGTCTGAAGACTTAACAAGGCAGGAAAAAATGTGGGGCCAAGATCCAAGAGAATCAAGAAACCAAAAGATGAGCAAGGCATCTGGGGTATGTATCCCTAGGGAAATAAGCCTAAGGTTTGGAAGACAAAATTTGGAGTCTAGATCCTGCTGAGAAGCACTGTTTTGGACTAGGGCAAGCAGGCCTGTGCAGGGTCAGTCCCTGCGGTGGTAGGCTTCAGGCAATTGTTGAGGCCAGCCCTCCTGGATGGCAGGCAGCCCCAGGTTCGGCAAGAGCGTAGGGGGTGGTGGGGGTGGGGGGAGGGGATGCACTGGGAAGCACTGCTTTCAGCTAGCTAGCAGGCCTGTAAGCTTGCTGTGGCGTGGGGGGTATTCTATGGGGACCCACCCCTTCTTCTCTCCCCTCCCCAGCACGGGCGCACACCAGGCTCTTCTCCCAGGTTCCCTCTGATGCGGCTTTCCACTTCCCCGCCCCTAGAGTATTGCTCCCTTCCTCTGTGACAGCTTTGTTTTCTAGTCTCCCAGGCAGTCTCTGCCCCGTCAAATGTTTCTAGACCTCCCAAGCAGTTTCCGCTCTGCCTTGCCCCCCCAGCCCGATCTCGGGGACTAACCTCTGGAGCCGAGGTCTCGGTGCCCAGCCCCCACCCAGGCGTCCCCCGGCCCTTTCTCGGCGACTAACCTTTGGAGGCAAGGTCTTGGTGACCAGCCCCCACCCAGGCATCCCCCAGGCCCTTTCTCGGTGACTAACCTTCGGAGGCGAGGTCTCGGTGCCCAGCCCCCCCCCAGGCGTCCCCCGGCCCTTTCCCAGGGACTAACCTCTGGAGCCGAGGACTTGGTGCCCAGCCCCCACCCAGGCGTCTCAATTTTTGGTGACTCTGCCCGTAGTTCAGATGGTCCGTTCGGTTCTTGATCGGCTTTTCCGTACTCCAACTTACTGCTACACTCTTCTCTGCATCTGGAAATTCCTCCGGTTCGTTTGATCTTTCCCCTGAGTAGGTGACTTTCCAGGGTGCGGGATCCCTTTCTCCTCCGCAGTTCCCTTTCGGGAGCGCCCGTCCCGCTTGGATTCACCTTCTCTAACTCTCCTCTTTTCTCCCGTTCTGCCCCGTAATGTCACGAACTTCTTGCCGTTATTGGAGTTTGGGTTCCTCTGCCAGCGATTGGTTGCTGTTCTGTGCGAGTCATTTATTCTGTAGATGTGCTTTTTTTGTTGTGTTTGTGGGAGAGGGCGAGCGTGTCCCCCTACTCCTCCGCCATCTTGTCCTCCCTCTCCTAGTTTGTTTCTTTTTATTGCTGAATAATATTCCATTGTCTGTGGACATATCACAGTCTGTTCACCTACTGAAGAACATCTTGGTTGCTTCAGGTTTGGGCAGTTATGAATAAAAGTACTATAAAAATCCATATGCAAGATGTTGGGTGGACATAAGGTTTTAATTCATTTGGAGAAATACCAAAGAGCAGGATTGCTAGATTGTATGGTAAGAATATATTCAGTTTCCTATGAAACTGCCAAATAGCCTTCTGAAGTGGCGGTATCATTATGCGTTCCACCAGCAATGAATGAGAGTTTCTCTTGCTTCTCATCCTCATCGGCATTTGGTGTTGTCAGTGTTTTTGATTTTCACCCTTCTAGTAAGTGTGTAGTGGTAGCTTGTGGCCTTAATTAATTGGTTTGGTTTGGTTTGTTTTGGTGTGTGTGAAACATTATAGGCGTTCTAAGAGAGCTATACAGAAAGGATAACCCAGAGAGATGCTTCTCCTGCCTCATCCTACTCCTCAGTTTCCATTTCCCTCTTCTTTCTACGCTTTCCCACTCCATCCCCGTAGGGATCCAGTCTCTTTGGTTTCTGGATTATCCTTTCTGTATTTCTTTTGTGCAAATGAGCAGATATAAGTATATTTCATATATCCCCTTCTTTCTTACATGAACAGTAGCATTGCTTATATACTCTTGCACTTAAGAGTAATTATTTTAAAGTCTGTTTCTGAAAACACATTATCTAGATAACCTGCATGTCTGTTTTATTGTCTCTCTCCCTCTCTCCCTCCTCCTCTCTTCCTTCCTCACTCCCTCCCTCTCTCCCTCTCTCAAAATTGTCTTGTCTCATCTCCCTGTATATTTTTCATTAATTACTGGACTAGTAAATATAAAAAGTTAGAGAAATAACTTGAAGCCCAAGGTGAAATTAATTCCTCCAGGGTGGATTTACATTGGCTTCTGTCACACATTCAGGAGCAAGATCAATCCAAGGTCACCTTAATCCAGATGATGCATCGCTGGGCTTCAGTCCCTATAAGGGTCAATCCATTGCCAGTTCACCTTTTCTGCTAAGACATAGTCTTCTAGCTCCTAGTCCAAAACAGTGCTTCTCAGCAGGATCTAGACTCCAAATTTTGTCTTCCAAACCTTAGGCTTATTTCCCTAGGGATACATACCCCAGATGCCTTGCTCATCTTTTGGTTTCTTGATTCTCTTGGATCTTGGCCCCACATTTTTTCCTGCCTTGTTAAGTCTTCAGACAGGTGGTTTATAATATTTTGTTCAACTTTTCTATTGTTTTTAGTGCTAAGTGTGCTTCAATTCTGTCATTATAGAAGTTCCTTCACTGTTTTCTACATTGAAACTAAAATTTTCATTTTAGATTTTATATTTAGTTATTTTAAAATACGTATATTCTTTTCTCACATTTTAAAATTTCTTTTGTGTCTTTAGTCAGTGTGTGTGTGTGTGTATGCATGCGCGCGTGCACACACACACACACACACACACACACACACACACACGCTGTTCTGTTCGATGAAGTTGTTGTTGATGTAACCTTGCTATTTTCTCTATTAACCATCCCTCAGAGTAGATTGTTTCCTTGTGAATTTTGTCATTTTGGACTGTGAAGTTATCTTCAGGAGGTCTCCTCTGTGCAGCCTGAGTTGAGCACATGCCACCCTTAAGCAGTATTGTGTTTGGTCTAGGAGGCATCCTGCCATACCAGCATTCTGAGACTTGCTTTTTTATATTAATGTTTCCTGTGGCACAGGACTTTGGTTTCAGATTCTCCTGGAAGACTTACCTCCTCCGGAACCTAGGCTGAGACAAACTTCCTTGTCATCTCCCAGTGTTGGGAAGCAGATTTTTAAAATCTGGACTATCATTTCTCAAGGGTCTACCACCTCAGGAGTCCTGGCTTCATGCAGGGCCTTGGTTCCAGTTAACCTTCTGCCTGCTAGGCTTCATTTTCTGTTCTCAGCTGGATGTTAAAATGGAACTTATCATTTAAGAAGACCAGCTGTTGCCACTTCACCACTGTTACCTGCCTGACAGTCGCTGGATCAGCTTACATGCTTTTCACTCGGGTTCTCCATTTTCTCTTTGTTTTTGGCACCCAGGAATTTCATTTATTTTCTTAGTCACTGTAGTGCTTCTAAAATAATGTTTATTGTATTTTAGTCAGCATTTTGGGGTATTTGTAGGTAAGGCTTTCAGGTTCTCTAACCTACCATTGCTGGAAATAGAAGTTAAACAATTTTTCATAATCATAAATAGCACTGTCATGGTGATATGAGAAGAACAGGTATGAACATTTTATGTGAACAAGTGAGCAGAACTGCTCTACTCTGCAAGTTTTGGACAATAAAGATTCTCCCCCTTTCTCCTTGTCTCCCCAAGAGAAAGCCAGAGAACATTCTAAAGGCCGATCTGCCTGTGTCCACTTCAGTCCCAAAGAAGGCAATGATGGAAACAGGCGTCCAGGGGTGTCCTCTGTTGAGAAGTCCAGAGGTGAGACAGTTGGCGAGCAGCAGTGTGACAAGGGGAAAGGCTCCTTGAAGCAGCCCTCCTGTGTCCGGGGGGCTGGGCCTGACGAGGAGGGAGAGGAACCCAGTCAGGCAACTGCAAGCCTTCCACAGCAGGACGGCCACCAGAAGCCCAGCCGGCGGCAGGACGCAGCACCCAAAGCCAAATGTGCCTCCCAGAAAAGGCGCATCCAAGAGCTCAGAGGAGGAAGGCGCTCCCCGGCTGGGTCCAGCCGGCCTGGCAGTGCCAAAGGGGAGGCGGTCCATGCTGGGCAGAGTCCTCTCCACCACCGGACACCAAGAAACACAGTGACTCAGGACAAGCTCGCAAGAGGGACTTACTCAGATTTGCCAGAGAGCACAGAGGTGTTGAGGTCAGGAGTCAGGAAGCTGGGGACATCTGCCCTGTCTGAGGACGCTCAGCTGTCAAAGGAGACTGATCCAGCACCTGGTCTCCTGTCTGGGCAGAGTGTGAATATTGACCTTCTCCCCGTAGAGCTGCGGCTGCAGATAATCCAGAGAGAACGAAGCAGGAAAGAGCTGTTTCGAAAAAAGAACAAGGCAGCGGCCGTCATCCAGCGGGCCTGGAGAAGGTAGGAAGATGGGGTGCCACTGCATCTTTGGTTCTGTGGTTGTCCTGGTCCCTGTGCTTTGTAACACTTTCTAGTGAATCCCATGTGCTGGCGTATTTTTACAAGGTCAATGTTATTGAACCTAGCCATGAGGTTCACACACATGTAGATTTTAGTAATTTGTATTGGGTAAGTCATTTGGAAGGTGTTTTCACCCAGAAAGATAGGAAGGCACCCAGGAAAGCTTGGTGTAAATGAAACACTAGGAAGCCCGAATTTCAGGTAAGTTCTACCAGGTTATCTGACCTTGAGCAAATCACCTGGCCTCCCTGACCCTCAGTTTCCTCCTCTGTAAAAATGGGATTGAACAATGCCACACCTGTCCTGCTTATATGACAGTTTGCTAGAATGAGATCATGCCTGCTTTGTAAATTCTAAAGCACCACACGTGCAAGATATTTTCTTTTTTTACTACCCAGGAATTAGATTGTTTGACTCAACTTCATCACAAAAGCCTGTGTGAGCAACGACCAAGCTCAGAATGTGGGGTAGGTGCGGGGAGTGGTAGTGGAGGCTTCCTGAATTACTGAAACGGGTACTAGCGGAGTGTAGTTAGGGGAATACTGGAGGAGCCCTTTGCTGCGAATATATAATCTCCTTCACACAGCAGGCGCTTCACTAGGGCCTAAATCCAGATTAGGCCTTTTACCAATAACCATGCTCAGGGGAGAGCCAGACCCGTTGTTGACATGTGGGAGTCCCGTGGCCTCCATTTCCAGCTAGAGGAAGTTTGATAGGGAACAAAGCTAGCAAATCACGAGCTAGCAGAGTGCAGGTGTGCCGCATATTAGCGCCCGTGTCAGGAGATAAAAGGGCCAGAGAGACCCTGCCATCGGCAAATGCAGAGGTGAGCGTCTTGTGAGGTCCAGGCAGAGGCCTCGGGGACTGTCGTACCCGAGTCTTCTAGTCCAGAGCGGGGCAGTCTCCTCATGCGTGCACGGCCTTTGCTGTAGTGCATCCTCTCACCTGTTCAAGCTCATGGTCATTTACAGAGTCATCTCGTGCCCAATCCCCTCTCCTTTCCCAACCACATGAGGAAGCCCTCGTGATAGGGGTTAGTATCAGGGTTTTCAGACAAGTAAGCGGATGGTCTCAGGGAAAATGACTTGTTCTAAGAGTCAGACCCAGCACTTGAAGGCCTACCTGTCTTGAGTCCTGGGGCCTTTCCCTTACATCCTCAGTAGTTCACTCTGGTTAGAATAATGGAGGCGGAGGCCAACCTCATGCTCTTGACCTCAGAACAGGCTGGAGGAGAACAGTCTGCCTGGATGTCTCACTTGCATCAAGGTAATATTGTTATAGGGGATGTTGTTGTTGCTGTTCTTTTATACTAGTAGTTGGCATTCACTGGGCACTTAGGCCAGACGCTGCTCTGAGTAGTTTTACATGTATTAATTCGCTTCATTCTCACAGTAACCCTGTGAAGTAGATACTATTCTCCCCATTCCACGGGTGAGGAAACTCCAGTACAGAGAGCTTCATTAACCTCCCCAGGTTTCAGAGCTGGTAAGTGCCAGTGCTGGCTTTCAGTCGGGACTGTCTCCCTCTGAAACCACACATGGGAATGGTCCTTGCTCCCCCTGCTTGGGGCGCTCTGCCAGAACGGGCACTGGCTACCACCCGAGAGGAGCTTTTTGTGACGTATTTTAGCCGAAACCTGGGATCCAAACAAGCCCATGAGGTTTGCCATGTCAGGCCCCGCAGCTGCTCCCCAGCTGCAGTGTCTCCTGGTCAGACTGTCCTTTGACTCTTTTGAAGAGTCAGGCACTGACAAATCCTGTCAGTAAATGCCCATAGCAGCAAATGAGCCTTCAGTCATCCCCCCAAGAACAGTGGGCCCATAGTTTGCATCCCGGCTGGGGAGGCAGTTACACAGGCCCTCTCTGTGTGATTCTGAGACCCGGGACATCCACTCCCAAAGGGCTTCTGGGAAGCTGCACATTGTGGCACGTCCTGTGGCTGGTGACAGTGAAAAAGCCTTTATTGATTGTGCTATAGCCATATGTATCTTCCACTTGAAGTGCAGAAGCCCAAGGTGCTGTCGGTGGACAATGTGTGGTGTCAGACGCCAAACCTGAGGGGCACTGAGGGCTGGGGCAGGGAACAGGGCTTGGTGCTTGAGCCCCCATAAACGCAGGCCATTGTCATGGGAGGCAGACCAGCTGGAAGATGGACAGGATGGGGTGAGCAGATTGAACCCAGAGAAAATGAAGCTTCATCTCAAAGTGTTCCAATCAAGACTTGATTATTTTATTATTTTATTTTATTTTCCCACTGTACAGCAAGGGGATCAAGTTATCCTTACATTTTTTTCCCCCACCCTTTGTTCTGTTGCAACATGAGTATCTAGACATAGTTCTCAATGCTACTCAGCAGAATCTCCTTGTAAATCTATCCTAAGTTGTGTCTGATAAGCCCAAGCTCCCTTCCTTCCCACCCCCTCCCTCTCCCATCAGGCAGGCACTAGTCTGTTTTCCAAAGACTTGACTATTTTAAAGATTGAAACTGGACACCTACTAGATGAGCTAGGATGGTCTGGGAAGCTGCTGTGGCAAAGAGGTGCTGCTGTGGGTAAGCCACTTTCTTTCAGCTTCTTTCAGGCATGTTCTAAGGTCAATAAGCAAGGGTAGGCTAGACACAACAAGAGCCCTGAGCCCAGGGCTGAAGGGACAATTGGCTGTTTGGATTCTCAATGAACCAGGAGTGCATGTTATCATTGAGAAGAATAGAGGCTATGATGCCGACCCCTAGGACCATCAGACACAGACTGGGTCTCCGTACCAGAGCCAGTTAAGCTGTGGCAGCTCCAGCCGGCACTAGGGGCTTCCCAGCGAGTCCTCTGCCCACAGAGCGGAGTGTGGAAGAACTGAGCTGTGGAATGACATTGTCTCATGATTCTTGATTTTCTCTACAGTTAGCTTTTTGGAAATGTGGTACATATTCTAGTAAAGTGATGCCATGGTTTGTCGCTCTCTAGGAAAGAAAGGAAGAATTATGTAGTTCAGCTGAAATCAGCCTTTAGGCCAGAAGGGAGGGGCTGCATCAGGCCTTGCAAGAAGCTTGGAGCACATGGGAAGATTATTTCCCATTTGGTGTATCTTAAGACCAGGCATTGGGCCTGCTACTCTCTGCAGCACCCTGTAGGCTCACCAGGAGGAGTTAGTCAGCTACAGATAAGGAACACTGGTGCAGCGTTCCTTGAGAGGCTACAGAGCAGCTGAGCTCAATAAGAGGTTTGGGAGTGCACTCGGGATAAACACCATCAGAAAAACCGTAAACATAGCCATCATCCCCGTGCTGCGCCCGTCTCTCCAGCAGAATGATCTTAGTAGAAGTCAGCTTTTGCTCTTGCCACTATTCTTAAAAACCTCTGTGCATCCCCTCCAAGAACAGAACAGACTAAATCCTCAGCAGTATTTGGCTCTTGGACCAGACAGCACTGATTTTTGAAAGTTGGCCTCTTGTGGCCCTAGCTGAGTGACCTTCTGCAAGTTAGCCTTTTCCCCCCAGTTTTATTGTGACGTCATTGACCTATGGTACTATATAAATTTAAGGTATATAGCATAATGACTTGATGTACACATATTGTGAAATGATTACCACAGTAAGTTAACACCCATCATCTTGTGTAGGAAAAAGGTTTTTCTCCCTGTGCTGAGAATGCTTAGGATTTACTCTCTAACAACTTTCATATATGCCATAAAGCAGTGTTAACTGTAGTCATCATGCTGTACATTATATTTCCAATACTTATTTATTTTATAACTGGAAGCTTTGGGTCACCTTCGTCCAGTTCCCCTTGCTCCACCCACCACTTCTGATAATCACAAATCTGATTTCTTTTTCTGTGAGTTTGGTTTTTGTTTGTTTTTGAAGATTTTACATGTAAGTGAGATAACGCAGTATTTGTCTTTCACTTATTTCACTTCGTATAATGCCCTCAAGGTCCAACCATGTTGTTGTAAATAGCAGGATTTCCTTCTTTTTATGGCTAAATAATATTCTTGTGTGTGTGTGTACCACAACTTCTTTATCCATTTGTCCATCAGTGGACTCTTAGGTTGTTTCTGTGTCCTAGCTATTGTAAATAAAGCTGCTATGCATATAGGGGTGCAAATGTCTCTTCAACATACTAATTTCATTTCCTTCAGATATATACCCAGAATTAGAAATTCTAGATCACCAAGAAATAGCAACAACAACAACAAAAAAAAGACAAAAAAAAAGGAGTTCCCATCGTGGCGCAGTGGTTAACGAATCCGACTAGGAACCATGAGGTTGCGGGTTCGGTCCCTGCCCTTGCTCAGTGGGTTAACGATCCGGCGTTGCCGTGAGCTGTGGTGTAGGTTGCAGACGCGGCTCGGATCCCGCGTTGGTGTGGCTCTGGCATAGGCCGGTGGCTACAGCTCCGATTCAGCCCCTAGCCTGGGAATCTCCATATGCAGTGGGAGCGGCCCAAGAAATAGCAACAACAACAACAACAAAAAAAGACAAAAAAAAAGAAATTCTAGATCATACAGTAGTCCTATTTTTAACTTTTTGAGAACCTCCATACTGTTTTCCATGGTGGCTGCACCAGTTTACTGTCCTATCAAGAGTGTGCAAGAGTTCCCTTTTCTCCACATTCTTGCTAGTATTTTCCCTTGTCTTTTTGATGACAGCTGAAATTCTAACGGGCATGAGGTGAGACATTGTGATTTTTATCTTCTTGATGATTAATGATGTTGAGCACTTTTTACATAACCATTGGGCATTCATATGTCTTGGGAAATTTTCTTTTCAGGTCCTTGGCCCATTTTTTTCCATTAATTTTTTTTTAATATGTAGCTGTATGAGTTCTTTATAGATTTTGTTTTGAATTTTTATTTTTTATTGAACTATAGTTGATTACAATGTTGCTACTTTAAAGTAGACAGCAAAATGATTCAATTATACACACATACATTTATTTTTTTAAGATTATTTTTCCTTAAAGGTAATTACAAAATACTGAGTGTAATTCCCTTTTCTATACAGTATATCCTTATTGGTTATCTATTTTATATATAGTAGTGTGTATATGTTAATCGGATACTACTAATTTGTACCTCGCCCCCTTTCCCCTTTGGTCAACATAAGGTTGCTTTCTATGTTTGTGGGTCTGTTTCTATTTTGTATATAAGGTCATTTGTATCATTTTCTTTAGATTCTACATATAACTGATATGATATTTGTCTTTCTCTGACTGACTTCACCTAATATGATAATCTCTAGGTCCATCCATGTTGTTGAAAATGGCATTATTTCATTCTTTTATGGCTAATATTCCATTGTATAAATGTACCACATCTTCTTTATGCATTCATCTGTCAGTGGACATTGTTTGCTTCCATATCTTGTATATTGTAAATAGTGCTATAATGAACTTTGGGGGTGCATAGATCTTTTTGAATTACGATTTTCTACAGATATATGCCCAAGAGTAGGATTGGATCATGTGGTAGTTCTACCTTTAGTTTTTTTTTTTTGTCTTTTGTCTTTGTTGTTGTTGTTGTTGTTGTTGCTATTTCTTGGGCCGCTCCCACGGCATATGGAGGTTCCCAGGCTAGGGGTTGAATCGGAGCTGTAGCCACCGGCCTACTCCAGAGCCACAGCAATGCAGGATCCGAGCCGCGTCTGCAACCTACACGACAGCTCACGGCAACACCGGATCGTTAACCCACTGAGCAAGGGCAGGGACCGAACCCGCAACCTCATGGTTCCTAGTCGGATTCGTTAACCACTGTGCCACGACGGGAACTCCTACCTTTAGTTTTTTAAGGACTCTCCTTACTGTTCTCCATAGTGGTTGTATCAATTTACATTCCCACCAACAGTGTAGGAAGGTTCCTTTTGCCGCCCGCTCTCCAGCATTTATTGTTTGTGAGCACTTGATGATGGCCATTCTGACCACTGTAAGGTGATATTTCATTGTAGTTCAGGGTTTTTCTGTGGGGTTTTTTTGGTGGCGGCAGGGATGGAAGGTGCACCCCCGGCATGTGAAAGTTCCCAGGCAAAGGGTCGAATCAGAGCTGCAGCTGCTAGCCTGCACCACAGCCACAGCAATGTGGGATCCAAGCCACATCTGCAGCCTATACCACAGCTTATGGCAATGCAAGATTCTTAATCTACTAAGCAAGGACAGGGATCAAACCCACATCCTCATAGGTACTAGTCAGGTTCTTAACCTGCTGAGCCCCTTAGGAACTCCCCATTTGTTTATTTTTTTTAATTTCCATTACTCTAGGAGATGGATCCAAAAAGATACTGCTTCAATTTATATCAAAGAGTGTCCTGTCTATGTTTTTGTGTATGGTGTTAGAAAATGTTCTAATTTAATTCTTTTATATGTAGCTGTTCAGTTTTCCCAGCAGCACTTACTGAAGAGAGTATCTTTTCCTCATTGTCTATTCTTGCCTTCTTTGTCAAAGATTAGTTGACCATAAGTGTGTGGGTTTATCTCTGTGCTTTGTATCCTGTTCTACTGATCTGTATTTCTGGTTTTGTGCCCATATCATCCTGTTTTGATGACTGTAGCTTTGTAGTATAATCTGAAGTCAGGGAGCCTGATTCCTCCAGTTCCATTTTTCTTTTTCAAGATTGCTTTGGCCATTTGAGGTCTTTTGTGTTTATATACAAATTTAAATTTTTTTTGTTCTAGTTCTGTGAAAAATGCCATTGGTAATTTGATAGGGATTGCATCAAATGTAGATTGCCTTGGGTAGTAGAGTCATTTTGATAATATTGATTCTTCCAATACAAGAACATGGTATAGTCTTCCATTTGTCTGTGTTATCTTCAGTTCCTTTCGTTTCGTATAGCTTTCAGAGTTCAGGTCTTTTGCCTTCTAAGTATTTTATTCTCTTTTATACAATGGTAAGTGGGATTGTTTCCTTAATTTCTCTTTCTGATATTTCATAGTATATAGAAATGCAAGAGATTTTTTGTGTTATTTTTGTATCCTACAATTTGATAGAATTCATTGATGAGCTTTACTCATTTCCTGATAGTTAGTGTCTTTGAGATTTTCTACATATAGCCTCGTGTCATCTGCAAACAGTGACAATTTTATTTCTTCTTTTTCAATTTGGATTCCTTTTATTTCCTGATTGTCATGTTGAATAAAAGTGGCATGAGTGGACATTCTTGTCTTGTTCCTGATCTGAGCAGAAATGCTTTCAGCTTTCCACCATTGAGTATGTTAGCTGTCAGTTTGCTATGTATGGCCATTACTATGTTGAGGTAGGTTCCCTCTCTTCCCACTTTCTGGAGAGTTTTTATCTCCAAGATAAAATGTTGAATTTTATCAAAATCTTTTTCCTCCATCTATGGAGGAAACCATATGGTTTTTATTCTTCATTTTGTTAATGTGGTGTATCACACTGACTGATATGTGGATATTGAAAAATTCTTGCACCCCTGGGATAACTTCCACTTGATAATGGGTGTATGATCCTTTTAATATGTTGTTGGATTTTGTTTGGTAGTATTTTGCTTAGGAGTTTTGGTCTATGTTCATCAGTGATATTGGCCTAAAGTTTTCTCTTTTGTGGCATCTCTCTCTGGTTTTGGTATCAGGGTGATAGTAGCCTCATAGAATAAACTTGGGAGTGTTCCTTCATCTGCAGTTTTTTTGCAATAGTTTGAGAAGGGTAGGTGTTAACTCTTATCTAAATGTTTGATAGAAAGTGCCTATGAAGCCACCCAGTCCTGGACTTTTGTTTGTCCTGAGTTTTTTTAAATCACAGATTCAATTTCGATACTTGTGATTGGTCTGTTCATGTTTTCTATTTCTTTCTGATTCAATCTTGGGAGATTGTATCTTTCTAAAAACTTTGTCCATTTCTCCTAGGTTGTCTATTTTATTGGCATGTAGTTGTTTTTAGCAATATTTTATGATCTTTTGTATTTCTCTAGTGTCAGGTGTAACTTATTTTTTATTTCTAATTTTATTGATTTGGACCCTCTCTTTTTTTGTGTGTGTGAATCTGGCTAAATGTTTATCAATATTGCTTATCTTTTCAAAGAATCACCTTTTAGTTTCACTCATATTTTCTATTTTTGTAGTCTTTATTTCATTTATTTCTGCTCTAAGCTTTATTTATTTCCTTCTAACTTAGGGTTTTGTTTGTTCTTCTTTCTCTAGTTGCTTTAGGTATAAGTTTAGGTTGTTTGAGATTTTTATTGTTTCCTAAATTAAGCTTATATTGCTATAAACTTCCCTCTTAGAACTGCTTTTGCTGCATGTCATAGGTTTTAGTGCTTTCATTTTCTCTAGGTTTTTTTTTTAAATTTCCTCTTTGATTTCTTCTTATCCACTGGTTGCTGAGTAGGAGATTGTTTAGTCTCCACATGTTTGAGTTTTTTGCATTTTTCTCTTAGTTGATTTCTTTTTTGGTCATACCCATGGAAGTTCCTGGGCCAGGGATCAAACCTGCACCACAGCAGCAACCCAAGCCACTGCAGTAATAATGCAGGATCCTTAATCCTTTTAACTACAAGAGAACTCTATGTAGTTGATTTCTAATCTCATATCGTTGTGATCAGAAAAGATCCTTGATATGATTCCAATTTTTAAAAATTTACTGAGGCTTGTCCTGTGGCCTAGCATATGCTCTATCCTGGAGAATGTTCCATGTGTACTTGAAAACAATCTGTATTCTGTTGCTTTCAGATGGAATGCTCTGTAGATACTAATTAAATTCATCCTGTATAATGTGTCATTTAAAGCCTGTGTTTCCTTATTGATTTCATGTCTGGATCATCTGTCTGTTGATGTAAGTGGAGTGTTAAAGTCCCCTACTAGTATAGTGTTACTACCATTTTCTCCTTTTATGTCTATTAAAATTTGCCTTGTATTATTGGTGGTGCTACATTGGGTGCATATATACTGATAGTTGTTATATCTTCTTGGATTGGTTCATCAATATTATGGAGTGTCCTTTGTCTCATGTAATAGTCTTTTTTTTTTAAGGCTGTACCTGCAGCCTGGAAGTTCCCAGGCTAGGGGTCCAATCAGAGCTGCAGCTGCTGGCCTGTGCCACAGCCACAGAAACACCAGATCCAACCTGCATCTGTGACCCACACTGCAGCTGTGGCAATGCTGGATCCCCAAACCATTGAGTGAGGCCAGGGATCAAACCTGCATCCCCATGGATACTAGTCGAGTTCTTAACCTGCTGAGCCACCAGAAGGAACTCCCATAACAGTCTTTGCTTTAAAGTCTATTTTGTCTGACATGAGTAGTGCTACTCCATATTTCTTTTGATTTCTATTTTCATGGAATAACTTTTCCCATCACCTCACTTTCAGTCTGTATTTGTCTCCAGATCTGAAATGGGTCTCTCAGAGAGCAAATATACAGGTCTTGTTTAGTATTCATTCAGCAGTCTATGTCTTTTGGTTGGAGCATTTTCTCTGTTTACATTTAAGGTAATTATTGATATGTATGTTCTTATTGACATTTTCTTAACTGTTTTAGATTTATTTTTGTAGGTGCTTTTTCTTCCTTTCCTCTTTAGTTCTCCTTCCTTGTGATTTGATGACAACTTTAGTGTGTCGTGTTGGAATTTCCCTTTCTTATTTATGCATGTGTCTGTTATAGATTTTTGGTTTGCAGTTACCATAAGATTTTGATATAGCAGTCTCTCTATATATGTGATTGTTTTAAGTTACTGATCTCTAAACTTCAAATGCATTTCAAATATCCTGCATTTTTACTCTCCTGCTTTCACAATTACTGGTTTTGATATATTTATATGTAGATGATTTCCTACCTTTATTGTGTGTTTACTTTTACTAGTGAGTTCTCCTTTTTTTTCTTTTTTTTTTTTGGTCTTTTTTAGGGCCACACCTGCAGTGTATGTTAGGTCCCAGGCTAGGGGTTGAATCAGAGCTGTATTTGCTCACCTACAGCACAGCCACAGCACCATCTGATCTGAGCTGTGTCTGTGACCTACACCACAGCTCATGGCAACACCAGATCCTTAACCCACTGAGTGAGGCCAGAGGTCAAACCTGTGTCTTCATGGATGCTAGTCAGATTTGTTTATGCTGAGCTACGATGGGAACTCTGAGTTTTGCCATTTTATAATTTCATTTCCAAATGTGGCCTTTTCTTTTCCACCTAGAAAAGTTTCTGTAGGAGTTGTTGTAAGGCTGGCTTGGTGGTGCCAAATTATTTTATTTTTTGCTTGTCTGTAAAGCTTTTGATTTTTCTGTCAGATCTCAACAAGAGCTTTGCTGGGTAGAATATTCTTGGTTATAGGTTTTTCCCTTTCATCAGTTTAAATATATTGTGCCATATTCTCTGAAATGCAGAGTTTCTGCTGAAAAATCAGGTGGTAACCTTATGGGGATTCCCTTATATATTTTTTGCTTTTCCCTTGTAGCTTTTAATTTATCTTGAATTTTTGTCAATTTGATTACTATGTTTCTCAGCATGTTCATCCTTGGGTTAATCCTGTTTGGGACTCTCTTCACTTCCTGGACTTGGGTGAATGTTTCCTTTTTCATGTTAGTGAAATTTTCAGCAATTATCTGTTCAAATATATTTCTGGGCCATTTCTCTCTTCTCTTTTGGAGACACCTGTAATACAAATGTTGATGTGTTTGACATTATCTCAGAGGTCTCTTAAACTACCTTCATTTCTTTTTATTCTTTTTTCTTTATTCTGTTCTGTAGCAGTGATTTCCACCAGTCTATCTTCCAGCTCATTTATCTGTTCATCATCTCATTTGTTTTGCTATTGATTCCTTCTAGTATGTTTTTTCATTTCAGTTATTGTGTTCTTTAGCTCTGTTTGGCTGTTATCTATGTTTTCTAACTCTTGGTTAAAAACTTCTTGTAACTTCTCACTCTATGCACCTGCTCTTTTCCTAAGCCCTTGGTTCATCTTTATGATCATTATTCTGAACTCTTCTCAGGTAGATTGCCTGTCTCTACATCACTTGGTTATTCTACTGGGGTTGTTTCATGTTCCTTCATCTGGAACCTATTCCTTTGCCATCTCATTTTGTCTAAATTTCTATTTGTTTTTTTATGTATGTGGAAGGTTAGTTATGTTTCTCAACCTTGGAGGAGTGGCCCTCTCTAGGGCATGTCCTGTGTGTCTCAGAAATATATTCCCTTCTTATAACCTAATAACCAGGGACTAGCTTGGACCCATGGTATATTCTGATCTGTGTTTGCAGACACAGTTCCACAGGCTGATGGATTGTAGTTTTTATCCTTCTGGTGTCTGTCCCTTGGTAAGTGAGGCTGGTCTAAAGGCTTGTGTGGGCTGCCTTCATTGCCTCTCCACTGGTGGGTTGTCCTGGGTCTTGGTCCTCTGGTGGGCAGAGCAGTGGCAAGGGATGTGTCTAGAGGTGGCTGTGGGCTCAGATAGTCTTTGGGAAGCCTATCTGCTAATGGGTTGGGCTTTATTTATATAGGTTGTTTGGCCTTAGGCATCTCAGCATTAGAGCCTGCAGGAAAGCTCTTGGTTCCAAAATGGCAGCCTGCAGGAAAGCTCACACTGATAATGTTCCCCAGGACTTTCACTTCCAGAGTCCTTGTCCCAACAGTGAACCCTCTCTCTCCTCAAGAGACCCTTCAAGACAGCAGCCCAGGCTCCCATGGAGTCACTGCTATGCTATGCCCAGTGCACGTGAAACTTCATATGTGCCCTCCAAGAGTGGAGTCTCTTTTTTCCAGTACTGTGGAATTCCTGCACTTAAACCCTCTAGCCTTCCAAGCCAAATGCTCTGGGGGCTCTTTCTCCTGATGCCAGACCTACGGGCTGAGGATCCTGTAGATCTGATTCAGGGGCTCTGAATCTCAGATCTCAGTTCATGGGCTCAGAACTCTCATTCCTGTTGCAGAACTTCTGCATTTGTTCTCCAGTTTGTGAGCTACCCACCCAGGGAGTAAGGGATTTGTTTATATCATGAGTATGCCCCTCCAACCATTGGGTTTGTTCATGTCTTTGGATGTAGAATATCTTTTTTAGTAGATTCCAGTCTTTTTTTATCTACAGTTATTCAGCAGTTAGTTGTGATTTTGGTGTGCTTGTGAGAGGAGGTGAGCTCAAGGTCCTTTTACTCCACCATCTTGTCCTGCATGAGTTCTTTATGTGTTTTGGATATTAACCTCTTATCAGATACATGGTTTGCAATTTTTTTTTTTTTTACCATTTATGGGTTGCCTTTTCATTTTGTTGACCAACTCTTTTTCTGTGCATAAGTTTGATTTTAGCCATGCCTATGGCATGTGGAAGTTTCCAAACCAGGGATAGAACCAGCACCACAGCAGCAACCCAAGACACTGCATTCTTGTTTCCTCTGGCTAGGGCTTTCTACACTTTGCTGAATAGGAGTGGTGTGAGAGTAGGTACCCTTCCCTTGTTCCTAATCTTAAGGAAAAGTTTTAATCCTTATGTGATTGATTACTGTGGGCTTGGCACATGTGGCTTTTATTATGTTAAGATATATTCCTCCCATACTGAATTTAAGGGTTTTTATCATAAAGAGATGTTGAATTTTTGAGATGATCATATGAATTTCTTCTTTCATTCTATTAATATGATGTATCACATTGACTTATTTGCATGTATTGAACCATCCTTGTATCCCAGGAATAAATCCTGCTTGATCACGGGGAATGATCCTTTTTAAGTGCTGTCTAATTTGGTTTGCTAGTATTTTGAGAATTTTTACATCTAAATTCATCAGGGATATTGACCTATGATTTTCTTTTTCTGCCTTTGATGTCAGAATGTGGCTTCATGAAGTGATTTTGAAAGTGTTCACTCCTCTTCACATTTTTTGAAGTTTGAGAAGGATTGGAATTAATTCTTCTTTAAATGTTCAGTAAAATTCATCAGTAAACCGTCTGGTCCTGGGCTTTTCTTCATTTGGAGATATTAAATTACTGGTTCAATCTTCATACTCTTTTTTTCCCTTCCTTTTTTTTAACATTTTTTTTTCATTTTAAAGTTTTATTGTAGTTGATTTACAATGTTGTGATAATTTCTGCTGTACAACAAAGTGATTCAGTTATACATATACACACATTGATTCTTTTTCAGATTCTTTTCCAATATAGATTATCACAGAATATTGGGTAGAGTTTCCTGTGCTATATAGCAGGTCCCCATTGGCCAGTCATTCCACATACAATAGTGTGTGTGTGCGAAACCACCAGTCCATCCTCCCCACCCCCACCCCCTGCCAAGCTGTCCTCTTTGGTAACCATAAGTATGTTTTCAGAGTCTGTTCTGCAGGTAAGTTCATTTGTATCCTTTCTTTAGATTTCACATATAAGTGCTATCATATGATATTTTATTCTTCATGAGGCCACATTACCCTGACATCAAAGCCAGAGAATGAAAATCATAGGCCAATATCTCTGATGAATTCAGATGCAAAAATTCTCAAAATACTAGCAAACCAAGTTGGGCAGCACTTAAAAAGGATCATACCTCATGATCAGGCAGGATTTATTCCTGGGATGCACGGATGATTCAACATGTGCAAATAAGTCAATGTGATACATTATATTAATAGAATGAAAGAAATTTTATTGGTCTGTTCAGATTTATTTCTTCTGATTATCATGGTAGGTTGGTTGTTTCTAAGAATTTTTCCATTTCCTTTAGGTTGTCTAGTTTGTTGGTATGTACTTGTTCATAGCAGTCTCGTATGATCCTTTGTATTTCTGTGATATTAGTTGCAGGGTTTCATTTTCCATTTATGATTTGTTGACCTGAATCCTGTTGCTTTTTTTTCTCTTGGTTAGTCTAGTTGTCCATTGGATTATTTTTTCAAAGAAACAACTTAGTTTTTTAATTTTTTTATTGTTTTCCTTTTCTCTATTACATTTATTTCTGATTTAATCTTTATTTTTTGTGGGTTTTTTTTTTCATTTTAGCTGGTGTACAGTGTTCTGTCAATTTTTTTACTGTACAGTAAAGTGACCCAGCCACATATATATATATTCTTTTTCTCACATTATCCTCCATCATGCTCTATCACAAGTGTCTAGATATAGTTCCCAGTGCTGATCTAATCTTTATTTCCTTCCTTCTACTCTGGGCTCAGTTTTGTTTTTCTAATTCCTTAAGGTATACAATTAGATTTTTTAATCTGAGATCTTTTTGTTTCTTAATATAGGCATTTATTGCTATGAACTTCCCTCTTAGAATTACTTTTGCTGTATCCCATAAGTTTTGGTAACCCATAAGTTTGGGTAGTCTCCATTTTCACTTATCTCAGGATGCTTTTTAATTTCTTCTTTGATCCATTGGTTGTTCAGAAGAGTGTTGTTTAATCTCCATGTTTTGTGTTTTTTCCAATTCCCCTCCTATTACTGATTTCCAGCTTAGTGCCATATGATCAGAGAAGACACTTGGTATGGTTTCAGTCTTCTTAAATTTGCTAAGATTTGTTTTGTAGCCTAACATGATTTATTCTAGAAAATGTTCCATGTGCACTTGAGAAGAATGTATTTTCTGGTTGTCGGATAGACTGTTCTCTATGTGTCTATTAGGTCCATTTTGGTCTAGAGTGTTGTTCAAATCTGCTGTTTCATTTTTGATTCTCTGAGTTATTTATCCATTGTTCAGTGTAGAGTATTATAATCCCTAGCTATTACTGTATTGCTATTTATTTATCCTGTTAGGTCAGGTCATTTTACTTTATATATTTATGTGCTTTGATATTAGGTGCATAAATATTTACAATCATTATATCTTCTGGATGGTTTGAGCCTTTTATCATTATATAATTACCTTCTTTTTTGTTTTTACCATTTCTAAAGTCTGTTGTGTCTGATATAATTATAGTTAACCTTGTTAACTATAATGGCTACTCCCTCCCTGGTTGGGGGAGTAGCCATTTGCTTGAAATATCTTTATTATTTCAGTCAAAAGTGAGTCTTTTGTAGACAGCATCATTGGATCTTTTTAAAAAATCTATTCAGCTCTTCTGTGTCTTGATTGGAAAAATAAATCCATTTACACTTAAAGTAATTATTGATAGGTAAGCATCTACTCTTGCCTTTTTATTAATTGTGTTCTGGCTGTTTTGTTGATCCATTATTCCTTATTTCTGCTGTCTTTTTGTGTATTTTGATGCCTTTTGTTATCAGTTCACTTTGACTTCTTCATCATGGTGTTTTTGTACAAGCTTTTCTTTTGTGGTTACCATGAGGCTTACATAAACTATTTTAAAATAATATAGAATATTTTAAAATAACATCTGATAACTGGTAACTTATCTTCAATAGCTTTCCTAAATTTTATACTTTGTCCCCCCCCTTTTTATTAGGTTATTGATGTTACGCTTTACATATTTCTTACATTGTGTATTGTAGTTATGGTTATTTTTACTACTTTTTTTAACTTTTACACTAGAGTCGTGTGTGAATTATGCACCATTACCATATTACACAATCACTCTAACTTTGACTATATGTTTACCATTACCTGTGAGTTTTACACTACCTTTTTTTTTTCTTTCCTTCTTTCTTTTTAGGGCAGCACCTGTGGCATATGGAGGTTCCCAGGCTAGTGGTCAGATCAGAGCTACAGCTGCCGGCCACAGCCACAGCCATGTGGGATCCGAGCCACATCTGCAACGTAGACCATAGCATCATGGCAACGCAGGATTCTAACCCACTGATCCTAACCCAGGGGTCAGAACTGCATCCTCAGGGATCCTTGTTGGGTTTGTTAACTGCTGAGCCATGAAGGGAACTCCTACACTACCTTCTTATCAATGATTAATGTCCTTTTACTTCACTTAAAAACTTACTTTAATTTCTGAAGGACAACTTTATTGAGTACAGTATTCTTGGTTGACGGTGTTTTTCTTTTAATGTTTTAAATATATCATCCCATTTTCTTTCCTGAAAATTTCCTATCAAGAAATCTGTTTGTAGTTTTATGGAAGTTCCCTTGTATGTAACTTCTCTTTTTTCTTGATGTTGTCAAAATTATTTTTGTTTTTGACTTTTGACTGCTATAATGTGTGACATTGTAGCCCACTTCTGGTTCAACCTATTTGAGGTCTTTTGGGTTTCATGAGTCTGGATGTCCATTTCTCCTCCCAGATTTGGGAAGTTTGCAGCCATTACTTCTTTAAATATACTTTCGTCCCTTTCTTTCTCTTCTCCTGGAATTCCAATAATGCAGATACTGTTTATTTTAATTGTGTCCCATTAGTCTCAGTCTTTTTTCATTCTCTTTCTTCTTTTTATTTTTCACCTTATCTGAGTGGATAATTTCAAATAACTGTCTTCTAGGTTACTGATTCTTTCTTCTGCATGATTAAGTCTTCCTTTGAAGCTTTCTATTGAATTCTTCAGTCGTATTTTTCAGCTAGGATTTTGTTTTGGCCTAAAATGTTTCTTTTTTTTTTTAATGATTTTTATTTTTTCCATCATAGCTGGTTTACAGTGGCCTAAAATGTTTCTATTTCTTTGAGCTTTTATTTTCTTCATCCGTTGTTTCCCTATTTTTTTTTTCAGTTGTCTATGTATTCTTGTAGTTTACTGAACTTCTTTAAGAGAATTCTGAATTCTTTGATAGCTCACAGATCTCCGTTTCTACTGGAGCTTCTTTTAGTTTCCTTTGGTGTCATGTTTACACCCCCACCCCCCTGCCTTTTTTGCTTTGACAGAGATAACTCTTCACCATTCAGCTCAGTTTAGGTTTCTGGATGTGTCTCCTTGTGACATCCTTGGGCAGGTGGGGCTTACTCTCTCTTTTTGGACAGAGCCACTGCCCAAGCTCTGGGGTTGAGGGGTGAACAGGGGCAGAAAGAGGGTGCTGCTGCTGCTAAATGAGAATAGTTGTCTAGGACTGCTTGTTTGATTCCCTGCTCAAGTGAGGCTTTAGGATAGGCTCTTCAGTTGCCTGGGTTCTCTGGTCAGGGTTACTTAGACAGTAAGGACCGGATACTATACTTGGCAGTAAGCAAGGCTATGCTTTAGCTTCCCTCCTCTGGTGGGACAGTAGGACAGGCCCCAAGGACCTGCACAGCTCATTGGGGACACAAATCAGGCAAGATAGCACACCAGATTCCCTAGCCAGACACAGCCACCAGTTTTATTCGTAGAGGGTGAAAGCCACGGGCTGTGCTCTCTTTAGGTGCCACTCTAAGGAAGGCTGTTGGATGGGGTTCCACACTTTGTGTGCTCTAGTACAGTTCCCTGAATGGATGGACTGAAGGCTGTATTCAGCAATGGCAGGGGCTTTGAAGTGCTTTGCCTGCCCAGAGAGAGTGGGAGAACTGGTTCTAAGGGTCAAGGTTCTTTGTTTATGGTCTTAACTTAAGCTGGCACTGCTCCCCAAGTTCCTTGGCTGAACAGTGCTACTCGTTTTGTTTTATGGATGATCAGTTCTCTGCCCACTGTGCAGTTTCTTGAACATTGCTGGCCTACACAGCTTCCCAATGATGTGGTCCAGCCTTTCTGGTCGGGTAGGGGCCAGGAGCTACACTCAGAAATAACTGGACTCTGACTCAGCTCCCCTGGGCAGGATCAGACTAAACTCCAGGGCCAGCAAGGCTTTTTGTTTAAGGACCTGGATCAAAGAAAACTTGTACACTGCTGGGCTTGCTGGTCATACTGAGCCACTGCCTTGATTCTACAGGTAGGATCTGCCATGATCCACATGCTGGTTTTTGCAAGACCCTCATCTTCTTCTCTGTTACAACTGGATTTCCAGTTAGCCCCACAGAGTCCCCTGCAATCTCGAAGACTGGGATGGAGGCTCCTAAGAAGTAACCCACAATGGTGATGGAGCTGGATGTCCATTCTGGGATCTCTTTTCCCACTTGAAGAATCACAGGCTCAGGGAAGATCTCCTACTGTGGGCTGTGCCAGCCTGGGGGAGGGGCAATGCTGTCAGCCTGTGGCTGCTGGCACTCTTACCCTTCTAATACGGTCTGCCTTGGTCTCTTCAGCCTCACCCCCATGTTCTAGGATTTTCTCACTGGTATGTTGTCCATGAATAGTTTTTAGCTGTTGTTCCCGTGACAGGGAGCAAAGTCAGGAATGATCTATGTTACCATTTTGATTATGTCACCTCCACTTGGCCTTTGTCGTTTTCATAATGTCTGCCTCTCAGACTTATTTTCAGGCCTAACCATTGGCAAAGTGCCTGGTATACAGTAGGCCCTGACCAAATGGCTTCTTCCACAGTAGAGCACACCCTCCATTCCTCCTTCCTTTGCCAAGTACACAATGCTCCACACACATCTCACACTACTGACATTCCTGCACAAATGCCCACGCCTCTGCTCAGGCCAGTTCTGCTACCCCGAATGCCCTTCTCTGCCTAGCAAGCTCCTACTCATCTCTTAAAACCTAGCACAAATATCAGCCATCTACCTCCTTGCTCTCAGTACTTCTCATACTGTGTATATTTGTTTACACATTGGCCTATCACACTTTCAAGGCAGGGATCTGATTGATTCCTAGTTTAGGAAGTACTGGTGGACAAACACAGAATTCAATATTCAACATACTGCCTCTGAAATTAGGAATGGGGACCTTGCCCAAAAGTTGAGTAAATACTATTCCTCTAGTTGGTTTTCTCAGTACTGTGATCTTGAAATCTCTTCCTCTGCCCCCACCAGCTACCAGCTCAGGAAGCACCTGTCCCATCTTCTGTACATGAAGCAGCTTGGAACCAGAGACATGGATAGATGGAATCGAAACTGCATGGCCTTGATCCTCCACGCTTGGAGGAAGAACTTGGAACTGAAACCCCCAAAAGCCATGGCAGTAAGCAGAACCACCAAGAGTCCACCCAAGGGCAGCTCAGCCACAAAGCTCACCAGGCACTCAGTGCTCAAGCAAATCTACGGTAACTGTCCTCCTGGGACCTTTGTAGTTTACAACAGGCATCCCCAGAGTGTGTCACATCAGAATTTAAAACAGGATTTAATTACATTGAGTAAACTTCCATTCAGGTAGGAACTTTATTACATTTCCAGGCACCAAGAGAATTCTCAGCATCACATTTAGTTCCTCCCTTCCAGCAATTCTGGGCATCTCAACGCAGAAAGCCTTCCAGGCAAGATTGTCTGCTGGGCTTCAGGACTGAAAGCCTCACCATTGCATCCTATCCAGGCCTTAAATTACCCATTTAGAGGACTCCAGGCACAGGCAGACGCTGCATGCTTCACATTGGCCTTCCCTAGGCTTAGATAGTACGGGGTTGCCCATCTGTGGGAATGCCCCAAATCCAAGCACTACTGTAAATACTTATTTAGCAGAATGAACTGCATACTGAAACACTTTCAGCTCTGGAAAGTGCCTGTCCAAATAAACTCAATAGAGAGAACAAGCCTGGCTAGCCCCCCAGCGGCACTTGGGCACTTTTAGAAACAGATCCATGGCCCTGGGCCTGCATAGTTTTTCCATACCCTACCTAATTTATCTTGGCACATACCCACAAGCTCAAGCTTCCACCTCAGTAGGGAATTCAGAATTTGGGTCAGGCCAAAGCTGTCACTGGTCAGAAACAGATGATCAATGTTGGTTGATTTCAGGTTCTCAAGAAGGGAAACTACGTCAACCCACACGATCTTCAAAAGCCCACGCTGTACTGAGTCTCAACTCAGGTAAGGCAGCAACTGCATGGGCAAACTGGGGAGACCACGTAGGGAAATGCTTCCCTTTTTTATCTCCAAGGTAGAAGACATTAGAACAGACTGCCAGGGGATTCCAGTATCATTTGATTTCAGGTATACACGTGTTTTTCATCTCCCTTTCTTAGAATTATCAGTGCAGTCAACATCTCTCCAGAAGAGGCATGTTATTTTAACAACCAAAAGCTGTTAACATTACTTCCAGTGGAAGCAGTAAATGGTGCCTATAATTGATCACTTTGACATACTTGTTAACACAAAGGAGAGAGAGATACAAACACTGTCATTCTTCAAAGTAATAGCATGGGAGTTCTTGTTTTATTTTGGTTTCACATTAAGATCAGCCATCTCCTTCCCAAAGATGGGAAGAAGTCTCTTGTCCACAAATTCTGGCTTTTGCCTTTTATAGTCCCATAAGGAGGTCATTTAATATATAAAACCATGTCCAGCTCAGGCTCAACTCTGCACACTTTCACTCATACAGGAGCAGCTCAGAGAACTTTCTTTTTAGCCACTAGATAAGTTTTACTTAGGGCTCCTTCATTCATGCCAGCATTAAATTTGGGTGATAAGTTCAGTGCTGTCAGCAGTTAATGCCAGGTCCAGTGTTTCTCATGGGTGGCTATGGCAACACCCTCCCCCCAGTCCCTAATCCACAGTCATCTTGCAGGAACAGGGCACAGCTGGGAAAGTGAACAATGACTGTCAGCATGAACTTTTACATTCATTTAGCTTTTGACTGAGGCGGGGCGGGGGGGTGATCCTGGAGGTAGGGGGACAGCAATTACTGCCAAAGCTTTAATTAGAGTTGTACAACTGTAATACAGGCAGGCTGATCGGGATTTGTAGGTGGGGCAAGTAGAAACTTTCAAAGGAATCAGGCCCGTAGTTCTATGTAAAAAATAATATACTTGAGTGAATTGAATAGTTTCAGAAAGAGAACTGTCAGATAAAACTACTAAAGAAATAGCATGTAATCAAACATTACAAATTAGAACATTTTTTCATTGTCTTAAAAGTCCAGGACTGTCAAATCTTTAAAAATGAAGGTGTTTAGCAACAGAAAAAGTTTTTTTTGTTTTTTTCCGTCTTTTTGCCATTTCTTGGGCCGCTCCCACGGCATATGGAGTTTCCCAGGCTAGGGGTCCAATCAGAGCTGTAGCTGCCAGCCTACGCCAGAGCCACAGCAACGCGGGATCCGAGCCACGTCCGCAACCTACACCACAGCTCACAGCAACGCCGGATCGTTTAACCCACTGAGCAAGGGCAGGGATCGAACCCGCAACCTCATGGTTCCTAGTCGGATTTGTTAACCACTGCACCATGACGGGAACTCCAACATAAAAAGTTTTTAGTTAAAGGATCAAATAAACAAATTCAAATAAATACTTAATAGGGCCTCATATGAATAAACTTGTTAGTCCCACATGGGCTTGAAAACGGCCAAGGACTAAAGAGAATCTTTCCATAAACCTGAACTTGGGGGACAAGGTTTTATGAAGCCCATCTACCCACATTAACCATTCATTAATCTGTGAATAAGGCTTATGGTCAGACAGAGCTGCTAGTTGGTTTAGCTGCAGCCTGTTTTACACAGAACACATGTTTATAAATTTCCATGAAAATGGGAATGATGTGGACATATAAGTTTCTGCAGTGTGGAATCACAGATGCCAATGTGAATCAAGGACAAACCATTAATTTTAGTTTTTACCTTGAATAGAAATGTTAGTTCATCTTTTGCTTTGAGAACTCCATGTGGTTAAGGATCTTTGGATTTTGTTCTACTTAGCTTTAGTAAATTGTTTGGCACACTATAGGGGCTCAAACATTGAGTCAGGATTGTTGCTCCCAACTTCGAATTTGGAGAGAGGCTTTAGCAGTAAACTCCTTGGACTGTTTCTCTACATACATCCAGGACACAATCACATTCTACCCAGTCTTCTACACCCACCCACACCCACAAAGAACAGCAGCAGAGTAAGGATCAGAGAGCATATATATAACAATGTCTTAAATTTGAGGGACCATCTTTTTCAAAACAAAATTTCCTTTAAAAAATTCCACCCCAATGACTATAAAAACCATAACTTAAGTGATTACTAAAAACTGGTACCCTTCATATGATACACAGTATCTCTGTCCACCTAGAGGAGTATGCAGACATTAACTCAAGCTTGACACAGTAAAGGCAGCCACAAACACACCAGAGTTCCAAAACAGTTCACTTTATTGAAGTAATGGTAATAAAACCAGAAGAGAGTAAGAACTATTTTTTACAACTTTAAAAAAACTACTCACCTTTCAATGTTTGCGTCTTTGCTCCACACAAAGAAGCAACATACAGCATGCCCTCAGCAAGATGTCTTAAATGTTTAGGGTCTCAGGAGCCTCATTTATCAAGTGAGAGGGTTAAGCACACCACTAGTTTCCAACTGTAGCATCCTGTAAGTTTGTAATTTCCAAGTCATAAAACTCAAAAAAATCCATTTCAAGTTTGATATGCCCATTAGTCTATCACCTGAATATTCTTCAGAGGAACCTGTTTCCTAGAATGGACTATAGCCAAGTATGAGACACATAGCAAGGTAAAAGATAGGTATATATGTTTGTGTTATGTTAGAAAGATGCACAGGAAAGCAGTATCATGCCAGTTATTCCAGACTGAAGACTTAGGTTCCCGTCCTAGCTCCTCAAGCACCTGCCCCCTTGTGGTCAAGGTTCTTCCTTAAAGAAACAGCAAGTATTGAGAGTTGCTGCTGTGGTGCAGCAGAAACTAATATGACTAGGAACCATGAGGTTGCAGGTTTGGTCCCTGGCCACACTCAGTAGGTTAAGGATCCAGCATTGCCGTGAGCTGTGCTGTAGACGTGGCTCGGATCTGATGTTGCTGTGGCTGTGGTGTAGGCCAGCAGCTGTAGTTCCAATTGCCCCTAGCCTGGGAACTTTCCATATGTCGTGGGTTCAGCCCTAAAAAGAAAAAAAAAAGAGTAGCAAGTATCTTTGAGATGATGGAAAATGCAAGGCTGATACCATCCTTTTCTCTACAATGAACTAGTTATTACTTTAGCACCAGGGATAGTCCAAAAACTAAACACTTTCTCCTCCCCACCAACAAACTTCCCTTCAGCATTAAAATTAATAATCTGGAGTTCCCGTCGTGGCTCAGTGGTTAACGAATCCGATTAGGAACCATGAGGTTGCGGGTTCGATCCCTGCCCTTGCTCAGTGGGTTAAGGATCCAGTGTTGCCATGAGCTGTGGTGTAGGTTGCAGACGCAGCTCGGATCCTGCGTTGCTGTGGCTCTGGCGTAGGCCGGTGGCTACGGCTCTGATTAGACCCCTAGCCTGGGAATCTCCATATGCTGCAGAAGCGGCCCTAGAAAAGGCAAAAAGACAAAAATAAAATTAATAATCTGAGTATCTATCTGGTATTTGTTTTTAACAGTGAGCAACTTGCAGTGTATACACCTCCTTGACAACAGTGGAAGATCAAAGAATTTTTCTTATAACCTGCAATCAGCTAATCCATCAAAAATCAAGACAAAGCTTCGACTGCCTATGGAGGAAAACTGCCTGGGGACGCTCCAATAGCTAGTGCAGAGTTCAGGTTCTGGTTCTCTGCCGATTATCTTTTACTCTTGTGGTAAACTATCTATGCCCAAAGCCTTACTAATTATTATTAGCTTGAAAATGTAACAATTAAAAGAAAATGTCTGTTTTCTTTCTGCTCTTACACAGCACTGTTTTGCAAATTTTTAGCCAGCACTGAAAGGACCAGGATATATACTATGCCTGTGCAAAACTGCCTGTCTGCCTCCTTGTGATACAGTACAGCTGGAAAGGAAAAGTTCTAATAACAGTAAAACTAAGAACATGAGCAGTAGAGGGGCTGCTGGGTTGGGCCCTCTGCTCGCCACCTGGTGCAAGCCTGGTTTGTTGGCTCCAGTTGAGGAACTTGAGTGCAATGGGGGAGGAGCCTGTCCTTCAGCTGCCTGCATTTCACTACTTTTCTGGAACCTAATTCAACAAACTTCATTAGAGACACCTCATCCTATTATTCCAACATTATCAGTTTTCATTTTTAAACCAGAATCATTACCCAGTGTTTGCTTTTAGAAATTGTAAGGCTACAGTAGGTGCTCTGTTGATGGCTTAAATTTTACAGCTCCTGTGTCAGCCTCTGAAGGCCACAGGTTCTGCCATGTCCTCTCTGTGAACAGCGTTCCCAGTGCTGAGCACCAGCAGCATCACAGCACCAAGGCCTCAGTCAAGCAGCTTTACAGACGGGATCATTCACACACAAGGTGTCAATTCAGATCTTAACATTCCACTTGTATTTCCTGACTGACCTGCAGAGGTGAGCAATCTTATCAAAATGCCATTCCTCTGACACAGGAAACGCAGCTAACTGTGCATACTCTAGCTCTCTAAGAACACCTAGTTTAAATAAAATCCAGTGACTATGGACGTTTTCACGTTTTTTAAGGGCAAAGCTACTAGAAATGCAGACAGGCAGAACAGTGGCCTGTTAGGCTCACAAATATTTCTAGGGCTGCTTCCATGTAAGATTACTGCCACCTCTGTCCTGACAGACAGGAAGCAATAAAGTGTTAATTAACCAGACTTTTTGTAGCTAGCTAATTAAATCACTTCATTACTATAAAAATGTTTACAACATAAATTAAGAACTATTATAATGGCTCACTAGTAGAAAATCATTTTGTAAAAGTTACTTGGCTCAGATCAAAGACCCTTTAGGTACAGGAAAACCCACAATAGCTGTAACACTGTCTTGAAATCTTGTTAGAAATCCTGTCAATAGAGAAGCTTCAGGTCAGGATGGATAAGGACAACTACTCCCACACAAAACCAAACCAAAAACTAGTCTGTTGTTGTCTGAAGTGGGACTGAGAACACAGTGAAGTGTGCCTAGATACAACTTCAAAGATAAAGCTGATTTCTTAGTGTATAATAGAAGGTACCATCTTATTGCTCTATGCTCTGTATAGACTTAGCTATGAAATACAAAATACACCACTACCTGTAACTGTGTATCATATGCTGGTTCAGGAAGCCAGCCTGTTCAGCAGTTGGAACTCCTAAGCATTATTTTCCTATTTTAGTCCAAAGGAATGTTCATAAACAACTTCTTTAAAAGTTCAGCTTTAATGACAAACATTTATTACATCAGTCTCTCTTCAAAATTAGATGTGAATAAACAATTTCAAACAGGAGGTGCTATGGTGCCTTTTCAATACACTGTACTCAACGCACTGGGCCCCTGGGGGTGCCCAGTAATGTACACGTTGAAGCAATAATGTAAGTCTGTGAGCCACTGCTCCTGAGCACCTCCACTCTTCAATGTCTGCAGAGAAAAACAAGAGTAATATGAGAGCTGTACCAAAACTGCTGCCTGATGTTTTTCTTCACACTTAAGTAAGATTGCCAAGTCCCATCATCTAATATCCACAAGAAATCTCACTGAAAAGGGGAACCCATTAATTGGATGTTACCACAGGTAGTGAAAAATCCTAACTACATCCTCAGGTACAAGGGCTACCAATTTCCTCCCGGGTCTTTTCCCTCCCATATTTGCTAGGAACTACTGAAATTTCTCCATTAACCATCCCTGCACTCTGTACTTCCTCCACTTGGCATTCTAGAATCCCTTGATCTTTGCACCAATATTCTGAGAATAAGTCTACAGGTCTCAATTTGTCATTCATAGAGATAGACTCTACAATCTCAGAATAAACCAGATTCTTGACTTTTCTTCCGTCCTATTTCTGAATTCTGCATTCTCCTCCATTACTGAGAAAATTCAGAATACATACCTGTGTTATATGGACGTATAAACTCTATTACTCTGAAGTATTTTATGTATATATATGTGTATATATATATATAATCAGTTAATAAACCCCCCTCAATCAAATACCTACACAAAAACTCTCTCTTATCCCAAACCAAAACACCAAAAGCTTCCTAGATAACAGAGCTGCCTGCCCCAGGTGCACAGAGAACCATTAGACAAAGCTGAAGCCTGTACCTTCCAACTTTTTTCCTCCTCTCCAGTTAAGTGATCAGAAATAGGCCTGCAGTTTATTCCTAATAAATTTCCTTAGAGACAGATAACATTTGTTGGGCACTTAATAAATGTCCGTAAAAGTATAAACTTTATTAGGATGATCTCATTTAATGGTCACCAAAACCCCAAAAAGTTGCTATTATTCCCATTTCTACAGCTAGGGGAAAAAAAAATACCAACCATCAAACTATCATAGTTATCATAGAATCTGGATCACAATCCAGTTAGGAGTTACTGTGAGGCCTGTACCTTTTCCAACTGAGCTGTCACCTTAATTCAATTTGAGTATTTTAAGGCTTTTATTACCAATTCTGGAACCAGAGCCACCCCCCTGTTAAGTGACAGGTACTAGGGGAAGCTCTAAAAAATGACCACACTGAGCTTAATTTAATTCCAGGAGTCCATCAATGCACAGGAACCAGGGCTTCCTAGGAGCACCGCCTATGCCCGTGAATCTAGTGCAAATAGGACACAGCCCTCATCCCATGCTTCTTACTGTGATGTTCTTGATGATCTGCTGCACCAAGATGGCATTGCTCAACATGTGGGTCCTGAGGGGTGCATGCTGAAGCAGCAGACGAAGCAGCTGGCCCACGACAGGCAGCTCCTCAGGCCCAGCTCTGCTCACTCGCAGACTCTGCAGCATCAACCTGAGGACTCGAGGCAGGAGAGCCAGGATGGAGACACAGACCCCCCACAGCTTGTCCCTTCAATAACAGAGAAATTAATTAGTGAACCAACACATACAGGAAAAGTGCCCTTTCCACACTTCCACAAACTGAAAATGTCCCTTTACATATTTTCTCATAAAATCCCACAAACCAAAGCTATTAAGAACTGGGTTTCATTAGAGTTAAATGAGCATCATTCTTTTGGTATCTTTATAGAGCAGAAACAAAAATGTTTATGATAGAGGTAGTGGCAACCACATTCTAGAAGAGTGTCAATTTAGAGCAATAACCACTTGGAGGAAAAGTCCACTGGCTGCTAAAGGCTCTGACCTTAGTCTGTCAGTTTCTGTACATAATCCTCCCAGTCTCCAAGTCTTTCCAAGAAAACCTGCAGCAACCTTTTCACCCCAATGCCACATACAGCAACTGCACCAAAAGTGGATACTCAATCCACTCTAGGCCAACCAGATGCTCTTATCTGAAGAGACTCATGCACAGCCAAATTAGGATAGCCATGTGCAAGGAGGAGAAAAAGCCAGAATTCAGACATAGCTAATGATGAGGCAAAGGCACAAAGATAAAGACTACACAATCTAGAAGAAATAGAGGAGCTCCCATTGTGCTCAGCAGTAACGAACCCGACTAGTATCCATGAGTATGTGGGTTCGATCCCTTGCCTCACTCAGTGGATTAGGGATCTGGTGTTGCCATGAGCTGCAGTGTAGGTTACAGACACAGCTCGGATCTCACACTGCTGTGGCTGGGAACCTCTATATGCCACAGGTGGAACCCTTTAAAAAAACAAACAAACAAAAAGAGAAAGCAACTGGGCTTTCTCTGCTGGGTTTCAATTTTCTACTTCCACAATTCCTACCCTTTGGGTTTTTGAAATAAATTACTCCTGTAATGATCCAAATTATTCACTTTCTACTTGAACTTGAGTAGATTTTAAGGAGTTGTGAATCAAAACTGCTGTAAGGGCTTCTGGATTCTACATCATACCAAATACAAGTATACTGAACAGGTGAGTAAAGTTCAGAATTCCACCTTCACACACCACTGTTAAAGAAAACTGTCAGGCCAAAAAGAAGAGCAATCTGGGTACCACAAATCATGGAAGCACAACCATGTGAAGAGCCATTGCAGGGTTTTCTAAGATTTGTCATGTACAAAAACAATTTTACTTTTTCTATAAATTGTTCAGAGGAGAGAACCAGGACCAATGAAGTAGAGGGTTTTTTTTCCTTTTTGCATTTTAGGGTCACACCTGTGGCATATGGAAGTTGCCAGGCTAGGGGTCCAATCAGAGCTACAGCTGCTGGCCTATGCCACACCCGTGGCAATGCCAGATCTGAGCCACGTCTGTAACCTACACCACAGCTCATGGCAATGCCGGATCCTTAACCCACTGAGCAAGGCCAGGGATTGAACCCACATCCTCATGCATACTAGTCAGGTTTTTAACCGCTGAGTCATGACAGGAACCCCTGAAGTAGATATTTTAGCTCAACATAAAGCAATGGTTCTAAACTACTCTAACTCTGCAAACTTTTGATATAGTCTTGTCAGGTAATACCAACCACCTGTGTTGCCCCCAAAACACAAAGAAACACAGATAATATACTTAAATAAAAAAAAAAAAAAACCCAAGCCAACAACAAAAACAAACACAATCCAGACATGGAAGGTAGTTAACTAGAACTAGGTTCCCTGCATAGAGCTGAAAGCCAGGAAAATGCAAATGTGAAACTGCCTCATAGGGAGGTCTCCACAGTTCCCTCACAAAAAATACATGCAGAGAAAGTCACATAACCCAAAACATGAGTCTGTCTGTTCAGCCCCACCTACTCCCCAAAATAAGGGAGAATTCCCACACCAGGGGCAAAAAAAGCAAATAAGCGGACAAGAATTTAACACCAATAAATCAAGAATGACAAGGAGCTAAGTAAGAACTCAAAATACATCAAAGAAAACTACGTAATAGCTGATTAAATAAAAACTCAATAAAAGGGTTAAATAAAAGAATTAGCAAAATTAAAGACGTTAAAAGAGGAAAGAATGAGAGGCTCCTTGTGTTTTAAAGGAGTTTTTAGGAGAGAACAGAAACAGTGGGGGAGGTGACAGGAAACAATCAGAGTACTTTCCTGACCGGAAGAAAAAACATATGAAGTCTTCAGATTGAAGCAGTACACTAAAGGGAGCTCCCTGTGGCCTAGTGGGTTAAGGACCTGGTATTGTCACTGCTGTGGTGCAGGTCTGATCCTTAGCCTCAGGAACTTTGGCATGCCATGGGCGTAGCCCCCCAAAAAGGGAGTACACGAAGCCGCAAGCAGGATAAATAACAATAAACCTACACTAAGATACTTTGCTGGTGTGCAACACAACAAAGAGAAAGCACTGAAACCACAGAAAAGACTACCTATCACCTACAAACCAGAGGGCTCAGTCAAAAAGATTTTCATTACTAACAATGAATCCAAAAGACAACAGAACAGTTTCTTCAAAGTACAGTGGCCAGTTCTGAACAATTGGTCAAGCCTGATTTTTTCAGTCAGTACTTGTGATCAAAAGCTCCCAGTAATTTGACTGGCACTCTCATTATTTGTAATCTCACAAACATCTTTTCAAGGAGGGCAGGAGCAACCCAAAAGGGAATTTTAAGTACACCTAAGACTGGCTGCCAACACTTCTTTGTGACTAAGTAATGTCATCTTGAAAGATGCAAAGGGTCCTGGCAATACCAAACTTCCTAGTAACCATTACTTTTAAAACAGAATTTTAAATGGGAAAAATGTATTAAATACAGTGAACTTTGTTCACTCCAGCTGCATAAAATCAAAGTGGGATGTTCTATAAGAAACTAAAAGAGATCTTTGAAATTTCTCATCATAGTGCTTCGCAAAAGGGCTGTATTTCAAGTGACAGGAAAAGACAAATACAAATACACATATTTCATAAATGGGGATGCTTATTATAAAATTTTTAGAACTTTGAAAAGTTCCTTGCTATTTATATAAGCCTTTCTTTTTTTTGGCCACACCCATGGCATATGGAAGTTCCCAGGTCAGGGATCAACCTTTGCTTCAGCAACACTGAATCCTTAACTCACTGCACCCAGCCAGGGACTGAACCCTTGCCTCAATAGTGACCAGAGCAGCTACAAAGACACCGGATCCTTAACCCACTGTGCCATAGCGGGAACTCCACAAAAGCCTTTTCTTGACCTATCATACCTAAAGTTTAATAATGTGTAAGAAAAATACCATCAAGTCTGTTTATTTATGTGTAAATATTACAATATATTAACAGCAAAATCTACAAAGTTTTAAATGCACACACACTTAGGCTAAAATCCAAATGTCTGTTGACAGTAAAATGGAAAAGTTATAGTACATTTATATAACAGAATACTAGAAAGCAGGGGCACTAGACCACAGCCAATCTGGCCCACAGCCTGTATCTGATCTGTAAACAAAACTTCCATGGAACAGTCACACCCATTCGTTTATGTATTATCTAATGCTGCTTTCACAAGACCAGGCTAGTGCTGAGCAGTTCTGACAAGACTTTAGTTTGAAAAATCTAAAATATTCACTCTCTGACTCTTTACAGAAAGAAGTTTGCTGATTCCTGGTACAGAGAAAAATGAAATACATTTTTGAATCAACATAAAAAACTCTCACAGATGATGAAAATCAAATCACAAAATATAAATACAAAATTATTCCTCTTACATAAAATTCTTTAAAAATGCCCCAAAACTGAAACTGTTTATAAATTCATATAAACTTTTTATATAAAAAGGCAAGGAAGTGACCTAACACAAATGCGATGTGTGGGGATATAGAAGAGAAACTTAACATGGAAGGTACGTGGACAGAGTGTGTGCTGATGATGTTCCACTCTGAACCTGAAGGTTGGTTACATGGATGTTCAGTTTATACGTAGTCTTTAAACTATTTAAATGTTTTATATACGTCTAGTTCTATGACATTTAAAAGCTCAAAGAAGAACAGAAAGCAAATATTAAACTGTGATAGAATGATTTTTATTTTCTTATATTTGCTCATCTGTTAGATTTTTAAAAAACCTTCTGTAGGGAATTCTTAACAGCATACCAGTAAGAACATAAGCATGAGAATACTTTTTGAAAATTAAAATGAAATCCTCTGTATTATCCTAAAAGCTCTGGCCTAAAAATCATATAGAGCAACAGTACTAATTAAAAACACTAGCATCTTAGAACAATTTCTTTAAATCCAGGAATTTTAAATTGCATACTGGCTAATTCTAATAAAGCTCCAAACAAAATACAAAGGCTTGTACCAATAAGCCCATCCTTCTAAAAGTAGAAATTTTCTTCTTGCCAGATCTCTAAGCAACGTTAATAAGGAAAGCTCACAAGAAATTTTATAATAATGCCATCTAACTTTTCAAATTTGTTTAAGGAAAAAACAAAAAGACTGCCCACAACACAAAGGGGATTCACAAGAGAACAAAGAAAAAACTAGCTAGGTTTATCCAAACTCTGAAAGAGAATTAGATTTTGGAAATAATCTTTTTTTGGATTGATTTACTGACTGACTGGCTGTTGGATAGAGAGGGAGCTGTACAGGAAGAAATAAAATTAAAGAAACACAAAAACTATTACCTCTTTCTTAGATGTTCTGCTTCTCCTTTCTCTAAAGTGAGCAGAAAATAAAGAAGACTGTAGCAACAAGAAGCCAGAAATGGCAGTAGCGTCTCACTAAGTACACATGTATGATCCAGGAGCTTACAGATAACACCCAAAACACAGCCAGCTGTGCTGTCAGGAATTACAGTCAACCCAACCTGGACAGAGAAAAATGAGATTAATGACCTCTTTACAACAGCTGCTTTCCTCATGATAAAACCAAACACCATTAAGTGGAGAGTTAACCTTCTATTACTTCTATCGATGGAAATTAATATATATATAATACAAGCCATAAAACCTACCACACCTCAAGGGCCTGTTTTTCTTTGAGAATTTAATTGCTACATTAAATGACTTTAAAAATATGCAAACTCAAGAAGTATTTCTAACCCAATCAACCGCCTCCCTTTCATGACAAAATCTTCTAAAATTTTCTAGATGTTACAATTTCTACCAATGGTCATAAATACTATTATTTAAAAGGATTATCTCATGCATCCAAAGAAAATCTTGATACCAATAATCACACTTACATGATCTTTAGATTATTTAGACTGGAAAGACCAGTATCTGGCACCACCCCCATCCCTAATAATTAAATGTACAAACCAGAGTTCATTTTACAATTATCCTTCTCTTGTCCTTTGACTTAACTAGTCATTCAGACAGAACTAAGGAAAATACCTGTACTGGAGTAAGATAATACTCTACTTAGACTTGACTGCTTCACTGTCTCAAAGCCCAGATAAGGCACATCATGGTAGGCTAACTTCTCTGGACTCCACTGTATAAACTATCATCAAGGTGGACTCTAACTTGTAGCTGTTATGTGTATACGGTTTAAATCTCCTACAAACTACTGTGGAGTAATCCTAAAGTCTGCAAGCTCTGAGGTTTTAACCTTTCCATCAGGCTGTCTGAAAAAAAGTGGCCAACACTGGCTATTTTTTACTAGAATGTAGTGAATGTAGTCAAAAGAGGGCATAAATTTCTGGAGTAGAAGTTAAAGGGGGGGGGGGCCTGCACCTATAAAATTATCCAAATAAGTGAGAGTTTCTGGGAAATAATTTTTTGGAGTCCTCCCTTATACTGTAGTACATTATACTAAAAACCCAAAGGTCAAAGTGTAAATGTTGGAGGAAATTATAGCACGACCCAGGAATACCTAATGTGAATTTACTACCAGTGGGAACAAGAGATACCCATTGGCCAAAAGACAAGTCAGTTTCATGGCTGAGCTTACGCTTCCAGTGACCAGGCCTTAGGCCTGTCAGGTGACATCCCTCCTTTAGACCTCAAACTTTGTAGGTGGACACTCGACCATAATCTGGATGCTGAATTCTACACTGACACTGGGCACATGTTAATTAAAGCATTTTAGTCAGAAGGACCTGAAATATAATTTTAAAGTATTACACTGCACACTTGTACAAAGTAAGGTCCTGGGAAAAGAGGGGATGTCCCCCAAGTCATAGAATTAATTAGTCACAGCCAGAAAAAGACACCCAAGCATCATGCTGTGAGAGGCCATGAAATTATTAAGCTTAGAATTCTGGACTCACTCTCTCCTTGGCCATGGCAAACTCAATCTTAACTAATGAATCTCTGTGCTTACTGGTGTAACAGAAAAAAATTTTAAGTATATTTACCAAATGCTTACTGATGGCACTTTGCAGGACGTCAAAGCTTTGGCTTCGGGCAGGGATAACCAATAAATTGTGACAAACTGTCTGTCAGAAAAGGAGAACAACCAAAACCAAATCAGAACATTTCAGGCCAGAAACAAGTTCAACAGATTTTGGGGGGGGGGGGGGTAAATCTAATTAAAAGAAAACTTAACAAAAAATGACATTAAAAATGCAAATGTCAAACAATCAGGCCTCATATATATAGGCTAGTTTTCCAAACAGTTCATTTGTTAAACATTTACTGAGCATTAACCTAGTCCTATTAGATGCTCTGCACAGGAAGGAAAGAAGAAACTCTTCCGTCCCACAGCCTTTGAGTAGCTTAAAATCTACCAAGGCACATGCTACATTTCTATTAAGTAACTGCTACAATAGGGAGACCTCGGTGATGTGAACAAAGGGCTAACAAAAGTCTCTGTCCCATGTGGTGGAAAAATATAGACAAAAACTTGTGATCCAAAAAATAACAATACCCTGTTCAAATTAATTATAATGCTGCCTTCTATTCCTCAAAAGGTTAAAAAAAAAAAAAAGGCTACAAGAAAAGAACAATATGAATGAGGTGAGAATCAAATCTCTAGTATTTTACCAAGAATACACAATGGATAAAGGGTAGTCCTTCAAATAAATGATAATGGGAAAACCAGCCATCACATGCGGAGAAATAAAACTGGAATCCTATCGTGGAGAAAAGGGAACCCTCCTACAATGCTAGTGGGAATATAAGGGGATAAGTTGGTGCAACCACTATGGAAATCAGTATAGAGATTTCCTCAAAAAACTAAGAATAGAACTATCATATGATCTAGAAATTCTACTCATGGGCATATATCCAGAGAAAGTCGTAATTCAAAAAGATTCAGGCAGCCCAATGTTCACTGCAGCACTATTCACAATAGCCAAGACATGGAAGCAACCTAAATGTCCATCAACAGAGGAATGGACAAAGAAGATGTGGTACACATATATGATGGAATACTACTCAGCTGTAAAAAAGAATGCCATTTGCAGCAACATGGATGGATCTAGAGACTATCATACTAAGTGAAGTCAGAGAATGACGAATATCCTATCATGTCACTTATGTGTGGAATCTAATTTTAAAAATATAAAAATGAAATTATTTACAAAACAGAGAAGACTCATAGATTTTGAAAGCAAACTTATGGTTACCAAAAGAGATGGGGGGGAGGGATAAATTAGGGGATTGGGATTAACATATACACACTATTATATATAAAAGATAATCAAAAAGGACCTACTGTGTAGCACAGGGAACTCTACTTACTATTCTGTAATAATCTATATAGGTAAAGAATCTGAAAAAGAACAGATATACGCACATCTGAATCACTTTGCAATACACCTGAAACTAACACAACATTGAAAATCGACTATATTTCAATAAAAAATTAAAATTAAAAAAAAAAACATATTACAGAAAAAACTGTGGTCCAAAGTACCTATTCAAATTAATTACAATGCTGCCTATTCCCCAAAGGTAAAAGGAAGAAATCAGTCTACAGTAAAAGAAGAAAAACAAGAATGAGGTGGGATTAAATCTTTAGCATTTTTAATTTTCTAAGTTCTTAAAATAAAAAGAGGGAAGGACAGCATCAGGTCCTTCAGAGAATCACAAGACAACTCCAGAGCTGATGGAACGTGGTACCAAAAATAAAATATGTAGATAAATGCCATGGAGAGACAAAGACCAGCAGAAAGACTATCCACTCTATGAAGAGAATGGGTACTTAAAGTACATTCAAGAGGACTGTCAATCCTCAAAAATCAATAGCTCTAAGCATATGTCTCTATAAAACCCCCTGTAGACTGATACCACTAAAGAGTTTTCACTAGCAAATTGTCTTATCTTTTAAACCTATAGGCAACAAAGTAAACAACATTATTTCCAATGCTGCCTTCCTACTTCAAAATGAATGTAGTGAATGTTTTTCTTGTTAAGGCTGCACCTGAGGAATGTGCCAGTTCCCAGGCTATGGGTTGAACTGGACAGCTTCAAGCTTACACCACAGCCACAGCAAGGTTGGGATCTGAGCTACATCTGTGACCTATGCCACAGCTTGCAGCAATGCCAGATCCTTAACTCACTGAGTGAAGCCAGGGATTGAACCCACATCCTCATGGACACTATGTTGGGTTCTTAACCTGCTAAACCACAATAGGAACTCAGTGAATGTTTTCATTAATAAAAGGTAAGTGATCATTGAAAAGGCCCATTCGATAATTAGTGATCACCGCAATCTCCCCCCTTCTGCCTCCCCTCCTTGAATAATTCAATTCTAAAGCCACTGCATGAGGCTAAGCTAGCTCTAGAGTGGGCAGGAGAGCTGCAGTGGCCCAGAGCAGGCTATCTATCACAAATAGAGGCACACTCTCCCCAAGAGCTGGAGTTCAAAGGGGTAAGGAAGATACCTTCATGGGAAAGGGATGATACAAAAAGAGACTGATTACAGACAGAGGAACTGATCAAGTGGATAAATATATTAAGTATAATGGGAGCCAAGTTTCTCACCATCAGAAAAGGCAGGTAACAAGAACAAAAGGAGACAACTGGAACAAACCCAGTGGTGATGAATTCCTGATTTCTGTTCACTGACAGGGTCTAGAAACAGTAACATCTAATAGCAACAAACACACTTAACAGTCCAGAAGATGGTTTCTAAAATCCACTCTACTCCTAAAGGAAAACTGGGCTTCTTAAAGAAAAACCAGATTGCAGGGCTGAGACGGGGAAAATACAGCATGAAACCAAAACAATACGTGGTACAAGAAAGTAAGGAAGTGGAGTTCTGACTGTGGTGCTGTGGGTTAAGGATCTGGCATTATCTGTGTGGCGGCGCGGGTTCAATCCACAGCCCAGTGCAGTGGGTTAAGGATTTAGCATTGTTGCAAGCTGTGGCTCAGATTCTATCCCTGGCCCAGGAACTTCCATATGCCTCAGATGCCACCAACAAAGGAAAAGGGGGTGGGGCAGAGTAAGGAAGTACAGCTGATCCTTGAACAATGTGGAGATCGGGGCACAGACCCTTCATGTAGTAGCAAATCTGTGTGTAACTTAATAATTACCTCTCCATATCCAAGGTCCCCCCCCCACCCCATATGTGTGGATTCAACCAACCAAAGTATGGTACTGTAGTACTTACTACGGAAAAGTTCAAACCTGTGTTATTCAAGGGTCAACTGTACTCAGAGATAAATGAGGACACATTAAAAGAACAAAGAGGAGTTCCCGTCGTGGCGCAGTGGTTAACGAATCCGACTAGGAACCACGAGGTTGCAGGTTCGGTCCCTGCCCTTGCTCAGTGGGTTAACGATCCGGCGTTGCCGTGAGCTGTGGTGTAGGTCGCAGACGCGGCTCGGATCCCGCGTTGCTGTGGCTCTGGCGTAGGCCAGTGGCTGCAGCTCTGATTAGACCCCTAGCCTGGGAACCTCCATGTGCCGCGGGAGCGGCCCAAGAAATAGCAACAACAACAACAAAAAAAAAAAAAACAAAGAAATCAGCTTCCAGGAGGTGACCATGGCTAACGTGACAGTATCAAAATTAGTAAGGATAGTACAGAATTTTAATCCACTGAATAATATAAGAAACCATATAAACAAAAATAAAAAATTAGGAGGAGTTCCCGTCGTGGCGCAGTGGTTAACGAATCCGACTAGGAACCATAAGGTTGCGGGTTCGATCTCTGCCCTTGCTCAGTGGGTTAATGATCCGGCGTTGCCGTGAGCTGTGGTGTAGGTTGCAGACGTGGCTCGGATCCCGCGTTGCTGTGGCTCTGGTGTAGGCCGGTGGCTACGGCTCCAATTCGACCCCTAGCCTGGGAACCTCCATATGCCGCAGGAGCGGCCCAAGAAATAGCAAAAAGACAAAAAAAAAAACCAAAAATAAAAAATTAATGAATAAACTGAGAGACCAAAAAGGAGCAGGATATTAACATTGTTTCAAAGCATCTCCTCATAAAATATTACTAACTACAAAGTGGAAAAAGTAGAGAAGGTGGGTAGATACCACTTGATCAAGTGATCTAAGTCAGTATCTAATGGGACAAATCAACACCATGCACCACCCAAACTATGCAGTCAGAAACCCACAGTATTATTCATGTCTTGTTCCTATCAAATTTGTATAACCTGAATCTAACTGTGAGGAAACAAACTAAACCCAAATTGAGAGTAATTTCACAAAATAACTGTCCTGTGTTCTTCAAGTGTCAAGGTCAACCAAAGGCAAGGAAAGACCGAGGAACTATTCCAGATTTTGAAAGAGACTAAACATACATTACAACCAAATGCAATTAATAATTTCAAATGGATCCTTTAAAGGATATTATTGCAACAACTAGCACAACATCAGTAAAGTTTGAGGACTAGATTACAGTAAGACCAATTTTAATTTCCTGATTTTTATGACTATATTGTATTTATGTAAAATGGAATGGCCTTGTTTGTAAGATAAATACAGGCATATCCTACAGATATTGTGGGTTTAGTTAGACCACCACAATAAAGTGAATATAGCAATAAAGCAAGTCACATGCACTTTTTGGTTTCCCAATACACATACGAGTTATGTTTATACTATATACTGCAGTCTACTTATGTGCAATAGCATTATGTCTATAAAAACAATGTACGCACTCTAATTTAAAAATATTCTGTTGCTAAAAAATGCTAACCATCATCTGAGCCTTCAGTGACTCATAATCTTTGTGCTAGTGGAGAGTCCTGCCTTGATGCTGAAAGCTCTGACTGATCAGGTGGTGGTTGGTAAGGTTAGAGCGGCTGTGGCAATTTCTTTTAAAATAAGTAAACAATAAAGTTTGCCACAAAGACTGACTCTTCCTTTTGATAGCATTTTACCCAAATCAAACTTCTTTCAAAACTGGAGTTCACCTTCTCAAACGCTGTTGCTCCTTTATCTACTAAATTTATGAAATACTCTAAATCCTTTGTTATCATTTCAACAATCTTCATAGAATCTTCACCAGGAAGAGATTTCATCTCAAAAATAAATAACAACAACAACAAAACACTTTCTTTGTTCATTCGTAAGAAGCAACTCCTCATTCCTTAAAGCTTTATCATGAGATTGCAGCAATTCAGTCACATCTTCAGGCTCCACTTGTAATTCTAGTTTTCCTGCTATTTCCACATTTAGTTACTTCCTCCACTAAAGTCTTGATCCCCTCAGTCATCCATGAGGGTTAGAATCCACTTCTTCCAAACTCCTGTTAATGTTGATATTTTGACCTCTGCCCATGAATTCCAAATGTTTTTAATGCCACCTAGAATGGTGAATCCTTTCCAGAAAGCTTTCAATTTACTTTGCTCAGATCCATCGAAGGAATCACTATCTATGGCAGCTATAGCTTTATGAAATATATTTCTTAAATAAGACTTGAAAGTGTAAATGACTCCTCAATCCATGGACTGCAAAATGGATACTGTGCAAACCGATATGAAAAAAAAATATTAATTTCATTGTACGTCTCCATCAGAGTGCTCGGGTGACCAGATGCACTGTCAATGGGCAGTAGTATTTTGAAAGGAATCTTTTTTGAACAGTAGATCTCAACAGTAGGCTTCAAGTATACAGTAAACTGTGTTGTAAATAGATGTGCCGTTATCCGGGTTTTGTTGTTTGACTTATAAAGCAAAGGTAGAGTAGATTTGGCATAGTTCTTCAGGACCCTAGAATTTTCAGAATGGTAAATGAGCACTGGCTTCAACTTAAAAGTCACCAGCTCCATTTGCCCCTAAGAAGAGTCAAGGCTGTCCTTTGAAGATGTGAAACCAGGCAATGACTTCTCTTAACTATATGCAAAGTCCTAGACGACATCTTTGTCCAATATAAAGCTGTTTGTCTACAATGAAAATCTGTTGTTTAGTGTAGCCACCTTCAATTACTTTAAACAGTCTTTTGGAATAATTAGCTACAACTTCTCCATCAACACTTGCTGCTTCATCTTGCTCTTTTGTGTTATGGAGACAGCTTCTTTCCCTAAACCAGCATCTTCTACATTCAAAGTTTTCTTCTGCAGCTTCCTTACCTCTCTCAGCATTCAAAGAAGTGCAGAATTAGGGCCTTGCTCTAGATTTGGCTTTGGCTTAAGGGAATGTTGCGGCTAGTTTAATCTTCTATCCAAACCACTCAAACTTTCTCCGTATCATCAATAAGGCTTGTTTCACTTTCATACCATTCCAATGTTCACTGTGAGGGCACTTTCAATACCAAGAAATTTTCTTCTGCATTCACAACTTGGCTAACTGACATAAGAGGTCTTGCTTTCAGCCTATCTCAGCTTTCAACATGCCTTCCTTACCGAGCTTATAATCATTTCTAGCTTTTGATTTAAAGTACAAGATGTACAACTCTTCCTTTCACTTGAACATTCCTAGAAGACATTACACAGGGTGACTAACTGGCCTAATTTCAATACTGTTTTATTGCAGGGAATAGGGAGGCCTGAGGAGAGGGAGACGGAAGGGGAACTGTGGGTTGGTGGAGCAGTCAGAACACACACAAGCACTGATTAATTTCACTGACTTGTGTGAGAGCAGTTCATGATGCCCCAACACAATTACAATAGTAACATTAAAGATCATTGATCAGAGACGGCCAAATATAATAACAATTAAAAATTTTGAAATATTCTGAGAGTCACCAAAATGTGACACAGAGACATGAAGTGTACAAGGGCTATTGGAAAAAATGGGCAACAACAGACGTTCTCAACCCAGTATAGGGTTGCCACAAACCTTCAATTTGTAAAAAACACAGTATCTGTGAAGTGCAATAAAGTGAAGAGCAATAAAACAAAGTAAGCCTATATGCTCAAGTATGGGCTATGGTCATTATATTATCTGAGAAAACAGATATTCTGTACTGTAGTTGTAATTTTTTCCCTAAGTTTGAAATTGTTTCAAAATAAAAGTAAGCAAATATTGATACAAACACAACATTGTAAATCAACTACACTTTAACAACAAAAAAAACCCCCACAGAGTTTATACACACAAAAACATACACATACAGAGGCAGTCCTCACTTTCTACAATTACAGTGTTAACAGAAACTTTCATATATCAGAACCTGACCTGACATTGCAAGATTCAGGAAGAGGCATGGTAATTTGGTCCAATGTGGAAGTTAAGGGGTTTTTAAAAAAAATATAAAACTTGGCCCAGGAACTTGGCCCATATGCTGTGGGCACAGCCAAAAACTTAAATAAAAATATAAAACTTCTTTATTTTTCTTAAGAAGGTTTTATACATTTAATATCTATATTGAAGAATTTTCTACCTAATTTATCAGAATACATACAGAAATGTCATGCACCTAGCACTTTTTTTTTTTTTTGCATTTTTAGGGCTGCACTCATGGCATACAGAGGTTCCCAGACTAGGGGTCAAATTGGAGTTACAGCTGCCGGTCACAGCCACAGCCACAGCCACAGCAACGCAGGATCCGGGCCTCGTCTATGACCTACACCACAGCTCACGGCAACACCAGATCCCCAACCCACTGAGTGAGGCCAGAAATCGAACCGGAATCCTCATGGATACTAGTCGGATTCATTTCTGCTGCGCCACAACAGGAACTCTGCTAGAACTTTTTATAAAATCATTTTATTGCTATATTAAAATGCTAAAAAGAACAGGTAAAAGAAATTATAATTATTAAAACATTAAAATTCAGATTTAGAGATGCTTTCACTTATCCAAAAAATTACATCAAAGAATATATTTACAGAGTGACAGTTTCCATATACTCACACAACAAAACAGGGCTCAATGTTCTAAGAAAGTGTCATCAAATTTACCTTTGGCAGATTACATTTTACCTTTCCCCTGTTAGTCATCTCTCAACTATTATCAACGAATAATTAAAAAAAAAAAAAGTGAGAAAGAGAGAGCCTGCTCTCTCTTTCCCTACCCCACTATTCCTTTATGTACCACGGCTTGTGGAGGGGACAAACTCACTTCAACCAAGCTGCCTCTAAAGACCACCCAAGGGTACTGGAAGAATGTTTGTGTTCAGAGTCCTCTTGTGCCTTACTTGCTTTTTCCTATTATTCCAACTGCTTAATTAAAATGGCTTTATAATAGATATCTGATATATAAGCCCACTAGCTTTATTTTTATTCAACACTATCTTATTCTTCTGCATTTCAAGATAAATTTTAGAATTATCTTTTCTTTTCTTTCTTTTTTTGTCTTTTGTCTTTTTAGGGCCGCACCGGAGGCATATGGAGGTTCCCATGCTAGGGGTCCAATCCAAACTACAGCTGCCAGCTTACGCCACAGCGACAGCAACGCCAGATCCAAGCCGCATCTGCGACCTACACCACAGTTCACGGCAATGGCAGATCCTTAACTCACCAAGCAAGCCCAAGGATCAAACCCAAAACCTCATAGTTCCTAGTCAGATTTGTCTCCACTGCGTCATGGTGGGAACTCCTAGAATCACCTTTTCAATTTCCACAAAAACATTTGCTCTGATTTTGATTTGAATTACTCTATATCTATACTACAGAGAGAGCTATTATTTTTATAATATTGGGGCCTCCCAATCCATGAACATTATATATTCCTGCAAGTATTTAGGTCATATTTAATATCTCTTAGTAATATTTATAGTTTTCCATGTCCTCAGAGGTCTTCAGCAATTCTCTGGTGAAATTCTCTTTTGATCTGTGTGTGCGTGTGTATGTGTGTATCCCTATTGCTAAGGTACAACTTTCAAGAGAACAGTGTAAGCTGATGTGTGCACCAAAGACACAACCCACTTCCAGGCCAGGAACTTAAGTTAATCATTGTTTTCTTAGGACCATGAGCCACAGAGGTTATTGGCTTAGCCTTTAAGCCCCTCTACATCTGCCACTTAAGAATTTGGGAAATGCTGGGGGGATCAGACCCCTCAGAGGCCCCTTGTGTCACCTATTTTCTCAATCCAGCCCAGCAAGATGGTCAAAAGGTTGACTGGATTCTCCATCCTCCTATAGGGGCAATACGACAAAGTCACATTCTCATCTTCTTGCCTGAGAGACAAGTCTCCTTAGGTACGCTGATGAATAAAAATCTGTATATGCACAAAATGATGAAATTCCACATGGCCAAAGAATCAGCAGAGTTGTGAGCAAAATAATTCCCAAAGCTCAAACGGGGCAGAGATGTCTGAGTTCTAACCAGCCAGAATGGAGTGTCTTCATAGAAAACCCAGATCATTCAGATGATACTCAAAAAGAGAACATATCAATAGTCGAACATACATTAGCACTGGGGTAGGAGTTAGCAAACTTTTTCTGTAAAGGCCAAAGAGTAAATATTTTAGGCTTTGCAGCCCACATAGATTCTGCCACATATTCTAGGATTCTAGGGTGGGTTCCCTCCACTTCCCATTTTAACAATGGCTTAAAAAAACAACAACAACCAAAAAAAACCATAAGCACTCTAGCTCAAGGATGGTACAAAAACAGGGCCAACCCAGATTTGGCCTGTAGACGGCTGTCTGTTAACCCTTGCGCTTTGGTAAAGGCTACTTGTTCTAATAAACCACCCCAACAAAATTTACAAACAAAACTCTAAAGGATAAAGCTCATAACTCAAGCAACCTGCCTGCCAGAACAAAACACTCTTTAAAAGAAAACAAAATCCAACAGGTGAAATTTCCATTGTCCAATATCCTCTCAAAAACTACTAGACATACTAGTAACACAAAACTGTGCCACATAATCAGGAGAAAAAAAATCAACAGAGATGACAGAATTAGCAGAAAGGAATGTTAAAACAATTATAAATATGTTCAAGTAGCTAAAGAAAAATTAATGTAAGAGAAACAGAAGATGAACCAAAAAATTTCCTGAGATTAAAAAACACATAATCTCAAACTTAAAATTCACTGGTTAGTCTTTGTTCACAGATCACATGGTCATCTTTATAAAAACATGGATCAATAGAAAAAAATTTTGGCACTAATAAGCAATTATAGCAACATTACAGGATATAACATTAACATAAAAAAGTCAATTGCTTTCCTAAATACCTGCAATGAACAAACGGAATGTGAAATTAAAAACATAATACCACATATATTATCCCAAAAATGAAACATTCAGGTATAAATCTAATAAAATATGCCTAAGATCTATAGGAAGTAAACTATAAAACCCTGATGACCAAATTCAAAGAACTAAATAAATGGAGGATAAGAGCCCACACACACTACTGTATAAACTAGATGATTAACGAGAATCTACTGTATAGCACATGAAAATCTACTCAATAGTTTGTAATAACCTATATGGGGAAAAAAATGGATATATTCACACGTATGACTGATTCACTTTGCTGTACACCTGAACTAATATAATATTGTAAATCAACTATATGCCAGTAAATTTAATAATAAATAAATAAATGGACGATATTCCATGTTCATGGATAGAATAACTCAATATTCTCAAGATGTAGTTCTCCACTTGATCTATGGACTCAATACAAATCCAACCAAAACCCCAGCAGGGTGTTCCCTGGTGGCACAGCAAGTTAAGGATCTGGCATTGTCACTGTTGTGGCTTGGGTTCATTCCCTGGCCCAAGAACTTTCACATGCTGCAGGTGCTGCCAAAAAGAAACAAAGAAAAACCATATAGAAAATTAAAACCAACTACTCTAAAAATCTTCAAAAACAAAATAAAATAATAAACTGATTCTAAAGTTTATACAGAGAGGCAAAAGACCCAGAATAACCAGCATACATTTAAAGAGAACATTTTGGAGGACTGATACTAACCAACTTCAAAAAATACTATAAAGTCACAGCAATCAAGACAGGTGATACTAGCAAAAGAATAGATAAATAAATGGAATAGAACAGAGAGCCCAGAAATAGACCCACACAGTCAACTGATCTTTAACAATGGAGCAAAGACTGTCTTTTCAACAAATAGTGCTATAACAATTGGACATCCATATGGGAAAAAAAATAATCTAGACAAAGACCTTCAACCCATCACAAAAATTAACTCAAAATAGATGACAACAGACCTAAACATAAAATGCAAAACTATAAAACTCTTAGTAACACAGGAAAAATGTAGTTGCCCCTGAGTGTGGTAATGACTTTTTAGACACAAAATGAAGGTAAATGCATGAATAAAATAACCGAAAAGTTGGATGTCATTAAAATTAAAAACTTCTGTTCTGTGAAAGATAATGTCAAGAGTATGGAGTTCCCGTCGCGGCGCAGTGGTTAACGAATCCGACTGGGAACCATGAGGTTTCGGGTTTGATCCCTGGCCTTGCTCAGTGGGTTAAGGATCCAGCATTGACGTGAGCTGTGGTGTAGGTTGCAGACATGGCTCGGATCCCATGTTGCTGTGGCTCTGGCGCAGGCTGGCGGCTACAGCTCTGATTCGACCCCTAGCCTGGGGACCTCCATATGCCATGGGAGCAGCCCCAGAAAAGGCAAAAAGACAAAAAAAAAAGAGTATGAAAAGACAAGCCACAGGCTAGGAGAAAATCTTGGCAAAAGATATCTGATAAGGGACTGTTATCCACATACTCAAAGAACTCTTAAAATTCAATAATAAGGAAATATCCAAATTTAAAAATGGGCCAAAGACCATAAGAGACACCTCACCAAAGACGACACAGGGCAAATAAGCATATGAAAAGATGCTCCACATCATATGCTATCAGGGAAATGCAAATTAAAGCAAACTAAAACAATGAAATACCACTGTACACTTATTAGAATGACCAAAATCTGCAACACTGACAATACAAAATGTTGGCAAGGATATGGAGCAACGGAATCGCTCATTTACTGCTGGTGGAAATGCAAAATGGAACAGCCACTTTGGAAGTCTGTTTGGTGGTTTCTTATAATTTAAACATACTCTGACCACATGATCCAGCAATTGCTCTCCTTAGTATTTACTCAAAGAGGCTGAAAACTTATGACCACACAAAAACCTATACATGAGCATTTACAGAAGCTTTATTCGTAATTGCCAAAATGTGAAGGTAATCAAGATGTCCTTCAGTAGGTAAATGGATAAACTGACACATCCAGACAATGAAATGTTACTTAGTGCCAAAAAAAAAAAAAAAGATCTATAGAGTCATTGGGGAAAAAAAAAAAAAAGGAGGAACCTTAAATAAATATTACTAAGTTAAAGAAACCAACCTGAAAAGTCTATATATTGTATGGCTCCAAATATATGACATTCTGCAAAAGGCAAAACTATGAAGACAGTAGTTAGATCAGTGGCTGAAAAGACGTTGAAGCAGGAGAAGATAAACAAAGCACTGAGGACTGTAGGGCAATGAAAATACTCCATATGATTCCATAATGATAGATGCATGTCATTATACATTTGTCCAAACCCAGAAATGTATAATACCAAGAGTGAACCCTAATGTAAACTAGGGACTTTGGGTGATTATATCAACATGAATTCATTAACTGTAACAAATCTACCGCTCTGGTGGGGAATGTTGATGATGGGGAAAGCTATGCAAGTGTGGGGGCAGAAGGTATATAGAAGGGTATATTTGTTCCTTCTCTTCAATTTTGCTGTGAACCTAAAACTCCCTAAAAAAAAAAAGAGTCTTAATTTAAAAAAAAAAATTAATTGATTAACTACAGAAAGAATCAGTGATCTTGGACATGATGAAAGGAATATAAAAGTATTAATATAATCAAACAGCTGAAAAAATATGACAAAAGGAAAAAATTTTTAAACTTGTAGGAACAAAAGCATGTAGCGGAAAAAAAACACTCACATTACACACAGAAAAACAAAAATAAGAATGACCCTACATGTGGTGCAGCAGGTTAAGGATCCAGCATTGTCACTGCAGCAGCCTGGGTCGCTGCTGTGGAGCAGGTTCAATCCCCTGGCTTGGGAACTTCCACATGCCCTAGGTGTTACCAAGAACAAACAAAAACAGAGCAAATAGTTAAAAACATAAAACAAAGAAGCATAGCTAACATGCCAACAGTGGAGATAAAATCGAATGCTCAAATTACTGAAGCTATAAAAATATTCCACTTTTAAAAAGTTCAATAATGTAAAACTAAACAATATGGTTCGGAGTTACAGTCTAATGTGGTAAAACTATAAAGGAGCAAGAGTTATGATAAAATTTAAGATGTTACTCTGAAGGGAGAGGGGAAAGGCACAAAGGGGTTTCAAAAATAATGGAAAATGTTCTATTTCTTAAATTGGATTAATGTTTTATTATTATCCTTCAGAACATATCTATGTTAAAAAGTACTCTTTTGTAACCACTGAAAAATTTATAAATGACAACATCAACCTTAAAACCTTTCACTGGCTCTGGAACAGAAATCTCCATTTGGGAATGGTATCTCCGTCCAGATTCCTTTTCCCTTAGCGATCTTTCCCTGTTAACTACTTTTTCCATCATTAACAGCAAGATCATAGAATTCTTCCTTCAGTGCTCAGAAGAAATGATCACATAGATACTAAGTGAAAACTGCAAGGTCTAAATCAATGTATAGAGTATGTTATCGCCATAATAGGAGAAAAGCAAAATAATACATGTACTCATTTGCAAAGGTATCTAAAAGAATACATTTGGAAACCAGGGAGGGAAAATGGATGGCTGGGAGATAGGAAAGGGAAGAATACCTTTTATTATTACCCTTTGTATTCTGTGAACACCTACTCAAAAAAAAGTCTAATTTTAAAAAAATCACTTCAGCCTAGGCAGAATCGTGTCAGCCTAGGCAGATAAAACTACAACAAAACAACTAAACAATTTCACTCTACTAATATTTTTCAAATGAAATCACTAGAAAAATTAATTTTTACACTAAGGATGTCAAAACCACACATATTTCAAAAAATTACACATGAAAAGGCCAACTCAATTATAGTAAAATTTATCCAAAATAAAACTGAAATCTTCACTTAAGAACTTCAAAAAACAAAGGAGTTCCCTGTTGGCCTAGTGGCTAAGGATCTAGTATTGTCACTGCTGTGGTGCAGGTTCGATCCCTGGCCTGGGAACTTTTGTATATTGTAGGCCCAGCGCCCACCCCCCAAAAAAACTTCAAAAACTGAAACTGAAGCTTTCAGATTTTTCCTAATTTATGTCTTAACATTCCAAAGACAGAAAGCTTAAAGTTTAATACATGTTCTTAAAAACAAAACAAAACAAAAAAAAAAGGGAGTTCCCGTCGTGGCGCAGTGGTTAACGAATCCGACTAGGAACCATGAGGTTGCGGGTTCGGTCCCTGCCCTTGCTCAGTGGGTTAACGATCCGGCGTTGCCGTGAGCTGTGGTGTAGGTTGCAGACGCGGCTCAGATCCCGTGTTGCTGTGGCTCTGGCGTAGGCCGGTGGCTACAGCTCCGATTCAACCCCTAGCCTGGGAACCTCCATATGCCGCAGGAGCGGCCCAAGAAATAGCAACAACAACAACAACAACAAAAAGACAAAAAAAAAAACATGTTCTTGCCCAATGCTCACTCAGAAATATAGCTGATCACATTTTAATGAAAACTGTAGTATGGCTTTACACAGACGATGTGCTTATGAAAAATTAAAATTGTCAGAAAGATTACCAGGGTTGCTCAAGTTACCAAACTAGACACTAATGAATCTATGCCTGGAATCTGAGGCCCATTAATTCCCACATAATGCTTCTTCCAATAAATCATAATAGTTTTAAAAACATCAGAAACTGCCTATCCTACAAAACAACGACTAATACTACTGCTGGCAAGCCCAACCCACACCACTCTAGTACTCAAGGCCTTAAACTCAGTCTTTCTTATTAGCTATCTCCATTTCAGGAGATTAAGATAAAATTTCAGATATCAAACAATTAGGTTGGTTACCCAGTTCATTATTTTTCACTTTTTAAAATCCAGTTTTTGGTTTTTTTTTGTTTTTTTTTTTCTTTTTAGAGCTGCACCCAGGCATATAAAAGTTGCCAGGCTAGGGGTCGAATCAGAGCTGTAGCTGCCAGCCTACGCCACAGCCACAGCAATGCAGGATCTGAGCCATGTCTGCAATCTACACCACAGCTCACGACAATGCCAGATCCCTGACCCACTTAGGCCAGGGATCAAACCCGCATCCTCAGGGGTACTAGTCAGATTCATTTCCTCTGAGTCACTATGCAAACTCCTCAAAGCCAACTTTTTTGAGAGCCTACACGTGAACAGAGTACCAAGCACCAGGGTAGCAGAGAAGAAAGTATCATTGGCATGACCTAAGTATTATAATCAGAATCACACAAAGCCATGAGAGAAATGTGTTAAGTATCTGCAAAGGTATAAGCCCTCAGAGATAGAAAGAACATAAAGAACATACAGGAATAGAATGAAGAAGTAGTAAAGAGATCAGTTGAATAAAATCAATTGGTACAGCAGCAAAACAGATGTAAGGTTCTAGAGACTAACCTGCTGAGGACACTGACAGAGGGATTAAAGAAAAAAAGGGCATTTGGCCTAGCAATTAGGAGTTTCAAGAAAAGACTATTTAGTCAATGTTCTGGTCAGAAGCCTTCTGATTTGTTTAAAAAAATGTATTAGCCAGCATATAGCCAGAGAACATAACCTCAAAATTTTTAAAAAAGAAATTGAAGAAATAAATAACAGAAATTATAAATGTTTTAGAATCAAATTCTCAGAATTAACATTTATGATGTTTTTACATATTTTACATATTTCTAACATATGATTTTGACTTATTAGGGTAAAAGATCAGCCCTATTAATTCCAATCTAAAACATGTCAATAATTAATTTAGGCCTGTGGTTTTAATTTGAATTTCACTATAAACTGTACCAAAACCTAAGATATTAAAATTTAAAGTTTATTAAATATTTAAAATTTACACTTGTGAAGATTTTTCAGAAAATCAAACTACCTGACAAATAGTGAACATATTAAAAGTTAAACAGTTTTAAATAAGTTTGTAAAAGGAATTAAATATAATCCAAGTCCCCCTTTAAAATGATTGCTTAATTTACTATATTTAGCTAAACAATTAAGATTTTTAAGTTGGGAGTTCCCGTCATGGCACAGTGGAAACAAATCTGAGGCGGAACCATGAGGTTGCAGGTTCAATCCCTGGCCTCACTCAGTGGGTTAAGGAACCGGCATTGTCCTGAGCTGTGGTGTGGGTCACAGACATGGCTTGGATCTGGCATTGCTACAGCTGTGGTGTAGGCCAGCAGCTACACCTCCAATTCGACCCCTAGCCTGGGAACATCCATATGCTGCAGATGTGGCCCTAAGAAGCAAAAAAAAATTAAGTTGAATTTTAAAACTTAAGGAAAAGATTTTAAATTTAACTTTAATAAAACTACACACTAATTCTTAAAACCAAAGGAAATGCCAAATATTCTTTTCTGTTTAGAAAAAAAGCCACCTTCAAGGATAATAAATCCTACTTAACTCTTATTCACCCTTCAATACCCAAGTCAAATTCTTCCTTTTCCATGAAGCCTCCTTTCCTTTCTATCTTATGCTAGATAAAAGAAAATAACTTTGACCTATCTTTTCTATCTTATGCTAGATAAAAGAAAATAACTTTGTATGTATCATTCAGATTGCTATTCTATTCTAATGGCATAACTTATAATGAAAACACTCTTCTAGAAACGTACATCTCCCATCGAAAGATTATAAGCACTTTCAGAACAGGGACTGTATTTTATACTACTCTGAATCTCTAAAAGTATCTTATACAAGGAAACCCTGAAATATAGTAACCATCAGTAGTTGATAAACTGAATCCTAATAATCCTGAGTTTCTTGTAAAATGCACAATTACCTCTGTTACGTCCCAATGGTGTAAAAATTGATCCAAGTCAGTAAGGTAAAGCAGCACAGGTGAAAGCTGTGTCTGGATGACATGAGGAACTCCTCGAAGGCTCTGAAGCCAAGTCAACTCCTCTTTTGAAAACCCTAATTTGGGTACCAAAAAAGTCAATTTTAAAAAATAAATAGAACAAAGCAAGTGACAGTCTTCATTAATTTTTTAAAAATAGAGATTACATGTTTCTTCAAGTTAAATCCTTCTTCAAGCTACCTTTGTTTTCTCTGAACCTCTGCATTTCACATAGTACTTAAAAATGAAAGGCAAGCAATGTAATGTAATGTAGTAAAATTCATATAATTTTGTACACAAAAGATGTGATCTGACTCAATCTACAATACAGCAAGAAACAAGTTCTACCCCTTATGTCGGGGGCTTTACTACTTTACCTGAATAAATGTGAAAGTCATAATCACTCTAATAAATAGCAGGTTTAAAAAAGCACATGAAGAGTTCCTGTTGTGGCTCAGCAGTAACAAACCCGACTATTATCCATGAGGATGACAGGTGGATCACTGGCCTCACTCAGCGGGTTAAAGATCTGGCATTGCTGTGGCTATGGCGTAGGCCAGCAGCTGCAGCTCTGATTCAACCCCTAGCCTGGAAACTTCTGCATGCCACAGATGCAGCCCTAAAAAGCGAAACTAACAAACAAACAACAACAAAAATACAATAGGAATAATACTTAGGCATGTAACATAACATTTCTAGACTTGTTTTACTAACTTTGCTTTGAGGTAAATGGAAAGTAAAAAATGGTTAATTGAAATCGGACGTTCTTTCCATCATGCTTAAATTTAAATACATTTTAAAATGGATATTCTATTCATCAACTTTTTAAAGTATGCAATGGGTTTCAAAACTTAGAGCCAGGAGTTCCTGTCGTGGCTCAGTGGTTAACGAATCCGACTAGGAATCATGAGGTTGCGGGTTCGGTCCCTGCCCTTCCTCAGTGGGTTAAGGATCCGGTGTTGCCGTGAGCTGTGGTGTAGGTTGCAGACGCAGCTCGGATCCCAAGTTGCTGTGGCTCTGGCGTAGGCCAGCGGCTACAGCTCTGATTAGACCTCTAGCCTGGGAACCTCCATATGCCGTGGGAGCGGCCCTAGAAATACCAAAAAGCCAAAAAACAAACAAACAAACAAAAACTTAGAGCTAAACAACTAAGACAGTAAATCTTAGGAGAATCTTCATAACTAGTTTTTTTTTCCTTTTCTTAACTTGGCAGGTGAATGTGGTTACCTGTAAGTGTTGAAAATAAGAAGCTGAAATAGTCCACATCACTCATCAACCACTCTTTAACTGAAGACTTCCATCCAGAAAATGATGATCTATAATAAACAATGGGAGAACTATTACTAAAAGTAACCAACTTGAAGACTCAAGAATAAAGCACAGTATATAACCATTTTTCTTTACTGAAAGCAAGTATGGGGAGTTCCTATTGTGGCTCAGTGGGTTAAGGAACTGACATTGTCTCTCTGCGGATGTGGGTTCAATCTCAGGCCTAAGTGGGTTAAGGATATGGCACTGCCACAAGCTGCAGAGGAGGTTGTGGTTGAGGCTGGGATCTGGTATTGCTGTGACACAGGCCACAGCTGCAGCTTTGATTTGACTCCTGGCTGAGAAACTTCCATATGCTGAACATGTGGCCATAAAAAGGAGAAAAAAAAGAAAGTCTGATTTAATAGCTAAAACAAAATCCACTGTATGTATTAACTTTATATATAAGGGTTCAACTACCATAATATGGAAAATTTAACTATTAACACATATCTATGTAAAGATTCATGAAAAGTATAATTGGTCCATATACATGGTACACCTTAAAAAATTTCCACCCTACTTGAAGAAGCCAAGATGAAGTTTTGTTTTTCAGTAGTAGGTTCAGCTGTTACAGATTTACTACTTTATTTTTTTTTATTTTTATTTTTTTTGTCTTTTTGTTGTTGTTGTTGTTATTGTTGTTGCCATTTCTTGGGCCGCTCCCGCGGCATAGGGAGGTTCCCAGGCTAGGGGTCGAAATCGGAGCTGTAGCCACAGGCCTACGCCAGAGCCACAGCAACGCAGGATCCAAGCCTCGTCTGCAACCTACACCACAGCTCACGGCAACGCCGGATCGTTAACCCACTGAGCAAGGGCAGGGACCGAACCCGAAACCTCATGGTTCCTAGTTGGATTCGTTAACCACTGCGCCACGACGGGAACTCCCAGATTTACTACTTTATAAAAAGTCTTACCTTGCTTATATAAATGAGTTAAACAAGCTCCAAATTCCTACCTAAGCAAAAGTATCTTAATTACGCAAAGAATACTTCACTTTAAAGCCACTCTAAGGTAACTATGTGTTCCTATACTTTGCTAAACTGTAACTAGGTCTGCATCACAATAGCGCAGCTGAAGTATTGGTAAGGGGACTCAAGGGAATAGTTAAATGTAAAGCAGCTTCTCATTAAATGAGGATTATCTGGTTCCTGCTATGAGATGGCTTCCTGTGACGCCTTTAAAAACTCTCTTCAAGGTAAGGCTAAGAAGGAAGAGAGCAAATGTCAACCATGGATATGGCAAAATAAAATTATAAAGCTGAGAATGATCATATAAAAAAAGCTGAGATTAAATTTTTATCACAGAAATCTGAATAAATGTCAGACAAAATTAGGAGTTTCTAATTCAACTAAAACCACTTAAAATTTTAAACCACTAAAATAATTGTATTTATTAACATTCTTAAAACTTGGGGAGTTAAACATAATGGAAACATTCTTCTGAGTATCATTCCCACAATAAGTAAAGGGCTATGGAAGAAAAATATCACAAACTAAGAGGTTATAAAAAGTCAGAGATGTTCAATGGAAAGAAGTACAAAATGGTGATTAGAAACCAAACTGATATTTTCTTTTCTTTTTTTTTTTTGTCTTTTTGTCTTTTTTGTTGTTGTTGTTGTTGCTACTTCTTGGGCCGCTCCTGCGGCATATGGAGGTTCCCAGGCTAGGGGTTGAATCGGAGCTGTAGCAACCGGCCTACGCCAGAGCCACAGCAACGCGGGATCCGGGCCGCGTCTGCAACCTACACCACAGCTCATGGCAACGCCGGATCGTCAACCCACTGAGCAAGGGCAGGGACTGAACCCGCAACCTCATGGTTCCTAGTCGGATTCGTTAACCACTGCGCCACGACGGGAACTCCCAAACTGATATTTTCTTGAACCCAGTGAAAACTGTGCCATCCAGTGGCTAAAAGGGGTAGTAAATCCATTTAAGAGTCTAGTTTGGCCAAAAGACAAGCAAATAATCACATTGTCCTTAAAACTATGAGGACCATATATGGTGTCTAAGCCAGAATACTCCTGAGAGTAAAAGGGGATGCTATTACTAATTATGCTGAGACAAAGAAGTAAACCAGAACTGTTCCACGCAGTTCGTCAGCTCACTTCCTCACCCTACTTAAAAACCAAGCCAATTTTCTCAATTCAAGAATTCCTGTTTCTGGAATTCCCGCTGTGGCTCAGTGGTTAACGAATCCGACTAGGAACCATGAGGTTTCGGGTTCCATCCCTGGCCTTGCTCAGTGAGTTAAGGATCCGGTGTTGCCATGAGCTGTGGTGTAGGCTGCAGATGAGGCTCAGATCCTGCGTTGCTGTGGCTGTGGTGTAGGCCAGCGGCTATAGCTCCGATTAGACCCCTGGCCTGGGAACCTCCATATGCCACGGGAGCAGCTCAAGAAATGGCAAAAAGAATTCCTGTTCCTCTTACATTTAGAATGGGTAAACAACAAAGTCCTATTATATAGCAAAGAGAACTATAGCTAATCTCCTGAGATAGACCATGACGGAAAAGAATACAAAAAAAAGAAAAAATACATATATATGCCACTTTGCTTAAAAGCAGAAATTGGCACATTATTAATAACATTAATAAAAAATAAAAAGAACTTCTCCCTTCTTTGATATTTTTATCTAACAGTGTTACTTTTCCACATTTATGTCTTACGTTCCCAAACCCAGTTGTAAAATTAGGGACAGAGAGGATAAGGAATGAGTAACGGCCAGTAGAACACAGATAGATGGGTGGTGGGGAGGAAACAAACTTTAAAAACCTCTAAGTGGATAGTAAAAAGGGTAAGAAGAGCAATTCTAAGTACACTTTCTAAAAGATGAAATGAACACCAAAAGTTTTTGGTTATAGGTTTTTCACACATGGAACAAACGGATATTTTTTGGTGGTAAGTTGCTCTTAGATAAATTCTCTCTACTGGAGACAGCAGAGCATCAGAACTACAATACATGAAGTGAGCTAGATCTCACAGTCCAATTAATTTAAGAGACTAAAATCACAAATGATTAAAGTAATATTTCAGGAAAATTAATCTGGCAATGGTGCACAAAACAGTAAGACTACTGTAATAGTACAGGTGGGAGACAATGAAAAAGCTGGCTAGTTTATAGTTATGATCAAGAAGAGAAGGGAGTATTTTGAAGAGAAAACCAAAGCTATGAAATAACCCAGGCTATTTCTAAGGAAACAAACATTATTCTTAAATTCTTTATCTATGAAAAGTAATAAAATAATAATGCCATTAGCCTGCAAAAGTTGAAATGTCCCAATTTTTTTATTATTTTTTAAAAAGAAATTACTCTGAATAGGAACAACACACTTACAGAAAGAAGTCTAGTAATAGACTCTGTGCAAATACTAAAAAGCAAAATTTAACTTGGAGGACTTTTAACTACAATGACAATCTGCTCTTAATGATTATAAACCCCTATTACCACTGTTTGTAAATTCATTTTCTCAATACCACCACAAATCCAAAAAAATTAAAAAGGCTTTTCAAGAAAATCCTTGACAAAAGTTATTATGCATGTCAATCATAAGTGATGTTGATAAAGATATTAAATATAGCTTCTAATTTCAAGCAGTATTCAAAAGGTGCTTTAATTTTTTTTCATTTTCACATTGATTTTTTTTTTAACTGAAGCATAGTTCATTTACAATATTAAAGCAGATTTCCAATGTTAAAGCAAATTTCCACTAGTTAATATCAAAGGAACAGAGCACCCTCTACTGGAAGTTAATAAATATGAAACCATTTAAGTTATAGAAAATGAAATAACCTCTTTAAAGGCCTAGCATTAAGTAACTGCCTGCAAAGTAAGTACAGCCAAAAGAATTAAAAGGATTCAAACAGGTACTTGTACATCAATGTTCACAGCAGCACAGTTTATAATAGTCAAAAGGCAGAAACAACCAAGTGTCAATCAACAGATGAATAAACAAAGCATGGCATATACATACAAAGAGCAGGGCTTTGGTTTTTTAAAAAAAACTTCTAAGGAAGAAACACATGGGAAACTAATAAATATTTAAAGTACTTAAAGATAAGACTAGGTCTTTCTCTAAAGCACATAAACAAGAAATAAACCTTGAATTTCCATATGTAAATAACACATTGCAAACAGCTCTCTTCTGCTAAAAGGAAAAGTTATAAAACACACTTTGGGTGACAATATTCAAACATATATCCTATATTGCTATGAAGAGACTGGCAAATAAAACTAAAGAAAATCTGCCAGTTAAAAGTGAGCTACTATTTAACCAGGATAGGGGAATCTGTATAAGAAGTCACAAGGAAGCTAGTCTTTAAACTTTTCAGCTACAGCCTAGATTTCAATTTCTGCCTAAAACTGTATCAGACCCTGTATGTATGAGCCAATGAGTAATAAATACTGCTGAATACTCAAGTACTATGCCTGATACAAATATAAGGTTTTAAAGGATACTCTGAACACTCACGATATGAAACACTATTAGCTATAAAACCTTCCCAAGTAAAATGGTACAGTCACTATGGAAAATGGTATAGCAGTTCTTCGAAAAATTAAACAGAAAATTACCATATGATCTGGCAATTCCACTCCTGGGTATATAGCCAAAAGAATTAAAAGGATTCAAACAGGTATTTGTAAACCAATGTTCACAGAGCAGCACTGTTTACAACAGCCCGAAAGGTAGAAACAACCAAGTGTCAATCAACAGATGAATAAACAAAGTGTGGTATATGCATACAATAGGATATTGAATACTCATCCTTAAAAAACGAAATTCTGACATGCCACAATGTGGATGAACCTTGAAGAGCTATGCTGAGTGAAATAAGACATAAAAAGGGCAAATACTGTATAATTCTACTTATATGAAGTTACCTAGAATAATCAAAATCAAGAAGATAAAACAGTGATAAATAGGGGCTGGGGGAGGGGGAAATGATCGATGGGAAGTTTAAGTTTGGGATGATGAAAAGTTTTGGAGATGAACAGCGGTGCTTGTTGCAAAACAATATGAATATACTTACTGCCACTTAACAGTTTTAACTGTATACCTTTAAAGGTTGTTTTATGTGATGTACACTTTGCTACACACATACAAAGATACTGTAAGTGATTACTTGTCTGAGTACACAAACTTACTTATTTCACCGGCCACATTAAATTCTGAGCTCCCTTCCAGAAAAAAAGATCTGTGTCGCAATTTTATAACACCAAAGGTTTTTTTTTTTCTTTTTGAGGGGCCATACCTGCGGCTTATGCAAGTTCCCAGGCTAGGGGCTGAATCAGAGCTGCAGCTGCTGGCCTATACCACAACCACAGCAATGAGGGATCTGAGCCATGCCTGTAACCTACACCACAGATAATGGTAAAGCCAGATCCTTGACCCACTGAGTGAGGCCAGGGTTCAAACCCGTGTCCTCATGGATACTAGTGGGTTTGACGCCGCTGAGCCACAATAGGAACTCCCTATAACACCTAAGGTTTTAAGCACAGTTCTCCTCCTCGCCTTATTATATACTTTTGACAATTTTAACCCTTCTTCTAACCTACCTATACAATTCACTAACTTCAAATAGTCTTACTATTCTAGTGAACTTCCTCTATCTAGCAATAATATCAACAGTTTTAATTGCTGCATTAAGAACAAATGCAGGGATGAGCAGTATTCACACTTCAAAAGCCTTCTGTAGTTCACTTCCAATAAAAGGGCAGGGGGGAGGGGAGAAAGATTATCCACTTAAAATACAGCTCACTTGAGCATGCTACCTCATGTGCAGTATCCCGATAAGCATGGCAGCCAAACTTGAACTTAGTCTTCCCATAATACAGCAACGACTTAACCGAGAAAGCAAATCAGCAGGCAGACTGGGTAGAAAATATACAAGCTGAACCAAAAGCTGCTGAGATTCTGCTGGGAGAACCACCACAGTGCCTTCTTGTGGATCTAGTGGGGTAGGAAGACATTAAATTCAACTAAAAAAGATATACAAACCAGAGTTAAATTAATAAAGCAGATTAAGTGATTATTTTCACCATCATATTGAAATCTAATTACATAGGAAATAATAAATTACATGGAAAAAAGTTTCATCACAAAGCATATTTGTATGGTTTAAAGTATTATCTAAAGTAAAATGCTGAAAACAATAAGGTACATTTTACCCTGTAATAATTTCATAACATTCAAATGTGTTATTTGAAATAAGAACTATGATGAGGTTAAAGGGACTGGACACAAAGAGAATAAAAAAAAAAAAAAAAGGCACTTCTGCCAAAGAGTTACAATTATCATACCAACCTAATTTAAAGCCAAACACCTGTTTGTGTATACACACACAAACACACAGTGGCAATACTGAAAAATGCAGATTTAGAAATATTATCCACAAAAGGTATAAACAAACCAAATATCCATCAACTAATGAAGGATAAATATTAAGTGATATATCCACTTATGGAATGGAATACTACTCAGCATTAAAAAGAAATGAAGTACTGATACATACTACAAAATGGATGAATCCTAAAAATAGTATGCTAAGTGAAAGAAGCCAGATTCAAAAGATCCATGTTATAAATTCCATCCGTAAGAAATGTCCAGAATAGGAAAATACACAGAGACAGAAAAGTAGATTACTGGTTGCCAGGAGCTGGGGAAAGAGGGAATAGGGAGGGACGACTAATGAATAGTACAGTTTCTTTTTTGGCATGATAAAAATATTCTGGAATTAGACAATGGTGACAACTTCACATTCTTGGGAATATGTTAAAAATCAATTAACTGCATACTGTAATATGGCAAATTTTATGGTATATGAATTACATCCCAATAATGTAAATTAACCATATATATATTTGTTTGCTTAATTGATATTTTTCCTTAAAAAATGAAATAATACCAGGGGTGAATAAAGAACTATTAATATATGCAAGTCACACAAGAAATTAATTATGATTAAATAAAATTTGCCACCAAAGTGTCAAAGGAATTTTATAAAAATACACGATCAGTTCTGAATTTATGAATAACGTGGCTTAAAAGACAATTTAAGAATTCAACAAGGAGTTCTCTCATGGCACAGCAGGTTAAGGATCTGGTGTTTTCACTGCTGTAGCGTGGGTCGCTGCTATAGCACAGGTTCAATCCTTGACCCAGGAACTTCCACATAGGGCAGGAAGGGAATGTAACCACTAACTTTCTAAAACAATTTTAATAAATAATACTTACTACAGAAAATGAATTTACTGTTTGTTTTGTTAATTTCACCACTATATAAATTAACATAATAATTTAAAGGAAAAGCAAGCCTGAAGAGCTCCTCTTTGACACTTCTTTCCTAAATCAGGGTAGACCAATTACTACTTACAGTTAAACAAAACTCTTACCATAGATTCGGAGAGCAGCAATTTGTAAACTTCTTAGTAATTCTTTATTTGCTCGTGCTGCAGCAGTATGGATAATATCAATAAGCTGTGTTGAGAGCTCAGGGTTTCTAGAGCCAAGATGAGCAAGTTGCAATGGTAAACCAGCCAACCAACGGGATAACACTTTACTACGATACCTAAGAAAGGCCAAGGAAGAAAAATAAAGTGTAATTTTCAAAGACAAGGGAAATAAATTTAAATGAAAAATACTTTAAGCTTAAATACACTAAAAAGTGACAAATCATTTACCAATAACCCCACATTCACTTATTTAAACATCTGAGAGCCTGCAGGATGGCCATCATTATTTATTCAGCTGTAGCATTTTCCAAGGTTTTACCCACTATATTAAAAAGTCCATGTAATCTGGGGCACTGTGTAAACTGCATTTTTATCTTAAAGCATACACATCCTACCTAACTCTCCATGAACTATTTATCCTAATTAGTGTTAATTACTATTCCATGTTAAGTCCCTGATACATTTAGTGTAGGGTGTCCCCACACTAAATGGCTTCATAACTTGTGTTATTTTAGTTCTTTCATATTTCTGCTGTTTCCTTATTCGGGTAACAATAAGCAGTTTTGCTCTCTGCCAAGGGTTTAGTGATTTAAGCAAGAACTTTGTAACTCAGAACCGAACTTAAGTCTCAGTTCTATTGCCCTTTAGTTTCATGACACTCACCAACTTATTTAACCTAAGTTTCTGTTTCTTTCTGTAAGAGAGAAGCAATAGTACCTACACCTCAAAGTACAACAATTACTGTAAGGACTCAAAGATGTCCGAAACTACCTATCTATGCTGAGGTATCCCAAATCTCTATCTTCTATCCAGTCATCATCTTCTGACTATCCCAAATAAATCTCAATCTCACCATATCAAAAAATTCCTTAGTTCTACTCTTCATGCTGTCTATCTCACCTGATAGCACCAAACTAAGCCAGAAACCTCATCTTCTTTTGTTCTCATTAAAAAGAAATTTTATTGACATATTTTTGTCATACAGTATTATATTAATTTCAGGTATATACTACATAATGATATGACATTTGCGTATATTATAAATGATTACCATTTTAAGTCTAGTAAACATCAATCCTCATAGAAAGTTATCACAGTATCACTGACAATATTCCTTATGCTATACACACATCCCCTTACTTAATTTATAACTAAGTTTGTACTTCTTTATCTTCTTCACTTATTTCACATACCCCCTTCTACTGCCCTCATTCTTATACCACGAGGGCAGTATACCCTCTTATACCATGTCCCAATATGTCACTAAGGGCTAGTGATTCAACATTTATTAATTTTTCTAGGAAGCAAAAGAAAAGGTGGAGGCTACTACAGGTCATTCCAAATATCCTTCAGCTATAAGTGGACAAGTGGAACCATATGCTCTATCTGCTCAGTTATGTATATAAAGATTACTGGCACTATTATGTATGCTTCTTCATAAATTTTATCTTTTCCTAAATGCAACCAAATAGGATTAAAAAGTATGAATTAATCACTCTATCATCTTATTTAAATTAAACAGACTAGGGAGTTCCCATCGTGGCACAGCAGAATCCAACTAGGAACCATGAGGTGATGGGTTCGATCCCTGGCCTCACTCAGTGGGTTAAGGATCCAGCGTTGCTGTGAGCTATACTGTAGGTCACAGACACAGCTCCTATCTGGCGTTGCTGTGGCTGTGGTGTGGGCCAACAGCTACAGCTCCAATTGGACCCTTAGCCTGGGAACCTCCATATGCCATGGGTATGGCCCTAAAGAGATAAAAATAGTAATAATAAAAATTAAAAATAAATTAAACAGACTACAAAATCACTTGGTAAGAAAAAGGCAAAATAACAAAGGAAATTTTACCTGACTCTATAAGATCTCAGTTCTTCTTTCTGATAAATTTTACTGAAAAACTTCAGTAACAAAGTCCGAACTGGAAGGATAAGGCATCTCTGCTGATACAATGTATAAACTGCCTTTATTAGAGACTCCGTGGCCTCTAAAAACAGAAAGAAAATAACTGAATATGAATCAAAAATGTTTGTTCACCAGCACTCAAATTCTTCTAAAAAGCACAGAAATACTTTACTTTGTTCCTATGACAAAGCAGATCACAGCCACAAACTGATGCCTGCCACCAAAATCCTACAGCAATGTTGCCTAATACAAAAGTCAAACAACCAGAGATTACAGAATAAATTTTCCTAAGAGACAGCAAACCTAGGTAACAATGGGAAAAACCAGAATACTAGAAAGGTGGAGAAGATGGGGACCAAACAGGAAAGTTCTATTTCTGAATGAAAAAAATTGCTAAGTCATGCTAAAAACAGATATAATGCAACATAACTTTAAGTTAGAAGAAAGGTAAGGAGATAAACAGAATTTAGCAATTTCTAGTCAAACAGTTCAGAAGAGGGTTTTCTTTAGCATTAGGCTCAATGCCATTTCATCTTAGTAACACCTACCTCCTTTTGTTCCAACTCTGTAATCTAGTAGAAATCCTACCAATTAGCTTCAGAGTCAACCTACCCATAGAGAAGGGGATGAGCTGAGCCCATGAAACATTTCTGTGTTCAAGTAGATATTCCTTTATAATTATTTTAGCTACCTTTTATGGCTTGAATGTAAGTAATATGACCACAGGAAATGTTTGAAAGTAATCAATTCAAAGTTAGACCCTAAATAGAATGCATAAGAGCTCCTGACTCAAGTAAGGACAAAGCAGTAGCACTTACCTCTGTTTGGTTGTATCTGCATTAACCTCCAGGATACCCCAAGCAATCTGTTCAGCTGTTTACTATTTAGCCTAGAGCCATCTTCAAGGGTCTCTGTTACAAATTTCCTTATCATTTCTATCCAATTGGAATCCTTCTGCAAAGTTGAGGCATTTGCCAGGGAGACCATGATATCAGACAATGTTAAATTCAGTAAGAGATGATCTACATTATTGGAGAGCACTGTGCAATGCTTGATGCTAAAAACAAAGACACACACACATCTATAAGTGTTATATCTACCACACCTGCTTCACTTAGACTACTTAAAGTAATCTATCAATGGGTCAAAAAATATTCCTCCTAGAATAAATTGCCAAGAAGGAAGGTATATAAAGCCATCATTTTGTAAATAAACCATTCATTAAGGAATCAGGGTCATCAAGGCATAAATTAAAAATGCACACTGTTCAGTTTATTACCTGAGTTGCTATTCACATGAAAAGTACAGGCCCTTAAAACACTGCTTGGTAATTTTAGACGTAACTTGGAGTTAAGACTTGAAAACCTCAACACATTTGAAGATTTTCTTTAAGCAGATACTTATATTAGGATGGAGGTCACAGCAGACTTTGATTCAGCTTCTAACTAATCTTGACTTAACAGAATCACTAATTTCTCCTGGTCACAATTTCCTTATGTGTGAAATAAGAGACCAGATGGATAAGCATTATCATGAAATGACTTAGTTTTATGATTCACATATTAAAATCATTTCTTTCTAGCCAAATCATATCTTTCAAAAGCTCAAAAGAAATTCAAAGAGAACTTCAAATAGAATACCTTAATAAAAATAAAATGTCTTTGCAACTTCGAATATAAATACTCATTTATTTTCATGCTTATTTTCATGTTTACTAACATGTAATGTTGATTTAAAAATACTTATATTTTACTTATGTATTTAATTCTGGAATATAGTTGATTTAAAAGAAAAAAATAATCTTGGATTTGGCATAAGCAAGGACACAGCAGTGAGGAAACACAAATACATGAGAAGGGAAATAAAATAAATTTGGTGCTATCAAGACATTAATTGTAGTGCTAGGAATGACAAATGAGCCTAAAAAAGTAAAATGGGACAAGATTATGAAGAGTTGAAGGCTAAGGACACCAAAATCAACTCTGCAGGCACAGGAGTACCATGGCTAAAAACTTCTTCCAGATGGCTAATTCTGTGGATGGAAAAGTAAAAATCAGAGTTGTATGACTCTAAACGAAGAAGCAGTTGCATGTCTACACGAGTAATATGGTCAAGACAGGACAAGTGCACGAACCAATGCTGGCACAGACTAGGAGAAAGGGGGACATTTAGGAAGAATAAAAATTATCTGGATTTGAAGTTTGCTTAAATATATACATGCATGTGAGTTTTGGGATGATGAGGAATGAAGGAATCAAGAGTTCCAACACTGGTAAATGGAGATGATATAGCAGAGAGGAGTAAAATATCCAAAAAACAAATTCTACTGATGACATGTTGAGCTTAAAGTGTCTCTGGTATAAATCCAATCTGACTAGTAGCCATGAGGATGTGGGTGCGATCCCTGGCCTCACTCAGTGCGTTAAGGATCTGGCACTGCAAGGAGCTGTGGTGTAGACTGCAGATGCACCTCGGATCTGGCATTGCTATGGCTCTGGTGTAGGCCAGTAGCTGCAGCTCTAATTCAACCCCTAGCCTGGGACCTGCCATATGCCACACCTATGGCCTAAAAACAAACAAAACAAAAAAAAATAGAAATTATCCACACAATCACCCCAACTAGAAAATAAGTTGGGAAATCTAGTTTTTATTTTGTGTAGTCATATGCCCAACCAAAAACAAGTACTTTTATCATTGAGAGAGGGGAGAATGAATGAAAACTGGAACAGACGACTAGCTATCTATCTATACCACAAACCCAAAATTACTAGTAGGTTCTCTTTGCCAAAATGCTCAGTGCCCAAAGCCAAAGCACATTTTACACTAAGTGGACCACACAAAAACTCAATTGCAACACTTCTTCACCACTGGTAGAGCTTTCCAAGATCTACCTAGGTTTATCTCAAATAGCATATTCTATTACTGTCTGGAAGATCTCATTAGACATTGCAACTTGGGAGAATTCACCTGGCTCCTCCAATAACTTATACAGAATTTTAAAGTCTAAATATTCCAACCACTAATTCTATGAGGAAGGTGGGCCACTAGAGAAACCCTCACTTTCAGTAATGATAGCGTAGGTAATTAGACCTAATCCCCTTCCTGAAAATAACTTTTAGAAACTGGATGAAATAGTTTTTAACAACTCAAAAGCATTCAAGAGCTAACAAGATAATGAACACTTACTGGGCCCCAAATTCTAAGAAAAAGCAAGATCTCAGGGGTCAAGGCCTAGTCCTGAGGACAAGTGCTAATGCACCCCAAAAAAACTGGAAAACTGAAGTAACCTTTTAGAGGCATCCCAGAAAAAAGTCAAAGTCCAGGGCCTGGAGTTCCCTGGCTCAGCTATTAACAAATCCAACTAGGAACCATAAGGTTGCAGGTTCGATCCCTGGTGTTGCCATGAGCTGTGGTGTAAGTCAAAGACGTGGCTCAGATCCCAGTGTTGCTGTGGCTCTGGCATAGGCTGGCGGCTATAGCTCCAATTAGACCCCTAGCCTGGGAACATTCATATGCCTCAGGTCCGGCCCTAGAAGAGGCAAAAAAAAAAGCCCACCATGCTTTTGGGCCTGCCAAACAGGGGGACTTTTGTATATTAACCCTACTCTAAGCTGGATCCTTACAGGCCTCTCTTTCAGGATGAAGGTGAAATGGAATTAAAACAGAATTTACTCAAAACTTAATCCCAGTCTTGCATCCTCTCAGTAGTTAAAGTAACATGTTCCCCAACTAGATCTACAGATTCAACACAATTCCAATCAAAATCCCAGCAAGTTATTTTGTAGTTATGGACAAACTGACTCAAAAGTTTATGTGGAAGGGCAAAATACTTAAACTACCCAACATAAGACTGAAGTAGCACAAAGCTGGAGGACTCATACTACCCAATCACCAAAATATGAGTGAAAAAGTTTGAAATCTGCAAAGAATTACCAAAATGTGACGGACATGAAGTGAGCAAATGCTGTTAGAAAAACAATGACAACAGACTTGCTTGATGCAGGATTGCCAAAACCTTCAACTTAAAAAAAAATTATGCACTATCTGCCAAGAGCAATAAAGTGAAACACAACGATATATACTTGTACAATACATCCAACAAATATCTTTTTACCAAGTAACCTTCTATACTGTTTCAGATGATCTTTTCTTTTAGCCTTACCAAACGTTTCTATTCAATTTAATCATATACGAAGCCCAGATTTCTTCTACAGATGAAACTGCAAATCAATTTCCTTTTGATTTCTGCTTAAGTAGAGCTGACCCTTGAACAACATGGGTTTGAACTGTGTGGGTACACCTACACACAAATTTTTTTCTTTTGCTTTTTAGGGCCGCACGTGCAGCCTATGGAAATTCCCAGGCTAGTTGTTCAATTGGAGCTACAGCTTCCAGCCTACATACCACAGCTACAGCAACATGGGATCTGAGCCACATCTGTGACCTACACCACAGCTCACAGCGATACCGGATCCTTGATTCTCTGAGTGAGGCCAGGGATCAAATCCACGTCCTAATGGATTCTACTTGGGTTCATTTCCACCGCAGCACAACAGGAACACCACAAATTTTTTTCAAAACATACTACAATACTACACAATCCGCAGTTGGTTGAATCTGAGGATGCTAAACCAAGGAGGCAGAGGGCTTGATTGTAAAGTTCTATGCGGATTTTTCACTGCACAGAGGGTTGGCACCCCAACCCCCAAGTTGTTGAAGGATCAACTGTACTCAATTCCTATTGCACTGTCTTTCTCTGGGGCTCATTCTACCCTCAGGTTCCCACAAAAAATCTATTTGTTAGTACATTTTTCTCAAATGTAATCATTCACATACTGTCTGAAGTATTTATTATTTACCCACTGTTTCTTTAATATAGCTCCTTTGTTGTTTTTGTTTTATATTTTGGCCGTGTCCATGGCATGTGGAAGTTCCTGGGCCTGAGATTGAACCCAGGCCACAGCAGGGACCCAAGCTGCTGCAATGACAATGCCAAACCTGCTGCACCACAAGAGAATTCCTATAACTCACTTTTTACAAACAAATATTTCTTCTGTTTCTCTTTGCTTTTTTAGGGCTGCATCTGAGGCATATGGAAGTTTCCAGGCTAGGGGTCGAATGGGAGCTACAGATGCCAGCCTACACCACAGCCACAGCAATGCTGGATCTGAGCCGAGTCTGCAATCTACACCTCAGCCACAGCAATGTGGGATCTGAGCCGAATCTGCAACCTACACCACAGCTCATGGCAACACCAGATCCTTAACCCGCTGAGCGAGGCCAGGGATCAAACCCACACCCTCATGGATACTAGCCTGATTCGTTTCCGCTGTGCCACAACAGGAACTCCCACAGATATTTCTAAAAGAAACTTTCTATCACTACCATAAAGAGAAAATCAGCCCTTCCCAATACACCTTGCAATAAATTCCCAAGCACCCAACTACCACTAGGTCAATCTAAACCTGCTAAAAATAAATCAATCAAAGCTCTCCAATCCCTCTGAAAAAATAAACTACTATTCCCAGGACAATGGAAAATCTTCCCAACTGTAGACTAGTCAGCAGTGAATCTTTCTCACAAGTTGATCTGTAAGCCAAAGGCAAGACTTAGCTGTATCTCCTCCCAGTACATATTAGTCAACTTACTAGAATAATCATCACATAAGGTAGACTGCAAAAAGAAAGCTTTCTTAGAGCTTTCTAAGAATTGACATTTCTTTTTTCAATAATGCCAAAGTTATATCCTTTGATACACACAAAAGAATTGAAAGCAAGGATTCAAACAGACATTTGGAGACCAAAGTTCATAGCAGCGTCATTCACAACAGCCAAAAGGTGGAAACCACCCCCATGTCCACTGACAGATGAAAAGATATATGGTATATACATACAGTGGAAGATTATTTAGCCTTAAAAAGTAATGCAAAAGTGGAAGCACCCAAGAGGTTCTTCAGTAGGTGAATGAATAAACCGTGACACATCCATATAATGAAATATTTTTTAGCACTAAAAAGAAAAATAGGATGAATAGGTAGAGCACAGAGGATTGTCAGTGAAATATACCATGTATGATACTACATGATGGGTACATGTCATTCCACATTTGTCAAAACTCATAGAATGTATACCCAAGAGTGAACCCTAACAGAAACTATGGACTTTGAGTGTTAAAGATGTGTGTCAACTTAGATCCATAGATTATAACACATACGTAACTCTGATGTGGGATGTTGATAGTGAGGGAAGCTATACATCTGTGGGGGCAGGAGTACAGTATATGAGGACTATTTATTTTCTGCTCAATTTTACTATGAATCTAAAACTGCTCTAAAAAAACTACATTTAAAAAAAAAGGAATGAAGGAATGAAATGCTAGAACATGGTACAACATGAATAAACCTTGAAGGGAGTTCCTATTGTGGCTCAGCAGTAACAAACCTGACTAGTATCCATGAGGATATGGGTTCGATTCCTGGCCCTGCTCAGTGGGTTAAGGATATAGCACTGCTGTGAGCTGCGGTGTAGGTGGCAGACACAGCTTGGATCCTGTGTGTCTGTGGCTGTGGCGTAGGCCCAGTGGCCGTAGTTCCAATTTGAACCCTAGCCTGGGAACTTCCATCTGCCGCATGAACAGCCGTAAAAAACAAAAAACAAAAAACCCTTGAAGATACTATGCTAAGTAAAATTAAGCCAGACACAAAAGAATACTGTATGCTTCTACTGATATGAGGTACTTAGAACAGTGAAATCAATAGACAGAAAAGTAGAAGAGTGGTTCCCAGGAACTGGGAGGAAGGGAGCATGGGGAATTATTGCTTAATGTGCACTGAGTTTCAGTTGGGAAACTGAAAAAATTCTAGATGAATGTGGTGATGATTGCAAAAGAATGTAAATATACTTAATGCCACTGAACTGTACGTTAAAAACGGTTGAAATGGTAAATTTATATATATTTTATCACAATAAAAATAAATAAAATATTGTAATTCAATATTACAACCTAAGATTAAAAAAATTTAGACATCAGGAGTTCCTGCTATGGCACAGTGGGTTAAGAACCTGATTGCAGTGGCTCAGGGAGCTGCAGAGGTGCAGGATAGATCCCTAGCCCAGCACAGTGAGTTAAAGGATCTGGCATTGCTGCAGCTACAGTATAGGTCACAGCTGTGGCTCAGATTCAATCCCTGGCCCAGGAATTTCCATATGCCATGGCCATTACAAAAAAAAAAAATTTAGTAGGAGTTCCCATCGTGGCACAGTGGAGGCGAATTCAACTAGGAACCATGAGGTTGCCGGTTCGATCCCTGGCCTCGCTCAGTGGGTCAAGGATTTGATGTTGCTGTGGTGTGGGTCGCAGACTTGTCTCAGATCTAGGGTTGCTATGGCTGTGGTGTAGACTGGCAGCTACAGCTCTGATTAGACCCCTAGCCTGGGAACTTCCATATGCCATAGGAGCGACCCTAAAAAGACAAAAAGCAAAAAAAAAAAAAAATTAGACATCAGGTCAAAAAATTAACTGGGGATAGAGAGTTCCCTGATGGTTTAGTGGTTAGCACTTCCACTGCTGTGGCTTGGTTCAATCTCTGGTCTAGGACCTGGGATCCCTCATCATGCTGCTGCAAGCCATGGCCAAAAAATGAAAGTAAATTATAAAAATTGGAGTTCCCATCATGGCTCAGCGGTAACAAACCCCACTAGTACCCATGAGGATACAGGTTCAATCCCTGGCCTCACTCAGTGGGTTAAGGATTTGGCAACGCTGTGAACTGTGGCGTAGGTCAGAGGAGGCTCAGATGTGGCATTGCTGCAGCTGTGGTATAGGTTGGCAGTTGTAGCTCCAATTGGACCCCTAGCCCGGGAATTTCCATATGCTACAGGTGCAGCCCTAAAAAGACAGGAGTTCCCATCGTGGCACAGCGGGAACACAGCGTGTTCCCATCGAATCCAACTAGGAACCATGAGGTTGCAAGCTGGACCCCTGGCCTTGCTCAGTGGCTTAAGAATCCAGCGTTGCTATGAACTGTGGTATAGGTCTCAGACATGGCTCGGATCTGAAGTTGCTGTGGCTGTGGTGTAGGCCAGCAGCTGTAGCTCCCATTGGACCCCTAGCCTGGGAGCCTCCATGTGCTGTGGGTGCGGCCCTAAAAAGCAAAAGAAAAAAAATAAAGTATAAAAATTAACTGGAGACTGATATATTGAGTAAGTGTGAAGACCAATGGCCTAGACCAACGTTGGCCTCCCTAACTTGTGTTGCCTTCCACAGGCTACTGCTAAGTGTACAATGCACTTCCTTATGGAAGTAAAAGAGCAGCCTCTGGTCCCTTAAAACAAATCACTGGGCAAGTTTATGAAGAATAAGTTACACAGCCAATTCATTTTTGCTAAAAATTCCACCATTGCACCACCTCAGCCTTTTGACAATTAACTCCTTTTCTCCCCCTTTTATATCCTGGCACAAATTACATCATCAGGGCAGCCTTCCCTGAAGAACTACCTCACTTCCCTCAAGAAAGAGCAGGATCAGCTCCTTATTACATACTTTTCTATTACTCTAAACTCTTTTTCATTAACCTTATCACAGTTGGTCACTAAAAAGAATCAAAAATAAATGTCTCCCTCCCTAGACTGTACTCCATGAGAAGTGGCACTCTACCAATCTTCTTTTTCACTAAACGCTCAGCACCTGGTATAGCAAGTGCCTTGTACATATTAAGTGTCCAATAAATTGAATAATGATAATATACCCACACAATCTTGAATACTTTACTTCCATTTAATGGTCTATCAAATTCCAAACATCCTAACCGTTATTTAATCTCATTCTGATGAAAATTTTATCTGAAACTTCTTACTGGACAAAATATACACACATATAATTCTATTCAGGAGTTCAAGGATATTCTGAAGCTTATCCATGGACTTGATTAAAACTTTTGCTCTACCAAGAAAATTATATATGGATTATATAACAATTTACTTGCTCAAGAATATATCCCCCATCTGATTCTCTGTCCCCTTTAACTTCAGAAACTCTCTAAATTATTTCTACAACATAGTTTTGATCCAACCAATGCCAAAGGATCAAAGCTGAAAGATAAATGAACTTAAGAAATGACTTTCAGCATGAACTCTTGTCAACAGCAGAAATCAGATTTAACCCAGATCTGTCTCATGTTCTCCATCTAATCCTATAGCTTTCTCGTATGCTATCTCCTCCAGTTAGTGTAATCTCTCATCCCCTGCTTCACTTCCGCCTCCTAAAATCATATCCATGAAAAAATACTATTCTCCAACACAGCTTTGTCTGTTTACCCTAACAAGGATGTCTCTTCCTACAGATTCCTACAGCACTTCTTAAATATAAAGTTCTAATGACACCTACACATGCCTTGTGTTATATACATAAATTCACTTTTCCTCCTGCAAGTTACTGAACTAATGTTTCTCAGCTTCAAAATCACCCTTCTACACCCTGCTTTGTGATGCTGGGACTGAGACTCTGTGAGCCACATTTTTTCCTTTATAGCTAGCTTCTGCCAACAAAGGGGTACTAGAGACTGGAAAGCTATAGGAGGAAGATAGGACACTTTCCTTTCTGTTTTGCTTCCTAGTCCTATTTTTGCTCTCTTTTGCTGTCACTGTAAAACAAATCTTTTTCAGCCCAGCAGCAGTTCATTCCAGCAGTCAGAGATGGTTCCAGCTCACAGTTTTTCTGACACAGAACCAGCATCATTGTGCCCCTAAAAACACCTGCAACAGCCAGCCAGAACCCCCTCTGCAGAATCCTGGACCCCTGCCCCACAGGGCCCCTCTTCTGATCTCAAAGACATCAGCACCAGCTGAGCACCAATCCCTTCCTCGAGGGCTGAGTTTTGGCTCCAGATAGCCTTTCCTCCAAGCTTCTTTTCCCTCTTCTTTTTGCTCTCCCAGCCTGAGATACCAGCCACTTCCTGCAGGTGCAACACCACAACACCTTACTTTGTGTAAGTGTGTTCCCTTTTGTCTTTCCAGTTCTTTAATACCTAGTTAACAACTGTTTGTATTAAATTCTCTGTTAAGGGAGTTCCTGTCGTGGCTGAGAGGTTAGGGAACCCGACTAGCATCCATGAGAATGCGGGTTCAATCCCTGGCCTTGCTCAATGGCTTAAGGATCTGGCATTGCCGTCAGCTGTGGTGTAGGTTGCAGACGCAGCTCAGATTCAGCACTGCTATGGCTGTGGTGTAGGCCGGTGGCTTCAGCTCTGACCGGACCCCTAGCCTGGGAACCTCCATATGCCGCAGGTGTGGCCCTAAAGACAAAAAAAAATTCTTCTGTTAAAATCACTTGGTATAATTTCTGTCTCCTGACTAGACCATGACACTCTTTTTATCAATTTTAAGATTCTGTACCAATTTTAGCAATTTATGAAACTGCTTAAGTACAACCTAAGATGTGTGATTATCTCCATCTCCAAACTTTGTTTATAGTAAGCATCGAAAATAATTACTGAGTGAGTGAATGAAAAGCTCATCTGCCTACAATAGCTGTATCACTTCTGAGCATATCCTTTGACTCCTGCGCAAGGAGTCTCAATGACTCTCCAGGTAGTTTCCTCTTTTTGATCAATTTAAAGACTTATGACAGATTGTAAGATCCCTTTAAGTGTTTGCTCATTTGGAGGAAGTGACCTTTTAGTGTTCTAGCTTGTACCTGCTTGTCAAATTTCATTAGATAATTTGTTTTCACATTTATCTCCTCTCACTTGAGGTAAATATTTTAAATAATTTCCAGGCTTACACTTTTTTAAAACTCTATCTTCTAATTTATAACCCCATTTATTTTAGAAAAGAGCACTATTTTTCTCCAATTATTCCTCTTCCTTCAGGATACTAGTACCAATCTCATTACTACTTTCCTCCTGTATAAAGGAGAGCAGAACTAATGACTTTTAAGATTTTCTCTCACCTAGAGATTCAATAATTATATATTTAGTGCTTCTCACAAATAAGCCACCTGCCTCAGCAAAATTTATTAAATTCCTATCTACCTAATTTGATACTTGATACTCATTTAGCACAAAACATTCAATTTACAGATAAAAAAAATTAAAATTAAAAAAATTTTAAGTCCCAGGGCTTAAAGTGACTTGTTCAAGATCAGCCACACTACTGCTTTTATCTTTACTTCACAAAATCTAGATTGAAAACACCTCACAGTGTAGAAAGTTCCAGTTTAAGGCTAATTATTTTCTGATAATTTCAGGTTAAACAGTGGAAAAGAACAGCAATACCTTTTATTTGTCTCTTTCCTTCTGTGCTTGCTTATTTCTTTTAAGGCATATGGAAAATTATTCATAAAATGGTGTTTGAAATCAATAAGGTAATTCTTTCGAAGCCATGACTCCTATTAAAATAAGCAAAGATTAGAAAATTTATAAGTAACAGTATATTAAAATAACAAGAATCTAAGCAGAAATTTAACAACTTGTCAACGATAAATTTACCATTATACCATCTGCTAATAATAAAATATGTAAATAAATTTTAAAATCACAATAAACTGTTAAGCCATCAAATTTTCACCCACAGATCTTTTTGGTGCTTATTTATTTGGTCCTTAATTTTTACTTGCATTTTATCTATTTAAAAGGAAAAAAAGGGAGAAAATAACAAGATTTAAGAAAATTATGAATCTGAATACAATATTTTATAAAATATACAAGAAAGTTTTCCATCTAGTGCTCCATTTAACTGAAACTCTATTCCCCAGCAATTCTATTTCCCATTAAAAATATTTAACACTTTCACAAAGCAAGGCACTTCTCTAAAATTCTTTAGCACTGTTGGTGAATGTATCATTTCCTCCTACTTGAAAACACTATCTTCAGATAGTTCCAGATTACAACACTATTATTTCCTCCTATCCAGAGGACCAATCATTCCACTGTGCCAGAGAATGAGGGGTTTCTTGACGTGGGACTTCAGGTGCTAAAGTAGCTCCTACACCCTATAGCTCCTCAGTTGCTTTCACTGCATTCTTCTCTTCTTCCTGACCTAAAAATGTTTATGTGACAATTCCTCTTGGACTTTTTCTTTCTTTTTTGCGGCCACACCTGAGGCATCTAGAAGTTCTCAGGCCAGGGGGTCACATCAGAGCTGCAGCTGCCAGCCTACGCCACAGGCACAGCAACACAGGATCCGAACTGAATTTGCAACCTACGCCACAGCTTGTGGCAACACTGGATCCTTAACCCACTGATCAAACCCACATGTCCGGTCCTCAACCTGCTGAGCCAAAATGGGAACTCCCCTTGGACTTTTGACAGGCATCTTAAATTTAACACAAACATACTGAATTCTCACCAGAAATCACACTATGACTTGGACCATAACATAGGCATCAGTCTTGCTCCTCTTTCCTTCACTATGCACAGCTGCAGTCCTGCTAGCTTTACCAGAATCCAGCTGCTTCTCATCACTTCCACCACTAGCCACCACCTGACTCTAAGCCACCATTACCTCTTACCTAGATTACTGTAACAGCCTCCTGGTGTCCTTGCTTTTCCTCTTGTCCCCTCCTCCAAAGTCAATCCTCTACATAGCAGCCAGGGTGGTCTTTTAAAACATAAGTCACACTTCAAAATCTAATATAGGAGGAGATCCTGCTGTGGCACAACGGGATCGGCGGTATCTCTACAGCACTGGGATGCAGGTTCAATCCCCAGCCCAGCAGAGTGGGTTAAGGATTTGGCATTGCCATAGCTGTGACATAGGTCGCAACTGAGGCTCAGATCTGATCCCTGGACTGGGAACTCCATATGCCACAGGCAGCCAAAAATTAAGTAATTAATAATACAGGAAAAGACAAATGAAATCGGTGTGTATATAGGGCAGGAATGGTCGTCCATGAGATCAATGGTGTGAGTTTGGCCTCTACCGTTGTGCTACAGATGGACAGTGAGCACATGGGAGTTCATTAGTGTTTTATTTACAAATTTATTTAAGTTAAATAAATGTAAGTTAGATCATGTCACTCTGCTTAAAAGCTCCAATGTCTTTTTACCGCACTTAGGTTGAAATTCAAACTTCGTACCATGGACCACAGGGTACCACATGATCTGGTTACTATCACTTTCTCTCCCTCATCATCTACCATTCTCCAAATACTTCACTTGCAAAGGCCTTCCTTCCATTCCTCAAATAAGTCAAACTTGTTCTCACTTCAGGGTTTTGCACTTGCTGGTCCTGTACCAGAAGGTTCTTCCCACAGGTCTTCACAAGACTTGCTCCTCCATGTCATTCAGTGACACTCGAATTTCAAAAAAGCACTTCCCAACAACTATTTTAAATAGCTCCCCCCAACACTGCTCTCCCACACTCTCTTTATCCTACTTTGTCTTTCTCCCTAATATTGACATGTGTTTGTTTACCTTCCATCAACTTCACCAGAAGCTAAGTACGGTGAGGGGTCAGTCATGTTTATATTCCCAGAGCCTAGAAAAGCACCAGGAGAACTGCAGAGCAGAGCCATTCTAAAGACCCTTTCTGCAATGATGGAGTTGTTCTGTATCCGTGCTGTCCAATACAGTAGCCACGAGCCATATGAAGCTACTGAGCACTTAAAGTATGGCTAATCTGACTGGGGAATTGAATTTTTATTAACTTAAATAGCCACATTTTTAGATGTTCAATAAATCTTTGATATATGATTGCATCTAACTATTCCTCACAAATTCTAATCTTCACAGTAAAACGACAAGACATTTAGACAAACATTAAAAGAAAAGATAGGAGTTCCTGTCATGGCTCAGCACGTTAAGAACCTGACTGGTGTCCATGATGCAGGTTCAATCCCTGGCCTCACTGAGTTAAGGATCCAGCATTGCTCTGAGGGGTGGTGCAGGATACAGATGTAGCTCGGATCTGCGGCTGCTGTGGCTGTGACATAGGCCAGCAGCAGCAGTTCCAATTTGACCCCTTAGCCTGGGAACTTCCATATGCCGCAGGTGCAGCCCTAGAAAGCAAAAATTATTATTTAATTAATAATAAAAGTAGCAAACATTAAAATACAGAGCTAAGACAATAAAATTTCTGTAGTGTCAAATTATAATACTGACCTAAAACTATTAATACAGAACTCCAAAAACCAAAGTATTAAAGAGTTAAACTGTATTTCATTTTCAAAACTTAATTAGGTATACACACAGCATATCAGAAATAGGCAACCTCAGTTAGGACCTGAGTACTCAACCACTGAGAAAATAAGATTTAACATAACCTGAGATTTCCTTTCAAAACAAAGGTGAAAGATTTCAAGTTCTTAAAAAGGTTTAAAAAAAATTCTACTTGGGTAAAAATGAAATTTCTCAACTGTGCAGCAAAATAAGAACATACTACATGCATAGAGCAAAACCTAAAAGTAATCAGTCAGCAATCCTAAAGTTACACCTAATAAAGATGCCAATTTATCAACAGAAAACTTTTACATTTCCTGAGAGAAAAGAGCTATAACTCAGCCTGTGGTACGTGATTCAAGTTTAAGACCAAGGAATGCCATTTCATTTCTCTAAGTTTGAGGTGGCATAGGTCACCCAATGTCTTAACTATTAAGCTATAACTGAAAGTGAATGAGGAAGAGGAACTAAGAGTGGGAATGGTAACAAAAAATAAACTAATGTGCATTTTAATGTCACCCTGTATAATTAACACATATTTTGTCTCTAAGATAATAGATCTTATCTTTTCCAGTTATTATTGTTCAACATAAATTTGCCAAGGTAAACTAGAGAATTCTACCAGTGGATTCTTTAAATACTATTCCCATTTGAATTAACCACTCCCTCATTTTATTTCAGTATTATAGAGTAGCCCAATTTAGTATTCTATATAGCCTTCAAGAATCCATGCAAGAGAGTTCTCTTGTGGCCGAACAGATTAAGGATCCGGCGATTCACTGCAGCAGCTTGGGTCACTTTGGCAGGGGTTCAATCCTTGGCCTGGGAACTTCCACATACCAGACACAGCTCAAAAAAAAAAACAGTCTATGCAAAACAGTCTTCTGAACTTAGTCTCCTATGTTAAGGAACTGCTAACAAATACAGTCATGTTATAATAGCACAGGATAGCTCTAAAATATACTACATTAAATATCCATAAAATTAAGGCAGTGTTTAGACCCTTAGGCAGTGTTATCTGAAAGATAGTAGATAATTCGAAACTAGCACAACTAATGAATTTGCATTTGGCCCTAACATTCTATTTACAAATACTATTACTAAAGCAATAATAAAAATTAACCAGGGCCCATGAATAACTAAACACCAAAATGCCTGGAATTTGTATATCTCAGCTTTCCAAAAATGAATGGAAAGACACTAGAACTTAAGATCCATGTTGAATACTGATCGATGTCGAATGTTGTGAGCATACTTCTTTTCTTAGACTTTCAGATGAAAACAGATCCATTCAGGATTTCAAATTATATATATATATATTTTCTAAGAAGCTGCATGCATTACCACTGTGACTAGCCTACAATCACAAATTAATTGCCATAAAAGAAAGCTATACTTTCATAAAATCATACACTATACCTCTAATCATCAATTTCTTGCCAATGTATGCAACGAATCATTAAGAATTATAATCAATAAAATGCCATCCTATTTGAGAAAGCAATTCATGAAACATCTACAGATGACATACAATGGGTTAATAACAGTAAACTCTTAAAAGAAACATACACCTTAGTATGATTCTGTAATGCTTTTCAAGATTATTAAATATGATTTTTTAATCAAATACTATATTAATTTAGTCTTATTTTACATGGCATACTAACTCAAGTGAGGTTGAACTAAAAAGAACTAAACCAAACTGAAAACCACCTTATCAGTTTTGTACGTAAGCAGGCAACTCCAAGGATTCACTTCTGCCTTGTCAAGTCCTTGCAGAAATTCTACAGAATAGATGCTTCAAGCTTGAAAGTACTGTTCCTGCAGTTACCCTTTTAAAGTATGCTACCACATTAATCTAGCACTTATTAATCTTAGAACTTGTTCTTCCTTACTTGCATCATGCCACTACGTATTACGACACTTTTAAAAAGCCAACAATGCTCAAATTTCCCCAAATAGAAGGTACATTTACTCACTGAGAAACATGTCTTTGCTATCAGCTTTCTAGCAAGAAACTGTTGTAAGAAAAACATCAAATTCACTTAGGTTTTTTGTCTTTTTGTTGTTGTTGTTGTTATTGTTGTTGTTGTTGCTATTTCTTGGGCCGCTCCTGCGGCATATGGAGGTTCCCAGGCTAGGGGTTGAATCGGAGCTGTAGCCACCGGCCTACGCCAGAGCCACAGCAACTCGGGATGTGAGCCGCGGCTGCAACCTACACCACAGCTCACGGCAACGCTGGATCGTTAACCCACTGAGCAAGGGCAGGGACCGAACCCGCAACCTCATGGTTCCTAGTCGGATTCGTTAACCATTGCGCCACGACGGGAACTCCAAATTCACTTAGGTTTTTAACTTCACTCATACCATACCTACAACTACAGCTTACCTGCAGTAAAGAGAACTTTAAGAAATGTTTTCTGGGAGTTCCTGCTGTGGCTCAGCAGAAACAAATCTGGCTAGTATCCATGACAATGCAGGTTCTCAGTGGCTTAAGGACCCAGTGTTGCTGCAAGCTGTGGCAAAGGTAGCAGATGAGGCTCAGATCTGTCACTGCTATGGCTGTGGCGTAAGCTGGCAGCTTCATCTCTGATTCAGCCCCTGGCCTGGAACTTCCATATGCTGCGGGTGTAGCCCTAAAAAAAAAAAAAAAAGGAAATGCTTTCTGATCTTATATCCCTTATTAAGAGAAAAAAAAAAATATGCACTAAGCGAATGTATAACTTGTCAAAAATGTAGTAGCTTAAAAACTACTCAGGGCTGGTTATGAGATCTTCAATTTGGTCCATTTCTTGTCATAAACTTGGTAATGTGACAAAAACTGGAAGAGGATATTCAAGTAAATTTTTTTTGGCCACACCCACAGCATGTGGGAAGCTCAGACCTGTGCTGCAGCCAGGACCTAGGCAACAGCTGTGGCAACACCAGATTCTCAACCTGCTGCACCACAAGGGAACTTCCTTAAGCAACTTTTTAAATCTTCTAAGAGGCCTAGAGAAATCAGAATGTTCCTACATGATCAAGCTGTCACAAACAATATACTGTAACACTACTATGAATTATTATCTAATAAGAACAAATGAAACCAAGCACATTAAGCTATGCATTTCACTTAAATTAAACATATAGGTTATAAACTCACAAACTATTTTAATTTGTAGTTTTTTGTTTTTGTCTTTTTAGGGCCACACCCATGTCATATGCAAGTTACCAAGCTAGGGGTCAAATTGGAACTGTAGCTGCTGGCCTATGCCATAGCCACAGTAACACAGGATTCAAGCTGAGTCTGCAACCTACACCACAGTTCATGGCAACACCAGATTCTTAACCCACTAAGCAAGATCTGGGATCGAACCTGCGTCCTCATGGATGCTAGTCAGGTTCACTTCCACAGAGCCAGGACAGAACACCTTAATTTACAGTTTTGAGAAAACATAAGAAACAAGTTTACAGTTAGTTAAACCTTGGGAATTTTTTTTTTTTTTTTGGTCTTTTTGCCTTTTCTAGGGCCACTCCTGTGGCATATGGAGGTTCCCAGGCTAGGGGTCGAATCAGAGCCATTGCCGCCGGCCTACACCAGAGCCAAGGCAACTGGGGACCCGAGCCGCCTCTGCAACCTACACCACAGCTCACAGCAATGCCAGGTCCTTAACCCAGTGAGCAAGGCCAGGGATCGAACCCACAACCTCATGGTTCCTAGTCAGATTCGTTAACCACTGCGCCACGACAGGAACGCCAAACCTTGGGAATTTTTTAAAAATGCATTACCAGTTAGTAGTAATATGCTGATTTCTAATCTATCCAGTTATGATAAAAGGTATCACTCAGAAAACAAAGAGTCAAGTAGTTCTCACCAATTTATGGGTTTCATCATGTTGTTTCGAGAGTTTCCACAGAAGGGAAATAATATTAAGAACTTGCTGCATAACCTGCAGAGGCTCCCGTTCTATACCATTTCCAACAGAAGCAGCTAGGTGTGGAGGCACAGCTTCAATCCAGCACTCAATTAGCAACGGAATTATTATCTCAATAAATCCTTTCAAGTTTTCAGTAGATGACAGACCTTCATCCACATTGCCTAGTCCTCCAACCAGGTACCTGATAAGGAAAGGTAAGAATGAAACAAAATTTAATGACTAAGAAATATTATTACTTAATTTAAATCTTAAATATAAAGAACCAGTAAATGAAGCACCGTGAATTGATAATTACGTTGATCAAGACTAGTAAGAAAAACAGAAATCCAAGATGACAAAGCCAAAAGACTATCAATGTTTACTTTTCATTAGGCTTTGCTAGCAATGAATACATTAATATACTTTGAAATGACTCCTCCCATCAGTAAATAAAATCAAATTATGAGTAACTATATGAAAACTATGAAAGACAACTGCATGTCTTTCCACCATTAGCTATCAACGGTCAGCAGTTATAATATAGGAAAACTGAGTGTGGACATAACTGAAATCCTTCTTACCGTAGCCTGAACTGTGAACTGACATTTGGCTGTGAACCCCCATGTTCATAAACCTGGATGTGTTGCTGGTCGTTGGCATGTTCCTTCCAGTTGATAAAAATGGAGTTGCTAGTGGCATGGGGATTTTCTTTTTGTTCCTGAAGTCCTTCACTTTCTCTCAACCTACTGGATCCATCTGCCAAGGCCTGAAGGAATTTACTGAGTCTCACTAAGACTTTCAGCCTCCACTGCTGAGAAGTGAGTCTCCGATTAGGATTTACAGAAAGTATCCAGGACTGGGATCTGTCTCTATTTACCAGTCCTTTGGACAGCTGCTGATGAGAAATAAGTTCTACAAAATTCTTAAGCAATATACTGCTACGGCCAGTAATTAGAGCTGGGTACTGTTCCAGCAGAATGTCCAGAACTTTTAAAGAGTCCTCCTGAATTCCTTCAGTAATGTGAGTCATGGCACTAGAGAGATGGGCACTTACCAAAGGAAAAAATGGAGAAATTTGTTCAGCTCGTATTTTGGGGGCCAGGAATTGAAGAAGTTGAACTGCTGCTAATCGTACATTAGCATCTTTATCTGTAAACACAGCAGTCACTTCACTTAATATGTTTGAAAGGTGTGCATCAATTATAAATGGGTATTGAGACAAAAGATCTTTAAGTCCAAGAAGAGCACTTTGTTTAACCCCAGCATTGTAATGATGCATCTGTGACAGCAAATCCTACAAATAAAAATAAAAATACAGGCTTTAGGTATATACATCATACCATTTTCAATGAACATGCTAACTAAAACTATGCTAATAAACTAACACTCCATGGCGGGAGGATTAAGGACTGCTTCAGTAAGAATTTTCTAAATGTTCATTTTAGAAAAATGAGCTTTTGTTATGATCAGAAACAGTTTTATCTTTAACACAGTTTTCACTTAATAAAACATTATATAACTTTCACTTGGAATTTTCTTTTTGAAATTATCCCCTATGCAGCATAAGGCACACTATCATTTAAAGGGACAGCAATCATCACCACTATTTTAAGATCTACTATGTACCAAATATATGGTATATGTATTTATATACTTAACAGGTTCTTTCTGCCTATTTTAAATGATCTTTCATACTGTCTGTGTATTTTACTCAAACTATAACATTGGGCAATTTTATTTGTGGAATAATTTATATAATCTATGAAAAAAAACATTACTTCAAATACCTTTTTGATATTAATCTTCAGAGCTTAAAAGCAAAACTAGAAAATGTACATCTTCGGAGTTCCTATAGTGGCGCAGTTGTTAACAAATCTGACTAGAAACCATGAGGGTTCAATCCCCAGCCTTGCTCAGTGGGTTAAAGATCCGGCATTGCCGTGAGCTGTGTTGTAGGTCACAGATGCGGCTCAGATCTCGTGTTGCTGTGGCTCTGGCGTAGGCTGGTGGCTACAGCTCTGATTAGACCCCTAGCCTGGGAACCTCCATGTGCCGCAGGAGCGGCCCTAGAAAAGGCAAAAAGACAAAAAAAAAAAAAGAAAAGAAAAAGAAAATGTACATCTTCACAAAGACTTGTTCACAAATGTTCATAACAGCATTATTCACAAGAGTCAAGTGTAAACAACCAAACTGCCATCAAATGATGAATGATAAAATGTTATAACCCTGCACTGGAATACTATTTGACAATATAAAAGAATGAAGGACTAGGAGTTCCCATCGTGGCGCAGTGGTTAACGAATCCGACTAGGAACCATGAGGTTGCGGGTTCGGTCCCTGCCCTTGCTCGGTGGATTAACGATGTTAACGATCCGGCGTTGCCGTGAGCTGTGGTGTAGGTTGCAGACGCGGCTCGGATCCCGCGTTGCTGTGGCTGTGGCTCTGGCTCTGGCGTAGGCCGGTGGCTACAGCTCTGATTTGACCCCTAGCCTGGGAACCTCCATATGCCGTGGGAGTGGCCCAAGAAATAGCAAAAAGACAAAATAAATAAATAAATAAAAGAATGAAGGACTGTTCTCATACATGCTATGACATTCATGAGCCTCAAAAATATACTAAGTGAAAGACCACTAACAAATGACCACATTTTGTATGATCCCATTTATATGAAATAAGCAAATCTTTACAGATAAAAAGTAGATTAGTGGCTATCTAGCTGGGGGGAAGAAATGGGGGGGTGGCTTCATTATTGTGAGATTAATAAAATGGCTTCCAATAGGTATTAAGTTTCTTTCAGAAGTGACAAAAATGTTCTATAATTAGATTATTTTAATAGTAGCATTAACAATGTAAACATATTAAAAACCACTGAATTGTCCACTTTAAATGGTAAATTTTGGAAGTTTCCAATGTGGCAGAGTGGGTTAAGAACTGAACTAGTATCCATGAGAATAGAGGTTCCATTCCTGGCCTCAGTCAGTGGGTTAAGGATCTGGCACTGCCACAGCTACAACATAGGTTGCAGACGCAGCTCAGACTGGGTGTTGCCATGGCTGTGGTGCAGGCCAGAAGCAGCTCCAATTTGGCCCCACCTGGGAACTTCCATATGCTGCAGTTATGGCCCTAAAAAGAAGAAAATTTAGAAATTAAATAAATAAATGGTAAATTTTATCACATATAAATTACATTTCAATAAAGCTGTTAAAAGTTTTAAGCAAAACAACTGCTTAGATTTCAATTTACTTCATGCATTCACTATGAACCTGTAATAACCTGTATACTGAAATGGTTCAAAAATGGTTAAGAGGGAGTTCCCGTCGTGGCGCAGTGGTTAACGAATCTGACTAGGAACCATGAGGTTGCGGGTTCGATCCCCGGCCTTGCTCAGTGGGTTAAGGATCCGGCGTTGCCGTGAGCTGTGGTGTAGGTCGCAGATGTGGCTCGGATCCCGCGTTGCTGTGGCTCTGGAGTAGGCTGGCGTCAACAGCTCCGATTCGACCCCTAGCCTGGGAACCTCCATATGCCGCGGGAGCGGCCCAAGAAATGGCAAAAGACAAAAAAAAAAGGTTAAGAGAAGATGCTATCTTAATGAGCTGTAAATACAGCTAAAAAAACTGTCATACCAAAAACTTGACATACTGGGGGCGGGGGGCGGGATGGACTGGGTGTTTGGGACTAGCAAAGGCACACTTTTGATTATGGAATGGATGGTCAAAGGGGACCTGCTATACAGGACAGGGAAATCTACTCAATGATCTATGATAACCTATATAGGGATGAATATGTGTATATGTATGGCTGAATTACTCTGCTGTACAGCAAAAACTAATACAACACTGTAAATCAACTATACTTCAATAAAATTAAGTTAAAAAATAAAACCTGGGAGTTCCCTGATGTCTCAGCATTGTCACTGCTGTAGCATGGGTTCAATTCCTGGCCCAGGAACTTCCGCATACCATGGATGCAGCCAAAAACAAAAATAAAAACAAATTGACACATCAAACATCAGAAAGTCAAATACAGTGATGATTTCCAGATGACGTATTAAATGATCAAATAAATACATGCAAGAGAAATCATTTTGGCTTTAACTGGGCAAGCCTTTAAGAGGAAGGAAGAAGTGGGAAAGTTGCAATGGCAACATCAGATGTGGGTAACAGATAAACTCCAAATTTCAGCCATTAATAAAACCTAAGAATTAAAACAACTTTTCACAAAATTTCACATTCTAGATGATTTCAAGAAAAATTCTATTTTAACAAAGCAATATTTATGATTTACCTTTATGTTAAGTTTTCTATTGTTTGTTGGAAGTGTTCCATCCTCTTTGAGTTGCTCCGGCAGATGTATGGTCTTCGTTTTAAAGTTTGTAACAGTAGCATTTTCTAACCTGGGCTTCTTTTTACCAACTTTTAGTTTTACTTTTTGAAAATCATCTTGGCGTTTTCTTTTTTTGGTCATTCTTGAGTGCTATGATGAAAAGAGTTACTTTTAAAACAATGAATAAAGACAAAGATAAGTTATAAAAGAACAGAGAACATTTACATTACTCCAACATTTATTTCAAAGATAATCAAGAATTAAGACCAACTGGAATTCTTATCGTGGTGCAGCAGCAACAAATCTGACCAGGAACCATGAGGTTGTGGGTTTGATCCCTGGCCTCGATCAGTGCGTTGAGGATCTGGCGTTGCCAAGAGCTGTGGTGTAGGGTCGCAGACTTGGCTTGGATCTGGCATTGCTGTGGCTGTGGCATAGGCCGGCAGCTGTAGCTCTGATTTGACCCCCAGCGTGGGAATCTCCATATGCTGCAAGTGTGGCCCCAAAAAAGCAAAAAAAAAAAAAAAAAGAATTAAGACCAACTGCAACCACACTAAAGGATCAAAGTATTAAATGGAAATTATTTTTATAAAATACCAAAAAAGTCAGTTTAGTGAATTGATACCGTAAAGGGGAGTCATTAAAAATAAGAAAACGGTCTTATTACTGGTTTGTCTAGATTTTTTGGCCATGGAACCTTTTGTCAAGCAATGTGCTAAACAGAAAACTCTTGAATATTTTTTTGCACTCAGAAGACGAGGGGGAGGCAGCGCAGAGTTGCTAGAGATTTATCTTGCACCTGCTGGGAGCTCCTGGCCCCTGGAAGCCCCTCAAAAACCTCAAGCAGAACAGTTTGAAAACCAATGTTATTACTTTAACGCAGCCTGTAATTGTTTGGAAAAGATTAATGAATCTAAGCTGGGTGCTTGAAAAATGAGTTATATTCAGATATGCAGCAAGGAGAGTTAAAGAGCATTTCATGAGTAAGGACAACAAGAAGGGGGTAAGCCTGGTGTAGGAAAAAAAAAATGAAAAGTACCAGCATTTTGAACACCAAGAAAAACTCAGACTAGATATAAACAGGAAACAATATCCAAAAAAAAAAAAAAAACAGGAGAAAAAGCAATATAAAAGGAAATATTGTGGAACAGAGGGATAAGCAAAAAAGACCAGCAAGGCCACTATCACAATAAATAACTCTGGTATAACCCTGTCATCTTGCACTTCCCCCTCTTCACCACATTCTTTCTACATCCAAATCATCCCACTTACACACAAAATCTTTCATCTGTGACTCCTACCCATTCCAGGGCCCCTTAAGTCTTTTATTTCTACCCTTGACTGTTCAATAGTTTCCCCAACAGTCTTGTTGCCTTGCCTCTTGTTTCTACTATGAGCCTATTTGCTAGAGAATCACCAGAGGGCTCTTTCTACACACAATCTGACCAAAGATCAGTCAAGAGCTTTCTTCTGCTCCTTCAACCCCTTACAGTAAAAATGACTTGAGGTGACCTATCAGTTCTTCCTAAATTCCCCTCCAGCTTTATCTTCCCACCAACTAACCTCTATTTAAAAAATAGGCTTCTATACCTGGAACCAGCTCAGCCCTTCTTTAAGCCTTTTCTACAAACTGCACAAATAATTATTACTGCCTTGCACTGTACACCCACTGGAATAGGTATCTCTGAAATCAATAAAACTTCTCCTGACCTACTGTAATTATCCTATGCCCAGCTTTTTTTTTTTTTAAATCACAATGCTACACATGAAGAGTCCAAAAATTGTGAGTAAAATGAAGGTCTGCAGTATTGTGAGATTAATAAAATGGCTGATGCAAGATGAGACAACTCAAATTCCAGGAATCCAGAAGTCAATTACCTATGACATTATACCCAAATTCAAAAAATTCCAAGGTTTTACTTCATTAGAGTCTCATGATATAGGGTTTAGCTACATATGTTCAGAGCAGAGTCGAGAGACTGATTAGGTTCTTATCCAGACTCTGCCACTTTCTGGCTGTAATTAATTAACCACTGGGCTTCAGTTTTTATCTACAAAATAGGGATATTAATGCTTACAACATACAATTCTTATGAGGTAGGATGAATGAGGAACAAATGAGCTCATATCTGTAAAACACTCAGAACTATGCTTGGCACACTGTTATAAAGATATGCTATAATCACAAACATATATATTTTCTTAGTCTCATAACCAGTACATACCAAGCATAATAGATGCATTATGCACAACAGCATTCAATTCTCACAAAACCACATTAGGAAGGTGGCAATAAAACCATTTTAAAGATGGGGCTCAGAAAGGTTTGTCAGTTCTTTATTAAGGAGTTGAAGAGGGATTTATACACAAGCCTGAGCTCTGCAAAACCAATTTCAAATTACACATGATGAAATTAAGGTGAGGACTGGAAAACAGTGCCAAAATGGCTTGCCTTATTTCATTTACCCCCAATCCCAAAATTTTCATCCCACTCACACCTCTAGTTATTTTAGTCTAAAATAAAATGAGTAAAACCTAAAAACAAGGCCCTAATATTCACCTGGCCTCTTTTAATATAAAAATTGTTTTCGTTAATTAAGCAAGCACATTTTGTTAGCTTTCCCTGAAATTTTATCATTAGCTGGTACCAGAGATGAAAAGAAATGGTACGAGACATTCAGAAAAATGGACTCAATGAATCTTCCAACCTCCCAATCTTCTCTGCTATCTTTTGCCACTGATTGGTGTCCAACAAAGTTTACTGTCAGTTTATGCCATATTATCCATTACTTTGTATTAATCACTCTTCTGTTCCCCCTCTGTGAGGAAAATTAGAGGGCTGATCGCCCTTCCTTTACTTTAAAGTTGGTGAGATTATTTTTATGGTATACACAGGACATTGTTATACCAGAAACTTAAAGTTCTACCAGCAACTTCTGTTATTTTCATCTAAAATAAAGATTTTCTAAAAATAAATAAATAAATAAAATAAAGATTTTCTTAGTATAGCAAACCAAACGGTCCGACTAAGCCACTTTCACAGTAGCCTGCACTGAACAGAAGACAGGAACTCCAGCCTCAGGGCTGAACTCTCACATCACTGGACCAGGTGAGCCTCAAAAGTTTTAAAACTGAATTTCATATACTCCAACTGCAGGTCTTCTAATTTCAACAAAAGGGAGATTCTAGTGTATGAGGATTTCAACCGAACCGAATTCCAGCTAGCCTATCTGCCACCTCATTACCCTCCCCTAATATCCAACTTCTTCCCCCCCTCTAAAAAAGAAAGGACACTGTACTTGGCCTTTGGTAATTTCCTCTCCAGCACTTTACGCTCTGAGTTCCTCCAAATTCTCTACCTAGGGGGCCAATTGGAGGCACCATACTTCCCCAAAAAACAAATACCCATGAGTGGAGCGACTCGAGAAGGCCCACGGTCCGAATCTGCTCCGTACAGATCGCTTAACCCTGTCCACACGTTAGAAGAGGGCCGATTAGGAGACGACTGCTCATCCCCACCCCAAGACTTTGGTCCCGCATCCCAGAAGTGAAGACCCTGAGATTTTAGGAAACTACCGTTCCTTCCCCGGTGAACGGCAGTCATGACCACAGTTGGGGAAGTGGGGCCCAATCAACGTACACCGGCCTAAAAGTCTCGGAGACCCGAAACCGCGCGAACCCGCCCAGTCACTTGAGGCGCTTCAAAAGCCCGCGGGGCGCCCCGCCCCCGCAAAGCCCCGCTCCGCACCCAGGCCCGGCTCTGCAGGGGTGCCCCGGCCCTGCCCCTTGGGGCGCAGATTAGCCCCAGCCAGCCCTGTCCGCCTGGGCCGCAGACCGGGGGGGCGACGGCCCCGCGCGCCGTCCGGCTCCCCAGGAGGGCCCAGCCCGACGGCTGGCGGCCGCTCACCTGAGAGCCCGGCCGGGACCGGGGCGCGGAGGCAGAGGGAAAGAACGTTCGAGGAGAAGCCGACGGGGCGACAGCGTGCGCCACCGGCCCCAGCCTCTTGCTCCCGGAGCGTGTTTTCAAATCGCCTCGTCCTCACGCGGCCGCGTCTCCTTCCGCCGCCCGGAAATCAGGGCCCCTCCCCCGCCGCGCCGCGCTCACGTGATCGCGGCCCGCAGCCGCGCGCAGCCGGAGAGGCGGGCGCGGGAGCGGCAGGCCCCGCCCCCGGGAGGAGGGGGAAAGCGCCGGAAGCCCCCCACTCTCCGGGAAGCCGAGGGAGGAGGGCTCAGGATCCAAGGACAAAGCTTGGTTCTAAGTGTAGCTCTGAACTTCCTGGGCCTGCCTTTCGGGGGGCGTTGCCCCAGCTACAGCTAGTAGGGAGCATTCCTTTCTCCCCATGCTAGACCACTGTCCTTCAGACCTGGAGCCACATTCAAAGAGTCTAAGTTGAACTGAATCGAGAAAGTGAAAAGTTTGAGATTGAAGGGACCATGGAATTCCTGGGAACTTTAACCTGGATGGAGCAATTAAGAATTAGTTGACTGAGAGGAAAATACACCTAGTAGCTGGAGCCTGAAAGTCTTAGTTGAAGATTTTACCTAATATTTCAGTTTCTCAGCACTAAGATTCCTGATACTGAAATTAAGTGGACCCAGGGAAGTTAAGGGAGAAATTTAAATGCCTGGGAAGGGGATGAGAAAGCAAAGAGAATAGGCTTTTGAAAGACAGCCCTGCCAAAGACTGGTGGCATGGAGGAAGAAGCCCCTGGTGTAGATTTTAGAATTTGATTTAAATTTTTCTCTACAGTTTACCAAAGTGTAAAACTTAGTAAAGTTGACAAGGAATGAGCCTCAGTTTGCCGGGTAGAGATTCAGAGTAATGATTTCTGAGTGGGGGGAGACCCAAGCACTGGGACTAAGACCACTCTTATTCCTAGTCTATGATCAGAGACAAAAAGTCAGACCCAAATAACCACCTCTCCCTTCCCTGGCAGTTCAGCTATACAACCATAATTTGCCTTGAATCCAGCATAAACATTTGGGAATTATCAGTGTTACATGGCATTGAAAGTTATGAGTCAGAAGAGGAGTTCAGATACCCCTGAACTGCAGACTCAGGTCTGACACTCAATATTTTCTTTGGACACACATCTGCTCTACATCTCAAGGTCAATATGTCCAAAATGAAACTCCTGATTTTCCCCTGAAAACTACTCTTCCTACAGCTTCTTCACCTCAAATTCCAACTCCATCCCTTCCAGTTATTGAAGCCAAAACCTTTGGAGTTTTGGCCTGGCTTCTTTCCTTCTTTCCTACCTCACATCTAAGCCATCAGGAGATTTGATGTACCTTCAAATATATCCTGACTTCCACCACTTAATACAACTCTCTTGGTACCATCATGGTCCAAGCCAACTCATGATCACTAAAAAGCCTCTAAATATGTCTGCCTGCTTCCACTTTTTTAAAATAAAAGAAATCTGATCTTTAAATATTGGTAAGCAAGTACATCTTTTTCCTACTATAAAATACTGGGTAGGGAGTTCCCGTTGTGGCTCAGCAGGTTAAGAACCTGACATTGTCTCTGTGAAGATGCAGGTTTGATTCCTGGTCTTGAGGGGTCAGGGATCTGGCACCACCATAGGCTGCAGCATTGGTCACAGGTGTGGCTTGGATCCAGCGTTGCTGTGGCTGTGACATAGGCCTCACCTACAGCTCTGATTCAGTCCCTAGCCTGGGAACTTCCATATGCTATAGGTATAACTGTAAAAATAAAAATAAAAACAAATAAATAAAACACTGGGTGGGCCAAACAAAATACTTACAAGCAGGTTGCCAGTTTATAGCCTCTGGTTTAAGACATGAAAAGTATGTACCTGAAGATAGACTCTAATACTCAGTAATTACAAGGATTGTCCACTTAGCTGAGCCAAATAGACCTTTCATAAATAAAAGCATAAAAACTATTCAAGGGTCATTGATCTATACCAGAAAAATATGTACAGTGAACATGCATTCCACCTTTAAAACGCTGTGCCACATAAACACCTGGGTTAGTTTCCTGGGGCTCCTATAACAAAGCATCACAAACTGGATGGCTTAAACGACAGAGATTTATTGATTCTCCATTCTGGAGACTAGAAGTCTGAAATAAACGTGTTGGAAAGATTGGTTCCTTCTGAAAACTCTGGCGAAGAATCTGATCCATGTCTCTCTCCAAGCTTCTGGTAGCCAATAGATATTCCTTAGATTGTAGATGGCATTCTCTTTGTCTTTGCATCATCTTCCTTTGATGTGTGTCTGTTTCTTTGTCCAAATTTTCTTTTTTAGTGAGGGCCCACCCTAATGATCTTTTAAGTTGATTACCTCCGCAAAGGCCCTATTTCCAAATAAGTTCTTCAGAGGTAGTGGAGTTGGGACTTCTGTATATCTCTTCAGAGGGACACAGTTCAACCCATAACAGTCACCAAGATCTGTGTCCAGAAATATCTATATTTCACCATCTGAACATCCTCTCTTTTTTGTCTATGCTCAGAAGCATCACAAAATTCTAAGTAACTTACTACAGCACCTTCTACCTAACCTTTGCAGCTTCTCTGTTTTTTATACCAGGCTTCCAGTTGATACTTGCTTTGAAAATAGGGTGTAATTGCTTAAAAAAAAAAGCCCTGTTAATCTAATAAATTTGATTTTATAATGTCAAGATAAATAAAAGCATAAATATATTAAACTGCCTCTTATCTTACATTTCAGAGCCACTACTAACACAAAAGCAGAGACTCTTTGAAGAAAGCCCAAAAGGACAAGTTGAAATTTAGTACCATAACCAGGGACAAGAACTCAAAGTGCATTCTCCAGGAATTGATTGATATATTATATGCAAATTACTTGGCACACTGCCCAGCACATTGTGAGCCTTCAATAAATGGCAACAGATATTCCTATTGATGATGTATCATTGGGCCCTCTTTGTGCAAAAAGAAACCTTTAGTCAACTTACTTAGCTTAAGTAACAGAAAACCAGTTCTGACTTTAAGTTAAAAGGAATTTATTGAGAGAATATTGAATAATACAGAAAGGCCAGGAAGGCTGCCAATTCAGAGATGGAAAAAAGAAAGGAAAGAGACTAGTCAGGAGCCAGCAGTAATACCACTGTTATACCACAACATCAGTCCAAGACATAAGAATTGAAAATGAAGAAGTAAAATTATCTACATTTTCAGATACAACTGTATGCCTAAGACAATATCAAATGAAAAGCTACTACAAACAATAAGAGAATGCAAAAAGGGTGAGGCAAGGAGTTCCTGCCCTGGTGCAATGGGTTAAATATCCAACTGCAGTGGCCCAGAGAAAGATTTGCAATACACCTGAATGATAAATTATTAATATCTGTAATATACAAGGAATTCTGCCAAATTATCAAGAAAAAGACAAAAACAATCCAATTGAAAAAAGGACAAAAGCTATGAATAACAACTTAAATCCCCAAAATTAAAATGATTAATAAACTTTGCAAACTGGCTCAAACTTACTGATTGTCAGGAAAAGGTAAGATGAATATCACAGTGTGATATAACATCTCATTTATCAGATTCACAAGAATTATAAGACAGTATAACACCTACTGCCGGGAGGGATGAAGGGAAAAGTGTAGTCTCATGCTTTGTTTTGCTTTTCATGCTTTGTTGAAAATAAAAAAATACTCCAGCCATATTGGGAAGAAGTCTGGAAATATATTTAAAATTTTTCTTTAATTTATATTCTTTGAATCTAGTCGTTCCATCCCTTGAGAATTTACCCCATAGATACAAAAGTATCAGTCCAAAATACATATTTATGAGATATATATTACAACAATATTTGAGTAGCAGAACCCTAGAAAAAAATGACTATTAATCAAAAGGGAAATAATTGAATACATTCTGATACATTGGGAGTTGCCCCGTGGCTCAGCAGTAAAGAATTCGACTAGTATCCATGAGGACAGGGGTTCGATCCCTGGCTTCACTCAGTGGGTTAAGGATCCAGCGATGCCATGAGCTGGAGTGTATGTCACAGATGAGGCATGGATCCTGCATTGCTGTGGCTGTGGTGTAGGCTGGCAGCTGCAACTTCCATTTAACCCTGAGCTTGGGAACTTCCACACGCTGCAGGTACAGCTCTAAAAAGAAAAAAAAAAAAAAATTCTGATACATTGACTCCTTTTCTTTTTTTCATTTTAGGACCACTCCTATGACATATGGACCTTCCCAGGCTAGGGGTCAAATCAGAGCTGTAGCCGCCAGCCTACACCACAGCCACAGCAATGACAGATCTGAGCTGCATCTGCAACCTCCACTGCAGCTTACAGCAACACTGGGTCCTTAACCCACTGAGCAAGGCCAGGGATTGAATCCAAATCCTCATGGATACTAGTCGGGTTCTTAACCTGCTGAGCTACAATGGGAACTCCTAATACATTGACTCTCATGGAGCTATTAAAAAGACATAGTTCCATCTCTACTGGTTAATTTTTTTTGGCTGCACCCATGGCATGTGAATGTTCCCTGGCCAGAGATGGAACCCATGTCCCAGTTGCAACCTGTGCCACAGCTGCAACAATGCCGGATCCTTAACCTGCTACACCATGTGGGAACTACCAGTTAATTTGAAGAGATTTTTTTTCCCAATGTATTTTCAAATAAGAAAAAGTATTTGTAATCTAATTACATTGTTATGAAATAAACCGAAAAAGTAAACATCAATATATTGTATATATTTGTATGTGATCATATAAACATGGAGAAATATGTGAAAAATAACAAGTCAGAATGTTATTAGTTACCTGGGATGACCAGAAGGAAAGAGGGGAGTGTAAATAGTATAAAAAGGTGGTTGAAAGGATGGCTATCAAAAAGTAAAAACATTTAACACCCTAATGTTAAGCATTACTTTTTATTTTAACAGAGCGAATTGTTGAAACCAGGAAATTAAAGTTGGTACAACAGTATTAACTCAGGTATAGATCATATTTGGACTTTACCAGTTTTTACAATAAACATTGATTTTTTTAACAGCTTTACTAAGGAATAAATAACATATAAAAAACTACACATATTTAATGTATACAATATATTGAGTTTGGATATATGTATGTACCTACAATACAATCACCACAATCAAGGTAATATATACATCACTTCCAAAAGTTTCCTTATGTCCTTTTACCCTATTTTTTTTCAAATTAAAAAAAATTTATGGTCAGGATACTTAACATGAGATCTACTCTCTTAACAACTTTTAAATGCACAACAGCAAGTTGCTGACTATAGGCACTAGGTTACACAGCAGATCTCTAGAACTTATCCATCTTGCATAACTGTAACTTTATACCCAGTGATATCACTCCCCATTTCCTGCTCCTCCCGTCCCCCTGACAACCACTAGTCAATTTTCTGCTTTTCTGTGTTATCTATTTTAGGTACCTCATGTACATATAATCATACATTATCCGTCCAAGCATTGATTTTTAAATGCTTACTTAACCATAGCCCAAAACTTGAGACATTAACACACCCTATATAACACACTTATAAATCCCATTTTAAAGTTCTGAAGCACAAAAACAAAAACAAAAACAAACAAACAAAAAAAGGAGTTCCCATCGTGGTGCTGCAGAAATGAATCCGACTAGGAACCATGAGGTGGCGGGTTCGATCTCTTGTCTCGCTCAGTGGATTAAGGATCCGGCATTGCTGTGAGCTGCGGTGTAGGTTGCAGATGTGGCTCGGATCTGGCATTGCTGTGGCTCTGGAGTAGGCAGGTAGCTGTAGCTCTTATTAGACCCCTAGACTGGGAACCTCCATATGCTGGGGTTGTGATCCTAAAAAGACAAAAGACCCCCCCCCCAAAAAAATTCTGAAGAAGATTCACCTTAAGCAGCAAACTTCAAAATTTTGTTTCCTAAAAAGCTAAAAAAGCAAACAGACCACTTATGTAAGGAAGTACATCCTTTAATAAATCTTTTTGAAAAAGTCGGAGTTCCCGTCATGGCGCAGTGGTTAATGAATCTGACTAGGAACCATGAGGTTGAAGGTTCGGTCCCTGCCCTTGCTCAGTGGGTTAAGGATCCGGCGTTGCCGTGAGCTGTGGTGTAGGTTGCAGATGCGGCTCGGATCCCACGTTGCCGTGGCTGTAGGGGAGGCCGGTGGCTACAGCTCCTATTACACCCCTAGCCTGGAAACCCCCATATGCCGAGGGAGCGGCCCAAGAAATGGCAAAAAGACAAAAAGTCATGTGATCATCAGAGGTTAAATTGACACCTTGCAGATACTACACGTATTCACGGTCTCTGTAAATATTTTCCCAAACTTGGATGTCACTTTGCCCCTCTCACCAATTCTGCTAAGCAGAAAAAGTCTGACAATTTTCACAGCTAGAAAGTGAATTAAGGGCTCTACAGGGGTTCAGGTAGGCATCCTTGATCTCGCAATAAAAGGCAGAAGGTACAACTACCAGGTTGATATTCCTATTCCCAAGAATGATAGGATGATAGTTCAAAAGCTTTAGCAACTGATACTGCTGAGCTCTAAACAATCAGCAAGAGGCCAGCCTTAAATAACCGAAATAGCTACCCTAGTGCCTCCCAGTTGAATATCAGCCCTGAAGAAAGTAAGGTTCAAAGATGTGCATACCTAGGAAACTATAAAGCTCTGAATCCAGATATCAAAACTCCTAAACTTACAGGCTAAGAAATAAGACGTTCTTCTTTATTACAGCCACCAAAGAAAACTTTAAAATTAGAAAATGGCCACTGCACAGCCTGAGGCATTATTTCTAAAATACTTTACCTTAGAACAGCATTTTGCAATTAATAGATTACATTTAGTCAGAAATATTCTTAAATTTTTTTTTTAATGGCTGTACCAGCAGTGCACAGAAGTTCCTGTCCCAGGGATGAATTTGAGCCACAGCTGAGATCTACTGAACTATGCCACAGCTCTGGCAACACCAGATGCTTTAGCCCACTGGCTAAAAACCCATTGGTTGGGATTGAACCCTTGCCTCCACAGTGACCCGAGCCACTGCAGTTGGGTTCTTAACTCACTGTGCCACAAGCAGGAACTTCCAGAAATTTATTTTTTTAAAACATTACTTCAAAAATTTTAGAACAATGAATTACACACACACAGAGCTACTTTATAATTACCAGTAGTTTCTAAAAACAATAGGTGAGTAAACATGAGGTCCAAAAACAGCATGTCACCAGTTTTCCATGGTTTTGAAATTCTATTAATTTTTAATTTTCTCCTATGTAATCAATTATTTTCTCTTACTTCTATGCATCGTATAAAATAAAATAGCAAGCCTTGAATATTCTTACTATATTAATGGTAGATATATTCTTAATTCACTTATTACAATTTATATTTAAAATAAGCATGGAACACAAACACATTAATTATGTGAGAATGGTTAGGATATAGAGGGAAAGAGACACTCTCTTCAGTGAAGGGAATAAACTGGGGCTTCTCAATATGTGAAAAGAAGCTACAGGATTGTTTAGCCAGTGGACTTCCACTAAAAGAATAGAATGCACTCCTATTTATTTAGGACTCCAACTAAAAGAATAACCAGATACATAAATAAAGATTTGTGTATTAGAGGAGTTCCCGTGGTGGCGCAGTGGTTAACGAATCCGACTAGGAACCATGAGGTTGTGGGTTCAATCCCCGGCCTTGCTCAGTGGGTTAAGGATCCGGTGTTGCCGTGAGCAGTGGTGTAGGTTGCAGATGAGGCTCAGCTGTGGCTGTGGTATAGGCCGGTGGCTATGGCTATGGCTCCGATTCAACCCCTGGCCTGGGAACCTCCATATGCCGTGGGAGCGGCCCAAAAAATAGCAAAAAAAGACAAAAAACAAAAAACAAAAACAAAAACAAAAAAAATTAAAAAAAAAAAGATTTGTGTATTAGAAATGTACAGGGAGGGAGTTCCCATCACGGCTTAGCAGAAATGAATCTGACTAGCATCCAGGAGGTTGCAGGTTCAATCCCCGGTTTCACTCAATGGGTTAAGGATCTGGCATTGCCATGAACTGTGGTGTACGTCGTCGATGCAGCTCAGATCTATAGTTGCAGCTCAGATCTGTCGTTGCTGTGGCTGTGGTGTAGGCCGGCAGCTGCAGTTCCAATTAGACTCCTAGTCTGGGAATTCCCATTGGCGCACCTGCGGCCATAAGAAAGGAAGGGGGAAAGGAAGAAAGGTACAAGAATATTGATCCTATCAATGTTTACAGAGTGAAAAATCAGAAACAGTCTAAATGTCCAGCACTTAGGGAGTGGGTATATAAAGTATGGTAAATCCTTAAGAATGAATATGCTGAAAACTTTTTAAAGATTTTTTTGTTTTGTTTTTTGTCTTTTTGCCTTTTCTAGGGCTGCACCCAAGGCACATGGAGGTTCCCAGACTAGGGGTCTAATTGGAGCTGTAGCCGCCAGCCTACACCAGAGACCCAGCAACGCAGGATTGGAGCCACGTCTTAGACCTATACCACAGCTCTTGGCATCGCCGGATTCGCAACCCACTGATCAAGGTCAGGGATCGAACCCGCAACCCCATGGTTCCTAGTCGGATTCATCAACCACTGAGCCACGACGGGAACTCCTTAAAGCTTTTTTTTTTTTTTTTTTTTTGTCTTTTTGCCATTTCTTGGGCCGCTCCCGCGGCATATGGAGGTTCCCGTCTAGGGGTCGAATCGGAGCCATAGCCACCGGCCTACACCAGAGCCACAGCAACGCGGGATCCGAGCCGCATCTGCGACCTACACCACAGCTCACGGCAACGCCGGATCGTTAACCCACTGAGCAAGGGCAGGGACCGAACCCGCAACCTCATGGTTCCTAGTCGGATTCATTAACCCCTGCGCCACGACAGGAACTCCCTCCTTAAAGCATTTTTAAGAATACTTAGGAATATGGGGAAATTTTCAATGGAAAAGTTGGACCAAAAAGTTGATTGGAAGATTTTTTTTTTATTAGAAATGTTCCAGCTGATAAATGAAGACAATGAAAAAAATTAAAACACCACCATTTTTCAGCTCTTAGTAAACACATGGATCTAGACAATGATCATGAATAGTTGCTTAAATCACAGAGAGTGAAAGAGACATTATTTACCTTATTAAAGTACAAAATACTACCTTTTAAAAGACTTGCCCAAAATTTCAAAACTGAATCTGATCAAGCCTAGATCTAACTACGAATTTATGGAAATTACTGACAGAGAAGCATATGAAACTACACCATGGCAATGCAACCAGCATCTCCTGGATGTAGGAAACTCAGCAAGACAGTTTGGTTTCTTTGGGGGAAAAATTTGGTTTAAAGGAATAAAAAGAGACTGAGTAGGAAGCTAAAGATCAGAGACGCTTAAGCGACATAACCAAAGATCCTAATTCAAGCAAAGACCATAAAGTATACGTTTATGCCAGTGAAGGAAATATGAACACTAGATTGTTAATATTAATGGATAATGATAAAGGAATTATAATTTTTTAAATAGTTCCTGTCTTTTAGAAAAACATACATATGCATGGATGAAATGATGATATGAAGGATTTGCTTCATATATCTGTATGGGGTGGGGGTGGGGGGGCAGAAATAAAACAAGTGTGTCCATGCCCTGAAAACTGTTGAAGCTGGAGAATAATAAAAATATGGAGATTCATTCTTTATTTTTGCATGTGAAATTGTCTATACTAAAATCTTTTTTAAAAAAATTTGGAGACTTACTAGCTTACAAAAAGGGCACATAGCTCACAAAAGAGTAAGATTTCCTGGACTATATTTTTTATGCTTTGTAATGAATACATAACCTCTAAATAGCAATATATAATTATTATGCTACTGCAAATTTTAACATAAATTGTCTTATCTCTTTCATTCTTTTTTAGCATATACCTCTGAATTTGTATTTGAAAAATACAACAGTCATGCCTGAGGGCAAGTGAAAATACGCATCTGGGCATCTGGGTCTTCACTGCCAAGGGACTTTACCATTCTCAGGACATTAGACAAATCTCCCCTAAAACAGTGGCACTGACCCCAGAGCCTCCTAGCCCAGAGTCTTAAAGAAAGTCTTCCTCCAGAAATCAAACATGGTCCTCATTTAGTTCAGTCCTCTAGAATCTTTTTCCCAAGTAACATAAGAACAAGAGGAGAAATGCTGAGGTATTCTGGAGTCACTCAAAATCACCTGGGTAGATAAGCTTGTTTATCCTTTCATTCAAGGCACATTTACAAAGTCCCTAATGTGTGACAGGCTTCTGTATCAGGTAGTAGTAACAGTAGTCCCAGCCCAGTAATTGTCTACTAGAGGAGATAGAAAAGTAGAGACAGGTAGCAAATAACCCTTAAGCTGGATAAGGTCAATTTAATTCAAAAGAAGAATCTGATTTACAATAATCCCTTTTCTCATTATTGCCAGATTACCTAATTGCTTTAAAAGACAATTAATTCCTCCTCAAGTGTTTGGCAATCAATAGTGAGCACACACACACACACACACACACAGCCATTTAGAGACACAAATTAATATTTTGGAAATCTCTAGATTTTTTTTTTCAGTAGAAAAATCCCTAAATAGACAGAATGGGAGCTGTCTGTGAAGAGTAGTTGGCCTGGAAGTAGAGGTTGATCCTAAAACCAACTGAGTTAGGAAGGAGGATTTTGAGGTATAACATTATCTCAAATAATGGAGCTTGGATTTTCTTTCTATAGGATTGAGTTTCAATAGATTCAAAAAAAAAATCTAAAAGTCAAGAGTACTAGGGGACTTATTATCTAAGGATCTCTAATAATATCTGAGGATCTTATTATCTTCCACAAGGAAACTTAAGCATTTGTATTGAGGGGAAGGTGGAAGGTAGTCTTAACTTTTTCCTCTATACACATAAAATATCTCTGGAGGGATACACATGGAGCTAGAAACATTGCTTTCAGGGAAAGAGGTTGAGAGCCTGGGAGAAGGTGGAAAGGAGATCTTTCCCTTTGAATATATTGTGCTTTTTAAATTCTGGACCATGTGAATGTATTGTTTTATATAATTAGTTAATTTATTAAAAGTAAAGACTAAAATGGGATCATAATGCCTAAAAAGGGGTAAAGAAATTAGCATCATAGGGCCATTTGCTCCTAATGTAAGAGGAAAACTCATGCAAATCACTCTATTAAGAATATAAAGGGCTATTATAATTAAATAAAACACATAATCCCAGATTTTCTTTTGCAATGTAGGTCCTTATAAGCAAAGTTGGTGAGTTCTGAATTAGATCTATAAGTTAGATAACAGTATTACATCAATATTAATTACCTGATTTTAATAATAGTACTGTGGTTATGTAAGAAAAAAGTCTGTTTTAAAAATAAAAAACACAAAAACATTGGGGTAAAGAGGTGTCATGTCTGCAACTTGCTTTAAGTGTAGTGAGGGGGGTAGAGAGAAAGAAAAAAACAATAATAATAAAGCAGACATGATAAAACACGAACATTTTCTGGCAAGGAGTAGCACCTGCAACTTTCACACACTAGTGGTAGAAGTAAAAAAAGTTATGACTGTTTTTGTAAACAGGCAATTTTTGCATAATGTTAAAAACAGACTTACCATATGACCTAGCAATTATACTATACCCAAGAGAAATGAAAGCATTAGAGACCCAAAAAATTTGCACAAGAATGTTCATATCAATGTTATTCATAATACCCCAAAGTGTAAACCACCCACACTTGTCCATGAATAGGAGAGTGGATAAAAAAATGCATTTATAAGTTAGATACTGGAAAACGATTCTCCATGTGTCTCTTGTGTTTTGCATGTGTTATGAACAACAGCAATGACAGCTTTGCTCCAGATAATCCTTTCAAAAATGCTTGTGTAGCAGATACACTTGGTAGATATGTTTTCTCCATCTGGAGTTGAGGGCAAATTTTTTTGGTGCCCACTATGATAAAGAGAATGTCTCCCTCCAGGACAAACGCAGGGAAGATTCCCCTCAGTCTCTTATAAGGCTGAGGTCTCCTAAACTTGAGATTGCTCAGCTGTGATTCAGATTTACTGTGCGGATAGCATTCACTGAGGGCAATCTAAATCTCATGTGGATATTTGGGTTGTTTCTACTTGTTCGAATTTATTGAGGCATAATTTAGAGGCAACAAAATCATGTGCATTTGAACTGGCACAAGCATGATCCCATGGCAGCCTAACTTACCAGTTTGCAAGTGGGATAAAATCTCAGATTCTTCACAGTTCTTGACAACGGAATGCTGATCAGTAATAAAAAGGAAGGAATCACTGAGACATACAACAACATGGATGAATCTCAAAAACATGCTGAGTAAAAAAAGCCAGGTTCAAAACAAATACAATACTGTCTGATTCTATTTACTGGAAGCTCTAGATCAAAGAAAACTAATCTCTATTAATAGTAGTCAGTTCTGTAGTTGCTTGTTAGAAGAGATTTGAAACATGTTTACTATAAAAGTGGATGAAACTTTCTAGAGTGGTGGGACTATTCTGTATCTTGGTTGTGGTGATAGTTGTATGGGTATATAGATTTTTCAAAGCATATCAAATAATACAACTAAAATGTATAATTTCGTTACATGTAAATTATGCCTCAATAAAGTTGTATAAGTAGAAACAGCCCAAATGTCCAACAACATATGAGCAGATAAACAAAATATGGTATATATATGAAATGGAATATTATGCAGCGTTAAAAAGGAATGAAATGCTGAGACATGCTACAACATGGGTGAACCTTGAAATCATTATGCTAAGCGAAAAAAGTCAGATATGAGAGAATAACTGTAGTATGATTCCATTCATATGAGGTTCCTAGAATAGGCAAATTCATAGAGACAGAAAGAACAACAGTGCTTACCAAGCCTGGGGAGTTGTTGTTTAATGGGTATGGAGCTTCTGTTTGAAATGATGAAAAAATTCTGGAGATAGTGATGACAGTTGTACAACAGTACGAACATTCTTATTACCGCTGAACTTTTAAGTGAACTGTACACTTAAAATGGTTAAAATGATAAATTTTATGTTATATCTAATATATTTACACATATTATAGGAGTGGTGAGAAAAAATAATATCATTCTCCAGTGGTGTTCTGGTAAATGTTTAAAACCAGCTATGGGAGGGAGGCAGATTTGTAGCATTTACTATTATAGAAGCACTCCCACAATGATTGATTTCAAGCAACAGTGTGATATGACTGAATGCAGAGTTGGGAAAAGATGTTAACAACTGCCTTTCCAGAGCCAATGGCTGGCTCAAGCACACTGTTGTCTCCATTCAACAAACCAAGCAACCATCAGTATACAGTAAGTCTAATAAAGACAACAAAACATGAAAGTAAAAAAAACAAAACAAAACAAAACCACCTTACAACTATTTATATATATGGCGGTAATCCGTATGCCAGCCATGGAGATTGTTATTTACAGGCTGATATGAACAGGTACAAGGAGGTGCCAGTTCACTGATCCTGCAAGCTGGAGGCATCAATTCTGGTTAGCTGGTGATCATTGCCATGTCATTTATTAAATCTTATAAATCTCACTCCTGGTGCCAGCGATGAGGAAAGGACAACAGTGGCATTTTCTTTAATCATATTGGTTTAGCTACCAATCAGTAATACTTTTAAATTTTTTTAAAGATCTTTACTGTCATCATACTCCCTTTGCTTTAGCCAAAGAGGTTTTCAGAGATAAAACACCTCCAAAAGTAGAGTAGGAACAAAATTCTGAAGCCACTTACAGATTTATACCATATTCTCAATGCCACTGGCACTCAGATATGGTGTGCATGATAATTACTTGGAGAGCTGTTAAACATGCAAACTGATTCAGCAGGTCTGAGGTAAGGCCCATGAAGCTTCATTTTGAAAGGGAACTATAGGTGATTGTGATGCAGCGGATTCATGGACCACAGCATTTAGCAACATTGCTTGATGATGTAGCTATTTCCCTTCTCTCCTCTCCTAATTTCACACAAGACCACATTGCTCTAAGATACAAATTAGGGTAACGTTATCTATTCCTGCAACATTTCCCAATGTGTATAATGATATCTATAATGTCTTTAACATAATTCAGTACAATATGATATAAAGGTGTGCTAATTGATTTTACTGTCACCGGTGAACTGTTATTCAAGCTTTTTTGTCTAGAAGAAATATTTTAAAATAATCCCTTTTATTCTTTAAACAGGAAATAAAATCTAGCAAGCCCTGTAGCCAGTAACCTTTGGGATGGTACATGAGGCTAGATCTGTAAAAGATCTAAGATCTTGAGTCCATCATTAACACTCAGCTGATAGCCTAATGCCAGTCACAAGTTTAACAACCCTGCCTGATTGTTAGTTCTGCTTTGAGTCAATCTTTGCATGCAGGCTGTGATCAGAGCATTTAAAAGGACAGAGACCTGGATTTTATTGAGATCATATTGTTTTGCTTTATTAATAATATATTTCTGTTTAGTAAACATCTCATAATTGTGTCCCAACTTGCTTTCCTTATAACCTAGTACTGAGATTAAGGAGACATAGTTAGTCTTCACCTACTCAACTACCAGAGGCTTCACTGGTCTAACAAAAAGAACCTCATAGCTGCACCAAAAAACTGGCTTACGGCAGCTCTTAACAGGGTGTTTGGGAAAACAGTAAACCTTACAGTGTTCTTTTTTTTTTTGTAATCTTCAATGGGTGGGTTTTTTTTTTTAATTTTATTATAGTTTACTTACAATGTTCTGTCAATTTCTGCTGTAGAGCAAAGTAGCCCAGTCTCTCTCTCTCTCTATATATATATACATATATACATATATATATAATTTTTCTCAAATTATCTTCTATCAAGATGTTCATTTAAAGAAAGAAGAATTGCATAAATTAAATAAACTTAGGAAATGCTGCATGGTTCATTCCCCTCTTAGAACATGTACATTACCAATTTAATGCTCTGAAAAATTTTGAATAAAGAAATATATTCTATTTTCATTTAGTCCAGCATCTCCTAAATTTACTTGCTTAAAGATTTTAACATTTTAGGAGTTCCCATTGCAGCTCAGTGGAAACAAATCCGACTAGTAACCATGAGGTTCAGGTTTGATCCCTGGCCTCGCTCAGTGGAATAAGGATCGGTGTTGCTATGGCTGTGGTGTAGGCCAGCAGCTCTAGCTCCAAATTCTACACCTAGGCTGGGAACCTCCATATGCTTTGGGTGCAGCTCTAAAAAGAATAAAAAAAAAAAAGAAGGAGGAGGAGGAGGAGTTTCCGTCGTCACGCAGTGGTTAACGAATCTGACTAGGAACCATGAGGTTGCGGGTTCAATCCCTGCCCTTGCTCAGTGGGTTAAGGATCCAGCGTTGCCGTGAGCTGTGGTGTAGGTTGCAGACTCGACTCAGATCCCATGTTGCTGTGGCTGTGGCATAGGTCGGCAGCTACAGCTCCGATTTGACCCCTAGCCTGGGAACCTCCATATGCCGCCAAAGTGGCCCAAGAAATGGCAAAAAGACAAAAAAAAAAAAAAAGAGGGAGGAAATTTTAAAAAATTTTAACATTTCATAACATTAGTATTTTGTGGAATATGTATTTGGAATAAAATTTCCCAGTGCTCTGGTGAAAATCTAGCTGCGAAGGGGAACGTTAAGAATAGGTAGGCAATTGAATTTGGGGTTTCTGACTTCAAACTTTAACTGTATTTATTTGTACTATCACATGCAAAGAATTTAAACTGACTTACCAATGGTCATCACGGATTGTCAGAGAGTATTCAAGTTCCTTCTTGAAATGTTAGCTGCATCTGACAGCTCAGTCGACAATGCTTCACCTAGAATTCTCTTACATAACAGCAATGAAAGATATGCTCAAACGGCTGCACTATAAAGTAAGCATCAGTTCTCTGGGATATACTGTAGTGAATGAAGGATTGAGCTCTTTAGGCGATCTGGGTGGAGATCACAGTCCACTAGTTTTGGCATTATGACTGGACAACTTCACTTCACTAGGTCCTAGGTGTCTCACGTATAAATAAGGACTATTGGGAAAATCAACTTTCTGAGACAAAAAAGAAAGAGAGCATTAATTTTAAATGTTAGTTTGCATTATTATTACTTCCTTTATTCTATCTGAAATTACCACTGCAATTCAAAGTAGCATCTGACAAACATTTTTCCTGCAGTGAACAAACCTATTATTCTCAGACAGATATGTTTATTAATAAAGATTCAGGTTTTAATATTATCCTTAGGAATATATATGTATATATCTAATATATTTTTTAAAAATAAACTTTCTAAATAGAAATTGCAAAAGTTTAATTTTGCTATTTCTCATCTGTTCATTTCACAACTCTTAAATTAGGAGTTCCCACTATGGCACAATGGGATTGGGGTCCTCTATGGAGCGCAGGGACGAAAGTTCCATCCCCACCCAGCACAGTTTCTTAAAGGATACCCCTCAGATCTGATCCCTGTCTGGCAACTCCATGTGCCACAGGGTGGCCCCCAAAAAAAAAAAAAAATTATTTTCAAAAACTTGCCTCCCAAATAATTGATTTCTTTGTGGGGTTTTTCATAATATTTAAGATTTTGAATATTTCATCAATTTTATCTTCATCTAACTTTTGCTTTTTCCTCTTTTTTTGTCTTTTCTAGGGCCGCACCTGTGGCATATGGAGATTCCCAGGCTAGGGCTCCAACTGGAGCTGCAGCTGCCGACCTACACCACAGACACAGCAATGGAGGATCCGAGCCGTGTCTGCAGCTTACACCACAGCTCACGGCAATGCCGGATCCTTAACCCACTGAGCAAGGCCAGGGACCGAACCTGCAACCTCATGGTTCCTAGTAGGATTCGTTAACCACTGAGCCACAACAGGAATTTCTTCTAACTTTTCAAACCATTTTAGAGATAGGGTTTTTCCTCTGCATCATTAGAAGCCATCCCATCTGCAATATAGAAAGATGTTTTAAAAGAACAGAAAAAAGGCAGTTCTCATTGTGGCTCAGCGGGTTAAGAACCTGAGTAGTATCTATGAGGATTCGAGTTTGATACCTGGCCTTGCTCAGGGAGTTAAAGAATTGTTCCAGTGAGCTGTGGTGTAGGTCAAAGATGCGGCTCAGATCCCGAGGTGCTGTGGCTGTGGAGTAGGCCAGCAGCTGTAGCTCCAATTCGACCCCTAGCCTGGGAACTTCCATATGCCACAGGCACTAAAAAGAAAAAAAAAAAAAAGAATTATCTGAGTTCCTGTAATGTTGATTCTGTGAGGTAACAAATGGCAATCTTTTTTTCTTTTCTAGGAGAGAAAACCTCTCTATGATTTTACTGTATTTCAATGGATTCCTGAGATGAGCAACCACCACACTGATGTTTTGAAAGGAAACTATGACAAAGAGGTCTTTTGGGGAGAAATGTTGGTAATTTATGCCATTACCTTGATAACTTTATTAGTGTGCCTGCAGAGTCTGACTCTTGCCCCCTGAAGGCTTAAAGGTTACTTTAGGCAGGCTTAGTGTAAGCTTACATTAACCAAGCTCAAAGGAGATAGTGCCCAAAGGCTAAGTGTCAATGTTTGGATTTATAATAAAAATACACCTGCTACAGAGACCTGAACACTCAAGGCAATAAGCCTAACGCATTCTCTTCCAGTAGGCACACCTCCATGCGAAGAAAGAAAGAAGTTGACCACACAGCTGAATGGTGGACATGGAAATGGAACGAAAGGAACACGTTAACCTGGATGATTACTGCTAAGAGACTTAACAGAGTCACTTTCAAAATTGGGTTAGATTTGCCACTGGGAAAGTGATTTTGACGTTTTCCAAGTAAGTTTCTTCCCTGGAGCAGTGTTAAATGAGTATAGCCAACATTTTCTTTGGAAATTTCCCTTTTCTTTTGTTTAAAAGGCCCATCAATTCCTCTTCTGATTGACACATTCTTCCTTTAGCTATAAAAATAAATTCAATTTAGGTTTAGTCTTGCAATCCAGAAGTCTGTCTTTCTTTTTAAGTGATACATCCCTAACTCAAATCCAACAGATATCGTTTTTGTACTTTAAAAAGTGGAATTTTATTTTTCTTATCTATAATTTCCAGTTGGGCCTTCCCACCACTACCACCTCCCACATACATATAAACCTCACCATTAATTATACAGTTATACAAAACCAGAATTAGTAATTTTGAAGTTTCCTTTTGAATACTCAGGCAAAACAAATTTATTTTATTGTTAGATATAAGGTATACTTAGGAGTTCCCATTGTGGCTCAGTGGGTTAAGAAACCAACTAGTATCCATGAGGATGTAGGTTTGAACACTGGTCTCTCTCAGTGTGTTAAGGATGCAGCTCTCTACAAGCTGTGGCATAGGTAGCAGATGTCGGCTCGGATCCTGCGTTGCTGTGGCTATGGCACAGGTCTGCAGCTGTAGCTCTGATTCAGCCCCTAGTCCAGGAACTTCCGTATGTCTCAGGTGTGGCCATAAAAAAGAAACAAAAAGCAAAACCCAAAACATATACTTAGACACTCTGAGACCTTGTAAAACATCATCTTTATAATTTATGAATCTTAATAATTTTACTATCACTAAATCTAAATTCTAAATTTTGATTCTGTTTTCAGTGTGGACATCAGATAATAGAAAATACAAATGTTCTCATTTGTCTTCACAGAGTACAGGAAAGGACAAAGAAATTATTCAAGCAAAATATTTTTTAGGTTATGAAAATATATACACATGCATTCATACATTCACAAATATTTGCACATTTATATCAGTTGCAACCTAAAACCAGAAAAATATTTCAAATTAATGTTTTTCCTTTTCTGCACCATGTATTCTTTTGTATGAAATATGTTTACAGGGACTAATAATTACAAAATAAAATAGCTAACTTGTCTTTAATATCAACCAAATCAAAACTGAACAAAATGAAGCCTGGAAATAAGAAGAGTTTATTTGGGTTCTTAAGAATTGCAATTAGGGAGACACAGATTCAGGTAAAACCAAAAGATTGTTCTGGAGAAAAGAAAGAGTCAGGGGCTTATCAAAAGCTGTGAGGATGTACTCTGAAACAAGATAGGAAGTATTTGTCCTTAAGGGATGGGTGTCACCAGTGGTTTTAGGGTAAAGGTCAGATGAGTAGATAGGCTGTCATGAGTTGTTTTAGGATAAGGACTCCATAAATAAGTACGTTGAGTTTCTGGCAGATGTTCTGGAGGCTATTGTTAGGCCAATAAGTGGTCAAAAGGTTAGATTCCATCCAAGCTGAGACTTGCATAAGTCATACTTCCTCAGTGCTCTCCTGGCTCCATTTGAGAGAGCTCTCTCAGCAACACCAATTCCATTTTTACTTTCCTTCCATATTAGCAAATGTTCACAGATATTTCTTATTTATACAGCAATTAGTTTCTTTGTAAAGCAGTAAATCAGATGTTAGAAGTTAAGAGAAAAACCTAAGAATATTGTCACTCTGCCCTGACCCAACAGCTATTCCCCAGTCCTCCTTTCTTCTTTTCAATCATCGTCATGACTCAGGATGGAAATATACACCTAGGCATCTACAGCTTTGAAAAACAACCAGGAAGTTTAGGAACAGCAAAGGGCACAAGTGCCAAGTTCATAAGATCATCTATTCAGGTCTCATGATTTGTAGGTAAGAATGAAATAACTGGATTGATTACATAAAATGTATGCATATAAAATATGATTTAATACATGGCAATCATATATATTACAGCTCTCTCTCTCTCTCTGTAAACTATACCTGGAATGAGAGCAATGCTAGAGACAGGCTACCAAATAAAATTCCCTGCACCACAATTTGAAAGTTGTATGACCTTGGACAAATTGTTTCATGTTGATATACTTTAGTTTCCTTATCTATAAAATGTGGGTGCTATTAGCATCTACTTTATTGGGTCATTGTGAAAACAAAATGTGTATATATAGACAGAAAGACGTGAATTGTGGGGGAAGAATTGCACACATTCCCCGTTGTAAAGGAAGCAAAACTTCACCTATCTTAGGTTTTCAACTGGGACTCTTCAACAAAAAGATAGATTAACAAGAAAAAAACTGTTAACACCTTCAGCGCACATCACAGACCATAGGGGAGAAATCCAAACAAAAAACAACTTAAAATGGTGGCTTAGAATTCCAGCTCACAGCATCTTCAAAAAGGACAAGTATCTAGAGAAATGACAGGGTAAAGGAAACTTGTAGGCTTCCAAGGTCAGCCAACTGTAGGAAGGTATATATGGGAGGAAATAAATGGAGAAAGATTTGTTTGCAGTTCCTCTAGTCTCTGGGCTAATAAGAATGTCTTCTTTCCTCCTGGTGGGTACTTTTCACATGGGAGTTTTATCTCTTACTTTAGGAAAGAAAAAGGAGAGTCAGAGTGTCCTTGAATCTGCTGTTTCTTTCTTTCTTTCTTTCTTTTTTGGATGTGTGTGGTTGTTTTTTGTTTTTGTTTTGTTTTGTTTTTTGTCTTTTTGCCTTTTCTAGGACTGCTTCCGAGGCATATGGAGGTTCCCAGGCTAAGTGTCTAATCAGAGCTGTAGCCACTGGCCTACGCCAGAGCAGGATCCGACCGCGTCTGCAACCCACACCACAGCTCAGGGCAACACCGGATCCTTAACCCACTGAGCAAGGCCAGAGATCAAACCTGCAACCTCATGGTTCCTAGTCGGATTCGTTAACCACTGAGCCACAATGGGAACTCCTGATGTTTTAAAATATATTTGTTTGAACCTGCTGCGCTGTTTCTCAAGTGCCTTTAATTCAAAATAATCAACATGCCAACGTGAAACATTTTGGGATGACATATTCTAGTTTCCTTTGCTCATATAATATGACAAGAACAAATAGTAGCAAGGAAATGGAGTAATGGGAATTCTTATATTTTGCTGGGAGGTCTATAGATGGTACGTCCACTTTTGAAAACTGTTCCTCAGTTTTTAATCGTTTAATGTATACTTATCATACGACCCAGTAATTCCACTCCTAAGTATTTACACAAGAGAAACGAAAACTTACATCCATGAGACATGTTCAAGATTGCTCATAACTGGAAACAACCCAAATGCCCGTCAACAGGAGAATGAATAAAGAAATTGTGATAGGAGTTCCGGCCGTGGTGCAGTGGTTAACGAATCCGACTAGGAACCATGAGGTTTCGGGTTCGGTCCCTGCCCTTGCTTAGTGGGTTAACGATTCGGCGTTGCCGTGAGCTGTGGTGTAGGTTGCAGACGCGGCTCGGATCCCGCGTTGCTGTGGCTCTGGCATAGGCCAGTGGCTACGGCTCCGATTGGACCCCTAGCCTGGGAACCTCCATATGCCGCGGGAGCGGCTCAAAGAAATAGCAAAAAAAAAAAAAAAAAAAAAGAAAAAGAAATTGTGATATATTCATACTATTCAGCAATATAAAGGAACATCTGAAACACATAACAATATGGATAAATCTCACAGACTTTTTTTGGCATCACCCACAGCGTAGAGTCATTCCTGGGCCAGGGATTAAACCCATGCCACAGCAGGGACAATGCCGTTGAGCCACTAGGGAACTCCTCACAGACATTATTTTAATCAAAAGAAGCTAGATACTAGAGTACATATTATATGGTTCCGTTTCTATGAATTTCAACAACGGGCAAAACTAATTTTTGGAGGCTGAACAGTAGTTACCTCTCACAAGGGAGGAAGGAATGACTTGAAGATGCTCAAGGGAACTACTGGGTGACAGAAAAGATCTATACTTTGGGATATGGGTTACAGAGGGATATACATTTGTCAAAGCTCATCAACTGTATTCTTAAAATGTGTGCGTATCACTGTTTGAAAAATCTAAGACATATCTTTATGGAGTAAGCAGCTATTTCATCTCTATTTTATTTTATTTTTATTTTTATTTTGTCTTTTTTAGAGCCACACCAGCGGCATATGGAGGTTCCCAGGCTAGGGGTCAAATCAGAGCTGTTGCTGCTGGCCTACACCACAGCCACAGCAATGCGGGACCCGAGTCGTGTCTGCGACCTAAACCACACATCACGGCAATGCTGGATCCTTAACCCACTAAGCGAGGCCGGGGATTGAGCTTGCGTCCTCATGTTACTAGTCAGATTCATTTCTGCTGAGCCATGACAGGAATCTGTCATCTCCTCTATTTTAAAGAAATATTTATTTACTCATTTAACATTTATTGATCATTTACCTTATTCTAAACAATTCTTACATACACTTTGTTACAAGCACTCTCATATAATGTATGAGTCTATAGTTTAGGTATTACTATTATATAGCAATATATAATAAGATAAATAAGATAAAATAATAATATAAATTATTATAGTAATACTTTATAATAAGTGAAGTAACTCAGGAGTTCCTGTTGTGGCTTAGCGGTGAAGAACCTGACTAGTATCCATGAGGATATGGGTTCGATCCCTGGCCTCATTCAGTGGGATAAGGATCCAGGGTTGCCATGAACTGTGGCACGTAGGTCACAGATGCAGCTCTGATCTGGTTTTGCTGTGGCTATGGCTAAGCCGGCAGATGCAGTTCTGATTCGACCCCCGGCCTGAGAACTTCCATAGGCCACATATGCAGTCCTAAAAAGCAAAAAAAAAAAAGAGAGAGAGAGAGAGAGATTTTGGAAATTCAAAGTTTTCATTGTGAATTACTAATAAGAATGAATGGATGTACCAGCCGCAAGTTCTGGATTTTTATATTTTCTAGTCTAAGACATTCTTTTAAGTTCTACTCAGCTGTTATTTAGTATCACGGTAAATGACCCAAAGTATATACTTCACAAATAAAATCTTAGCTCCCCTCACACAATCAACTATGTGAGTAATACAATTACATTAAAAGGGATGTGAAAGAGCCCAGCTATGGTGCAGTGGATTAAGGATCCAGTGTTGTCTCTGCAGTGGCTTGGGTCACAGCTGAGGCTTGGCTTCAATTCCTGGCCCAGAAACTTCCCTATGCCATGGGTGTGGCCAAAATAATTAATTAATTAATTAAAAACTAAAAATAAAAGAGATCTGGGGAAAGGATTTAACTACCTGTCTTTTCCCCACAATTTTCCTGAGGCTTGGGTGAAACAAGTGTCCGCACCTGTTAATCTACAGGTGCCTTCCCCTCCTTCCTTAGTTATCAAATTGTGTTCCCTTCAGCTTGGGTCATCCAGGAGGGTTGGAAGACTGAGTGGTAATCATATGTGTGCTCAATGCTTGCAGAAATTTTACTTCTTTAAATAACCCCCCAAATGCCATATTTAATAAGAAAAATTCAATATAATATAGAGGGGAGAGGGAAGGAAATTGACATTTGCCAAGAGGGTACTTTGTGCCAAATTCTATGTGAGAGTTTAATATCAAGCTATTGCTAAATAGCACTTAACCTTAAGATTAGAGCACCTGTTTCCTTGTTTGGTGTAGGAAATTTTATCTATTCATTCCATGTGTATTAAGGGAAATTAAACTTAAATTCATTCATAAATCTTGTAATATTTAACTATCTACTATGACTTTACAGACCCTGGTTATAATTAACACAATCAATATAAAAGACTATTTAGACTATCTCCAGTTGAGGAAAAAGACACTTATATTTTTAAAAAATCAATTATGGTACACATAAAAATAAATGATGATTATAAGAAAAATATTTTTAAAATGCATTGTAGAACTAGATTTCAGCAACTGTTTCCTGAACATATAACCCTCCCCAGAACCATAACTTATCTATTTGCCCTTATTTGAAATTTGTTTAATTATTTCATCAAAGAATTCTTGCAGCAAGTATGTTAATGAAGTAGGAATATTGCCTTTCAATGAAATTTATGTGCCAATTAGGTGCTATATGAGGTATGCTAATGCAAATGCAAGCTATTTTTTGTTACAATCAAGTATTTACCATAATGGAATTTAAAATGTAGCTTGGAAAAAAACTCAATGTAAACTATTTGTGCAATAATTTTCTAGTACCTTCCTTCTCAGGCTGATAATAGCCAAACTGGCACATATGTAAGACAGGGCATCTTTTCACAGTGTATCTTAGATAAAATTCACCAGGCCAAAGCAAGTTGAGAAGAGTTACACAGTTTGTAAGTGGAGGAGCCAGAATTTCATCCCTAGCATTTGCCTTTGAGCCTGTGTTCAATAACCAGTGCCTTTCAAATATCAAATACACACTTGTTTTTTCTTGGGAGACGCACAGTTTCATTTTTCACTGAGAAATCCCATTTATCCAACTACATTATAGTATTTTTACATTGCCCCATTTCAAGTCCCTTGCACTTTGTACAAACATGTTCACAAGGGTTCCCATTGTGGCTCAGTGGAAACGAATCTGACTAGTATCCACAAGGATGTAGGTTTGATCCCTGGCCTTGCTCAGTGGGTTAAGGATCTGGTGTTGCCAAGAGCTGTGGTGTGGGTCACAGACATGGCTTGGATCCTGCATTGCTGTAGCTGTGGCATAGGCTGAAGCTACAGCTCTGATTTGACCCCTAGCCTGGGAACCTCCACATGCCACGGGTGCAGCCCCAAAAAGCCAAAAAGCCAAAAATAAAAAAAAAGGTCTTCTCACCCTTATTTCTAGGAGCTTCAATCTCTAAGATTAAATTTCTTTCAGTTTCATTTGTTCCTTCACTCCCTTTCCTAAGGTGATTAGCATTTGTAACTGGCAGAAGGATCAAATTGCCCAACCTTAACCTGATCAATCCTAGATAATGAGGTCAATCACCAGCATTATTAAGCAGTTTAGTCACTTAAAGGTTTAATTAGTTGTATTTCATTGACTAGAAATTATACACCTATAAAAGTGTATAGAAGTTTTTCCCTTACATTAGCACAAGTAACCAGTTATATGATTTCAAAAACACATTTTAAGTAAAGAATATTCACTTACTGATGAAGACTCTACTTCCTTGCAATCATTAAATGAAAATAATAAAAACTTACAGTCACTGAGTACTTAATATATACCAGGTACTGTAAAAAGAGCTTAACATAAAACAATTTAATTCTCATAAAAATTCTATGAAGACAGTATTATTGTAGTTTCACAGATTCAGACTGAGGTTGAATAACTTGTTCAAGGTTACACAGTTTGTAAGTGGAGGAGCCAGAATTTCATCCCTAGCATTTGCCTTTGAGCCTGTGTTCATAACCAGTGCCTTTCAAATATCAAATACACACTTGTTTCGAAAGGTAATTATTAAGGAATTTACCACATTCTGTTTGGCACCAAAAACAAAATCCGAAATGGAATAATGTTAAGAAAAGAGAAGGGTCTGTTTTAACAGCAAAACTATACTGAAATTACCCCTCATGGCCTCCTTCTATACACCTCTGTCTGTCTCTTGCCTAAAGCAAACATCACATCAATTGGCAGTCTTTCATGTTAAGCCCAGGTTAGGCCTCAGAATCCTTCTCAACACAACACACTGGGCAGTTGGCATGCAAGAGGAGATCGGTACCCTATGTCTAACAATGCACTAAGACATGCAATTTCATAGAGAATATATGTAGGTTCCAGTCTTTTTCCTTTCTTTTCACAGTGTATCTTAGATAAAATTCACCAGGCCAAAGCAAGTTGAGAAGAGTCATTGCATCCATTACTGATAACCCACTTTATGGTATAACTGTTTTGGGTCACATTCTCTAGAAGCTAAGCCTGAAACAGGAAATAGCATGCTTGTGGTTTATTGAAGGAATATTTTCAGGTGAAAGGGATTGAAGAAAGCAAGATACAGCAAAAAAAGTAGCTAAGGATGTTCTCTCAGTACATTACTTCAATCTGCTTACACTGTAGAAGCAGGAACATGGATTGCTGCAAAGGACTGGTCCCATCTTTGGGCAAAGGAGCCAGTATTTTGTACTCCTGCATTGGGTCAATCATTGGCTGTGGTTGCGCTTCAGGATGGGGTGACCACCCAGGAGAAGCTCCTGTTTGGCCAAGAGCAGTTTTCTGGAGAAGGGAGTAACTATGAGCCTTTGTAGCCAATAGGCAACAGCCGGGAATGGGCGAGCCGGCCTGGCAAAGAGGACCTGGGTGGCCCAAGAGTGTTGACTACAATGTCCTTCAATACTGTTTGAAATTCTGTCTATGTGCATATTAACCTATCAGTATCCGTGTGTGTTCTTCATACTAACAACAAACAACTGGGGAAATCATATAAATACGGCACCTGAGCTCTTCTTCTTTTTTTTTTTTTTTAAATTTTTGTCTTTTTAAGGCCATACCTGCAGCATATGAAGGTTCTCAGGCTAGGGGTTGAATCGGAGCTGTACTTGCCGGCCTACATCACAGCCACAGCAATGCCGGATCTGAGCCACATCTGCAACCAACACCACAGCTCATGGTAACACCGGATCCTTAACCCACTGAGCAAGGCTAGGGATCGAACCTGCGTCCTCATGGATGCTAGTCAATTTGTTTCCATTGAGCCATGATGGGAACCCCTCCTGAACTCTTTTGAATCAAGATGTTAGAAGAATTAAAAGAGTATGGATTATCATGTGCGGAGCATATTAATGGGCCAGGCCTGCAGGAGGCGCACATTACTTTTGAACACATGAGGGTAAATACAAACCAAATGTTTAAAATTGTCTTAATTTGGGAGTTCCCATCGTGGCTCAGTAGTTAATGAACCCGACTAGGAACCACAATCGAATTGCAGGTTCGATCCCTGGCCTTGTTTAGTGGGTTAAAGATCTAGTGTTGCCGTGAGCTGTGGTGTAGGTTGCAGACGTGGCTCAGATTCCGTGTTGCTGTGGCTCTGGCGTAGGCCAGCGGCTACAGCTCCGATTCGACCCTTAGCCTGGGAACCTCCATATGCCATGGGAGAGGCCCTAAAAAAGGTAAAATAATAATAATAATAATAGTTTTAATTTAAAATTTTCTGTGGTGCCAAAAGGGAAAAAGAGATTTCCCAATCTTCCTTCAATTTAGCACTTCCTTTGGAAAACTTGAAGATATAAATGCTTTCTGTGTCTCCTAGAGATGTATGTACAACTTTTTAAAAGCTAAATTCGGCTTCTTGCCAGTTTTACATTTCAGGAACCTCTTCCTTGGCACCACCTTCTTGAAATACAAACCTCCGGGAGCACAACTTCCTACTTACCTGTTCCACCACCGGTGCTTGGCTCCAACACATGATTCCTGCTGGTTGAAAAAATATGAGAAGTTTTATTTTCCCTTTTGATAAGGATAATTAACACGTATATATATATAAGGATAAGATTTTTTTTTCTAATTTTGCAATCTCTTTAGCCACTACCTGTGATAGGCATTGTTTAATGCTTATTCAATAATAAAGATTTGGACTTACCCGGTGGCTCAGCAGATTAAGGATCTGGCATCGTCATTGCTGTGGCTCCAGTCACTGCTATGGCATGGGTTTGATTCCTGATGCAAAACTTGTGTATGCCTTGGGTACAGCCAAAATCAAACAAAACAAACAACAAAATAATAATAATAGAATCTTTTTCTTTCTTGAGTACCTTTGTGGAGATGTTTCCTGGGTTGACAGTAAATTTATTTTTAATTATTTCCTCAACATTCATGTTCCATTGGCTGTTACAAAGTCACAGCCACAGGGGTAATATAGAGAATAGAGTTAAACTGTGTCCCCAGGTAAATAAGGATTTTTGAAGGGAAGAAAACTTCTCTAGCAATTTAGTCTGACTGGTTGCTGGTTGGGGTGGGACCGCAAATTAACTAATGATAGATTAGCAGAGAAGAGTTTATCATATACGCAAGAGTAGTCAGAATAGTCAGAAGAGTACTCTGAATAGTCAGAGAGAAAGGTTTATATTATAGCTTAAAGGAGGATGGTTTTAGGGCTTCAATGGGAAATTTAATTTCCAGAGAAAGGAAGTTCTACTGGGTTTTTTGATACTAATGGCCGCTGAGTTCACACTTCCTAATGCTAAGGGTCAATCTTCTTCCAAGAAGGAAACTTTCCTGGAGGAAGGTTAATGACAATTGTATTTCCTAGAGGTTCTGCTTAAGTTCAGATATTTCTTTCTGTGGCTGCTAATTGTTAGATGTTTCCAATTTAAAGTAATTTTCAGACAGCTTTCAGACCACTTTAGTGGGCTGTTAATCCCTCCAGTTTAGTTTTTTGGTGTTTTTTTTTGCTTTGTTTTGTTTTGGTTTTTGTCTTTTTAGGCCCACACCTGTGGGGTATGAAAGTTCCCAGGCTAGGGGTCGAATCAGAGGTGCAGCTGCTGGCCTACACCGCAGCCACCGCAACGTGGGATCTGAGCCACATCTGCAATCTTCGCCAGAGCTTGTAGCAATGCCAGATCCTTAACCCACTGAGTGAGGCCAGGGATTGAACCCCCATCCTCATGGATACTGGTCGGATTCTTAACCCACTGAGCCACAAAGGGAACTCCAGTCCCTCTAGTTTGGTAAAGCTAGCTAGCTTCCGCATCTATGACCTACACTGCAGCTGTGGCAACGCTGGATTCTTAACCCACTGCACCAGACCAGGGATTGAACCCAAGCCACCACAGAGACAATGCCAGATCCTTAACTTGCTGCACCACAGCAGGAATTCCTGTAAATAGCCATTTTGAGGGGCTTGTTTCCACTATGAGGATGCTGGTGCTGTCAAGAGCCATTTTGGAATCCTCCCTCTAGCTTATTAGCACTGGAATGGGCCCTGTCCATCAGCACATTTGCACCAGCCCTGGGATGACCCAGGCCAAGCAACTAGCTGGCTGGAGACATAGCCCTACCTACTAGTAGGCAAGCTGCCATAGGGCCCCCTGAGCCCCCAGACACATGGGGACCCAGCCCTGCCCACCAGTGGCCTAACACCAACTCCAGGAAACCCAAAACCTTGTGGCCAGAGACCCCAGGACTCAGCTCCATCCACCAGTAGGGGAATACCAGCCCTGGGATTACCCCAACCCCTCATCCAGCCATCTCAAGACCAGACCCACGCAGCAGGCCAACCCCAGCTCTAGAACGCCTTTGGCCCCTCAGCCAACTGCAGGGTCCTACCACACCCACCAGCAGGCACTAGCTCTGGGACACCCTACCTTGCAGCCAGCCAACCTGGGACCTGGCTCCACCTACCAGTGGACCAGCAATAGCCATAAGACTCCCAGGGCTCTGCAACTGGCTGCCTTATGACCAAGCCCCACCCACCAACAGGCGAGCAGCCTCCGCAGCTAGGTGGGGGGAGGAAGACTTGAGGCCCCTAATGGAGTGGAGATAATCAGGGTGTCAGGGAGACTTTCTTAGCTCCTCTCCCTGCTGGAGCTGCCTGGGAACACCCTCTTCCCAGGTACCCACTTCCCAGTATGGAGTGGGGAGGGCAGTTGGGTCTTTGTGGAGGGGGCCCAGAACCCCAGAACTGAGATGCTCTTTGAGAGCAGGTCAGTGTCACATGCCTCTAGGACTGTCTCCTCCTCACACTGAGAGCTCTTCTGGGCAGGAGCATCTCGGGGTTTCCCCCATCCTGAGTCAGCACAGGGCCAGTGTTAGGGATGGTACTGGGGACAGTCATGTTTCCTCAAGGAAGGCCTCTTCTAGTTATTGGATTGGGGCCTGGTGTTGTGGGTGGAGCTGGTGGTGGCAGTGGCAAGTGAGATTGTGTGTGCGTGTTTGTTTGGGGGTGGGGAAGGAATTTTAGGAGGAGGGGACCCAGAATCAACCTGGGGCAAAGATGCCAGGCTGGCTGTTCTGCTTAGCAAACTTGTAAACTGCTGGTATGGCAGGAAGACTTTATATATACAGATGCAAATCAGTCAGTGTGATACATTGCATTAACAAATTGAAGAGTAAACATTGTATGATCACCTCAATAGCTTCAGAAAAATTTTCTGACAAAATTCAACGTCTTTTTTTTTTTTTGGCTGCACTCACAGCATGCGGAAGTTCCCAGGACAGGGAATGAACCTGAGCCACAATAGCGACTCGAGGTGCTGCAGTGACAATGCCAGATCCTTAACCACAAGGGAACTCCCTCATTATCTATTTATGATAAAAACTCTCAACAAAGGTGATATAAAGCAAACATACGTCAACATGAAGAGGCCACTAAGACAAACCTATAGCCAACATCATACTCAATAGTGAAAAGCTGAAAGCATTTCCTCTAAGATAAGGAATAAGACAAGGAGACTCATTCTTACCACTTTTATTCAACATAGCATTAGCTATCCTAGCTGCAGCAATCAAACAAGAAAAATAAATTGAAGTTATCCAAATTGGAAAGGAAGAAATAATCTGTTTGCAGATGACATGACACTATACATAGAAAATTCTAAAGACAGCACTAAAAAAAACTATTGAAATAAATGAATTCAGTAAAGTTGCAGAATACAAAAATTAATATATAGAAATCTACTGTATTTCTATATACTAATAACAAAGTATCTGAAAGAGAAATTAAGAAAATCTCACTATCACACCAAAAAGAACAAAATACCTAGGAATAAATCTAAGGAGATAAAAGATCTATACTCAGAAAATAATAAGACAATGATAAAAGTAATTGAAAATGATACAAACAAATGGAAAGATATATCACGCTCAAGGACTGGAAGGATTAACATTGTTATATTGGATAGTATTTTCCATACTACCCAAGGAAATCCATGGATTCAATGTAATCTCTACCAAAACACCCATAGGATTTTTCACAGAAGAACAAAGAGATATAAAATTTGTATGTAGGAGTTCCCGTCGTGGAACAGTGGTTAATGAATCCGACTAGGAACCATGAGGTTGCGGGTTCGGTCCCTGGCCTTGCTCAGTGGGTTAAGGATCCGGCATTGCCGTGAGCTGTGGTGTAGGTTGCAGACGCGGCTCGGATCCCACGTTGCTGTGGCTCTGGCGTAGGCCTGTGGCTACAGCTCCAATTAGACCCCTAGCCTGGGAACCTCCATATGCCACGGGAGCGGCCCAAGAAATAGCAAAAAGACAAAAAAAAAAAATTGTATGTAAACAAAGAGATGCCAATAGACAAAACAATTTTGAGAAAGAACAAAGCTGAGGTATCACACTCTCTGATTTCAAATTATACTACAAAGTTACAGTAATCAAGAAAGCAAGGCACTGGAGTTCCTGCTGTGGTGCAATGGGTTAAGAATCCAACCCAATTTAAAAATGGGCAGAGGATCTGAATGGACATTTCTCCAAAAAAGACATGGATATAGCCAGCAGACACATGAGAAATGCTCAATATCACTAATCACAGGGAAATATAAATCAAAGCCACAATGAAATATCACATCACACCTGTCAGAATGTCTATTACCAAGAAGACCATAAATAACAAGTGATGGCAAGCATATAGAAAAAAGGGAACTCTTGTGCACTGTTGATGGGAATGTGATTTGGTGCAGCCACTGTGAAAAACAGTATGAAGATTCCTCAAAAAATTAAAAATAAAACTACCATATGATCCAGGAATGCCACTCCTGGGTATTTATTCCAAGAAAACAAAAACGCTAATAGAAAAGATTATATGCACCCCTATATTCATTGCAACATTATTCACAACAGCCAAGATATGGAATCAACCTAATTATCCATTGGCTAGATCAATGGATAAAGAAGATATGATATACATATGTATTCAATGGAATAGCATTCAGCCATAATAGTGAATGAAATTTTGCCATTTGCAACAACATGGATGGACCCTCGAAGGTATTAGGCTAAGTGAAACAAGTGAGAGAGAAAAAGACAACTACTGTATGATTTCACTCATACATGGAATTTAAAAAAGCAAAACAAATGAGCATACATTACAAAACAGAGTCACAGAAACAGAGAACAGGTGGTTGCAAAGAGAACAGGTGAGAAGATGAGTAAAATAGGTGAGGGAAATTAAGAGGTACAAACTTACAGTTCTAAAATATATGAGTCTTGACTTTGAAATGTACAATATTAGGAATACAGTCAATAATTATGTAATATCTTTGCCTGATGACATATGGTAACTAGACTTATGGTGGTGATCATTTTAAAATGTAGAGAAATATCAAATCACTGAGTTGTGCACCAGAAAATAATACAGTGTTGCAGGTCAAAATAACTTCAAAAAGAAAACAAACAAAATCAGAAAAAGAGATCAGATTTGTGACTATCAGAGGCAATGGGTGGGAGGAAAGGGAATTAGATAAAGGTGGTGAAAAGGTACAAAATTGAAGTTATAAGGTAAATTAGCACTGGGGGTGCAATAATGTACAACATGGTTAATATAATTAATGCCAAGCTGTGTTATGTATGAAAAATTTTAAAAGTAAATCCTAGGAGTTCCTATTGTGATGCAGCGAAAACAAATCCAACTAGTATCCAAGAGGATGCGGATTTGATCCCCGGCCTGGCTCAGTGGGGTCAGGGATCCAGCGTTGCTGTGAGCTGTGGTGCAGGTCACAGATGCGGTTCAGATCCCCAGTTGCTGTGGCTGTGGCACAGGGTGGCAGCTGTAGATCCAATTTGACCCCTAGCCTGAGAACTTCCGTATGCTGAAGGTGTGGCCCTAAAAAGCAAAAAAAAAAAAAAAAAGAGTAAATCCTAGTCAAACAGAGAAAGACAAATACAGTATAATATCGCTTATATGTGGAATCTAAAAATACAACTAACTAGTGAATATAACAAAAAAGAAACAGACTCACAGATATAGAGAACAAACTAGTAGTTACCAGAGGGGAGAGGGGGAAGAGGAGGGAAAATAAGTGTTGGGAATTAAGAGATCCAAACTACTATGTATAAAATAAATAAACCATAAGAATATACTGGACAGCACAGGGACTGACTATAGCCAATATTTTATAATAACTTTCAATGGAGTATAATCTATAAAAAATTTGAATCACTATGTTATACACCTGAAACTAACATAATATTGTAAATCAACTATTCCTCAATAAAAATTAAAAACTTTTCAAAAAAAGTAAATCCTGGAGTTCCAATTATGGCTCAACTGGTTAAGAACCTGACATAGTGTCCCTGAGGATAGGGGTTCAATCCCTGGCCTCGCTCAGTGGGTTATGGATCCAGTGTTGCTACAGCTGTGGCATAGGCCTGCAGCTGCAGCTCCAACAGAACACTAGCCCGGGAACTTCCATATGCCACAGGTGTGGCCGTAAAAAGGAAAAATAAAAAAAGAATAAATCTTGAGTTCTTAGAACAAAGGAAAAAAAATTTTTTTTTAAATGGCCGCTCTTGTGACATGGAAATTCCGGGGCCAGGGACTGAATCCAAGCCTGACTTACTCCACAGCTGTGGCAATGCAAGATCCTTTAACTCGCTGTGCCCAGCAGGGGATCAAACCCATTCCTCTGCCATGACCTGAGCTGCTGAAGTTGGATTCTTAACCTACAGCACCACAGTGAGAACTCCAGAAAAAATAGTTTTTTCCTTTTATTTTATATCTGTATGCGATGATGCATGTTCACTAAAATAATTTTGGTAATCATTAAAGAAAAAAAAAACCATGCAAGCAAACCAAACCCCAGGAAAAAACTTAAACATAAGTGCAAGACCTATATTCACAAAACCTCTAAAAGCTGGCCAAAAAATATAAAATTTTTTCCTTCCAACAGAAAAGAAAGACAGATATTCTATGTGGCCTGGTTTGGAAGATCCAAATATAATGATGTTTCTTTCACCCAAATTAAATCTATAAATTTTAAGGCAACTCCAACTTAAAATCCCAATTTGATTTAAAAAAGAAAGAACTCGATTCTAAAGTTCCTTTGATTCACTGTAGCATTGTTTGTAACATCAAAGGACTGGGAACCACTTAAATATGCATTGCGAGGGAACAATAGGATGCTAAGTAGTTATTAAAAAGAAGGAGGCAGAACTATAAATATTGACACTGAAAGCTTTCCAAGATCTATTGGTAAATTAAAAAAGCAAAGTATAGAACAGAGTGCACATAATCAGGGCCATGAAGGAAGAGATGTGTATGTACTATGTATATGTATGTATGCACACACACACGCACACTTACCATACACACTTGCTTGTATATATCCAGAATATTTCTGGAATGATTTAGAATAATTTAGGTGGTTTCCTCTGAGAAGGGAACCTTCCTCTGGTAGTGGGGGTCAGAGAAGGGAGGGGAAACTTTCTTTTCACATATTTTGTCATCCTGAGTATGTACTAACTTAAAAAAAACTTTTTATGAGACAAGTTCAGCTGGAAGTATATGAACAAGAATACAGTTTTTTCAGGTATATCTCAATAAAGCTAAGAAAAAGAAAAAGTTTTGACAAGGCCAACAGGAAGTCTTCCTGTCAAAATAACTTGTCAAAGGAATCCTTGTCTCACAGAAATGGAACTACCTTAGTGGATACTCAGCCACTAACTAGGAGCACCCCATGGGAATGAGGCCTCAGAGCAAAAACAATGACGGATTTCAGAGTGTAAGAGCTGGAACTACTGGTTACTCTCTTGTAGTAGGAGATCTGAGATCTCTAAACACACACACTCACACACACACACACACACACACACACACACACACACAGAGATATATATCTACAGGCATATATACACATGTATTATGGATATACATATATATAAGAATTTAGTACACATTTCAAGTTAATGAAGGAAAACATGATTCAATAAATGATATTGGTTATGGATTTGAGAAATCAAAAAAATATGTATTTTTTTTTTTTTTTTTTGCTTTTTAGGGTCGCACCTGCAGCATATGGAGTTTCCCAGGCTAGGGGCCAAATCAGAGCTGCAGCTGCTGGCCTACACCACAGTCACAACAACGCCGGATCCTTAACCCACTGAGTGAGTTCAGGAATCGAACCCACATCCTCATGGATACTAGTGGGATTCATCTCCACTGAACCACAAAGGGAGTTCCGAGAAATAAAAAAATTTTTGTCTGCACACGTGGAATGCTAAGGGCCAGGGATCGAACACCTGTCATAGCTGTAATCAGAGACGGTGCAGTAATAATGCCAGATCCTTAAACCACAAGTCACAAGGGAACTCTGAAAAAATCAAAATTTTATTTATATCCAAACCTAACATCTAAATTAAAAAAATATCCTTAGAGGAGTTCCCGTCATGGCTCAGCAGTTAGCGAACTCGACTAGCATACATGAGGACATGGGTTCAATCCCTGGCCTTGCTCGGTCGATAAGGATCTGGTGTTGCCATGAACTGTGGTGTAGGTTGCAGATGAGGCTCAGATCCTGCATAGGCCAGCAGCTACAGCTCAAGTTGGACCCCTAGCCTGGGAACCTCCAATGCCACGGGTACAGCCCTAAAAAATCAAAAAGACTAAAAAAAAATCCTTAGAAAATACAAAACAATATTTTCTTGGGCACATAATGTTTGAGAAAATCACTAAACCCTAAATCCATAAGAAAAATTTTACATTCTATAAAATTGTCAAGCTTTGATGTGGTGAAAAATATCATAACAGATAAAAAAGACAAGTAGCAGATTATTTGCACACACACACACACACTGACTACGTAATATATTTGTATAAATACAGATAGCTATAATATATATAGATATTGACATGGATATGAATACAGAGGTACACTCATACACCAAGCTATTAATGAGGCTGATTGGTGGAGAAGGAAGTGATATTGACAGGATAGATGAAAGAGGACTTCAGCTGCATACATTTTGTATTTCTGTATTACAGTCTTTAAGTTTTTCTTATTCCTTATAATTGTACAAATTCACTATACATATATATACACATATACATACATATACATAACTGAATAATTTTCTATACACCTGAAACTAACACAATATTGTAAATCAGCTATACTTCAACATAGAAATAAAAAAACAAAAATAAATTAAAAAAAAAGAAATGCTGTGTCACCAATGTTTCAGGTGGCACACAGAACAGCTTGATGGGGAAAAGCACATCAGTAATGGCTGAATCAAAAGTGATGTAGAAGCATTAAGGTGAAGTTGTTTTAGGAATTCCATAACCTACTTATTCCCTTTTTTTGGTAGTTGCTGTTGTTGCTGTTGTTGTTGTTGTTGTTCTGGGGGGTTTGGTCACTCCCGTGGCATACAGAAGTTCCAGGGCCAGGGATCAAACCCACATCACAGCTGGGACCTGAGCCACAGAAGTTACAATGCCAGATCCTTAACCCACTGTTCCACTAGGAAACTTCTACTTATTCTCTTTTTTCTAAGTGCAAAAAAGTGATTTGTGATTTACAAATCTAGAGTGAAAGAAATCTAAAAGAATTCTTCCATTAAACACAAAATATAAATTCTATGTAATAAGAAAATATGTAATAGCTTGATTGGCAGCTTTGTTTTCCTTATTGATTAATGATGGGTCTTACAATTGATGTCATATTAGATTTAATGTTATACATTATTACTTAGTATGGTTACTTTGTAGCTTTTTAAGCACCATTTATCAATATTAAAGCTCTAGTAACTCCCTCATATGTGCCTTTCAGAGCACATATGTAGTATTACTCTGATACATAGGAGTGGAATTATTAGATTGATAGGGTGGCACATTTATTTATTTATTTATTTATTTATTATTATTATTATTTTTTGTCTTTTTAGTTATTTCTCGGGCCGCTCCCGCAGCATATGGAGGTTCTCAGGCTAGGGGTCAAATCGGAGCTGTAGCCACCGGCCTACGCCAGAGCCACAGCAACGCGGGATCCGAGCCGCGTCTGCAACCTACACCACAGCTCATGGCAACGCCGGATCGTTAACCCACTGAGCAAGGGCAGGGACCGAACTCCAGGGTGGCACATTTAAAATTCTAACTCGGAGTTCCCGTCGTGGCGCAGTGGTTAACGAATCCGACTAGGAACCATGAGGTTGCCCTTGCTCAGTGGGTTAACGATCCGGCGTTGCCGTGAGCTGCGGTGTAGGTTGCAGATGCGGCTCGGATCCCGCGTTGCTGTGGCTCTGGCGTAGGCCGGTGGCTGCATCTCCGATTCGACCCATAGCCTGGGAACCTCCATATGCTTCGGGAGCGGCCCGAGAAATAACTAAAAAGACAAAAAAAAAAAAAAATTCTAACTCTTCCTGCTGTATAGCACAGACAACTATATCTAATCACTTATGATGGAACCTGATAGAGAATAATGTGAAAAAAATAATGTGTATATATATTTTATATATATATATGTATGTATGTATAACTGGGTCACTTTGCTGTATAACAGAACTTGATAGAATGTTGTACATTAAAAAAAATAAATAAAATAAAATTCTAAATTTTAGGTACTGTTTTACGAAAAGGTTATATCAATATAAACGTGGACTAACAATGTAATGAGGTATCAATTTTGTCACACAATTGGTATTTTTTGATTAATTCATTTTTGTTAATCTGATCTTGAAAAACAGTATCTTTACTGTTTTAGCCTTTCCTTTTTTTCCTTCTTTTTTTTTGGCTGTACCGACAGCATGTAAGTTCCTGGGGCCAGGAAACGAACCTGAGTCACAGCTGTAACCAGAGCCACAGCAGTGACAATGCTGAATCCTTAACCCACTGAGCCACCTAGGAACTCCCTTATTTAGCTGGCTTGTCCTTTAACTTTGCTTATGAGCTCATGCAGAAGACAACTTTTATATAGTTAACTGCTACTCTAAGGTATATATAAAGATTATAAACAAATTTCATTTCTTTTCTTTTTTCCTTTTTAGGGCCACACCTGCGGCATATGAAAGTTCCCAGGCTGGAGTCGAATTGGAGCTGTAGCTGCTGGCCTACACCACAGCCACAGAAAAGCAGGATCCGAACAGCATCTGCAATCTACACCACAGTTCACAGCAAAGCCAGATCCTTAAACCCGAGAGGCCAGGGATCAAACCCACATCCTCATGGATACTAGTTGGGTTTGTTACCATTGATCCACCATGGGAGCTCCTCAACAAATTTCTTATTTTTGCTTTTAGTACTTGTATAAATCCTTATTGTTAAGCTCTATAATCTGCTCAGAATTTATTCTTGTCTTAGTGTACGGTAAGAATTTTATTTCTTTTCTAAATGGATAGATAGCTGTTTCAATACCATTTATGGACTTGTAGATCCTTTGCTTAATATTCCTACTTATGCTTGAACTCTATTTTGTTCCTTTGTTAAAACTATTTCTTCACAGTAATGTACATATTAAATTATATATCTTTAACATCTGGTGGCACAAACCCCATCAATTTGTTCTTTGCAAAAGTCTCAGAACTAATCTTGAACAATTCTCTTTCAGACAAATATTAGAATCAGCTAGTCAAATTACACGGAAAATCCTATTGGAAATTCAATTGGTATATATTGTTTCCGCCTCTCCTATCTCTCTACACTCTCTCTGGGTGATTTTATCCATTCCCCTGGCTTTAAATACTACTTGAGGATTATTATTATGTATACCAGAGATCTAGGAAAGGCAAGTTCAATAGGGGCATAAATGTGAAAATTAAAGCCATACAGAGGCACAGGAAAATGCCTCTTCATGACTCTGGGGTAGACAAATATTTCTTACAATGCAATTCACTAACTGGATAAAAAACAATTGATGACGGCTTTATAAAAAGTGAAAATTGTGCATATTAAATGACACTTTAAAGAAGTGAAACAGCAGGTACAGACTGGAAGAATATGTTCACAATAAATATATCAGACAAAGGACAAGTTAGTAGAATATCTAAAGAACTTTCACAATAAATCAATAAGAAAAAGGCAGGAGCTCCTTGGTGGCTCAGCAGGTTAAGGATCCAGCATTGTCACTGCTGTAGCTCAGGTCACAGCTATACTGCAATTTCGATCCCTAGCCCTGGAACTTCCACATGCCATGGGTGTGGCCAAAAAAGGCAACAATTTTTTAAATGGGCAATATTTGAATAGAGGCTTCACAAAATAAAATATCTTAGTGACTACTAAACTTATGAAAAAGTGCTCAACAAATTGAGATTATGATGAGATACCACACAACACAAAATGGCGAAAATTTAAGACTAGTAATTCTATGAGTGCCCATCGTGGTGCAGTGGAAACAAATCCAACTAGGAACCATGAAGTTTCGGGTTTGATCCCTGGCCTTGCCTAGTGGGTTAAGGATCCAGCGTTGCCGCCAGCTATGGTGTAGGTCGCAGATGCAGCTCAGATCTGGTGTTGCTGTGGCTCTGGCACAGGTCTGCAGCAATGGCTCTGATTAGACCCCTAGCCTGGGAACCTCCATTTGCCAAGGGTGTGGCCCTAAAGGACAAAAGACAAAAAAAAAAAGACTAGTAATTCTAAATATTGGTGAGGATGTGGGGGAATGGGACAGAGCATAAAATATAACAACCGCTTTGAAAAACTGCTTGGGGGAGTTCCTTTCGTGGCTCAGTGGTTAACGAACCCGACTAGGATCCTGATCCCTGGCCTCACTCAGTGGGTTAAGGATCCAGGGTTGCCGTGAGCTGTTGTGTACATCACAGACATGGCTTGGATCCCACATTGTTGTGGCTGTGGCATAGCTGGCAACTGTAGTTCCATTTCGACCCCTAGACTGGGAATTTACATATGCCAAGGGTGCAGTCCTAAAAATCAAAAAGGAGAGAGAGTGGGAAAGGAGGAAGGAAGGAAGAAAGGAAGGAAAAAAAACTGCTTGGTAATTTCCTAGAATATGAAATATGAACCATGTTAGAACAATTCTTTTTTTTTTTTTTCTACACCCATGACATGCAGAAGTTCCTAGGCCAGGGATCAAATCCATGCCACAGCAGCAACCTGGGCTGCCACAGTGACAATGCCAGATCCTTAACCTGCAGCACCACAGGGGAACTCCAACAGAGCAATTCTTGACAAAGCATTTCCACTCCCAGGCATAGAGCCCAAAGAAATAGTGCGCACGTCCAAAAAAGGACTTGTATAGAATGCTCTGTCCCATGCCCCCACATCCTCACCAATATTTAGAGCAGCTTTATTTGTAATAGCCCAAACTTGAAACAACCCAACTGTTTATCAGCAGGAGAATAAAGAAATTGTGGCATATTCATACAGTTGAATACTACACAGCATATAAAGGAATGAAATATTGATATACATGGTAACAGTTTACCATTATGGTGGCATGTATGATTCCATTTATAATAAGTTCAAGAACAGACAAAACCCACCTATGAAATCAGAATAGTGGTTGTGTTGTGCCATGGTAGGGGGCTGGGAGAGAGAGGGTGCAGGGCATGGAAAGACAGGGAGGAAACATGAGAGATTTTCTGAGGTGAAGGACTGTTGGCTGAAAGAAAAATGCACAATGTAAGAGTTGTAAGCTATTTCATTTAGGGTCTTACTGAGGACTATAGCCCTGGAGATAGCCTTTCAGTAGTTCTGAGAAACTGCTCTGAAGAGGTAACCAGGAAGGCCAGTTTATACATAGTTTTTGGCTGTGAAATACATCCAGTCAGGTATTCATCTTGGTAACAGATTACTACTAGTTACCAAGAACAGATATAATGAGTTAATGATTTTGGTGTTTTTCTATTTATGGGGAGGTGCAAGAAGCCACATTCATTAAAATTCTTCTGAGATACATCTAACTATCTAAGGGCCTGTTTGTCCAAAGTACAGAGCATCCTGTTACCATTTTAATATCCTCTGTCTGAAGCACAGAGTGTGCTGTCAGTCAACAACCACAGCAGGCTAATCTCTGCTGAACTGGGTGGTGAGCAATACTCATTGTTCATAAGACATTTCTTTATCCTGATCTGGACAACGGTTGCACAAGTATATACTTTTGTCAAAATTCATTAAGTTTCACACATTTTTAAATACATAAAGTGTACTTCACCAAAGAACTATTAGGATAAAGAGTTGGAGAAAGGTGACAATGGACATTTGTGAGTTTTGAAGGGGAGTGCAAGACATGTTAATGGGCTCAAAAAGTTGAGAGCATTCATTCTTTATTAAATTTGATTTTACTTTGAAACTTTATTTCTTCTTTTGTGTTCTATCTCTAGTACCTTTTCACCTGATTTCCAGAATCAAAATAGAACTGTGACTAGGAGAGAGAAGAAAAAATTGTACATGATGTACTATGATAAAGATAGAAATAGATTTAATTACTTAACAAAAAGCCTGTAATAGAATTAACTAAGTTGTGGGTAGTGACAAATACAGGAAAAGAAGTTATTTCTCCAGGGAGAAGGAAGGATATCTTGGAGGAAGTCTTTAGAGAGAGAGGGTGAGCTGAGAGCACTAATTAGCTGTATATGACCTCAGGGAAGTCACGTAATCTCTCTGGGGATGATTTCATTTTATGTTATTTCCTTATATCTTGAATGATAGGACTGAACTGAGTTCAGAGCATCATGCTATTAAAGCACAGTATAATAATTAATATTCCTGAGTCATCCAGAAAAGGCTAATATCTATTCCCTGTATTTAGATTCACAAGGCAGAGAAGTAGGTAAAACATGATTTGTAATAAGTTATTGACATACTGAATGCCTGCTCCGTCCCAAGCAATAGGCACATGTGCCAGGCAACATACTTTCATTGTCTTATTTAATTTTCACTTTAATTTAATGATTTTTACACAGGCATTAGATCAAGTAAAATATTTTTGAATAACATATATATATTTCATCACTGTAATAATGTAGCATTATTGCAGACAATGGGGAAAAAGTAGAAAATTATAAAGAAAAAAAAAATCCTGTCACTCTGAAAGCAAATATTTTGGAATATATCTGTTGAATGTGTTATACACACACATTTGTTCTAGTTTGGGTTTTTGTTTTGTTTTGTTTTATAAAATTGAGGTCAAATTCAACATATTCTTTGAATCTTGTTTCTATTTTTTAAAAACCAATAACCAATAACATTCCATTTTGTAAATACAATGGATTAGATAATCCTTTATTGTTGGCTGGAGAAAAAATTTTGACACCAATAATGTAAATTTTAGTTACATGAATATTCCCAGGGGCAATGTCTCAGTCAGGGTCCTTGAGGGAAACAGATGGTACACTTTAAGAGAGTAATTTGAGGAGTGTTTAACACAAGATCCATTTACAAAAGAGTGAGTAGGGAACAGAGAAACCACAAGTAATAATGCTGTATGTGACCACACTGCTCATGGCACCCCTTGGCCTGAAGGGGCGAGAGAAGGGAGGAGGGACAGTCACAGGAACCTGGAAATTAAGAAAGCTCAGTGGAGATCCCTGCTGACAGTAGTTGTAGTAAGCACCTGGTTGAGGGAGCAGCCAGCCTGCAGGGACCTTGAAGGAGGGAGCACTGAGATAAAAGCCAAAACTCCCCATCTGGCTCTGAGCTCCTGCCTATGTACCCCACTCAGATTGTTCTCCCTGATAAGAAACCAGCAGGGAGGGAGACTTTGGTGTGGTCCACGCAGGTTGGCTTCCTTGAGTATAATGGATGGTAAAGAAAAGTGAAGACTGCATCTGGAGGAGGAGATGGCGTTCCAAACATATGCCCTTTCTAGTGTTAATCATGCTTACTTGCCAGAATTTATCTTTGTAATGACCTGGGCTAGGCATCTGAGAAATTTTCTCTTGAGAAGGATGTTGAACCTGAGAGCTAAAGGATGGTAAGCCTTCAGAATGTAATAAGTTCAAAGAAAACATTCAAATGGCCATCAGGTATTTGAAAAGGCACGCAACATCACTAATCATCAGGGAAATGAAAATTAAAACCACAATGAGAGATCACTTTACACATGCTAGGATGGCTATAGTCAAAAAGAGGTAACAGGATTTCCCCTCGTTGCACAGTGGTTACTGAATCTGACTAGGAACCATGAGGTTGCGGGTTCAATCCCTGGCCTTGCTCAGTGGGTTAAGGATCTGGTGTTGCTGTAAGCTGTGGTGTAGGTTGCAGATGCGGCTTGGATCCCCCATTGCTGTGGCTCTGGAGTAGGCCGGCAGCTACAGCTCTGATTCGACCCCTAGCCTGGGAACCTCCATATGCCGCAGGAAGCGGCCCTAGAAAAGGCAAAAAAAAAAAAAAAAGACAACAAATGTTGGTGTGGATGTGGGAAAAAAGGAATCCTTGCTGTTGGTGGGAATGTAAATTGGTACAGCCATTATAGAAAACACTATGGAGGTTTCTCCAAAAATTAAAAATAGAACTACCGGGAGTTCCTGTTGTGGCTCAGAGGAAATGAATCTGACTAGCATTCATGAGCATGCAGGTTTGATCCCCAGGCTCACTCAGTGGCTAAGGATCCTGCGTTGCCTTGAGCTGTGGTGTAGGTGGAAGATTCATCTTGGATTCCACATTGCTGTGGCTGTGGTGTAGGCCAGCGGCTAAAGCTCCATTTCAACCCCTAGCCTGGGGACTTCCATATGCTGAAAGTGCAGCCCTAAAAAGCCCAAAAAACAAAACAAAACAAAACAAAAAAACTACCACATGACCCAACAATCCTACTCCTTTGGTATATATATCTGAAGGAAATATAACCAGTATCTCAAAGAGAGATATGTACCCCATGTTCACTGCAGCTTAATTCACAATAGCCAAAATATGGAAATAACCTAAGTGTCACCGATGGATGAATGTATAATGAAAATGTGGTATATGTAGTCAATAAAATATTATTCAGCCATGAAACAGAAAGAAACCTTGTCATCTGTGACAACATACATAACCTGGAGGTCATTATGCTAAATAAAATAAGCTAGATAGAGAAAGACACTACATAGTATCATTTATGTGTGGAACCAATTTTTTTTTAAATCCAGTTTCACAGAAACAGAGACTAGACTGGTTGCCAGGGGCTGGGGTGAGGGAGAAACGGGGAGATACAGGTCTAAGAGTAAAAACTTTTGGTTTTTAAGTTCTGAGATTTAAGTTCTGAGAATATAATGTACAGTATGGTGACTATAATTAATAATATGGTATTGTATACTCAAAAATTGCTGAAAGAGTAGAGCTTAAGCATTCTCATCAGAAAAAAAAGTTAATTATGGAGGTGACAGAGGTGTTACTTATCTTGAACTTGGTAATCATTCCACAATGTATGAATCTTCTAATTGTACATTTTAGGTATATACAACTATAATTGCTAATTATTCCTCAATAATAATGGAAAAAAATTAACAAAAGTAACGTTGCGAACAAGGAAAAGAACACACTAAACTGAGGGAATAGCATGTGCAAAATCCCTGAGGTGAAAGCATATTCAAGGAACAGAAAGAAGGCCAGTAAGTGAAAAAGAAAGATAAAGGAGAGAACAGTCAAAGAGAGTAAAGATTTTGGCAGGGGCACATTGCAGGTCCCACTAGGGGTTTTGGTTTTTATCCTTAAAACAAAGGTAAGCCATTGATAGCTTGGTATTAGTCATTCAATGACAGGTTAGATTTTGTGTATCAAGAAAATCACTCTACTTTGGAGAGAATGGATTAGTAGGAAGGGAAAAATGAAATAGAGGTGGTATAGCAGTAATTCAGATAAAGCTTGAACTAAAAAGGTGAGCGGACATGGCAAGACAGAGAATAGTACATGGGATATAACAGTGTGGTGGTGATGCCAGTGTCAAGGAATCCACTAGATTACTTGTAAGACTGAATGGAAGAAAACCTTTTTTGTTACTGAGAAATCGCAAAATAATAAAGCGAAAAAGGAGGAAGAGGTGGGAACCGGAGGAGGAGAAAGAGAAGGATTGGCTGTTTTTAGTAAGTTAAAGACTATATACTCCAGAAATTTTAAAAAAGATGGTTTAGAAGCTGAACAATGAGAGCAGAAACCATTTCTAAAATTTAACATTTGTTAAACAATTATTAGAGGAAGGTGGATAATATGGAGATGAAGACCTGGGAGGGAAGGCAGAGGGGCAACATGAAGGAGACACTGAGGAAAGAGGAACTTATGCAAAAATGGCAGTGGGTGCTCCAGATTCGAGAAATGATTCAACTTTAGAGAAAATGGAAATGCAATAAAACAGTTGCCACAAAATACAAATAAACAAGCAAATAAAATGATTACTCTCTCATTCATTATTCATTTACTGTGCTTCCTCCTAGTGAACAGCACAGCCTCCTGTTTCCACTACTTATTTTATTCCTCTCTCTGTCTCCTTCTTTCTTTCTTTAAACATTGTGAGGAAAGTGAGGGAGGGCCCACACTTTCCCAAGTATTCTGAATCCTGGGTCTATCATTACCTAGTTCCTTTGAACCACAAGGATAATCTTAGGGACCAGCATGAGGATTAATGGTCTGCTGATCCCTAGCTTTTGCCCCTCTGCTGAGTGCCCCCTTTCTTCAACTTATATTAACCTCGCTATAGTGTAAGCTTCTAGAGAGCAGGACTGATGGGATCCTGACATAAATGCGGATCGGGTAAGTACAAGCGCCCTGGAGAACAGAAATGCATTAAGTGACAAGTCTATAGGGGGCATTCCCCAGGTAGGCGCAGACCTGAACACTGACCTGGGCCTGCTCTTCCTCCTACACTATTAGGAATTCTTCTGCGGGAATGGGGGTGAGGTGGGGGTTGAGTTCAAGGAACATTTTTCACATTTCCCAGTTCTCCTCTCTCGCACGTTCTCTCATATCTATCAAGCGGGGGAGCCCCGGGTACCCGCACTCAATAGCCACTAACACATATTTCTGGAATAAATGGATAGGTGGATGAAATACTTGCTCAATGGAAACTTCTTGTAGTTCCTCCCCGGCGAGAACTATAATCCGTAAAATCCCCACCATTTATTCCGAAAGTCCAAAACCGGTATCTATCCGCCGGGTACACGAAGGCCCCGCCCACCTTCGGGTGCAGGCCGCAAGGGCGCTCTCACACTCTGGCGGAGGGGTAGTCAAGTTCCGGGCCACAGTGCGCTTGCGCCGGACATCCTGCGGATTAGAGGAGGGGCGGGGCCTGCGGAGCAGAGGAGGGGCGGGGCCTGCGGAGCAGAGGAGGGGCGGGGCCTGCGGAGCTCAGCCTGAGATGATAAGGAAAATATGGAAAGGATCGGAATGGCATTCAGCTGGATCCGTTTAGTGGCAGTGGGGCAGTTTAGCGGCTGTTTCCAGGGTACTCAAAGAGAACCTGTTGGGAACTTACCTGAATTTACATTTTTACTGATTTTGCCTTTTTTTTCCCCCCCAATTAAGCTTAGTGGTCAAGAACTGATGCTTTGCAGAGCCCAGTCTGTTCTGATGGAATGGGAGCCTCCTTGTGGCCTTGGGCAATTTACCTGGCCAAGATTCATTGTCATCTCTATAAAAATGGAGCTGATAATAGTTATGGCCCTCACAGGACTTTTGTGAAGATTACATTTAACAGTATGTGTAAAGTGCTTAGCATAGTGCCTGGCACAAAGGAAATGCCCAATAAGTGGTAAGTGCTATTATTGTCATCAGTGTTAATAGCATAATAATTATCATAATATGTTTTTGTGTGTGTGCCAGGATCTTTTGTATGCAACTGCTATGCTGGTAATCTTTGGAAAATATCAGAGAACATGAAAAATAACAGGAAATTAAAGACTAGAAGATGTCCTGATTTTAGAAAAGATAAAAAAAAAAGTAGATCTTGAAAAATGGAGTCTGGTAATCTTGACTTTTACTGAGCACCAATACAAACCCAGGATGGATCATACCAAAGGCAGAGTGAATCTTTATAAAAGGAACCAATATCCACTATGAAGCAATCTGCACTCTCGAAGAACAAATAAAGCAAGCCAGATTAACTTTTTTGGGTGAATAGTAAGCTGATTGCTCAGTGGGAAAACTTTCTATCTCTTCTAGATCTAAGTCTTTGCAAGAAAGATCTCAGCCTTAGATGCTGCCCTGAGTTCCCATTGTGGTTCAGCAGGTTAAGAACCCAACATACTGTCCATGAGGATGCAGGTTCGATCCCTGGCCTCACTCAGTGGGTTAAGGGTCCAATGTGGCCACAGCTGCAGTGTAGGTCACAGATGCAGCTCAGATCTGGTGTTGCCGTGGCTGTGGTGTATGCCAGCAGCTGCAGCTCCAACTTGGAACCTAGCCTGAGAACTTCCATATGCCACAGGTGTGGCCCTAAAAAGGGAAAGGAAAAAAGAATTTAAAATACTGCCCCATTGTAAGTGCCTTTCCTGTCAGCAAGTCTCTTTCCATTTCTCTTTTTTTTTTAATTTTCCCAGCTTTTTAAAAAAATTTTTCTCCTGTTATATTTTTTAAGTATAATTGATTTATACTTGTTGTGCCAATTTCTGCTGTACAACAAAGTGACCCAGTCATACATACATATTACATTCTTCTCATACTTTCTTTTTTTTTTGTCTTTTTTTTTTTTGTCTTTTCTAGGGCCACACCTGCAGCATTTGGAGGTTCCCAGGCTAGGGGTCAAATTGGGGCTGTAGCCACCAGCCTAGCCAGAGCCACAGCAATGTGGGATCTGAGCCATGTCTTGAACCTATACCACAGCTCACAGCAATGCCGGATCCTTAACCCACTGAGCGAGGCCAGGGACCAAACCCGAAACCTCATCGTTCCTAGTCGAATTCGTTCACCACTGAGCCAGGACGGGAACTCCTCATACTATATTTCATCACTTTCTTTCCTGAGAGATTGGATATAATTCCCTGCGCTGTGCCGTAGGACCTCATTGGTTATCTATTCCATCTCTTTCCATTTCTGACATAAATCCTAACAAATAACTTTTAGTTACATAGGTAATATGTGAATACCTTTATGTTGTAAAAAATTCAGAAATTCAAAATGAAGAGAAAATCCCCCAACATCCCCTCTTAATTCTGTTCCCACCCACACTCATCAGTTTAGTGTGCATCTTTTTCAGATACTTAAAAATCTATCTCTACAAGGATTTGTAGCAGTTAGGACATTATTCTGCCAACTTAGTACCCAACAGAAGAAAGCAGTTTATTTATTTCATTCAAAAGAAGCCCAAGGGCAGGCAGCACAGAGAGAGCATTCTCTTTCTGTCTTGGTTTCACCATTCTCAGGCTTGTCTTCATGGTCACAAGGTGATTACTGCTTCTCTAAAAGTGAGTCCATGTACTAGACAGGGAAGGACAAAAGCCATCTTGTGAAGCTTTATATCTTAATTTAAGCAAGGAAGCCTAGGGATTTCCTGTTGTGGCTCAGCAGTAATGAACCTGACTAGGATCCATGAGGATGCCGGTTCGATCCCTGGCCTTGCTCAGTGGGTTAAGGATCTGGCATTGCTGTGAGCTGTGGTGTAGGTCGCAGATGCAGCTTGGATCTGGCATTGCTGTGGCTGTCAGCTGCAGCTCCAATTGGACCCCTAGCCTGGGAAATTCCACATGCCACAGATGCAGCCCATTAAAAAAAAAGAAAAAAAAGAAACAAAGAAAAGAAGGAAGCCCTAATAGAATGTTTACGTACAACTCGTTGGCCATACCATATCACATGAACCCCTCTATCAACAAGGTGATCTAGGGAGGTAATTTACCTTTCAAGTATTTAAAGTATAGCATGGCATAGTAAAAGTGAGCTGTGACTATCTTTTGGGTAACCAAATTTTTAGTGTCTGCCATAGAAATACAGGTAATGGTTTTGCTTTTTCCATTGATGAACTCACACTGTATAGATTTTTTGCACTTGCTGAGTTTTTTTGGCCATATGAATGAGAACTTTCCAATATGGCCTATGTGATACTTCCTTGGTTCCTTTAGCTGCTGCATAATACCGTTGTTTCATTATTCTAAGATGCACTTTTTCATTCACATTTTATGATCTCTAAAATTGGTATGGATCTTATAGTTGCTGTCAGTTAGGCAGCAGTAGTGATGTAGTTATCATTGCCTGCTGGATATGCTTCAAAACTTGCAGAATGGATGTTAGCAGCCTGGAATATTGATGATTCTGAGTCTAAACATGATTCGGAAGGTTCAGACTATAAGAAGATTTATATATGCTTTAATCAATTTATTTTATGAACACTTCCATTTTAATGTATGCATGAGGATGCTATGAAATTAAAAACCTATGTCTTAAGTCTCATTTGGCTTTTGGAGTAAGTATAAAAGAAAAACTACAAATGATAAAAAAGCTTTTGCTCACAGTTTAATTAGGAGCATCTTTCTTAATGATACATAGAATAATGATGTCTATAATTGATGACATCTTGAAGTGGATGAAATATGATGTTCTATGCTATGGCTATTCCGTAGTTTGACCATTTTTCTATCAATAGTTGTTAAATTTTAAATTTTTTTCCAATAATGCTTCAGTAGACCTTTTTTCATGCCTTTTCCCCATATGTGCAAACAGTATTTTTCTAGATGCCTAGAATTGCATATTTAAAAATTCTAATAGCTACTGCCCTCCTCCAAATCCATAACTCCAGTCTAATATTGAGAAAAACTTAGGAATATCCTATAAAATACTTTTTTTTTTCTCGATTTCTTGGGCGGCTCCCACAGCGTATGGAGGTTCCCAGGCTAGGGGTCGAATCGGAGCTGTAGCCACCGGCCTACGCCAGAGCCATAGCAATGCAGGATCCAAGCCGCGTCTGTGACCTACACCACAGCTCACGGCAACGCCAGATCCTTAACCCACAGAGCAAGGCCAGGGATTGAACCCGCAACCTCATGGTTCCTAGTTGGATTCGTTAACCACTGAGCCACGATGGGAACTCCCCTATAAAATACTTGACTGATAGTCCTCAAAATTGTCAAAGTCCAGTGAACTAAAGATAGTACAGTGTTCCCATATACCTTCACACCTAGCTTCTTCTTTGTTAACCTCTCACATTAGTATGGAAACTTTTTCACGGTTAATGAACTAATATTGATACATTATTATAAACTCAAGCTCATACTGTATTCAGATTTCTTTAGTGTTTGTGTAGTATCCTTTTGCTGTTGCAGAGTCCCTCCACAATCACACATTATTGTCTTTAATCATCATGTCCCCTTATGTTCCTCTTGGCTGTAAATGTTTCTCAGACTTTCCTTGTTTTTGATGCCCTTCTTGTTTTAAAGAGTACTAGTTATGTATTTTGTCCCTCAGCTGGTCTTTGGTGTTTTTCTCACAATTAGACTGGAATTTGGGGGTTGGGGGTGGAAACACACAGGGGTAAACTGCCATTCTCATCAGCTCATTTCACAGGTACAGACTCTCAGCATCACTTATCATTATCGATATTAACCTTGATCACCCAGCTGAGGTAGCGTTTGTCTGGTTTCTCCACTAAAAAGTTACTCTTCCCTTTCCCCCTTTCGGTTCTGTACTCTTTCGTCACTATGCACAGCCCACACTTAAGGTAAGGGGAGTTAGGGAAGAAGGAGTATGTATGTATATAGTGAGACAAAGGTGTAACAGACAGAGGGAAATGGAGAGACAATGAAAGTCAGAGGCAGAGACATAGAAAGGCACAAAAAATTGACCTCACATGAGAGAGAAAAAAATTGGTTCCTAGTGGCTCTTAGGTTCCTGTGAGGCTTTGTTTAACTTGGGTGGCTACTATTTTTCAGTACACCTAAAATTAGAGAGTTTGCATAAATCTCTGTTCCTTGCCACTAGAAAAGCCTGATGAACACAGTCTCTAATGCCCATACTTAATTCAACTTTAGGGAGACTGGATCTGGCCAGTTGAAATGGGTGGATAAACTAAACCCCAAGGTATTAATTTACAAAGAGATCTGCACTTTCTCAGAACTCTGGAGTAGTCAGGTTGGATGATCAGTGCTTTTTCCCTCTCTTAAGAAAACTTAAGTAGAAACAAGCTCATATGTCAAGACTGCTTGGTGAGACAATGAATTTCAACAAAAGGGAGACTAATCTCGAAAGGGGGAAAGGGAAGAATAACTTTTTAGTGGAGAAACCAGACAAACACTACCTCAGCTGGGTGATCAAGGTTAATATTGGTAATGATAAGATAGCTTATTCTCAATAAGCTATCAGAGTTCAGTGCATCACTCACCTCCATCATGGGAATAGACCTCCTGTACTTGAGGAAGGGACAAATTACACCATGGGATGAGTGACTCCTATGGCTTCCTTTGACTCCACCCTTTTATTAACTCCACAGAGAAGTTATAGCAGCTTTATTATTAACAATATGGGGTTGGCTTGTGGCACAGTGGGTTAAGGATAGTGTTATCACTGCAGTGGCTTGGGTCCATGGTCTGGGAACGTCTACACATTGTGGGTGCAGCAAATAATAATAATAATAATAATAATAATAATAATAAAAAATAATGGCTAATGTTTATTGACTTTTATGTAATTTGCACTGTACTAAGCCTTTTACAAATGCAATACCTTATTGAATTCTCAAACAATCCTATTAAGTAGGGTCACTTAACACATAAGACTCACAAAGTCTAGGAAGCTTGTCCAAAAGCAGAGAATAAGGAGGGAGCTAAGTTAGGGAACAAGAGAGCTGGGAGGGCAGTGACCACATCGCACATCATAAGATACCCCTGAAACATTTGTTTTGGAGATAGTTTACTCTCTTGATTTGAGGAGGAGATACATGATTAAATATTGAGTTTTCTGTTTCCTTAGCAGCATTTCTGCATGTGGTTCATGTCAATCATCATTATTTAAAATAAGCAATGACAACAAAAATAATAATGATACTGATCACTTATTGAAGTCAAGACTAGATGCTTTCATCCACCCTGCCAGGTAGGTATTATTATTCCTACGTTAGAAATGAGAAAACTAAGAGATCTAAGAGGTTAACTTAGTTTGCAAAAATATAAGCAGTGAAATCAGGATTCACATTACTTTCTGTTTCTTAGTACTTTCCCCCCATGGTACCACCTGTCAATCAAATTTCCAATCTAAATCAACTTTCTGTTTTCACGCCTCAATAGTTTTCCTTTGACTGTATCCCCATTAAAAAGGAAATTGTCATGGATGTCTAACATGGCTCTACAGTGGAAAACTCTAAGTGGAAATGGTGTACTGCCTTGGATTCCAGTGAAGTGAGTGTCACGGAATTTATTTGCCAATAGCAGCTCCCTCCAGATGGTCTTGGTTTCCAAGTTCTCTGGACAATTTCAAGCTACTTGGACACCAGACAAATTGTTAAAAAAAAAGGAGCAGTATAACTCTAAGTTAGAGAAAGGGTCCTTATTTTTAATTGGTGCTTCTCTCCCTAGAAGTGTTTAGGTGTTTCTTTGCAGTCAGAAGACCTGGCTCAGCCTCTTAGCGTCTGGGTCATGTGCAGCTAGGTTGTGGGAGCTGGGAGGGTGGCAATAGCCTCATGTATATTCAAGGAATAAGAAAGAAAGAAAGAGAAGAGAAAAGAAAAGAAAGGAAAAGAAAAATAGCCAGTGTTGGTGAGGTTGTGGAGAATTTGGAATCCTCATGTATTGCTGGCTGGAATGTAAAATCATTCATTTAGCCAGTATGGAAAAACTTTTTGGCCGTTCCTCAAAAAACTAAACATAGAATTACCCTATCCAGCAAGCCTAATCCTAGGTGTATACCCCAAATAACTGAAAACATATATACAGACAAATACATTTACAGGCATGTTCAGAGCAGCACCATCCACAATAGTCAAAGGGTAGAAATGACACAAATATCCATTAATGGATACATGTATAAACACATTGTGGTATACAAACAATGGAATATTATTTAGCCATAAAAAGGAATGAAGTACTGATACATGCTACAATCTGGAGGAACCCTGAAACACCATGTGCAATGAAAGAGGCCAGACAAAAAAGACTACATACCAGTCCATTGATGTGAAATGTCTAGAAGAGGCAAATCTGGAGAGACAGAAAATAATTAGTGGTTTACTCAGGGTTGAGGAGAAGAGGGAATAGGAAGTGAGTGCTATGTGTGGAGTTTCCTTTTGGGGTAATAATATTTCAGAACTAGACAGAGAAGATGAGGTTGTTCAACATTGTGAATGTAATGAATACCACTGGATTGTTGATTTTAAAAAGGTTATTTTTATGTCAGATGAATGTCATGTTAATTAGAACAAGGGAAAGCTCAACAGCCCTCTCTGCCCTTCTGAGCTTGGAATCTTCCCAAGGATTCTGGGAAAAGAAACACCTAGCCCCTATCCTTGTCGGGGTACGGTGAAAGGTGGTTTGTCCTACAGTTGGATATGTTGTAAATTCATTCGTCAGCACATAAATTCCAATTTACTCAGCATACAGTGACTGAACCAGGTCCTGGGCTGCAGGAGTTATAGTCTACCCTCTGAGCGCAAAGCCTAGGGGGAGACACATCTCGCAAATTAAAAAAACAAAACAAAACAAAACTCCGAGATGAACCCAGCAGAGTGTTGGCTACTCAAGTAGTCAGGTACCCGGAAAGAAAAGGAGCCTTTATCCGACGGAGAGCTTGGATTGAGCTAATTTGTGCCCATGGCCGCCAAATCCCTTGCGACAAATGCATTCTTTTGTTGTTCTTCATGGAAATGAAACAGTCTTTAAGGCCCTTCAGGAGCTTGTCCACTAAGGTGGGAAGAGGGAATTCAATTAGCACAAGAAAGTCAGCCTAGAGGGATAGGGGTGAGTAGGCTGGGGTCCCTTTTGCGCCCCGCCCAGAGCCGCAGGGGAGCCGGCGGCCCAGGCTTGGGGAGGTGGGGACTGCGCGGGGCCGCGCTCCCGCCCTCCTCGGCGCCGGCGGACCCGCAGGCGGCCGGCAGCCCGCGAGGGGGCGGCGGCTCCCGGGCTTTGTGGCCGCTGCGCGCGTGGCGGGACCTGGCCGGCCGGGGGCGCGCCACCGCTGCCCGGCGCTCCGGAGCCCGCGGCCCTCCCGGCGGCCCAGCCTGCCAGAGGAGCCGAGGCCGCCCGCGCTCGCATCTCGCCGGCCCCTCCCCCGATCGCCGCGGCCGCCGCGCCGCCGCTGCAGGTAGGAGGCTCCCCGGCCGGGCTGGCTGCCTCGGGGCGGGGGCGCGGGCCTGGGGTCGGCGGAGGCGCGGGCCAGGCGTGCCGGGGCCGCGGGGCAGCCTGGGCGGGCTTCCGGCCCAGGCGCCACGACCCCTGCCCCGCAGGCCCGGTGGCAGACTCCGCGCGTCCTGATGGGACTCGGTGAGTGGAGCCGGCCTGCAGCGTACAAAGCCCCAGGGCGCAGATCTCCGGGAGATGAGGCGGCGCACTGGGGTTGGAGGACTCTAGACCTCCGGGGACTGAGGAGCCGTTTGGGAGGAATCCAGATGACCCACAGTCCCCAGGTCTATCCATCCCGGGGTCCCCACTGTATGCTGGGCACTGTGCTCGGCGCTTTTCCATACTTGTCTCCTTTAAGACCTCTTGTGCCCCTTTCAGGGGTGTAATGGGGAGGGATCCCTTACTCGGAGGCCGAAAGCAGAGCATCCCATCGATGACTGCCTGACCTTGGGAAAGCGCCTTTACTCCCAGCCCTGGGTGCTGCTTCTGTAAATGGGGGTGAGATTGGGGGCCAGTGGCGGTGGAGTGCTCGGGGTAATGCCTGCACTCCCAGTCGCTATTGTGAGAGGCGTACCTATGATCATTTAATGTACATAAATGATCATAGCTAAATTTTGAGTACTTTCTATGTACCAGGCCTTAAGTACCAAACAGTTGGCATGAGTTACCTAATTAAGTCATCGCACTAGCGCTGTGGATGTAGCTACTGTAAATTGCACAAGTAATCTTTATTTAGGAATAGGAAATGGAGAAGAATTTGGTCTCCCTGTTTTGATTCAGGAGATTGGGTATTTCTTAGGCATCATAACATTTTAGATTATAAATGTTTCTGCAGTATCAGGAGAGTGATTATAGGATGCAGGGATGTGTTTGTCACACTTTCAAATCCAGGAGATAGGATAATATCAGGGCTAGGGGTCTTCATTTCAGCATGCATGTCAGGTAAGTCAGTTGTGACATAGTTCCTGAGTCAGGACTGAGGATGCTATAGGAGTTTGGGGCCAGAGAGAGACAAGGGGTGGACTGGGAGGAGAAGGGAGGATTCTAAAGCTCTGGAAGAGGATCTGGAGGAAGGGACCAGGATCCACCACCCCAACAGCTTTCTGGACCAGGATTCCGTCCTGTCTTTAGAGACCAAGCATCCTGTCTGAAGGAAGGGGAGGAAGGGATCCTGGGGTGAGATCAGTGACTTGTCTCTTCTTACTCCCAAGCCACTCCCGTAATATTCATATGGATGGAGAGTTCAGTGATGAGGCCTCCCAAAATGTCATGGTTTTTCTTCTCATGATTCTTGAAATTCTTTTAATATGCTTGAGGATATTGGAACACTCACCCACCCTAAAGGTTGGTAAGATGCTTAAAATACAAAGACCTAATGATGTAATGAAGGAGTAGGGTTTTGTTTTTGCTTTTTTAAGGGCCGCACCTGTGGCATTTACAAGTTCCCAGGCTAGGGTTCGAATCAGAGCTGCAGCAGCCGGCCTACGCCACAACCACAGCAATGCCAGATCTGAGCTGTGTCTGCACCTTACACCACAGTGCACAGCAACACCGGATCCTTAACCCATTGAGCGAGGCCAGGGATGGAACCCACATCCTCATGGTTACTAGTTGGATTCGTAACCTGCTAAACCCCAACGGGAAACTCCAGAAGGAGTGTGTTTTGAATACAATTCACTTGGCTAGAGAAGAGTGGGCCTGAGGAGATTATCTGGGGGTTCAATTTGGAATGGGGAAAACTGGAAGGCTTTGGACCCTGAAGAAGGAAGGGAAAGGCAGGAAGGCCCAGGGACTGCACCAAGGGAACAGAGGGTAGAAGGAGAGCTGAGGACTCCATAATACCATCCGCAGAATGCTCACACAGACCAGTCAGTGCTCAGCTACCCAGAAGGCACTCTCTCCTCTCCCAGTGTGTGAACATGTCATACTGGAGTGTTGTGGAAAGTTGGGGCTGGACTCAGCCAGACTTTTCTCGAGTGAGCAGGAAAGGTTTCTTGGAGAAAGGTTGTTTTAAAACCAGTCATGGAGTTCCCGTCGTGGCTCAGTGTTTAACAAATCTGACTAGCATCCTTGAGGACGCAGGTTTGATCCCTGGCTTTGCTCAGTGGGTTAAAGATCTGGCATTGCCATGGTGTAGGTTGCAGACGCAGCTCGGATCCCTGCGTTGCTGTGGCTGTGGTGTAAGCCTGGCAGCTGCAGCTCCACTTTGACCACTAGCCTGGGAACCTCTGTATGCCTCAGGTGCCGCCCTAAAAAAAAGGCGGAACCCCCCCCGCAAAAAAAACCAACCCAGTCCTGGAAGGAGAGTGTGTGTGGTCATGTAGTGATAAAGGTAGGAAGCAGTATGTTTAGTGGAAAGAGCAGTAGCTCTGGAGCAACACAAGTGAGGGGTTCGAGTCCTAGCTCTGTCATTTCTCAGCTGTGTGATTTTCGTGAGGATTAAACAATGTTTCTTCGCATGCGGAGTGGGGAGCTCAATAAGCTCTTGGACTTTTTTCTCTGTCTGTGGTGACATTTGCTTAACACTTGCCTGCTGAATACCAATCTTACGCTGAGTCATATGCTTCATGCCAGGGATGTAGAGATGAGTCAGAAATTATGTATTTCCCTTAGGAATTTCCCAGCCTAGTAAGGGAGATGGACACAATGAGCAAATTACAGAAAATATAGGAAGTGCTACAGTACAGTCATGTACGCCTGGCAGTGAGCTCACAGAATATTAACTTGTTCATTCTGGATAGAATACTGAGGGCCAGTCTATCTCTTTAATGAGATTTAACAAGGGGAGACATGATCATAGACAGGTTTTTTGTGTGTTTTTGGCCATGCCTGCACAATGTGGAAATTCTCAGGCCAGGGATTGAATCTGTGCCACAGCAGCAACCCAAGCCACTGCAGTGACAACACTGGATCCTTAACCTACTGGGCCACAAGAGAATTCCTATCATAGAGGTTTTGAATGCTACATGACCTCCTACCTTCTTTTATATCTTTGTCTTGTCATTGCTCTGATATTCTCTCTCTTAAAAAAAAAAATCTAGTTGCAGTATGTGCATAGTTTTGTAAACTGCCTCAAAACTCATTTTAGAAGGAAGCTGTTATAAATAAAATAAGCATAACAACCTGGGTGTTAGTTGAAGAAGGCTTTGGAAAATTTTCATGACAGTTGGACCTTGAGGGATGATGTGCCCTTGGTGGACCTTGGGGTAAAGGATTCCAGCTAGAGGAAGCCCCATGTCCAGAGGCATGAGAACACAGCAGGTTCAAGGGCATGAAGGTGAGTTTGGTCTGACTGAGTTGAAATGCACATGGGAGGAAAGGGAGGTTTGGGTGGGGTATGGGGGCTCACTGTAATCTGGGACAGACCTGGAAAGGCCTCAAATGCCATGTGAGCAGTTTGGATTTATCACTTAGGCAGTGGGAGAGATGTCAGAGGTTTACAGGTAGGACTATGGCATCGTCACAGTGTTTTAGGAAGACCCCTCTGGGAGCTGTATGGAGGAGCCGCAAGTTTGGGTGATCATTTTGGGGGATGGACATAGGCAGGGAGGATGGCAGAGAGAGAAGAGATGTTGAGGTAAAATGTAGAGTAGGGCTTGGTTCCATGTGGTGGAAGAGCACACTGAAGTTTCTGCTTTGAGCCAAGTTAATGTGGCTGAAGTCATCAGAAATCAGGAGGTTTGCGGGTGGTGCAATAATTTGTTTGTTTTTGGAGATTCCTGAGGTCCCCATAATGGACAGCTAGATAGAGGTGGTGGGCAGAGAGTTGGAAATGTGTGTGGTGCTAGAGAGGATGGGGCTGGAGAGATGTTCTCCTTGACACCCCCACTTTCTTTTGCACAAACACCAAGAATCAACTGTGTGCCAGAGATACACATAACATATGATTCCAAGCCTCAGGAGCTCACACTTAGATAAGGGGGACCCTTGAGAGTATGGATAGATTGCAGTACAGAGTAATTCTGAGGGCTGCAGGGAAAGGTAAATACTTGGGACCCTTGGCCCAGAGATTGGAGAGCTGCTGTTGCTGAAGTCGTGGGAGGAGAGAGTCCTCACAGATGAGAAGCAGGCTGGAGTGAGAGCACCTGCCTACAGGGACTTTCTGCATTGTAGAAGCACTTCCTGTGGAGGGTACTGTAATAGTGATACGAGGGAATCTCAGGGAGACTGGGAGGGGGTGGGGAGAAGGCTTAGGATGGAGCTGTCAGGAGGGGAAGGAAGGGGTGGGGACTTTTAAGAACTTTCTTCTGGTTTACAGAGGGCACTGTGAGGGTAGGAGGATGGGAGTCGGGAGCTCTTGCCTTAAACACAAGGCACCGTCGCACTCAGACACAGATGGTAAAAATAAACCCCTCCACGTTCCAGGGCCGCCTGGAGTGGGTGCTGGAGAGGAAGAGGAGGGAGAGCCTTGGAGGAAACAAGTGTAGTGCTAGGTTTAGACTGAAAAGCCCTCAAAGGGGAAAACTGAGATGGAGAGGGCACAGGTGAGTGGCCGACCTGAGTAAGATGTCTGAACATGTGACAGCAGGTACTTGGAACAGTCATGTCTGATTAGTTTTACCGCTGCCTGAAATGAAATCATGACAGCATTTTCGTTGTAGCGAGGGGCTTAAAAATTTGGCATACAATACAACAGTATTTACAAGAAGTCAGGAAATGACTTTTATTAAGATAAATCCTTTATAAAAGGAGAAATTTAAGGTAGTAGAATGTCTATAAAGAATTAATAAAAAATGCAGATGGCAAGCAGATTAGTGTCAACATATATACCACAAATATTTGAGTGCCTACTGTGTACCCGAGGCTCTTCAAGGAGCTGGGGCTACAGTAGTGAACAAGAGATCAGAGCACCTGCTTTAGACATTTCACTTGGAACTCTTTAACCTATAATAGAGTTAAACCTTCGTATGGACCTTAACTCCTCTAAAGTGCTGAGATCACTTTATACTGTGGTAATACTCTTTTTCATTGGCTAGTAGATCCACTAACCTCATAAATAATCAGAAAATACCATATATGCATATTTGGCAGAAAACTGTGGAAATCAGGTTGCAGGAAAGCCATTGTGGCAGCAGCGGACCGTCGTCAACACTGGATGGGGCTTTAGGGAACACCTGTTTAAGCTTTATCATTTAGAGATGAGGAATCAACAGTCAGGGAGGAAAGGGGACTTGCCTGATGTCACAAAAGTGAGTTTTCATTTGGGGTAGTGGGGAAAGGCTTGAGGATACCTAGCAAAGGGGCATCTTGCTGGTGAGATAGTGGAGGGAGGAGATGTGGAGGGAGGGGTTGAAAACTAATAATGAAGCTTCACGTTTAGCTCCCCCAGGAACCCCCACACTTTGCTCTGGGCCTCAGTTTTCTCGTCTCTAAAGTGAGAGGATTAGTCCCTTTTTAGTTTTAACATGTTAGGCTCTAGGTTGTTTCTGAGTCAGGAAACGGAGTCAATGGACAAGGGTAGGAAATAGCCTCTCATCTCTTAAGAGCAAACTCAGCACCCATAACCTGTGGCCAGGCCTCCCTTCAGGGAGTGGGCGCCACATTCCCAGCAGCTCACCCACCAATTCTGTATGCTGCTGCTTCTCTCTTTCCCAAGTGGCCCTCCTTTTTTCTAATGCTGATTCTAATTCCAGTCTATTCTGATGAGAATTACAGTCCCTATTCTAGATCCTGCCCAATCCTGGGCACATCTCTGTCACACTGTCTTGTCACCAGAGCATCCACAGTACACTGTTGTGTTCTGTCTTCACTGGACTGTGAGCCCCTCGATCTTAAGGAATACCCCTCTCTCCAGTGTTTGCATATGTAAGTGCTCTGCGTATCCTCTTTCCCTCTGCTTTCTCTTGATCCCCCACCCTAATGTGGACACGTGCATGTCTGGCCCATTTCTCACTTTGAAACAGTCCCTGGTGTGCACCCCCTCCTTTCCATGAACATAGCCACCACGCAGAGTCCAGGCCCTTGCTTATCAACCATCTATCTGAGGGATGTCCTTCAGCTATCTCTGTTCATACCCTGTATATGCTTAAAGATCTCGCTCCATCCTCTTGTTCATGAAGAGTACACATTCACCGCCTCCCTCCTCTGAAGGCCCAGGGTGCTTTGGCCTTTATGATGGCATCTGTTTCAGTGTGCCTCTCCTTTTGGTTCTGCATGCCGGTGCTCCTTCCAGACTACGTGGTTCAGCTTTGTCTTTCTATCTCCCACATATTCTAGGGTAGTTCTGAGCCTTTGATGAGATTCATTACGTATTTATTGAATTGTGTGTCTAGCAAATAAAAGAGCCCATAAACACTTGACTATATATTGTATTTAGGCCACTGTTCTACTTTTGGAAACAGTTCAGTATGGGCGAAAGGGGTGGAGAGAACTAAAATTTACTGAAGCTCTAGTCTGTGCTGCTTCTTTCCTCCCATTTGCAGGTCAGTTGTGTAGAGATAAGGCTGGATGGGGTATTAACCCCATTCTACAGATGAAGGATTAGAGGTTAATTGACTTGCTCAAAGTCACACAGCTAGGTGAGTGCTAAAATCAGGATTCGAACCCAGGTTTTCTGCATGCAGTGTCTTGGTTATTTCACTTCACTTTATTTTATTTATTTATTTGGCCATGACCCTGGCATGCAGAAGTTCCCAGGCCAGGGATCAAACCCATGCCAGAACAGTGATTCAGCCACAACAGTGACAACGCCAGACCCTTAGGCACTAGGCCACCAGGGGACTCCTCACTCACTTTAAGAGCAGTAGTGCATTATGATCCTAACATCTGTCTGAGGTCTCTGTGTCACAAATTCTTAGTCATGGTTCCCATCCTGAGTCCTTCTTCCTTCTTTCCTTTCTTTCTTTCTTTGCCATACCTACAGCATGCAGAAGTTCCGAGGCCAGGGATTTGAAGCTGCGCCACAGCTATAACCAGAGCCACAGCAGCGATATGCAGGATCCTTAATCTGCTGAGCCATGAGGGAACCCCCTATGTATTGATTTCATAGAACTCCTTTTTCTACAAAGGGCAGTAGAATTAAGATCTAACCAGTTTTCTCTCGTTTTTGCTCAAATTTTAGAACTTAATTTGATCCTCGATAGACTTAAAACATCATTGAATGGTATATTAGCCAGGCCTGCCGTGATAAAATACTATAGACTGAGAAGCTTAATCAACAGAAATTTATTTCTCACAGTTATGGAAGCTAGGAAATCTAAGACCAAGGTGCCCAGCAAGGTAAGTTTCACTCTGAGGCCCCTTCTCTTGGCTTATAGGTGGTGGCCATCCCTCTGTGTGCCCACATGCCCTCTTTGTGAGCCATGGGGTTGGTGGCAAGCTCTCTGTCTTTTCTTATGAGGGCAGTAATCCTCTTGAACCAAGGCCCAACCTTATGACCTCATTTAATCTTAATTATTTCCTTAAAGGCTCAACCTCCAAATACAGTCAATGGTATTTAATGTAGTCAATGTTAACATTGCAATAAATGAATTTGGGGGGTATACAAACATTCAGTCCATAACAGATGGATTTTTAAGGTGAATATTAAATGTACTCATTATAATCTTCTCATGGTTTAGTCAGTGTTACAATTCAGGGAATTGTGCTTATTGTTTCCTCTTTGTTCTTTCACAGTCATTAGAATACCTGCTATTTTACATAGTCTTGTCTATGGGTCTTTACCTAGCCTGAGACAAACTTCCATTGCATTTCATTTTTGCTGTTTCAGATGAACATTTTTACTTTAATGTAGTTTTTGGCGTCCTGATTGTTTTATCATGTATGTTACTCATTCCTTGCATGGTGGGCAGTTTTATATTTATATCATAATACGTTCATTCATTAAATTTTGCTGAGGGCTCACTATGTGAGGGCTCTTTTACTACACTCTGGGCTGCTTGTTGTGCTACAACCATGCATAAGAAAGGGTAGCCCCTCTGTCTAGCAGAACAGCAGACAAAAAAAGATCATTAGTACTGAGCAGAATTGGGGGGCAGGGTAGGGCAGTTGCTAATAAAAGCTGATACAGTGGGAAAAGGCTTGTTATGTTGTCATCTATAGCCAATTATGGACATTGCTCAGCCATTTTAAGCTAGAATGTGCTTTATAGCCTGGAAGTTTCTATTAATAAGCTTCGCCTGGAGATCTCTTTCTTTGGGAAATGTTTGTTTACTTAGGACTGTCAGGTGCTCAAGCAGAATGTCAGCGTTCTGTTCCCCTGAGGCATGGACCATTTTAAAGCTTCATATTATTGCTACAGTTACTTTTCAAATGTACATTCTTAGCAGATAAACAGTGGAATTTACTTCAGAATCCTGGTTAGAGTGAGAGAGGTGCACCTGAGTGGGGGCGAGGAGTGGTAGACCCTTGGCTTGAGACATAGAAGTGGGGAGGTGATGGGTATGGGGAGGGAAGAATCAACAGATGTGGACAGAAGCTTGCACAGCTCCCCCTGGTTGCTCTACCCTAGGACTTGTCCCTGCTGACAGATTGCTAATTGACATGTAATTTGAGCATGTAATTTGGGCCCTAGAGCCTGTCACTAGGTCTGCAAGAAGAAGGCTAAGCAGAGCCTGGAACAGCGCCGGCATGGAGTCAGACTTGGGTTTGAATCCTGGTTCTGCTACTTACTATTTGTGTGACCACAGGCAAGTTAACAGCCTCACTTTTCTGATCTGGGAAATAGGAATAATAATTGGTTACTGGGGATAAACAGCCTGCCTCATGAGACTGTTGGGAGCCATTGGGGACCTTTGGGGTACACTATCTTATCCCAGAATCCCTTTATAGCCCGCAGGATGCAACCACATGGCTGAGGGAGGCCTGCTGTTCTACAAAATTAAGCAAAATAAATTGGTAACTCTGGATTTACTTAGCTAGTGATTAAATAACAGTTTTGTTAATGGGCTATTAATGGTCCCCAGGTGTTGGTAATTCTAAGTATTTGCGTTTGAGAGTGGTTGTATAATTTCTTCTGGTACTGTTCATAAAGTTATTTTTTTAACCGGTGTAACAAATGATGCTCTCAGGGACTATTTTGGGGAGGATTAAATGCTATAGTGAGTATCAAGCAGTTAGTATAGTGTCAAACCCACAGTAAAGGCTCAATAAAAGTTATCTGCTACTGTTATTATTGCTGTTATTAGAGATTCAACTGGCCACACTTAGGTTAAAGTCTTTTATAAATTTAGATGCCTCACTAGCCCACCACCACCTGGTGGCAGCTAGTGGTACTGCATACATTATGAGGAAGAATTATTGCCGGGAACTAATTCCATGTGAGTTCAGTTCCACTAAGTATCACAGGGACTTTGTTCAGTCAGAGTGTGGCTTATTTGCCTGAGAGCTGCAATTCATGTATCACTAAACAATGAAGGGACATTTTTCACCTCCACAGTTGGCATAGATTTAAAAAATGTTAACAGCAGAAGTCAAGGAAATGGTAATGTCAATTGGTATACCATTTCTGGAGGACAGATAGTAATGAAACGAAGTCTTAAGTGTTTTTATCTTTTGTGGCAACCATTCCTCTTCTAGGAAGTTATCTTGAAGAAATAATCAAAGATAGAAAAAAATTTTACTTAGAAAAAATGTAGGAGTTCCCGTCATGGCTCAGTGGTTATCGAATTCGACTAGGAACCATGGGGTTGCAGGTTCAATCCCTGACCTTGCTCAGTGGGTTAAGGATCCAGTGTTGCTGTGAGCTGTGGTGTGGGTTGCAGACTCGGCTCGGATCCCACATTGCTATGGTTCTGGCATAGGCTGGCGGCTACAACTCCGATTCGACCCCTAGCCTGGGAACCTCCATATGCCATGGGAGCGGCCCAAGAAATAGCAAAAAGACAAAAAACAAAAAGAAAAAATGTATAATGTATAAAATAGCATTACCTATAATAGAACAAAAGAGGGGAAGTTCTTGTGTGGTAAGTGAGTTAAGGATCCAGCATTGCCGCAGCAGTGGCACATGTTCGATCTCTGGCCAGGGGACTTCCACATGCCATGGAGAGTGGGGTGGGGGGAGGAATGAAACAGGGAACAATCCCTTTTTCATTTGTGAATCAGATTCTCAATCCTTATAGCAGTGATTCCTTTTTTTTTTTTTTTTTTCTGGCCCTGCCTGTGGCATGTGGAATCCAGGGCCAGGGGTTGAACCTGTGCCACAGCAGCCACCCAAGCCGCTGCAGTGACAATGCCAGATCCTTACCCTGCTATACCACTAGGGAATTCCCTATAGCAGGGATTCTTAAAAAGAGTGGGGTATGGGGGAAGGTAGACCTCTCCGGGGTGGGGACAGAAGAGTTGGAAGGCATTAGATCAGAATCTGCTCTAGAGACTGTGTAGTTTAAAATCATTTAGTATACCTGTTAAGTTCATAATAAAAATCATAGGACATAAAGTTGGACATAGACGTCTTGGCAGATAAAGATAATACAGAAGAGAATGTGTGTTAATAAATTTCAATTTGGGAACACTGGTTTCTAAGAAATAGGAGTATTGATGAAAGCAGAAAATTAATTGTGGGCCTTTGGGGAGGAAGGGGCCTGGGTTGGATCATCCTAGGAACATTAGAGGGACATGACTGAAGCATAGGCCTGGGAATTTAGAAGTGCAGGGACATATCTCCAAAGATAAATTTCCCCTTGTTTAACTTTGCCGAAGAGCTGACGGCCAAACCATCTGTGACTTGTCTAAATCTCTTGATTTCTGATACTGATGTGTCCATGGTGAATGTGAGGCAGGATGCCTTCTATCTAGAGACACTGATCACACCCAACTTTAGCTTTTGGGAGGGCATGGTACATAGTGGGAGACCCTGATCAGGTTCTGTTGCTCTCATGTAAAACCCACATTCCTTAGCCTCAATTTTAAGGCTCTCGGATCTGGCTCAGGTCTAACAGATTTCAGTTATTTACAACTACAGTAATCCCTCCCTAGGCATAGTACGTGAATAGCTTACTTGTTATAGTGTGACTTTAAATCAGTGTACTGTAAACTTAACTGCCACAGACTTTTCCCCTTAACTGTCTATTATGGAACTTTTCAAATGTTCACAAAGATCAGGAGAATAATTTAATGAATCTTTGAGTACCCGTCACTCTTGTCGATGTTTGAATGTCCCACTTTTGACCAAGGAACTCCTTTCAAGTTACTTTCTAATTCTTTTTGCTACAGGTTTGTTACTTTTATTTTTTTTTAATTTTTTTTGTCTTTTTGCCATTTCTTGGGCTGCTCCTGCAGCATATGGAGGTTCCCAGGGGTCTAATTGGAGCTGTAGCCACCGGCCTACGCCAGAGCCACAGCAACGCTGGATCTGAGCCACATCTGCGACATATACCGCAGCTCACAGCAACGCTGGATCCTTAGCCCACTGAGCAAGGCCAGGGATCGAACCTGCAACCTCATGGTTCCTAGTCGGATTTGTTAACCACTGCGCCACGATGGGAACTCCAGGTTCGTTACTTTTAAATAGCCTACATCGGTAGTAACTTGATGCTTCCCTGTTATTCTGAAAAATCAGAGGCTTGGAGAACATAAGGAGGACTGGGCATGTTGGCCCTTTCCACTAAAAGGACACGCAAAGCTTCCTTCATTGCCACATTCTCTGTTGCTTGGAGACATTCTTGCCATAATGTATCTGAGAGATTAATTTTTTAGGAAGTATACTGTGATTAAAAGATGTGGGAAAGTGTGAGGTCGTAAAATGCACATAAGTTCAGTGAAATAAGACACTCATTAAGCATCCATTGTGTGAAAGATGCTAGTTCAGCACTGAGGAGGATGGCAAGATGACCTAGGGAGTCATGGTTGAGTAATTTGGAATCACTCAAGGTGAGAGCCCAAGAGATAATTGTGAAATGATCTTAAGAATACCAGATTATTCAAACTCATAGAAGCGGAGAGTAGAACAGTGCTTACTAAGGACTCGAGATGGGGGGGGTGGGGGAAATGGGGAGATGATTGTCAAAGGGTACAAAATGCAGTTGTGTAGGATTAATGTCTAGAGCTCTGATGTATGGCAGTTATGACTATAGCTAATAATAGTGTATGAATATTGGAAATATGATAAGAGATTTTAGGTGCTCTCATCACACACATAAAAGGTAACTACATGAGAAAAATGTTATATTATTGAGCTTGATTGTAGTAAGCATTTTACTGTGTATATCAAATGAAATTAATGTATGTTGAAATATATACAATTTTTATTAAAAATATAAAAGGGGAGTTCCCGTCGTGGCGCAGTGGTTAACGAATCCGACTAGGAACCATGAGGTTGCGAGTTCGGTCCCTGCCCTTGCTCAGTGGGTTAACAATCCGGCATTGCCGTGAGCTGTGGTGTAGGTTGCAGACGCGGCTCGGATCCCGCGTTGCTGTGGCCCTGGCGTAGGCCGGTGGCTACAGCTCCGATTGGACCCCTAGCCTGGGAACCTCCATATGCCGCGGGAGCGGCCCAAGAAATAGCAGCAACAACAACAACAACAATAACAACAACAACAACAAAAAGACAAAAAAAATATATATATATAAAAGGGTAAGTAGACTTTGATAATAAGGAGAAAATGTAATGTCATTTCAAATTTGTAAAATAATATAAAATTGATAACATTTCCTGTAATTTGTAAACAAAGACTTTAATGGAATATACATAATAAAAATGGCTGTTATTTTTTGTGTTTAAAACAATTACCAAACTATTCGGACAGCCCAGGTTCTTGACTTCTCAAAGTCACCATCTTTGTGATCTTGTGTGGTCCATTTCACCTTATTGGCCCTTAGTTCCCTCAGTTGAAAAGAAGGATGAGGAAAATGTGGTATATATGTACACAAAGGAATATTATTTAGCCCCCCAAAAGAAAGATATCCTGGCATTTGTGACAACATTCATAGACCTTGAGGGTATTATGCTCAGTGAAATAAATCAGATAGAGAAAGACAAATACTATATGATCTCACTTATATGTGGAATCTGGAAGGAAAGAAAAACTCACAGATAAAGAAAACAGACTGGTGGCTGCTAGAGGTGGGGGGTGGGGAAAATGGGTGAACGTGGCCAAAAGGTATAAACTTCCAATTATAAAATACATAAGTCCTGGGGATGCAATATACTGCAGGTATCCTATAGTTAATAATATTATATTGTATATTTGAAAGTTTATGAGAGAATATATCTTAAATGAAAAAATTATAACTGTGTGGTGATGGATGTTAACTAGATGTACTGTGGTAATCATATCACTATATATATATAAAAAATAATTATGTTGTGTATCTAAAACTAATGTTTTAAAATAGTTACTGTTATAAAATCTTTATTATCCATTCTTTTTTAAAATTAAAAAAATTTTATTGAAATATAGTTAAATTACAATGTTGTGTTATCTTCAGGTATCAACAAAGTGATTCAGATATATATATAAAACTGAATATATATATATATTCTTTTTTTACATTCTCTCCCATTATAGGTTATTATAAGATACTGAATATAGTTTCCAGTGCTATACAGTAGGTCCTTGTTGGCTGTCTATTGAAACTAATGTTATATGTCAAGGCTATCTCAATTTTAAAAATCCATTAATTGGTAAATGGATGTAGACTGTGTTACATCTATAAAATGGAATAACAAGAAATGAAGTATTGATATATGCTACAATGTAGGCAGACCTTGAAAACATTATGCTAAGTGAAAGACGCAAGTCACAAAAGACCTCATATTGAATTATTCCATTTTTATGAAATGTCCAGGAAAAAAAAAGAGGGACATTGGATTCAATCTCCAAGCATTTAGGCTCTTATACCTCTGAAATCATATTCATTATTTACATAGAACTGTACACTTTTTTTTTTTTGCTTTTTAGGGCTGCACCAGAGGCACATGGAGGTTCCCAGGCTAGGGGTCAAATTGGAGCTGCAGCCATAACAATGTGGGATCCAAGCTGCGTCTGTGACCCACACCACAGCTCACGGCAACACCAGATCCTTAACTCACTGAGCGAGGCCAGGGATTAAACCCGACTCTTCATGGATCCTAGTCAGGTTCATTAACTGCTGAGCCACGAAGGGAACTCCAGAACTGTACCCTTTTAAAAGTGGTCTTTAGACGTTAAGGATGACAGACTCCAAGCCCTTATTTTAAAGATGAAGAAACTGAGGTTCTTCTAGGAGCATGGACCTATTCAAGGACAGACATAGTGATGGGAATGTCACATCTTTTGGGGTGAGTTCTTAATGATTCTAAAATCTTGATAGTATTTACATTATCCGTCATATTTGATCACACAGTAGCTTCTCGTGTCTTCAGCTGTGACAAAACTTTGAGAGAGCTGTTTCATTCAAAAGCTGCCTAACATTATGAATTGGGAATTATCAGTTCCCTAACATTGAGCAGAAGTAAATACATTAGAGTTCCACACAGATGTTCAACTTTTCTTTTTTTTGCTCTCTGTACCAGATAATCACAAAATGGGCAAGATTTACAGAAAAGGATCCACTTTAAAGTAAAACCCCATTCCTGTTAAACTCGAATGTTTTCTTGAGAATATCACAATCCAACATTAATGGAAAAGAAAGTACTAAATTTCAGACCAGGGAATCGAGTCAGGGATTAAACCTTCGTGATTCACTGACTTTTTTTTTTTTTTTATAATTATTGGAGTTAGTAATGGATTGTTCCAAACTTCCTGTTCCAGGATAGCTGACAGCCAGGAGAAACATAGTGGAAAATGCAAAACAACGAAATCATAAAACCTGCCAAATACTTCTCAGAATTGGAAAAGAGCATCCTGCTTGCTTTAGTAGAAAAGTACAAGTATGTGCTGGAGTGTAAGAAAAGCGACGCGCGAACTATTGCCCTCAAGCAGCGTACCTGGCAGGCGCTCGCCCACGAATATAACTCCCAACCCAGCGTGTCGCTGCGGGATTTCAAACAGCTGAAGAAGTGCTGGGAGAACATCAAGGCTCGGACCAAAAAGATTATGGCCCATGAAAGGAGAGAGAAAGTGAAACGGAGCGTCAGCCCGCTTCTGAGCACCCACGTCCTGGGGAAGGAGAAGATCGCCAACATGCTGCCCGAGCAGCTGTACTTTCTGCAGAGCCCTCCTGAGGAGGAGCCTGAGTACCACGCTGATGCCGCTGCCCAAGGTATGGGTGCCTGACGCCCGCTTGCTCGTTCTCCTTAGGTACCTGTTTGACACTGCACTTTTTATAGTCCTTCATTTTGAGGGAACTTATTAAAAAAAGAAACTTTCATATCAAACTTGACTTTCCCAATTCAAAATCTCCGGTTTAGATAGTACATTCAAGTCGAACTTAAGAACGGGAGCTCTTGTTCATCTCCCTGTGCTCTCTCTCCTAGATCTCACTTATCTCTGTTATTCCTTAAGAAGAAAAAATAAGGGGTTACATTAATATGGCTATTGAGGAAGTACGCTAGTTGCTTATCTTAGCCTATCTCAATGTACTAAAGAGAATTTGAGGTTTTATTTATGTACGTATTTTTGCTTTTTAGGGCTGCACCCGCAGCATATGTAAGTTCCCAGGCTAAGGGTCAAATCGGAGTTACAGTTGCCAGCCAACACCACAGCCACAGCAACACAAGGTCTGAGCCACTTCTGCGACCTATACCACTGCTCAGAACAACATGGGATCCTTGACCCACTAAGCAAGGCCAGGGATGGAACCCACATCCTCATGGATACTAGTCGGGTTCATTTCTGCTTCACCACAACAGGAACTTCAATTTGAGGATTTGTATTCACTTACTCAATATTGTATTCTTTTTTTCAAAAAATATTTGTTGAGGGCCTGTATGTGCAAAGCGCTGCAGTCACCCAGGTTGAAAACAGCATTTTGGAGTTCCCGTCATGGTGCAGCGTGAACTAATCCAACTAGAAACCGTGAGGTTTCGGGTTTGATCCCTGGCTTCGCTCAGTGGGTTAAGGATCTGGCATTGCTGTGAGCTGTGGTGTAGGTCAAAGACAAGTCTCGGATCTGGTGTTGCTGTGGCTGCAGTAGGCCAGCAGCTGTAGCTTCAATTAGACCCCTAGCCTGGGAACCTCCATATGCCGTGGGTGCAGCCCTAAAAAGACAAAAAAGAAAGAAAAAAAGAAAAACAGCATTTCTACCCATTATTATATTGTGATCTGTAGTTTTGGTCTGTGCACTCCAGGAGACTTGAGAAATTCTGGGAAAAATTTGTCTTAGTTTTAATATACTTCCATTGAAAAGAGAAAAATATGTCATATATGATTCTTAGAGAAGGTAAAACTCATACAATCGAGGCCATAATGAGGGTGTGCCGTGGCTTTAAAAGGTTGGAATTAAGGGGCTATTGAAATATCTCCAGGGAAGAGGAGGGTGGGAAAACATACAGATAAATTGCCAGTAATTCCTGCCTCTTTTAAGATAGAAACAACCAGTTTATTTAAAGGTGCATATAGGAGTTCCCACTGTGGCACAATGGGGTCAGCAGCATCTCTGGAGCCCTGGGATGCAGGTTTAATTCCAGGCCCCGCACAATGGGTTGAGATCTGGCATTGCTGCAGCTGTGGTATAGGTCACAACTGTGGCTTGGATCTGATCCCTGTTGGGGAACTCCATATGCCATAGGGTGGGCAAAAAAAAAAAAAAATGCATTGCAGTTTGCAGAAAATAATACCTTGAAGCAGAGGAAGATTTCTAGGAAGGCCAGAGGGCTGCTCATAAGTGCTCCAAGGAACCAGGAAGCATTTGCCTAGGAAAATCCAATTCTTCGCTTGCAGGCTGAGAAATTCACTTATTACTATCCCCAGAGTAAATTAAGCTCTGAGGGACTGGTTAATTAAAAGTCAAAGGAAATTGTCTAAAACCAAGAATATTCTCTGTGTAGAGTGGAAAAGATAATAACCAAGTGAGGAGAATACGGTTTTGATTAGAATATTTTCCCCCTGTCTGCGGATCATGCTGGGAAGCGAAATTACAATCAAATGTTTGCTGATCATTTGGCCAAGGTTAAGTCTAAGGAGCCAGTTGGGCAACCACAGTGGTGAATATCTAGGAACTCATGCATTGTTTCTCAGCATAGGAACCCTGTGTCTGAGTTTGGATTCTTGAGTTTCCCAGCCAGGGCACCTCCCAGAAGACATTGTTTATGGGAACACTGCCAGCTCTCTCTCACCCCTCCTCATTGCTGCTTCTGTGGTGGAGAGGGCCCGCTGCTAATTGACAGTGTCCTTGCTTTGGAGATGTTTATAGCTTCAGCCAGTTCCTCTCTATTATGCTGGCCTTGGAGCAATTCAGTGTTTGTGAAGCAGTGAAAGGAATGGTGCTAGGGGAGGGAGGGAGGGAAGTGAATAGGCAGGGCTGCTTTTCAAGTGGCTTATATTCCATGGGAGATGTTATCCATGAAGATGCTGGTATGGACTGCGTTCAGTTCACTTTGAAAAGCTGTGATCTAGATTATTGCGTGTTGATTTCATAGGCTTATTCTAAGGGGGCAGTCTTAGTTCCCCATTTTCAAATTCTAGGGTAGGATCTAGAAAGTCCATTCCACAAATGTTTTTGCTTTCTTTTTGGAGGAAACAATGTAATTCACTTACCCATAAACACAATTTCTAAATTTCTAGCAAGAAGGGAGTAAATGTGAATTCTCAGTGTCCTTCCTGTAGTGGCATTTGCTAGAGACTCACTTGTAGAAGAGATTTATTTTAAATTGGATGTTTGTAAATATACAACACATGAGACTTCCCTTTTCGCTGGTGATTATTGAAGTACAACCACATGCTATGTGCTTCCTATTTCCAGGTCAAATCTGGGGAGTGGTAGAGAACTATGCTGCTTTGTCAGTTGGGAACTGTTGCCAAAGTAATCTATAAACTCTAGTAGTTAAGGTCCTGGAACTCTTTCCATATGTTAAAACAGCTTTGAGGTGACCTCACTCATTTTGCATTTCAACTTCTAAAAAAGAAAAAGAAGGCTGGAATTGTTAATCATCCCTTCTGGGTCTTGTTGGGAAAAAGGTTGAAAACTTACTGTAGGGTTATGGCTCTCATTCCATTGTGTGTATTTTGACATATGGACTGTGTGTGTGTAGTTAATATCTCTAACACTGTGCTGTCCAAGACAGTAGCCAGAAGCCAAATGAGGCTGGTAAGCACTTGAAATGTGGGGAGATGGAATTGAAATGTGCCATAAATATACACATTATATCTTGAAAATTTAGTACCAAAAAAAAAAAAAATGAATGTAGTAGTTCCTGTCATGGCTCAGCAGTTAACGAACCCAACTAGCATCCATGAGGACTCGGGTTCAATCCCTGGCCTTGCTTAATGGGTTAAGGATCCGTCATTGCCATGAGCTGTGGTATAGGTTGCAGACGTGGCTCGGATCCTGCATTGCTGTGGCTGTGGTGTAGGCCAGCAGCTATAGCTCTGATTTGACCCTGAGCCTGGGAACCTCCATATGCCATGAATGTGGCCCTAGAAAGACCAAAAAAAAAAAAGAATGTAAAATTTCTTACTAACAACATTTATGTTGATTAAATGTTGAAACGACAGTATTTTAGATATACTGGATTAAAAATATATTACTAAAATTAACTTCTTTTTACTTTCATGTGGCTATGAGAAAAATTTTGACTACATGTATATCTCATATTTCCCTCAGACAGCACTGTCCTATTACTTTACAGAGTGCCTGTGACAGAATTAGGTGCTCAAAGATTTGTTGGAATTTGTTAAACAGGAAGAAGCCTAGCAGATTCCACTAGAGGCCTCCCTCCAGCTATTTCTCATGTGAGATGGCTTCAGCTGTGTCATCTTGATCACCGTCCCCTATGTTTGTAGTCAGTGACTTTGCTGAAATGTACATCTTGTATTCCAATATAGTAGTCTTAAAATTTAACATGTAGGAGTGTATTTGTAAACAAAATCCCAGTATTTTTCCCTTAAGCATATTTAAAAAATTCATACCTTGTAGATTTATGATATGTGATCATTTGGCTTTGACACTTTACCTTCTGTTATCCTTGGGGAACAGGTGTGCAGAACTAAGGGAGCCAACAAAATTTGCTAAGCATGGTCAGGAAGGCAAGGTCGCCAAGTGTCAAATACATTTAAGAAAACTAAACTTTCAGGTAGTACTCAAATATTTTAAGAGAACTTACATTTAATTCATACGCTATTATTTCTCTACTGTAAAGCTACAGTCTAGTAATGCAAGCATAGGTATGAAAAGCTGTATTAAATAATGCAAACATGTCTTAATAGATTGCATTATTATCACTGTTTAGTACAAATCTATTTCGGGGAGGTGGGAACTCCAGTACATGGGACTGCTTTATATTTGTAGTCATGGCATGCTAGCATCATTGATCTGGAAAAGCCCTTTTTTGTGTGTGTGTTACATGTTCATTCCTCTTTCTTCTTTCCATTCCTTTTTTTTTTTTTTTTTGCTTTTTAGGGCCACACTTGCAGCATATGCAAGTTCCCAGGCTAGGGTCACATCAGAGTTACAGCTGCTGGCCTGCGTCACAGCCACAGCCACGTGGGATACAAGCCGTATCCACAACCTACACCACAGTTCTCGGCAATGCCAGATCCCCAGCCCACTGAGCCAGGCCAGGGATTGAACCCGCATCTTCATGGATACTAGGTGGCTTTGTTCCCACTCAACCATGACAGAAACTCCCTCTTCATTCCTTTTTCATCCCTGTTCAGCACTTTCATTCTTTTCTCCTGCACACTAATCATTCCAGTGTGCTTGTGGGTGCTTTCATATGTTCTTGAAAGCATGTGTTGATGTTGCGTGTGGGTATATTTTAAATTTATGTAAATTAAAAGTTGTGTATAGATACCATTCCTTTTTCTTTTGCCTTTTTTATCTTGCCTTTTTTCTCTTAGAATGTTTTAAAATCAATGCCCATTGCAGTGTGTAAATCTAATTTGTCTCTTTTTGTTGCTGCATAATATTCCAGAGTATGCTTCCACCACATCTTATTTATCCATGTTCCCAATCAGTCCTGCTTCCTTTGCTCTCTTGAGAAGAGCTGGGGTTTAGCCTGTGCATAGTTTCCTTCCCATCCCTTTACTGCATTAGTAGGTTTTCCTGCTGAGATTAAACTTAACTCAAATTGACCAAGTGGAAGAATACCCCCTTGACTGTGTTCTCTGCACCCAGGAAAGCCTTTAGGCCTTCCTATCCATTTTGCACATGATTGAGTTGTTTTCTACTTTGGGTATCTTTGTTTTACCTGGGAGAGAGATTATATAGTGTGTTTGCAGTAGGTTGCCATTCCCAGGGTAGTCTTTTTCCAATTAAGATGAGATTCTCCCATCTGAACACTAGCTTCCATTCATTGGAGCTAATATTTGTGTGAATGTTAATTAACTACTCCATCGGGCCTCTCCAGTTTTAAGCCCTAGCTTCTGCCAGAGTCTTAAGAGGCCTGGTTTTTAAAAAAATTTAAAATGTATGTTAGCACACATTTATTCTAAAAAAATTAGTTTTAAAGTAGAGGCATTTCTCTGCTCCCAGACATAAACTATATTGCCTTCATGTTCACAATTCTGGAGAGAAATTTGGAGATCAAAATTTGGAATATACACTCATATTCTTTTTTTTTTTTTTTGGTCTTTTTAGGGCTGCACCCATGGTATATGGAGATTCCTGGTCTAGGGGTCAAATCGTAGCTGTAGTCCCTGGCCTACACCACAGCCACAGCAACACCAGATCGCAGCAATGTCTGCAACCTATACTGCAGCTCATTGCAACGCCAGATCCTTAACCCACTGAGTGAGGTCAGGGATCGAACCTGCATCCTCATGGATATTAGTCATATTCATTTCCACTGAGCCATGACAGGAACTCCTACACCCATGTTCTTAATGATAGATAGTTTAGTAGCAGATACGCCTTGGAGACTGCATTTCAAAATACATAAGTGAATAGCTGAGCAAGTGACAGTGAGAGGCTGGATGTTGTAGTAGTTGAGCTTGGATTTTGGAGTCATGCAGACCCAGATTGGAGTTGTGGTTTTTTCAACTAGTCAAATGACTTTGGACATTGTGTCTGGTTTTCTATAATAATACCTCCCTCAGAGGGTTGTTGTAAGGATTAAATGAGGTAATGCTACAAAGCACTAACCTAGTGCCTAAATATTTAGAAAACGGTAGCAGCTGTCATCATCATCACCTTCGTCATCATCATCAAAAGGCCCCTGGGAGTTTCCATCGTGGTGCAGCGGAAAACTAATCCGACTAGGAACCATGAGGTTTCGGGTTCAATCCCTGGCCTTGCTCAGTGGGTTAAGGATCTGACATTGCCGTGAGCTGTGGTGTAGATCGCAGACATGGCTTGGATCCTGCATTGCAGTGGCTGTGGTGTAAGCCAGCAGCTGTAGCTCCAATTCAACCCCTAGACTGGGAATCTCCGTATGCCGCAGGTGCGGCCCTAAAAAGCAAAAAAAAAAAAAAAAAAAAGCCCCTAGGGCCAGGAAATATCGAGATAAAAATGAGCATTTAAAAATTGGGAGAGGCGTGCTGGGAGTTCCCTTCATGGCTCAGTGGTTAACGAATCTGACTAGGAACTATGAGGTGGTGGGTTCAATCCCTGGCCTTGCTCAGTGGGTTAACGATCCGGCGTTGCCGTGAGCTGTGGTGTAGGTTGCCGTGAGCTGTGGTGTAGGTTGCAGCCGCATTGCTGTGGCTCTGGTGTAGGCTGTCAGCTACAGCACCGATTAGACCCCTAGCCTGGGAACCTCCATATGCCACCAGAGTGGCCCAAGAAATGGCAAAAAAAAAAAAAAAAAAAAATGGGAGAGATGAGTAGTATTGTGAGAGCAGGAATTTAAAGACTCAAGAGGAGTATCCAGAACTATCCACTGGAATGAAATCAAAGAGAAAATAGGCTAAAGGTACCCCCAAAAAACATCTAATGTATCCAGTCTTCAAGGAAGACAGTTTCAGATCTGAGACTAGAAAGGAAATGGATGAGGTAATTCTTTTGCATTTGATCACATCTGTGGGACCCTATTCTCAGTGTTAAGCCTTTCCCACTCCTTTGTCCTGTGCCTTGGCTCCACTCAGAACACTGCTCTTTCTACAGAGTTGTGCTGTGTTGAGAGGGATGTGACCCACTGCAGCCAATTCATCCTGCACGCATTTCTTACCTGCGCAGCAGTGTATGGGGCTGTGCGCAGGGTTCTCCAGGAGGATGAATTAGAGGCAGTCTCTGTCTTCAAAGAATTGAGAGACCTGATGGGAAGGTAGTCACACCGCCAGTTTTCGCAAGTGCTCTGCCAGAGGCAGGCTCAGGAGGCGGTGAGAGCATGAAGGAAGCACATCTAATTGAGGCTGTAGCCGCTGGAGTTGGGACAGATTCCCAGGGAGACATTTTCATTATCTCTGGATGACACAGAAGTCCTTTTAACCTTCTTTTTCAAAAGTAAGATTTTCACCTTTTCTTTCCTCTTAATTAGGGACTAGTTATGGTTGTTACCTAACCCCTTGGAGTGAAATAATCTTAACAGTAGCCATTTTGCTTTTATTAACAGAGTATTACGAGTTAGGTTTCCCCCTGTAGCCATTAACATTCCCGGCATCCCATCTTATGGAATAATGGAGTGGACATAATAATGTAATCAACTCTGTTAATGAATTGATATTATTTTTCTCCAAGGAAATGATTCTCATTATTGGAAATATAAAGCTTCCCAAGAAGGCATTTGAGTCACTGTTAGAAGATTCCACGGGTTAGTGGAGTTAGTGGTTTCCTTATGGAAACTCCCCAACTGATACTCATATCATTGCCCTATAAAAATACTAGTACAAACATGGCATTCTTTTGTATCCAGAAGCCCTTTTCCCCTTGTGTTCAAAGCTTCAGCTAATAAATATTTACTAGGCATTCACTATGTACCATGCAAAATAATCGGTGCCCAAGGATAAAAGAAATGAATAAGGTGTGATCCCCAAGTAACACTAGAATGTGGTAAGTGCTGTAACAGCAGAGTACGTATAGAGAAAGGAGAGGGCTGACGTTTCACAGAGCAAGTGGCATCAACCCTGAATGAAGTAGGGGTTAAGGAGGAGGCAGAAAGGTAGGACTGGAGTAAGAGTGTGTGTTTGAGTGAAGAGTGGGGACCAATCATGAGCCAATTTCAGGCTGAAGGAGCAGTGAGACAGAATTTATGGAAAAAAAAAAAAAGCATGATCTTTAAAGATTGTGGTGGGATTGGAAGGTACACAGGGTATTTTGAAGAGTATAAGGCAAGAAAGATAAAGGAATGTCAGAACCAGATTATGAGGGTTACTTAGGGTAGATTGAAAACAGAGCTAAAGATAGGTGCCCCAGGGGAACATTGAAGTGTGAGCCTGAAAGGAGACTTGGAAAAGAGCAGTCAGAGAGGAGGCTGAAGAAAACTTAGGAGAGAGCAATGGTTCAGAAGCTAATAGAGGAAGGACATTTCAAGACGGATTGTCAAGTCAGAGAGAAGTTACATAAGAGGGGCATGGGAAAGTGTCCTTGGAATCTGAATATTGACCCCAGATGACAGTGCTAGAGGCAGCAGGCAGATGAGGAGACTAAAAAGAAGTCTGAGGGAGTTAAGTGAGGGAGTGTAGGCTCCTCTTTCAAGGATGAACCTTTATAAGATGGTTACCCAGGCTGAGGGGTAAGACCTGTGACCAGGATCCAGAGCAATGGTGCCCTTGTGGAGATTGAACACAAGTGTTCGTGGCTGAAGGAGAAACTGAGAAAGGGTGATCAGACTGAAGAAAAACTTCATCTAAAGACCTACTGTTGGCCTCGTACTATGGTCTTCTGCTCACTGGGAGTTGTGCACCTTTCATTTCAGAACTTAGATCAACATAACCAGGTCACCAGTTCTTGATAAGCACAGTCTCTGACCACAGTTCCCATATTTGCAGTGCCAGAAATGACATGATGAAACCCTTTAGCATTACTTCTTAAGGGAAAATTGTTTGTGACCTATGGGTTTTTAAAAAGTCAGGTGTGGGAGTTCCTCTTGTGGCTCTGTGGGTTAAGATCCCAGCACAGTGCCCTTGAGGCTGAAGGTTTGATCCCTGGCCTCACTCAGTGGTTTGAGGATCACATGTTGCCCCAAGCTGTGGCGTATGCAGCTCAGATCTGGTGTTGCTGTGGTTCTGGCCTAGACCAGCAGCTGCAGCTCTGACCCCTAGCCTGGGAACTTCCATATGCCGCAGGTGCAGCCCTAAAAAGAAAAAAAAAGTCAGGTGTGACAAGGCTACCTGTAGACATGTAGACCAGAGCAGATACTATCTCAGATCATCCTGTAATGGGGTACCCTGTCATTTGAAATAGGATTGATTTACTCTCTGCCTGTAAAATCTTTGAACATGTTTTCTGCTACTGTTTTTCAGAATCATTTGCTGTTTCAAATAGAGAACTGTGCGATGATGAGAAAGAGTTCATACATTTTCCAGTATGTGAGGGGACCTCTCAACCTGAACCCTCGTGTTCAGCTGTCAGAATAACAGCCACTAAAAACTACAGGAGCAAAACCTCTCAGGAAGGTGCTTTAAAAAAGATGCATGAGGAAGAACACCATCAACAAATGTCCATCTTACAACTGCAGCTGATACAAATGAATGAGGTGCATGTGGCCAAAATCCAGCAGATAGAGCGAGAGTGTGAGATGGCAGAGGAGGAACACAGGATAAAAATGGAAGTTCTCAATAAAAAGAAGATGTATTGGGAAAGAAAACTACAAACTTTTACCAAGGAATGGCCTGTTTCTTCATTTAACCGGCCCTTTCCCAATTCACCCTGAGACTGTGGGGGTGGCTCTCTTGTAATTAATCTGTGTTGACAAAGTCTGGAACATGAACCTGCGGTCAGTAACCTGTTACAGAGCTACAACTAGGAAAATTAGAGTGGTAGTAGTCACTTATTTAAGAATACATTCAGGTAAACAGCTGCACCCTGTGTACCCCTTAAGTGGCAAAGAAGCTGTTAGCGTCTTCTGAAATTTTCACTATGAGTGCTATCATTCTGAATGTAATGTCTCTTAATTAGAATTCATACAAGAACCATGTGTGAGTGTTATTGTTGTATTTTTTTAATCAGATGCAAGTGTGACCCTAAAGGAGTGTGGCTGGTTTTGTGGGCTTTTTTTTAATAGACAGCAGACCTTTTCTATCCAAACAAATGCCCTCCCACTGAAAGTGGCCATCCTGGGAGGACATGCGTTTCTCCAGGGGTGATGCTGTTGCTCAGAACTTGCTAGAGGTCTTTCAGAAACCTCCACAAGAGCTGCGGCACACTTCATTTTCTCAATATCATCTGTTTTTTTGTTTTTTTTTTCTTCTTTTTTGGCCTCCCCACGGCATATGGAGTTCCCAGGCCAGAGATCAGATCCAAGCCACTAAGTGGTAGCTGCGGCAACACAGGATCCTTTAACCCGCTGTGCTGGGGCTGGGGATTGAACCTGTGTCCTGATGCTGCAGAGACACTGCCGATCCCACTGCGGCACAGCAGGAACTCCCATGTCATCTTCTGAGTGTCAATTTTCTGTTTTTAAACAGCCCAATATGTGGAAAGAGGTGGCTCATAAACTGCCTTTGAAGGGCCTTCCTTTCCTCAAAGAAGAGTAGCTTTGTTGGAACTAAGGATGTAACTACTTTGAGGGAGAAATGTTTGCTTAGAGTTCTACATTCTGTCATGCTTGTTTTATTAAAAGACAAGACTTGCAATTTTATAGTCACACTGTGTATGTTTTTTAAAGGTGCTGCCTCCCCCAGTGTGCTCCAGTTTGTGTCTTCCCACTGTAGTTTCCTCCCAGCTTTGTACTACTGAGCTCATGGTTGTCCTTGTTTTTAATCTTTAGCCACCTAAGGAAAGGTCCTTCCCTCACCATGTTCCTGGTGCCAGCTAATAGTAATGCTGCGTAGCTTGCATTACACAGTTAGCATTGAGCTTTTTCAAAATCCATTACCAATATATTTGGAATATGGATTAATAAATGGATATTTTGACTGAGTTGTGATATAACTTCTCCTGTAACCTAGTGTTTAAAACACTAGGAGTTAGGCATAGCAGTGGCTGGAAGAGCAAAGTGACACTTAAGTGCCAAGGCAAGTCAGCAGTTTCTGAGAATGAAATCTCAAGGCCATGTGGTGGGGAAGGAGGAGTGTGTGTGGCCGAGGCTATATAGGGAGTGTAGGACTAGGAGTCAGGGCTTGAATTCTGAGCTTGGCTCTTCCTCATGTGCTAAGTGACCTTGATTAACTCCATTTAGTCTTTGCCCATGGTGTTTCCTGTCTATAAAACAAAAGAATTGGTCTAGATAACGTTCAGAATCTGCTACAACTCCTTGACTATGATGTGGTCTGTGTAGTCTTGGATGAGTGCTGGCTGACATCACAGTTGTCCAGAGGGCATGGGTCAACAGGGAGAAATTGTTCACTGCATTGGCTAAACTTCCTTCCTTTCGTAATTTTGGAATTTGGGGTCCTGGGGACTGTAAATTCAGTGAAGTACATAGAAACTCATATGCATTGCTGGAAACGCAAATGGATATCAGTTTATTTTATACTCTGATCATATTTTAAATATCTCTAGGGAACTAGTTATTTTAAAAAACCCTGTAAAGACTAGTCTTCTTTCAAATCCTTTTGTAAGGATTTGTCTTCTTCATTTAGTTTTTTCCAAATGGATCCTTAAGGGAAGTGGCATCTAGAAAAAGTCCCAAGCTTAACTGATTTACGAGAGACAGATTAGGGCAGGGAATGGCATGTTCTCAACAGAGATGTGAACTGAGAAAAGCTTGCCTTTGCTTCACCTACGATCCATCTGGAAATCTTCTTAATATGCAGATTCTGGAGTGTGGCCTGAGAATGTGCACTTCCTACAACCTCCCAGGTTATGCCGGTTCTGCTTGTCTGGGCACCACAGTTATGTAGCAAGGTTTTAGAGAATCCTGTGAAGTTTTTACATATTCTCCAAAAAACAAAAAACAAAACCCCACTGCAGTAGGTACATTATTGTGTATAGCATTGTGCCCGATATTATGCCTCTCTCAGAATTTACCACCTAATCACACAAATGACAATGTAGAACAACAAAAAAAAATGCTCGCACACATAATGGAACTATAAAAGCATCTAACTAATTCCTAAATGAACAAATAAAGGATAATTAAACCAGCAGGCTAAAGCACCTTGTTCTACTGTTAATGGTATTTATGAGTTTATAACAGTTTCCAACCTTGGCTATGCATTAGAAACAGTATTTTATAAATAATTAGTCCCTTGGGTCCCTCTCGCAGGGGATTCTGATTCAGTTTAGCTGGGTTGGGGCATGGTCCACTGTCTTTTTTGAAAGCTTTGAAAGGGATGATGATACACAATTGGGATTGAGAACCACTGGAGTAGAGTTCACAAATGTGTCTTTTTTGGTCCTTAGTCCTATGAGGTCTTGCAAAAGTGAGGAGATGATGCTCAGAGAAGAAGCACATGCATTAGGCTGAACAGTAGTGAACGGCAAAGCAGAACCTCAGACCTAGGTCTCAGCTCGAAAATGAATAGCCTGCCTGCCTGCCCCCAACCCATCCCACAAAGCTATAGCATGGATTTGTTTTATCCTAAGAGCCACAGCACATCTATAGGGTGTTTGTACTGCCTCCACTCAGAAGCAAGTACATCTCAATTCATTCCACTTTTGAGCAGTTCCTTACCTGTGGTGTAAATGCAGTAACCATTTCTTGGTAGGTGTTGCAGAGAATTGACTGATAAATATTAAGACACAGTAGACCATCTTCCACCCTGCCAAATTATGGACACAGCCCCATTGGGGAGGTAAGGCTTGTACACAGCTGCCATCAGTGCATGTCTTCTAGTGCATTTGTTACTCAGAGCAGAGAGTAAAGAAGCTTTGAAGGAAGGCCTCCTGGAGGTGGCATTTGAGCCAAATCTTGAGAGTTGGTATTTTGGTAGATGGAGATTCAGAAGGGAGAGGGACTCCTAGATGCAGGGTCCTGTTGAAGATTCAAGACCATGAGTGACATAATTGGGAGAAAATGGGAGAATTTCCAAATTGGGCAGTAACATAAAACTGTGCTCCAGGAGGAAGATTAGAAGATGGAGCTGAATTTAGAAAACAGTGGGGTCCAGGAGACAGGAGGAGGGTTTGGCCCTGGTTAGGATGAGATGATAGGAACCAGAGGAGGCTAGCAGAAACAAGGGAGACCAATGTGCAGGTCGTTGGCAGAAGTGGAATCATTTGGGCTTGGCAGCAGATTGCTCTGGATAGAGATGAGGGGTAAAGTTTTAAAGCTAGAAGCCTGGAAGCATTATGCTACTGATTGAAATAAAGAAAGAATGCATTTCTAGCTGACCTGTCCTAGGAGAGGCCTAGACACAAGCTAATGCAGTGCCTCCCACTAGCCTCAAACAACAGCACCTCCTCCCATCTCGTCTTTAGCTGTCACCTCTTTACTCTGACTTCTGCCTCTTCAGCTGCCTATGCTGCCTCTTCCACCTGTTCATCTGACATTTTAAGCCCTCCCTGCTGGGTGCTTGTCACCCCACTCATTGGATGCTGCTTCTGCCTCTGCCATTAGCACCTTCATTGCAGCTGGTGATGCGTCAGTCACCGCCTCTTAGAATGGCTTCACATTTGACAGATCAGGAAAGATTACAGCTGACCCTTAACAACTGGGGGACTAGAGGTGCCAACCCCTCCCCCCGCCAGGCTATGGAAAATCTCTGTATAAATTTACAGTGAGCCCTTCATGTCTGCAGTTTCACATCTGGGGAGTCAACCAACCATGGATGGTGTAGTGCTCACGTACCCATTTATTGAAAAAAATTCAAGTTTGTGGACCTGTGCAGTTCGAACCCCTGTTGTTCAAGGGTCAACGGGATTTCTTCATATTGAGCTTCAGTTCTTTTCTTGTTGGCATCCACAAATTTTAGGGCTATTTTTTGTAAAGTGTGCCATGTTATATAAAGGAGTGCTGGCAGAGGGGGGCTGTTAATTCTTATGTATTCCTATTACAGCCCCTTTACAAATACCAAACATAGAATTGTACCTTATCATGCATAAAAAAATTAGGAAATATTTTAGGAATTTTTCCGGGAGAAACTTAAAGTACCTTGGCTTTTTTTTTTTTTTTTTAAGAAAAAAGCAAACAGAGGAGAGGTGGCATGGCAGGGCAGTGCATTTGAGTTGTCAACAGCTTCTGCAATGTCAGGTCAATTACATCAGCACTGGGTCTGGACAAGGGGAAAGGAATGGCTCTGCCTCCTGGGAATGTCAGAAGGGCCTGATAATTATATTTGGCAAAACTATGACGAGTGGCTCTGTAATGTCATTGCTAAGAATTACCCTTTTAATAGGATCTCTGAATGCCTGAGCTGTTCAAGTGGAATGACATTTCTTTTCTGCTGGGGGTTTCCTTGCTATTGGGCTGCTTCCTAGCTGGTCCTCTTGTTCTTCCTCACCCTTACTTTGATGTCATTCATATTTTCTCTCCTGTCTTCCTCCTTCCCAACCCTGTTTCTCCAACCCCTCCTTCTGCACCCACAATAGTTTCCACTCTTTCCTGTTTAGAGTTTGAGTTACATGATAATGTGTGTGAGGGAGATACTTGCCAAAAACCAGCATATCCACCATTTGGTATCAACAAGGTGAAGTGTAGCTTTAGACTAGCCAAAATATCGACCATCTGCTTCCATGCTGCATCTGCTACTTTTGCAATGGGACTCGGAAGTCATGTGGAAGGTCACAGTGACTCGCGACTGCAACAGATTCTTTTGCTAATCGTGCCATATATTATGCCCTTCAACACAATTTACTGGTCTCTGCCTCAGTTTCCCCATCTGTGAAAGTGGTGTAATACTTATCTACCTCCCTTGAATGTTGTGAAGATTAGTCCACTTTTGAAATAAAGAGTGATGTAAAGCATTTTAACATTATTGTTGTCATTGTGATATGAATGCCCACCTGTAGAGATGCTGCTCTGTAGGGGAAGCACCCTGCATATACATGGTTTAGGAACACCCAGTATAGAAAACGTTCATAACAGGTGTAAGAGTGTGATTTGTGTGTGTGTGTGTGTGTATGAAAATTTTCAACATACATTTCCTTAAAAATCCCTTTGGTTCATTAAGAATGAGAGTCAATTATAGAAGAGTGATTTATGTAAGATTTTTAAAGAACTTTTCAATTGAACCTCTATTATCCAATATAATAGTAGGGTTTGCAAGCTGATTATTAACCTAACAGTGCAGTTTATCATCATTAGGGGGGAACTTTTATATCCACATTATCCTGGTGCCCAGATTGTGCATGAAGGCTCCTTCCCTGTTGCCACTGATGAGAACAGATAGAATGGGAATCCTGCTACTTCTGAGAGGACCTGCAGCTCCAGTTCCACTCGCAAAACAGCCTCACAGCACTGCCAGTGTGTATGGGGGGAAGGACTCACCATGCATGTTCATTAGAGTGCGGGGTTCTCTAGTCGTAAACTTGGGCTCCCTTTCTTAACTCCTAGTGATATGCCAAGAGAATTAATTAGGTTCTGGTTTGACTTTAATCTTTTATTGGTTTGTTGGGAAAACGATTCTGTACCCTGTTTTTAAGAAACTGATTATTTTTAGTCAAAGGACACCTGTTAAAGTGGAAATACTGTAAGTAGTAGCAGAAATTAAGGTTCCAGTTTCTTTTTGTCTCATCATGTTTTAGCTTCCAGAGTAACCGAGAAGGAAACTCAGGCTGGTGCTTGGCTGGTGAGATGCATATGGATCAAGATTTTTATCCCTGAGTCTCAAAAGTATCTTTGGATGGGCAGACACTGTACTTTCTGCAGGAATGGAGCATGCCTCCAGAAATTCAGCCATTGGGAAATCTCCTCATGTGGTCACTCTGGGGCACATCTGCTCTCACGTGGTCACTCTGAGCCCCAGGGTGAAGGGGCAGGAGCTGACCTGGGAAGCTTTTATCACAGTAACAGCAAAAGTATGAGCAGGCAAGCCCACCTATGTGGAAACACATTTCGAGTTTCAGGGTCATATCTGCTAATATCTCCTTTTGTAAAGCAAGTCATGTGGCTGAGCCAAAAATCAAGGGGAAGGAAACAGACTCCTTTTAAGAAGGTGAAGGGAGGATGTGAAAATTTTGAACAATAATCTCATCTGCCACAGTTCACAGGTGGGAAGGCTGTGGGAAGTAGACTACCAAGTAGTTGTGATTATATTATAAATTCAGGTGATTATCTAGAGGGGAAAGGTATTCCTGTTCCTTATTGTTTTTCTTTTTTGGAGGGGGGAGGCTTTAAAATAGTGATAATCATAGAATAAATGTCCTAGGGATGTTGGATTAAATGAGCAATATGCATTTAGTTATATGTATTTAGAACAGAGCCTGGCACACACATTATAAATTTTAGCCTTTTTTTTTTTCTTATGGTCATTTGACTTCTAAATAGTGCCAGGGTGATGTGAACTCAAGTGGTCAGACTCTTGGGCTCATGCTTTTAAGAATCAGAATATATAGTCTTTCTATTCACAGCCTGAGTTTGAATCTTTGATTTGCTTTGCAAAGAACAATGCCTCCTGAATAGCGGACAGTCATCTGTAAGATACCTACTTTCCAAGATTGTTATAGTGATTACATGAGGATATAAAGTACCAAAAACCCCTAATGTCTCTAAAACTTTCTTCTGATACTGTTACAAGATAGTCCAAAACCTCATCTTAATCTCTCCTTCCAGCCTCCCCCCTGTGTAACAACCCCTGAACACATGCTCATATCTCAGTTTCAGAGCCAGGCTCTGTGAAATTACTTCTGATGATCCCTCTATCTGGAGTGCTCTCAGCCTCTCCACAGTCCCTTCCCATCACCTGTGTTGCTCAAGTGTCACCCATCCTTCAAGGTCAAGTGATACCAGGACACACTCTTGTAACCTGGGCTCTGGTTCTAGCTTTGCTGGTAACTCATTACTCTTTGGATTAATATCATATAATTTCCTTGTTTGTAAAATAAGGGTGTTGGAGGAGAGGATCTCTAAATTCCCTTCCCATGTTCTAATTAGTCTAATTCTGAAGTTAAAATAATCTTTTCAATTTACTGCATGTAACACAAAATTTTCAATTTAGCATTCTCCTTAAAAGATAATATGTACACAAATGGAATTCAAATAATGCATCCAAGTGGATCAGCTCCAAGGTTGAAAGTGCCATTTGTGAAAGTTATTGATATGAGCATAATGATTGTATTTAAACTGTTTATAACACAGTCTAAATACAAGAATTTCTCTGTAATGGGTGCAGAAAGATTGCTTCCCAAAATGTAATTTTCTCAACAAGATGTAATTGGCTGCTGTTTACTTTAGCTCTTTTAAAGTGCCCACTTCTATAGATTATAGAATTCTTCTATTTTACAGATTTCCCTGATCTAAGGCAATAATGTGCCCGAAATATGTAGATCGTTGTATATGTTTTAAAAACTCTTATCAGTTGATTTTGACGGATGATATCTGTTGTAAACATTCAGTGCTGCCTGAAAAACTTTCTCAAATGAAGTTAGCATTTTTTGAATATTTTCTATGGGTCCTAAGCATGGTCAAATATTATTTCATTTTATTCTTAAAATACTCTGTAGGAGTAGGTAATATTATCCCTGTTTTAAAGATAAGAAAAAATGAAATGAAGCCTGGAGAAGTTAAGTATCTTATTCAAAAATCACATACCAAAAGTTCTAGAGATATTTGTACTTAATGTCACTGATCTTTACACTTAAAAATGGTAAATTTTATATTTTTTTCCCACAATAAAAAAGAAAAAAAAAATCGCATACCTAGCTTAACTAGATTTAGGTCCTGATTCGAATATGTGTTCATTAGTCTGTTTATGGCTGGTTATGTTTATAAAGATCTGTTAGGACTGGAGTTCCTGTCCATAGCTCAGCAGAAACGAATATGACTAGTATCCATAAGGTCAAAAGTTCGATCCCTGGCCTTGCTCAGTGGGTTAAGGATCCGGCCTTGTCCTGAGCAGTGGTATAGGTTGCAGACACGGCTCAGATCCCACGCTGCTGTGGCTGTGGTGTAGGCTGGCAGCTACAGCTCGGATTCGACCCCTAGCCTGGGACTCTGCATATGCTGTGAGTGCGGCCCCAAAAAAAGACAAAAAAAAATCTGCTAGGACTGATGAGTCAGAAATAAAGAGAAGCAGAGAGAAGAGCTAAGTAAGGTTAAAGATATCAGCAATGACAAAGGTGGTACCCCAGTTCTGTTTGACAGCAGGTTGAGATTAAGTGACAAAGGCCAAAAAATGAGAGGTCACCAATCAATCTTGCCATTTAGTGTTTCTCAAATGTTTATGTGGATAAGAATCACCTGGGCACCTTGTTAACAGTGCAGATTTTGATTCCATAAGTCTGGGGTAGGGCCAGAGTTTGCATTCTTAACAAGCTTCCAGGTGCTAGTGATGTTGCTGGTCTATGGACCACACATTGAGAAGGACTGATTTTAGAGCCCAGTAACTTCCACAGCAGCTCTCTAAGTGTTTCAGATCCTTTGCATCAGAGAATCTGGGTGTGTTCCCAAAGCAAGTTCTAGGCCCCTACCCAGACCTACTGAAATCAGAATCTCTGAGAGCAGGACTGGGCACCTCCACTCAACAAGCTTCCTAGTTGCTTGTTAGATATAATAAAATTCAAGAACCCCTGCTAACAACACATTACCATAGCATGATAAAAATCACTTTACTTCCATTCCCATTTCAGTTTACAAAGTCTTTTCATATCCTGTTTCTTCTGTACCTGTACCGCAGGATGATGAAGGCAATACCATTAGCTCCACCTCGCTGATTAGGAAAACACATCTGCAGTGGTTAAGTGCTAGACCCAAAGGTCTTCACCTCCCAGAAAGTTTTCTTCTTCTTATTTTACGGCTCTCTCATTTTACCAGATTTTCACTTCTACTCCTACACAGATTAGAAGTTATTTCATGTCTAAAAAGCTTTGCAGAGCAATTTTCTTGCTATGATGCTTTCAAAGATTTCAATCTAATTTAGCATATTAAGAAGCATAGTTTATGCTTATAAGCATAAAGCTATCCAAGATCATGGCAGAAAAATATTTGAAGTAATGAAATAACTGCATTGAATTTTTTTTTAAATCCCTTTTTTTTCCCTGTACCTTTACCTAGATTCACCAATTGTTAAGTTGGCTTTTCTCTCTTTGAACCACTTGAAAATTGCAGACTTTGACACTTCACCCCTAAATTCTTCAGCGTGCATGTACTAAGAATAAGAACATACTCCTACTGCCACAGTCCCATTATCACCTCAGAGAACATTAATATTCATTTGGTAATATCTTCTATATGCAGTCTACATTCAAATTTCTCCAATTGTCTTAAGAATGTCTTTTATTGCTGTTTATTTTCTCAGTTCCAATCAAGGTTTATTGCACTTGGTTGTTTTGAGTCTTTAGCCTAATTTAATCTAGAACAAACCTCTCTCTTTTGTTGTTTTTCATGACATTAAATTTCTTTTCAGGTCCAGGCCTCATCAATGTGCCCACATCTTGGATTTGATTATTTCCTCATGGTTAGATTCAGGTTAAACTTCTTTGGCAAAGGCTATCTTGTTGATAATGTCAGGTACCTCTCATGACATCATTTTAGGAGCTGTGTGGTCCAAAGTTGCCTCACCATTGGTAAGGCTAAATTTGATCACCTGGTGAAGGGAGCGTTTGCTAGATCTCTCCATTATAAAGTTATTTCTTTCACTTGAAGGTAATAAGTTATCTGGGGGGTGATGTTCTAATGTACTGTGAATATCCTGTCCCCAACAACTTTTCACCCCATGCTGTTAGCTTCCACTGATGATCACTACAGGAATCAGTTATTTCACGGCAATTGCAAGATGGTGATTAAATCAGTCTTGACCATTTGCCAGCATTTATATGGGAAGAAGCTATGCTGGATTGGGGAAAATCTGGATTTAGGTCACCTCAAGTCAGAAAGCAAAGGGTCTACTTTGCCCCAACTTTCTTAAGAGGATATCTCCCTTTGAACTCCAGACCCAGAGATGAGTAGTAGGAGGTGTTTTTTTTTTGTTTTTTTTTCTCCCAATAAATGCCCACCTGCGGAAAAGTGCTCCTAACTTTCTCTTCCTCAGCACTCCTGCTCCAGGGTACCTCTCGTGGCTGCTCTGGGACTTTCCATCTCTCTGGAGCTCTGTGGGAGAAAATCTCATGCTTTTTCTCCCCTAATCATAAAGGACCACTTCAAAAATTTTCCCACTCTTCTCAAATCTGTCCCCAGATTTCTGTGTAATAGGGACTTGGGGCAGTAATCTGATTGAAAGGAAGGGGTCAGAATGTTTGATTTGAAGTGTTGTCTGTTGTATATATTGCATATCATAGATCAAGTCTTTTTTTAAAAAAGACATAAGATGGAGAGAATGCAACTGCCCACATCAAAGATGGTAATGAAGGGTTGGAAAGGCAGAGAGGAAGCTGATGGAGATCATAGAGGGGCCAAAGCTGCCTTAAGTTACCTTTTGATGCAGCCACTTCCCCACCTACTATCTCTATTCCACCCCATCCCCTTTGTCTTTGGAGAACACTGAAGCCAAGATCTCAGGTGTGCTTCAGTATCTCGATTACACATTCTCAAACACCTCCTCCCACCAACAACCCACATCAGCCTTCTCTCTACCTTCCCTTTTTTTCGGCTGCTCCGTGGCAAACAGAGTTTCCAGGCCAGGGGTCAGATCCTAGCTACAGTTGTGACCTATACTGCAGCTGTGGCAATGCCAGGTCCTTAACCCACTATGCTGGGCTGGAGATGGAACCTGTCTCTCAGTGCTCCCAAGAAGCAGCAGATTCTGTTTGTGCCACTGTGGGAACTCCTCTACCTTCCTTCTTATTTCAGAGAAGAAAGTGTCTACCTCAAAAGTCAACCCCTCCATCTGTGCTTTGAATCCCGTCCCTCTTTGTCATCTCATGAATCTTACACTACTGATGATCCTTTATCTTGTGTTGTATAATTAGCTCCCCCACCCTAGGATCTTTATCATCATTGTCTCAATATTTCACAGTCTCATCTCAAAAAGTCCCTCCTCCGCTCAGGCACCTCTAGCTTTGTTTCTCTTCTTCTCTTCACAGCCAAGCTGTCCAAACGTTCTGTCCTCACTTCCTACTTCCAACTCTTGTCTCAGTAGGCTCCAGTCTGGATCCTGCTCCTACCACTTTACCAAATGGCTCTTGTTAAGATCACTGATGACTTCAAGTGGCTATATCCACTGGACATTATTCAGTACTCATCTAGCTTGACCTTTTAGCAGCAGTTGACCAGTTGGCCATTGCCTCCTTCTTCATACACTTTTGTTCCTTGGTCACTGGACCCTGTTCTTTCCTGGTTTTCCTCCTAATTTTTTTGGGAAGTTTTTCACAGTTCCTCCCATCGGAGTTCCTCAGGGCTTCAGCCTAGGCTGTCTTCTAATTTTATAGTACTGATGAACCTTGAACAACCCAGGAGCTAGGGGGACCAACCCTCCTCACAGTTGAAAATCTGAGTATAACTTTATAATTGGCCTTCTGTATTCTCAGTTCTGTCTGAGGCGTCAGTAAACTTTTTATGGTATAGTACTTTAGTATTACATCATGAAAAAAATTGAGTGGACCATTGCAGTTCAAATTCATGTTGTTTAAGGGTCAACTGTATCTTATATACTTTTGTCATCACACTCACTTTTATGATTTCAAATAATTTTTCTCTGGTGACTCCTACACTGTGTAAATCTCTTATGAGCACCATGCTTCTAAATCCAAATGCCACTGGATGGCTTTGTACAGATGCCTCACTCAAACTCATGAGTGCCTACAACTGAACTTGTCATCCTCTTTTCAAACCTGCTTTTCCTTGAGAGATGGCTATTTTTCTAAGTGTCCTTGAACCTAGGGATAACCCTGGCTTGACCCTTTCTTTCCCTCAGCTCCCACATCTAGTCAGTCACCAAATTCTGTTGATTTTACCTCCTTAACCTAATTCTTTTACTTGTCTGAATCTTCCCTAGTTCAAGCCACCATCATCACTCACATAGACCACTCACTGCAATAGCTCTCCCATGGTTTTCTTGGGTATGTTCTGTCTTTCCAATCCATTCTGTGCACTGCAGCTCAAGGGATTTTTTTCCCATAGTGTCACTGAGATGTAATTAACATACCTTGCAGCTCATGCATTTCTCCCAGTAATCTTTGAGAAACACAAATCTGAGCAGGTTATTCCCCATTCATAATCTTAGGATCAAATTTGAATCCTTATTCTGGCTTAAAAGGCCTTGTATAATCTGGTCTCTAATTTCATCCTTTGTGTCATTCTCTTTCTCATTCTCCAGGCTTCAACCACAGCTTCCTTTCATCTGTTTCTTAAACTTTCCATATTCTTTATCATTTTTACATGTTGAACTTTCTTCCCAAGATACTGTTCCATATCTATCTCCTTCTAACCCATCACCAGCCTTCCAGCCTTAGCTTATCACTTCTTTTCTTCTTGTTTCTAACCTCTTGGACCTTAGGGGTCTCTGTCTGATGCTTTCACACATCCTTTGCAAATCCATTCTTTTTTTTTTTTTTGTCTTTTTGCTATTTCTTGGGCCGCTCCTGCGGCATATGGAGGTTCCCAGGCTAGGGGTCCAATCGGAGCTGTAGCCACCGGCCTACACCAGAGCCACAGCAACGCAGGATCCGAGCCGCGTCTGCAACCTACACCACAGCTCACGGCAACGCCGGATCGTTAACCCACTGAGCAAGGGCAGGGACCGAACCCGCAACCTCATGGTTCCTAGTCGGATTCGTTAACCACTGCGCCACGACGGGAACTCCTGCAAATCCATTCTTAACTGTGATTGTGTAAAGTCTGACTCCCCGTTAGATGATAGGAAAGGGACTGTGCCTGTCTAGTTCACCTCTGCATCCTCACTGCCTTACACGGTTGCCTGGCATATGATGGGCAATCTCTAAATACTGTTGGATGAATGGCACTACCGTCACCACTCTTCATGCTCTGCCCCCGCTCCCATTGTTGTTGAAGTCACCATTATCAGAGCTGTGCAAAGACTTACCAGTGTTGTTCTGCTTTGAGAGAAACAGCTTTAGGAACCCAGACTGAGTGCCAAGTCTAACTATTGACCCTGATGCTGAGTCCCAAGGCCATCAGGCTGTAGGGAAAAATTTTCAGCTGGTTGCTAAGGGAGAAGAGTTAGAAAATCAGTGACTCAATTCAAGCTCACATGTGCATGTACAGATGAGTTGCTATATACAGTAATGTATGCATGAGTACATACATGTACATTGTATGTACAAACACAGGGTCCAGCTGTCACACTAAAATATGCATGAATACACACTCACAGAGGCAACCTTATATATACTCATTCCCTACATATGTACATAGAAAGTGAAAGGACATATGCTTCACACTTATGCATATGTACAGAGGCAAGCTGACACACTCATTACATATATACGCACACAGGCAAATGACATATGCTCAGTACATATGTGTACATACAGAGTCAAGCTGACATACCTAAACATACACAGTGGTAAAACAGAATTATTTAGCTCCATTTGACTGACTCTAATTCCTCCTCCTTGGTTTATCTCGCTTTCAGGATTCTTAGTCTAATGGGTGACATTCTCAATTTTCCAGGCTCTTGACTGTAACCCCATGTCCCTGCCCTTTGACTCACCTAGCTAACTGTCACATCTTTCCCTTCCAGTAGCTTGGCTGCCCCTGCCAGTCACCTAGCTGCCCTCCTGTAGGTTTCTCTAGTGGCCAGTAAGCTCACATGAGCTCTTTTTTTTTTTTGTCTTTTTGTCTTTTGTTGTTGTAGTTGTTGTTGTTGTTGCTGTTGCTATTTCTTGGGCCGCTGCCACGACATATGGAGGTTCCCAGGCTAGGGGTCTAATTGGAGCTGTAGCCACCAGCCTACGCCAAAGCCACAGCAATGCGGGATCCGAGCCGCGTCTGCAACCTACACCGGCAACACCGGATCGCTAACCCACTGAGCAAGGACAGGGACCGAACCCGCAACCTCATGGTTCCTAGTCGGATTCGTTAACCACTGCGCCACGACGGGAACTCCACATGAGCTCTTTTGACAGATCTTGATGAGTCCCAGTCCTGCTGCCCATGAGCTGTGTAATCTTGGACAAATAATTAACTTGTCCAAACCTCAGTTTTCTCATCTACCAAATGAGGATAATAATAGGTTCCTCATTAGATTTTTGGGAGCATTACATTAGATAATACATGTGGCGCTCTTAGCCTAGTACACAAGTGCAGTTAATGGCTAATGCCACTAATACTAGCTAATGTTTATTTATTATTGTCACTACTACCTCTAGATAATTATTTATTGAATACTTACAATGTACTAAGCATTTTTCTAAGCACTTTATCTATACAAACCCATTTTATCCTTACAACAGCCCCAAACAGTAAATACAAATTCTATCTTCATGTTACAGATTATGAAACTGAGGCACAGAGAATTGAAGTTACTTGCCCAAGGTCATTAGGTTGGCATATGGCAGAGTTGAGATGCAAAACCAGGTGGTTTGGTTCCAGAGCTTACACTCTTAATAACTATGCTCTACCTCTTACTACAATTTATGTGTGATTGTCAGACCAGCTATTCCTTTGGTATAATCCTTTATGAGTTCAACCCTGGGAGAAATTTTTGAATTGCAGCTGAAATTTTCCATATGCTGAAAGGTGGAGAAAATCTTAACTTTGATTTCAGAGCAATATGGAACAAACTGAATGACAAGAAGCCCTGCAGGAAAAACCCAGAGAAGTCTCCTCAGTCTCTGTTCGCTTCACAGGGACTATTTGCGTGAGAATCCTTTCACATTGACAGAATTATAGTGGTGAAGCCTATTCTCCTCCAGGTAGTGAGGCTACCCCCTCTGGATTCCCATAGCCCTTTTTGTTCAGTTATCTGCAACCTTGTCTCCTTGGCTTCTGCCCATCTACGTAATTGAGGATCATTAAGGCGATGTGATAACAATAATGGTGTCTTCAATTGGAGTTGTAATTACAAGCAAAGTAATCACAATAATCCCTGCATGTAATCACAGGAAGCCCCAACAAAAATCTCCTGATGCCCTGGTAGGGGGCTCGGGATGGCTTGTGCACACTCCTTGGTGGCTGCAGTCTTTAGTGCTGCCAATCTTTGCTCCATCTTGTTAAAGGGTGATGATGCTTCTCTACCTGCTCATGCTAGTGTGATGTGGTGGGGATCTTGAGTCACATGGGGTCCAGTGGCTCCAAGTTCCTAGCTTTGGTTTAGGCAGGTCACTTAACCTCATGAGCCTCAGTTTCCTCATCTATAAAATGGAACTAATACTTACCAACAGGGTAGGTGCAAAGATTAGGGACACAAATATGAAGTGCCTGGTGGTACCTGGGCTGTAGCAGATTTTCAGTGAATTATAGTGACTATAGTTATGGCTCAACCCAACAATTATTCTCTTCTCCTTATTATTATGGGTTTCCCCTACCAACCTATACGTTCTGTGAGAAGCAGAGACTTTTTTTTGTTCACTGCTATTTCTCAGCATCTAGAGCAGTGATCATTAGTAGGTGCTTGATCATATCTGTTGAATGAACTGTAAAACAAGTTGACTTTGTTCACTGTCCCTACCACACCAGCTGGCATTCAGACCCTTTTAATCACCGGCCCTTTGCTCTAATGTTCCCTCTGCCTGGAACACTTCCTCTTTACCAAGTTAACACCTACACAGCCTTCTGATCTTAGTACACGTGTCACTCTTTCAGAGAAACCTCTGACCTTCCCTTTCATGGCCTCTGTCAAAATTGTTGCTTTTTCACTTTATTTGTATAATTATTTCATTAATTTTTGACTGTAAACTTCCTAAGGACAGGGACCAGATCTGTTGTACTCATCACTGGATTGTCAGGGACTAGGAGTAGACCTTCAGCATAAATTTGCTAACAAATGAATGACTTTATCCACTCTTTCCATTTTTTAAAAAGTCCCCTCTCTTTAGGAAGTGGGGTCCAATTTCTCAAGTTGGGCCAGAGGTCAATCCCATGCTTGCACCCGTGCTGCACCATAAATCATTCCAGTGTTTCTGGCCTGAACTCAAGCATTGTGATTCTCTCCTACCAGGGCCAATTTGTCAGGCAAAGAATATCACATTACTGCTTATCAGGGCTTCTTTGTGCAGCTAGACCCTTCAGCAGGAGGTCCAGAAAAGCTGGAATTTTGGCTGGGCTGGGAGTGTGAAGTGGGATTGGTCATTTAGTCCACTCTTGTCTGCCCTGCTTCCTGCTCCATGTCTATTTAATGTTTATCACATCAAGTGGTAATTAATAATTTTTAGATGTCTCCCTCCACTGCTGCCCCTGTGCATCCCTCACCCCCCCAGTAAGGCAGGACCATCTCTCGCCCCAGAGGCTACTGTGCGGCATAACATGCAACTGGTGCTCACAAAGATTTCTTGAAGGAATGCAGTGTTTTCCATGAGCAATGCTTTACTGAAAACAAAACAAAAAAACCCGAACCAACCCATAGGAGAGGGCACTACCTCTGGCTTTATTTTTTTTTAAACTTGAGCCAATGGAGTTCCCACTGTTGTGCAATGGGATTGGTGGCATCTCTGCAGTGCCAGGATGCAGGTTCCATTCCTGGTCCAGCACAGTGGGTTAAAGGATCAAGCATTGTTGCTGCAGCATAGCTCGCAACTGTGGATTGGATCCGATCCCTGACCTGGGAATTCCATATGCTGTGGTGCGGCCAAAAAAGAAAACAAATCAACAACAAACCCTGAGCCAACAAATCTTTCTGTTTAAGCTATTTTAGGTTGGGTTTTCTGTTACCTGGAACTGAAAACATTCTAATAGAGCATAACTAATGGTGTAGTATAGGATCTTTGATAGATTATTTTTAAAAAATACTCATTCCAGTCACTCCTTACCTGCCTAAGAACAGACTTCTCTACCCCTTTGTCTTTGGGCTCAGCTATGGGACTTGCTTTAGCCAGTGGGATGTTAGCGGACATGTACAAACAGGGTGTGAAAGTGCTTGCACACGTAGGCATGCGCCTTGTACCACTGCCACCTCCATAAAAAGAGGTCCCTCGGGATAGCTGCTGCCCACTCAGCTAGGGCCTCAAAGTGAATGCTCCTGGAGAAGATCAGAACTCAACCTGCATACAGGAGCCAAGTCCAGCTGAACTTGCAGTTTAGAGCAGAGCCATTCAGCCAAGCCCTCAGACAGTCAGTATCCAGACCTATGAGAAATGAATCTTTAATATGGCATGTTGCTGACATTTTGCGGCTGTCTGTTATGGAGGAATAACTGACTGATAAGGTTAGGCCAGGGGCTTCTGAACTGGAAGTGCATCTGAGTTACTTAGAGAACTTTAAAATAAATAAGAGATACTTGAACTTCCCCCAGAACATCTAGAGTGGTATTCAGAAAGCTACATTCAACTCTCTGGGTGGTTTTATGTAGTGAGTCTCACACTCTTTTGCTATGTGACATTTTGGTGTCACTAATATTAAAGCATGTAATAGGATTCTATTAGATGACCACTAAGATTTTTTTTTTTTTTACTTTAAAATTTTTATTGAGGTATAGTTGATTTACAGTGTTAGTTTCAGGAGTATAATACAGGGAATCACAATTTTTATAGATTATACTCCATTAAAGGTTATTATAAAATGTTGGCTATATTCCCTGTGCTGTACAATATACCCTTGTAGCTTATTTATTTTATACATGGTAGTTTGTACCTATTCTTTTTTTTTAATTAAAGTATAGTTGATTTACAATGTTGTACCAATATCTGCTGAACAGCAAAGTGACTCAAACATATATATACATATATATGTGTGTGTGTGTGTGCGTGTGTGTGTGTGTGTGTATATATATATATATATACACACACACACACACATTCTTTTTTTATATTATTTTCTATCACGGTCTATTCCAGAGAGTGGACATAATTCCCTGTGTTATACAGTAGGACCCTGTTGTTTATCCATTCTAAATGTAATGGTAGTTTGTACTTAAGATCTTTTGAGATTGAATGATTGAAGTCAGAGAATAACTGTTTATGAAGTATAGTTCTTTCCAATTTGAAAACTTCTGAGAAATCTGTGTTGACTTTTTCTTACCTGATTTGGAGAAAGATGCAGAAGTAAATTATCTGTGATTTATGGCCATAGGGCTTTTGCTTTTTATTTAAGGATGTTTCCCCCTTAGTATTTCTGCCTGGGCTATGGTTAGCAGTTAAATGACGATTAAAGGCAGAACACTGGGACTGGGAGAGCCAAAACACAGGACAGGAAAGAAGCACCAGGGAGGTCAAGCTTAGCAGAGAAGATGCTGAAGGAGAAGTGTGCAAAGGAGCCTTCAGCTGTGGTTTGGCAGTTAGGAAGCTGAGATCACATTTGTTTCAGAGGCCAGTTGAATTTTAGCTATAACAATTTTAGCCATGCCATTGCTCAGTTTAGAGGTTTGAGGCAATCTTAATGCTACAAATGTGAATTTATATAAAAAAGCATGATGAAAAGTGTAATTTAAAAGGAAATAGCCTTTTAAAGTTACAACAATAAAAATTGTCACTGAAAAAATTTGGACAATACAGAGAAGTATAAAGGACAGGAATCTTTTACTCATAAGCCCACCTTTCAGAGATAACCACTTCTAGTATATTGCCGTATATTCTTCTGGACTATTTTCCTATGGATGTGTACACACATGCCTACTTCAGAAAAAAAAAAGGACTTTTTAATACATGCTCATTAGTATCTTTTTCATGTCTGTAAACACCATCCTAATCATCATAGTTAAAGTTGCATAATACTCCACTATATAAAGAGTACCATACCTTAGTTCCCACAGATGGACATTTAGATTCTATTTACTACTATAAAAAGGCTGCGATGAATATCCATATATCCCTTTTTGTGCATTTGTCCAATTATTTCTTTAGGATAAATTCCAATACATGGAATTGCTAATTGAAGAATAAACATTTTAAAGGTTTTTGATACAAAGCTGAATTGCCCTCCTCAAACATACAATTTAATAGTGCTAGGTTTTGTCATTTCTTTTCACTCTTGTTAGTCATCAACAGAAAAAAAATTTTGTATTTTAATCTGCCTTTTATTACTAGTGGGTCTAAATAAATATCTTTTCGTGTATTTATTGTCTGTATTTTATGCAAATAAGACACGCTAGCTTCCCATTTTCTACAATATCAGCTTTATCTTCCTGACTTACATTACTTATTTATATTAAGTATGTTGTCTCCTATTTGTATCAAAGATATTATCCCTAATGTGGCTTTGCTTATGGTGGCTTTTCACACATTTAAAACATTTTACAGAGGTTTCCGCCCCCGCCCCCGTCTGGTTCAGCGGTAACAAACATGACTAGCATCCATGAAAATGTGGGTTGGATCCCAGGCCTCCAGCTCAGTGGGTTAAGGCTCCCACGATTCTGTGAGCTGTGCTGTAGGTCGAAAATGCTGCTCTGATCCCAAGATGCTGTGCTGTAGGCCGGCAGCTGCAGCTCCAATTTGACCCCTAGCTTGGGAACTTCCATATGGCCCTAGGTGAGGCCCTAACAAGCACAAACAACAAACAAACAAAAAAATAAAAAATTTTACGAGTCAAAATTATCAGGTTTTCAACGAGTTTTAAAAATTCCTTCTGAGGTGAGAGGTAGCATAACAGAATTTTTTTTTTTTTTTAAAGCAGAGGAATTTAAAGCAATTCAGTCTATAATCTTACCGCCTGTGTTTGGGTCTCACTTGGCACTTCGAGGTAGGAAGATCACTGGACTGGGAGTCAGATTACTTTACCTTTCTGGGTCTCAACTCCTTCCTCTGCAGAATGGCCTGAAATTCCCTTGTGGGGCTGTAAAAAAGAACCGGAGCGAATTCACGCAAAGAGCGCCTTCAGGTCTTGCACATAGCACACCGTATCTAAACATTAGCTGTTATTTGTGGGAGAGGACAATACATAATTTTAAAAACTTCTTTAAATTCAGTTGGTGTTTGTGGCAATAGAGTGGGGAATGAAGATTTGAGTAATTTGGTCATTTACACCCATCTCTAAGAACTACATTGCTGGAGTCAGAACCAAAGTTCCAGTTCTGGTCCTGCCGGTTTCTTCGTACGTACGTGACCTTGGACAAGTCACCTTCACTTTTTCGCGGCTCAATTTCATCACCTAGAAAATACCTATATAATAGACCACCTACCCTTTCCCAGCCCGGCTGCTGAGCCGAGGAAACACTTCAAAATGCCTACAAAGGGCGGCAAACACATCTCTTAGGGTATTGCCTTCGGATCCTCCTAGGCACCCACCAACCCCCTCTTAGGCGGGACCGAAGGGCGGCCGCACCCCCCCGCCCCCTGCCCTCCCGCTTGGCAGCTGGAACAATAGCTCCCCCGGAGGCGGCGCCGGCCGCGGGCGGGGGCGGAGCTGCGGGCGCGGGCGCAGGGGGTGTGCGCGGGGCGGGGTCGCAGCCACCCCTCCCGCCGGCGGCTCTGTCACGCGCCCCTCACCGGGCGGGCCGGGGTCTTTGTGACGCGGCGGCGACGGCAGCGGACACAAAGGAAAGGCGAAAAGGCGAGCGAGGAACTGGGCCTGCCCCCGCCCCGCGACCCCCGCCCGCGGCGCGCGCGCCCGCTTGTTCCCCGGCCTCGGTCTGTCTCCCCCACGCGGGCTCGCACCCTCGCGCGCACCCGCCCCTCGCACGCGCCCCGACCCTCCGACTCTGTCCCGAGCGCGGCGGGCTCAGGCCTGGCGGGAGCTGCCGGTGGGGCGGGGATGCTGAGGGGCCATTCCCGGGCGCAGCGGCGCGGCTGCTAGGAGGCGCCCAGGCAGCGGCTGGGCTCCCGGCGTGCGGCTGGATGCCCCGGGCCTGCGGCTCCCTGCGCTTCCCGCCGTCCAGGGGCGCCAGCCATGGGCGCCGCGGCCGCTGAGGCGCCGCTCCGGCTGCCAGCCGCGCCTCCGCTCGCCTTCTGCTGCTATACGTCGGTGCTTCTGCTTTTCGCCTTCTCCCTGCCCGGGAGCCGCGCGTCCAACCAGCCCCCGGGTGGCGGTGGCGGCGGGGACTGTCCCGGCGGCAAAGGCAAGAGCATCAACTGCTCAGGTAGGACTGGCCAGAGAGCGCCCCTGCGGCCCCTCCCTCCCTCTGCCCCGCCGCCGCCTCCCTCCTGGTACCCGCGACCCCGCCGAACCAGGCCCCGGCGTGGGGATCCCAGGATCCGGGTGGAGGGCAGGGCGCGAGCGCACAGTGCGGGCTTGGGGATCCGCGTGGGGCCGGGGAGTGGCTGTGCGTGCGTCCAAGTGTGCCGAGTGGCTGCGCGCGGGCGGCCGGGCGTGTTGGGAGGTGGTGAGGCCCCGCCAGGCAGGGGAAGGCAGCCGGCCGGGCTGCCGGTATGATCGTGGGTGTGCACGCGGGAGCGTGAGTTTGTGTTGTGAAGGCTCAGGGTAGGGAGGGCGGCCCCTGGCAGGGGTTTTCTATGTATTTCTGTGATGGTGAGAGGCCAGGGTAGTGACCATGTTGTGGGAAGGTTTTCTTGGGGCACTGAGGTCTCAGGGGCCGTGTGGGTAAAGGGAACGGGTGGCCCACAGGATGCGGATTGGCCATGTAGAGTGACTGTGTGTGTGTGTGTGTGTGTGTGTGTGTGTGTGTGTGTGTGTGTGTTTTGGGTTAAGAGGTGGGCGCCTGGGGTTTAGCATGCCCCTGGTCTGTGAATATGAGCAGAGAAAGTACTGAGACTCTAAAGAGACCCTCTGTTTTTGTGTGTTGTGCTAGGTGAAGCCTGGGGCTCAGGGGTGTGCGGGGCGGGGGGTTGCATCGCAGAGGAAGGTGGGGAGTTTTGGAGTGAACCCTGTTTGCGTCCATTCGGAGGGAGGTTAGCCTGGGAATCATCCTGTGTGGGATTTGGGTAATAGAAACAGATAATTAGGTCTCAGGGAGTGCTTCTGTATAAAGCAAGGGGTGACTTGGGCTAAGGTGCTGTGGAAAGAGGGAACTGGTTCTGAGGGAATTCTCCTGTGCGTGTGTTTGTATGTTTTGGGGGAGGGCCTGGAGATTGGCAGCCACGGGAGCAAGGGAGTGACCTCTCCCCTCTCTCCAAGGCCATCTGCGGCCCCCCACCCCCCGCCCAGCTGTTGGAAACAAAGAGCTTGCTTGGGCTCTAATGAATGAGACCTGGGAGGAGGGTATCCGAGAGGTAAAGTTAGCTCTTCCTTTCACCACGGGTCCCAGAGGAGCCCTGAGGCAAGGAGAGGCTGGCAGGTCTCTTAGGGCTTGGGTAGGTCCTCCTGGAACTGGCCCAGCAGATGCTAGTGATCAGAAGCCACAGCCTTGCTAACTTGCCCTTTTATCAATTCTCATTCCCCACTTGTCTTCTTTAAACCAAGGGTGGGAGAAGAGGCTGGGGAGGAAGGGGGAAAGGGAAGGGGTTACAGGGAATCCACTGGTCTGCCTACCAGATAACCTTTGTACCCAAAGGGCTCTTGAAGGCATTGTTTCTGAGGGAGTCAGGAGAGACCAAGAGGGCCTCAGCACAGATGCTTATGCTACTCTAAAATGAAGAAAACCTTTGGCCTGCTGTTTAGGTTTGAAGGTCTAAAATCTTTTACTAATTGTCATAATGGCATGTTTTGTGATGGGGGAGGGGTTATGAACACCGTAAACAATGATATGTCCACTAAAAGCTTTTCCATCCATGTAATAAGTTTTACTTTATTTTTCTCATAAGTGGAATATGGGATAATACTTTAATAAATAATCACACTTTAATGGTTAAGAATAAAAGCCATTTGTATATTAGAGTGCCTTTTTTGTAACAAATGTTGGTTATTAAACTTGTAAGTGATCATACCATGTCAAAATATTTTAAGGGCCAATGTGCTGTGGTTATTTGTTCTTGCTGAGCTAATTTGTCCTTAGCAAAGTATAGTGTGTGTTGATGGATGTTTTTGTGTATAACGCTGTAGCACATAGTACAATTTTTAAGAAAAGAGGTAGAGGGCTGGAAATCCACAAGGTGTGGGAAAAAGGGACTGATTTGGGGACTGTTGCCCTTGCTGAGCAATTGTGATTTGGAGCAAGGTACTTAGTTTTTCTTAGTTTCCTCTTTTACTAAAAGATATTACTTGAATTTAGTAATATCCCAGCCTTTGTTCAAGGATATATTGATATATATGCCAATAAATGTTTCATCAAATACAATGCGTCAATGCTAAGATATACTTGAACAACTCTGATCTGAATCTAGGGTTTTAACTAAATGTTATTTGTAGATTCTTGTCATAACTGTTTCTAGGATGAAGATTTGGGAATGATTCATATGGAAAATAAAAAATTTTAAGTTGATTAATTAGAGAACTGTAGTACTCCTGTCTGGATATGTATGCATCTATTAATGCAGCTTGGGATTGTGCGTTGCATAGATTTTTTTTTTTTTTAAGTAGCTTTTATTACCCAGGTATTTTCCACATAAACTGAAATTCACTCCTTCACATGTTTGAGTTTTAAAATCTAAGTGTTGGGAGTTCCCTTCGTGGCTCAGTGGTTAAGGAATCTGACTAGGAACCATGAGGTTGTGGGTTTGATCCCTGGCCTTGCTCAGTGGTTAGGGATCCGGCGTTTCTGTGAGCTGGGGTGTAGGTTGCAGATGGGCTCCTGTCCTGAGTTGCTGTGGCTGTGGCGTAGGCCGGCGGCTGCAGCTCCGATTTGACCCCTAGCTTGGGAACCTCCATATGCTTCGGGAGCGGCCCAAGAAATGGCAAAAAAAAAGAAAAAAGAAAAAAAATCTAAGTGCTGGCCTTTGCTCCCTGTTGACTTTTCATTTTGGTTTTGAACCATCATTTGAGCCTGTTCTGACCTTCCTGAAGCCTGATTCCATCTGGCTGTGTGAATTGGATCACTCACAGCTTTGTGGCTCTCATTAGTGTGAGGAGTAGGTCTGTCACTCTATTAAATTAATAGAAGTTATTTAGATTTTGGAAAAGGATGGAACTCTGTTATATCTTACTGTAGACTCCCTTTCAAATTGTTTGCTGTTGATACATTAATGAACCAGATGTTCAACCAACTATGCCTCCTCCTAGTTGCGTTTAACAGATTTTCGAGCTTTTGCTGTTCAGCATTTTCTCATTTTCTTCACCAGCCTATCATTAAAAGATTTTGTCATATCATCTTGTTAGAGTCAATATGTCTGTATCATCCGTATTTTTTTTCCATTCTAGTAATCCTATCAAAAAGCAAATATTGTATAGCCCACCCTAATCAAGAGCTCATGATGACTTTTTCTTTTTATTGTGTGCAAACATTTATTTTCACATCCTGGAGTTTTTCAGTGGATATGGGCAGCTTATGTATAGATTTGTTTTCTGGATTCCTGTTTCTCCTTTTTTAAAAATTGAGAATGTATTTTTTCATTTCTGCTCCTCTGGCATCTTGTCTATCTCTAGCTTAGATTAAATAACAGTCGGAAGTAAAAGTTTCTTCAGTATTATGGAGTGTGATTTGTTTGGATGAGAAAGCAGATTCTTTAGAATTAGCTCTCTATTCCACTACTGTCCACTTTCCATGCCACTTACCTTAGATGTTAGCTCCCTTTTATCAGCATTCCAGCCTTCTCAGCTTGAAGGTCATGCTCCTGGGTGAGGATTGCCAAAGCAAAGAAGCTGAAAGGGTCTGCACAGTCCCTCTTCTCTCTTGATATTACAACATCTTCCCTAAGCAGTGGGCCCTTTGTTTATCTCTTCTTGTTCTAAACAAGGCTTTTTAAAAATTTTCTTCTTGCCTCAGCTCTCTACTCATTCTGAATTCTATACTTACTGTTTAGATCTTATGTCTTCTTTTTAGCTGCACCAGCAGTGTGTGGAAGTTCCTGGGATTGAACCTGCACCGCAGTAGTGACCCGAGCCACAGCAGTGACAGTGCTCTTAACACTGCACCACCTGATTTTTTATCTTTTTATTTTGTACTTATCCTTTTTAAACTCTAACTTATTAGAAAACTCTTTGTTTATCCAAAGAGAAAAAAGTTTGGAAATCCATGATTTATGTGAAGAAAAATGAACTTTGAACCTAGGAAACCAGGGGACCTTAGACCTGATGATTTTTTTGCTCATTTGTAATGTGAAGATCATGATAATAGTCCTTTTTGGCTTTAGGGTGTTTGAGAAGAACAAATGAGGTTGAACATGTGAGGCATTTCTATCTTAGGGAATGAGGTTAAAGAGGAAGAAAAACATTCTGAGAGACCAACAAGCTGCATTGGTGAGAGATATATCTGGTGAAGAATTTGAAGGAGGTTTTAAAAATGTCTTGGGAATTTGAAGTGTGGCCTCTGGATTATAGTATGATGATAAGGATGTATAAATGGATGATAAAAACTTCAAATTAAGGGAAGTGCCTTGTTAGTGGCAGTTCAGAATTTTGGGGAATAAAAAGTGAGTTTTCCCTAATTAGTGTAAAATCATGATCAGGACACTTTTAGATCCCTGGTATGTAATATGTAGTTATTAATTTATTGAATGAACCTTGATTAAATACCTTGTTAGAATGAGCTAGCATACTAGATATTAAGGGAGATATAGGAGAGGTTATACTTGTCTTTAAGGACCTTATATTCCAACGAGATGGTTAGTTAGCCTCTTATAAATAAATGCAGGAAATTTCTATTTAGTACATCTGGACTTTATCCCCTTCCCCCATGCCACTCAATAATAAGCGTTTATTCAACATTGACAGCATTGGAATTTTTTTCTAAGGTGTACAGTTAAGCAGTTTTTAGTATATTCACAAAGTTGTACAACTGTCATAACTATCTAATTCTAGACCGTTATATCTCAGGAAAAAACCCCGTACCTAATAACAATGACTTTATATTCCTCTCTTCCTCTGAGCCCCTGGCAATGAATTTTCTTTTTGACTCTTTGAATCTGCCTATTTTGGACACTGCATATAAATGGAATCATATAGTATGTAGCCTTTGACGATTGACTTCTTTCAATGCGCGTAATGTTTTAAGGGGTCATCTGTGTTGTAGCGTATATCAGAACTCTATTCCTTTTTTTTTAACTTTTTATATAATGATTTTTAATTTTTTTCTATTATAGCTGGTTTACAGTGTTCAGTCAGTTTTCTACTGTACAGCAAGGTGACCCAGTCACACATACATATATACATTCTTTTTTCTCACATCATGCTCCATCATAAGTGACTAGACATAGTTCCCAGTGCTACACAGCAGGATCTCATTGCTTATCCATTCCAAAGGCAGTAGTCTGCATCTATTAATCCCAGGCTTCCAGTCCACCCCACTCCCTCCCCCTCCCCTTGGCAACCACATGTCTATTTTCCAAGTCTATGATTTTCTTTTCTGTGGAAAGGTTCATTTGTGCCGTATATTAGATTCCAGATATAAGTGATATCATATAGTATTTGTCTTTCTCTTTCTGACTTCACTCAGTAAGAGAGTCTCTAGTTCCATCCATGTTGCTGCAAATGACATTATTTCATTCTTTTTTATGGCTGGGTCATATTCCATTGTGTACATATACCACTTCTTCCTAATCCAGTTGTCTGTCGATGGACATTTGGGTTGTTTCTATGTCTTGGCTATTGTGGATAGTGCTGCAATGAACATGTGTCTTTTTCAAGGAAAGTTTTGTCTGGATATATGCCCAAGAGTGAAATTGCTGGGTCATATGGGAGTTCTATGTATAGTTTTCTAAGCTACCTCCATACTGTTCTCCATAGTGGTTGTACCAGCTATGGAGCAGTTGTACATAGTGTTGTTCCCACCAACAGTGTAGGAGGGTTCCCTTGTCTCCACACCCCCTCCAGTGTTTGTTATTTGTGGACTTATTAATGATGGCCATTCAGACTGGTGTGAAGTGGTATCTTGTGGTAGTTTTGATTTGCATTTCTCTAATAATCAGTGATGTTGAGCATTTTTTTCATGTGCTTGTTGGCCATCTGTATATCTTCTTTGGAGAAGTGTCTTTTGCCCATTTTTTCCTTTGGGTTGTTGGCTTTTTTGCTATTGAGTTGTATAAGTTGTTTGTCTATTTTAGAGATTAAGCCCTTGTCAGTTGCATCATTTGAAACTATTTTCTCCCATTCTCTAAGTTGTCTTTTTGTTTTCTTTTTGGTTTCCTTTGCTGTGCAAAATCTTGTCAGTTTGATTAGGTCCTATTGGTTTATTTTTGCTTTTGTTTCTGTTGCTTTGGGGGACTGACCTGAGAAAACATTTGTAAGATTGATGTCAGAGAAGGTTTTTCCTATGTTCTCTTCCAGTTTGATGGCGTCTAGCTTTACATTTAAGACTTTCAGCCATTTTGAGTTTATTTTTGTGCATGGTGTGAGGGTGCGTTCTAGTTTTGTTGATTTGCATGCAGCTGTCCAGTTTCCCCAGCAATACTTGCTGAAAAGACTGTCTTTTTCCCATTTTATGTTCTTGTTTCCTTTGTCAAAGATTAATTGACCATAGGTATCTGGGTTTATTTCTGGGTTCTTTATTCTGTTCCTTTGGTCTGTATGTTTGTTTTGGTACCAGTACCACACTAGAACTCTACTCCTTTTGTTGGTTGAGTAATACTCCACTGTATGGAGATTTATATCTATCTATCTATCTATACAGTATATACCTATATGTAGCACATTTTGTTTTTCCATCAGTTTAGATATTTGGATTGTTTCCACTTTTTGCCTATCATGAATAATGCTGCTATGAACATTGATGTACAAATTTTCGTGTGGACATATGTTTTCAATTCTGTTTGTTCGTTTTTTTTTTTGGTCTTTCTAGGGCCGTACCCGTGGCATATTGAGGTTCCCAGGCTAGAGGTCGAGTCAGAGCTGTAGTGGCTGGCCTACACCACAGCCAGAGCAACATGGATCCAAGCCACATCTATGACCTATACCACAGCTCATGGCAGTGCCAGATCCTTAACCCACTGAGCAAGGCCAGGGATCAAATCTGCATCCTTATGGATGCTAGTCAGATTCATTTTCGCTGAGCCATGACGAGAACTCCCTAAACTCTGTTTAACATTTTGAGAAACTGGCAAACTTTTCCAAAGCAGCTGCAACCATTTGAGATTGTCCTCGGCAATGTACGAGGGTTCCAGTTCTCTACATCCTCGCCAACATTTGATGTTGTCTTTTTGATTATAGTCATCCTAGTTGGTGTGAAGACATTGATCAGTGTGATTTTGATTTACATTTCCCTAGTGACTAATGATGTTGAGCACATTTTAATATGCTTAATGGCCATTTATTTATCTTCTTTGGAGGATTATCTATTCTGTTTCTTTGCTGGGCTTGATTTTAATATTCTGTATTAAACATTCCCTTAGTAAACTATTCTATCCAAATCCCATGGCATACAGATGATCCAGAAGTAGGTTAGCTTTGTGTATCGTTTGATTTCTCTGCTTACCAAGAGTCAGTTGTTCGTTCTCAAATTTATTTATACCAGTGCTACTTGTGAGTATAAGTTCATAAGTATTACTCAAATAGATGAAATGTGAATGCAAGAGGAATTGTTTTTATGAATTGATTTGGAAAGACTTGATAAAGGCAAGAAACTGAAAGAATTACCTTTTAAAAGTTTTTTTCAAAGTATAGTTGGTTTACAATGTTGCGTTAATTTCTACTGTACAGCAGAGTGATCAAGTGTACATACATATACATTCTTTTAAAAATATTGTCTTAAATATTCTTTTCTGTTATGGTTTATCACAGGATATTGAATATAGTTCTCTGTACCAAATGGTAGGACCTTGTTGTTTACCCATTCTGTATGTAATAGTTTGCATTGGCTAATTTGAGACTCCCAGTCCATACCACCCCCTGTCCTCTTTGGCAGTCACAAATCTTTTCTCTATGTCTGTGAGTCTGTTTCTGCATCATATTTTAGATTCTACATATAGGTAGGCAATATCATATGGTGTTTGTCTTTTTCTTAGTTCACTTAGTGTGATAACCTCTAGGTCCATCCGTGTTGCCACAAATGGCTTTATTTTATTTTATTTTTTTGTCTTTTTAGGGCCACACCCACAGCATATGGAGGTTCCCAGGCTAGGGGTCGAATTGGAGCTATAGCCGCTGGCCTACACCACAGCCACAGCAACGCGGGATCCAAGCCGCATCTGCATCCTACACCACAGCTCGCGGCCACGCCAGATCCTTAACCCACTGAGCAAGGCCAGGAATTGAACCTGTGTCCTCATGGATACAACTAGATTCGTTTCCACTGAGCCATGAAGGGAACTCCAACTGGCATTATTTTAAAGATTTGTCTTTCAGTGAATTACATTGTGGTTAAGGCAGCTGAAACAGATTGGGGAAACCTTGTAAATGTATGGAAGGATTCTGCTCGTAGAAAAGTTTGCAGATGTTTTGAACCCATTCTACTTTTTTTTAAAAATTTTTATTTATTTATTTATTTATTTATTTTTTGTCTTTTGTCTTTTGTTGTTGTTGTTGTTGCTATTTCTTGGGCCGCTCCTGCGGCATATGGAGGTTCCCAGGCTAGGGGTCCAATCAGAGCTGTAGCCACCGGCCTACGCCAGAGCCACAGCAACGCGGGATCCGAGCCGCGTCTGCAACCTACACCACAGCTCACGGCAACGCCGGATCGTCAACCCACTGAGCAAGGCCAGGGACCGAACCCTCAACCTCATGGTTCCTAGTCGGATTCGTTAACCACTGCGCCACGACGGGAACTCCCCATTCTGCTTTTTAAAAAAAGAGTGGAAAATGACATCATAGATGATGGATTATGAGTGTGGTTTTTCCAAGGAAGTGGGGAGCTGCATCTGACAGACCTGTACTCAAAGAAAAGGTCTTGATGCTACATGTGGAAATGAATGTACATTTATATGTTTGAAGCTAAAAATGTCTAAAATATATGTGTCAGGACTTCCCGTGTGGCTCACAATATAACTATTCGGTATTGCTTCTACAGTGGCTGTGGCTCAACCCCTGGCTTAGGAACTTCCATATACCACAGGTGTGGCCACTTGTTTTTAAAAAAAAAAGAAAAAAAATATTATGCCATTTAAAAAATGATTCTTTGCTCTACCTTTTTTGATTAATTGATCGGTAAAAGTTTTGCTCTACAAAGTGCCCCAAGGAAGATAAGAAACAATGTCAAGGGAATGAATAATTTTGATCTGTAGGAATCAAAAACAGGTCCCCTGAATAAGTGACACTGGAGCTGGGCTTTACAGGCAGAGTAGAATGTCAGCCTGAAACACCAGTCATGCTTTTGCCTGAGGCCTTTGCTGTTGATGTTCTTTTTGCCTGGAACCTTCTTGTCCCAGTTATTTATCCCTTTAGCTCCTTCAGGTCTTTAACATTACTTTCAAAATGATGCCTTATTTTCATTGTATTTTTTATTTTTTTTTTTAGGGCTGCACCCTCAGCGTATGGAGGTTCCCAGGCTAGGTATCAAATCAGAGCTGTAGCTGCTGACCTACACCACAGCCACAGCAACATGAGATCCCAGATGCGTCTGCAGCCTACACCACATCTGGCAACGCCAGATCCCAACCCACTGAGCGAGGCCAGGGATTGAACCCGCAACCTCATGGTTCCTAGTTGGATTTGTTTCCGCTGTGCTACGACAGGAATTCCCAAGATGATGCCTTAAATTGCCCCCTTTTCCAGTCTTCCATCCCTCTTGCCCATCTCCCACCCTAATCTTCCTTTATGCTTTTTTCCTACCTCAAATCACTTTTTCCTGTGTGATCTAGTATGATCTAGTATGCCTGTTACTTACCATCTGCAGCTCCAGGAGGGCAGGGGTTTTTGCCTCTTTTGTTTACTTCTGTATCAGCTGTGCCTAGAACTATGCCTGGCACAAAATTAGGTTTCTATCCCATACTTATTTGTGGCATTAATTAGTGACCGAATGAACACAGAAACTGAGGAGAGTCGGGAAGGGTATTCTAGGCCAAGGGAATGGCATTGGAAAAGGTACAAAAGTGGGGCAGTGAGGGGAGTATTTGGGGATACAGGGATGTGGGGATTAAAACAGGAGATGAGTCACACAACTGCCACCATGTTAGTGGAAGGCCTTGAAGGTCAAGCTGAAGGTTTGGCGCCTAGGCTGAAAACGAAGGGAAACTTAAAGGATTTGACATTGTGGCTTTATAAAGCAAAAGTCTGGAATTGGTGAAAATTATGGGAAAAGGGAAATGACTGAGAGCATGGTGAAAGATAACAGTGGAAATGGGGAGAACTGAAAGGACTTATTTGGCTTGTTCTCTCTTCCTAAAAGTTGCATTTGTTGGAGTTCCCTAGTGGTTCAGTGGGTTAAGGATCTGGCATTGTCAGTGCTATGGCTCTGGTTACAGCCATATCTCAGGTTCAGTCCCTGGCCCGGGAACTTCCACACGCATGGGTGTGGCCAAAGAATTGCATTGGTTATTAACCGTTAAAAATCTAGAGTTGTCTCTTAAAAATCTGGAATTTGGTCTACCCTTCTAAAATTTGTAGGTATTGGTAACATTTGGCTCTTGTTTCCATGTGGGAAAAATCCACCAAAATTGTCTAGTGGGGCATGAGCTCTTTACTTTGTTAAATGCTTCCCAGTCATCCTTTCATTGATCTTTTTTCTCCTTTAGTTTCTGGATCTCCTGTAGGAGGCAGGTGAATTGTGATGCTCTTGATTTGGGGTGGAGAGCCTGTTTGGAGGGTCACATTGGTGCATATTTTTTCCTTCATTCCTGTTCCTCACAGTCACCAGTTTCCAGCCCTTCCCATCTGAGCACCTTTTCTGCTTGTACTCCTTGCAACTTCTGCACTGCTCTTTTCCTTCTCACCCCTTTCCATGAACCCACCTCCTACCTCTCTGATTTGAACGCTACCCTCCCATCTCTGACTATACATACCATTTTCCTTGAAATGCTCTCTAATGATATTTTTATCAGATATATTTTTCCTTTATTAATTTTATATGTTAATTTTAGTACTTCCTCTTTTTCAACTTTCCCTTTGTTTTCTTTCTAAATGCTTGAGGTAGAAACAGGTCATTGTTTCTTTTTCCTTAAGACCATAGGCATTTATGATAAAATTCCTCTCATCATTGTTATAAAACTTATGAATTTTGATATGTTGCACATAGATTGTTTTGTTATTTTGCTTTATGGTTTAAGAATGTGTCGTGGAATTTCTAAGTTTTTGTATTAGAACTAGGTGTGTCTGCATTCTAATATGAGAACAAATTTTGTGAAAGATATTTGTACCCCAGAAAAGAAAGTGTTATTTCCTTGGCTTCTTATTATGTAACTAATAATTCTTATTATATAACTATTAATTTAACTTCAGTTTTAAAGAAGTTTTTTTTGAATTAATTTCAAACTTAGAAAAAACTTTCAGTAGTATACCCAGATTCCCAGTTGTTAAAGTTTTACCACATTTGCCTTATCATAGTTTCTTTCTGTAACTAAATCAGTCAATCAATCAATATCTACTTCTGTACCTCCGTCTATCTAAATCTTTCTTTTCTGAGCTTGGCTCTGCCAGGTTGGCCCCTATCAAGGGAAATGATTTAATTTATGCTTTATATCAGTTCTGTACTTTTATTTATTTATTTATTTTAATTTTTTTTTGTCTTTTTAGGGCTGCACCTGCAGCATGTGGAGGTTCCCGGGCTAGGGGTTGAATGGGAGTTGTAGCTGCTGGCCTACACCACAGCCACAGCAATGTCAGATCCAAGCTGTGTCTGCGACCTACACCACAGCTCACAGCAATGCCAGATCCTTAACCCACTGAGCAGGCCAGGAATCAAACCTGCATCCTCGTGGATACTAGTTGGCTTTGTAATCTGCAGAACCATAATGGGAACTCCCCAGTATTTTTTTAATATAGTCACAAGGTTGTGCAACCATCACCCACAATCAATTTTGGAATATTTTTGTTCTCCCTCAAAGACACCTCATAGTCTTTAGCAGTCTGTCCCCAAATCCCATTCCCATAGCCCTAGGCAACCACTAATCTGTCTTTTGCTGTAGGTTTGCCTGTTTGGGACATTGCTTATAAATGGAATCGTATAATTTTTGGCCTTTAACAAGTGACTTCTTTCACTTACTATGATATTTTCAAGGTTCATCCATGTCATAGCATGTATCAGAATTAAATTCCTTTTTGTGGTCAAACAACATTCCATTGTATGGATATACCACATTTTGTTTATCCACTCACAAGCTGATGGACATTTGGCTTATTTCTACTTTTTAACTTTTATAAACAATGCTGCTGTGAACATTCATGTACAAGATTTTCTGTGGACACACGTTTTCAGTTTTCTTGGGTGTGTGCCCAGCAGTAGAATTGCTGGGCCACTTGATTACATCTTGAGGAACTGCCAAATGGTTTTCCGAAGTGGATGCACCACTTAACATTTTCACTAGCCATGTCTGGAGGTTCTAATTTCTCAACATTCTGGCCAACACTGTTATTGTCTTTTTTATTATAAAGAAACAACTTTTAAGTTCATATTTGTTACCCCTCGTTTTCCCTTTGTATGTGGTTTCTTTAATGGCATGTGAATTTTCAGTTTTTTAAAAGTCGAATTGGGAGATAATGTCAACCCATTGATTCCTTCTCTCCCCACCCTTTTTACATTGTTAGAAACATATCTTTAGCAGATCTGTTTTCATTATTCTTACTATTGGTTTCATTATTAGCTTCTCTAATGGCAGAAATGAGACATTTTAAGAGTTGGCATACTTCTCATGCAGTTGGAAATTCTGTATTTAAATCTTAAAATTCCTTCAGTATTTGCTTTTAGTTTATTAGATGATTTACTGTTAATCTTTTGTTACTATTTGGATCTATTTCTTTTTTGTAAGTGTCATGTATTTTTTCATGGCTCAGTAGTTTTCATCATTGTTTGAAAATTCTTTTCAGGTACTAAAGTTCTTAACATATTTTTCTGCCTTCAAAGACTTTGGCAGGTATTATATTTTCAGCCATGGCTCCATTGCTCTCTTTTTTGTGCAGATATTCTGAGTCTGTCTTTTCCATGGTTTTTTTTTTTAAAAAAAGAAAGAAGCAAAGGAAAAAAAAAAAACAGCCTGCACCTTTTTTCTTTGTTATAAAAACAGATGTTGATGTAAAATATTTGAGGAATATGTAAAAATGTAAAGAAGAAATTTGTGTTGGTTGCCATTCTCCTCTACAATATCTTAGTGTTTATGCTGAACTTCTCTTTCTTTCTTTTCTTTCTTTCTCTCTCTCTCTTTCTTTCTTTTTTCTCTCTTTCTCTCTCTTTCTCTCTTCTTTCTTTCTCTTTCTTTCTCTCTCTCTCTCTCTCTTTCTTTCTTTCCTTCCTCCCTCCCTCCCTCTCTCCCTCTCTCCCTTCCTTCCTTCCTTCGTCATTTTGCCTTTTCTAGGGCCACTCCCGCAGCATATGGAGGTTCCCAGGCTAGGGGTCCAATCAGAGCTGTAGCTGCCGGCCTACGCCACAGCCACAGCAACATGGGATCCGAGCCGCGTCTGCAACCTACACCACAGCTCACGGCAACACCGGATCCTTAACCCACTGAGCAAGGCCAGGGATTGAACCTGCAACCTCATGGTTCCTAGTCGGATTTGCTAACCACTGAGCCACGACAGGAACTCCTGAAATTATTTCATTTTATACTGGAAAAATGTTTGAACTTTTTTCTTGATACTGGTGTTTGCTCTGGCATTTTCTGTTTTTAACCTGGAACCGGTATTGTTCACAGGTCAGATCTGTTGGGATTTTTAAATACAGTTTATTTTGCCTTGTCAGATTTCATCTAATTTTGTTTTGCATCTAAAGTGCTGATATTTCTATTTCAATTCTGTTGTTTGTAGCCTTATTGATATATTTAGATTCTCTATTGTTCACAAGTCAGCTCAGTCTTTGTTTAGTGTCTTGAATTCGTTTTTCATAGTTTTTTCTCTTTAAAATGATTTGAGATTTTTTTTTAGATGGTGTGATTGTTTACCATTATTGTTTCCTTCTTTAAGTTCAGACCATAAGTGCTTCCTGAATACTGTTTAATTAAACTCAGTCTTTAAAAATAATTCTTCACTATTTTGTAACAGTTTGCTGGGGTTTAAGGTTGTGGTTGTGTCAAGGTTTTGATTTTGGTGGTTTCAGTCCAAGGGGAGAAGTATTCTGTATAGTGATCTTTCCTAAAGATGTTATTTAATCTTTGCAATCCTGCGGGGGATTATTATACCTATTTTTACTTCAGGGAACTGGGGTTTCTCAGAGGGATTTAGTGCTTGGCCAAGATCATATAGTTACTTAATGAAATAATCAAAACTCTGAACCTGGAAATCTTTATAATGCACCAGAGTTTTGTAAAGTCCTTTAAAAAAATCTCTTTTAAATTAGTATCAGTTTCTTTGGTGTCAGCTTGCAGGTTGTTTTGTAGATCTTTGTCCTTGTGGGTGATTTCCCTGGGTTTTGGCTACCTCCCATTCCAGTTAGTATTACAAACCCTAGGGAATAATGGTTAGAAATAGAACCAGAGTGCTGTTCTTGTGTTTAGATGTATATTTTTTAACACTTAATTTTATTTTTTATTGTAGTTGATTTATGTTCTGTCAATTTTTGCTATACAGCAAAGTGACTGAGTTAGACATATATATGCATTCTTTTTCTCTCATTATCCTCCATCATGTTCCATCACAAGTGACTAGATATAGTTCCCTGTGCTGTGCAGCAGGATCTCATTGCATATCCACTCCTTAGATATATTTATTGATATTTTAAAATTTCTGGTGGAGGAAGTATTTTAACTGTATTTGCAGACTCTTACAGTACTAATGTAAACATATATATGTTGCAAAATATAAATTGCATTGTAACCATTTAGTTTTATAAACTGCTTTTTTCCACCTCACAATGGATCTTGGTCTTTCCATATCAATATATGTATTTCTGCCACATAACTTTCATGGTTGCATAATATTTCATCAGTAATTTATTTAACTAATTCCCAACAGATGGACACTTGGATTGTTTTCCACTTTGCTGTTATAAAAAAGGCTGATGTCACCTATCTTGTACATATATTTTTGTATGTTTTGTCTTCTATTCCTATCATAATTTCCTAGGAATAGAATAGTAGGGTTAAGGCATAGAGACAATAAAAATTTCAATACATACTGCCACATTATCTCGTGAAAGGTTCTGCCTGTTTATATTCTTACAGATTAGTTTGAGAGCTTATTTTCTACATCTTCTCCAGAGCTGGTGTGAATAAAAAAAATAATAACTAACACCTAACATAGCACTTATGACGTGTCATGCGCTGCTCTAAGTACTTCCCCCATCTTTATTTAATCCTTCATTGACATACGAGACAGCTGCTGTTAACTGTCCCTATTGTTATTGTCCTCACTTTACAGATGAGGGATTGGAGGAGGCACAGGGTGGTGAAATACTAGGGTGATAAGTAATAGAGCCAGCGTCCTGATGTAGCGTCTGATTCTAGGGTCTGCCTCTTAAACAACAAATTATAATGCCTGCTCATTTTTTTTTTTCAAAATTTAAACAACGGGATTGTTTCCTCTGATTTTTTTAAAGTTTAAAATTTTTTTGAGATATAATTCACATAACATAAAATTTACCATTTTAACATACACATTTCAGTGGTTTTTAATATATTCAGTATGCTATGTAGCCATCACTGGTATATACTAATTACAGAGCATTTCCATTGCTTCCCAAAGAATTTTCATTCCTAATAGCAGTCCTAATATTCCTCTGTCCCTCTCTCCTGGCAACCATATAGAGACCTCAGTTTATGGATCTATAGAGGGAAGCACACAGGTTTCCCAAGCTAGTCAGAAATAGGAGTAAAGGAAAGCATGTAGAAGTTCAAGATCTTTGGTAGGACTGGATAGAGCTAGGAAGATCCCAGGTACCGTTAACACCTGACTTGGGATCTAGATGTTTCTTTCTGATCCTGCAGTAGGTTGTCTTCCTCATCCCCTTGCCTGCAGTATCCTGACACAGAGGCATTTAGAATTAAGTAGGCAGCAGGAATGAGTGTAGGTGTGGGGGTGGAGAATTGACAAGATCAAAGTGGTGTTTAACAAAGGGTAGTTTGGTAGTAGTATGCAGAATGGGATGAGAAAAATTGGAGTCAGATAATTGTGTGGCACATGTGAAGTTTCTTTTGTTAAATTAGCTTAGAGAACTTTTAGTCATCTGTGCTCTGAGTGCTGTTTAATATTAATGTAAACCGCTTTTGGTTTTGTATCATGAACTATTGAGTATGGCTTATGTTCTCCCCCATGTCTTTATAGCAGAAGATAATTAATGTAATATGGTTAATTTAGTAAACAAGTTACATAGAATTTAATTCCTAGTCCATCTCATTTGCTGGGACTGAAGGCAACATTACTAGATAGATCTGTTGTTTGATTTTTAGTGATTTGTGTCACATAAAGGTATCTGTCAGATTGGTCTGGGGAAGAAGAGAAAGTGAATCTTTCTTTTATACCTACTTGTTCTAGGACTTGTTGCTTTTTAATCCATTATCTCGTTTAATCATTACACTGTCTAGGAAAGGTGGTATTATTCTGAAATGAAGAACCAAGCATGTGAACCTGGTCTGTATTAATGCCCAAACTCATGTTTTGTCCATTTATGGCAAACTGTCTTTGGAGTTCTTTGAAATCACATTGAGACTCTTCCCCCATTAAATATAACTGGCATAGAAACTTGAAAAGAGAAAAAGATCATCCATATTCAGCTGGTGCAAACACAGCTGCTGTTACCATTTTCTCTTTTTTTCCTGGCTGGATTTTCCTCTATGTGGTTTTTATACATTATCTTTTTTTTTTTTTTTTTTGGCTGCACCTATGGCATGTGTGACTTCCTGGGCCAGGGGTCATACTTGAGCCACAGCAGTGACCCAAGCCACAGTAGTGATAACACCAGATCGTTAACCCACTGAGCCACCAGGGAACTCCTTTATACATTATCTTTGTGTTTAGCTTTGTCTTCTGCCTTTTCACCTGACATGCATCAGCACATTTCCATATTGCTACATAATATACACAACCTTTTAAACAGCTATGTAATATTCCATGGCTGTGTCACACCATTTCCTGGTGTGGGATATTTTAAATGTTTAAATATTCTTAATATTTCGGCTGTTTTCAGTGTAAAGATCCTGGAATTCTCTTGTAGGCAGTTGTCACATGGTCATGGAGAAACAGGGCTTCTTTTGGGAGTGAAACAATCCAGCAGAAGTCTTATCAGATTGGATTGATGTGCAGGTTTTCCCAAATACTGTTACCATCTAGACAATGAGAATAAACCCTTTGAAATTTTCTGAAGAACAAGATACAAAGTTTGAAAATGTCCTGAAGGGGACTCAATAAAGAATCAACTAGTGATGAAGTGAAGATTTCCACACATGATGATAAGTAAAGAATACTCATCATCATGTACTCTGTAGGTAATTTGTAGGACTTTCCTCAGCAGTGCTCTGAAAACTAGAAATAGCACTGGCAAAAGCAGATTGATAGGACTTTAATAAAGGTTGGGAAAACTAACTGTCAAGACTTGAGTGGTAGAACTGAAATGGAGTGTTCTGAGAGAAGTAAGTTGTGGTATCACAATAGGATGGCTATGGGCAGACAGAATATTTTTATTTTTTATTAAAAAAATTTTTTTTATGGCTGCATCTATCGTGTGTGGAAGTTCCTGGGCCAGGGATTGAATCAGTGGAACACTGAGCCAGGCTGGAGATTGAACCTGCACCCCTGCAGCCTACCTGAGGCACTGCAGTCAGATTTTTTTTTTTTTTTTTTTTTTTTTTTTTGCTTTTTGGGGCTGCACCTGTGGCATATGGACGCTCCCAGGCTAGGGGCTGAATTGGACCTAAAGCTCTGGCCTAGACCACAGCCACTGCAACTATAGCTGTTGGCCTACACCACAGTCACAGCAACACTGGATCCAAGCCACTTCTGCAACCTGCACCACAGCTCATGGCAACTCTGGATTCTTAACCCACTGAGTGAGGCCAGGGATTGACCCGGCATCCTCCTGAATACCAGTCGGGGTTTTTTTTTGTCTTTTTTCTTTTTTTTTGGTCTTTTCAGGGCCACTCCTGTGGCATATGGAGGTTCCCAGGCTAGGGGTCTGTCTAATCGGAGCTGTAGCCTCCGGCCTATGCCACAGCCATAGCAACGAGGGCTCCGAGCCGTGTCTGTGACCTACACCACAGCTCACAGCAATGCTGGATCCTTAACCCGCTGAGTGAGGCCAGGGATTGAACCCACAACCTCACTGTTCCTAGTTGGATTTGTTTCCTCTGTGCCACAAGGGGAACTCTACCAGTCGGGTTCTTAACCCACTAAACTACAGTGGGAACTCTGGCAGTCAGATTCTTAATCCACTGTGCCATGGCAAGAACTCACTGGACAGAATGTTTTTATATGTAGGAGGAGCCCTTTTGTCTTGGTGCCTTAAGATTCTGATAGTTGGTTAATCAAGAAAGTTTTTAAATTGAGGATTACAGAATGATTCATAAATGCATGTAGCATTTTAAGTTATAAATATATAGGAGTTTCTGTTGTGACGCAGTGGAAACAAATCCCACTAGGAATCATGAGGTTGTGGGTTCTATCCCTGGTCTCACTCAGTGGGTTGAGGATCTGGTGTTATCGTGAGCTGTGGCATAGGTCACAGACACGGCTTGGATCTGGCGTTGCTGTGGCTCTGGTGGAGGCCAGCAGCAATAGCTCTGATTAGACCTCTAGCCTGGGAACCTCCATATGCCACAGGTGTGGCCTTAAAAGGACAAAAGACCAAAAAAAAAAATGTATATGTATATATTAAACACTCTTTTGAAAGAGGACTCAGAATTTTTTTTTGAGAATAGCTGGAGTTTCCCCTTTCCTGAAAAAACCATGTTCATGATATATCAAAAACACACTCCAATGTTAATGTCTTTAAAAAGGAACTTAATAGACAATGTTTTAGGAAAGATCCCTGGTGTTTGCCTTATTTGCTGCAAGTAATAAATTCTTCATTCTCCCACCAAAAAAAAAAAAAAAAAGGAATTTGAAGACTTGTGGATACAAAATTCTAGGTTTTTATTTTGTCTATACCTAAGGCAACAGCTGTTTTTAAAAAGCAGCTCATCTTAAGTCATTCTGTAGCATTCAATTTTGTTTTCATAAAAACAATTTATTTTCACTCTTATGAAGAGTTGAAACCACGTAATTATGATAACAAATACAGTTGGCATACAGAGGCTAAAAACATATATAACTGACTCTTGAAGCACAAGAGCAACTCTCTTCTTTTGAGCTAAAATACTCATGAATGTTCTACAGAGTGACCTAGTAGCCTTGAGGGTTCATTGAACCATGGGCTTTGGTTGGTATGTTTTCCAGAGAATAGCACACTTTGGTCACTCTGGAGAGTTGATTAAATTGGTGTTAAATTCTAAGAGTGCTATGGACATGGACTGAGCAGTAGAAGAAGGAAAAAGGAGTAAAAAAGAAGTGGTCAGAGAATTGGGGGCATAATCAAGATTATTAGATTGGCAGGGGAGGCAAGGTGTGTCAACTGCTGTAGAAAGGTCAAGAAAGGAGTTGGAAAACTAAAAAAAAAAAAGGTGCGGGATCTGTAGAATAGAGGTCATATAGTCTTTTGATAGAGTTTTGGTATAAAGAGGCAAGAAGCAGATTTGTCAGGTGTTAAGACATAGTAGGGACACCTTCTTTGAGCCAGGACTTGACATAAACTTGGAGGCAATATATTGAAGTCCTTCTGTTGAAATAAAAAATGGTTATTTGCAGAGATCTTAGAGATTGCTGCTTGTATGACTCATTTTCTTTGTAATAATTGTGGTAGAGAATTAAATGTAAAGACTTGGTTTTGGAGTTCCTGTTGTGGCGCAGTGGTTAACGAATCCGACTAGGAACCATGAGGTTGGGGGTTCGATCCCTGGCCTTGCTCAGTGGGTTAAGGATCTGGCGTTGCTGTGAGCTGTGGTATAGGTTGCAGATGCTGCTTGGATCCTGCGTTGCTGTGGCTCTGGCGTAGGCTGGTGGCTACAGCTCCAATTAGACCACTGGCCTGGGAACTTCCATATGCCACAGGAGTGGCCCTAGAAAAGGCAAAAAGACAAAAAAAAAAAGACTTTGGATTTATCTTGCATAGTGGATCTTAACTGGGGTGATTTTGTTCTCCAGGGGATGTTTGGTAATGTCTGGAGACATTTTTGGTTGTTAAAACTAGGATGGTCCTACTGTCATCTAGTGGGTAGAGGCCAGGAATGTTGCTAAATATCCTTCAGTAAACAGGATACCCCCGTTCCCCCAACAAAGGACTATCTAACTCAAAATGTCAGTAGTTTGGAGACTGAGAAGCCTTCAATTCTGCAGTTACTTGAATTCTTCAATCTTGCAAAGTTTATTCACGCTTGGCTTCCATAATTATTAGCTAATTTATAAGATCCCCCAACTTTTTAATGGAATGGTGGTAGGAAATCATTCTTGGAGGGCTAATGGGTCTCATTTCGAAGTGTAGCCTGAACCTACTTAGTGCTGCCAAGAGTTGGGGATTTTGGCAGTTCAGGTTCATAGTAAGAAGGGTTCCTTCTCTAACCATGTATTATTACCCAGCTTTGACGTGCTAATGAAAATTGGGACCTGTTTTACATTTGGAGAACTCTATGATGGGCACATTTGTAACCAGAACCAAATGTTTCTTTTGAGTCACTCTTCTAAGTGATTGTGTAAAATATTTCTATTTGGAGAACTGATTTTTGAGGGCCGTAGAAAGGGCTTGTCCTTTTTGCTGAGTTTCCATTTTGGGCTCAAAGGCAGGTGTGTCATCATCATTGTCATTGACAGGTAGTATAGTACCCTCTTGATGCTTGGTACTGTACAGAATACTTGAAAGGAAATAACATTCAGAAGATGATCCCAGTGTAGAACTCCTTCTGTACTGAGTTTGGGCTGAGGCAGTGGTTCTCAAATTTGTGAGGCGTCAGAGCACCAGAGAGTCATGATGCTCTTGACAAATTCATTTTATCATGTGGACTGTGATGTAGCACCAGATAATTTAAGGCTTTGCTTAGAAATAACTATTTTAAATTTATGTGCAATCATTATGTCAGGATTGTCTTTGACTACACCTGTCAGTGACCTGACCAGTAGTGTCTTAAATGATAAGGGCCTAATTTATGTGTTCATTTCCCATAACAGTAAGTCTGGAGGGATGAAATCCAGAGTAGGGGTAGTGATCCATAATTCCCTCCGTGCTCTTCTCCTGTCTTTCTGTCTACTGTCCTAGCTTGTGACTTTCAACTTCATGCGTATAAAATGCTGCTACAACCTTACACAAGAGGTTTACTTTCCAAGCAAAGAATGGAGGAAGGAAGGAGGAATGGATAGTGCTTGTATACAAACTATGGTACGGAGCAAGGGAATCTGGAAAATAGATTACTTTGCGGAGTACCTTGTCTCCCAGAAAATTTGGGTTCTCTTACTAAGTAGGGAGGTAAGAATAGATGCAAAGTAGCCAATTAGCCAGGACTGCCACAATAACAAAACAATTTAAAGAGTATGGGGAGTTCCTGTTGGGGCTCAGCGGGTTAAGAACCCGACATACTACCCACTAGGATGCAGGTTCGATCCCTGTCTTACTCAGTGGTTTAAGGATGCAGCATTGCCACAAGCTGCGGTGTAGGCCACAGATGCGGCTCGGATCCGGTGTTGCTGTGACTGTGGTGTAGGCCTGCAGCTGCACCTCTGATTTAACCCCTAGCCTGGGAACTTCCATATGCCATAAAAATTAAAAAAAAAAAAAGTATGTTCCTGAGCTTATGACATTCATGATCTAGTGTTCTCATAAAACACTGTTGGAATTTTTCTTTTGATATGTTTCTTGAAAAATTGGTTTTGTTGATAGCTAGCAAGGAAGTAATCTTAGTGAGGGTTTGAGAAATATATGAGAAAAAACCTTTTTAAATGAGAAAATTCTCTCTATTGAAGTTTTCTTCTTTCAAATGAGAACTTGAACTTCTTACTTGATTTTAAGGAAGGTACACTGTAGCCTAGGACACCAGTTTTCCTAAGGAACATGGTTTGGGAACCATTGATAAGTGATATTTATGTGTATTATTAAATTATTTGTGTTTCTGCTTTCACTCGGGTTGTTTTGTAGATAAGAACATCCTTTCCTCTCTCTTTTAACATTACTCACATTTTGTGGGCAATTAAAACATTCTTTATTTTAAAATGCCACCTATACATTTTGTGTAATAATTCTATACTAGTTTTATAATCAGAAAGAATCTTACTGATTTTTCAAGGCCAGTGCAAGTCTTGCCATCCTTGACACTTCATCCTGTACTTCAAATCCATTTTTATCTCCTACTTCTTGAAACTTTTAGAGAAACATAGCCTGTGCAACACAATTTCCCCCTTATTATAGACTGTATTTGTATTGAATTCATTACTGATTGTTCTATGTGTTAGCAACATTACAAACTCCCTGTTTTTTTTCAGGATGTTGCAAATTCTTTGCATAGGATTGGAGACATAGTAGATACCGAATTGCTTTCTGATCAACTACATAATCACATGTAACACATTAACACACATGAAAATAGCATGGATTTGATGTAAAAGGTGTAAAAAGAAAACGTGGCATATAAACAGTGGAATCAGAATTTCGTGACTTTCACCCTTACCTGTTAATGTAGGAGCCCTAGCTCCCCCAGAATGCCTCCTTGCCAAGTTTATTCTTGGAGTCACTCAAGGTTGTCCTGTGTGGGCTCACCGGTGTGTTCTGGCTATTGCCACATGGTGCATTTTTTCTTCCTGCAGTGAATGTTTGCTGCGCCTCAAGTTGCTCATTGGTACCTCCCCCTGGATATCAGAGGTGCACCTCCAAGCCTGACACGACTTGCTTCTTGGCTTTGTGCTGCCCTGCCCAGATGTGCTGTTGATATGCTGGGGCTGTTGAGCTGTCCCAGTCCCTTTTGTTCCCCTCTGTTACATCTTGTCATATGGGCATCAAAGTGGAGCTCTTTATACCTTGCTACCTCAGAGTTTTAGTTTAAATTCTCACTCTAAAGATTGAGAAGCCATTCTTTAGTTTCTCATTGTTGGCCCTCCTGTCTCCGTCATTATGACCCTTTGGGGAAGTCTGAGTGATAGACACCACTCTGTGCTTGGAATCACTCATTTGTCCAACCAAGGCTTTGTTTATCAGGCCAAGTTTTTCTGTCTCAGTAAGGATGATTGTTCCTTAGTCCCTCATGCAAACAGATGTCCAAACAACTCTCACAGACATATGAAGATCTTAGTAGCAGGGATGGTTTAGGCTTTATTTTATGTTTATTTTAGGGCCCCACCTGCAGCATATGGAAATTCCCAGGCTAGGGGTCAAATCTGAGCTGCAGCTGCAGGCCTACACCACAGCTGCAGCAGCACCGAATCTGAGCTGCATCCTCGACGCAGGATACAAGCCTCGTCTGTGACCTACACCACAGCTCACGGCAGTGGCAGATTCTTAAATGGCAGTGAGGCCAGGGAATGAAGCTGCATCCTCATGGATTCTAGTCAGATTCATTTCTGCTCTGCCACAATGGGAACTCCGATATACATTCTTACTCTCTTTTCCAGAGCGGTTCTTTATTAATATTTAGTTATCTTGTTTGGATTTCAATGCATACATTAGACCGAAGCTGAACTGAACCTTCTGCAAGTTCCCAATAGCAATGTAGGTAGATAGAAAAAGGCAACCCCCACACTTAGGATTGAGCCTCAGGACCTATTGCAAGTGGTTCAGGAGGGGAGAGAAGAATGAGCAAAAATTGGGAGATGAGGAAAACCTAGAAGATAAAGCCTCCAGAGCCAGGGTGAAGAGAATTAAAATATGTCGCCTGTGCCGTGAATAGTATGTGAAACATGGAGAGTGACAAAACAGCTGCATTAATTTCCTGTTGTTTTCATTTCTACTTGATTTTTTAAAACATTTTACACATATGTTTGAACTTCAGAGCAAGCCAATTCTGTGCACCTGAGATCTATTTAAGGAAAAGAAGAAAATTTTTTGGTAACCTATAGTTACATAGATGTATGCTTACTTTAGTGCAGTACTTGGTTCAGAGTGGTTACTCAAATAAGGACTGTGACTATCAACTCCGTGGGTATTTCGTTACTTGACTGCCAGATCCTTGGAGGGTCAGCTGGGAGTAGGTGGCCTGAAACACATGGCAGAAGATTGAGGACAAATGGGGCAGAGAGAGGCAATGAAATGTCAGCTAGGACAGATGTCACTAGATTTAGAAGTGGAACCTTTTTTTTTTTTTTTTGTCTTTTGTCTTCTTGTTATTGTTGTTGTTGCTATTTCTTGGGCCGCTCCCGCGACATATGGAGGTTCCCAGGCATATGGAGGTTCCCAGGCTAGGGGTTGAATCGGAGCTGTAGCCACCGGCCTACGCCGGAGCCACAGCAACGCGGGATCCGAGCCGTGTCTGCAACCTACACCACAGCTCACGGCAACGCCGGATCGTTAACCCACTGAGCAAGGGCAGGGACCGAACCCGCAACCTCATGGTTCCTAGTCGGATTCGTTAACCACTGCGCCACGACGGGAACTCCAGAAGTGGAACCTTTTTGACTCAATCCAAGTCCTGCTCTGAAACTAGAAGCCAGGGATGAGGGATTGTTGTTTGCCAGGATCTCATCTCCATCTAGAGCCGCAGGGGACCTTGTGCTCTTCCCAGAGACTTCCTGCTATTGAGCCACAGGGTCAGAAACTAATTTAGGCCTCTCTGTTTCCAGACGCATGTTCTTCTGTGTACTGGGATGGATTTTTCAAACAACCATTTGTTTATTGTTTGCATAAGTGCATTTGTTATAGCTCTCATTCCCAATGGGAGGATATGAAAATGGGCTTTGGAGTTGCCTGACAGCTCAGTGGGTTAAGGATTTGATGTTGTCACTGCTGTGGCTCAAGTCACTGCTTGTGGCATGGGTTTGATTCCTGGCCTGGGAACTTCTGCATGCTTCAGACACAGCCCAAAAAAAGAAAGAAGGAAGGAAAGAAAAGAAAATGTGCTTTGTAGTGGTTTTCACCCAATTCCATGTGATTGGCAGTGTTACTTAGCACTAACCTTGAAGCAATTTAATAGGTTTCCTAGAGAGATTAATTTGATCATTCCAGAACAAGAGTAACAACCTTGGAACAGGAAAAAAAATGACCACAGAATACTAGTATCATTGATAGGCTCTGCTTCCTGTGGTAGTAAAAATAAGTCAGTCATATAAAAATTTTAAGTCTAGGAAGACTTTGAATCTCTTTCTTTGCACCTAAATGCTCCATATATACCTATCGTATGATATTCAAGCTTACGTTATACTTCTTTTGTAATTAAAACTGTTTATTTGTCTAGAGTAAATAATGGTTACCTGAAAGTTATTCTGGGTACCAAAAGAATCAAGATTCCTTTAGTTAAGAATTATTTGTTGTCCTTAAAAGTTACTTAATCACTAGAAAAACAATCTAAAACATTAAGACCATAGTAAGAAGACGGTCTTAAGCTCTTGGCAGACAAAATAGAAAGATTCTGTAGATTTATCCTTGGGAATTATGTGAAATCCTGAAAATTTTGTTTTATTTTGCTTTGCTTCGTATACTTTTAGGAGTATTATTATGCAAGGTTCTTTCTTGAACACTTTTTGTCCTATAGAACTTGCTTTTAATGTTATACTTGTGAATGAGGTGTAAGGATTTTTCTTTTATTTATATATGTACATTTTGATAAAAAAGACATATATATGAAACAGTTTTTCCTCTTTTACAGAATTAAATGTGAGGGAATCTGATATAAGAGTTTGTGATGAAGCATCATGTAAATATGGAGGAGTCTGTAAAGAAGACGGAGATGGTTTGAAATGCGCATGTCAGTTTCAGGTAAGGAAGTCAAATCTCTTTTCAAAAATTTTGCATTTATCATATTTTTTAATTTTACAGTTTTCAAATTAAAAAGCTTATTAAAATACCTTGAACCCCATATGAAAGTTGGGTTCACAGACCACTGATTCTTTTTTTTTGTCTTTTTTTTAGAGCCGCACCTGCAGCATATGGAGGTTTCCAGGCTAGGGGTTGAGTTGGAGCTGTAGCCACTAGCCTATACCGCAGCTCACAGCAATGCCGCTGGATCTTAACCCACTGAGCAAGGCCGGGGATCAAATCTGCGTCCTCATGGATGCTAGTCAGATTTGTTTCCACTGAGCCATGATGGGAACTCCCCACTGATACTTTTTTGTCAGATGAAGTGCTATTATTTGTACCTTCCATGCTGCTTTTCTTGAATTATGAGGACAAACTGGAACTAATAGAATGTGAAAATGCTTTGAAAAAAAATTAAAGTTCTATTCAGTTGTAAGATATACTTGTCAGTGAAAGGAGAAAGGAGATAAAATACAGGTTGCAGTAGAGTCACTTATTTAAGATGTTGGCTTTTTTTCCCTTTCCTTCTCTTTCTAGTCTCATTCCCTTCTGTTCTTATTTGCTTCTGTCTTATCTTTTTAGGCCAAAGAACATGACTGACTTGATGCCTCAGGGTAGATCAGGGTTAGAGATGGGCTAAAAAGGGAAACCTCAAATTAAGAGTGTGAATATCTTTGCTTTTCAGATGCTATTTTAATTGTAATTCTGTTGTCTAAAAAAATGAAAAGAAGGGAAGTGAAATATATTACTTTCAGTTCTTCTTGTTGTTTATTGTCTGTGATAAAGTTATAATCTGGCTTAGAATGTTGCTCACAAGGTGGTCCCTGATTCAGGATTTGAGAGGAGACAAAAGAAAAAACTAGAATTTTTTTTTTTGCCTCCATCTGTGGCATATGGAAGTTCTGGGGCCAAATTTCGGATCCAAGCCACAACTGTGACCTATGTCACAGCTACAGCAAGACCAGATCCTTAACTCACTGCCCTGGGCTGGGGATTGAACCTGTACCACTGCTGAGACAATGCCATATCCTTAACCCACTTCGCCATAGTGGGAATTTCTTAAAACTCATAATCTTATTCTAATTGTGCCCACTATTTTGGGTTTTAAAGAGTGGAAAGGGTACAGAGATAAGGAATAAAAGTATGGGATAGTCAGTATTTCTCATAACCCTATAACCTCAGGCACATTTCTGTATGATCCATTTGAAATGAGAAGTATTTCCTACCCGTTCTTATGATATTGTAATGAGAAGCAAAATTAGAAAGGGAACTTGAACGCCAAAGCCTCTGGGGAAAGTATTAACTATAATGTTTATTTTCATTAAGAGAGATAGAAAGTTTAAGTAAAGGGGGAGGGGGTGGGGATTATACTATTGACCAGCCAAAAGGGCTCTTCTTGATCAAAAGGGACTGTTACAATCAATTATGTATTCACAATAGCCACCTTTGAAGTGCCTCAGCTGACTTTGTGTCCACCGCAGTCGCCAGCCCAGTGTTGAGTCTAACTACCCTCCTGTTCTCCAAACTCTTAAGAGGGATAGTAACTAAAGTACGCTTATTTCCTTAAAAAAAGGTGTTGGTGTACATAAGGTATAAGCAAGCCCTCATGGGCTTTTACTTCTTCCTGTTCTTCACATTAGAAAATTTTTATGGACCTCTCTCAAGGTTCACTAATCCTTTCTCTGTCGTCTCCATTTGCCCATCCAGTGAATTAATTTCAGATGTTTTATTTTTAGAATTTATAGTTTCTCTTTGTCTCCTGAGATTTCCTATCTTTTTATTCATTACAAGCATTTTTTTCCTTGGGCATAGATATATTGCTTTAAAATCTTTGCCAGTTTCAACATCTGGGGCATCTCAGGGACCATCATGGCCTTTTCATTTGAGAATGAATTGTATTTTCTTGTTTTCTCATATTAATTTTGAATGCGTCCTACTCATTGCGAATGATGTTTTTGGATTATTTGAATTCTATGATGTTCCTCTTAGTATTGTCGTTTTTGGAATAGTTCAGTTGGCTGAACTTAAATTGAGGACTCTGTCTTCTCTATTGTGGGTAGCAACACGAAGATCATTTCTTTGAGCCTTAGCTGGGCTACTTGGAGTGTGCCCCTGGGTGGTTGGCTGAGAGGTCAGTCACAGAATCTGGGGACTCCTTGCTCCCTCTCTGCTTCCTGGGATTTTCTTTGTCACTCTCCAGTGGCTCTGGTTGCCCTGAATTCCATCCTCTGGTTCTTCATGCCAGAAAGATTGCAGGTTTTTTGGTTGGTGTTTTAGCCATCCTGTATGGGGAAAACTGGGACTCTTCCCCTTTTCCCACTGTCTTACATTTCCTTGGGTTAAATTCCTCCATATGGAATTGTACCAAAGGGATGCTTGTGTACACATTAATAGCAGTGTATCAGGCTGTCTGTTTCCTTTCAACTTCTTGGTAGTGGATTTTGTCAATTCTTTTATTATTTTTTGCTTTTTAGGGTTGCATCCATGGCATATTGAAGTTCCTAGGCTAGAGGTCAGATTAGAGCTACAGCTAACAGCCTACGCCACAGCCACAGCCACATGGGATCCAAGCCACATCTGCAACATACACCATGGCTCATGGCAACGCTGAATCCCTGACCCACTGAGGGAGGCCAGGATTCGAACTTGCGTCCTTATGGATACTAGTCAGATTCGTTTTTGCCACGCCACAACAGGAACTCCCTCAATCCTTTTAAATTATGTCAGTCCGAAAGGCAAATAAAATTTTTTTGTTTGCATCTGATGATTAGAACAACTGAAAATGTGTCAAACTTATTAACCATTTTTAGGTGAATTAATATTTTAAATTCTTTGTCCATTTTGGGGAGTGTTTTCTTTTTCCCTTGTGTTGATTTTTAAAGACATATGTATGTATATGTGCAGACACTGTATATAATACACTATTCATGTCCTTATAATATTGCTTCTGTGCTGAGCATTTTATATCCATTAACTGCTCTAAATATTTAATACATATATAGGTTTATATAACTCATGAACTCTCATGAGAACCTGTGATATAGTACTATTTTGATATGGTGTTTTTTTTTTTTTTAAATGGCTGCATCCATGGCATGTGGAAGTTCCTGGGCCAGGGATTGAATCTGAGCCTCAGCTGTGACCTATGCCATAGCTGCGGCAACGCCAGATCCTTTCATCCACTGTGCCCGGCTGGGCATCAAACCCATGCCTCTGCAGCAACCTGAGCTGCTGCAGTCGGATTCTTAACCCACTGCACCACAGTGAGGACTCCTTGATATGATTTTTGAAAGAGTGATATCTGCATATAGTAACTAATTTGAAGATATTAAACATATAAGATGTGTAATGTAATGAAAAAAAAATCTTCACTCCTTTCCAGACTACCAGTTGCTCTTTTCAGAGGCAATGCCTGTTACTTCTTGTGTTTCTTCCTATATTCTGTGTATTATACAAACATATAGGTGTTTTAATTTCTCTTTTAAATACTAAATCAGTTAATGGTATTTTCCTTAGAGATGGTTCCTTTTTAGTTTGTACAGTTTACCAAAAAAAGAGTTCTATAAAGAAGTTATCCTAGTGTCATTTTCATTTTCTTTAGATTTTTTTATATAAAGAAGTTTTAAATTTTCATTTCACATTTATCTTTGTCTTTATGATTCTTCCTTTCACTCTTTGAAAGTCTTTTTCCAGAGTTCCCATCGTGGCGCAGTGGAAACGAATCGGACTAGGAACCATAAGGTTGTGGGTTCGATCCCTGGCCTCGCTCAGTGGGTTAAGGATCTGGTGTTGCCGTGAGCTGTGGTGTAGGTGGCAGACGTAGCTTGGATCTGGCGTGGCTGTGGCTCTGGCGTAGGCCAGCGGCTACAGCTCCAATTAGACCCCTAGCCTGGGAACATCCACATGCCATGCATGGGTGTAGCCCTAAAAAGACAAAGAACAGAAAAAAAAAGTCTTTTCCCTGTAACTCTAAGATTGTAAAGCCTTTTTGACCTTTTTAACACACTTGAATGGCTAGAGAATCTTCTCATGATCCGTCTGAATCCTTTGCATTCTTACCTTGTGGCAAAGCAGGGAAAGAAAATAAGAGTTAGGAGTTGAGATCAGTAGACGTTTATCCACTGCTTGCTTTGTGCTGGGTGCTAGGCTAGATGCTGGGGATATAAAGATGTTTAAAGACAAGTTGCTTGCCTTGTAGGAGCAGACTGCCTCAGGGCTTACAGCATGATTTGATCCTGCTGCTGAGCAAACCTTCCTTTGACTACTCCGCCTTCTTATAAGCTTATAAATCTGTTCAAGTTAGACTTAGGTTCTTGCCAGTTTAAGAACAATGACCTCATATGCCCATTAAACACTTCTCTGCTAGATGCTTTAGTAATATCTTTCAATTCATTAAAAAAACTTGCTTATGATTCAGCATGATTTCAGTGTTAAAAAAGCATTCTGGGATGTAATTTAAACACATTTTAACAGATAATAACAGGATTTTAAATTCTAAAATTGTTTTGTTCAGTCTGTTAATAGGAGCTGTTTTATCTTGCCACATACATAAACAGCTACTTTTTAAAATTTTTTATGAAGAAAAATGATTGGTATTGCATCCTTCCATTAAAACTTCAGTAATACACAGGAGCTCCCACTGTGGTGCAGTGGGTTAAACATTTGACTGTAGCAGCTGGGCTTGGGTTGCTGTGGAGGTGCGGGTTTGATCCCCTGGTCTGTTGGAGTGGGTTAAGGATCCAGTGATGCTGTAGCTGCGACATAGGGTTGCGGCTCAAATTCAGTCCCTGGCTGGGGAACTCCCATATGCCACAGGTGTAGCCAAAAAAAGGAAAAAAGAAAGCAAGAAAAAACCCAAAAAACTCCGGCAGTATACAAAGAGGAGCACCTATGGCTTTTTCCTTGTTTTCTTTGTTCATCTTTGTTCTTCTCTCTTGAGTTCTCTGGATTGTATGTCCTATTTCCTGAATTTCTGTGTCTTCTCTGGCTTGGTACCATGCCCTATTAGATAGATAGATAGATGGATAGATAGATAGATAGATAGATAGATAGATAGATAGATAGATAGATAGATAGATAAAGATAGATAAAAAAGAAGAGGAGGAGGAGGAAGAGAACAGAAGAGAAATAGAGTTATTATAAGGAATTGGCTCACTCAATTAAGGACACTGAGAAGTCCTGCAGTCTGCAGCCGAAAGCTGGATGCTCCACAAGGCTGTTCCAGGCAAGGCCAAAGGCCTGAGAACCAGGAGAAGACCAGGTCCCAGCTCAGCAGTCAGATGGAGAGTTAATTAGTTCTCTCCTCTTTTACCTTTTTGCTCTAGTCAGGCCTTCAGTGGATTAGATGATCCCAACCACACTGGGGAGGGCATTTATTCATTCCTCTGACTTAAATGCTAATCTTATCTAGAAACACCCTCACAGATCCATCCAGAAATGCTATTTCATCTAGGCACTGTGGGGTCCAGTCAAGTTGACATGTAAAATGAATCATTATAATCTTATTAATACTATTTATTCTATTCAGCACAGTTCTTGATACTCAGTGGGTACATAATATATGCTTGAGTGCATGTGACTGCAGAGTTGTACACTGTTGCACCTTTCTAAATTACAACAAATCACATTCTTCCAGCAAAAGAGAAGGTAAAGAGAGAATTCTTTCTCCCAGCAAGTGTGGCAATGTAGAGGACTCAGACTTTAGGTTAGAGTCAGTGCCTAAGTCAGAAGTTGCATCTTGTTAAAATTGCCCTTAATTTTAACATACCATAATGAGATGCTCCTAAGAGAGACCCCTGTAAACAGACTGAACAAGGAACTGCAAAAAAAGTGTACTTTTGCCATTGTATGCTCACTCCTTGATATGCGCTCGTTAGGTTGAATTTCAGGGACATTGTCTGCACTATTTTAAGCCCCCCTGCTCTATGGTGAGATCTGCTGAATAACCTGAATGTATAGTGTTTCAAGTACATCTCTTGTCAGGAGTTTTGGGTCTTCCATGTATTAGCAATGACTTAAGACTCAGAAATGGTAATAGCAATAGCAGAACCAGCCAGTGTTCTTTTTGGCCATTCCTGCAGCATGCAGAAGTTCCCAGGCTAGGGACTGAACTCACACCACAGGAGTGATCTGAGCCACAGCAGTGATGATGCCACCAAGGGCCTCCAGAACCAGCTAATGTTTACTGAGAATTTACTATGGCCAGATATAAATGATAAAGATGGATCTCTCTTATTAATCCTCATAACAATTTTATTAGGTAGATACTACTATAATTACCATTTTACAGATAGGCAGAATGGCACTGTTGCTAGTCCATAGTCACACGGATGGTTGACCCAGGATCTGAACCCCACATTTGACCTCATTACTCCTAGCTCTAAGCACTAAGTCATGTGCTTCACGGGATTTTTTTTTTTTCTCATATTTAAGTTAGTTTAGGATATTTAAAGTTGTAGCCAGTGCTTACTAATTGGAAACTCTTCAATAAATGTTTTTTATAACCATATAGATTCTCAGGCCTATCAGACTTAATGACCCCTCCTTTTTTTGTTTTTTTGTTTTTGATTTTTTGGGCCATACCTGCAGTATATGGAAGTTCACAGGCTAGGGGTCAAGTTAGAGCTGGAGTTGCTGGCCTACACCACTGCCATAGCATAGCCAGAGCCGAGCCGCTTCTGCGACCTACACCACAGCTCATGACAATGCCGGATCCTTAACCCACTGAACGAGGCCAGGGATTGAACCCATATCCTCATGGATACTAGTCAGGTTTGTTACTGCTGAGCCATAATGGGGACTCCTAATGACCCTTTTTTATAACCAAAAATTTGTATTCTATTTCTTTGCCATTCTTAAATGAAATTCGTAGATAATGTAACCTACATAAACACATAATTAGAGAAATCAATATAATGTGCAATTGCAATATAAAGGAGAAATAAAAGGAATTTATAGTGAAATAAGTATTTCAAAATGTAAATGCTTGGGCCTGATTACACTAGAAGACAATATAGTAGTGAGGTGATTATAGCTACTTAAACTGAGTATTTGGATTTTTAAAAAGTTGAGCAGCAGCAATTTCATACTAGAAATGCTTGAAAGCAAAAAAGTAGAGGTATGGTGGATGCTAGAATAAAAACAATTGAAATTAGAGCAGCCTTATTTGTTTATGGTCTTAACATAGTTCCTACATGAATGCCTAGAGACACATTCAGAAATTGTATAGTATGTACATTCCGTGGAACTATCCTTTGCAGTACATTGAGCACCCTTGCAATCCATCTGCTAAATGACAGTAAGGTCCTTTTATCATTGTAAAAATAAAAAATGCCTCCGTCAGGGCACCCACCCCTAGGGGGCGATGTTAGTATCTGTGAGAGCACTGCATTACAAAGTTATAGAGTTGGCTTGAAAAGTCCATAGACTTAGTATTTGACATCTTGCAGCTTTTGGTCTTTTTTTTTTTTTCTTTCTTTCTAATTATGCATTGTATAACTGTAGGGTAACATTGATTTCCTGCAGACATCATACAAGTTATTGTGTACGTTTTAGGGGAGGAGAATAAAGGAGTGTGATCCTGGGGAGTTCCCATTGTGGCTCATTGGTTCAATCCCTGGCCTTGCTCAGTGGGTTAAGAATCCAGAGTTGCTGTGAGCTGTGGTGTAGGTCACAGACATAGCTTGAGTTCTGTGTTGCTGTGGCTGTGGCGTAGGCCGGTAGCTGCAGCTCCAATTTGACCCCTAGCCTGGGAACATCCATATGCTGCAGGTATGGCCCTAAAAAGGGGAAAAAAAAAAAAGAGTATGATCCTTAAAAAATTGGAGGACTATAGAAAAGCACTTAGAGTAAAATTTTAACTTAAAGTCGATGTAGGAGTCTGCTTTTATTGTATAGCCAATCAAATTGGTTATAAAATATTTTATTAGAAATTATTTTGGCCGTTGCTTGACCTGGAGTAGCATGCCATATTTATGGTTCATAAAGTAAGTTGACCACTTTTTAAAAAGTAAATAAGTGAGAAAACTAAGTCTTGTACATTGCAGAAAATTGAGAAATATAGAAAATCATAAACTTGGAAATAAAAAATCATGATGATCCCATGCTGTACAGTGGGAAAAAAAATAAATTAAAAAAATCATGATGACAAGTAATGTGAACAATTTATTGGTGTTATCTTTTAGGATTTACTTTATGAATATTTATTTTTTCTCCATATTTTTCTAAATAATTGAGATATATTTATATAATTAATTTTTTGCTGTAGTTTTATTTTGTATTATGTTATTTAAGAAACTTGCATTTAGTTTTGTGGGTTAGGCAATATGTTTTAAAATGGCACAAAATTCTCAGAGTTATATACATGGTATCATCTGCTTTTCACCTGACATTCTATCTTTTTCTGACATACAGTATTCTTGTAAAGGGTAGTTTTCAATGACTGCAATATTAATTCCTTGAACAGATATAGCATACTTTAAATAAACATTGCCTTATTGGATATTTAGGAGGTTTTTACTTTTGTGTGTGTGTGTGTGTGTGTGTGTGTTTTTAGAGCCACACTCATGGCATTTGGAGGTTCCCAGGCTGTGAGAATTGGAGCTGTTGCTGCTGGCCTACACCTCAGCCATAGCAACGCCTGATTCGAGCCAAGTCTGCTACCTACACTGCAGCTCACAGCAATGCTGCCTGATCCTTAATTCACTGAGCAAGGCCAGGTATTGAACCTGTGTCCTCATGGATACTAGTCAGATTCGTTTCTGCTGAGCCAAGATGGGAACTCCGTCATTTTTAATATGAATACATTTCTGTTTGAAATGACTGTAATAATTTTTATCTATAATAGTTTCCCTCAGATAGATCCCTAAGTGTGTAACTCTAGATAAAAAATCTTGTTTCTATTTTAAGACTCTTGAAATGTATCGTTAAATTATATTCTCAAAAGATGGAGCCAATTTAAATGACCGTAACAGGCATACTGATATGCCCACCAAATTGAAGTTTTTGTTTGTCTAAAAACCAGTTTTATAAGCTAAAAATAGCACCCCATTTTCACATGCAACTGATTGCTAGTGAAAGTCAGCATTTTTTAATATATTCATTGACCATTTGTTATTTTTCTGTAAGTTTGTCTTTTGTCCATTTTGTATTAATTTGTACTATCTTTGTCTTATTTTATTTATTTAATTTTTTGGTCATGCCTGTGCCGTGTGAAGGTTCCTGGGCCACAGATCAAACCCATGTCATGGCAGTGACCTGAGCTGCTGCAGTGGCACTGCCTGGATCCTTAACCTACTGTGCCACAAGAGAATTCCTGTTCTATTCTATTTTAGAAATGATAACTTGTGTCATAATATTTTCCCCAGATTTTAAAGTGTTAGTTCTTTATGTTTTTGATGTATAGAAGTTTAAAGTTTTTTAAACAATACCAATTCAGTGTCATTTCTCAAACCCACATCATCATTTTTCTTTTCATCTGCTAATTCTTCAAAGCCCAGTTGACATTTCTCTTTCTCTAAGGAGGATTTTCTTGAATACTTTAGTTTAGAGTAATAGGTATTAGATATTATATCTATCCTCTGTACTTTTGATTTAGTTCATGATTTTATGTTTTATATATATATATATATGTATGTATTTCCTATTTTTATGGCTTTCTAACAGGATTGTAAGGTCTCTGAGAACAGCAGTTACCTTGAGACTTTGTGTACTAGAGGTATTGACTAAGTGAATTTTGATAATAATGAACTGACATTATATCTTTAGTGTTCATTACAAACATTGGCAAGAATTTCCTCTTATTTCCCTGGATCCTAAGCAAATGAAGTAGATAGGATAGAGATTTTCATTCTTAATTTTATGCATAGTTTATAGTTATTTTCATTATGAATGTGAAAAAAAGGCATAAGAAAGCATAACTCTTCTTTGTTTTTAAACCAAATAAAAGAACAAACTCTCTGGGGTAGAAGTATGTCATAGCACTATGGTATTGCATTCATGCATATGAAATAAAGCATTAATATTCACGCCTAGTTCTGAGAATTTATTTTTGTTTCTTTTGCAGTGCCATACAAATTACATTCCTGTCTGTGGATCAAATGGGGACACTTATCAAAATGAATGCTTTCTCAGAAGGGCTGCTTGTAAGCACCAGAAAGAGATAACAGTAGTAGCAAGAGGACCATGCTACTCTGGTATGTGTGATATTCTCCTGAAGAAGTGTTAGAAATGGTTCTGTCATATTTTCTGAAAGGAAGTTTCCAGTCAGAGGTTTATTCCCAAAACCACCGTATGGATTGATGATGATTATGTGGGGCGTTGGGGAGCTCTTTTTTGCCTCCGTTTCATGTTGCTTTTTAATACCAGGTGTTCTTGTACTGTGTCACTTCTTAGGACGTTTGTAATGCTTCATGCCCTTTTTTAGGGGGGGACATTGCATATCTTTTGCCTTTATGGTTTGAATATTAGAATAAGATTTTGGATGGGAAATGCTCTGGGATCCTTTTGTTGTTTTTTTTTTAATCTTAAAGGGTAAGGAAGGAGTAGGGAAATGTCCCTTGAAACTCATTAGTGGCAGCTCAGGATTGTCTCTGTGCTAGCTCTTCTCTCTCTCCCTCTCTATTTTTTTTTTTTTTTTGCCTGCCCAGTGACATATGGAGTTCCCAGGTCAGGGGTCAGATCTGAGCCACAGTTGTGACTTAAGCTGCAGATGTGGCGATGCTGGATCCTTTAACCCACTGTTCCGGGCTCTGATCAAACCCACATCCTGGTGCTGCAGAGACACCCCAGATCCCATTGCACCACAGCAGGATCTCCAATTCTTCTCTTTTTATATCTTCTCTTTTCTGTCTGCCAGCCTTCATCACTGACCTCCCCCAGTTATTATATTTACTTCCTTCTCTTTTCCTTCCTGACTTGGTAGTGGTTAATCTTGGAAGGCGTTAATGCTAGTTTGTATTTGGGAGGGCAGGGATGCAGGGTGAAATATTGTAATAGCATTAGTATATGAAGGTTAACAGTAAAGGTGGAGGCTATTTTTATATGATTACTGCATTTCCTTTCTTTCTATATTGTAATGCCTGTGTTCAGTTGTTCTTGGGCTGCATTGCATAAGCATGATTGATTGATCTTATAGTTGATCTCAAACTCCAGGTCCAGTAATACCACATGACTCAAAGCCCCCACTCTGAATTATGTGGATGGTCTTTGTGATGTGGCCAGCCCTCCACCCTAAGAGTGTTGAGTGTGGCCGGCCCCACCCAAAGGTCTGATGTGGTCAGTACCTGTCTCAAACATTAATTGCCTTCCAGAAGCTGAGGATGGAGGCCAGACCTCTCTTTGGTCAAGGCCAAATTCTTTTCCATACATTAAATAATTAGGTGCATGGTGCAATTATGATGTTTTAGCCCAGTAGACTATCATTTGGTGTGGTTCTTATTATATACTTCTCTAAGTACATTATGTTTTGCAGACTTAATTTAGAAACTAAAAAGGAATATGGAGTTCTTTACAATGCCAAATTAATTATGCATCATTTATGAGGAGTTTAAGACACCAACTGCTTTGATATGCAGTGAATGTTAAACATCAGGAGGCAGAGCGTTAGATTGGAAAGAGCACTGTACCAGGGTTAAAAGACCTGCCTTTAAAATAACTTCAGCTCTTGTTTTTTTGTATGACCTTGCATAGGTCACTTAGCTGCTGTGAGCCTCAGTTACATATCTAAATTGTTAAATGAATATCATCTCCAGGGGTTGTTAAGTGAGGATTAAATGAGTTAAGCTATCAGGTGCTATATCGAGCTTGTTATTTGCTGGATGAGGCTGGTTTTGCTCTTGTCATTTGGTCTGGTATTGGTCCTATTTCCTGTGCTAGACATAACACTCTCTTTTGCTTATTTGAAAACTCCTTTCTAGTGCTTTAAGGTTGAGCTTAATTAAGCCTTTTCTCCTCTGAAATCTTTCTTCTGTGGCATCTCCTGGCAGAGTTTGTTCACACTTTGTGCATTTCTATAGATGCACATACTGTAATTCATTTATCCAACACATCCGCCTTCAGCCAGATCCTGTTTTTCAACGGGAAGATGTCCTACATAGGGAGGTACATCCTAATACCAGGATTGGGGCCAGGGAAAGTGTATGTCCAACGAAATGATCTACAAGAAGAACTTGACCTCATTATTACAGTGGTCACAATATCTACTTTATTTCAGAATTTTAAATAACGCCTAAGGAAGGTGTGAGATGTTATATTTATTAACATTGGACATTGGTTGAAACAAAGGTTGGGAGTAAGTATCTCCTACACTGGGACTGTCTTATTTGTCAGTTTATTCTTCCCATTTACCATGTTGTCTAGCATGTAATATGTACCCAGTCAGTGTATGTGCAATAGAAGGGAAAAGGGAGTTTTCCAAGAAAATTTGGCAATAAAAACAGAATTAAATTGAGTTTCCTTCTTCCTTATCTTTTTCTGCTCTTTCACTCTATTTACTCACAGAAGAATGGTTGATCAATCAAAATTGAACACAATTTGTATAAAAATCCCATGAAGATTTGCAGTGGGTGCTACATAAAATATGTGTTTTTCCAGTTCCTTCTCTTTATCCTATGTTTGGGAATATGGTTCCTGTCTGCAGGAGACTGAAGGGAAGGGAGTGGTATTGTTGAGGGCATCTCCTGTGACTCTAGAGAACTGTCTCAAGAACCAGAGTGGGTTTGCTAGGAAATCTCCCTTGAAAGTGCTGGATTAAGTGTCAAGATCATTACTTGCCGTCTCTGCTTTGTTGCTGCTCCATGATGATAGTACTACAGCATTACTTTCTTTTCAACATGCTTTGCTCTATATGTTGGTTCTTCTAGGATTATGAAATAAATATTTTAAATTCATTACATTTTACGCGGGCTTCATGCTCGTAACTTTGAGGGAGGCTCTTTAATTTCACTTGTAACAAGTTTCCCACCTACACCTTGGTGAGATTCCTTCTGGTTAGGTTTCCTAGAGGAAAGTAATTTCATCAGTAATATGAAAACTTCAATCCTGAGGGTCTTTCCTTCTAAAGCTTGGGAATGCTCATACCTTTTGGCTTTTGGCCTTGATCCACAAATTTCATTAAGAAGATTTTTGGAGCAAGACCCAAAGCCTTTTTCCTGCCTTTCTAATAAAAGCAGTTTATTGAGTATTCCTCTCAAGCTTTAGCAAAATTAATTTTTTCTTCTGCTTTGTAAGTGAATTAATTAAAATTATTCCTATTTAGTCATTTACTTTACAATACTTATAGTTCTTTATTCTGCACACCTGGGTATTTCTTGAATAGGCTACCAAGATGTATGAGGTATGGATGATTATGTGTCCAAGGAGTTTATATTTGGAGAAAGGTACAAAATAGATGTATAAAAATAAACTGTTAGATAGCAAAAAAGAAGTGAGAAATGGGCTACATGAGAATGGATATCACAGTTTGATTTTTGATAAGAAATTTTACTATTTGACAAAATGAAAGTTCCAGGAAAAGTTTCATATTCATTCTTTGTTTTCCTTCTCAGATAATGGCTCTGGATCTGGAGAGGGAGGTAAGTTACAAGCACCCCTAAAAGGCATTTGTATTCTTTCACTTTTTTAAAAACAGCTTTTCTGAGATAAAATTCACATACCATACATTTTGTCCATTTAAAGCATCCTATTTTAATACACTTGGCCTTTAATGGCTTTTAATATATTCTGAATTGTATATTCATCACAATAGTCAATTTTAGAACATTTTTATTACCCCAGAAAGAAACCCTGCACCCCTTTGGGGGTAATGGCTCTAGATATTCTTTTTTCCATGCATTTTTTTTTTTTTTTGTCCATGCCGGCAGCATATGGATGTTCCTGGGCCAGCAATCAACCCGCCCACAGCGGCAGCCCAAGCCACTGCAATGGTAATGCTGGATCCTAAACTGCTGCGCCACAAGAGAACTCCTCCCTGAATCTATTTTTCATTATAGGTTTGTTGTCAGACAAAGGGGAAATGTTGCTCCTGTTAAATTGAAGTTATACCAAAGTGCCCTCTCCTTAAGATTATCCACACAAATGATTTTAGCTTGGACCAGAGTATTTGTAACTCTCTCCCATTCCTTACTTACAAATTTTGCTCATAAAGAATTTTCAAGGTGCAATAATAAAAAACTGTTTAAAAAACTAATATTTAGTAATAGCATATAACAGGAGCTTATACTGAATTAGAATTCAAAATGACTAATCTATTTTATAGCCTAATGAAGCTGTAATTCTTTTTTTTTTTTTTAGGGCGGCACCTGCAGCATAAAGAAGTTCCCAGGCTAGGGGTCAAATTGGAGCTACAGCTGCTGGCCACGGCAATGCGGGATTCAAGCCGTGTCTGCGACCTATACCACAGCTCATGGCAATGCCAAATCCTTAACCCACTGAGCAAGGCCAGGGATTGAACCTGGATCCTCCTGGATCCTAGTTAGGTTCATTAACTACTGAGCCACAGTGGGAATTCCCTGAAGCTGTAATTCTTAATGAGTATCCATTATATGCAAAATAATTGAGGTGCTATAGTGATGCACTAGAAGAAAAAACAGTTAAAATTTATATTTAGGGAGTTCCCACTGTGGCCTAATGGAATCTATAGTGTCTCTGCAGTGGCAGGGACTCCAGTTCCATCCCTGGCTGGCTCAGTGAGTTAAGAATTTGGTGCTGCAGCTATGGCATAGGTCACAGCTCTGTCTTGGATTCGATCCCTATCCTAGGCACTCCTTGTGCCATGGGGCAGCTAAAAAAGAAAAAAAAAAAATCACACGTAGGCAAATGAAAACTACAGTTGTGATCCTTTCAGCACTGTCTGAAACCTTGGTCCAGACTTCCGTGATTTATATAATCCTAAAATTCTAGAGTTGAAAGGGGCTATAAAGGTCGTTTAGAGAGTAGAAGTACTATCCTGAAGAACAAGTTCAGGGATGACAGTTTCCAGCTTAAAAAAAAAAAAAAATTAAAGCTGTCTAACAATAGAACTTAATTTAAATGGACATATTTATGTAGGAACCTCATGATCATGTGTAAAGGATGAGATCTTAAATTCTAACTCTTAGAGCTGGAAGGGACTTTGAAGGATCATGTGGTCTAGCCCCTTTGGTGAGGTACTCCGTTAGGAAACTGTCATTGTTACTACATTAAAGAAGTGGAAGTTGATCTCAAGATTTGCTTCTATGATACAAACACTGGATGCCTTGCCCTGAGGATGTTGTTTATTAGCAGTTTTTTTTAGGGAGTATGAGTTAGAAGGGTTAAATGGTTTGCTCAGATTAATACTCAGACTTTAGTGAGCTCACAGTGACTGTATGATTTCCAGATCTCATGATGTTTCTGTGGCCTTTGAAATTCTTAGGATTATGCTCCCCTGGAATCTCTTTGGGAATGTTCATGAAAATTTGTGGAGGATTTCTACTTAAAGACTAGGCAGACATCCGAAGTGGCAAGTTTGCAAAAACTACCAAACAGGCACGTGGGTCTTTGTGCTTTCCTTATAACACCTCTGCTGACTGACACCCCCTCAGGAGGGCGTGCTTCCCCACACCAGTGAGAAATGTCTTGAGTAAACCACAGTCCCTAGATTGGCCTCAGAACTGATTTCCCTGGCCAATTTGAAATTATCAGGATAGGATCCACTCTAGTTGAGACGCACAAATGTAGGGTTCCCTAAATGTGGGATGTGAACTTCGTTGGGCGCTGGTGGTGTGCACTTTTTTTTGTTGTTCTGGATCGTAGGAGACCCACACACTTAGGTATTCTGGGTATTTTTGGCTATGCTTGGTGGCAAAGTAGAAATGGGCAAGTTCTTTGTAAAGAGACCTCTCTCCTTTTTTAAATTTGGGGATAATTTTTTTGAAACTCTGGAATTCATTGTCACATAGTTACAAAGGCAGATGTGAAACTGATGTGAGGAAAAGGTAGTGGTTAGACTCTGCTATGTTGAATCACTTTGCTAACCAGGGTTGCATAGGCTGTTTCAGTAGAGCAGTCACTGGACTGAATTTATTGCTCATGTTCTTTTTCCTCTCTCTTATTTAATATTATGATAATTCTTTAAAAGAATTAACAAAACCATATTGTTCCACTTTATGTAGGTTAAGGGATTATTTGCTAGCCTCAATACTTGTTTTTTTCACAGAATATTTATACTCAGTATTGACAACATTTTTGGACTTAAGCAGTGATAGATTTTTGGAACTAATTGTTTTCGAGAGCTTGAGTACATTTTCCCTGGAAATAGGATAATGGCTGCTAAAAACGTGAGGCATATCTGGAAAGGATCCCAACTTTTGGTTGAAAATTTAATTTTTCTTTTTAAACAGAAGAGGAAGGGTCAGGGGCTGAAGTTCACAGAAAACATTCCAAGTGTGGACCTTGCAAGTATAAAGCTGAGTGTGATGAAGATGCAGAAAATGTTGGGTGAGTTAATTGAGGGAAAGGGATAAACTTAATTGAAGGTTAATCACCAGCATTATTATATTATAGAAAGGTATCCTTTAACCTGCTTCTTTATATTTTTTGTGTGCCTTCTATATTTTTTTTGTTTAATGCTAGTCTGTTGGCTTTTAAGTTGATATAATACTATAGCTGTTCAAGTCAGTTGAAGTGTTTTAGAATGGAAATCCATTTTTTTTTTTGGTTTTACTGCTGCATTTTTGATAGTTTTATATATTTTATTCCAAGTGCTAACGTCAGAATTACTCTTATTTGGAATTATCTTCCTGTTATATTTTCAACTAGAGTCAATAATAAACGGTTTTCCTTTTTTTTAGCTTGAACTTTTATACACACACTTATTATGTATTTCAGTGTCTTAAGGAAAATCCAAAATTTTTTCAAAAGTTTTAGACGTAGTAAGTAAATATCATAAGTAAGTCAAAATTATTTCTAGAAATCTCAGCTGCAGGGACCGAAATCATATTGTTTTATCTTTTCACTCATGATCAGCCTTCACTAAGGTGGGTTTTGTAGCTACACCGCTTTGTCTGTTCAATTTCCTGTGCACTCTCTGTGAGAAGAGTGTTGTTTGGTGGAGTAGTAACAGTATAGATCTCATGACACAGGCATGTTTGCTTTTTCTTTCTTTGGGTTCCTGTTTGTTTATTCTGTCTCAACCTTCTTTCATCTCCCTGTGATGCTTGCTTTTTGCATAGTCGGTTCTAAAGCTTTAATGGTATATTCAGGACCTTATGGAGCACAGATGGATCTTCTTCCTCATTTTCCCCTTAGGGCCTATCTTAAAACACTTATTTTATGGAGATTTGTACTTTCTTTCTTACTCATCCATATTTTCACTGTGTATTTTTCAGTCTCATGTTTTATTTAGCCCTTAAGTGCATATTGAGTACTAAACATTGATAATATGGTTTAATTACCTTTAATGCCTGAAGTGAGTTTTACAAATCAAGTTCACCACGTTTTCAATATTTTGGTATGGAATCAGCTCCTCGTCTCGCACTTGCTAAAATTAAATGTCTGATAATTTACTTGGTACATTTTTGAAGTAGGTGAGAATTGGTGCAAGACAGGTTCAGTGAACAAACCTGAGATTGCTATTTCTGCACATTGGTCATTTGGATTGACATGCATCCAGCTATTTCAGTCAGAGTGTTTTGATTTGAAAGATCATGTTTTCCAAAGTAGATTGTGGTCTGTAGAACAAGAGAGAAATGATAGCAATGTGGACTTACAGAGAGAACAGGTAATAGATACTAATTATGTTCTCTTCTTCTTTCTTTGTGCTAATGATAGGGCATGATGAAACACCTGTGTGTGTGTGTGTGTGTGTGTGTGTGTGTGTGTGTGTGTGTGTAGAGATTTAGTTCTTGCCATTGTTTTTCCTCAGGACTGTCCTATAATACTGTTCAGAGTCATAATAGCTGTCAGTGATTGATTGGCTTGGTCTCTTGATATGTTGTTCTTCCTTTGACTTTACCTCTGTTCACTCATATTTTATATATTTCTCCTCTATCATTTTTCATCCTTTAATTGAAAGAGAAATCTTTTGCTTGGAAGTAGAACAGATTCCATATAGTCTCAGAGGTAGCCCCGAGTATGACTTCTGTATGGTAAAATGCACATCTTTCTAAGTACACCTCCTCACAATATAATATATAGCCAATGCCCAATTAGAGCAACTCTGTTGTAGATACTAAATTCATTTTGTGTATTTATTTGAGAGCTTATAACCCTGTTCTTGCAGATACAGGCTCTAAGCATAAGGAAGTGGACATAGACCAGGGGGAAACGGCTTACTAATAGTAAGGAGCATGCAGGCTGAGGAAACTCCCTAAAGAGCACATGGTTAGACTGGGACAGGCAGCCAAGACTAGGCCAGGAAATTGATGCAATAATAGGAAAATATTAAGGAAGCAATTGGTATCTTTATTAGAAAATAAGTACATATGTACACAGTAATAATAGCTATTAAGTAGAACAATACTCTCTGAAATAATACTTAACCTTTATTAAAAATAATGTACTCTAAATTTTCTGTCCTATTTTCTTAAAAAATGCTAGTAGTGACCTGCTAAATTGGTTTTATAATCCATTAGGGATTATGACCTATAATTTAAAAAATATTACTCTGTAATATAACTATAGTAGATGTTTTATTTCATGTTACATTTTAGGTATGGGTATTCATTTTTCATTTTAAAATATTTTATCTTTTCTTATTTTGAAATGTCTTTATAACCTCTCTGGTTTCCAAGGGGCAGCTAAAATCTTTCTTTTACTTTAAAACTCTTTTTTTCCCCTTGCTAATAGCTAGGAAAAAAAGCCCTGACAATTTGGGGGATGAGATAAATGGTACCATGTAAGTTAATTTTCTGCTTTTAAGAGAAGTGCTAGTATTTTAATTTAGCCATTGAAATGGAAATTGATTTAAATATATTATCTTCTTAAACAGAGTATATAGAATATATTCTCACGTATTTTTAGAGTCACATAGTATGTAGTGTGTTACAATGTTTTTCTTTCTTTTTTTTTGTCTTTTGTCTTTTTTTGTTGTTGTTGTTGCTATTTCTTGGGCCGCTCCCGCAGCATATGGAGGTTCCCAGGCTAGGGGTCCAATTGGAGCTGTAGCCACCGGCCTACACCAGAGCCATAGCAACGTGGGATCCGAGCCTCATCTGAAGCCTACACCACAGCTCACGCAACGCCGGATCGTTAACCACTGAGCAAGGGCAGGGACCGAACCCGCAACCTCATGGTTCCTAGTCGGATTCGTTAACCGCTGCGCCACGACGGGAACTCCTACAATGTTTTTCAAACATTGTTGCATGAATTATTTTTTCAGCTCTTTATCGCAGTCTGTCTGGTAGATAGGGCGAGGAAGTATTATCTGATTTTACAGGTGAAGCTGAGCTCAGAAGAGGCTGAATGGCTTGTGATCAAGCAGCAGAACCAGAACACAGGTCTCGTGACAAGGGATTTATCCACTGTATTGTTCACATACTTGTGGAGTACCATGACCTTCTCAGAGGCCACTGATGCTCTTAGTGGTGATGGTTTTACCCCTACACTTCAGGCTCCAATCATCTTTCTGTTTGGGGTTCTTATATCTCTGTTATAAAAATGGTTTTCTTCTCACATGTCAAGCTCTTTGCCCTTGCTTCTGGGTGCTGCCAGTGTGCTTTGTTAAAGAGCCTGACTATAGATGACCCCCATTTATTAATTTGCTTCTCTTCTTCCCTGGAATAGAAAGCAATATGCTTGTAGGAACTGTATCCAATGTAGGAATACATTCTCAATGTAAAATCAGAATAAATAAGTTCTTTGTGAGGTATATAAACTTCATATATTGCATGAATTTTGTCTCTCTTGTCCGCTCCGTGGCTATTTTCTTTAAATTATTTTTTGCTTCTGAGAGGCGTTTTCTCTCTTCCTGACACACACTGTGTCTCTCTAATGACGTCGTGGACTTTGCCTGGGTTTGTCATGGCTATCTTCATTGATGCTTACCTTTTGAATTTATACCTAGTGGTAGAGAGCTGAAGTTCCAAGAAATTTAACTCCTGCATAGGTGAGGTTTCAGAAGTCCTTTGTGACCATTGTGAAAGAGAGTGGGTTGACTTTCTACTTAGTCTTAAAACTTGGAAACAGCCTCTGGTTTACAGAAAATTATATGTGTTAAACTATATATTCTTAGCAACCATACTCACTCTTTATCTAAACAGTATTTCTCATCTGTTCAAGGCTGAGGTTATTGTTGCAGGATAGCCCTCAGCTATTTGTCTGGACCCTGGGGCCAGATAATCATAGGACTCCATCAGCCACCTAGGCTTTTTATGTACCAGTCCTAAATCCCTGCCATGAATGATTTGAGGAATCTTTAGAATCGTCTGGCATAATGTCAATACAGGTGAGTTATAAAAATCCTCTTTTCTTTTGAAAAGTTCCTTTGGATTTTGTCTGCCATGTGCTTTATGGAAATTGTCCCTGCTTCTCTGACTCTTTGATGTCAGTCACTTTGGAGATGTTCTTCCCTTTTCTCCCCTGAGTGATGTAAACTCTCAGAGTTGCTGAGAGAAAGAATCATGTAGGTGTACAGTGTGACAGACAACACTGAGAAACAGTTAATCCACCTGCTGGACATCTTTGTTGTTTGTGGTACCATTTACTGTTTAGACACAATTTTTGGCCGCTCTCACAATCTGAGGTGTCTCTTTCCTCAGAAGTGCAATGAAGTCTTTTTTCTTGTTTAAACAGAGAGAATAATGCTGTAAATCTTGTGTTTTTCATTATGTCTGCTTAGAAAAGCTGCACATACTTTTTTTAAAAAAGAACAACCAATGAAGTACTTTCCTGCCATTATCTACTCTTTGCCTCTTATGTCCTCCTAATTAAAAATGACAGTAATTTTCATTTTTTAACATTGCCTGACTCTGAATATTTAGGATACTAGACTTTTTTCTTTTTTCTTTTTTTTCTTTTCTTTCTTTTCTTTTTTTTTAACAGCTGCACCTGTCGCACATGGAAATTCCCAGGCCAGGGGTGGAATTGGAGCTGCAGCTGCTGGCCTATCCCATAGTCACGGCAACACCGGATCCTTGCTTCATCTGCAGCTTGGGGGTAATGCTGGATCCTTAACCCATTGAGCCAAGTCAGGGATTGAACCTGCATCCTCCCACAGACAATGTCAGGTCCTTAACCCACTGAGTCATTGTGGGAACTCCAGATTTAAAAAATTTTTTTAAATGTAAAATACAGATTAATTTTTGTTTGTTTGTTTTGCCATATCTGTGGCTTGCAGAAGTTCCTAGGCCAGGGATTGACCCGTGCCACAGAGTGACAATGCTGGGTCCTTAACTTGCTGAGCCACCAGGGAACTTCCAGATTAATTATTTTATTTTATTTTATTTTTTTGTTTTTATTTTTTATTTTTTGCTTTTTAGGGCTGCACTCACAGCATATATGGAGGTTCCCAGGCTAGGGGTCGAACAGAGCTACAGCTGCCAGCCTACGCCATAGCCACAGCAATGCAGGATCTGATAACCCACTGATTGAGGCCAGGGATCGAACCTACAACCCATGGTTCCTAGTTGGATTCGTTTGCACTGAGTCATGATGAGAACTCCTGTTTTTTATTTTTATTTATTTAAAAAATTTTATTGGTGTATAGTTGACTTACAATGTTGTATTAATTTTATGTGTACAGCAAAGTGGATCAGTTATACATATAATCACATCCATTCTTTTTTCCCATGTAGGTTATTACATACTATTGAGTAGATATTCCTGTGCTATACAGGTTTTTTTCTGCTTTTTAGGGCTGCACAGTGGCATATGGAGGTTCCCAGGCTGGGCTCGAATTGGAGCTACAGCTGCCAACCTACACTACCACACCCACAACAGCACAGGATCCAAGCCACGTCAGACGTACACCATAGGTCATGGCAATGCCAGATCCTTAACCCACTGACCAAGGCCAGGGATTGAACCCGCAACCCCATGGTTCCTAGTCAGATTTGTTTCTGCTGAGACACAATGGGAACTCCTATACAGGTTCTTGATCATCATCTATTTTATATAGTAGTGTATATATGTAATTTTTCCCGCCCCCAATTCCTCTTTCCCCACAGTGGTTTCACCTATGGTAACTCTAAGATTGGTTTTGAAATATGTGAGCTTGTCTCTGTTTTATAAATAAGTTCTTTGGTATCTTTTTTATTAGATCCCACATATAAGTGATATCATATGATATTTATCTTTCTCGGTCTGCCTTCACTCAGTATGATAATCTCTAGGTCCATCCATGTTGCTGCAAATGGCAGGAAATATTAGACCTTTGAAACTATTTAATAAGTTTCTACCATGGCCCCTTAGATTATAATGGAAAAATAATCATATGTTGTTGGTTTTCCTCTGATAAGAGGAAATAAACATTGTTAAACATTATTTTATACCAAGTATAACCCAGATGTTAACAATGACAGGATCTTTTGTCCAGAAATATCTTCCTGTAGTTCTGTACAGCTGCCAATAAAATGATTTCTTTTGGGAAGTTAGGTTTTATTTTATTTTTAGTTTTTGGCCATACCCGCGGCATATGGAAGTACCCGGGATAGGGATTGAACTTGTGCCACAGCAGCAACCCAAGCTGCTTCAGTGACCGTGCCAGATCCTTAACTTGCTGCACCACAAAGGAACCCCAAGAGATTAGAATTTAAAATGCAAAACATATTATCCGCATGGCCTCCTGGAATTTACTGGATGCTCTGTTGCTTTTTGGTAATTTGCCAAATTATTCTCTGTTATTCTCTCAGCCTGAAGTCCCACCCCTCTTTATATACTTGTTTAATTCCTGCCCTTCTTTCCAGACTTGGGTGAAGCACCCTCTTCCTAGCAGTGTTCCTTGCTTTCTGCCTACCCTATGAGTTAGGTGACTTAACTCTGTGTTCCTTGTTGGTCTTGAGAAAAGCAACCTCTACCACCTCACTTCTGCTGTTGGGATCACTAACAGATTTGGGGCTCCCTGAGGACAGGGACTTTGTCCTGCTGGTTTCCATTTTGGATGAACTTGCCATAAAGTTGAGTATCTTAGGGTCCTTCTATAGGTCTTGTTGAACTTGTGGCAGTTCACACAAGGGCTTTATTATTAGAGCTGCATCCTTGTGAGGATTTAACATGTGTGAGGGAACTTGTTGCAGGCTTTGTGGGGTGTTTGTTAAATCTAAATAATTTCACATAAATTAGTTTAAGCCAGTTTTTGTTTTCCTAACTGCTAAATAAAACTTACCATATTGAGAAGGGATGACATTTTCTATGTACAGTAAGGAGGAAGGAAGAGAGAGGATAGCTATTTTTCAGTAGTACCTTCAGATGTACATGGTATTTCAGGATTTCAAAGAGCTTTTTACAAAAGCTTATTTGATTCTGTCACTAGTGTTCGAGGTTATTATCCCTATTATTAAAGACGCAGAGTTGTGATTTGCCAAAATCATAGAGCTAAATCAGAGAAGTCATTGAATTTATTCATTTATTTATGTATGCATGCATTCATGCCTTTGAAATTCAGTGTTAGAAATTCAAAAGCTTTAAAAGGCTTTACAGTAAAAAGTCTATTTCCCACCCCTGTTTCTCAGCTACCCAGTTGTCTTCACTAGAGACAGTCACTGTGATCTATTTCTTCTTAATCTCCCAGAGGTATTTTTTTGCATGTACAAGCAAGTTTGTACATGTATTCCCTTTTTTTCTTTTTTTTTTAAACTAATGGCAGCACACTATACATCATAGTATTCTATGCTTTATTTAAAACACTTGTTGTAAAGTGTAATTTTGCATACAGATGTGTTTAGAAACATAGACATACAATTTCAAGAATACTATGTACCTATGTACCGAACATCTAGGGTACAAAGTAGAATATTGCCAAGTTAACAGTACTGAGCATTGACCCAGTCAGCACTTTGAAGAAAGCCTTATAGAAAGACTTAGACTGAAGAGTCTCTGAATCAGAGTCTGGCTTTTGGCTTCCTAGGGAGTTTACAAGTGTTCCTTCTGGAGAGGTCTGTGGGCAAGACCATGAGTGAATCATGGGGAACACATAGGGCTCATAGTTGAGACACCTGGCTGGAGGCTCGTGTCACCAGGTATGGATGACTGGCAGAAATGTGGTCAGAGAGTGGACTGCTGTGTTTCCTTCCAGTCTCACATAGCTGACCTCCAGTTCTCAGGAGTGTGTCAGTTAAATGAATGTGGTTCTTTGGTTTCGGGCATTCAACGTGGAGGGGAGAGCAGGAACTTCATCAAGGCCAGTACAAATAAGAATCTGGACCAGGCTTACCTGCGCATTCTGTCCTCTGGCTAAAAAGAGGTCTCAGTGGCACTGGGCATCTCCGTAATTGCAGTCAGCAACACGACTGTCCCCAGAATGAAACTATTTCAGTGTGGACTGGCTGCCCTCTTAATGCAGATCATCCTTCAGTGTTATGTCTTTTCAAACAATAGTCAATTCTCCGATTCTCTTCTACTAGTTGGGTGTCCCTACAGTTCAATTCAGTTCTCTTCTGCTCTTGGAGTTAGCACAAATCCCACAGGTTAAGGAGTCAGACCCACAAATTGCCCCTGCTTTAGACACTGGCTGTACATGAGATCCCCTGCACTTCTTACCCAGCATCCTACCAATTTGGAGGTTCCTAAGACCTTCCTTAAGGTTCTATAATTTGCTAAAATGACTCAGAATTAAGGAAAGAGCCCATGAGTCATCTCATTAACATACAAAAGACTTTTATCCTTTGATGTTCCCAGGGTTTTAGGAGCTCTGCCAGCAATGGGGGACAAATACCTAAAGTTTTTTTCGTTATACCACAAGCATCATCCTAGAAATTCCTTTACTTCTCTCCTACATATTATACTCTGTTTCTTGGGTTTTTTTTTTTTTTGGCCTTGATTTTACTCTCCTGTTTTAGTATATCTTTCAGTAGCTTCTTGAGATAGAGTGCAGCATGAGATGTTATGATTAAGTTGTTTTTATCCTACACCTAATACTTGACTTCTGACTTGGTGAGTGCATAATTCTAGGTGGGAGATAATTTTCCCTCAGAATTGTGAAAGCATTGTTCTCTTGTCTTCTTGCTTTCGGTTGAAGTCTGAAGCCACTCTGGTTCTGGTCCTTTGTTTATGATTTGTTTTCTCTCTGGTGAAGCATGTAGAGTCTTCTTTTAGTCCCCAGTATAATAAAGTTTCACAGTGTTATACCTGTTCCCAGAAACTTACTGACTTCCAATTTGAGGAGTTTTCTTCAGTTCATTCTTTGATGACTTCTTTTCTTCTCTTTTCTATTTCTGGTTATCTGGGTGTTGCACATTTTAGACCAGTCCTTTAATTTTCTTTTCTCTCCTTTTTTCTATTAAAAAAATTTTTTTGGAGTTCCCATTATGACGCAGTTCAGACTAGGAACCATGAGGTTGTGGGTTCGATCCCTGGCCTTGCTCAGTAGGTTAAGGATCCGGCATTGCTGTGAGCTGTGGTGTAGGTTGCTGATGTGGCTCGGATCTAGCATTGCTGTGGCTCTTGCTTAGACCGGCAGCTATAGCTCTAATTAGACCCTGGGAACCTCCATATGCTGTGGAAGTAGCCCTAAAAAGACAAAAGACAAAAAAAAAAATTTTTTATTGCTGTGCTAAGAGATTTCTTGAAGTTCATCTTCCAGTCCTTTTTTGAGTTTGTCAATTCCCCTGTACTTTTTATTTTCTAAGAGCTCATATTCTTATTGTGCTCCTTTTTTATAGCATCCTATTTTTGCTTTATGATTGCAATATCTTTTTGTGCCTCTGCATTATTAGTTAGTATTCTATCTTCTATAAGGATGAGATTTTATTTATTTTTATTCAGTGAGTTTTAATCTATTACTTTTATTTATTTATTGTTGTTATAGGCCTTATAAAATGAATTAAGGAGTGTTCTTTCTATTCTTTGGATGATTTTGAGTAGTTATTGAATGACTGGTATGAATGTGTTCATGAATTCTTTTTAAAAAACACTTGAATCTCATGTTGTCTTTGAGGGACTTTTTAAATATTAATTTAACTTCTTTAATGATTATAGTACCATTCAGCTTCTGTTTCTTTTTTTGGTCACGTTTAATAGTTAATATTTTTTTTAAAGTTACTCATTTCACGTAAAAGTTCAAATTTGCTGGCATAAAGTTATTTATAGTAAACTTTTGTTACCTTTTAAACCATGATCAGTAGTCTTTTTCAGTCCAGATACTGGTTTTCTTTTTTTTTTTTCTCTCTCTCTCTCTCTCTTTCTCTCAGCCTGCTTCATTGACTTAAAAATCTTTTTTTTTTTTTTCCTAATGGCCGCACTTGTGGCATATGGAAGTTCCCCGACCAGAGGTCGAATCAGAGCTGCAGCTGCAGGCCTAGGCCACAGCCATGGCAATACCAGATCTGAGCCGTATCTGTGACCTACAGCACAGATTGCAGCAATGTCAAATCCTTAACATACTGAATGAGGCCAGGGATTGAGAACTTGCATCCTCACAGAGACAATATTGGGTCCTTAACCTGCTACCCCCAGTGGGAATTCCTCAAAGTCTTTTTTTTTTTTGCCGTTTCTTTGGCCGCTCCCACGGCTAGGGGTCGAATCAGAGCTGTAGCCGCCAGCCTACGCCAGAGCCACAGCAACACGGGATCCGAGCCGTGTCTGCGACCTACACCAACAGCTCATGGCAATGCCGGATCCTTAACCCACTGAGCAAGGCCAGGGATTGAACCCGCAACCTCATCGTTCCTAGTCGGATTCGTTAACCACTGAGCCACAATGGGAACTCCGTTCAAAGTCTTTTCAAAGGACCAAGTTTTAGCTTTATTGATCTTCTCCGTTGTAACTTTGTTTTCTATTTTGACTGAGATGTGTATATAAATCTGTATCCATATTTATGTTATCTATATTTTTCCCTTCTTTTTTGTTTTCTTTGATTTTATTCCATTACTTTTTCTAATTTCTTAAATGAATGCTCACTGATTTAACTTTTGGCTGTTCTTTTAAGATTTGAGATTAAACTTGAAGAAGGTGATAGGATCAAACTGGGTAGATGTTAGAGGGAAAAGAGTCCTGAGAAGAGGGGACGCCCTGAGGCAGGAGTGTCCCTGGTGTGTTTGAGAGAAAAACAGGCCAATTTAGTGAAAAGATTTTCATGATATAAATGTGGAAAATAAGTATCCATTCCTTTTATCTATCACTTTCCTTGCTGAAATGTCTGTTTTCTGTGACAGCTGTGATGAGTGGGCAAGAACACCATCTCAGTCACTTGTTAGGTGTATGATCTTAGGCTTTTTAACTTCTTTCACATTTAGCTTCCCTATTCATGATTTGTTGTTGTCAGGATTAAAGAGGCAAATGTGAGGAGTTCCTGTTGTGACCCAGCAGAAACAAATCCAACTAGCATCCATGAGGATGTGGATTCGATCCCTGGCCTTGCTCAGTGGGTTGAGGGTCCGGCATTGCCCGTGAGCTGTGATGTAGGTTGTGGACATGGCTCAGATCTGGTGGTGCTGTGGCTGTGGTGTAGGCCAGTAACTCTGATTTGACCCCTAACCTGAAAACTTCCATATGCCCCAGGTGTGGCCCTCAAAAACAGGGGGGGAGGGAAGAGGCAAATGTGACTAAATCTGCCCAGTAGGTGCAGAGTAAGTGGTTGTTCCATGTTTTGAATTTGGCGTCTTTGCTGAAGTGATTTCTTTCCACTTTAGTGCCCACACCTGTGCTTGGGCATTTGCCCTCTGCTGCTGTCACCAGTCTCCAGACGCCGGGAACTGCTGTGTTCAGAGGTGTCAGTGGCCTCTAGGGTCTGTTACTGCCCTCTGCCCATTGTTTCACTGAGCTGGATGAGACGATGATTTCATTTTCTTTCCTCATGTGTGCTTGAGAACAGAGCAATGATTGTTTTCACAGCTCCTGGACTTGCTCGCGGTGGTACCAGCCCACTGAGGAGCACCAACTTTTCCTACACTTGTTGGGCTACAGTGCCCTCTGCTGAGACACTCGTTTCTCTTACTACATGGGTATGGTTTCTTGCCTTTTCTGCTGAGCCTTTTCTCATCCTTGAAACTGTTCTGTAATATTTTCTTCCATTGGCCTCTGTTTCAGTTTTATTGCCATTCCATTGTTGCTGACTTGTATCCCTTAAACCTGGAGCTGGAAAAGTTTTTCTCTAAAGGACCAGTTAGTAAATACTTTACATTTTTCAGGCCTCTGTCACAGTCTCTCCACCCCCATCCCTTTAAAAAAGTAAAAGCCATTTTTGATTTGTTAGTTGCGGGGAGCCGAGAAGATACAAGGAGCCAAGGAAGGGAGTTTTGCCTGAATGGTGCAATTCCAAAGGCAGGCTCCTAATCAAAAAAAGGAGCCTGCCTGAACGATACAGTTGCAAGGGCAAGCTCATAAAAGGGGCCTGTCTAAACGGTACAATTCTGAGGGCAGGTTCCTAAACAAGGGGATGCCTGCCTGCACGGCACAATTCCGAGGACAGGTCCCAGAAGACAATAAGGCTCGCCCGCTGACATAGATGGAAAACTAATTTCCCAGGAAATAATTTCCATTTTGTGTTGCTGAGTGGGGATTGTTCCATGGATGATTTAGTCTCTTCTGTTATTCATTTGTTACTCAGTTTTCCTCAGTTTTTCCTGATTATTTACTTATTATTCTTATTTTCCATTCTTATTTTCCCCTGATTTGTGATTTAACGAAGTTACAACAATAATATAATAAGAATTTCATCCTGAAGGACTTTCCCCTATTTAAATCCAACTTAGTTAAAACATAGTGTTTATCTATTAACTAGTTATATAGTAAACTTTAGAGTTAGGATCTTAATGAGGTTCATAAAAGTTAGACATATATTATCCAAAAAACCTAGCTGTGAGTTTTGTCCTTGATTTTAAAAGCTTTTAAGTGATAGCTAGTTTAGTTAAGTTGGTTTATATTTACTTAACACTGTCTCCCTGCCATAACACTTTGAAGATAAGCATCAGTCTACAAACAAGGTTTGTGAATGCCAAATTCTTGTGTCTGTGGCCTCTTCAAATTGTAAAGACTGGCTGGCCATGGGATGATTTGTACTGAGTCTCCTCTTTTCCACATGATGTATTGTACCCAATTGCCCTTAAATTGTAGTCACTAAGTTTAGTTTAAGATACATCTTAAAACATGATGTACTGTACCTAACTGCCCCTAAATTGTACCCACTAAGTTTAGTTAAGATAAAGATCTTAAAACATGATGTATAGCTGCTATACCATGTAATAATTAACCAATGTACTTTTAACACTGTGATGTAATGTGTAGTGAAAAACTGTCTATATAATCAACTGTCTATATAATAAAATTTGAGCAGTCCAGCGCCCTCAAAGAAGGGACAAAGAGGCTGTCTCCGATGCAAAAGCCGACGTCCGTCCATCTTCTTCGGGAAAGTGTTCACTCCCTGGCTGCTGGAGCTGGCTTCTGGCAGTTAGTAAATATTCTTAGGAATTAAAATTTTTTTTTTCTGGTGCCTTCGTTTTTAAATTGCGAAACAAAGCATGTATTAAGAAGTTTATGAAAACTTACACATTTGGTTTAATACACAGAAATGAAACAACTTGTGACTCTTACATCCCAAGCCAGGAAATAGGGTATGTCAGTACTTCAGAGCTGCCCCTCCCCACCACCGTGTCTTTTCCCAGTTGCATCTTTCTTTGATCTGCCCGCTCTATTGCATTTTGCTGAAGTCATTCTTTTGCTGTCTTTGTAGTTTTATCACATGATAACCCTCTTAATGATATCAGTTGGCTTCTGATTGATTTTGAATTTTATATAAATGGAATCATGATATGTATATCTTCTTTTGCACAGCATTATGTTTTTGAGATTCATTCATCTTAATGCTCATAGCTGCTTATTGAATTCAGTTTCTTGACTTTTCCACAGCCTTTTACAGTCCATTTTAATGTTGATGGATATTTGGATTGTTTCCAGTCTTTCGTTCTCATGAGTAATGCTCTGTGAACATTGATATGTGTGTCTCCTGGGCGCACGTGTAAGATTTTCAAGGAAGGCCTTAGTCAGTAGTGAAATTATTGGGCATGTGCAAGTTGAGCTTTTCCTGGTAATGCCTGTTTTCCAAAGTGGTTGTACCAATAAGTTCCCTCTTCCTTTGTTCCTCACCCTTGTCAACCCTTGCTGTTCTCTTAATTCCTGCTGTTAAGTGAATGTAATGGTATCTCATTGTGGTTTAAATTTACATCTTCTTGATTACTGAACAGATTGAACATCTATTCACATATATTGCTCTTGTATACTTACAAGTTCTATATCTTATTTCCTTCCTTCTTTCCTTCCTTCCTTTTGCTTTTTAGGGCTGCACCTGCTGTATATAGAAGTTCCCAGGCTAGGGGTCGAATCAGAGCTACAGCTGCCGGCCTACCCCACAGCCACAGCAACATGGGATCTGAACTGTGTCTGCGACCTACACCACAGCTCACGGCCAACACCAAATCCTTAACCCACTGAGCGAGGCCAGGGATTGAACCTTCATCCTCATGGATACTAGTTGGATTCGTTTCCACTGCACTACAGTGGGCACTCCTTATATATATTATTTTCAAATTAATTTTTATATGTATTCTGGATATTGATTATTTGTTGGCTGTATGGGCTGTAGTTATTTTTGTTTGGAAATTATCTTTTTTTCATTCTCTTTCGAGATATTCTTTATTTCAAACTTAAATTCATTGGTCTTTTATGCTTGGTCTTTTGTAATTTTGCCTTTCACATTTAGTCCTGTGATTCGCCAGGAATTAAGGAAGTCTTCAAACATATAGAAGAGGAGGAAAAGAATAAAGCGGACCCCTTCCCATATATGCATCCCTCAGTTTCAGTTAAAAAGTCCAGTTTTGTTTTATCTCTTCTTCCCTCCCCCCTTTTTTGGGAGAAGTATTTTAAAGCAAATTCCAATATCATATTCTTTCATCTGTAGATATTTCAGTTTTACTGATATTTTGCTTGATACATGAATTGCAGAGAGATGTGTGTTAAAATCTGCTATGGTGGATTTGACTGTTTCTCATTGCAGTTTTATCCATTTTTGCTTTATAGCTTTTGAGACTACTTAAAAATATTTAGAATTATTATATCTTCCTGGTGAATAAGTTTTTTTTTATGAAGGACCTTCTTTCTTTATCATAACTCCTTTTTGCCGTAAAGATAGACTCTAATGTCTGAGACACACACACACACACACACACACACACACACACACACACACACACACGAAACTGTACCAGATTTCTTCCATTCCAGGTATAGTATATTTATCACAATCCTTTTATTTTTGCCACAATACGCATAATAAAATCAGTCACCTTAACTACTTTTTTTTTTAAATGATTTTTATTTTTTCCGCTATAGCTGGTTTACAGACCTTAACTTTTTTTTTTTTTTTGTCTTTTTAGGGCTTTTTAGGCTTTTGTCTTTTTAGGCTTTTTAGGCTTTTTAGGGCTGCACATGAGGCAGTTCCAGGTGAGGAGTCGAATCGGAGCTCTAACCGCCGGCTACACAACAGCCACAGCAACGTGGGATCTGAGCCATGTCTGTGACCTACACCACAGCTCACGGCAATGCTGGATCCTTAACCCACTGAGTGAGGCCAGGGATAGAACCCTTGGTACTCATGGATGCTAGTTGGGTTTGTTAACTGCTGAGCCACGATGGGAACTCCAGACTTTAACTACTTTAAGCTTACCGATCAGTGGTATTAAAGGCTTTTATAATATTGCGCTACCATCACTACCATCCATCTCCCAAACTCTTTTATCTTATAAAACTGAAACTATACCTATTCAACAGTAACTCTCCATTCCCTGCTACCCCCAGCCCCTGGCAACTACCCATATCATTATAGTTTAACATGTACTTTGTAAGCAGTATATCTGGCTTTTGTATTTTTAACTAGCCTATGTTTTTTAACTAGAAACTTTTCTTAAATATATCGTACTGATGTACTTTAATTTTTTTTTTGTTATCCTATTTTGTACTTTTGTCCTGCCATTCCTTTATTTCTTTCTTTGTTATGTTTTTTGTTTGTTTTTCTCTGTTTTCAGTGTTATGCGTGATCCTTTTGGTGATAACCTTAGCAATTTTAGCATGCTTTTGTACTTATCACAGTCTAAAAGTCATCAGTATCTTTGTTATTCTTAGAACACTATAAATTCATTCCCTCCCAATTTGTATGCTATCATATTTTAATTCACCATTTTAAGGAAAATTTAGCAGCAAAGAGCACTGTTGTCATTGTTTTATATAGTCAGTATGTTGTTAACATTACCTACATGTATATTTGCACTTTTGTTTTTCATTTATGTTTGCATCTCAGATCTTCCTTATAGGATCATTGTTTTACTGCCTTTATAATTTCCTTTACTGACAATCAGCAGGGGACAAACTCTCTAAATTTTTACTTCTTTCAGATTACTTTCATTCTATACTTATTCATGAAAGATAGTTCCTTTTATATAGAATTCTATTTTATCTCAGCACATTGCAGTATTATTTCACTGTCTTTTGGCTATAAATAAATAGTTTGGCTTCAGTATTGCTTTTGAAGACACCTGTCTCTTTGCTTCCTTGAAGGTCGTTTTTCTCTATCTGGCTGCTTTTATGTTACTGTTTTTATTGTTACAAAAATTTCACTGTGCTATTTCACTGTCTTGATTTCTTTTTAATAATCCTGTTTAGAATTTATTAGGCTTCATGGATATTTAGATTAGTATCTTTTTTGGTTTTAGAAAGTTTGAGAAATTGCTAAGAATCTTGTCCTTGCCTCATTCTTTTAACTCTTGCAGGATTCCAGTCAGATTTTTGAGTAGAACTTGTGACTCTGTCTTCCATGTCTTTTAATCTTTTTTTTCCCATGTTTTCTGTCTCTTTGACTCTGCTGTGGGTCTGGGTAATTTCCTCTGACCTGTTTTCCAGTTCATGAATTCACCTTTAGTTTATCTAATCTGTTAAATTTGCCCAATGAGTTTTTATTTCTAACAGTACATTTATTTATTAGAAGTTCTTTTGGTCCTTTTTCACATCTGCTTGCTCTGCCTCTGGTGTTTTATTTCCTTGTTTGTTGTGGGTATGGGAATGAGGGAGCATGTGTGTGATCTGCTTGTTTTTCTCAGAATTGTAACTTGAAAAATGTTTGAGGTCTAGGATAATAAAGTTGACTTTCTCCAGAGAGGATTGTGTTGACTTATATCAGTTGCCTGGGGCCCCTTCCAATCCTTGACTCTTAAATTCTTGGCTTGAGGTTTTTCAGAACACCCAAGTAGTATTTTAAGCCCCCCATGTGAGGGCTGGCTTGTGGTTTTGAATTCTCAGGGGAGATAGTTTTTCTTCCTTCTCTTCAATGTCATGGCTTAGGGCAGAATTTTTTTTTTCCCCTTTAAACAATTCCTTTGGAATATGGAAACTCATTTCTACTTTACCCCCCTGCTTTTTTCTAGTGTCTTCAGATTCTCCACCTTAGGTAGGTCAGTATTCTTTGTCTTCTGTTTCTAGAGGCCTGCAGAGCCAAAAAGTAAATAATTTAGTTTACCTAGTTTGGCAGATCCCTTCAAGGTGAAAATCAGCTTTACCAAACTTAATTGACCTTTCTCTGTTCCTGTCTTCATTTAATATTTGTCCTGAGTATTCCTTGGCTTCTTGACATCTTATGAATGCGTTTGAGAATGTCTTAAATGTTTTATCCAGTACCTTTGGTTGTTTTTAGTAGGAGGATTAATGCAGGTTCTGTGTCCACCATGCTGCTGGAAACAGAAGAGTCTCTGTGTTTTTTTTTTTTATATTCTCAGTTAGATTTTACTCTCCTTGAGAGAAGTAACCATGCCTTGGACTTTCCTGGTCTTCTCCATAAAGCAGTCTCAGTGTTCAGTGGACACTCAGTTATACAGGTAGATGTGCGGTTAGGAAACACTTTTATATGTTTAATATCTATTTTTTAACTTCCTAATTATTTGGTAAGGTTAGTTATATTATTATTACCTCTGTTTTACAATTCAGTAAACTAAAACTTACGGAGAGACTGGATACAAATCTGGTTATTAGATGGGTTTAGATTTAGATTCATGACTTTTGACGCATAATTCTGTGTCCTTTCTACTACAGTATGGTGCTTTTTAATTAATGTTGACATTTCTTGATTATTGTCTCTAGATGTAAAAATTCTGGAGAAACCCCTGGATTAATAATATCTGGGTGAAATTATCTCTAAATTCTCACCTGAAACTGTTAGCTGAGCATTCACTTTGCTTAAACTTTTATCAGTGACTTAAAACAGTGTATTTACTTCTGTTACAGAAAGCAGAAAAAAAGAAAGAATTGCTTGCAAACTACTATGTATAAGATAAATAAGCTACAATAGTATTTTATATAGTGCAGGGAATATAGCCAATAGTTTATAATAACTTTAAATGGAGTACAATCTGTAAAAATATTGAATTAATGTGTTGTAATATAATATTATAAATCAACTATAATAAAAAAGTTAAGTTTTTTTTTAAAAGAAGGAATTGTTCTTTTTTGCTATTGCAGCATTGTGCAGTACTTCTGTTGTATAATATAGGTACATTGTTTTTTTCTGACAGGTGTGTATGTAATATAGATTGCAGTGGATACAGTTTTAATCCTGTGTGTGCTTCTGATGGGAGTTCCTATAATAATCCCTGTTTTGTTCGTGAAGCATCTTGTATAAAACAAGAACAAATTGACATAAGGCATCTTGGTCATTGCACAGGTAAAATTTATTTTACTTATCTAAAGACCTGTCTTTAGTATAACATATGCATACTCTTATTTGCACATTTTGGTAGTGTTCCAACTTTGCAAAATGAGAAATCTTTGATGCTTTATAATTACTATGTATTTTATAATTTTTTTTCTCTTACTAATGTAGCTTTTTTTTCATTTATTCTCATTTTCTCAAGACACAGTGATGCTTCTTGATTGTTTAATTACTAAGCTGATCCTAACATGGACTTGTAAATATAGTTCTTAAAGGTAGTCTCAAATTTGTAATGGTTGTAGTTAAGTGTTTGTCAACTTACTTTAATTATAGCAAAACTATAAGTATTGCCTATATATCTTCATATTTTTTTCCTAGAGCGTATGGTTTATTTTGTTTTCGCATTATTCTCTCTGTGGTTTTTGCCCCGACATGTTATGTACTGTTAAGAGATTTTTGCTATGAAGTTATGGAATATAAGGAAAAATTATTACCTTCAGTTTAAAATTCTTTTTCCTCTTCTTGCTTTTTTGTCATAGTTTAGAAGCTATGATACCAGCTAAGAATGAGTTTTTGTTTTCTTTTTTCTTTTTCTTTTCTTTCTTTTTTTTTTGGCTGTACCCATGGCATGCGGACATGTGAAAAGAACCTGGCCAGGGGTCAAATCTGAGTCACAGCAGTGACAACATCAAATCCTTAACTGCTAGGCCACCAGGAAACTCTCAGTTTTTGTTTTCTATGCCTACTAGAAATGTCCCATCACTAAAGGCAGAGGTTTTCATCCTTTTTTTCTTGGCAGTGCTCACATGGGCTAGGATAATACATCATTTCCTAGTAACAAACAAGGGCCAGACACATTCTCATGGGCTAGGATTGTCATCTTTCCTGCTTACTAGGTCTAACCACCCTCCCTCCCCCCGCCTCCCTTTTTTTTTTTTTTTTTTTTGACTTCATTTATTAAAGGGGTATATTTTATCTGGGCTAAGGGAAAAAAATCCTAACCCAAAATTTGGTACTTTATACTGGTAACAAGTTCTTTGTGAAGTTCTGAACAACTGATTATGGTATCTCTGGTCTAAGTTACCAGAGAGTGCCCAAGACGCTCATCCTAGGATTTCTAGGTGGGGTCAGGTATGTGTATGAAACTGTTTGCTGATAGGGACCCCATGTCGGTGGACAGTCCACTTAGCTTTGATCTTGAAGAGGTAGCATGGTTGGCATTTAGAGCCTCAGTTGAAAGTGTAGCATAGAGAGAGAATATCTTTTCTGAGGAACTGGTATGTGCTTGAATGGTACTACCTGGAATTTCAAAGTCAGAGCACAGTTGGTCAAGCTCCAGGATTTTTTTTTTTTTTTTTGTCTTTTTGTCTTTTCAGGGCTGCACCCCCAGCATGTGGAGATTCCCAGGCTAGGGGTCTAATTGGAGCTGTAGCCACCAGCCTACGCCATAGCCACAGTAACGCCAGATCTGAGCTGTGTCTTTGACCTACACCACAGCTCACCACAATGCTGGATCCTTAACCCACAGAGCGAGGCCAGGGATCAAACCCGCAACCTCATGGTTCCTAATCAGATTCATTTCTGCTGCACCATGACGGGAACTCCAACTTTTTTTTTTTTTAATCCTATAAAAAAAAAGGATTTTGTTAATAGATTCATAGTGATTTAAAATCCTTTGGAATAGTTGATCCTTAACTTTTATTTTGGTCTCCATGTATGCTGACTATACCTCCCCTTTCCCCCAGCTATATATTGGGAGGCTAAAACTTGTGCTTCCAAACAGATGTTTTATGGTTCATGTACCATCCCAGACCTAATATAATTCACCAGTCAGGGGTCATTTTTATAGTCAGTTTGGTCTGATAACACAGTTGAGCCCCCCCGCCCCCCGCATTTAATCTGATATTTTTCCAGGGTGACAGTGGCAGGGGAAGGTAAATCTCGAGACCACTATCCTTTGGAGAAAGGGCTAATCCTTTCTCTTCAAGATATGTATTATTTCAGTTTGTGCAGGGAAGAGTTTTTTTAAGCAGATGGTATTTGAACTGGCGTCTGAATGAAGTTAGCCTGTTGTTCATGCAGAGTGCATTTATTTCTGAGATGCCTTGCGGCCTGAGATAAAAGTGGCACAGTACATCAAGACAATGGTGGAAAATGTGGGCAGGATAAATGGACAGAGAGTTGGGAAAGACCTGGAGCATTTGGAATATTTAGGAGTTTGATAGTGTGAAACTTACTATGTATCTTAATTTGAAAACTGTTTTCTCTTATAGACACAGATGACACTAGTTTATTGGGAAAGAAAGATGATGGACTACAGTATCGACCAGACGTTAAAGGTATTGAATCACAATTTCCCAGTTTTGGCCAGTTACTGAAATATGGTTGCTAGTTGTCCTTATTACTTCTACTTCCATTATCATGACCTTGCCAGCTTTGTTCTTTGTAGCAATATACATTATTCAGTTGACTATTAGTGATAATACTAACTTAAATAGCTAAGGTGCTTCTCAGTTCACAGAGTACTCTCATATATGTTTTTTAAAATTTATTTTTAATTAATTAATTATTATTATTATTATTGTTGTTGCTTTTTTTAGGGCTGCATACACTGCGTATGGAAGTTCCCTGGCCTTTGCGTTGAATTGGAGCTACAGCTGCTTGGGATCCCACAGCAACTTGGGATCTGAGCCATGTCTGCGACCTGCATCGCAGCTCACGGCAATGCTAGATCCTTAACCCACTGAGCGAGGCTTGATTGAACCTGCATCCTCATGGATGCTAGTTGGGTCATTAGTTCTGAGCCACAACGGGAACTTCCATCATATATGTTTTTTTTTTAATTTTTATTGAGTTAATTGTAGATTCACATGCAGTTATAAGAAATTATACAGAAAAATCTCTCATATTTGCTTTCATTTTATTTAATTTTTTTTTGTCTGTGCCTGTGACATGTTGAAGTTCCCAGGCCAGGGATCAAACCCACACCACAGCAGTGACCCCTGCCACTGCAGCGACAAAGCTGGCTCCTTAACCCACTGCGTCACAAGGAAACACCTCTCATATTTGCTTTTAAAATCCTCTTTACTTCTCTAGAATCTGCTGTTAACATTTGCCCTCTGTGCACAGATCTTTGAATCTTGTTCCTTTGCCTGCAATTCAATATTCATCCTTCTAGTCTCAGCTTAGAAGTTGTTTCCTTTTGGGTACTATCTCTTGACTGTTAAATCTAGATAAAGTGCCTCTCTTATATACTCCCCTGTCCAACCCCTTAAGCTACTCTAAGTATAATTGTCTGTTTTACTCATCTGTATCCGCCTCTAGGCTATGAGTTCTATGAGAACAGGAGAACATTCACGTTCACTTGGGATTTCTAATACTTAGCAGAATGTCTGGCGCATATGTAGAAGCTCTGTGTATGTCAAAAGAATGGATGCAGCTCAAAGAAGCTACAGGATTTATTTGTACAAAGTCTTCATGTGTAGTAAAGGTCAGAGCAGAGGTCGGATTCTAGGTCTCTTGACTTTAAGTCCAGTGTTCTTTCACCTCTCATTTTCATATTTGTTATTTCATTTGATTCTTAGAACTACTCTGAGGGCTGAGGACCAGTGGGCACAGCGAGGTTATGTCTAGTGAACAGAAGCAGGTCTCAATCTTGGGACTCCCTGACCAGGGCTTCTATATAATTGCTTTTCCACACTTGCATCGTCTACCCATTTATTTTCTTTGGTTATCTTGACGGACACTTTTGAAGATGTGCGATCTACCTTTTATGCCTAATTTCTAAAAAAATATGCACAGTGAGAATAGAATCTATCATGGAATGTCATAAAAATTAAATGAGATAATGCATGTCAAGTGCTTAGAATACTATCTGACATACTCATAAGTGCTCAATAAATGGTAGTGGTTATTATCATTGAATAATTTGTTATTTCTGTCACTTGAATCACGCTAAACCTGAATCAGTTATATCCCATGAGCCCCTGAAATATCAGTTTCCTATATTGATACAAAGTGCTATATTTAAAGTAGGAAATCTCTGTATTCCCGTAGGAGACATAATAGATCAGTGCCAGTTTTATTCTTTATACTGATAGTACGTGACCAGAATAGGAAGGCTCTTTTTCAGTAGGTAGAAGCTCCTACTTAAGGCAATTTGGGGAACTGTGTAAGCCCAAAATACTTGTCTGCCTTTGGTAAAATTACAGGGATAATTTAGTGCCTAGCCACTTTTGAGATACTGCACATTCTTTACACATCAGAATTTGTTTTTAACTCTAATGAAATTATCATAGTCAGTAGATAGAATTTATTAAGTTCCTACTTTATACTGGTTATTTTCCTGGACACTTTTGGTGGATGGAGAGCTATCTGATACATGACATCCATCTTTAAAGAGCTTGTGATGCCATAAGAAATGAATATCCCCTACGTCTAACCAAGTAGAAATTGGTTATTGTTGCAAAGGGTCCTGTTAAAAAATGCAGTGAAAAACTCAGAAGAGATTACTGTTTGGTGGGGGATCATGAAGACCTGAGAAACTCATGGAAGAGGTAGAATTTGAGCTGAACCTTGAAGGATGGTTAGGATTTGAAAAGAGGTCAAAAGGATATTTAAGCAGGATGGAAGAGCATGAGCAGAGGTGTGGATGCAGATACTGTGGTAGATGTACTGATAGTGGCTAGGAATCCTCTTTTGGCTAGAGAGTAGGTTGGCTTGAGTGGTAGAAGTGAAAGGTAAAACTTGAAAGGTAGCTTGGGGCCAGATTGTATACTGTCCCAAATGCTATGTTATCCCAGGGAACTTCAGCTCCATTTGTGGGCCAGTGGGGGGAATCATATATTTGAAAAAGGCAAGGCCACAGAGTTAACAAGTTGAATGCATTTTACCTGGAAAGAATTGTGATTATTATATGCCTTGGACTGGAGGCAGGCAGGTCATTTAAGTAAACTCAGAAGGAATCTATCCTGCTTAGGTATGAGGGATGGAGAGATCAAGTCAGATGACTTAGATGGTAGATTCTCTTTATAGAGGGGAAACGTGTTTAGGGGTATGGTAAGGGAGGTGGCTATGGTAGAGGTGATTAATTTTGTTTTGGAGTTTGAGTTGCTTGTGGAACTTACCCACATGACTTTGCTTATTAATGTAAATGTGTGAGCCAGTCCTTGGATCTAGAGATGATAACTGAAGTCCTGAGCATGAGTGAGAGAGAGTATAGAGCTGCATGGTCTGGTAGAATAGCCGGTGACCGCATGTGGCTATTTAAATTTAAATTAAAATGAAATAGAATTCACAATTTTGTTTCTCAGTCATAGTAGCTCTATTTCAAGTGTTCAGTAGCCACATCTGACCCATGTCTACCATTCTGGACAGCACAGATATGGAACATATCCAGAATTGCAGAAAGTTCCCTTGGATAGCACTGTTATTTAGAAAGGAGAGGAAGTCCCAATGAAGACAAAGCAGAAAGAGGATCCAAAGGGGAAAAACCAAGACAGGTACAGTGGCACGAAAGTCAAAATAGAAAGGTTGGAGTGCCCGCTGTGGTATGACGGGATTGGTGGCATTTCTGGAGTGCTGAGATGCAGGTTCCATCCTCTGCTGGGCACAGTGGGTTAAGATCCAGCATTGCTATAGCTGCAGTGTGGATCGCAACTGTGGCTTGGATCTGATCCCTGGCCTGGGAACTCCATATGCTGTGCAGTGGCCAAAAAAGGGGGAAAAAAAAGAAAGAAGAAGGAAAAAGTAGAAAGGTTGACTAGGAGTTTAAAATGCTGCATAAGGTATTAGAAGATGAGCATTTATTTGAAGACAAAGGTATCATTGATGATGTGGGACCAGGGAGTTTCTAGAGAATTAGGAGATGAAATCCTGACTGTGAAAGTTAAATACTCTCATAGTAAGGAGTAGAGATCAGAAGGGAACTTGATTTTGTATGTTTACTCCATTCACTTTTGTTTTTTTGTTCTCACAAGCATTTATAGGAGGCCCTTGGTAAATATTTGTGTCTGTAGTACATAAGCAGGACTAGATAAGTAGGATTTAGGGATGGAGGCTACAAAGTGAAAAGCAGGAGCGCAGCATCAGCAAGAAAAATTGGAAGATTGGGAGTGCTGTTGTGGCTCAGCGGAAACGAATCCGACTAGTATCCATGAAGACACGGGCTCAATCCTTGGCCTTGCTCAGTGGGTTAATAAGCATCTGGTGTTGCCGTGAGCTGTGGGGCAGTTCACAGACATGGCTCGGATCTCGAGTTGTGGTGGCTGTGGTGTGGGCCAACAGCTGCAGTTCTGATTCTACTCCTAGCCTGGGAACTTCCATATGCCATGGTTGTGGCCCTAAAAAGACCAAAAAAATAAAAAATTGGAAGATAGTGCTTGGTAGGAAATCTTATAAAGCTGCGCTCTTGGAGAAGAGTGTTCCTGAAATGAAGTATTTGAATGCCCACCAGGGTGGCTGAATTAGCGCTTTTCTTGGGCTGTTGGACAACCTGTGGTAAATGCTGAAATTGCAGTGTTAGGAGCTTTGTTGTAATGTTGAAATCATAAAAGATGTGATGGCTGGACATGAGGTGGGTGGGAGCTGGGTATGTGACATTTTAAAAGCTTGATTATAGAAATTTCAAACATCAGTAAATAGGAGAGTTTAATCAACCTCATGTACCCAGTCACCTTCAACAGTTAACAGTCATTCTTGTTTTGTCTCTGCACCTCCACCCACTGGATTATCATTGTTCTTATTTTTACAGGTTTTTTTTTTTTTTTTTGAGGTATGATTAACATACACTGAAATGCACAAATGTTAGCTATCAGTTTTGACAAATGGATATACTCCATCTGCACTATACCTTCCACAGTCTACAACATTTGCATCCACCTAGAAAGTTCCTTTGTGACAAATGACATTTTAATGTGGCCATTTTTATCCAAAGATATTTTCATGCAACCTAAACTCTAACCATAACACCTTTTTATTACCAAGACATTCTCGCTTCATTCCTGAGCTTCACCTTCACCCCAGCCCTCACCCTATCTTTGACCTCATCCTCTCAGTAGTCTCTGCTCCTGCTGATCAGGGATATCAGACACACTAATAATATGTTGTTTCCATTACCTAATGAGTGTTGTTTCCGTATTTTAATACAGCTTGTTTGCCCTTTTAAAAAAGGCCTTGATCAATTTCCTTCATCCAAAGGTAAGACTGTGCCAGTTGCTAGATCACTGAAGGAAGGCTGGGGGCGTGTGTTGTGGAGCATGGTAGAAAGTCAGGATGTGGCTGGTTAGAAGGCTGTGTAGGTGGATGGGACAGACCCTGGGAGAGGAAGGTTGGTGAAAGACGAGAGTGGGATGCTGATCTGGAGGCGACAGGTGCTTAGCACAGCAGGGGGAGGTGGAAGGGAGGGGATGTAGGAGGAATGTGATTTTGGTGTATCAGGGGCATGAAAGGAGTACTTACTAAGGGAATAGATGAGGAGGTGGATGAGTTTATTCACAGTGGAAAAGGTGTTTCACTGGGCAAGTGGACTGGCTAGGAGAGAAAGAGGTAGTGTTGATAAGGAAAACATTGGGATTTAGACCGGAGAGATCAGGGGGTGTTGGAGGGGGTGTTGGAGGTAGGGAGGAGTTTCTACCTAGGGAAATGATTCTCTGATAGGGTCCAAGGAGACTAAGGTTAGGGAAGGGTGTATTAGTGATGGGGCTTGGGGTGCACAGTGGTGTAGGTGAAGCCAGAGAGAGTATATTGAATTTCTGAACCTTAGAGGTGTATAAAAATAATGAGCCCTAGAGTTACTGATGCAGGCTTCAGTAGTTGTTGTGGCCTCAGCAGCACCTTCTAGGTGCTTGTCTTCATTGTTAATAGCAACTCCTGATAACTTTATTTGAGTGGTACATGGATGGACCAGGACAAATAGCCAGTGCAACATGCCTTGGCAGATAACCCATCTGGAGCTGGGTTTTCTTACAACATCACTTAGAACCATACTCTCCTTTGTATTTGAAACCACTGCCTCCAGTGACAGATTTGTTTCTGGATGCTTCTGTGAGTGGAAGGAGCCACTGGGTGACCAAGAACACTTAAATTTTTTTTTTTACTGAAGTATAGTTGATTTACAATGTTGTTCATTTCTGCTGCACAACAGAGTGATTTGATTATATAAAAACACATATCCATTCCCATATAGGTTATCATAGAATATTGAATATATTCCCTTATACTTTATAGCAGGTCCCCCTTAATCATTCAAGCATACTTTTTATACTGTATGCACACATGTGCACACTCGCATTTGCATGCACACATACACACACACATTGTTCAGAAACTAGCAGTTGCAGCTGTTGTTCACAGAGCTTGTCACCACTCACCCAAGGGCATTGTTTAGACAGGACCATTCTGTGCCCAATGCTTGCTGTTCGAGGCTTCATCGCTTCCTTTGTTTCTGAAACCGTGCTTTATTACATCTTTTAAGCCTTTTAATCTCTGCTCTTTGAAGTTATCTTATTTTCTTGGCTTGGAGAGCTGGTGCTTGGATGTTCCACTTTTGTCCGTTCCCTACTCACTCCCAGGCTAGCTCGGTGAAAGAATAGTGTGACAGTTAAGAGCTTGTGCTCTGAAGTCAGACTTGGTTCACACTTAAAGACTGTGTGATCTGATTGCTCTGAGCCTCATTGATCACATCTGCAAAGTGGGGGCAGGACTGTCTGCTGCCCAAGATTACTTTGAGTATTAATTGTTGTGTCACTCAATTTTTGTTTTCTAACAAAACAATGTCGGTAGCCTGGCTGTGCTAAAAGTTCTTGTCATTGGTGAGTCTGCCTGTCTACAGCATGTTTTATATGGCTCACGAGAGGCAGTAGGCTGTTCATCTGTTCAGCAGTTATTAATCCAATGTCTGGTGCTTTCACATGTTTAATCCTCATCACAACCATGTTATTGTCATTTTGCAGATGAATGAAGCTGAAACTGAGATTTTGGTGGCTTGTGTAGAATGGCAGCGAGCAGAACTTCTGACTCTAAGCCCTGGTGCTCATTCTTTTGTATCACAATTATTCTAGAAATCAGTTCTGCCATCTTGTTTGTTTTCTTCAGAATATTAATCTGCTATCAGTTATCACCTTGTCGAACACTTGTTCTCTACCTTAATCTTTCTCTAAGCACCTGTTTTGTATATTCAGCTGCCTCATGGGTCTTTGCACTTAACGTTTTGTTTACATTGCCACCGCCTGAAACTCCAGGGACTATTATAGTGTCTGGAAGGTGACAGGTGCTTAAAAAATACCTTTTGGGGGAGTTCCCGTCGTGGCGCAGTGGTTAACAAATCCGACTAGGAACCATGAGGTTGCGGGTTCGATCCCTGCCCTTGCTCAGTGGGTTAACGATCCGGCGTTGCCATGAGCTGTGGTGTAGGTTGCAGACGCGGCTCGGATCCCGCGTTGCTATGGCTCTGGCATAGGCCGGCAGCTACAGCTCCGATTTGACCCCTAGCCTGGGAACATCCCATATGCCGCGGGAGCAGCCCAAGAAATGGTAAAAAGACAAAAAAAAAAAAAAAAAAACCTCTTGGAGGACTGGAGGTCTAAATTTGAACTTAGTTTTCTATATTCTCTCTTCTGAGCCTCCTGTCATTAGGCTTACCTTTAGAGTCATTTCTTTGGCAATTTAAAAAGTTGTGATGAAATGTATATAACAGCATGGGCCATTTTAACCATTTTTTAAGTATATAGTTCAGTGGTATTAAATAAATTCATGATGTTGTGCAGCCATCACCACCATCCATATCTAGAACTCTTTTCATCTTATGAACTGGAACTATATCCATTAAATGATAACTCTTCATTTCCCTCTCCCCTCAGCCCTCACATCCACCATTCTGCTTTTTGTGTCTATGATTTTTTTTTTTGCTTTCTAGGCTACACCCATGGCATATGGAAATTCCCAGGCTAGAGGTCAACTGGGAGCTGCAGCTGCCAGCCTATACCACAACCACAGCAACTCCAGATCTGAGCTGCCTCTGTGACCTACACTACAGCTCACAGCAAGACTGGGTCCTTGGAGTCCTGGTGTGGCACAGTGGTTTATGAATCCAACTAGGAACCATGAGGTTTCGGGTTCGATTCCCTGGCCTTGCTCAGTGGGTTAAGGATCCGGTGTTGCCATGAGCTGTGGTGTAGGTTGCAGACTCGGCTCAGATCCCAAGTTGCTGTGGCTCTGGTGTAGGCTGGCAGCTGTAGCTCCGATTAGACCCCTAGCCGGGGAACCTCCATATGCCACGGGAGCAGCCCAAGAAATGGCAAAAAGACAAAAAAAAAAAAAAAAAGACTGGGTTGTTAACCCACTGAGCATGTCCAGAGATTGAACCTCTGTCCTCCTGGATACTACTTGGATTCATTTCCGCTGTGCCACAAAAGGAACTCCATTGTTTCTATGATTTTTGAATAGTGTTAAGTCCTTCATATAAGTAGATACTGTATAGTATTTGTCATTTTGTGACTGGCATATTTCAGTTAACATAATGCCTTCAATATTGTGTTATAGCACATGTCAAAATTTCTTTCCTTTTTTAGGCTGAATAATATTCCATTGTATGTACATGCCACATTTTGTTTCTCTGTTCATCCATTGATGGGCATTTGGGTTGCCTCCATGTTTTCATTATTGTGAGTAATGCTGCCATGAATATGAGCATATAGCTGTTTCTTTGAAACCCTGCTTTCAGTTCTTTTTTTTTTTTTGTCTTTTCTAGGGCCATTCTTGCGGCATACAGAGGTTCCCAGGCTAGGGGTCTAATCGGAGCTGTAGCTGCCGGCCTACACCAGCACCACAGCAACGTGGGATCTGAGCCGTGTCTGCGGTCTATATCACAGCTCATGGCAATGCCAGCTTCTTAACCCACTGAGTAAGGCCAGGGATCCAACCTGCAACCTCTTGGTTCCTAGTCGGATTCGTTAACCACTGAGCCACGATGAGAACTCCCTTGCTTTCAGTTCTTTTGTGTATGTAGCCAAAAGGAAATTGTTGGATCATAGGGTAATTCTACTTTCAATTTTTTGAGGAAGCACCATACTGTTTTCCCTATTGGCTCTACTGTTAATACCTTCTCAACTAGAGTACACAAGTGTTACAATTTCTCCACGTCCTTGCCAATACTTGTTACTTTCTGGGTTTGGGATAAGCAGTCAGCCTAATGGGCATAGCTTTATTCATTTTCCCCAATAATCATTGATGTTGAGGACCTTTTTTAAGTGTTTATTGACTGCTTGTTTATATTATTTGAAGTCGAGTCATTTGACATAATTCTGTATTAAGAGCATCTTCAGTAAAGAGGACAGTTCTGTTTTACTCCACTTAAATATTAGTGGGTTGATTGTTGCACACTATAAAAAGGATGGAATTGGGCACACTTGACTTTAAGAAAAAACATTGGTAGGAAGTGGGTTGAATGATGAACAAACGTGGGGAAATCTACCCTAAGAGAGATTTCACTCAACATAAGGAAAATATGATAATATTGGAATTAACTGTATTATGTTGAATCCTTAACTCTGGAAGTGTTTAAGTAGAAGTGGGATCTCGGTGTTATAACCAAAGAAATTCTTTCATCAGACCAAAGAGCCTCCAAGGACTCTTTCAAATCTGAGTGTCTGAGCTCATTTACTTTCCAAAAGCATCTTTAAGCTGTATTTAGTTTTTTCTCTGTTTCTGATATCTATTCCTCGGTAGGAAGGAGCTGAAGCTTTTCAGTGTCACAGAAGTCAAAATAGAAAGGTTGGAGTGCCTGCTGTGGTACAACAGGATTGGTGGCTTTTCTGGAGTGCTGGGATGCAGGTTCCATCCTCTGCTGGGCACAGTGGGTTAAGATCCAGTATTGCTATAGCTGCAGTGTAGGTCGCAACTGTGGCTTGGATCTGATCCCTGGCCTGGGAACTCCATATGCTATGCGGTGGCCAAAAAAGGGGAAAAAAAAAGAAGAAGAAAAAAATAGAAAGGTTGACTAGGAGTTTAAAATGCTGTATAAGAAATCAAAACTACCATGAGATACCACCTCACACCAGTCAGAATGGCCATCATTAATAAATCCACAAATAACAAGTGCTGGAGGGGCTGTGGAGAAAAGGGAACCCTCCTGCACTGTTGGTGGGAATGAAAACTGGTACAGCCACTATGGAGAACAATTTGGAGATACCATAGAAATCTATACATAGAACTTCCATATGACCCCGCAATCCCACTCTTGGGCATCTATCCGGACAAAACTCTACTTAAAAGAGACACATGCACCTGCATGTTCATTGCAGCACTATTCACAATAGCCAGGACATGGAAATAACCCAAATGTCCATCGACAGATGATTGGATTCTGAAGAGGTGGTATATATACACAATGGAATACTACTCAGCCATAAAAAAGAATGACATCATGCCATTTGCAGCAACAGGGATGGAACTAGAGAATCTCATCCTGAGTGAAATGAGCCAGAAAGACAAAGACAAAGACCATATGATATCACTTATAACTGGAATCTAATATCCAGCACAAATGAACATCTCCTCAGAAAAGAAAATCATGGACTTGGAGAAAAGACTTGTGGCTGCCTGATGGGAGAGGGAGGGAGTGGGAGGGATCGGGAGCTTGGGCTTATCAGACAGAACTTAGAATAGATTTACAAGGAGATCCTGCTGAGTAGCATTGAGAACTATGTCTAGATACTCATGTTGCAACAGAACAAAGGGTGGGGAAAAAAATGTAATTGTAATGTATACATGTAAGGATAACCTGACCCCCTTGCTGTACAGTGGGAAAATAAAAAAATTATAAATAAAATAAAATAAAATATTTTAATATATAAAAATAAAATAAAATAAAATAAAATGCTGCATAAGGATTAGATTATGTAGTAACCTCCTAATTGGCTATCTGGTCTTCCTAAGTTCCCCTGCTCCTTGATCTTCCAGTTAATTTTTTAACAGCTTTTTGAGGTATACTTTACATATCATTAAGTTCACCTGCTTAAGGTATGCAATTGGGTGTTTCTTTTTTTTAGGATGTTCACAGAGTTGTCCTAGCGTCACATCATAATCTTAGATCATTTTCATTACCCTCCAAAGAAACCGCACACCCATTAGTCAGTCACTCTCCATTCTCCTAACAACCAGCCCTAGGTAACCACTCCCATTTAACTTTCTGTTTTTTCTTTTTAGGGCCACACCTGTGGCATATGGAGATGCCCAGGCTAGGGGTCAAATTTGAGCTGCATCTGCCAGCCTACTCCACAGCCACAGCAGTGCTGGATCTGAGCCACATCTTCGACCTGTACCACAGCTCGTGGCAACCCCGGACCCTTAACCTACTGAGCGAGGCCAGGGATAGAACCTGTGTCCTCACAGATACTAGTTGGGTTCGTTAACCGCTGAGCCACGACAGGAACTTCTCATTTAACTTTTTGTGTAAAACATGGCTTTCATTGGATTGCTTTTCATCAAGCAACAGGGTCTGTGTTGTCCATGGGATTAAGAAAACTTTTCTCACCTGGGGTTTAAATTTTCCTGTAATCTGATTTCAGCTTATTTTTCCAATTTAGACTTAAATCCTTCCTCAGTCTGAATGTACAGCTCTTGCTAGGTCCGTTTACCTCTGGTTCTTTTTTTTTTAATTAAAAAATTTTTTATTCTTTGTCTTTTGTCTTTTTAGGGCTGAACCTGCAGCATATGGAGGTTCCCAGGCTAGGGGGTCAAATCGGAGCTGTGGCCGAGAACCTACACCACAGCCACAGCAACGCAGGGTCCAAGCAGAGGTTACGATCTACACCACGGCTCATGGCAATGCCAGATCCCTAACCCACTGAGCGAGGCCAGAGATCGAACCCTCATCCTCATGGTTCTTAGTCGTATTCGTTAACCACTGAGCCAGGGTGGAAACTCCCCGATCCGTGTCTGTGACCTACACCACAGCTCACAGGAACCCCGGATCCTTAACCCACTGAACCAGGCCAGGGATTGAACCCACAATCTTATTGTTCCTAGTTGGATTCATTTCTGATGTGCCAAGATGGGAGCTCCTACCTTTGGTTCTTGAGAGTGAGAACAGTTGCATTATGCTTTCCTTTTGGTTTCTGCCATTCCTCTATCTAAACCTGTCTATGCTTTGAGACCTAACTTGAATCCTACCCTTTCTATGAATCCTCCTCTGGCTTATTTTCCCTAAAATGAGTTTTCCTTTGAACTTGAACTTCCGTAGCATCTAGACTGTAAAAGCTTCTTTTGGCATTTTATTGTAAACAGTCATGTGGGACCCCTTCCCTTGTGTTGTTGAGCTTTTTGTATGAGTGTGTTGATTCCCTAGCTTTTTTTTTTCCTTTTTTTTGTCTTCTTGCCTTTTCTAGGGCCACTTCCGCGACATATGGAGGTTCCCAGGCTAGGGGTCCAATTGGAGCTGTAGCTGCCGGCCTATGCCACAGCCACAGCAGTGCTGGATCTGAGCCACATCTGTGACCTACACCACAGCTCACGGCAATGCCGGATCCTTAACCTACTGAGCAAAGCCAGGGATCGAACTTGCAACCTCATGGTTCCTAGTCGGATTCATTAACCCCTGAGCCACGATGGGAACTCCTGATTATAAGCTTTTAAGGGTAAGGGCTGTGTACACTTTTTCTTTATACCTTCTGTAGCTTAGCTGAGCATATGGCTGTGCACAGAAATAGTGTGAAGGTATAACATAATGAGTAGTGTTGGCACTGAGCAGGATGCTGAATTTGGACTCTGTGACAGACACAGACTTCAGAGTCTTATTAGACGTGTCCAGGTTTTATATGGCTTTGCTCTCTTTAGAGCCTGATACCGCATTCTTTGATTAGTTCACTCAGTAAATGCTATTGGTGTCATAACTCATCTATTAATTTCTCAAAACCCATTCTTAATTAATGTTTTCTTATTGCTATAATGCAGCTGAATTCTCTGATCGCTTTCAGCTCTGCATTATTCTTTAAATTTCCTGCTGTTCTAAGACTTATGGTAAGTTAGTACATTGCCTTAGTCTCTTTAGACCTATACAGTCTTTTTGTTATACATAGCATAGGAATTGTATTATTATAGGTTGGTATGTAAACCTCAGTCTGTATAGTCCCATTATTGTATACTTCGTGGTATATTATACCATGAAAAGATCATGTTCTGAGAAGTTGCAGGGAGAAGTGCTGTGGGAGATAGTTGTATTCCTCAGGTCACTTAATGGTTGATTGTGAAGGTTAGAATAGCACTTTCGGTTTGAAACTGTAGCAAGAAAAGTACTACTTTCTGGGTGTCAGGAGTTATATGGAAATGAATGATACAAACACCTAGATTCTCATGGAGCTCATAGTTTCATGGTAGAGAGAGAATAACATAACTAATTATAAGACAATATTGTGAGTATTGTAGCACAGGAGTGGGTGCTTAGAAATATAGCAGCCTAAAGGAAGCCTTGATTTCTTTTGCCACAGCAGAATTATAGTTTGGGAGCTGCAGGAAACCTTATAGGCCCCTTGAGGACAGGGTATATCTTAACTGCTTTTCTGTCCCAGCACCTAACAGAGTGCCTGGCATATGACAGGTGATGCATAAATGATAAATGAGTGAGTCATCTATTCTGTGCTGTCCAATATGGTGGCTACCAGGCACATGTGACTACTGAGTATTTGAAATATGACCAATCGGAATTGAGATGTGCTTTGAGCATGAAGAACTCACCAGATTTTGAAGGACCTAATTAAGAAAAAAGAATATAAAGTCTCACAATTTTGTCTGTTGATTATATGTTGAGATATTTGTTTGCTGCATTAGATTAAATAAATATATGATTAAAATTAATTTACCTATTTCTTTTTACTTTTAAAAAATATGGCTACTAGAAAAGAAAAATTAACATACATGTCTTATATTATACTTCTGTTGGACTCTGTTGATCTCATTCAACTCTTTAGAAGGTAGTTCCCATTGTGGCTCAGCAGTAACGAACCCAACTAAGCATCCTTGAGGATGCGGGGTTGATCCCTGGCCTCACTCAGTGGGTTAAAGGATCCGGCGTTTCTGTGAGCTGTGGTGCAGGTGCAAACATGGCTAGGATCCCATGTTACTGTGGCTGTGGCGTAGGCCAGCAGCCGTTAGCTCCAGTTCAATCCCTAGCCCAGAAACTAATGCATGCTGCAGGTGAGGCCCTAAAAAGCAAAACAAACAAACAAAAAGCCCCCCAAAACAAAATGATGTGACTAAGGTTACAAAATAGTAAAGATACCTATAAATTTGAGAATTTACATGTCCGGTTTCTCCTAGTTTAGTTCTTGTTCTAGGTATAAATTAGTACAATGTAAATACATAAAATTTGAGGTAAAGTGGGATAAGTTTGGTCTTGTGAGGGATGACATAATACTCTCTTCTGTAGTTATCCTCTCCTGGAGCTTAATAATCATTAAAAGTTTTTCATATGTAAATTTTGATCTCCGGAAAAATCTGCCTTTTTAGTTTTTTTCACATTTGGTATATTGATTCCCAGTTCTCCCTTGCTTTTCCCCTTCCCATACTCACATAGCTTCCTATTTCATCCCTCTTGTTTCCATTAATGTTCTTCAGCTTAAATGAACACTTTTAATTATGTTTGGGGGAGATAAGCCTTTGCTGTTGTTGTATGATGTGTCACATGGAGCACTGGTTGATTTAGTGGTGTTTGTATATCCATAAATTATCTCACATAATCCTCTCAAAACCGCATGAAGTTTAGACCTATTCTGGTCCTGACATTATAGCTGTGAAATCTCAGGCTTAGAGGGGGTAATGTGCTCAAGGTCACATGATAATAATGCAGTCTGTAAGCTGGACCTGTATGAAATAGCAGGAAACCTGGGGATTTTCCCTGAAGGTGGACAGGCCTATAAACTTTGGAAAACTCTTGAGTCCATAGAGCTGAGGATTAATGTCTTAGGTAAACGCCAGAAAAAAAAGGGTAAAGAAAAAAAATCCATTCCAGATTGTGTGAGTAGGTGAATGAGTATGTGCATATATGTGAGAAAGAGGGAAACAGGTATAGGAGAGAATGAATGAATGAATGAATGAATGAATGAATTTCATTGATTGTGAAGACTGGTTCCCCATGCCTTCGTCTTTACTGCCCTTTTTTCTGTCTTTCCTTCCTGACTCTTCTCATTTCTGATAGTTGGATTACTCCCCTCTTTAGTTTTCTTCTGTTTTCAGTGCAGTTCAGTTGAAATCGATACGCTAAGTCCAAACAGATGTTCATTAACATGTGTACAGTGGTTCTCTGGAGAGAGGGATCTCGGGTGATTTTAAATTTCTTTTTGTTTGTTCCCTATTATTTGAAGTTTTTAACAGTTACACAGACTAAGAAAAACCTATATAAAAAGAACAGCAAAACTATTTTCATTTGGGAAAAAAATCAATATGCTCGATAGTTTTCATTCCAAAATAAACTTTTTACCCTAAAATTTCAGAATCCCATACTTGTTTTTTGCCATTCCAGTGTTCTTTGGCCTCAGTTTCATAGCCTCAAGGTGAATGGTTATAAGTCAGTTCTCCAAAAGTCAATGCTATTGACTCCATTTCCCTGTTAATGTAGGTGGGCTTTCTTCTAAAAGTAGCGTTTATTTTCATAGCAAAGATGTTTAGGTTTTGTTTGTTTGTTTTTTGGCACATTGTTTTTAAACAGCAGTAGCTTACAGTGGTCACATCTTGCAAATATTTTTAAATGCTTTGAATCTGAATAGTCTACCTGCTGTGTTTGTGGCATAATGAGACCTTGGTTCTTATCCAGCCTCTTATCTGATAAATTTCCTTTCCAAATTACCCAGTGAGGGGTGAATTTATTCATTGCCTCAGAACCTTTGAAAGTCCGTATTTTTCAATTTGCATTTCACTATTTATTGACCTTGTTTATGTTCTTTTAAGATGCTAGTGATCAAAGGGAAGATGTTTATATTGGAAACCACATGCCTTGCCCTGAAAATCTCAATGGTTACTGCATCCATGGAAAATGTGAATTCATTTATTCTACTCAGAAGGCTTCTTGTAGGTAAGTCAGAGCACCTCCAGATCAGAGGTGTGAATTTTTTTCCATTAAGTGGTCACTGCTCTATAGAAAGCAATAAAATGTGGACTAAATATTACTAAAAAGTAGTATTTTCAGTTGAGTAAAAAATAATTATTAGCATCATTTGAAAAAACGGGCAAGTAATATGCAAAAACAAAAACACAGGATGCTGTAATAGGGTTTTGAGGTTATGGGCTTAACATTTTTAATATTATGCTGTGTATTTTTTAAGATAAAAATTATGCCATTTACCAACACTATTTTGGCTTTTAGGCAATTTATCACCAGGTGGTTGAGGGGCTAAAGAATGTGTTAAGAACCAAGAACATGTAACTGAAATAAAATATATAGTAAAATAGATTTCTAAAAGTAAGGTGAGGGGAATGTAGAACCAGCTGTGATATCAAGTGTAAAAACAGAAAGGGTGTGAATCTTCAACTGTTTGATTCCAGGGAGGTTGTGTGACCTGTTCAAGCACAATAGCAAGTTAGAAAGAGAGCTGAGACAAAACTAGATCTCACATTTGCCAGCACTCAACCTAATGATCTTATTACTGTTTGCTGTTCCATGTCTATACTGGTAACACTTTTTGGTGCTTGTCCTCCATACCAGGTTGGTCTAGTTGTCCAGGTAATGTTTCCACTGACCATTGAGTGATCTCGTTCTGCTCACTCCTGCCCCCTGCAGTTTGGCCAGAGAATCTTTCTCTCAAGAAGTAGAAGAAAGCTGTTTGAGATGGGCTCTCTTGATTCCTCCATTCCATTAGTCCCATTCTCCTGATTCCTCCCCCCGGGTTTTCTCTCCTCCTACATAAAAAATGAAACAAACACAAAAAATCCAGCTATAAACTATTTTAATGGTTATTAAGAATTCTTTGGTAAATTTCAGCTTCTTCCTGATTGAAAAGTTTCTTTGTCTTTGAAGAAGCTAGAGCTGTCCACCCCCACCTCCACCCCTTTTCCTCAACATTGAAATAATATAGCTGTGCAAAGGAGAGTAGGCCAATTTTAGAATAAAGTCATAAGTGGATACCTCATACTTGTGTCACAGTGGCTAACACATCTTGACAGAAGTTCAGATTGTGTCATCTTCCTAGGATGGGCGTCTTTTCAAGATACCTAACAGGGATGAGAGAGGGCGATGCCCTGATAATGAAGTGATACCAGGTCACTTTTTAGTATTTTACTCATTGACAGTAAGAAGGTATAGTAGTTAAAGGCTTTGGAATCAGATATACCAGGTTGGCTAATTTTTGGCTATGCCCTTTCGAAGTTACCTATAATTTCTATGCCTCATTTTCCTTGTTTGTAAAATAATTAATAATAATGAGATCAGTTGCTTAGTGTTGTTAAGATTAAATGAGATAGTTCTCATTGTGGCTTATTTGTAATGAACTTGACTAATAAACATGAGGATGCGGGTTTGATCCCTGGCCTCGCACAGTGGGTTAAGTATCTGGCATTGCCGTGAGCTGTGCTGTAGGTTGCAGACGCGGCTTGGATCCCCTCGCACAGTGGGTTAAGTATCTGGCATTGCCGTGAGCTGTGCTGTAGGTTGCAGACGCGGCTTGGATCCTGCGTTGCTGTGGCCGTGGCTGTGGCTAGCAGCTGGAAGCTGCAGCTCAGAGTTGACCTCTAGCCTGGGAACTTCCATATGGGGCAGGTGTGGCTCTAAAGAGCAAATAAATAAATAAATAAATAAAAAATAAATGAGATAATATAGGCAAAGTTCTTAGCACGATGCCTGGAACATAATATGTATTTAATCAATAGCAATTGATATTATTAGATTATATGCACCCTTGGTTTGGGGCTTCTGTTTTGCTAACTACTCTCTCCCTGGTGCCTAGCATAGGACCTCTCCCAGTAGCCACTCAGTAACTATTTTTTGAATACATTTGAGAACAACCAACTTTTCCCTCTCCTCCCGACTAGAGGTGTTTCTTAAATGCTAAAGAGTTTCTTTTCTGCATATTTATAACTCCAAAATCAGTTTATCTTTTTATTTTGTCTAAGCATCTATCATGTCCACAAGAGCCACGGTGTAGTATTACATATACTTCCACTAGTAGCAGTAAATATGTAGGATGAACACCCTTTGTTGAGTTAAAATCTTTTAGCATTATCCCGCCATTAATTTATTTGTTTATATACTGTCTACTTTTTACCAAATTGTACCTGACACAAATATGACAGGGATCTAGCCTTCAAAAAAACATATAATCTGGTGGAACAATTAAAATATAGTATGAAAAACGCTATCCTACACGGAAATACAAGCCACTTCAACCTGAAGCAGAGAGTAGGGGGTGGTATTGTGGGAGGAGGCACGAGTCTTATAGGAACATTTGTGCCATCCCAAGAGATTGTCCTTAAGGGCAGTGAGAAGGCTTCCGAGGATTTAAGTAAGAAAGATGTGATCAAATCTGAAAGCCACCTTGGCGGTTTGGTGGAAAATGGATTCGAAGCCTGAACATTAGGTGAGTGTATATTAGTGAGGAGTGAGAGCCTGAACTAAGTAAAGGAGTTGTACTGGGACTGAGGTTAGTTGATGAGTCGCAGTAGAAAATACAGTAGTTGAATCCATAGGTTTTTGGTGACCAGTTTGCTATGAGGGTGGGAATGTGGGCTTTAGTGGAGGGTCATGGGAAGAAGAGTCAAGGGAGTCTTCCAGGTTTCTGGCTGAGACAGAATTGAGTGGGGAAAGGGAATGAGAGGAGAAGGGGGAGTTTTGGAAGGACTTGATGTATTGAGCCTAATAATGCTTGGTCCTCGGTGCCTATGGGGTAGTTTCTAGTGGATGTCTGGCAGGCTCAGGCTGCTAGGTATCTTAGGTTTTAGAACTCATGACCCATGCACATTGAAGACATACGTTTGGGAATCATCCATCTTTAGACTTTCTCTTCTGATTCCTACTCAGCAGTTCTCCTGCTCCAGTAGGCCTCTAATTTATTGATTGCTCACCTTTTTAATGTCCCTCACCCTGCATGTCCTCATTGCCTCCTTACCCTACTTAAATTCCATGGTCAATCCTTATAGCGCCTCTCCTGTTTCATCATATACTCACTTGACAAAACCATAATCCTGGTTCTTTCCAGCTTCCCACCTGCTGCATACTTACGCTCCCCAGGCTAGGTGGGCTCTCCGACCTTTACTCCATGGACCTGCGTGCAGCCAGGAAGTCCCTCAGCAACTGCTGTCCATTCATTCTTCCCCTTTCCTCCATGACCCCTCTTCAGAGTGTCAGCGCCTCCTCTCTCATCCTCGCTCTCAGCCAGTGATCTCGTTCCCAAGTTCCCTGAGAAAACTGGCAGTATGAAGAGAACTGTCCACAGGCTTTTTACCATCACTGCGTTTTCTCCATATCATATATCCTTGTTTATGTATATTTATATATAGTAACAAATCTATTTTTATTTCTCTTGTCTTGAAATGAAAGCCATTTGTCATTCTCGCTTCTACCAGCTACTATCCCATTTCTGTCCACTCCTTTGTAGAGAAACTCAAACCATTGTCTATAGTCTGTCTCCAGTTTCTCACTCCCCATGTCTCATGAATCCTCCCCAATAAGATTTTACCTCCATGCTTCACTGAAACTGTTCTTGTTAAACTCATTAGTCAGTTCTTAGTCTTAAATTACCTTTGAGCGATCCGTGGCATTTGACCTCCTGTGTGATAGTCGGCATTCTTCACTTGGCTCCAGGGGTGAGTTACACTCTCTCTTGGTTTTCTTCTGCCTCACTGGCCATCTCTTTCAGCCTTCTTGCCTGGGTCCTCTTTTCCTTCCTGAGCTGTCATTGCTGGCATGCCACCAAGGTCCAGTCCCAGTCCTCTTACTGTTTGCATCTAGCCTCAGGGCTTTATGTGACACATGCCGATGACTCCCAGACCTTTCTCCTCAATGTGGGGCTCACGGATCCTGCTGTCTCCATACCATTTTCACCTGGATGTCTGGTACCTCAAGCTCACCAGGACCTAAGCTGATCTCCAGATCAGTCTCCCCTCCCTTAAACCTGTTCCACCTATAACCTTCTCCATCACTGTTGATGTCAACCCCTATCTTTAGACAAAACACCTCTGACACATCTTTGACTTCTCTTTCTCTCTGTCTGTCTCATAAGTTTAGTCAGGTGAGGAGTCCTGTTAGCTCTATTTCAGAGTATATCCAGAATTTGATCACTTGTCACCATTGTCACTGTTATTCCTAGTCCAGGCCACCATTTTTTCTCTCTGGCATTATCACAGTAGCCTTTCTGATTGTGTCCTACAGTCTGTATTTAACACAGTGCCAGAGTGAGACTTTTAAAGTAAAAGTCCATGTCCTTCCTCCACTAATGCCCATCCCACGTTTCCTCCATCTTCTGAGTGCAGGAGCCCTGCACAGGTGGGCCCTTCTACCTCTTTGTCTTGGTCCCCTGGTTCCCCTCACCTGGCCCACCCCAACCATGCTTTCTATTCGTCGAACATGCTGTGCACTCATGCTCCCACCTCAGGGCCTTTGCACTGGCTCTTCTTTGCCTGTTATGTTCTCCTCCCACTTGTCCATATGGCAAACTCCCTGACTTACTCACAAGCCTCTTAGATAAACCTACTTTGACCACCTCACTTAAAGTTGCAGTCCTGCCGTCCTCTATAGCTGGCTCTTATAAGGTCCCTTTAATTCTCTCTCTTCTCTTGTGTAGTTCCTGTCACCATCTAACATACTCCCTTAATTTGATTATCATGTTTATTGACCCTCCCTCCCTGGCTAGGGGGTAAACAGGCTGGAGATCTTTGTTCACTGATGTGTCGCCAAATGCCCAGGACAGTACTTGGCACCTGTTGGGTGCTCAGTCAGCATGTTAAATGGATGAGTGAATGAATCAGCACGTGAGGCCATGGGAGTGAATGAGACTACTGTGGAGGGTGTGGGATGAATGGACAGACAGTAGAGGGCCAAATGCCTGCATCTGCCTTTAATCGGCAGCGGAAGTAGTACTAACCTAGAAGTTACTACTCCAGGTATTTGGAGAGTATAACCTAAAAGTCAGGTGCAGAAAATAATGTTCAGGGAGGATTACCTGAATGATAAATGGTCTCTATATTCTTTTTGATATTCTGGTTTTTAATCTTTGGATTAAACTAAACTGTCAGAGGGCTGTATGTCTAGGATATTGTTATAGTTCCCTGTGGAACTGTTTTTATTTCCCTGAGCTTTGACTTTTGGCCATTAGCCTACTGTGAAAGACATTATTTTCAAAATCCTATGAGACTTCATTATATTACTGAATTTATTGCAGCTGTATTGTTGAGAATGATGTTCTCTGTATTAGAAGGTACCCTCTTTAAATGAAGACTAATGAAATAAAGTTCCCTTTAAATTTAGTAACAATAGTAACTGTGATTTTTTTAAAAATTGAAGTATAATTGATTTACAATATTATGTTAGTTTCAACTACATAGTGACTCAGTGTTTTTGTAGATATTTCATTAAAAGTTATGAAATAGGAGTTCCCGTCATGGCGCAGTGGTTAACGAATCCGACTAGGAACCATGAGGTTGCGGGTTCGGTCCCTGGCCTTTCTCAGTGGGTTAGGGATCCCGCGTTGCCGTGAGCTGTGGTGTAGGTTGCAGACACGGCTCGGATCCCGCCTTGCTCTGGCTCTGACGTAGGCCCGTGGCTACAGCTCCAATTGGACCCCTAGCCTGGGAACCTCCATATGCCGCGGGAACGGCCCAAGAAATAGCAAAAAGACAAAAAAAAAAAGTTATGAAATAGTGGCTGTAATTCCCTGTGCTATATAATGTGTCCTTGTTGCTTATGAGTACTATACACAGGAGTCTGTATCTCATAACCCCATATCCCATCTTGTTCCTCCTCTCTTCCTTTTCCCCACTGGTACCACTAGTTTGTTCTCTATATCTGTGACTGTTCTATTTTGCTATATACATTCATTTGTTTTTTTTGGATTCCACAAATAAGTGATATCATACAATATTCTTGGGGTCCATCCATGTTGCCACAAATGGCAGAATTTCATTCTTTTTTTTGTGGTTGAGGAATGCTCCCGTGTGTGTGTGTGTGTGTGTGTGTGTGTGTGTGTATATGTACATACATACGTACATACATACATACATATGCCACTCTTATTTATCCATTCATCTGTTGATGGACACTTAGGTTGCATCCATATCTTGGCCAATGTAAACAGAACCTTTGAATATTGGCACCTTTTGAATTAGTGTTTTTGTTCTTTCCAGATAAATACCCAGGAAGGGAATTGCCGGATCATATGGTACTTCTGTTTTTAGTTTTTTGAGGAACCTCCATACTATTTCTATAGTGGCTGCACCAATTTACATTCCCACCAACAGTGTACACACAAGGTTTCCTTTCTCCACATCCTCGCCAACATATATTATTTGTAGACTTTTTGATGATAGCCATTTTGACAGGTATGAGGTGATACCTCATTGTTATTTTGATTTGCACTTTCCTGATAAATAGTAATGTTGAGCATCTTTTCATGTGCCTGTTAGCCAGCTGTATGTCTTCTTTGGAAAAATGTTTCTTCAGTTCTTCTGCCCATTTTTTTGATTGGGTTGGTTTTTTGTTTTGTTTTGTTTTGTCTTTTTAGGGCCACACCCCAGGCTAGGGGTCTAATCAGAGCTACAGCTGCTGGCATACATCACAGCCACAGCGGTGGGGGATCTGAGCTGCATCTGTGACCTACACCACAGCTCATGGCAATGCCAGATCCTTAACCCATTGAGTGGGGCTAGGGATTGAACCCATGTCCTCATGGATATTAGTTAGGTTCTTTACCACTGAGCTACAATGGGAACTCCTGAGGGTTTTTTTGGCCACGCCCATGGCATGCAGAAGATCCTGGGCCAGGGATCATACCCTCACCACAGCAGTGACAAGTGTGGATCCTTAACCCACTGAGCCACCAGAGAACTCTGGGTCATTTATTTTTTTTTTGATATTATATGAGCTGTTTATATATTTTGGATGTTAAACTGTTGTTAGTCATATCGTTTGCAAATATTTTTTCCCATTCACTAGATTGTCTTTTCATTTTGTCAGTGGTTTCATTTGCTCTGCAAAAGCTTTTAAGTTTAATTAGGTCCCATTTAATTCATTTTTTCTTTTTATTTCTTTTGCCTTGGGAGACTGATCCAAAAAAGTATTGCTGCGATTTGTGTTCCGCCTGTGTTATCTTCTAGGAGTTTTACAGTTTCAGGTCTTACATTTAGGCTTGATCTGTTTTGAGTTTATTTTTGTGTATGGTGTGAGAAACTCTTCTAATCTCATTCTTTTACATGTACTTGTCCAGTAATTGTGACTCTTTTGAATAGGTGATTTGATTTTATTTTGTGAGACTATATTTTGTGTCAATTATCTCTTTTCCTTTTCTTCTCCCTTCCTCTCCCCTCCCCACTTCCTGAACTCTCCTCTCCTTTCCTTCATCCAATTGTTTTTAATATATTCTCTGAGTTGTGCAGTCACCACAATCTTGCAACATATCGTCACCCTCAGAGGAAACTCTGTACTCTTCAATTATTACTCCCAAATCTCCCCATCTTCCTCAGCTCTAGGCCACCACTAATATATTTTGTCTTTATAGATTTATCTATTCTGGACATTTCATTTAAATGGATTCATATAATATGCATCTTTTGTGTTTGTCTTCTTCCACTTAGCCTAATATTGGGGCATATGTCAGTATTTTGTTCCCTTTTGTGAATGGTATTTCATTGGATGGCTAGTGCCACATTTTTTAATCCACTTACTGGTTAGTTGATGGATATTTGGATTGTTTCCAGCTTTTTTTTTTTTTTTTTTTTTACTATTATGAATAATCCTGCCCTGAATAATTTCTTGTAAGTTTTGTGTGGACATATGTTTTAATTTCACTTGGGTAAATGCCTAGGAGTGGAATTGCTGGGCTAAATGCTAACTCTGTTTAACTCTTTGAGGAACTGCCAGACTGTTTTCAAGAGTGGCCTCATCATTTACATTCCCTAAGGCATCCTTGGCAACACTTACTAGAATCTGACTTTTTGAATCTAGTCATCCTAGTGGGTGTGAAGTATCTTACTGTGGTTTTGATTTGCATTTCCATGGTGACTAATGATGTTAACATTTATTTGTCATTTATCTGTCTTGTTTGGAGAAATGTCTATTCAGATCTTTTGCTCATTTTGTAATATTTTTGTCTTTTTATTAATGAGTTGTAGTAGTTTTTTAATATAGTCTAGATTACAAGTCTTTTCTCAGACACATAATTGGCAAAAATTTTCTCCTGTGGGTTATCTTTTTGCTGTCTTGATAGTGTCCTTATGTACAAAACATTTAATTTTGATTTAGCCCAATTTAACGTTTTTGTGGTTCTTGCTTATGCTTTTGATGTCATATCAAGAAATTGTTGCCTCATCTAAGGTCATGAATACTTACTTTTCTTCTTCTCCCGAGACTTTTATAGATGTAGCTGTTAACTTTGAGATTTCTGACCCGTTGAGTTTATTTTCATGTACATTGTGAGGAAGAGGTCCAACCTCATTCTTTTTGTACAGGGATGTTCAGTTGTATTAGCACCATTGTTGGAGAGACTCTTCTTTTCCCATCAAATTGTCTTAGCATCCTGGTCAAAAATCAATTGAACATAGATGTATGGGTGTTTTTCTGGGCTTTCACTTGTGTTCTGTAATCTGTGTATCTACCGTACTGTTGTTTTTTTTTTCTCTGCTAAGGGGCTTAGAACCCATTGTGAAACCCTCAGGCTGGTGCTTGGAACCTCAGGGATAGACTGGTGGATTTACGTCATCCCTGGCTGCCCCTGTTTCCCCTGCTCGCAGATTTCTTTCTTGCTATGTGTGCTTCACTAAAAATTACTTTTTTGTAATGAAGTGTGGGATGTTAATAAATACTCTATCCTATCCTTAGACTTCAGATGTTTTATTAATCAGTTCTAACTGAAGGCTGGCTAATTTACACATTTCGCTTCTGTCAACTAAAAAAATGTGGATTTTCTGTTAAGTATCTTGAATGTTTTCCCCTGTCAAATTATTATCACCAGCTGATGTTGTTGCCTTTTTATTTACTTTTAATTAGAATTCAGACAATTTCTAAGATTAACACCTACTTGACTGCTTGGCTCTGTTTCTGTCATTAATAACTTATTTTCACCTCCCTCCCCATATCTTAAATAATTATATACACTGAAAAGTGTCTTGAATATAATTTGGTGTTATGTTCAGAGAACTGTAAATGTTTGTACCATTTATGCAGTAAATCCCATTTCCGAGTGTCTAGCCTAAGGAATTACACTAAATATAGGGGGAAAAAAGTGTGGATTCACCATATTATCTATCACAATTCGTAGTTGTGAAAAATGGAAAGCAACTGATATGTCTAAGAGCAGGGAATAAATAAGTTGGCTATATTATAGTCATTTAATGGAATATTATGTGTCTATTTTTAAATGGTGGTAATAAAGACTACTTAGCAGCTTTAAAATTAATGTGCTATAAAGATGACAAAAGAAGCACAGTGTAAGGTAGACCTATCAAAAAGAGTAGAAGGAGGCACAATAATGACAATGTTTATTTCTTTCAGATGGTGGGAGAGTACCTGATTTGCCATTTCTGTTTATCATTCTTTCGTGTGTTTTAATTTTAAAGCCTGGAATTGTTGAAATCTGTACTTCTCATAGGTATCCTTTTTTTTTTTCCCCCTGTTTGCAGGTGTGAATCTGGTTACACTGGACAGCACTGTGAAAAGACAGACTTTAGTATTCTCTATGTAGTGCCAAGTAGGCAAAAGCTCACTCACGTTCTTATTGCAGCAATTATTGGAGCTGTACAGATTGCCATTATAGTAGCAATTGTCATGTGCATAACAAGGTAGGTGATGGCCTGAGGAACACCAGCTTTCGATTAGAGGTGGGTGGCTGTTACATTAAAGAAGAACCGTGAAGCGCTCAAAATGATACGGACTTTACGCCCACCAGTCTATTAGGAAGCAGTCCTAGGATCAGTTCCCTAAAGTTACCGTGTAGGTCTGACCTCTCCTCATCTTGCTGTTTTAGAATTTGGTCAGGAACTCATTCCCAGAGTTACAAGGTAGACCTGAACTGTAGGCAGAGGAAGCATGAGGATATTCAGTGGCATAAAGGAATTTCAGGGTCTTAGAACCGTGTGCTTATTCTAAGTACTGCCTTCAGGGGCAGCGATGGTAGCAGAATGGTGTGTAGATGCCCAGAGGAGCCATGCAGAAACTTTTTAAGTTCTGTAGAGCTGCATAGGTTTTATGCCCTGAGAGTATACTTTATCCAGAGTAAATATAATAAAAAAGGAAGAAATCAGAGGTTGAAGAAAACTGTTCTTATATCATTATTTTAACATGACTTCATTGTCTGGAATACAGGCATAACTAGAGAAGCTTTAAAATTCTCTGTCATCACTAAAGCCATCAGAGTTTTTTCATAACCACAAATTAAAGGAAATACTTGGAGTGTAGTTGTCTTAAAATGGGTATTTGCCCTCTAAGTGAAAATAAATATGTCAGGACTGAACTGGACCTGAGAGAAGTCACAGCAAATAAAGTTCTTCCCAGTCTGATGTCTTTTCTTCTTGCTTGCCTCTTCCTACCTTCTCTAAGGTTTGGTTCAGAGTCTCTTATACATCATCTCCATGCTTTTCTGCATTTATTCTGGGCAGAGGGTTGGAACATATCAAGTTGCATATTGGCAGGCCATAATAGATTTATGGCTCTTCTATCCAAAGTCTGGATAGAAGCCAGACCTTCAGTGGTCTCAGCCATCTGGAGCTGGAATGATAAATCTAGAAATGAGAAAAAAAAAAAAAGTTCCCTGAGGAACAGATATTTTTCATAAAATTTAGGTGTTAAAGCCAATGGACTTTATTCTATAGAACAGATGATCTGCCTTTAGGCAAGACTACTGAGTATGAAACTGGGCAATAGATTAAAGTAGGGACATAATGTTATAAAAAACAATGACAACAGAAAGAGAAGATAGGAAAAACCCACTATGTAATAGCAGGGCTGCCTCTGGCTATTTAACATAGGCTCAGAGGGTAAGTAATTTGCCCAGCTAGTAAGTAGAAGCACCTGGACTTGGATTCAGTGCTGCCTGATTCCTAAACTATTCCTCTTTCCTCTGAACCATCAAGAGGAGGGTCCATGTTGAGTCATCTTGAGAAGTATGTTTGCCAGTACGACATAGCATGGGAGCAAGCTTCCAACTTAATTTTGTAGCAGTTCAGGGTTTTTGAACAGGGGAGGGACTTAGTATGAACTATTTTTCAAGAGCATTAATCTGAGTGTCATCTAAAAAATTTATTGAAGGAGAGAACATGTGAGGTTGGGAAAGACCACTCAGGACATTATTAGAGTAAAGGCAGAGTGGAGTAAAAGACGATTTGGAAGGTGAAAGAAAGTAATATGATTAAGGTAGGAGATTTTGAGACCCAGTGATAGTGCCATCTTTAAGATCAAAGGATGTTAGAGTCAGCAGGAAGTTAGTTTGAGTCTAACCCTTTCATTCTAGAGAAGTGAGGAAACTGGAGCCCTGGGAAGGGAAGTACTGTACCCAAAATGACAGAGATAGTTAAGCCCTTTTACAAACCCTATCCAGCCTTTGTCTAGTTCTTTGCTTTGGTTAATCCTCAACTACTACATTAAAATTACCTGGCAGGTAGTTTTCAGGTTAGTACCTTCCAATTTAGACCCCAATCCATTCGTTGCCTTCACAGACATGTAGACATCGCCATATATTTATTTTTAACTGTGTTACAGTGTCTTCACTGCCCACTGTCTCATGACTGAAGGGTCATCTCATTGAATTTATCAAGGATCTCTTCCTGAGGCCTTTTTATTATGGTTTTTTCTTCCCTAGAATGTTCTGCACTCTTGGATTTAGAATATTATAATCATGTACTTGGACTTATCTGCACTGAATTTTTAAGGAGTGCCTCTCCCACGTAGAACATTATGGAACAGCTGTTCACGTCTCCTGTGGTGGCTGTTACATGTAAGGAATCGTCCTTTAAAAGGATGTTCCCATTGACTCTCTTATCAAGACTGCATGAATAAAATTTTCTTCTTTTATGCTTGGAATCATCTTTCATGTTGAACATCATCTTAGCCAAACCCTTTTATTGTATGAAGAAAAAACAGTGGCCCCAGGAGTTGGAACTTGTCCAGCATCGTGGTGAGTTAGTGACAGTTAAAGAGGGTTGCTTGACCTCTCAGCCAGTGTCCCCAGTCAAGAGATGGAGATGATTCCAGCACTGTCTACTTCAGAGTGTTTTTATGAGGATGAGTAAGATAAATTTTGTAAAAAGCAATATGTAAAATGGAAGTTACCATCAAGGCTTTGAAGTCAAGACAAAGTAGTGTTCTTTGAATTGAATAAAAACCTAGAACTTTACAGTAGAAGTCCTCATAGTCTGAAAACTTTCCCTTAGATTATAAATTCCTTGTTGGCAGAGATTTTAGAAGTCAGTCCAACTCTTTAATATTTTATTTATAGGAAAATGAGGTTGCCCAGCTAGCTTCTATCAGAGCCCAAACTCAGAATTTCTGGAATTCGTTCCGGTCCCTTTATTCCACATTGTGTAGCATAGTACTTTGTGCACAGGAAGAGCTAGTACGTTTGCATCCTAGCAGGCAGGCACAAGAGCAGTTATAGAACAATGAGAGCAGAGCCAAGAATATCCCTTATCCCCAGCAGGGCAGTTCTGTACCAGGTTCTGTGGTTTGCCCAAGCAGGGTATGAAACAGATTCTCCTGAGTCATTGTCTAAAATCACAAAGCATTTCCTGTGTATTCTGATCTGGGGTTAATAAGCACATTTCTTTGTGATTTTTCCTTTATCTAAGCTGTTCTTGTCATTTTGGGAGTGTCATCATGCTCAGGGAAAAGTACATAGTCCAGGATCCTTTCTCCTGTCGCAAGTTCATGTGTTAGCAGTCACTGTAGCTTGGGAGTTGTCAGGCTAGAAGGGTAGGGTTCCTTTCAGGGGTGCATATGCAACAGGGGGACCCTGGGAATGTTTTGTTTGTGTTCATACCTGCATTGTATGTATAACCCTCTTGCCTCCCAGCTTTGTGGGGCAGATAGCAATCTGACTTGTTGGTCTGTCATAAAATAGCATCTCTTTCCCTTTCATGTGATCACATGTAATACAGCTTTCTGTGTGAAGTGTGTGTTACCTCTGGAAACATTAGAAATATCCTAGGCAAAATGACATTTTTCTTTTTTTCTTTTTCTTAACAGAAAATGCCCTAAAAACAATAGAGGACGAAGACAGAAGCAAAACTTAGGTCATTTTACTTCAGATACGTCATCCAGAATGGTTTAATCCAATGACTTTTATATGTACACTGACCATGTGATGTACATTTATTATGTCTTTTTTTAAAGAATGGAAATATTTATTTCAGAGGCCTTATTTTTGGACATTTTTAGTGTAGTACTGTTGGCTCGTATTTAGAATATATAGCTACAGCAGTTTTGGACTGTTTAGTAGTCTTTGTTTTATGTTTTTAAATACAGAAATTGATTTCACAAATTTGTACCACATGGTAATTCTAAGACTTGCTCTTTACCCATGGAATGTAATATTTTTGCAAAGATGGACCACTTCACAAATGGTTATAAAGTCATACCCACTTCTTCCACAGTGACCACAGCAAATGACCAAGCATGAACTAAAGGTAAAAGATGTTTACAGATTACTTTTCTTACAAAAAAAAAAAAAAATCTAGAAGACACTGTGTTTAGACATTTAAATGTTTTTGAGATTTATTAACTGATTTTTTAGACACTGCCTATCGCATGAACTGTAAAGCTGTGTGTGTTAGATGTAAATTATTTATAAGATGTATGGACTGGAATTTGATTATTTCTCTCTTTGGAAAAATAATTCTGAATTAATTTTAAAAAGTGTCTGGTAGCAATGATGGAACAGATCACTGAAAAGTAGATTTAGATGTTGTGAAAATAGTCATTAACAAACAGATTGGAATAAAGCCTACTCTATCATTTAAACTACTTTAATACACATTCATTTTTAAAGAAAATACTTGTTTTAACATAAATAAACCAATTGTATCAGTGTTTGTGAATAAAATGCAAAAATGATTGTTAATGATTGGTGCTCTTCAAGTGAGCTTAAAAATCATCTAAGACCTCTATCCAAATTTGTCCTGTAGTAATAGCTGTATTAATAGATTGTTGGTGTTTAAAGATCTGAAGTGTGAATAGAATGTATTCAGCTGTTTAACATGTAGTTTAGGCATTCAGAAGTATGCATGTAGAATTTAAAAATATGTTCAAAATTAAATATTAATTTTAATATTTGGTTTGGAAAAGCATGTTATAATATAATGTTTTCACTATATGGCTTCTGTTTTGGTGTGTTTATTTACTGCATTCTTTCATATCAATATATTAGTACATTTAATGTGTGAAATTAATAGAAAAAGTAGATATCAGATCAAAATTCCCATTTGCTTTTACAAAAACTGCTGGAAATTGTCTAAAGGCAAAACTTCACCCAGTACTAAGAGTTTGCTTTTTTGGTTATTTGGCTTCTAGGAGTAATATTAGTAACATGGTGGCCTTAGGGAACTTTCTTTTAAACAAGCTTTCCTCTCTACCCACACAGTCTTATTTGAGTCCCTTAGTCAGTCAGTAAGCATGTTGGAACAGCACCCAGTGCTTTGCAAGGGTTCACATTGCAGAAGAGTCACGTATGGGTATTTGTAGTTACAGATACTTGACCAGTCTCCAGGGGTGGGGTTTCCAACCCTTTAAACAACCCTGTTGCCTGTTATCAAGCTAACTTTTTGCTCTTAGTGCCAGAATTGATTTTGGTAAGAACGTCTTTCACTGAGAAATAAATAAAATGGAACATAATGGGTCTGCTTCAAATGCTGATAAAATCCAGCAGAACCGCCTGTCGCGTGTTACAGAAGATGAAGACCAAGACGCTGCTCTTACCATTGTGACTGTCCTGGACAAAGTGGCTGCCATCGTGGACAGCGTGCAGGCAAGCCAGAAGAGGATAGAGGAGAGACACAGAGAGATGGAAAATGCCATAAAGTCCGTCCAGATTGACCTGCTGAAGTTTTCACAGTCACACAGCAACACAAGCTATGTCATTAACAAGTTGTTTGAGAAAACCCGAAAGGTCAGTGCTCACATTAAAGACGTGAAGGCCCGGGTGGAAAAGCAACAAACTCACGTGAAAAAAGTTGAAGCCAAGCAAGAGGAGATAATAAAGAAGAACAAATTCCGTGTGGTAATATTCCAGGTGAGCTTGCACCTGAGCTTAGCTTGATTACTGCCATCATGTGCATCCTTCAATTGCCGACAGGTCACAGTTTCCAGTGTCACGTTGTAACTGTTGTGTATACGTGTGTGGTGGGATTCTGTGTCATCAGAGAGCTCAGGGTAAAACCATGTCTGTGTTCACTGGTGTACTGTCATGTCAGTGCTTTGAGCTTCTCAGCCATTTCGTGAAATGTGAACTGTGGGTCTAGCTGAGTCTATTTCTTGCCTTTGAAACTTAATATTGGTAAGCCTCTTTTGGCGTATTAGCCATATTAGCGTGATGCTCTCTCGTATCCTTTGAGAAGATAGAACTAGAAGGTGTCAAAGAAGCCTCTAATTAAAAACACCTCTTTGTTGTATGAAACAAGAAACCGAGGACCTATAGTTCTTTATTATGGAGAGCCCGGAAAGCCCTAAACAATGAAATGTAAACTTTTCATGATGTAGATTTGTCTTTTGGAATTTTTACATATAATAATGTGTAAGCCATAGTGGTAAGAAAAACACTGAACAGATAGTTCTTCTTTTATTATTATTTATAGTTATATACATGTAGGAGTCACATAAATAATTTCTTATATTTGATGGTAAAGTTTTTTTACTTAGCTAATTTAAAGTGATAGTTTTTGTGTGGCACTGTATATTGAGCTAAGAAGTTCCTTACTCTGCATTTGACACCCGTATTTTTTGAAATAGGAACGCATCCATGGCAAATACCTACTATCTATAATATATTTAAAAACTCACAAATTGAAAGGGAAAAGTTTAACTTTTCTTCATGGTAGAAAATTGGAAAGTCATTATCAATCAGTTTACAAAAGACAAAATAAATGAGCAAAAGTCCACTTTCACCTATTTAAATATTTGCAGTTACTGAAACACTCAGATTTTAAGAGTAGGAGATAATGAGCATTTTCATATTCTGCAGGTAGCAGTATTAATGGGAACATTTCTGGAGGGTGGTTTTGGTAGTATGTGTGAAGAACCTTAAAAATTCACATCCATTTTGGCCCCAGAATTTCATGTCAAAGGCTTTGTTGTAAGCGTAAAATCAGGAATGTGTGTGGCGCTGTTCACTCGTGCATATATGCAGTGTTATCACATGGTATTTTAAAATGGATGTATGCCTGTATGCATAGAAAAAAACCTAGAAAAATGAAAACAATGTGAAATAGGAACACAGTTGGATTGCAGGCAGGTATTTGTAAGATACCAAGGATGTCATCCGTAACTCCCCAGGACTTTCTTTATACTTCAGTCAGTTTTCCGTAGCCCACTGTTGACGTTTAAGGTAACACTGCAATGGAGGAGTGTTATCTTGAATTTGTTTTTAAGAGCCTGTTGGTTATTTAGGAGGAAGAATCAGAGGAAAGAGAAGGGTTGCTTATTTCAAAGGTAGACACGTTAGACTATGCCCTCTAAACATCTTTACCATTTCCCTCTCCTGTCAGGTCCCTGGAAGCCCTTCTTTAGACTTAAATTTTTTGGGGGGAAAAAAAAAGTCGTCTTACTCTCAGAAAGCAGTCTCAGTGTTCTTGTCTATACTGGGGATGTAGATTTCGTACTGAAGGATGTGGTATCCATTCTTGAAGTTGCTTTCCAAGGACATTAACAGTAATGGTATATTTCACCCTCCATGTGCATGAGACATGCCAGGAAACATTCTTGGTATCCAGCATTTCTCCTGAGAACCTTTGTGTGAAGAGTAGACCAGGTTCTAATCAACATTTACCAAGGCTATGGAGTTCCGTCGTGGCACAGTGGTTAGGAACCATGAGGTTGCGGGTTCGGTCCCTGCCCTTGCTCAGTGGGTTAAGGACCTGGCATTGCTGTGGCTGTGGTGTAGGCTGGCGGCTACAGCTCCGATTAGACCCCTAGCCTGGGAACCTCCATATGCCGCAGATGTGGCACTAGAAAGAGGCAGAAAGACCAAAAAAAAAAAAAAAAAACAAAACCAAGGCTAATAAATAAAGCAGAGAAGTTTCTGAAAAGTAGTAATTGCCTTTTGTTTGTCTCTTGACATAGTTCTTTTTTTGTAAAGTTGTTTCTCTGTTCACCTGTTTCCTCCCTGAAACTTGAGCCCCTACAGTTACTTGAATGAACAGAAGATGATATGAAAAAAGTGAGTGAGAGGCACAAGACCATGAAGAGTCTGTGAAGTTAAATTGTTCAGAGTAAGCAGCACTTTGTCAGTAAGCATTTGCTATCTCCTGTGGTGGAAGAGGTTGTAAAGAAAAGTTAAAGGCAAATACCAATGGATTCGATGATTCATTAGATGTTAGAACGCTGTATACAGCAGTCACATGGATTTTTCTTAGCCGTTAAAATTCTTGTAATTCATTCTTATAGTTAATATGTATAAGTGGCTATATTGAGATTGTGCCTTCAACTAAAATTAACTTGAAGCTGAGTAATTCAGCTATAGTATACTTTTTATTTCCATTTAATTTTTTCCTCAAAGAGTTTTCCCTTGATAGATCTTTTGGTGGCAGTCTTTATTGGTACTTTATCTCCATGGTTATCTGCTCTTTATCATACAATTAGGATTCCTCTTTGAACATGCTTTCACCTTGATGACTTTCTTACCATGAAAGCCAGGAGGCTTGCTGTATCATCTAACAATTTTTCTTATTAACCGCGTGCCTTGTGCTTCCCAAATGAGGTATTTGGCCATTCTCTAATGATAAGTCCCAGACTTCTAAATACTTAAAATTCTCCTACCTATATTACTTTGATAATCAAGGCCACCACACTCAGACTCAAAGTTCTCATTTTGTTACAAAAATCATCTTTTTACCTAGATATTTACATGGAAAGATATTTAATAATTGTATTTGGAAATGAGCTATAATTCAACCCTATAATCAATTTTTTTTTTTGTCTTTTTGCCATTTCTTGGGCCACTCCCGCGGCATATGGAGGTTCCCAGGCTAGGGGTCTAATCGGAGCTGTAGCTGCCAGCCTATGCCAGAGCCACAGCAACCCCAGATCCAAGCCACTTCTGCGACCTACACCACAGCTTGCGGCAACGCTGGATCGTTGACCCACTGAGCAAGGGCAGGGATCGAACCTGCAACCTCGTGGTTCCTAGTCGGATTTGTTAACCACTGCACCACGACGGGAACTCCCCTATAATCAATTTTTGTGATTGATTCACCCCTAACTCCTGGTATCTCCTACTCATAGGAGCCGCAACAAATAGATTCACAGAATAAGTACTTTCTCTGACTCTACGTCTGTTTTGTTTTGTTTTGAAAACTGATTTTGTAGAACTTGTGCAGGTGAAGAAAGGGTGTTCCTGAGTTGAACTATAGTGGGTTTCTTCATAGCAGGATTGTGAGGGGTTTCTCCTTACCCAAGAGTAATCACTTGTTGGCTCCTTTTCTAATTATACTTACTCAGGCCATACCAACCCACTCAGTGCTTCCGAAGCTACTCCCTGTAGCAGGTGTCAGGAAAGGAGACGGATAATGTTGCTGCTTCCAACTGATTCATCAGAGAGCTATGAGATAGCCTGACTTTTTTTTTTTTTTTAAGCTCCTAGACTCTCCGATCCTATAGCCAAAGAATTTAATTTTAAATTAGTATCCAGAGAAAAAGAGTTCCGGGAATACCTTCTTGACTATCAGCCTGATGGCTTTTGGAATATGTGTCAATATATTTCTTACATAGTAAACTTTTTTGGTGAACAGGTTTAATCTGGATCTGAAGTAGGAGCCCAGTTTCTCTGATATATTTTCATTCATGGTTCACTTAAAAATCTCTTGATTTTTCAAGTTTTTCTTGTTTAGTTTTAGAAATAATCCCTAAATAGTGAGTTGGAGTCCTTCAGCTGCAGTGTTTCTGGGCTGGTTCTCAAGATTGCCAGTGTCTGCCGTGTTCCCAAATCCAATTCTCATCCTTACTCTTTTGACACATTTGGCATATTGGCCCCCCTTCTCTTCTTGGAACATCTTTCCCATTTGATTTTGGGGGTGAGACTGTCTCGGATTTCCTCCTGCCTACTGGCTGAAATTTCTCCTTTTTCTTTTTTTTAAAATCTCTTCTTATCTTCAGGTCCAAAATCCATTTATCTATCACCAAAATTTAAAAATGTCTAAAAATAAAATTTTTTTGCTGTAACTTATTTGACAGCAAGACGTAGCTTAACCTGAACTCACTTGATGGCAAAAACCCGAGCTCAGGTAGCGTAAGACTGTATATACTCTTTATCCCACCTTAGAGTGAGTGAGTCTTCATGTGTTTTTTTTGCCACAAAAATATTTCTTCCCAAGAGCTCACTGGGAATAGTATATATTATTTCCCCCAAATCTGAAGTGTTGTGATTTCTGAAACATACCTTGATTCCAAGGACTCATGAATAATCAATTGAGTGTAGACCCTTTCACTCTGGGTGATTTCTTTCAACTGGTCTCATGATTTTTAGTTTCATCTCTAAGTTAATGAATCTTAAATTTCTGTCTCTTGTCCAGACCTCCCTCCTGAATTTTAGGCTTATATTCCAGGTTGAGCTGCCTCCTGGGTCTCTCTGTTTGGATGTACAGTGGGCATCTCTTAAGTCAGCAGGTTTAGTCTCGGCTTCCTCCTGTCTTCCCCTTCTCAGCTAATGGCACATCTGTCCTTGAGCTGCTCAGGCCATCTACTTGAGATTCATCCTTGATACTCTCCACATCTAAATCTAGCAGCAGATCCTGTTGGTTCCCACCTTCGAAATGGATCTGGAATCAGACCACTTCTCACCACTACCTCTGCCAACACCCTGATCCATCTTTCAACTTGAATGACCTCAGTGGTCTCTAACTGTGCTGCCTGCTTCTTATCTTGCCCCTCAGCAGCCTAAGTTTCAACAGGGTGGTCCTTTTGCAACATGGGTCAAAGCATGTCACTGTCCTCCTCAGAACTTTTCAGAACGCTTCCTGTCACACTCAGATAAGAGCCATGGTCCTTATTATTGGATACCAAGCCCTACATGAGCTCGCCGGCCCTCCCGATACCTTTTATCCTCTTTCCTCCTCCTTTTGCCCCTTGATGACTCTGCTTCAGCCACACTGTCCTCGTTGTTGGTTCTCCTTTCCTCTTAGATGCATGCATTACCTTCATGTCTAGGCTTGAATGTCACCTTATGAGTGAGGCCTTTCTGAGCACCCTTCCCTGTCACTGTGTGTCCCCTGTCTCTGCTTTATTTTTTACCTTCACACTTATCACCATCCAACATACTGGGTAAGCATTGTTTATTTCTCTGTTTAGGAATACGGGTTCTGAAGTTCCCATTGTGGCTCAGCAGTAACAAACCCAACTAGTATCCATGAGGATGTGGGTTCAATCCCTGGCCTTGCTCAGTGGTTAAGGATCTGGCATTGCCATGAGCTGTGGTATAGGTCGCAGATGCAGCTTGCATCTGGCGTTGCTGTGGCTGTGGTGTAAGTAGGCAGCTATAGCTCAGATTCAACCCCTAGCCTGGGAACTTCTGCTGCTGGTGCAGCCCTAAAAAGCCAAAAACAAAAAGAAAAAACAAAAAGGACAACACAAAAGACCCCACAGGTTCTTTTACTTTGTTTTATTCCCAGGAGGTTCTCAGTTCCTAGAATATTGACTGGTGCATGGTAGATGCTTCGTAACTATTTGTTGAATGAGGCATATGCTTCCTATTGTTCCAACAGTCATTTACTGAGTATACCAATTGTGTACAAGACGCTCTGCTAGATGCTGGGCATTAAACATAAGTAAGGTAAAATCTCTGCTTTCATGGGACCTGTTATTTAGTGAAGACCTCAGGGAGACACAAATGAGTAGAGTTCTAATTCAGTTCAAACTGGTGAATGTTATAAGTAGAGGTATATCGAAGTCATTTGGGTATAAAATGGAGACAGAATTGGTCTCTTTGGGAAGTTGAGAGTATTTGAATTGACTCTTGGAAGATTTCATTCACAAAGCTGAGAAGAGGTAAAGTATTTAAGTTAGCAAAGCCCATATATATTCAAAGGCATGGACTGGTGAAAACAGTTTGAGAAGCTCTGGGTGGTTGTGTGGCTGGACTGGAGGAGTGAGAACACAGGTTTAGCTCAAACTGAAGGGACTTCTAGTCATACTAAAGGATTTGTGCCTTATCCTTTGAGTATTGATGTACTCCCAAACTTTGAAAGTAGAGAAAGGATGTGATCAGAGCCATATTTTAGAAACATTTCTCAGGAACTGCTTAGGTGATGTTTTAGAGGTACAAGTCCTATACAAATTCAAGTCTGAGGTTATAGGGCCTGAATTAAGATGTTGGGAGAGACTGGAAGAAGGAGGGGAGGGAACAGAAGAGTGATTAGTTATTAAGCAGTGTTATCCACAGTGCTTGGTGACCAGCTGAATATAGGATGAGAGGAGGGAATATTTTGGATGGTAGTTCTGAAATTTCTCGCTATTGGTGCTGAGCGTTCCAGGAAAGGGTGGTGGCTGGGTCTTAGTTTTTGGACATGTTAAGTGAGAGGTGCTATGGTGTGATGTTACATCTAGGTGGAGAAGTCTGTCTGGTGCTTAGAAATAGGTCTTTGTCTTAGAGAAAAGGGGGAGGTAAAGGTGAAATATTTGCGAGTCTGCTTACAGTTGGATCTCAAGGTAGAGCAGTAGATAAGGTTGCTCAGGGTGAGCTTGGGTGGGGGTGGGGGGGTGCGTGCTGAGAAAAAGAAACCCTGAGAAATAACCCTATTGAAGGAGCAAGCGGAATGTAAACAGCCCGCAGAGGAGACTGAAAAAGGCGTGGCCGGGAGGTCAATGAACACCTGCTAACGCTTAGCTGGCTTTCTCTCTCCTTCAGGAGGAGGTTCAGTGTCCCACGTCCCTGTCTGTTGTGAAAGACAGAAGCCTGACCGAGAGTCCAGAGGAGGAGGACGATGTCTTGGATCCCCCAGTTGATCTGTCTTCAGACGAAGAATATTATGTTGAAGAGAGCAGATCTGCCAGGCTTAGAAAGTCAGGCAAGGAGCGCATTGATAATCTCAAAAAGGCGTTTTCCAAAGAAAACATGCAGAAGACACGGCAGAATTTTGACAAGAAAGTGAATAGGATTAGGACCAGAATAGTGACCCCAGAGAGGAGAGAGCGGCTGCGGCAGTCGGGGGAGAGGTTAAGGCAGTCGGGGGAGAGGCTGAAACAGTCAGGGGAAAGGTTTAAGAAATCTATTTCTAACGCAGCACCCTCGAGGGAAACTTTTAAGATGCGTAGCCTTCGGTCGAAGACTAAAGACCGAGCTGTGGCCGAAGGTCGGGAAGAGATCAGGGAGATGGGTGTGGACATCATTGCCAGGAGCGAGTCTCCAGGTCCCGTCAGCCCGCTGTACACCGAGGTGCTCAGTGAAACGGACCGCGAGGAGGCTAGCCCTGCGCATGCTCCCCGAGACGGTGGGGAAGCCTCCACCCCCGAGCCTTTAAAAGTTACCTTTAAACCCCAGGTGAAAGTAGAGGATGACGAATCTCTTTTGCTAGATTTAAAACAGTAATTCTAAAGAGGAATTAAATATAATTGTCTCTTTAATCACCAGTTCTGTTTAAATAGTGTACTCGTGTACATGTATATGCCATATAGGAAAACACGTGTGGTATGGCTGTTTCATTTCTTAGGTTTAAAATCATAAAGATAGTACAGATAATAAATACATTTCCTTGTGACTTCCTGGGGAATTCTTTTTTCTCTCTCTCTCTCTCCCCCAGGGCTTATGCGATTTTAACAGCTTTTTCTCTTAGGTCACTCTCATGGCAGCTGTGGATTTTAAAGTTCCTTTCCCATGTCCACCAGAAAAATAGTTTTCCTAGCGAGGGCCAGTTAGGTGCTTGGTAGTCTGCAAAAAAATGAAAGGTAAATTTATGACCATTTATTTCCAAGTGGACTTTTGATTTTTGGTCAAGGCAAATATTGTGGCCAAGCTTGAAGGGTGATAACTCACATGTGGATTACATCCCTATTTCACACCCCCTTTTGATGCTTTTGCATAAAAACATTGAAGTTCTGGACTTGAGCACCTGATTCTGGCATCACACCTTTGCTTAGAGGGAGCCACTTGGCAGGTCATCTGCCAACGTTCTCACTGATAAAATGGAGAGAGTTCACCTGTCCTGCCTATCTCAGAGGACTGTTGTGAAGATGAAGGAAATGTTACACATTCTGGGGGAACAGGAACCATTTCCAGAGAAAACAAAACTTGTTCTTCAAAAAACAGAATCAAAATAATTACATCTGAAAAAACCCTGAGCTCCAAGCAGTGAAGACCTAAGTGGGACACACAATAACGGTGGTCTTCAGAAGCTTTTCTTAGGATCAGGAATGAAAAATAAATGTTTGGGTGACATGTTTTTGTCAAAGAGTAAAACCAGACTGTGGGTTTGTGTTGAGTCTGAAGACATTTCTTGGAAAATTCTTTTCCAATTTTTTTCTGATTCAGATCTCTGATGGACTGGAGCAACAGTGTTTTGAGCAGTGTGAAGCTTGCAAATGTGGCTGTCTTCAAGAGGTCCTTCTAAAGTCACCCCTGGTGCAGTGCTTGGAAATGACCTCAGATGTTTCTGATTTCCAGAGGGAACCCCTCAGGGCCCGTCTATCCAAAACAGTGTTCTTAGGAGTTCATCATAGCTGCTTTTGGAGGAAGCCCAAATCCATCCACTTACTTGTTAGCTGTAGATCTAGCCAATCCAGAAGTAGATATGATGGCTAAAGAGAGAAATGCTCATTCTGGTTTTGCGCTTGGGTATGTTTAAATCTTCTGGTTCATAGAAGAAATGATGGAATTGTGGAATTTAAAGAGTTTGAACAATAGTCAGCTTTCAGATCAGTTTTGGATGCTTAAAAATTGTAATGAACACACACACAAACATACAAATCAGCTTTAAAATATTTATCTCAGTTACTCAGCTATTTGGGTTTGGGAATTTGACTCAGAATCATTTCCTCTTCACTCTGCATGAATACATAAAATTGTGAATTGTTGATCTCTTCACTATCTTTTTATATTGAAAACTAAAGCGTATACAACTTTGAACAATACTTTGAAAGGAATAATTTTTTAAAGATGTTACAGTTTAGAAAGAGCTTGGATGCTTAATAACATATTTCCTTTAAGCCGTAATAAATTTGAATTTTAAAAAGAAGTCATTATAAAGTTTGATGTCAGTGTCCTATTTATAAATAGTTTTATGACTAATAAATACAAACAATATGGCATGAATTTGATATAATAATCCTTCTTCTTCGTTTTCTTTTTTTGCTTTTTAGGGCCACCTCTGCTGCATGTGGAGGTTTCCAGGCTAGGGTTCTAATCGGAGCTACAGCTGCTGGCCACAGCAATGCCAGATCTGAGCCGCATCTGCGGCCTACACCATAGCTCACAGCAATGCCAGATCCTTAACCCAGTGAGCGAGGCCAAGGATCGAACCTGCAACCTCATGGTTCCCAGTCGGATTCATTTCCACTGTGCCATGATGGGAACACCATAACCCTTCTTATGATAGACAGGTTTCTAGGATAAGTAGAATGTTACGAAGTTACATGCTTTTGGTTTTTTTTCTGACCTCATGCAGAGTAGATATTGATTGAGCTAACATATTTTTCTGCAATTATCACTGTCAAGGAGTTTTTGTAAAGTATATTTGCTTACTAGCCTATTATATAACCAGACTTGATATGCTGTGAAACACTTCCCACAAAGGTACATTAGAATTTTGATGTACGAGACATTATAACTTGGTCAGGTCTTTATCATGGTAGACTTGGAGCAGTTTCATGTTCCCAGAGGTTCATTGTAACTTACACTGCTTTCTTGGTACTAGGATTTCCCCCTTTGTGTTGCTTCTGTTTCTCAATATTTCTTCCTCTATTTAGAGCATTCCTCAATTCCACATTCATAACTTTTTCTCTTTTCTCCCTGTTTTCATGACATAAAAAATGTCTGTATGGAGTTCCCTGATGGTGTAACAGAGTAAGGATCCCGTGTTGTCATTGCTGTGGCACAGGTTTAATCCCTGGCTCTTGAACTTACGTGTGCTGTGAGTGTGGCCAAAAAAAAAAAAATCTTTATTATAGGCTGCAAAATCACACATCCCCAATTAATGCAAGAAATTTTCAACATTCTCTTTTTTAAAGTTTCAGACAACACAGATTTTTCTACTCATTTTACTCTTCTGTGTTTTTGAAATTTTAAACATGTTAGATTGTAAACAATTGAAATAAAACCATTTGTTGGGTTGCTTCCCCTTTTCTTTCTCTGAGGCAGAACAATGCAACATCTGTAGACACTTGGTGTGGAACCTAGTCTCAAGTTCTTCTACAGAATAGACAGAGAAGGTAAGTGCAGCTCTGTCTCCTGCACTTGATGGATTCAGAGGCTTTCAGAGTTTCTGGTGGCCTGTTTCTGGCTCATAGGTTAGAGAAATAGGCCAAGTACAAAATAGTGATAGGAGCATGAATATCCAGCTTGCTGAGTATGTATTTGTGGTATGTATGAACTTGCTTGAACAAGTTTTCATAAATTAAAAATATAAACCAAAACGTAGTATTTTCATTTTGACTTTATTATTTTGTTTTGTTTTGTTTTTTAGCTGTGCCCACGGCATGTGGAAGTTCCCGGGCCAGGGACTGAACCCACACCACAGCAGCAACCTGGGCTGCTGTGGTGATAGTGCTGGACCCTTAACCCACTGTGCCACAAGGGAACTCCTATTTTGACTTTATTCTTTGCCTGTCATGTACATTTAAGGGTTTGCTTCATAACACTGAAGTTCACTGTAAGTCTATCACCTAGAGGGTATAAAAGTCATGTTATATAAAATATTACACAGAATCACTCTTAACTGCAGTTTCCTCACATGAAAGTATTGTTCTTCTTTTGAGACATGTTTTCTCTAACTTTTATTGAACCTACTAAAAAATTATAGTTTCAATCCCAAAGTAACTGCTCTGGCCTATCTGAGTCAAGACTAGGGGGAATGACTGGCATGATCTCGTCCTCAGCTCTGTTGGAATTTGGAATTTGGGGCACACCAGTACCTGGTTTATGGTGAGTGAAAAACAAAGATGCCTTAGTGCTGAATTTTGTTGTGTCCTTGTGACCACTTCTGAGTTAATGTGATTTCTGAGGATTTATAGCTTTCCTTAGCAAGTCAGAATCATTTAGTGTAGTTCATGCGAAGAGGAGGTGTAGGATAACTACCTCTTCACTGTGAGTCTCTTAGGACATCCAAGGATTCCCGAGAGGATAGAAAAGAGTGGCAGAATATCCTTAGGCTTTGGATTTATTTTGAGCATCTTCCTAAAATCAGCTGTGCTGGACAAGGACTCTCCTAGACTGCTCTGCCACTTGATGCCTTTGCTTATGCCATTTGGTCTGCGAGATGACTTTCAAGTCCAGTGATAATGTCCATTTCCTCCTTTTAGCTTTCCTGGGTCACCTCCCACCCCTTAGGAAGGGCTTGATTAATTACTCCTATATTCAATATACATAGCACCTCTATATGCCAGATTCTGTGTGAGGATTCAAAGAACATAGTCCTTGGAAGTTCCCATTGTGGCTCAGTGGGTTGAGAACCTGACTAGTATCCATGAGGATGGGGATTCAATCCCTGGCCTTGCTCAGTGGGTTAAGGATTTGGCGTTGCTGCGAGCCATGATATAGGTCTCAGATGTGGCTCAGATCTGATGTTGCTGTGGTTGTGTAGGCTGTCAGTTGCACCTCTGATTTGACCCATACCTTAGGAGCCTCCATATGCCGCAGGTGCAGCCTAAAAAAAAAAAAAGAATGTAGTCCTTGTCCTACCTCCTTCCCTTTCCCAATCCTTATCTCAGGCTCACTGTGTTCTAGGAGACTGTTGAGCAAAAATTCAGCAATGTGCTAGTGCTGTGTATAAGATAATGGTACTGTAGAGACGGAAGAGAAGATATTGTTATAGATTTTGATTATATATCATACCATTTATCATGTTTTAGTTCATGTGTGCGACTGTTTTCTAGAGTAGATGGCGCTTTTCAGGGGCAGGCACCCTATTCTGCTCATCTTTGGGTGCCCAGCACTTGGGGAGCTTCCTGAATGCTAGCCATCATTAGGTATCTTGGATCCATGATAGACAGGTAACCCAATATCATTGCACAATGTGATTAGAGCCTCAGATTTAAGAGAGGATGATGAGAGCATAGAGAGAACATCTAAGAAGCTGGGGGAGGGGTATCAGGGAAAGCTAGAGAAAATAGTATTCACTTGGCATTTGAAGGCCAATCAATAGCTAAAAACAGACTTCAAGGCAAGATGCAGCTGGAGAGGCTGTATGAAGGTGTTTTGGGTTTTATGTACAAGGCCTTAGAGAGCCAAGGAGATTTGAAGCCCTGGAGTGCTGAGATTTGATGTTTGTGAAAGGATGCTCTGTTAACACACCAGGAGCAGAGAGACCAGTTACTCCGGTCCTTGCATTTTTCCAGGTAAGAGAGTAGTGCCTGACCTTAAGCTGTAACAGAGCTCTGAATGGGATAAACTTAAATGTGGGTTGTGATGGGGAGCAAATGATTGCCAGGTTTCTGCCTAGGTGAGTGCTCCTGCTTATTCACTGAGATAGGATATATGGTATCCCATTTGGAAACTCTAATAGAGCACTCTCCCGAGGGCCCTCTTACTCTCCTCTCTGACAGCCTTTGTTGCCAGGCCCATGCATAGCCTGAGAAACAAAAGGGAGCCAGGCACATAACTACAGAAGCTTCCACACTAGAGTTCTGTCTAGTCTAGCCCTTGTGGCCCTCACCCATGCTTGAGGAAAGCCTGATTCAGAATGATTCTCTCCTGGTTTTAGCAAGGGCCTTGCCCTCTCCACCAGGACTCTAAAATCCTTGGGAAGTGGTATAGCCTTTCAGGTCTAAGGCCATCGTGAGAGCTTCTCTCCTATCTGCTCAAGGCCAGATTTTTGTCTGTTCATTGTGTGGTCCAAAGAAAAGCTACCCTTGATTCTAAGAATGGATGTTTTTGGTTCGTTCGTTTGTTTCTTTTTTTCTAATCTCAGTTATTGTTTGGCAGCTGAGGATTCTAGCCAAAGCTGTGCATGGTATTGCAGCTGATGCCACAGTAAAAGCTGCTGTAACCTGGTACCTTGTCCAAGGCCAGTCGCCTGGGTTCATGCAGCCACTCGGCTGCCATGGTTGCTGTGAGAGCCTCCATCTCATCGTGAGTGCTTCGGTTTCAAATGTCACCCTTTGGTGTCTATCATGTTAGATATGATCACGACATTCCAAATCTATTACAGGTTCAAGATGGGCTTTGATGCAACCCGTTTTTCTTCTCTTCCAAGGTTCTGCCTGATGAAAGAGGTCATATAAGGATCACCAACAAAATGGAGCACAAAGGTGTCATCTTATTACTGGCTGGCCAAATGTCCAATAAATCCCCTAAATGTAGAGTATCTGGTAAATTCGGTGGGAGAATGCCTCTTAGACCTAAGATGGGAGAAAGACTTTGTCTGGGAACCAGCATGCTCTCGTGTGGCAGTAGAGAAGGCAACATTTGTGGAGCCGAGGCAGGGTCCATTTTATCACCTAGCAGTGAAACCCACAGGCTGGCCTCACATACTCAGCCAGGGGGTGAAGGGGATGGAGGGGACCCCACCCCTACCCCCGTGCCAGGCCTACTGAGGAACCCAGCTCAGGTGGGCAGGTAGTAGGGAGATGCGAGGCAGAGAGACTGGGGCTTCTGGCCCAGAAAACCCACCGCACCAGAACATAAGGTCCGATTGGAAGCCATAACCTGTATTGTGCTGTTGTGGCCTAATGTAGAGTTAAATGTAGCCCAGGGAAGGTAGCTCCTGCCGAGAAGGCCTATTTTGGATCCACTGAATTGAGGTGCTAATCTTCAATGACCATGTGGAGGGCAGGCAAGGAGGATATTAACAGATCCCAGGCCAGAGGAGAGGGCAGATCCACATGCTTGTTAGAGGAAGCACAGGTCAGTGAAATTGTGGGGTTTTGTGAGCACATTCTGGTGGTTTGAGTTTGAAAGAAGAAGTGGATAAAGATCTCCTAAAAGAAAGGAAGAGGTAAAGAAGTTGACTGACTTGTAAGTTAAGCTATTCTTCCAAATGATTCTTCTTGGACCCTCATTTCAAGAACTGTCTCCTCATCAGTCTGTGACTCTTTCTACCTTTGTAAGGGCAAGAATTCTCTATCAAACACTGGTTTCCACACCTCCCTGATGTAATTCACTAAATATTGTTCTCAGCTTAAATTTAAAACTACGTCTGGAGGGTTTAGTTCAGTTTCTTGCTGTAAGCCCATTAAGGTAATACTTAATGGCTGCAGCTTGCATATAGCTTATTAATATCACAACATTAATAAGCAGCCAAGTTATTTTATAATCTCATAGGCTAATATTCCTAATTTATTGGAGTCTTATTCGGCCTTTTACCTGAATAAGCTTTAGAGTTTCAAACTATGCAGATAGGTTGTTTTAGGATAAAATAAAATCCACTGAAATGAGTTTGACACTTTAATTGTACCAGCACCTTTCAAGTGACCACATTTATTTGGACAGTTTCCGTAAGGAGAAGAAATAAATGAACAGAATTATGCATGGGGTAACTTGGCTGTCGTTCAAAGCAATGGAGAAGATTCATATGCTTGTCAACTGTTAAGAAATAGAACTACATTTTCTTCAAGAGGAGAGAAAATATCCAATTAAACCATAGGTTGTAGATGAAGACAGTACCCCCAAATTTTCTCTACTTGAAACTCATACATCTTTCTCACATGAAAAGAAATCACCAGCATTACAGGCAAACCTGTATTGGAGCATAAAATTACTTAAGATTACTAATCATTCTCCCATATTCTTTAAAAAAAAAATCATCTTCCAGTAATAATCTCCTTTAAGCATCTCTTTTTTTTCTTCTCCAAAATGATATCTGTGAGGGTAGACAGCCAGAAAGAGACTAAATAATTGATTAGGGAGCAAAGGAGCCTGAATTTACTTCCATGGTTTGATGGAGACCACATATGCATTCAGTGGACTATTTTTCTTGACTTTCAAAATTTTGTTCAGAAAAGGCATGGTTATTACAGTCCCCGCCCCATACCCCAGGGGCTCAGGATATTGGAATGGGGAGAATGGACATAGAAATCATGAAATTTAGTCATGAGTCTTCAGGCAACAACAGTCAAACAAACCCACTCAACTCCAACAACAACAACAACAACAACAACAAACAAATAAACCCACTCAGCTCCAAATTAAAGATTAAAGCCAGGAACACCTTTAAATAGTGCAGATTGAAGAATAAGGGTAACTAGGTGGTCTCCATTGTTACTGAGAACAAAACAACATAAATGAGGAAGGAAAGGCTGGGGAAGGGAATCATGTTATCCACAAAGAAAGGCTACTGTGTATATACATCTTCAGAAGGTTTAAGAATTGAAAATCTTTTATTTGGAGACAGGGTAGTAAATGAAATGCCCAAGGATAAACACACACATCATATTTTTGTTGTTCCCTAGTTTATTTTTTTTTAATTTTTAATTTTTTTGGTTGATTTGGGGCCACTCTTTCAGCATATAGAGGTTCCCAGGCTAGGGGTCATATCAGAGCTGTAGCTGCCGGCCTACGCCACAGCCATAGCAATGCAGGAACTTTAACCCACTGATTGAGGCCAGGGATCGAACCTGAGTCCTCCTGGATACCAGTAGGGTTTGTTAACTGCTGAGCCATGACGGGAACTCCAGTTCCATAATTTCTTACAGTGTACAGCCATGGTTGTCATATTCATGTTGTTCTTTTTGTAAAACCTTTTAAGATACTGTGCATGCTTTCTCGTTGGGATTTTATGAGTTAAGAGCAAGAGACTATATTTCTCATCAGTAAGATAATGTCTTATTATCTTGTACCTCCCGTAATTCAATGCCTTCTTTATATTAGGTATTTAATAAGTATTTATTGAAAGAAAACAAATGAATTTTTGAAGTATGATATCTTTTCGGAATATCTTTGAATTAAGGTCATTTATTTGGAATTTACTGGGCATCTCTCATAAGCCTGGTACTTTAATAGGCTCTGGGGAAAAAGCAGCAAACAAGATGAGTTACTGCTTTCAGAGAGCTAAATTAACATTCCAGAGTGAGACTAATAATCAAGTAAATATATGTTAGGCAGTGAAAAGTGTTAAGGAGAAAACTAAGTCACAGTAAGGTGGGTGGGCATTATAGGTGGGTGGTGCTGGATGGGTGCTGGTTTGCAAATGGTGTCCAGGAAGACCTCTGAGAAGGTGGTCTGAATTGAATGCATCAACCATGCAAGAATTCCTTGTGAAGTGTTTCAGGTGTGTTCGGAGATTGTGTGGCTGAAGTGGGTGAGGATGGAAGGGTGCAACAAGTACAGTGTTAGATAGGCTGTGGTAAGGAGTTTGCTTTTTATTCTGCAAAAGAGGGAGGCATATTGGGATCTGTTGAGCAGAGCAGTGATATGATGTAATTTATTGATCAGATTAATTGATCTAATTATTTATACCCATTGAAAAATCAAACCATCCTGTTCATTCAAAAAGCTCACTACAGTTCCTGTCTTAGTTCATACTGCAAAGGAAACTATCCAAACTCCCCAGACTTCCCCATCTATCCCTTCTCCTTAGCAGTTGACTCCTTTGCCGTATCCCAGGAACCTCACTGCAGCTCAAGGCTGACATCTTGTGGATATTTTCATAGTTGCTTATAAATCTGCAAATTGGAACATACCAGCTCTTGATAGGAATAGAGGGCGAGATTTAACATAGAAAATCACAAACAGGATGAGAAAACAATCACAATATCCTTAGGAGAAGATTACAATAGATTTGTCTCCTTGTTTTTCTTTGGCTTATATTCAGGTAAGTTTGCATTCCTTTAGCAAGTATTTGTTAAAACTGTTAGGTTTAGCCGCCAGAAGATTGTGGCATCAGAATTATAGGCTGCTAAGGGGAGAATAAGTCAAGAGCAGATGGAATCATCAGGAGAAAGTGCCTGGGTGCTCTGGTTCTAGGGGTGGCCCTCAAAAGGTTGCCTTTGATTTGCTGTGTGGTATCTAAGGGTGTGTGTTCCATACTTGGCCTGGAGTCCGTTTGACACTGATTTGCAAAAGGGCTCATGAGTGGGCATAGTGGGATGAAGTCCAAGGCACTGGGGAAATATTCAAAGTCAGGTGCAGTGATGAGTTTCCTAAAGTTTAAGTGGAGTATTTAGTGCAGGAGTCAAGAGCTTTAGCTTTATAATTGGATATCTGGCTTCATGTCTTACTCCGTCATTTGCATACTGACTGTTGGAACTTGGGTGAGCTGCACTCTGTATCTCAGTTTCTAAATGGTACCCACTTTGTAAAGGTTCTTTATTAAGTCAGGTAATTTATGCAAAGCACTTAACATGCTGGCATTAAGTAAGCTGTCAGTAACAGCTAGGTGTTACTTTTCAGAGGAACCATGAGTAGCCATTAGAGGTAGAGAAGCAGGCTATTGTAGTAATAATAGTATCTGTATTAAAAAAAACCTTTTTTTGCTCCAGCACTTAACATGAGCAGAATTTAGATTTTAACCATTTCGTGTATTTGTATGATCCATTTTATTTTCATTGATTGGGGGTAGTTGAATATTCTTTTACACTAAGGTATACCATTTAACTACATAAAGATTCAAGTTGTTCGGTGGCATTCATTACTTTTAGGGAAAAAGATCCCAAATATTTAGCTTTGCAGGACCTGGCTACTGCTTGCCTCTTCATATCTCTTACTACTTTACCTCTTCAGCTTCTGCTTTCCAGTCATGCTGAGACACAGTGGCCTTCTTTTAGGTCCTCCAATACTTTGTCCCACTTGTCTCAGGACCTTTGCTTAGGCAGTTTCCTTGGTCCACATCTCTCCCACTCTCACCCACCCCAACAACCAAACACACACCTAGTAATGCCCACTCGTCTTTCAGATTCAGATTTCAGACAGATGTGGTAATTTTTACAGAGTCAGGAAGAGCCACAGGAGAGGTAGATATTTCGGTGAGGAGCCAAGACAACAGGATATCTGTGTATAAATGATGGGGAGATGGGCTGAAGAAGAAGGTCCAGTTAGAAAAGTATAAAGTGAAGGCCACAGGGGTGATGACTCATTAGAAGTTCTTGAGTAGGTGAAAGGTGATTGAGTGGGCCAGGATGAATCTTGGGAGAGGTGGAACCAAACTACTACTATCGCCCGAAGGAAAATGAGTAGACATGGAAGCAGTAACAATAGCCACAACTAATTTATGCTCTTTAAGCATCAGGAACTTTCAGTGTTTTCTTTAACCCTTACAAATCATTGAGTACAATACCACCGCACCTGTCCCGAACCAGTGATGCTAAGGGGGCGGGTCCTTGGCTCTGATAGGCTCCCTTCCTCCCCGGAACCCAGCCCAGTCCCCAGGTAGGCGGATGAACGCACCCTTCCGGCCGGGAGGTACTTTGGCCGCGTGCTCCTCCAGGACTGGGCTGTTCCAGAAGTCCCCCCTTAACCCTGTGGAAACAGCTTCCGCTGGGAAGCAGAAGGAGTGAAAGCTACCTTTCTCCCAGGTGGCTTACGGGAGCAGGGAAGAGGGACGTGAAATCCGCTGCCTGGTTGATGCATGCGTGCTGCTGGCGTGATGAGTCGGCTCCAGTGCGCAGGCGCAGAGGCCTGCTTGGTGTCGAGTTTCTTTCTCCTGCTGTCTTAGAATCCTAGCTCCTGCCTGACTGGAGTCCCAGGTGACTCTGCAATTTGGTTTGCACGAATTGTGTTAATAAATTAAGTTGGTAGTAATTTAACAGCCTATCAATAGGGAATTGGTTAATTAAAATATAGCTGTGAACGCATAGTGGAGTTCCCTGGTGGCTTAGTGGGTTAAGGATCCGCCATTGTCACTTTTGTGGCTCCAATGGCTGTTGTGGCACGGGTTCCATCCCTGGCCCAGGTACTCCGCAAGCCTTGGGTGTGGCAATTAAAAATAATATGTATACACACACACGGTGGAATATTTTGCAGCCTCGACTGCAAACCAGAAATCTAATTGTGTGTGTGTGTGTGTGTGTGTGTGTGTGTGTGTGTTTTGGTCTCTTTGTAGTGGAAGTACCGATATCCTGTCTTTGAATTGCTATTTATGGCTGGTGGCCAAGATGTTAATTAAAAGCCTTGCAAGTGGGACAAATGCAGTTTCCTTCCCTGGGTTGAATAAGGTTATGAACAAATTGTAGTTATAATGAGAGAAGAGTTTTTCTCACATAATGAGAGGAATTTCCTCTGTGCCAAGTGGGTCTGCGGTAGGGAGCTGGCATGGTGGTCAGCTCTTGGAAAAGAACTTTCCTTAAGGGTCTTTCTCAGAGGTGAGGAGACCTCAGCAGAGAGCCTAGAGCTGAACTGTTAGGAAGGGAGGTTGCCAGGGGGTTTGTAATCGGGGTCTCGCTGGAGGAGAGGCACTGCAGGAAGAACCTCTGAAAGATTGCAAGAAAAAGAATCAGCTAGTGGGGAAGACTGCTGTTCTCCACATTTCCCAGGTGGAAGTCAGCGATCCATTGGGACAACTGAGCTGTAAGCTCTTAGGGTGCTTTTTTGGAGGCCCCTTGTTAAGCTTGAAGTTAGAGAGGTAGGCCTCTCACACCTACCATCTCTGGTTGGAGGATTAGCAGGACTCTCTAAAGAAATCATCCAACCCCTTCCAAACTTTACTCTGACCCTTTTATATCTTCTTTATGGGCAGGATGATGGATTTAAGCTTTAAGCCAGGTCCTTCTTTGCAAATCCACCAGGATGGTTTTTTCACAACTGACTCACACCTCCAAAATAGGAAGAGGTTTTTTTTTCTTTTTTTTGCTATTTCTTGGGCCGCTCCCGCGGCATATGGAGGTTCCCAGGCTAGGGGTCCAATTGGAGCTGTAGCCACCGGCCTACACCAGAGCCATAGCAACGCGGGATCTGAGCCTCGTCTGCAGCCTACACCACAGCTCACGGCAACGCCGGATCGTTAACCCACTGAGCAAGGCCAGGGACCAAACCCGCAACCTCATGGTTCCTAGTCGGATTCGTTAACCACTGCGCCACGACGGGAACTCCCCAGGAAGAGGTTTGGAGTAGTGTTGCAGCATTATCAAAATCGAACTACAAGAAGTGAATAAATACTTTTTTTTTTTCTTTTTAGGTTCACACCTGCAGCATATGGAAATTCCCAGGCTAGGAGGAGAATTGGAGCTTCAGCTGCTGGGCTACTCCACAGCCATAGCAATGCCAAATCTGAGCTCATGGGGCAATGCTGGATCCTTAACCCACTGAGCGGGACCAAGGATCGAACCTGTGTCCTCATGGATACTGGTCGGGTTCATTACCACTAAGCCACAATGGGAACTCCAAAAACTTTATGGAAATAAAAGAGCTTGCTTAACTCTATCTCAGGAAACAAGGCTATTCCTAGATTCAGACTTGTCTAAATCCTAGTTCTGCTAAACAAGCAGAGATCAATACTAAGTAATTCTTTCTCAGTGCTCTTTTTATAGGTGTCATTGTATTGAGAATGCATTGTATTGCTGTTGTATTGAGAGAGCTGAAATCAAAGGGGTGCCAAGAGAGGGGAAATGTGCTTTCCCCGTTGACAATTTCAGGTATAACCTATAACTTAGCCACTCTTAGATAATAAGTCCTTGAATCACTTTCAGGCCCAAGAGTAGCTTTCTTTGAGTAATTATAATTCCAGTCCATTGTCATAATGATCTAACAACTTTCTTTTATCCATTTGACATCTTTACTTTCCTTTCAGACCTGGTTAAAAATGATCAAACCACACAGAAGTGTTCACTTAAAAATCACTGCCCCATCCCTCCCTATCCTCAGTCCTGCTGCCCAGAAGGAGCAGTTAAATACTGTTGTTTATTTTTATGTTTAGTAGATTTTAGTTACTTCAACCCTGGCTTCTCAGTTGGTACTAAAATTCCACTACTTGCTGATGCTAATGTTTTGGAAAAATGAGGGGGCTGACTCTTTACAGATAAGCTGTGACCCTTTACCTCCTGCATCTGGACCCTTTCCCGCTGATGATCTTGAGACAGTGGGTAAGTTGAAGGTCTTTGTGAAGGACCAGAAAGCCAGGCTTGCTGGCTGTTAAAAAAAGAAAAAAAAAAGAAAAAGAAAAAAGAAAAGAAAAAAGAAAAGAAAAAAGAAAAAAAAAGAAAAGAAAAAGAAAAACAATGATTCATTTAAAAGCTTTTTAAAAATGAGAGTGATGGTTTGTCACAAGTCATGCTCACTTTACCTTAGTAACTTTTGAGACCCCAAGGCCTGTTCTTGCAAGTCCAGCTGTGGTAGTATTTGCATGGATTGGGTGCAGCTTTGATCGTACTTGATGTGTTTGTGTAAGCCTGGCAAGTCTGTCTCTTGGGAACAATACTACTCCTATGCCTTTGTTTTCAAAGAATTAGTTCAGTATGGCTGATGCTGCCGGTCTCTCGTCCTGCTGGGACCCGTGACAGCTGAGCCTCTTCGCTCTCTTAGCCACACCTTCTGAGGCCTCTCTTCTGCAAGCCCATTGCACACAGGGGCCTAAATCAGGCTATTTGGTATCTTTCCTGTTAGCCCATGCAGGACTCCCAAGTGTGTTTTGTCCAGCACCTTGTAGGTTATTATCACTTTCTCTTCTTTCTCCTGGACTACTTAAGTACCTCCTAACTGGTTTGTTTGCTCCTCTTCTAGAAGGCTCACCACATGGAGGCCAGTGTGTGCTGGTTATCAGTTTACGGCCTCTCAGCTTCAAGTCCCCTGTGCATTGCCTGCTTTGCTGTGTCCTTCTGCTAACTATTTTTCCTTTGTTGGCTGGCAGGATGCTAAGCGGTCGGTAGAGGGCACTGGAGAGACACTGGAGGAGGAGGAAGTTTTCCTCAGTTGGAGAGTCCTGCCCTCTGCACATTGCTGCTGTGTGCATTGCTGCTCTGGCCCCAGGTTCCTGAGTGTAGTGCACTGGCCCACAGCACCCAACAGCCAGAAACTTCTCCTGGTGTCCTCTTTGGGCAGTTTCATAGGGGAGTGCCTCCAGAGAGTTCCTGACCTTTGAACAGCTTCCTCTGGTCCCTATGCAGCTCTGCAGCTTCTCTGCCATCCAGGCCCCACTGAGGTTTCCTCTCCAACGAGGTCTGGGGAGTGGCTGATCATTGTAGAATTTTTTAGAATTCTCTTTATGTGTTACAGGCCAGTCTCTCGTTACTTCAACTTCCTGTTAAACCATTATTTATTTATTTATTTATTTTGCTTTTTAGGGTGGCATGTGGAGGTTCCCAGGCTGGGGTAAATTGGAGCTACAGCTGCCAGCCTACACCACAGCCACAGCAACGCAGGATCCAAGCCGTGTCTGCGACCTACATCACAGCTTATGGCAGTGCCGGATCCTTAACCCACTGAGTGAGGCCAGGGATCAAACCTGCAACCTCATGGTTACTAGTTGGATTTGTTTCCCACTGCACCACAATGGGAACTCCCTATAATAATTCTTGATAGTAAACTTTCCCTGTTCAAATTGCTGTAAAGTTTCTGTCTCTGGATTGGACCCAGACTAATATCTAGTGCAATATTTGTGAAATGTAACTCTGATTTTGTCATGCTTCTTTGTTTAAAATCATTTTATGATTTGACTCTGCTTAGAGAATCAAGAAAACCCTCTGATATGCATGGTTTCTGAGGCCCTGCCTAAGCTGGCCCCTCTTTACCTCCCTGGCCTTATCTTGGACCAGAGTCTCCCTTGCTTTCCTCCTGCTGCAGAGTTTTTACAGGCACTCTTTCCTTTATCTGAAATCATCTTCCCTCACTTTTTCACCCAGTAAATCCTTATTTTCAAGCCTCAAGTTTTTTTTATTTTATTTTTTAAGGCCACACCTGTGGTGTATGGAAATTCCCAGGCCAGGAGTCAAATCAGAGCTGCACCTGCAGCCTGTGCCACAGCCACAGCAACACTGGATACAAGCTACATCTGTGACCTACACTGCAGCTTGTGGCAATGCTGGATCCTAAACCCACTGAGCGAGGCCAGCAATTGAAGCTACATCCTCATGGATACTATATTGGGTTCTTAACCCACTGGGCCGTGATGGGAACTCCTCGAGCCTCAGTTTAATCATCTCATCCTCAGGGAAACTTTTTCCACTTTTCCTGCCTTGGTTGAAGTTCTTTTATTTACTTCCAGAGCACTTATGTAAAGCTCCTTCAGACCATTTTTTTAAGGGTTGTAATTTTACGTGCATTTGTGTGATTTTGAAAATTAATATCTGTCTCCTCTCTTATAGATTGCAAGCTTCTTGAGGACAAGGGACTGAGGGGTTTTTGGCTCCCTCTATAGCCTCATATCTAGCACATGTTCTAGAGTGACCATTATGAAGCAGGCAGGCATGCCACCAACTTATACTCGTCTTTTTTTTTTAATTGAAGTATATGAAGTAACTAATGTTGTGTTAGTTTCTAGTGTACAGCAAAGTGGTGATTCAGTTATATGTGTATACATATATATGTATGTGTATGTATACATATATGTTCTTTTTCAGATTCTTCTCCAGAAACTGAGCTAAAGGAAACTATATTCAGTATCTTGTTGCCCTTGTCTTGGTCCAAGTTTTTCCCTTTCATACTCCAGTTTGCCACACGATGGCAGCCTAAGAAACTCTGGCACTAGATATCCTGTGAGAAAGACATGGGGCTTCAGGTTAAAAAGCCTTTTTCTCTGAGCCAGAAGAGGATCCTTTTGAAGTGAGATTAAATCACATATTACAGAAGATTTCTCTGAAAATGTCCTCCATATCCTCACTTCTTCACTGACTCTGAGGCACAATCTGGAATACTAATAAGCAAGACAAAAGGGGGAGTTTCATCCACTTCTCTGAGGGGCTACTGCACTATTTAGAAAACAGTTCTAGGGAGAACACAAGAACCCTAGCCTCTGATTCATGGAATCAGGGACATGGTGGAAAATAGGGATGGGGTGGGGACAGCTGGGTATTTACTGCTCCCCCCTCCTTATGCTTAGGCATAAACATTTTGACAAGCCTTTTTTTTGAAAAAACACTGTAATTATACTATTGAAGAATACTTAAAAAAAGTGGAATCATGATTCTCATACAAATATAAAATGAAATGTGTACCAAGATTTTATTTAACTCATTAGTTAACGAGAAAATCAGTAAGATATTACAATGGTTCAAAGGAAAATTCAAAGAACCACACATTATCTAGGTAAATAAGGAATGAATTTACAAACAGATGAAAAAAATGTCTATTCATGAGGCAGTGATTATATGCAGCTAGACACAATTTACACTTTTATGGGCAGGGATAATTTACATTTTCTCCCATTTTCTATAACTTATACAGAGTTGTAAAATAGCTCATTCACAGTGAAAGGTTGATATAACTTGGAAGGGTACTCAATTTTCAAGAATATGCCAAAGTTAAGAGAAAAGTGTAATGAATGCTTATGTCTCACCACCAGCCTTAACAGCCATTAATCTTTTTGTTAGTAACATTTCATTGATTTTATCCCTTTTTTGGAGTATTGTAAAGCAAATCCTAGATACGATACCACAGCTCTGGTCCACAGCTCTAATTGATAAAGACTTTAAAATATATATCTATTATATTTATGTAACATATATGTTATATTTATACACCACATGGCACTATCACACCTAAAAAAAATCCCCATATCATCTAATTCACAGTCCTTATTCAAATTTCCCTACTTGTCTTAAAAATGTCTATTTATTTACAAGTATTGGTCAAATGAGGACCAGATAAGCTTATACGGGTAGGAGAGTCCTTCTTTTTTTCCTTTTTCTCCTATTCCAGCTTCTCCTCCTTCCTCACTTTCTCTTTCTCTTTTTTTCTTTTTGGGCCACCCTGCAGCATACAGAGTTCCTGGGCCAGGAATCAGATTCGAGCCTCATTTGCCACCTACACTGCAGCTGTGGCAACACCAAATCCTTTAACCTACTGTGTGGATGAGGGATTGAACCTGTGTCTAGATGCTACAGAGATACTGCCTATCCTATTGTGCCACAGCAGGAACTCCCTTTGCTTTCTCTTTTGAAATACAACTTTTACCATTTATTTAGAAGTCTGCACACAGGAAAAAGTGAAGGGAGCCACCATAGTCAAAACCTAGTTGTCTTAAATCATGAGTTTTCCAGGTTACCTTTAATTCATGATCCTTGCCACCTCCATCCGTTCCAGAAGTTGTTTTAGGATTCACTGAGGAGGGAATCTTTGTACTCATAAGAATGATTATATAGCATACATTCAAAAAATGCTTTTAGCTGACTGTGAAAATGTGGAAAAAATGACAAACAGGATGAAGTATATATTTGAATGGAATACAAATATACCTTTTGAAAAATAAGGGAAGTCATAGCAAACAAGATTAAATATACATCAAAGGAAACTCAGACATATATTTGAAAAGAAGTCACAATATTCCTATGGTTTATAATTTTTAAGATAAGAGCTTTAAAGCTCTTTCACTTATGGCCGTACTGATTATCTCCTCATTTTTTCCCTGTAAGGTCCACTCTGCATACTAATAGTTATATATTTGTTGGGCTATAATTACACGGTCAGAGACACTTCAGGAGGTTATGATGCTTTAACTGTTCTCCCACATTGATTCTGATCACTGCTTTCTGCCATTTCTACCTCACAGCCAAAGTGATTTTTTTCTTTTTAGGGTGAGTGATCTAATCACTTCTCATTAGTGGTTTCCCATTGAAGAATAAAACCAACATTTTTTAGCTTGGCTTTTAAGGTCTTGAATGGTCTACCCCCTGCCTGTTTCCCGGGCTTTATTTTGGACCATTTTCCTTTTCGTTCTTTTGCTTCAAGCACAATGTTCTCTCAGTTTCTACACAATGTCATGAGCCCTCCTGCTACAAGCCTTTGCCCAGGCCATATTTTCTGAGCAGAATACTCTCTCCATCACCTTCCATCTGAGTTGGGTATCTTGTTTTGGTAAGAGAAACATGTTCTTGCCAATCCCAGTTTGTGGTTGTTAATTCATTAATGTGACTATTTGGTTACATCTCTATTCCCCGTTAAAGTTGTGCATTATACTACTTCTATGAATGGTGGCCTTTCCCTGCTAGAACACAGACTTCCAGAAAGTCAGGACAGTGTCTTTATTTATGTACTGCTTTATACCCAGTACATAGAAGAACTCAATATACATTCACTGATTGAATAAATGAATAGCTACCAAAGATGTCTCTTATTCAGTTTCATTTCTCTAGCTGAAAAGAATCAAAGTTTCTAAAGTTTCTTTGACTCATTTATATATATAATCTGTTCTTGTTATCTGATGGTAGTTTCTTCTATAGGGGGGGCCTCGAACACTGAATAACTGAGAACTGCACAGTTGCTCCTAAGGAAAGTATAGGGTTAGGTTCCTGAGAGCCTCTGGTCACAATATTTTTGTCAGTTGATCAATATATAACATTATGTTATGGGTGTTTCTATTTAAAGACACTTTATTTAATATCATTGTTGATTTACTAATATTGAACTCATAGCTAGCAGCACTATAACTCATGCTGAAGGAAGCTTATCTAACCTAAGTATTTTTTCTGTCAGGCATATCAGAGCCTTCTTGGACTTAGAAACTTTAGATGGCTCTCTAGCAGTATGCTTGGGGCTCACATGATAACACCAATTAAAAATCACAAAAATGTGAGAAACATGGCACTAAATAAACCATGAAAAGGACATTTGTCTACAGTTGGAGAGCTGAAGTAAGAAGAGGGAATGTTGCTTTGTTTAAATGCATCTGAGAAAGAGGGCATGGGGCAACTCAAAATTTTCCCTGCTTTTCAAATGTCACTGAATGAGACTACAAGAGTGTCATGATTATCGATTTGGGGTTACAAATAAATTTGGGCAAATAGACACATTTGCAAATATGGAATATAAGAATAATGAAGATCAACTACATATATAATCAAATATACTATATAAGTGCATTTCACATATATTTATATTTTATATGTAAATAAATAATATATAAAAATATAATAACACAATTGCTACTGTCTTACACATAGTGTGGCACTGCTTGGCAATATATCACATGCATGTCAATAAACATTTGCGAATACATTCCAAATTGTGTTTCTCAGACTGGTGTTAAATGTGTGTTGGGTAATAAGGATTCTATGAAAAGTCAGTTTGCGAAATAATGATTGTGCCTGTGGCATTTGAAAAAAGTCAGGGCCTCAGATTCTTGTAGTTAGGCTTTGGCAGGAACAGGGTCACATGTGCCAAAATAGAGGCTAGATGCTCTGTGTGTGTGTGTATGTGTGTGTGTGTGTGTGTATGTATGTATATATATATATTTTATAAGTGTATAGTTTGGCTGTGCCCCTAGCATGCAAAAGTTCCTGAGCCAGGTATAACCAAGCCACAGTGGTAACCAGAGCCACAGCAGTGACAATGGCATATCTTTAATCTGCTGAGCCACCAAGGAACTCCTACAGTTGTATATTTTTACCGTCTTTTGTTACCTCACTTTTCCAAGCTCTCATACATAGGTCATTATACTGTATCCTAATGGATGGACACAATCTGATCTTTTTGACAAACATTGATAAACATGATTAAGCAAAATTAGGGCTGCCTGTTTTTCTCATATTTAACATGAAACTTTCACCTGAAAAGGTACAACGTAAAAGTTCAGTAAATACCTTGGTTTAGTCAGTGCCTCAGCATCAGTTCATTAAATCTTGGATTCCTGCAGATCTTGTTCTGGGCTTCCTCTAGGCATCTAACAGGAACTTAATTCACCAAGAAGCCATGGCCATCCTCAATTGGAATAATTTCGAATTCTCTCATCACACGGCTCTTTTGGAAATGTCAACAATTTCTAAACTGTCAACACTACAATATAAACAATGCTATATACACTGTTAGTCATGGAAGTAATTTCTGGTTTCAATAAAACAGACCCCAGGGAAGTTTGCTGTGGTGACATATTTTTCACTTGAGGTTGCTAAAGACTCAACTACAGCTGGTGTCTGTTTACAGCCTGGCTTTGAATTGTCTCATTTCTTCAGACCTAAGCATTGTAGATTACATCTGGCATGTTAAAACATAATTTGATAATGGGTGCAATGTCATTTCAACTACGTACAACTTCTGCCAGTGAATATAATTTTTGCTTTTAGAATTTCTATTCTCTCCCTGCTCCCATATTTTTTCTTTTGAATTGGGAAAAAGTCCAACCATTCTAGTTGAGAGAATATTTTCATGGTATGGTTTTTATGTGTTTTATTTAATATTCTGTAGTTATTAAAAATTGAAATCTGGAGTTCCTGTCATGGCGCAGTGGAAACGAATCCGACTAGGAACCATGAGGTTGCGGGTTCCATCCCTGGCCTTGCTCAGTGGGTTAAGGATCTGGCGTTGATGTGAGCTGTGGTGTAGGTTATAGACGCCACTTGGATCTGGCATGGCTGTGGCTGTGGTGTAAGCCGGCAGCAACAGCTCCAACTAGACTTCTGGCCTGGGAACCTCCATATGCCGCGGGTACGGCCCTCAAAAGACAAAAAAATTTGCAACCTAACAGGTAATGTGAATGGCAGTCATGCTCTCCTGATTTTACTTTTTCTTATATATTTATATACTAAATCCAGATACTATGAAAAACAAATTGCAGATGCAAACATTGAGAAGATAATGATGAGAAAAATCTCTGTAACAGCTGTAGGATATGACCAAAACTAGAATCAGAGACGAATCCATAACCCTCATGTTTTCATTATTAAAAGAGAGTGAATGTAAATAAACCTAAGCAGAATTAAAAGGTAAATAACAACCTCTATAAAGAGCTCTTATAAATCAATATGTAAAAAATACAGTAAGAAAAATGGGTGAAAGAAGGACTGTCAAGAAGAAAGCCCATGTGCAAACAATTTTTGGGTCCCCAGAAAGGGAAGACAAGTTAAAAAAATTTTGGATGGTATTATTTGGAGGAGGTAATCGAGAGGATGTGACTACCAGTTGACCTGTGGGCTGGACCTGGGCCATTAGAGGCTCCTCACCCCATCCCCTGTCCTTGAAATGTACATTCTCCCCACCATTCCCACAGCGGGAGCGTGTTCAAGGCTGTAGCCCTAGGAGAGCCATGTGTTGCTGAGACCATCTGGTCAGCATACATGGCTGAACCCCAAGGCTTCCATATAAACTTTAAGATTCTGGCTGGCAGTGCTGACATCTGCTAATTTTGTAGCCACCCAAGACGAGTCTCATGAGTAAGTTCCCTTGCTTTTTTAGTTATATATATTATATATAGTTATATATATTATTTTATTAAAGTATAGTTGATTTACAATGTTGTGCCAATTTCTTCTGTACAGCAAAGTGACCCGGTCATACATATATATGCAGTCCCTTTCTTGTATTATCCTCTATCATGGTTTATCTCAAGAGACTGGATTTAGTTTCCTGTGCTGTACAGTAGGACCTCATGTAATTTCCCTTGCTTTTTAAACCTGCCACTACCACTCTGGAGTGTGGTGCCTCTTTCTTTGGTCTCTGCTTGCTTTCCATGTTTGGGGCCAGTTGGCAAACCAGCGTGTACTTGCCTTGGGGCCCTTGACCACCAGGACTTCGTGATTTGCCAGTTTGCCTCCCTCTCTTCTGCTCTGGTAAAAGAAAAAGGCAGATACAATATAGAAAAAAAATTCTTTCATTATTATTATCATAGATCGGATAAAAGTTGATAATTAAATAAAATGCAAAGTAAATATAATACTGATTTGCCATTCTGTCCTGCCAGATTGGCAAAACTATAAAAGGATGATATTCAGCTGGACAAAGGTGTAGGGTTTTTGGATGTGTAAGCTGATTTAGCTTATGCAAAGGACCATGGGCCCTGTGTGTCATAAATCTCTTTTGGCCCATCAATTTCATGTGCAAGATTTTATCCTAAATAGGGATGTGTATAAAGGTAGATAAACAAGGATTTTTTCTTTTCTTTTCTTTGATCTTTTTAGGGCTGCACCCTAAAAAGGTTCCCAGGCTGGGGGTTGAATCGGAGCTATAGCCTACACCACAGCTTACACCACAGCCACAGCAATGCCAGATCTGAGCCACGTCTGCGACCTACACCACAGCTCACATCAACGCCAGATCCTTAACCCACTGAGCAAGGCCAGGGATCCAACCTGCATCCTCATGGACACTAGTCAGATTTGTTTCCGCTGAGCCATGGCAGGAACTCCACGAGGAGTTTTCTTGCAGCATTTATAAGATGAAAAAATAGGTTACTATTCAGTCATTAAACATATTCATTGCTATCCTTATCAATATTTCCTAGATCCACAGCATTGTACTAAGCAAACAGAATATCCCACCACTGGGGTCAATATTTAAAAAAAAATTGTAGCATAACAAGGTTATAATAATTTATCAAAGTTCATGTGGTTAAGAATTAATAAAATTTAAATGAAACCTTAGTCTTAACTACTATAATTAATGTCCTCTATCATGAACGAGTGACATAAGAAGATAACATAAAGAAATGTTTCTATAGTATAGTGCTGTGTGAAAAAATTCAGGCTATACTTGGTTTCTCTAATGGATATAGGACTATGCAGATTTTCTGATGCTTTTGCTAAGTTATGTTTTTCTAGGAACTATCATTTATCATTTAATTTATCATTTCAAATTTTAATACTTACTTTATATTTTAATATCTGTAGACACTGTAGTTGATGTCCTTTTTTAATCCTGTTTTTTGCCATTTTTCTTGGTCCTAGCAGGGGTTTGTTAATTTTATTATGTCTTTCAAGGAACCAACCTTTTGCTTTGTTGATCCTCTCATATGGTTATTTTTTATTTAATTTATTTCTGATCTTTATTTTTTCCTCTCTTCAGTTTTCTTTGGATTTAATTTGACATTGTTTTCTTTTTCCAGTTTCTTATGATGAATGCTGAGATAATTGATTTTTAGCCTCTCTTTCTCTCTCTCCCTCTCTTTTGGCTGTACCCACGACATATGGAAGTTTCTGGGCCAGGGATCAAATCTGATCCGCAGCTGTGACCTATGCCACAACTGTGGCACTGCAAGATCCTTAACCTGCTGTGCCATAGTGGGAATGCCAGCCTTTCTCATTTTTAAACTATGCACATTTAAGACCATAAATATACTTCTAAGTGTGGCTCTAGTTCTTCACCTGCAAAAATGCATATGTAGTTTTAAAGAAATTATTGTCATTCACTTCAAATATTTCTCATTTTCATTATCTTCTTTAGCCCATGAAATATTTAGAAGGGTATTGTTAATTTCCAAACATAGGGGGATTTTTTAAGTTATATTTTTGGTATTAATTATTAATTCCACTGTGGTTAGTTGGGACATAACCTATATTATTTAAATCTTTTGAAATGTATTGAAACTTGATTTTTGGCTCAGATTTTGGACAACTTGGTAAATGTTCTGTGGTATTTGAAAAGAATGTATATTTGACACAATAGGTGCACTGTTCTATATCTGTCCATTAGGGTCATTTGCAAATCTATATCCTTACTGATGATGTATTTGTTTTTTCTCTTAATTACTGAGAAAGATGTGTTAGAGTCTCTAAGTATGGGAGTTACCATCAAGACTCAGCGGTAACAAACCCGACTAGCATCCATGAGGATATGGGTTCAAACCCTGGCCTCAATCAGTGGGTTAAAGATGTTATTGCCATGAGCTGTGGTGTAAGTCTCGGATGTGACTCAGATCATGCGTTGCTGTGCCTGTGGTGTAGACCAGCAGCTGCAGCTCTAATTCGACCCCTAGCCTGGGAACCTCCATTTGCTGCAGGTGCGGCCCTGAAAAATAAAACAAAACAAAAGTCTCTAAGTATGATGTGAATTTTTCTATTTCCTTTTTTATTTTTGTCAGTTTTTTGTTTTGTATATTTTTAAGATAATGTTCTTGGAGTCATACAAATTTAGGCTTATTGTAGAACTACTCTTCTGTCATCATAAAATGTTCCCTTTTTATGTCTGTCTAGTAATACTTTCTGTCTTAAAATCTGCTTTGTCTCATAGAAGTGAAGGCACACCAGCTTTCTATTGGTTAGTGTTTGCATGGCATATATGATTTTTCCATCCATCCTTTTACTCTTCAACCTCATTTGTTTAGGGTGAATTTTTCTATGTGATTAAGTTTTTTTTTCTCTCCTTTTTAGGGCCACACCTGTGGCATATGGACGTTCCTAGGCTAGAGGTCGAATCAGAGCTGCAGCTGCTGGCCTACACCACAGCCATAGCAATGAATGATCTGAGTCACATCTGTGAACTACACAACAGCTCACGGAAACACTGGATCCTTAACCCTCTGAGCAAGGCCAGGGATCGAACCTGTGTCCTCATGGATACTAGTCAGATTTGTTTCCACTGAGCCATGACAGGAACTCTTGTACTTTGCATTTTGATAGCAATTCCAAATTGCCATTTGAATGCCTTGTGTGATTCCCACCACTGCCCCCACCTTCAGCAGGAGTTTTAATCTCCCACCAACCTCATCAAGACTTAATATTATCAAACATTTGAATTTCTGCATTCTGATACATGAAAAATGTTATTGTTTAATCTGATTTTTCTGATTATTCAATGTAGTATTACAATTATCTTCTTTTTTGCATTCCTTTTGATTAATCAAATACTTTAATTAAAGTATATATCTTACTACCTTTACTAGTTCTGGAAAATACAAAAATGGTAGAGCAGCCCCTTCCTGCCTTATGTGCTCTGAATGTCAAGGATATTAGTGATATATTTCAAACTCCATATGACATTATTTTGTAGGTGACTTTATGTAAAATAACCAACATATATACCCTTTTCATTGTTCTACAGTCTAGTCTGCCTCTTGGCACTTCTTTCTGAGATTGTTTTCCTTTCTCTTGAATTGTATGTCCACGAGTGTATTTCTGCTGACCACACATCCTCTCAGTTTTTGTTTAAATGTATTTTACCTTAAATTTTGAAGAATATTTTTGATGGATATAGAATTCTATGTTGGGAGGTGTTTTCTTTTAGCATGTTGAAGACATTATTCCGTTATCTTCTTGCTTTTTTTTCTTTCCTGTTGAGAAATCAGCTGATGGTTTTAGTACTTACGGTTCTTTCAAAGGTAATATATCTCTTTTCCTCTGGTTGACTTTAAGGACTTCTCTTTGTCTTTGTTTCTTAGCAGTTTTACCATGATGAGTCTAGGTGTGGTTTTCTTTGTATTTGTTCCTCTTAGAGTTTGCAGTACTTCTTGGTGTTTTGGTCATGTTATGGGAAATTTTTGGCAGGACTCTTCAAATATTGCTTCTGGTGTATTCTACTCTCTTATTCTTGGAACTTTCACCGTATTATCTCATGTGAATTTTATGTTCATTTCTGTATTTTTTCCTTTTGATTCTCCATGTTCAGCCTATATGTTTTTTTTCTGATGTTTTACCCCACCAGTTGTCTTTTCAGTTGTATGTAAACTCCTATTAAATACCTCTCTTGTTAGTTTACATTGTTTTATTTTTTTCAGCTATAGTCTTTCACTTATTTTCTGCTTTCCAGTTCTTCGCTGAAATTCTCCATAGGACATTAAAATGAGTATATGTAATAAGATACTACTAGCAGAATTTATCTGTTATTGTTTAGAAATATTATTGTTATTAATAAAAGATATATAAACCAGAACATAACCCATAATCCCCTCACTAAACTTACCTTTTTCATTGTCCACACTGTGCCTTTATTTCATGTACGGGTGAAAGAGTGCACATGTTAGGTGACTGTTCATAGCATTGAATTTTAATGATACACTTTGTAAAAAAATAACCTCCCCATATTTTTTTTTCTAATTCCACATTTCTAATTCTGGTCTAATCTCTCTCTCTCTCTTTTTTGTTTTTTTGCTTTTTAGGGCCACACCCACAGCATATGGAGGTTTCCAGGCTAGGGGTCAAATTGGACCTACAGCTGCCAGCCTACACCACAACCACAGCAACGCCAGATCCAAGCCGCATCTATAGCCTACACCACAGCTCACGGTAATGCCAGATCCTTAACCCACTGAGTGAGGCTAGGGATTGAACCCACATCCTCATGGATACTTGTTGGGTTTGTTAACCACTGAGCCATGATGGGAACTCCCTTTTTTAAAAAAAAATTTTTTTTAACATCTCATCATTCTTCTCTTAGAATTATAAAAATTGGAAATGTATAGATATCTTGTTCTATCTACTAAGTATATAGTTAAAATGCCACATAAAATGGTTAAAAAGATTAACATCATCAGAAGATGTATATGGTATCTTTCCACAGATATTTTTCCTTTCCAATAAGAAGGGGCATAGGAGAATTTTGCTTCTCAAATTCAAATACTACATTTGACTTTGCCTGCCTTTGAAAACTTTCTTTCAATCTGGATAGATTAGTTTCCACTCTTCTCTATTTAAAATCCATTTATTAAACTCCAGATGTATTTCCCTTCCCAGAACAATGCCTATGTGTCATTAATGGTGACAGTATCTTTAATAATTCTTAGACTCTGATGACTTGAAATCTTTTGATGATATCTCTATTATCATATATAAACTTTAAAAAGCCAAATTTTTTAGTAGATTCACATTAATATTGGTACATTTATAGGCTTCTTAATGAAATTTACTACAATATAAGAGAAAGTTTAATTTCGATTGATGATTGCCCTTAAAATGGAAGGATTCAAGATTTTTGGTAGTCAGCTAATATTAAGTAGATGAAAATAGGAAATAAAAATGGGCTTGTTCTTGGAAGTAAAAAGTTTTAAACATTAGTGAACTGAAAGACAGTTTTCTCTCTGAAGGTGGTACTAATAATTCTTTTTTTTATCTTTTTATAGCCACATCTGCAGCAGGCTAGGGGTCGAATTGGAGCTGCAACTGTAGGCCTGCACCACAGCCAGGGTAATTCTGGATCTGAGTCACATCTGTGACCTATGCGTAACTTGCAGCAATGCCACATCCTTAATCCAATTAGCAAGGCCAGAGATGGAATCCACATCCTCACAGACACTATGTTGGGTTCTTAACTTGCTGAGCCACAGCAGAAACTCTGATAAAATATCAGTCATATTATGGAAAAAAAAAAAGGTATTAATATAGGGCAGATACCTACTCCCTTGAAGGCAGGATGACTATAAATTATGTAGGTGAATCTCATTTCTATGAAAGGCTCCAGTAAGGAGCTCATATAAAATGCCAGCTTTGGACACTTAGAGGTCATAGAACCTTAGCTACTCATTTTCTAGTTAAGACTCAAGGGGTTATTTCAGACATCAAATTTTTGGGCAATTTCATGAAAATGCTTGTTGTAGTAGTTGGCCTAGAGCATGTTCTATAAATGTTAGTTTCTTTTCCTTTTTTCCCTAGAACACAGAAACCTAGTTCCCCCATTCTTGGGATCATTAAGATTTGTTTGTTGCATTAACCATCTAACCTGTGATAAAAAAAAAACCCCCAAATTTTAGTAGCAAACAACAGCAAAGATTGTTGTCTTTGTCTCATTGTACGTACTCTGTGGATGGGCTGAAGATCTCCCACCTTGTTGCAGGTTGCCTGCAGGTAGCCTGCAGGTGCAGCTGTGGCTGGGGCTCTGTTCCAAATGGCTGTTTTCCATGAGGCTTCATGTTGGAATCCAGGCTAATGGGGCATCCCATCTAGGATATGTTGTTCTTCAGTTACAGATGAAAACACAAGTGCAACCCTCTTCAAGAAGGTCCTGCTTGGAGCAAGCACACTGTCATTTCTGCCGATGTTCATTGGCCAGTCCAGTCCATGGCCAAGTGGGACAATATGCAGCAAGATGTGTTCCTCTTGCAGGAGTCATGGCACACAGCAAAGATGTGTAATTGTCTTGCCGGGTAGGGAACAAATAATTGTCAACATTAATATGAGAAGCTATGCAATTGACAACTATTTTAATGTGGTATCTTTATTTTATTTTATTTATTTATTTATTTATTTATTTATGGTCTTTTTTGCCTTTTCTAGGGCTGCTCCCGCGGCATATGGAGGTTCCCAGGCTAGGGGTCTATTCGGAGCTGTAGTGGCCAGCCTATGCCAGAGCCACAGCAATGCAGGATCCGAGCCATGTCTGCAACCTACACCACAGCTCACGGCAACATCAGATCCCTAACCCACTGAGCAAGGCCAGGGATCGAACCTGCAGCCTCATGGTTCCTAGTCAGATTCGTTAAATGTGGTATCTTTATTGGGTCTAATATTCCTTCTCAATTCCAGCTTGGCAAAAATGCAAGATATTAGCTCTTGCTTAATATTGGCAGTTTCTGCGGTTGAGCTGTATTCTCATTTTTTCACATTAGACTCACAACGCAGATCACCTTGGTTACTCAGGAAGAATGTTTTCAAAGCTGCAACAGAATTTGAGGACCAATTGATTTTCCTTTGAATCAAATTGTTCTTACTAAACTTGAAGATGTTTACCTTAAAAAATGCTTGATGGGAGGGGGATATTGTGTGCAGGAGGCTGCTGTCTTTTATCTTCTGAAAGAAGACTTGCAAGGCCTTCAACTTAGTCCTTGGAGAAAGTTTAAACTTTAGGTGGTTAAGAATTTGCAATGGCACTCATATAAAGATGAAGAGCCATGAGAAGAAAGGCTGTGTTTCCACAAAGTCTTTTAAAAATGTTTTTAAAAGCTCAATTTAATAATCAATAGGGTTTTGACTATCCCTTTTGAAAATGTATTTTTAAGGAGAGGAAGGCTCTGTGTAAAGTATGCAAAATGAGTGGGGAAGAGAAGTGAATCTAGAGTTTACTGTACTTCTCTTACAATTCAGCCATGCATTTGAACTTCACAACAATACTTTAATGGGTGGTGGGTTGAAGACAGGAGTGACAGTGAGAGAAGGGGAGAAGGGTCACCTTCCTCTCGCCAGAGAATTGCATGATCTTTTCAAATTCTCATGAATACAGTCTGTGCAACTATCAGGTGTCTACTGAGTGCTGAATACCTTCACTTGTAAATTCTTTTCTGAGAGAGGAAAGAACAGAAGTTCAGACAATGTAAAGGGGAAACCACGGAGAAGTCTTCTTGCCAAGGGTCCAAGAGCCAACTAGTTCCCTTCCATGGAGGCAATCTGTGTTGTCTATTTCTAGAGTATTTTAGGGCCTTTACAAATAAATACTTTTGGATAGATATTTCTTCCTTTTGTGTACAAAATATACCACTTATCTTTAACTTATATTTTGGAGATCACTTCATGTAATTATACAACAAGTCCCCTCCCCATACCCTCATGTCCTTTTTTTTTTTTTTAAGGCATCATATGTCTTAACTTTATAAAAGTACACTATCAGCTACTAAATGGTAGTGTGCCTCTCCTTTGTGGAAATATGTGTTGTCTTCTCTGTCCCCAGAATAGAGCCACCCAGAGGACACTTACTAGGGGACCTCAGGAGGCTTACCAATTTGTAACTTGCACGTATTTGTTCCTGTGGCCAGTTCCTGCTTGTTTCCCCAGAGTGATGAACAGCAAGATCTTCAAGAATGTTCCCTGGGCTTCCTTTGTGAGATTACACCCAAGGAAAGGAGAAGAACCCAGGGAATGGAGCTCTGGACTATGGTGCAAGGGGAGACGCTCCCTGAGCAGTGGTCTGGTTGTAGCAGCAGTTCTAAAATGGAAAGGATAGCAGGTGAAGCCCTGACATGGAGGTGAAATGGGCTTCTAGAGGAGGAGAGGAGAGGGTGGAGGAAAGAGGTTTGAGTGAGAACAGGACAGGCAGCTAAGACCAGAGGTCCCTGTGGTCCCTAGAAGCTTCCCTTTACTGCATATATGAGCATTAGTGTTCGTCCTTCAGAAGAGCTGCACTGGGGAAAAGAGAGCGTGTTGTGATTTTGAATGTAAATGGGAAATGTGCATCTGTTCAGAGTGCTGTTAGAGGGAGAATCACATCAAATTACAGGGTATGAAATGGTAAGTCATTTGAGTGAATTACCTGTTAAATGTCAGCCATGACCTAATAATATGCTTTCCTTCATGTACAAAGGCAGTGACTCTTCTCTGCTATTGGTAGGGCTATTTCCTCCTTCTATCTTGCTTTGTCCCCCTTGCCAGCAAGCTGGGATGAGGGGTCAGGTGGAAGTCATAAAACCCAGTGTCCCTGAAGAGCCTTCCTGAGAACCGATCCCTGGCCATGGCTTCATTAGCACCTTGTCTGGTGTTCTCCTGAGGTTAATCAGCCTCAGGCAATACTCTGATAGTTTAATAATTACATAATGCGGAGTTCTCATTGTGGCGCAGTGGTTAACGAATCCGGCTAGGAACCATGAGGTTGCAGGTTCGGTCCCTGGCCTTACTCAGTGGGTTAATGATCCAGCATTGCCGTGAGCTGTGGTGTAGGTCGCAGACGCGGCTCGGATCCTGCGTTGCTGTGGCTCTGGTGTAGGCTGGTGGCTACAGCTCCGATTGGACCCCTAGCCTGGGAACCTCTATATGCCGTGGCAGCGGCCCAAGAAATAGCAAAAAAAAAAAAGACAAAAAAAATTACATAATGCTTATTTTCATAATATGGAAATAAGAACATGGGTTATTAGGAAAAATGTGTACAGTTTTTTTTTTCTCTTAATTGTTCTAGGTAGGACTTTTATAGATGGCACAGAGTGGTATTGACAGTTAACGTGAGATTTTCAAGTCTGAATAACATTCAGTTCAGATGAAAGAATTTTACTCTCTCTTCTTTAGTCTGAGTTTTTGAAAATATCTTTTCTTTAGAAGAGGTTGCATCTGCTAGTAAGTGGGCACAAGTGTCCTTTGCATTTGTTGGTTCGGATCATCTATCTACTTAACAACTTAAAAGGACCACTCAGGTGCTCAATTGCCAAACCACCTTTAGCTTCTCATGCTTGCAGCTCGACAGACCTTCTTCTGAGCTTGTCTTCTGGGTAAAATCCAGAAAGTATAGTATACATTTTGCAGAGCTGTGTTCTCCAGACCTATGCCGTGGCATTTTCAAATACCACGGCACTCTGTGAAAATACTGATTTCCTCATCCTATGAAGAGCGTGCACTAGGTGGTGGGTTTCAGCATATGGGTAAACTCAGTGTAACCGTACTGGCTTCTGAGCTTTCCTGTCTGCCCCACCCCAGATTCTCTGACTTTATTTTCTCCCTTAACTTCCTGCAGCTGGACTCCAGAAAGCCCAGGACTGTTCTAGCTCCCCAGCCTGTTCCAATGGGGGTGGAGGAAGCAGCTGCCTTGGCCTCTCTGTTTTGTGTAACTTAGAGTTAAATGCTGCTTCAGACGGGACCTTGGCTGTATCTTTCCAGAGGTGGGTTTCTGCAGCAGCTTATCTATCTACTTGTATTTTATATCCAAGTGCATGAGGGACCTCAGGATCTCAGTCTAGTCCTTTTCCTTGTTGGCCTTGAGTTGTTACTGTTGCTTCATGCCTGAGCCTGAGTGCTTTGCCATTTTCGTTGTGACTGCAATGCAGCCTAATGGATAAGAGTTTGGGTGGTGGGGTCTAAGGATGACATGATTTTAAATTCTGGTTCTACAATTTACTGGCAGAGTGATCATGGGCACGTTGTCAATCTCTATACAAGTGTCGGCTTTCTCATCTATGAAATGGGGCTAACAATAGTACCTCCCTCAGGGTAGTTTGAAGATTACGTAATGTGCGTCAAACGCTCCTGATGAGTTTCCAGTAAGCATTAGCTGTTATCATTCTGACTAGGCCCTTGACTGTTTTCCCCAACCAGCACGGGGAGCTGTGACTCTGGAGCTCCTTACCGGTAGAGACTATGAGAGGTCCAACTGGCATTTTAGTTCATACTTGTTAAACCAGTAAATCATGGGAATGCTCCTTTTATGTAGTTAGTTAGCTTGGAAATTAGAGGCTGCACTAAACATGAGCTCGTAATTGAAATGTACAAAACACGCATGGAAAAAACTCACCTAGAGTCAGGGCCACCAGAAACAACAATTAGCAGAATTAGAACTTTGAAATATGCATGATATAGTTATTGGTTACAAAATAAAACCTATGATGCTTTTTTAAAAAAGGGTGGAATAGAAACAAGATGTGATAATAGTGTAGTAATTTTCTACAATCTTCTTTCTCCCCCTGTAAGATTTCCTGGCAATCATTTTACAGTTAATTCTGTTTAAAATTTTTAAAATTTTAATATTTTTATTTTTAAAACTTTATAGAAGTATAGTTGATTTATAGTGTTGTGCCAATGTATGCTGTACATGTATATATATAGTACTTATATTCCTTCATGTTCTATCCCAAGAGGTTGCATATAGTTCCCTGTAACACAGGATATTGAATATCATTCCCTGTGATATAGAGTCGACTTGTTGTTTTTCCATCGTATACATACTAGCTTGCCTCCACTGACCCCAAACTCCCAATCCTTCCCCCCCTACTTCTGAAAGCACTTTATCATCCTAAGAGAGCACATGACCAGGATATGGTCAGCTTATCACTTCAGCATCATATGCAAGAGAAAGGAGAGAGAAAGCACACTCATATGCTGACCATTTTATGCATGGTGGCTCTGCCCACTAGCAAATGTGGTCTGATCTGTGTCCAGGAATATAATTTAGATTTTCCCCTCTTTGGAGAGAGTGGGGGTGGGGGTGGGGTTCACAGCAGGAGTGTGTGAGGAGGGTAGGGGAAGTGAGAGAGAAGCCTTAAAAAGTATGTCTAATAAAAGACTGAAACATCAGAGAGTATGTTTAGAGAAAAAAATGATTTCATTGAATTGTTTAATTTTAATGAATTTATTCTCGCTGTTTATATTGTAATTATGTTAATTAAAAAACAATTTCAAAATGCATTTCAGTAATGAAGACCCTTGACCCGTTTATGTGATGATTAAAAATTAAATTATCTATAATCCCCATTCAGAGAAGTCCTTAGGAGTGCTCAGTTTGTGAGCTGATAATAATGAATGTTTGCCAGCTTGTGGCAACATGAGAACACTCCATGTGTGAACATTACAGATCATCGGTTGTGTGTTCTTTCCAGCCTAGGGCTTCTGCTCATCCTCTCCCATGTTGCTAACTTGGCTTTTGATCCCCGCAAAGAGAAAAGGCACTGCTCCATGGGCATGGGCATTTCTCTCTGAATGGAGATTTAGGAAAGCTCCCTCATCCCTTAGGAGTTCCGAAGCGTGCTGGCTTCTTCCTGCCGAGGTCTTTTCTGCTCCTTCACGTGGCTCTCTTGGGCAAGATCTAAGAAGACCTGTGCTAGCTCCTGTGCATGATCTCCATCTGGTCCACAGGAAATAATCACGTATCCTTTGTTCCACAGACTCTGGGGACATAGGCTGCCCCTACCAGGTGCCTCATTTTAACTTTTCTATCAAACCCATTAGCAGCTGATAGTTCTTGTTAGATTTTTCAGGTGGGAGTCATTCTATATATCCCCATCTCTAAGAAGCCAAACATCAAACTCTCTAAGTTGTCTCTTTAAAGTCCCTCTGTTTTGATTTGTAGGCATGGGGGAAACATCCCTTAGTTTACTATCTTGGAAGCAAGGTCAGATCTCTTGGTACACCAACAGCTTTCTCCAAAAATCTCCTGATCTCTGACTTATGACCCTTTTATATACTGATATAGCTGAGGGCATAGGAGACATGTAATTTTTAAAAAATTTTAACCTTTTTATTTTGACATAGTTAATAAATTCACATGCAGTTGTAAGAGCTAATTCACAGACATCCCATGTACTCTTTATCTAGTTTTCCCCAAAACTGTAATATAATATCACAACCAGGATTCTGACATGACTGCAGTCAAGATGCAGTCGAGTCCCATCCTTAGAAGGTCTTTTGGCTAGAGAGCAAAGGCTCTTGGGGAGCTTCTTAGTCTGTGCCCATTGGTGTTTCTGGGTTGCTGGCTTCTTCAGCTCCTCCTCTGGGATTTATGAGGCAAAAAGAAAAGCCAGGAAACTCACCTCTGTGTTACTCCCTAGCTGGTCTGTCAGTGTCTCTCTAACTTTCAGAGTCTTCTTTCATTTGTTTTATATATAATGTCCAGATGTTTAGTCATACTTACTGGGAAGGACAAGGAAAATATGTCAACTCCATCCTCCCAGAAGTGGAAGTCTGTGCAACTGTTTTTTGATCATCTCTTTTGCAAGTTCTCAGCATAGCTTTGTATTTGGAATATGACATTCGTTATCTTGGTGCCTCAGCCAAAGTTTCCTATTAGCATTTAGTCATAGACCTATGAAGAAGAAAGGGTTACAAAATACATTCTCGACAATCATGATTATGAAAAGCACCTGGATTTTCATTGTTTTAGTAACATCACAAAAGCATGTTGCTAGATGATCTTTCTTATGGCTTCAGGGAGAACATTCTGGAGAGGTAGATCTTATGACCTATGAAAGAAATGACTAAACTCCATTTAAAAAAATGAATATTATTATTATGCATTCTCCTTCACTTGTTATAACTAAATAGCTATTTGTTACTTCTAGTAAAGTGGTAGCCAGCATATAGTATAGATAGTGGTGGGATAGAGTCAGCTAGGACCAGCTTGTGAGAGGTGATTTTTTTTTTTTTTTTAGGAATTCTGCAAGGCAATAAGCATAGCGATTATTAAAAATTAAATTATATAAAATTTCAGGAGTTACCGTCGTGGCTCAGTAGAAACAAATCTGACTAGTATCCATGAGGATGAAGGTTCAATCCCTGGCCTAGCTTAGTGGGTTAAGGATCTGGTGCTGCCATGAGTTGTGTTGTAGGTCGCAGATGCGGCTTCAATCTGGCATTGCTGTGGCTGTAGTGTAGGCCAGCAGCTATAGCTCTGATTCAACCCTTAGCCTGGGAACCTCCATACACCATGGGTGTGGCCCTAAAAAAAGACACACACAAAATCAATAAATTGCATTAAAATCAAAGGTAACAAATCCTCAAAATTCATCACTTCTAGTAATTTTACTATTATCTATACTATTGTATGTGCGGTAGGAGTACTGTTTAATGGTTTCCTATGGTAGATTTCTTTCCAACTTGGTGTTCAGTGATGTTGTATTGGTAGCTTGAAATCAGTCATGGTGAGAATATTTATACCACAGAAATTGGAAAATATTATAAATCCAGGTTTTCCCCTGAAGAGCCTGTTAAACATTTTTTAGAAGACCCGCTATGTATGAGCCATTTTCTCAGGTTCTCCCTATCCCGGAAGATAATTGTTCTTATTCTGCAATAACAACATTCTCCTATCTCAGGAGCTTTTGAATCTCCAGAGCTAAATTGCTTGCATTTTATATAATGCCATAGCAAGATAAGAGCAAGTATTTCTTCAACACTCACAATCCACAGTGGGAAACAGATATGTTTCCCATTATTCTGCCTTTTGAGAAGCTTGATGATGGAGCTGATGCTATGTTCAGATTAACTACGTGAGCAGAAGAGGTGGGGGGAGGGGGAAGACAAATGACTTGTTTTTTCAATACAGCTGCTCCAGCTATTGTCTTTAATTACACTCCTGCTGGACTGATAAGGGAACTGGCTTCTGGCAGCTGCCATGCCATGAAGCTTAATATTTCTTTTTGGGTCTAAGTGATGTCTTGTGCACTAAGGAACATAGAAATGAATTATTTTTGAGAGTCATGATTGGCTGTGTTTCTCCTATGTTTAGGGCCTTAATTTCCTTAAAGTGACATGGCCCCCATTTGGAAGTTTACCTATTACATCTAGTGAGGTGGGAGATTTTAGCAGTTAAAACGTTGGTGCATTTTTCAAGCTTTTCAACCTACTCCTTATTCCTGTGCCTTTTTACTCGGCATTTAAACAATAAGCTGGTATCTGTTTGAAGACATAACTGATAATTATCTTGGTGTCTTTCCAGTTTGGCCAGAATTCATCTAGGTGCTTCTGAATATTCCCATAATGCGAACCCAAAGCAAAGACATATGATGTAGAGAGCATGTGCTGTTTAATTTTTTTTTTTTTTGGATAAAAAAAGAACAGTAGCAGAATCCCATGTTTCAGTCTTTTACCCTTGTTGTCCTCACTTCCTTTATGGTAAGTGGCCAAATAGCCAAGAGAAAAAGCATTATAGAAAAGCAACATGTGCTACTGTGTGACCCAAGTGCCAGGAAGCATGTCCTGGAGAAAAGATACAACTGCTGCCCTTATTGTGAGCTGCAGGGTAGAAATTCTGAAGCAATAAAAGTAACTGGTGATTTCATTTATTAAAGTGTTTTGAATTTAGAATTTAGAATCTACCAAATGTGATTAAAAAACTCTGTTCCCTATCAGAGTGTTCTAGAGTAATCTATACAAAACTGGGTATGAAATAATTAAACATCTTAAGTGGGATTTTAAACGGTTTTTCATAGGGAATGTCATTGCCTCTGTGCTTCTGTCCAAGGAGGATGTCACTTCAACTTTCCACTTCAAGCAGATATTTAATCTTCATGGCAAAGAGCCTTTGAAATATGCTAATCCAGTTGCCCAAACTCAGCTACAAAGCAGGGATCATGGAGGCTGAGAGAGCCAGCTGCACAGCATCGAGGGTGGAGGACCAGGGAGCTCCTGTACCAAGCTTGTGCATAGCAACCCCCAGAATCTGTGGGAGGGAAGACAAGTGAGATGGGTAGGGATTTAGGGTATAGTAAAAGCCGTCCTTTGAATGAGTACTTGGCCAGAGACTAAAGTCTTAATAATAAGAGTCCTCAAATAAACCTAAGACATGCTGATATCCCAGTGGAGGACAGCTGATGGGGTGGGAGCCACATATACTAGGCCATTCAGAAGGGAGTCTAGACAGTGCCACTTGAGAAAGTCTGGCCAGTCTCTGGCCCTGCTAGTTAATTCAGGCTAGTGTGGTGCCGAGGTTGTGGGCTTAGAAGTCAGAACACCAGGTTAATAGCCTGGATCATCCATGCGATAACCATGCGACCTGGTGTTTCTCTAATTCAGGTATGTTATCTATGAAATATAAATCACAATAGCACACCTCCTGTCAAGCTCTTAGCAAAGTTTCTGAAGCCTAGTAATTTCTCCTAAATGTAGCTGCCTGAATGCTAATGCAATTATATTAATTCCATGGTGATGTGAGACTGATATCAGAATCCACTTAGTATTTTAATGGCTTTTAGTATATCATCATAGTTAGTGAACTATATCTTGTTCTCACTACAAAATGAAGGTTTAGAAATTCCCTACAAATCTTTCTGTACTCATCACAGAGTTTCTAAGCAGAGGATCCTTAGGGTGCTTTTCTACAATGATACCTAGTTCAGGTGGACCCTACCTAACTATCAGACATGCCAGGGTGAAAACTAGAGTCACATAAGCAGCACCCTTATAGAATGCAGGCTTAGCAAAGTCTATTTTTGTCTGTATTTGCTACCAGTTGCCTTTGTTTGTATCTTTGTGTGCCCCTCCTGTGTGATAAGGCACATGAGGACATGTGTGACAGAGCAGGCACCTCTCCTCTTTTCCTCATTCATTAATCATTCATGGATTCATGGATTGACTGATTGACTCATTCATGTATTAATTCAAAGATGGTGATTGACTGCCTTGAATGCATCAGTCACGGCCCTAATCTCATAATTATTTTCAAGAAAGTCATATCCAGTAGTGAAGACAATAAGTAAACAGGAAAATCAAATCCAGTGCTACTCGCTAAGAATAACCATAGTGAAGACATTTTATAATAATGACTCAATGAGAGCAGCTCCTAATCATAATCATAGGTCTTGGGAAAAATTTTACTTATACGACAAATGTTTATTTAACACCTATTATGTGCTAGACAATCTTTAAAGATCTAGGCGCATAACAGTGAAAAAGACAAGGCTCCTGCTGCCATAACTTTTACATTATCCTGGGCTGGGGGGAACAAAATAAACACTAAAACAAAAAATATCAGATAGGAATATACACTCTGCAAAGAATTGAAATAGGGAGATGTTTTAAGGGGACATTTGGATGGCTATTTTGTATAGGAGAGACAGGAAAGACTCAATGTGAAGGTGACATTTGAGATGAGACTTAAATGTTGAGAAAGAAAATTAGGGGGAGAGCATTTTAGGCAGAGAGAAAAGCTGGTACAAATGTCCTAATATGGAATTCCCATCATGGCTCAGCAGAAACGAATCAGACTAGCATCCAAGAGGACACAGTTTCGATCCCTGGCCTTGCTCAGTGGGTTAAGGATCTGGCATTGCTGTGAGCTGTGGTATAGGTTGCAAGTGTGGCTCAGATCCCATCTTGCTGTAGCTGTGGCTTAGGCCAGTAGCTACAGCTCTGATTCATCCCCTAGCCTGGGAACCTCCATGGGCCATGGGTGCAGCCCTAAAAATACAAAAAAAAAGAGAAAGAAATGTCCTAATGCGAACTGGAAATTGGCATGTTCCAAAGAAGGCCAGCATGGCTGGCACTTGGCAAGCCAAGTATGTGAGGAGGATGGAAAGTTAGGAAGAACCAAGAAAGTCTCTGAATGCCAGCAAAGGAGATTGACTCTCATTTTAAGTGCAATGAGATGTCACTGATGGGTTTTAGGCAGGGGGGTGACATGGACTAATTTACATTATACAATGTTCTCCTGGTTGCTGTATGGAGAATAGATCATTGGAGGTGGTTGCAATATTCTATGTGAGAGATGCGGTGGCTTGGATTGCAGAGAAAGTAGTAGATGGGGAGATATGAACACATTTTTGTTTTGAAGATAGACATGCTAGGACTTGATTATAGGCTGAATGTGTTGAATGAGGAGAAGAGGAATGAATGCAAGGTAAGCTCTTAGTTTTTTTGGCATGAGCAACTGTTAATGGTACCATTTACTGGGATCAAGAAGCCTGGGAAAGGAACAGCATGGTTTGGCTGGGGTAAGGGCAGATGCTGGTGTGTGGGACGAGGTGGAGAAATTAGGGAATTCCAAATGGCAGTGTGGATTTTGTGATATCTTAGACACGCATGATTGCACATGTTTATCCACTCGTGGGACTGGCATAGGAGTGACACATTCTTATTTGGATCAATAATGATTTTTGGGAGTTCCCATGGCGACACAGCAGAAACGAATCTGACTAGGAACCATGAGGTTTTGGGTTTGATCCCTGGCCTCGCTCAGTGGGTTAAGGATCTGGCATTGCCGTGAGCTATGGTGTAGGTCACAGACATGGCTTAGATCTGGCGTTGCTGTGGCTCTGGCATAGGCTGGCAGCAACAGCTCCGATTCGACCCATAGCCTGGGAACCTCCATATGACGTGAGTGCGGCCCTAAAAGGACAAAAGAAAAAAAAAAAAAGAGTTTTGGATGAAAATATGTAGATGTATCCTGCTCTGTCCCATCCTCTCTATTATAAAATACTGCATCACACACAGGGAGCACAGAATACAGACTAATTCAATAAGTAACAGATTCAGGCCAAAATAAGCTTAGGTAAGTCTGCATTTTGTAAAGGGGCTGCTACTTATTTCTTTTCCCTTGCAGGTAGTAATTTAGACATAAAATCTGGAGTACTGGGGAGAGGTCAGATTTGCTGAGAAAGATTTGGTAGTCTTGGAATATAGATAGATTTTAAAGCCACAGGATGGCTTGGGCTTCCTTTGGAAAAACATGTAGTTAGAGAAAGGAATGGGGACTGAATTAGTGTCCTATTGTGGCTGTAACAAACTACTACAAACTTAGTAGCCTACAACAACACAAATTTATTATTTTATGGTTCTGGAACTCAGAAGTCAAAACTGGATCTCACTGGGCCAAAATCAAGGCTTTGGCTACACTCCATCTGGAGACTCTAGTACCTAATCCATCTTCTCACCTTTTCTACCATCTCCTGGAAACTTGCTTTCATTGCCTGTAGCTCCTTTCTCATATTCAAAGTACATTAGTCCAGCCTCTATTTCCATTATCATAGCTTTTTTTTTTTTTTAAACTCTCCTGTTTCTCTTTTTCCTTCATAAGGATTCCTCTGATTTTAATGGGCCCATCTGGATAATCCAGGGTAATCTCCCATCTCAAGAGCCTTAATCATATCTGCAAAGTCTTTTTTTGTCATCTATGGTGAAATATTTACATGTTCTGGGGATGAGGATATGAACAACTCGGCAGGCATTTTGCTAACACAGCACCCAAGACCAATCCCTAGAGTGCTCCTTGGAAGTTGAATAGGGAAGAAGCAGAAAAGGAGGAGGAAGGTCCAGTGAGATAGAAGGAAAACCAGGAGTATGTGTGACAGAAGCCAAAGGCAGACATTTTTACGAAAGAGGGAGTCTAATTGTATCAGATTTGAATTTGGCTGTAAATAATGGAAAAACCTATTACAGTGGTTTAACCAAAGAATGGGTTTATTGTGGTCATAACAATAGGTCTAGAAGAGGCCATCCCTGGCTGGACTCCTAGTGCAAGTTACCTCTGACTTCCTCCTCTGCTGTGTTTAGGGTGGAGCTTCACATTTCCAAGACAGTGGTGGCATCTCTAGGCTTTGATTGTGTCTTTCATTCAGAAGAATGAGAAATGGTAAAGAGCAAAGGTCAAAGGGTAAAAGGTCAGCTAATTGTGGTTCCTTTTCGAAAAACTTCCTCAAAAGCACCTTCCAGTCACTTCTGCCTACATCTCATTGGCCAGGCTACATGGCCACCTCTAGAGGCATGAGAGAAATCTGTGGGCTGGGAAGAGGGAAGAATGAGTATAAGATAGGCAGTTAAAAGCATCTGTTGTTGTAATTGTTAACCATAGAATTTTTGTAAAGAAAAAGGCATCAAGAGGTCTTTCATTCAGGATCACTTCTTCCAAGGAGGTTGTGGCTTTAAAAATGAACTTTACTCCTTTTTAAAAGACTTTGATGATTGGTGGTCTATAATCTCTGTAGAAGCTCTTATAACATCTGATTTATATGACTCATGAAGCTTTTCCCTTCAGTCTCAGAATTTCCTCTCTGAAGCAATTTAATCTCATTTCTTTTTGTTCACTCTTCTGGAGAGAGGGAGTAATACTAGTCAGCATCAATCAATTGTCTGGACCCTTGAAATAGTTTGAATGAGCAATTCTCCAGTGAATTAGTGGAAAAAGGCATTGGGAGATGAAATACAGGTGTAATTCTGTTAGAGCTTATTGAGGATATTAGTGAAATACAAAGTGAGGAAAAGCACACTCGTTTGTATTGGTAAAGAACTCGTATGAATTTTCATACAAATTGGAGGGGGTGTTATATATGGTCTTTATTTATGAGGATGGAACTTTGAATATATAAGATGGAAATGTAATAAATACTTCAAAACATTGCAGAAAGATGATTTCAAGGCAAGAGAAAATTGTTGGTTGTGCTGAAGTGTCACCCTGAGGAGGAGAGAACACAGAGCTTCAGCACTTCTGTGCCTGAATTAACTCAAGCTGCCATGTGTCAGTCTCTTTTGACAGTTGGTATTTTTCTGGGTTGGTGAGTTTTTATCTCCTGTGTGTGCTCACTGGCAGGATGAGGGCTAGTATTGAGCAACCATTATAAGAGAGAAACATTTTAAAATGTCATCTTTTGCTGAATTTTCCTAGTATGCCCTAAAAGGTGGAAACAAATGTCCTTTGAAAGTCATTTTTTTTTACATGCTATTCTGGCCAATCTATCAGGCTAGAAAATTGCTATTCTCTCCTTCCCTCGCCACCAGTGATCCAAGCTTTAATTTTGGAGCTTTTATAAAATGTTATCAAATGGTTCCACAATCCCAGAAATTTCTTCTGCTCAGTATGTGTTACTCTCTCTCATTTCCCAACATACACACACATGCACACACACTGCTGAGTGCTGGTGATGTTAATCTTGACTTGGAACCCTCATGTTAAACACACACACACACACACACACACACAGAGTTCAGGGTAGAGTTGAGTGAAAGTGAACCTCTGCCAGGTAAACTGGCTGTCTCCTGTTAATGAGAATTGCTTACAGTAGATCCTCATTAGAAGGCCAATGAATAGTTGATGTTTTTATTTTTCATTGATTTGATAGCATGAAATAAATGCCTGAGTATTTGGAAATATAAAAGGGCTTTAATCTTTAGTGTTCTACAGATTGATTTTCAAAATTGATATTGTATCTTCATGGCTCAGAGAAGGTGATATTTGAGTTGCTGTGGAAAGATTTTGATAGGAGTCAAGGGAAAAAGAGTACTTCAAGCCAAGGACGCAATTGCACTGTATACACAGAAAATGGCAGATAAACTGGTGAGGCTAGTGCATTTTGGGACATGAAGTTGGAAATATACTTTGGAACCATGTTTCAGAAGGCCTTGGATACCAGACTATGGGTTGAGTTTTATTCTTTAGGCAAGAAGATTTTTGAAGAGGGAAATGATCTGATTTATGAACTGGGAAAATAACTTAAAAAGTAGTAAATGCAATTTTTAGGGTATAGGATTGTCATATGTGTATAGAGTTCTGAAGTTTACATAGATTTGTTTTGTGTTGTCCCCATAGGAAAGACATAAACCTCAGATTAATTCAACTCCTCTGAAAAGTTTTTAAAAGTTAAAATGACAGAAAATGCAATTAAGTAAAGACTAACTTAGAAAACACCAAAAGTTATCTCCCAAAGACAATCATTCTTAAAAATTTGGTGCATTACTTTCCATTCCTTTTGGTACACATATTCATCTTTCCATCTATTCACTCACTTATACAACAAATATTTATAGCTACTATGGTAGACTATATAGATATAAGATAGATAAGACAAACGTAATTCCTGTTCCTTTGGGCCTTATGGTTTAGTTTATTCTTTTTACAAATGTACTATCACATATTAACATCCTGTTTTTTTTGAATTAACATTTTAAATTATCATTATATCATATGCACCTGCTATACCATCATAGATACATCATTTGATAATATTTTACCTTGTGGATACCATGTTTTTTTCCTTACTCTTAGACATTTAGTGGCTCTCAGTGTTTTTGCTATTATACACAACTTTGCAATAAACAATGTACCTTATTTTTTCCTACATTTTAGATTATTTCCCTAGAAAAGATTCCTATAAGAATTGCAGAGTCAGGAGTTCCTGTCGTGGCGCAGTGGTTAACGTATCCAACTAGGAACCATGAGGTTGCGGGTTTGATCCCTGCCCTTGCTCAGTGGGTTGACGATCCGGCGTTGCCGTGAGCTGTGGTGTAGGTCGCAGACGTGGCTCGGATCCCGCGTTGCTGTGTCTCTGGTGTAGGCCAGCAGCTACAGCTCTGATTAGACCCCTAGCCTGGGAACCTCCATATGCTGAGGGAGCGGCCCAAGAAATGGCAAAAAAACAAAAAACAAACAAACAAACAAAAAGAATTGCAGAGTCAAAGGAAGTAAACATTCATAAAGGCTTTTCACGATGGTTATTGCTTAATAAAAACTGCATAAATTTATTCTCTATTTAGCAGTACAAGTCCATTTCACAGCAACCTCACCACATCCATCATTACCATGAAAAATTTAATTTGACTTGGGAAAAGGAGGCCAGTATTCTTACTCATCATTAGAGAGAACTATTAGATGACTCCCGTTGTCAGGGCATATCTTGTGCTGCTGTGAACTCCCTGTGACTGAAGATGTTCAAGTCCAGATGACACAGTCCTGTGATTATCAGTCTAGAATCACTTTAAAGTTCCAATTACTCCTGTGGAATTTTGATTCTCTTCTATGGCAGTGATCCAAAATGATCACTAATGAAAGTTGCTCTTGTATTGACGATGGGGAGATGGTCATTTGACACAACAATGTGGAATATGTATGAAAAAAGAAACTTTAAATAATCCTAATAGGATTTAATTACAAACAAGAAAGAGGCTTGTGAGAGCTGGTGAAGAGAAGTACCACAAGGAGAAATGGAAGCACCTACAATAGCAGAAGGGAAGGAAATCAAATGCTCAGCAGTTCAAAGAGACAGAACAGGTCACTGGGGCTTCTGATACAGTTATGCCACGAGTATTAATTGCTTTGTTAGAAGAGAAACGGCCTAAAAAATATGTGAAGGAGGCTGGGCCCTAGAGGTACTAATGGCAGTGGAAATGGTTGCCATGACAACAGCAAGGAAAAGTCAACCAAAGGAATTACTAATACATATGAGTGTAAATGTGTCTGACATTGAATAATGTGAGCCGGTTCCTTGGCAGATTCCAACACTATTTTTGAACCTGCAAAAAAATATTTCAGCATTTATTGCATGCGGGTTTTATTTTATGGATTTCACAGTAAGGAATAATTAACTTTTTCATAAGAGGTGGGCTTTGATTTTAAAATAACCTTTATTATAAGAATATTAAAGGAACATTAAAGGGTATTTTCCAAAGAAAAAAAGAGAAATTGCTTATCATCCTCCCTGTTAGTACAACAGCTTGTCTTTTCCTTCTCTACATCCAACTGCATTTTTACATATCTGTAATCTTAGTGTTCTGACAGGTTTGCATTCTGATTTTATTATTAAACTTCATGTTTAAAGCATTTTCCACATTTTAAAATCGTCTTTGTAATTAACAATTAAAATTTCTGTGCAATGATTTATCAATTGCATTGTATCATTTACTCAACCATTTACTTGTTGGAAGGAATTTATGTATTATTTACAGGTTTTGTTATAGGCAATGCAGAGGGAATAGGCAGAGTTCAGACTGATGTTAGTGAAACACTGACTCTCAACATTACATAGAGGTGAGTTTGTGTTTGGGCCTTGGTGCATTGCAATACACAAATATCTGCTAGCTGGAAGGTGGGAGGGGTCAGTAATTCTTGATTATCAGGTAGTGCCAACCATTAATAGGATAGGGATGAATGCTTTTCTCATTACGCTACATATTGCTTTATAATGCACATCTGCTCCCATATCCCAGGCTCTGCTGCAATCCCCGTGTTTTTCTGATAGACCATTTCTTACCCCAAATGAACCTGTCAATAATAATTATTATGGTAAAAGTGAAAAAACCCAGCTAACATGATTGAAACATTTCCTCGTAGTCTGCAATGAAGAAAAGTAACTATCACAGGATGACAACTGTCTCTTGCATTCATGGTAAATCAGGTGTTTTTTTCATCCTGGATTGGAAGGGACTCTGGCCTCATGTACTGTACCATTCATCTTGTCTTGCATGCATAATTGTGCTACTGGCTCAGAATGACTGTACCAGTGTTTCAGGTTGTTAATAGAGCTGCTTGCTTCCATGAAAACACCTTCAGAATATGTGTCTTTTCTATTGCGTGATTAGCAAATCAAAGGGAAGCCCCATAAGTCACTATGTGAGGTACTGCTTCAACTTGGGAAATTCAGTGCAAGTTTAATACCCCAGTGATGGATTAATGGCAGATTGAATAGTGGAAACTATTGTCATCCGAAGTATTATTTCGAAGACCATTCGATTGCTGAAGAGTTAATTCAAATTGATTCAAGGATGTTGGTTTTGTGTAATGGGCACTAAAAACAGATGCTGAAGAGTTATAAATTAGCATTTTGTATTCCCATAAATTATCTGGCTGGAAGGAAGAATAGAAGGATTTGAGGAGGTCAAGGAATAAACAAAGAGTTGGGAGAATGGGGTAAACACAGGAAAGCCAAGAAAGAAACAAGATGAGGTAGTTGATCCCAATCGCCAGACCCACTCGCTTAGGAAATTTTTTTGATACTTGAAGTTATTAGCAAACCACCTGGTCAGAGGAGTGTTCTGGGTTTCATCTTTGTTCAGAATTGCCAGGGGCAGCATTTGAGAATCAGACTGAATTTCTGTCACTTAGCAGAAAATGTTCTTGGTTTATTTTCCTCAAATCAGGAAGGGCCAGTAAGGAAGAATTTATTTTCTTGTGATGGATATGTTGGTAATGTCTCTGCCAGGAAGGTAAAATCCGGAGGAAAAGGGCATTTCACTTCTCAATGCAAGAGGTACCCAAGGGGTGAAAAGGGGCTTCAGAGATGTCAGAAGAAAGGGTTGGAGGAAGGAGAGGTTAGAGCAATGGCTTTCAAACTTGAGCCCCAACTCACTGTAATGAACACATTTTATATGGTGATCTAGTGTGGGTGTATAAGCACATACACCAAATGAATGTTTTATAACAATGCTTATACTTACTATCAAGACTGATTACTTTTCATCAGATGCATCGCCACCACCAACCTACCAATAAGGCAACATACATTAGTTCATTTGAGTCCTCCCAATAACCTAAGCAGGTATTATGTTACTGTTTTCTAGATGAAGAAATGGTTTTGAGAGGCAAAATCACTGGCCTTTTTCATGACAGTTTAAGTGGAGGAGCTGAGTGTGTATCTGCGTGCCCAGAGCTGAGCCCTTCTCTGGTGTGCTGAACGGCCTTTCCCCAGGAAGTGCTGAAACGTTGGTCCTAACTTCCTTAACCATTAAAGGAAGGAGAGAAAGATGATCAACTGTAAGAGCAATAATAGCCCAAGAACTGCTCAGAAACACAGGCTTCCAGAATTAACATGGAGGCAGCAGAGCCCTGTGATTCAAGACTTGGGTTCCAGGGGTCAGACAGCCCAGTCTGACTATTGCTGCCCCACACTGACCAGCTCTTGCACTTTGGGCAAGGGAAAACTCTCTAAGCATCGCTTTCCTCATCTAGAAACTGCTGATGTTAACAGCAGTCTCCTTGTAGGTTTATTCTAAACATTGAAAGAGGGAATCCCTAGAAGTATTTAATATGGTTGAGAACAGATTTGGCATTCTGTGAATGTTAGTTTTCACTATGGACATACAGAAGGTACATGAGTGTTTGAGAAACTCTTCATTCAAAGCCAGGACCCTTCAGCTATAACTCAGTAACTCTTTTTTGTTTGTTTACAGCAATCCAAATCCTACTGAGAAGTCAAATGTATTATTTGAGCCAATTAGGGCTAGATGGAAATTCATAAGAAACATTTGCTAATCATGCAAAGAACCCTCAGCAGTTACAGAGATGATGGGGACAAAATTGCCTCTAGGTCATTATTTTCATTATAGCTTCTATAATTCTGACTAAAACCCATCAGGAATTCTCTTGTTGATAGCCCCACTTATATGAATTAGTGGATTCAGTTCAGTTTCCATTACCTAAGTCTCTCAATCACAAAATTATAGATTCCAAAATTTGAAACTTATATTCCAAAATTGAATGAAGTTAGAAAGCTTGGGAGAAACTTAGTATCTCGACTGTGACAAATTGTTAAAAGAACTTGTTCCTAAGATACACTGTTACAACAGCAGAGGGGTGATGTTCTTTGATTTTGATTGTGCTTAAATACTTTATTAAACCAGGCACCTGTGCCAAGCATTAGAGGAACTTGGACAGAATATAGAAGTGAGAATAACACCTTCTCTCTAGTTGAAGCCTCCCAGGTTTATCATATAGTGACAACCCAGTCCACAAGGTATGGGAGTTTTCATCAAAAACTAATAAATAATACTGTCATTGGTCCAAAGGAAACCAAGCTAGTGAGGTAATTCTGTGCATGAAGTTTCAACTTGTTAGCTAAATATTATCAGAAATATTCCCACATCTGCCTCCAGCTATGGGTAAGTTGTATAAACCTTAATGAAAGCTCTGCTTGTTATCTCCTCAAATTCCTGGAACAAATTATTTTGGACTTGAATGACTTCATCCATGAGGACCTCTGGTGGACCTACTATTTGGAATGAATTCAAGGGGACAAGTGCAAAAATTGAATTGACATAAGAAATTTGAATCTTATGTACTTGAGATTTCCAGAACATGCTCTGTACCATATAGATGCCTTTCCTCCAAATACATACTGTGTGGCACTGATCAGCTCTTAAAGAATCAAGATTTTCAATATGGGTGATAATAATGGTTACAATTTTTTGAGAGCTTAGTATGTGCCAAGCTTATGATAAATACTCTACATTCAAAATCTCATTTCCTATTCACTATATTTCTGTAAGTTCTGTTACTGTCTCTAGTTTACAAATGAGAAAACCAAAGCACAGAGAAGTTACCTATTACCCATGGTCATACCACGATGGACTGTCTCATGGTTTTTTTTTTTGTCTTTTTGCTTTTTCTAGGGCCACTCCCATGGCATATGGAGGTTCCCAGGCTGGGGGTCTAATTGGAGCTGTAGCTGCCTGCCTACACCAGAGCCACAGCAATGCCAAATCCGAACCACGTCTGTGACCTACACCACAGCTCACAGCAACGCTGGATCCTTAACCCACTGAGCGAGGGCAAGGATCGAACCCGCAACCTCATGGTTCCTAGTCGGATTCATTAACCACTGAGCCACAACGGCAACTCCAGGACTGTCTCATGTTGACATGCTGTCAACAGTGGTTTGCCTCCTCTTTCTCATCGTTGATTGCCCCCTTAAACCACCTGAAAAATAACCACATACTACAGTGGTTCCTTGTCACCCAAGAGGTTTTCCAAAATATATTTCATTTTGCTTTTTCACTGTCAAATGGATGTCACTAACAATTTTTTGAGGGTGAAAGCCATAGCCTGAATAAGCCATTGGTCCCAGGCCTCCTGTTCTACCAGCTGCAGTTCTTGTTGACATGAGTTTCTGCCCCTGCAAGAACATTTCTGATTCTAGAACCCAGAGGCCACTGAGTCCTACAACAGCAGATAGCCTAGGTGCACAGTAGTGCCTCAGTGACCTCTATGCCCACCAGGATTGTACCCGAAGTGGCTTGCATCTCCTTTCTTTTAAGACCCAGGCAGGAAACGTGCCTTTGTGAATCCTTCCATGACCTCTCCATGTCTTCCGAGCCGAGGTAGCAGGATGTACCTCAACAGGCGTGTTCTGGGCAACTGTCTGTAATATCTGGATCCTGGGGCACCTGGCGGGGGAGGGTATCAACAGAAGTGGACTTAGTGATTAGGGAGGACCTTGCAAACTGTTCTAGGAGGTCAGGATTTTATCTGGAGGGCAAGAGGGAACCACTGATGGGTTTTAAACAGGAATCAACAGAGGCATATTTCCACTGAGGAAGGTCATTAAGGGAAGATAGAGTAGTGGGGAAGGAGGCAGGACAGGAGGCAGGGAGATAAGCTAGGTTGCTATTGCCATAAAGTAGTAGTTTTCAACCTAGTAGACAATGGAACACCCCAGACAGCTTGTGACAGCACAGACTCCTGGAGCCCACCTCAGAGTGCAGAGGAGAGTGGGTCTGGGATGGGGGGCTGAGAATTTGCACTTCCAGACAGTTCTCAGCTTATGCTGATGTTACTGGTCTGGGAGCCCTACTTTGAGAAACTAGAGAACTCCTGCTATAGAGGAATAATGATGATTTGAATCAAGGCTGTGACAGAGAGGTTACGGATGAGGGGACATATCTGGGAAATATTTAAGAGGTAGAACTTGGCTGTGTTGGGGATGAGGTGGAAGAGGGTGAGGAAGAGGGGGGTTTTGAGCTGGGTGAGGTGGGTGGTGGAGGGCAAAGGCCTCACCCAGGTGCTGGGGCCTCAGGAAAAGCAGAATCCTCACAAGTGCAGTCCTCTCAGGGTTAATGCCTTTTGCTTTACCTCACACTGAGGGTTTCCTTTTAGAGATGACTCCATTTTTCCACTCCAGCGATTTCTACCTTTCTAAGGATTATGGAGGTATTTTATGAGGGCCTTTCAATAAATTAAGTGGCTTGTGTGGATGGTTTTATGTTACAGAGTAGGAATGCGTAAGGGAGAGGAATTCCAGGGACGATGAACGAGACTGTCAGAGGGGATGTGTTTGGGGCTACATCACATTCTTTGCTCCTTGTCCCCTGCAGCCCTGTGATTACAGCTGCAGTAGGAAATCCCTGCAAACGGATTCTCCTGATCAGCAACAATGACGAATATTATCTCGCAGCAACCACGAAAGTTGTTCACCATTGAAAAAAATGATTAACAACAATATATGGTTCAAATGTGGCGTAAGGGAAATAGTGCTTTAAAGCCGACTCGTAAGTGGGAATCGAAGTCAGCAGCAGGATTGCAGATTTCTCTGCTTGCAACCAAGCCGGAAAGAAAAAACTCCCGCGTTCATGATGGCTTTGAGAAAAGAACATAAATCCACTGCCTGGTAAACTCTCAGGTAAGGGATTGGTCAGCAGACGCAGAAGCTTTTTTTGCCCGGTCAATTCCACCGGAGGCAAGACCGTGACCGCAAACGAGAAAGGATACGCTTGTGAAAGATGCTTGTTGGCCAAGCCGGTCATAATTCATGCTCCAGCGACACTATGCCTGGAGGAAGGGGAATGAAACATTTATGAAAATGGCTCTTTCTCAGCCGCACATCATGTTCGTCAAAGGGAAGAAGGCAAAAAAGCAGGAATAATTTCCCGAGAAACACCAGGCTGGTAGTGATTTGTTTCTTTGTATCTTTAGGACTAGATTTCATGTCTGAGGTTTTGGACATGAACCGAACCCACTGAGTGCTTCATATCCTTGATTTCATTGTTTCACTGCATCTCAAAACATCCTCCTGAACTACCCAGGAGGGCAGAAGAGAGTGAACTTGATCTGCAGAGAGTTGAGGTGTAGTCTGAAGCATCCCCATCCGAAGCGAGAAATTTTCTTGCCATGTCACTTTTAACCCTAAAAAAGAAAAAAAAAAAAAGAAAAGAGAAAAAAAAGAAAAAAGAAAAAAAAAAGCATGCACAGTTTGCATTCTATCCCATGATATCCCCACACAGTAACAATCATCTTACTCTCCCATTGGAAGCCCAAAATTGAAGACACTCTCCCCAGGTGACACTAAGGCAATTTAACATTCTGTCATTTTTCCTGCCACTCATTAGGCATTGAGAGGCCTTCTCTGAGACTCATGGTAATTTGATCCAAGGAGAAGGGCATAGTAGTTCACAACAAGTAGAATCCAACTTTGGTCAGAAAATAACGAGGTCTCTTTTGGGTAAGAGCAGTGGTTTAATCAGCAGTGGCCCTGTGGTGACGCAGGTTTGCTGACATTGTTTTCCTCAAAGAGTTTTAACAGCACTCAAACTTTCTGGTATTAACTGAGGGTGTGTGTGGAAACAACACTGCGTTTTGCGTTTGTAAATGAAGTGCTGTCATGGATGAGCCTTGTGTGCGGAAAGCCACTTCACCTTGCTCTCCTCACCCATAAAATGAGAAGCTTAAACTTAGTGGTCTCTGAAATCAACCCCAGCTACTGAATCCTTGTTTTCAGAATAGAGAACAAGGCTAACTGTCCAGAGGCATCCACTGTACAATACTTGGGGAAGACAGTTGTGGCAAAAAAAAAAAAAGCAGGCTCAAGAGTCTGAATTTGAATTGTATTTTCTTCTCTCTTGAATGATGTAACAGAGGTATAGGGCTTGAATAATATTTATTTTTCAGACAAATATTTTTAAAATTGAAGTATAGTTGAGGTACAATGTTGCACTGGTTTCTGGTGTCCAGAAAGTGATTCAGATACACACACACATATTCTTTTTTCTTATAGGTTATTATAAGATACTGAATATAGTTCCTTGTGCTCTACAGTAGGACACTGCTGTTTATCTATTTTATTTATACTAATGTGTATATGTTAAACCCAAGCTCCTAATTTATCCTTCCTCACTCCTTTCCCCTTTGGTAACCATCAATTTGTTCTTTATGTCTGTGAATCTGTTTTTGTTTTTCAAACACATATTTTTATTTATTTTTGATTGAGAAACTACATTTTTTTTTTCATTTGTTTAAAATTTTATTGAAATAGAGTTGATGTTCAATGTTGTGATAATTTCTCCTGCACTACAGAGTGATTCAATTTTACACGTATACATATCCATTCTTTTTTAGATTCTTTTCCCATATAGGTTATCACAGCATATTGGGTAGAGTTTTTGATGGTATGCAGCAGGTTCCTGTTGCTCATCCATTCCATATACAACAGTGTGCATATGCCAATCCCAAGCCCCTAATCCATCCTCCTCCCTCCTTCACCCCATTTGGTAATAAGTTTGTGTTTGAAGTCTGTGAATCTGTTTATGTTTCAAACAAATTTAAAAAAAAATTTAAATGAAAGTATAGTTGATTTACAATGTTGTGGCAATTTCTGTTGTATAGCAAAGTGAGCCGGTCATACATCTATACATATTCCTTTTCTTGTATTATTTTCCCTCATGGTCTATTCCAAGAGAATGGATATGGTTCCCTGTTTTATACAGTAGGACCTCATTGCTTATCCACTTTAAATGTAATAGTTTGCATCTACTAACCACAAACTCCCAGTCCATCCCACTCCCTCCCTCTTCCTCCTTGGCAACCTTAAGTCTATTCTCTATGTCTGTGAATCTGTTTCTGTTTTGTAGATAGGTTCATCTGTGCCATAGTTGAGATTCCACTTATGTGATATCATATGTTTGCCTTTCTCTTCCTGACTTACTTAGTATGAAAATCTCTGATTGTGTCCATGTTGCTGCAAATGGGATTATTTAACTCTTTTTTACAGCTAAGTAGTATTCCACTGTGTGTGTGTGTGTGTGTGTGTGTGTGTGTATACACCATGTCTTCTTAATCCATCTGTCCGATGAACATTTAGGTTGTTTCCATGTCTTGGCTATTGTGAATAGTGCTGCAATGAACATACGGGTGAATTTATTTTATTTTATTTTATTTTATTTTTGTCTTTTTGCTATTTCTTTGGACCGCTCCTGCGGCATATGGAGGTTCCCAGGCTAGGGGTCGAATCGGAGCTGTAGCTGCCGGCCTACACCAGAGCCACAGCAACGCAGGATCCAAGCTGCGTCTGCAACCTACACCACAGCTCACAGCAAAGCCAGATCGTTAACCCACTGAGCAAGGTCAGGGATCGAACCCGCAACCTCATGGTTCCTAGTCGGATTCGTTAACCACTGCGCCACGACGGGAACTCCTATTTTTTTTGAATTATAGTTTTCTCTTGGTTATATGCCCAGAAGTGAGATTGCTGGATCATACAGTAGTTTTACATTTAATTTTCTGAGAAACTGTTGAACAAATATTTTTAAATGAACATTCAGTTGGTGCCAGGTATTCTTCTAAGTTCTTTTCAAATACTCATTGAACTTTCATGTTCTTACCATGAGGTGGGGGCTATTACTATCCCACTTTTCAGATGAGAAAACTGAAGCATGGAGAGTTTAACTGACTTGTCCAAAGTTACAACTAGTCAGGGCAGTGCCAGGTTTTGAAGCTGAGAAGTCTGTCTCCAAATACAAGTTCCCACTGCCACACTGTGCTAACTCTCCAGGTAAAAATAGCGATTATATATTCTTCCCTTAGGTTGTGCAGCAAATTGTGCCCCATGGTATTTACGCTCAGGGCATGAAGACAAGTAAGATTTGGCCCTTCCCTTCTTGGAGCACACAATTCAGTGGAGTAGGGAGGTACATAAACAGCCAAAAACAGAAAGAGCGCTTTCAGAGGCATGAAGAAGATCTTCAGGAGGCAGAGGAGGGAGTGATTCTTTCTGGTTGAGGGGAGATGGGGGGCAAGTGAAGCATGCAAGGAAGGCTTTGAAGGAGATGTGGGCTAAGAATGATAGGATGCTGATAAATTTATCAGGGAGAGATGGGGAGCATGGGTGAGTCCAGATGGGAATTCCTGCCAGAGGGAGCAGAGTTCCTGGAATGTAGTAAGTGTAGGAAGGAAGTAAGAGGGTTCAAAGTTCGAGGATTACCACCCAAGTTGAACATTGCCTAGAACTGGGAGTTAACATTTCTGTATTATTTAAACTTTTTACATTGAGCATGCACTTCTTTTACAAAATAAAAAATAAAGCCAATAGGAGTTCCTGTCATGGCTCAGTGGTTAACGAATCTGACTAGGAACTATGAGGTTGCGGGTTCCATCCCTGGCCTTGCTCTGTGGGTTAAGGATCTGGCGTTGTCGTGAGCTGTAGTGTAGGTTGCAGACGCGGCTTGGATCCCGAGTTGCTGTGGCTCTGGCATAAGCCAGTGGCTACAGCTCCGATTTGACCCCTAGCCTGGGAACCTCCATATATCAAAGGAGCAGCCCAAGAAAATGGCAAAAAGACCAAAAAAAAAAAAATCCAATAAAGTCAGTTTTTGTTTGTTTGTTTGTTTGTTTTAATGGCACATGGATGTTCCTGGGCCAGGGAGCAAATCTCAGCCACAGCTGGGACCTATGCTTCAGCTGGGCAATAACAGATCCTTTAACCCACTGCACCAGACTGAGATCAAACCCTTGCCTCCGCAGTGACCTGAACCATTGCCGTCAGGTTCTTTACCCACTGTACCACAGTGGGAACTCCTAAAGCCATGTTATTTTAACCCACAATTGTTCGCTTTTTAAAATGTCAACTTTTCTCTGTTCTTTTAAAGCAATCAAAGCCCTATTATATATTTGACTTTCTTAAAATATGAGCTTTGAAGTCAAATCCAAGCTGCCACTTACTGATTGTATTTCCCTGCCTTTTCTGGCCTTCAGTTTACTTTCCTATAAATTGAGAATGTGCATAACTATTCTGCTGGCTTGATGGAAAAAATGAGTGAGACAATGAACATAAAATATAAAATATCTACCACAGCTTGACAGAGATCAATAAATATCATTTCCCATTCCCTCACCTTATAAAATAGATATCCCACCTATGCTGGGTCAAATCTCAGATAACTTAAGCAATTGAAGAGTGCTAAGAGCACAGCTTCATGGCCACAGATGAATTCATCCTTGTGGCTGCTCAGCTCCTGTGGTATCAGGATGGACAGTCAGCAGGTACTTGAGATGAAGGTATCTTGGGCAGACTCTAATTAGCCCTCTCAGCTTGGTAGAGCTCCGGGTGAAATCCTGACGGACAGCCAGGAGCACTTCTCCCAGCATGTGGGAGCCTCTCCAGAACCCCATTCAAACAGTGATATAACGACAAAAGTCAGGGCACAGTATGACCATCTCATCTGCTCTGTCAGATGCCTATGCTTGTCTCTTAGCTTTCCCCCTCACAGCAACCCAGGAATGCCCCGGGTTTCTGTGCTTATTGACTCAACTTCTATTGTCTTTTCACAAGGCTGCATTGCACAAAGATGCATTTGTTTTCCTATTTGTGATTTTCCACCAATTTTCTTTTTCTTTTCTTTTTTTTCTTTTTGCCATTTCTTGGGCCGATTCCGCCACATATGGAGGTTCCCAGACTAGGGGTTGAATCAGAGCTGTAGCCACCGTCCTATACCAGAGCCATAGCAACGCGGGATCTGAGCTGCGTCTGTGACCTACTCCACAGCTCACAGCAACACCGGATCCTTAACCCACCGAGCAAGGCCAGGGATGGAACCCGCAACCTCACGGTTCCTAGTCAGATTCGTTAACCACTGAGCCACGACGGGAACTCCTCTGCCCATTTTCTTTACCATTATTTTCCAATACACTTTTAGGAAAGATCGATATGGTCCAAGCCCTCCTCAGGGAGACTATTGTGTAGCCTCCTCCTGCCATCCTCCTTTTTCCCATAGGCTGATTTCCTTCCTGCAGCCTGAGTTATCCTTAAGAAAGCCTCACCCTGCTTAAAGCACTCCAGTGGCTGTCCATGAACTAGAAGAACATGTGAACACTCCACCCTGCCTTACAGGGCTCTGCCTGAGTGCCTTTAGCATTATCATTTGACGAGCTGGAGATGGACAGTGGCTGATTTCTTTTTTAACCCTGTGCAATAATAAAATACAAAAGTGATTTTGTTCCCAGACTAAAGATGGTTTTATGAAGGAGCACATTTCTCTTGAAGAGTCTATTGTTACGCTAGACAAGCAGAAAGAAGCTCTAGGCTTAGAAAGAACATATACACACATTTCTTTGACATAAAATTACTTGTGAGGTCCTGTTAGGATAGCCTTATAGAAGATCAATGTTTAGAATATATCACCAAAGTGTGGGTTGTGACTGCAGTAAGATGTGTGTTTATGAAGCCAGAGGCAGAGGGCTTTTTAGATTGCCCAAAGAACAACCAAGAACAAAAAAACCGCTTTGTGCTTTAGCTGGTATGTAGTGAAGTGTGATCTTTTAACAGTGAAATATTCATTGAGCTCTCACTGTATAAATTGTAGGGAAATCGATCCTATGGGCAGTGGAAGGGAGTGTTTCTGGAAGATGGAACAGATACTTTCCTGAAGGCATTTATAATTAAGGAGAGAAACCATAGGTGCACTATAAGCAGTTTGAGAACAACTATGAAGAAGGGACTCTAGAGATTTCAGGGCAAGTAGCACAGATTTAGTGTGTATGTGTTGAGGGGTGAAGTAGGTGGGAGGGATGGTTGGCTGCTGGGGAAAAATTCTCATGAGAGGCAAATTTTAATTTTGAGCAGGTACTTACATGATTCAGATTGCTGTCAATGATAGGGAGGTCATCTGAGAAGGTGGTAATGGCTTGAGCAGAAATCGTGAGAAAGAGCCTAGGGAGATTATGTATAGGAGAAAGTTCAGAAAGACAGAAGCTGGGGAGTGGGGCGGTTATGTTTGCAAAGAAAGTTGTACTTTCATAAACTACTGTCAGATATTTAGATAAGAATAAGCACTATGGAAACAAATTGAAATGTACAGGAACTATATTGGTACTCATAAACAAGAGGATTGCTTTGGGCTTTGAGTATTTTGAAATATAATTTCTGGGAAGGAGATTCTGAGTTGCCTTGCTGAAGTGTTCATTCCTCTGGCATCTGTTGAGTACTGTGTCCCAGGCATCAGGTTAGGTGCTCCGCCCTAAAATATCACATCAACACAAACCTGTTTTTGGAGCAAGGGATGGTGCAAAAGACAAGCAAGTACTTCTACTCCCTACCATTGGTAGTAATGCATTCATCCTGAGCATAACATGGTGCCTGTGTGAATAAGGAAGAAAGATATTTTTAGAGAGCATCCCTCCCCATTTGGAAATATGGGGACAACACCTGTTAAATCTGGCACAATATGATCATTGCTCCCAGCAGACATGCACATGAACAACTGACTCAGCGATGCGGGGCGATTTCAAAACCGACAACAATTTCTGAGCATAGGGTTTCAGCTCTGAGTGCCTGTGGTAACCCTATGCTAATTCCTTCAATATTTTTAGTAACCTGTAGTTGCAAGTACAAAACTGTTAATAGCAAGAGCATGAAGGACGGATTTTATAACCCCTGGAAACTAGTGCACTTCAGTTATTGAAGAATCAAGTAAAAAATTTTAAGAGAATATTCTTTCTCAGGCTACACTTAATTAGGCTGTAATATTTTCACCAAATGACTTGGAAGAAGTAAAACACATTTTTTTGGCCCATTGTAGTTAGCTCATTAATGAATGATCTTCATCATTTACTAGTATGAGCTGTTAATTTACAACCCAGATCACATTCTGCCCTCTCAGCATTCTTTTTATTGAACTTGATATCTTTTCCAAGAAAATTATCTAGGGAACATACTCACACATGGAAAGGAATACTTAGCGTGGGTATTAGCTATTTTATTTTTCCTCAAATTCCTTAATTCAAGCAGAAAATTATAAAAAGCCCATATAAATAAAGATAATTACACCAGCAACTATGAGTGACACCGGGTCTTCCCTTTCACCTTGAATGACATGTTCTGAATGATCATTCCTTCAGATTAGAGGAAGTGTTTGGTCTTGTGACAAAACTCATCCCTCTTGTTAACCTCAAACTAAGGCATGTGGCTGTTTGTAGCAATGTATCCTCATTTGACCTCTGTGATTTCCCAGGTTAGCATATCTACAACCTGTGTGGAATAGGCTCAGGTGTATGAGAAAGGATGGAAGATCCACGTGCAGCACATATTTCACTGGCTTTCATAGACCTCCTGGCTGGGTCTAATAGAAAACTGTATCTTTAAAATAGTGTTTGGTTAGTAGCATCTGACATACCCTTCCCCAACTTTGCATGAAAATGCCTATGAGGGCAGAAAGAAAATCCTAAAACTACATTATCCCACCTATGAAGATTAAAGAGAAAAAGCTTGTTAACAGAGGCTGGATTAAGAAATACCTCCCATGTTCCCTTCCTGGCACACCCATGTCTTACCTTATGAAACAGATCCAGGGAGTTCCTGTCATGGCACAGCGGAAACAAATCCGACTAGGAACCATGCGGTTTTGATCCCTGGCCTGGATCAGTGGGTTAAGGATCCCAGGTGGCCGTGAGCTGTGGTGTAGGCCGTAGACATGGCTTGGATCTGGCATGGCTGTGGAGGTGGTGTATTCTGGCAGCTGTAGGTCCGATTTGACCCCTAGCCTGGGAACCTCCATATGCCACGGGCGCGGCCCTAAAACAAAACAAAAAGAAAAAAACAACAACAAAAAGAAACAGATCCTATTTGGAAAAAAAAAAAGGATATAGAAAAATACTATGATTCCTCCTACTTACCATCTCCCTTGTCTTAGGGACCTGGCGTTTGATCTTTTCTTCAGAATCGATGATTTTTAAGATGGCAAAAGTGTAAAATTCTACCTCCCTACCTTTTTATAGTCATTTACACAAAAGGTTACTAGAAAACAATAGAGTTGGAGGAAGGCAGTGGGTGTTAGCAGGGGCATATAAAAAGAAATCCACACTTAACCATAGACCCACGAAGGGTTTGAATGAAGGGAAACTAAATTCTTGTATTTAGCACCTCCCCCACCCACCAAAAAAAAAAAAAAAAAAGAAGGAAGAAAAAAAGAAAACCCACTGATCTGAGAGCTTTTCCCTCTGTCATTAAATGTCAGAAGGCAATGGAAGGACATGTAGAGAGTTTTGAGGGAAAGAGGTTGTGACCAGGAAATCTCTACCCAAATAATAGCATCATCTTACATATGGTAGAGTCAATAGAAAAAAACAAAACAAAACTCATGTTATCAAGGACTCAGAAAATATTCTACTTCTTAACTAATATTTGAAGGCAGATTCTAAACAACACATAGATGAAGCAAAAATAGGGAATTTTCAGTGATAAATAGAAAATACAAATGGTTGGCCAATGAGACTATAAAACCATAAAGAACAAGATTGAGCCCACTTTTCTTCTTTTTTTTTTTTTGGTCTTTTTTTTTGGTCTTTTCAGGGCTGCACCTGTGGCATATGGAGGTTCCCAGGCTAGGAGTCTAATTGGACCTACAGTGGCCAGCCTATGCCAGAGCCACAGCAACGCCAGATCTGAGGTGCATCTGCGAACTACACCACAGGTCATGGCAACACTGGATCCTTAACCCACTTAGCGAGACCAGGGATTTAGCCAGTAACCTCATGGTTCCTGTTGGATTCATTTCCACTGTGCTATGACGGGAACCCCGGGCGCACTTTGTTTTAACACCCACAGACTGATAAGAACATAGGCAAACCACTTTCACAGCAACTCCACTTAGACTTCCAAATAAGACCATTGATTATTCCATTAACTTCCTAAGTTATACATTCTGTCCAATTCCTGCCTGGAGCACACTTACTTCCATTCTGAAACTCTGTGAATAATAACCAGCATCTAAAACCCTGAAAGTTGCCCAGGTATCCTCTTCCTGGTTTTTGGAGACCCTGTGGAGACTTCCTCAAGGTGGCACTCTTTTGCTCAGCAAGTTTAATAAAACCCAGCTTTCTATGATCTATAGGCTTCCCCGGTGTCTTTGTGGGGATATGAAAAGCTTGGTAGTGAGTGCTGGAATATACTGAGCACAGAAAATCAGATTATAAAAGTGAATGCAAATATCAAGAGTTTTCATGAAAACAAACATAATTAAGAAGTGTAACATGAAATATAAAATGGAAAATTAGATGATTAGAATAGTATAGTGGTTTTAAAAACTATGCTAAATATTTTTTTTAAAATATGGTGCACTCTATATATAGTTATTCATTTTGATTTTTATAGCTAGAGAAATGTCAGTTTAAAATATTTTGAAATGTAAATGTAATTAATGGAATTATAAGAGTAGATCTTCTAAAACACACATGAAAATCTAGTAAAGCCACATGCCGGTGATAATAGTGAATAAAAATGGGTAAAACTAGGAGTTCCTCTCGTGGTGCAGAGGAATTGAATCTGGCTAGGAACCATGACGTTGCAGGTTTGATCCCTGGCCTTGCTCAATGGGCTAAGGATCCGGTGTTGCTGTAAGCTGTGGTGTAGTTCTCAGATGCAGCTTGGATCTGGTGATGCTGTGGCTCTGGCGTAGGCTGGCAGCTACAGCTCCAATTGGACCCCCTAGCCTGGGGACCTCCATATGCTGTGGGAGTGGCCCTAGAAAAGTCAAAAAGACAAAAAAAAAAAAAAAAGGGTAAAAGTAGCTATCAATAGGTAAATGTATAAGAAAGAATATATATATATTCCATATATGTATATAGTGGAATACTATTCAGCCATAAAGAAGAATGAAAAATTTGCCATATGCAACAACATAGATGGACCTGGAGGGTATTATGATTAGTGAAATATGTCAGAGAAAGACAAAGACAGTATGTTATCACTTATATGTGGAATCTAAAAAATGAAACAAAGGAATGAACATAACAATAACAAAAATCAATTAGAAGACTAGGTCTCTAAGATTACATACTAAAACATAATCTAGTTTCTTGTCTTTTTTTTTTTGTTTGTTTCTTGTCTTTCTAAACTGACACACTCAATTTAAAAACTGGCTTACTAAATGTGAAAAAGAAAAATAGGCAAAAATATGCTGTAGATAAAAATAGTTTGTAATCAGATAATTTAAGTATTTGATGAAAAAAGGTAATTTTATTGATAAAAATATTTTTATGATAAAGTTTTAACCATCATAATATTTTATGTGCTAGCTAGAAATGGTTAAAGCAACAGTGAAATTTGATTTTCCCCATTAGATTGACGAAGAATTAAAAGATGCTTAGAGCTTAGTGTTAATACCCAGTGATATGGCTATGAATAGATAGGAATTCTCAATATTTATGTGACAGTAGAACTTGGCATCAACTTTCTCAAAATTGTTTGGCAATAGCTATAAAAAGCCTGAAATCTATGTATATTGACCCATAAATTCCACATCTAACGAGTTCCTTCAAAGTCAAGTAATTGGAGAACTTAGCAGAGATGAACATAAAGGATATATATTGCAAAGTTATATATGGTAGTGAAAAATGAGTAGTCATCTCTTTAACATAGGGGACTGGTTAAATAAAGCACAGAATGTTTGTATAATGAAATATAATGTTGTCATTTACAACAGTGGTATTGAATGCATGTCTTAGACAAACAGTGGGTAATAGAACCAGGACTTAATTTCTTAGAAACTGCACCCAGAAAAATGCAGTTTTTTCTTTGTTTTTTTTTTTTTTTGGAAAGAAGCACAATGTAATATTAAGTGAATATGTTTCATGCAGTATAAAATAGGTAATCCAGTGGTGTGTGTGTACACATAGAAAAGAAGGGAAGGGTATACACTAAAAAGCAGGTTATCTCTGGATAGGGAGAGTAGGGTGGTTTTCATTTTCTTCTATAAGCTTTTTATATTACATGATTTTTTTTAACATAATGAGAATATTTTACTTTAATAATCCATAAGACTACAAAATTATTTCAAGCTTTTTCTGAATGTCATGAAAGGGAGATGTGAAAACACATGTAGACACACCAAATTCTTGAATAAGTTAGGTTGAGTGATATCAATTATTTTCCAAATATTGAGGAAAACTTTACAAAATAGTGATAACTTCAGGAGAGTGTTTTCCAATGAAATATTAATATGTATTAAAAATCAGAACATAGAAAAAAAAAGAATGCTAATAAGAGACATATCAATGGACTAGAAGGAAGAATCCTGAAACAGACTCATGTGATAAAGGTCACATTTAAAATCAGTGGGGAGGAGTTCCCACAGTGGCACAGCAGAAACAAATCTGACTAGGAACCAGGAGGTTGCGGGTTTGATCGCTGGCCTCTCTCAGTGAGTTAAGGATTTGGCGTTGCCATGAGCTGTGGTGTGGGCCGGCAGCTGTAGTTCTGATTGGACCCCTAGCCTGGGAACCTCCATATGACGAGCGTGTGGCCCTAAAAAGCAAAAAACCAAAAAAAATCAATGGGGAAAGTGGGAAAAGAAGGAGTGTATCATAAATCATGTCAGACAGCCAGACTAAACAATTTGGGAGAAAGTTACCTCATACCACAATCAAAAGAAATTCCACCGAAATCAGCGATATAAATGCTTAAAATGAACTGAAATAAGTAGGTTATAGAACAAGTAAATAAATGGAAAAGAACTGAGGTACATATACGAGACTATACCTTGTATCACCTGAAGGCATGAAGTCTAAGCATGACACCATAGGCAGAAACCATAAAACATAAGATGGACAGATTTGGTACATAAAGAGTAAAGGTTCTCTATGTCAGAAACACCATAGATAAAAATAAAAGACAGATACATGACTGCTTTTATAGTCGGTGTTTTCTTTTTTACAGTAAGAATGCTACCTGGTGGTTTGTAAGAGGATCAAAAGTACATGTGATGACCTGGAGGTAGAGCATGGAGGTTAAGAGGATTTTGGTGCCAGACAACCTCTGTTCTATTCCTGGATTACTTCTTATGTGACACTGGACAATTTAACCTAATGCCCCTGTGTCTCAGTTCCCTGATCTTTGTAATGAGGATAGGACCAATCCTAAAGTTGTAAGGATTAAATGTGTTACTGTATGCATGGCTTTTAGATAATGCTTATTCTATAGTTCCCTAAGACCTTCCTAGTTTCAACATGATACAGTTCTGTGGAGGACTAGACAGTGAATGGGAGATAGGAGCAAACTGCTCTTTTCCCAGTAGAGTATTTGACTTCAGAAGAGGGTAACAGATTCTAACAAACTGTGCTTTCAGCTCAAGGTATAGAAGCTTGTAGATCTGGGCACTGGTCAAATACAGCCAAGCTGATAGGGCTGAAAGTACATCACTGATGCAGAAGATGAAACAGAACAAGAAACAGGATCTCCCTTTTATTACCTACATAAGCAAACCAGATGTATAAAATAGCATGAATTGTATGGAGATAGGAGGGAGTAGGTGAGGAGAAAAGTTCTCTGTTTGTTCTCACACATGGAAAGTAAATGCATTACTAATTTCCTCCAATTTTCTTCCTTACATGAAAGCTGAAGTTCTGGATATATCTGCAACAAATGATTCCTTTTCTCAACTTAGTCTTTTATTTCCCGTTTGACTCTGTGGCAACCTTGAAGACTGCTTCATTGTTTCTCCATGGTTGCCCACATGATACACACTTAGCAGAGATGTGATGAAAATAGTAGATGAGCTGAGGAGAGGGCCAGTAATTGTAAATCTGCCTCATAGCCACATGATATTTGCACCAGGGACAAGAGAAGAGAAGTAGCAATTAACTGAAATACAGCTGTTTTGAAGTTGATTGGGAAGAAACATGACCAAAATACATACTGGGTTTGGAGGCTCCCACTTTTTTCTTTTAAAATTCTTGTATTCTTAGTACAAAAGCAACATATGATAATTGTAGAGAAAAAAGGGAATATAGACAAGAAAAATATTACCTATAATCTCAACTCCCAATCTTGTAGAGGATTAAAGAATGAATGTGTACAAAGAACAAACAAACTGCTCTTTTAAGAGTAGAATGTTTTGATGTATATCCCTCTGATCTTTTACTTCATTTTTTCCCCCCAAAATGTAGTCAAATGATATTTGGTGTTTTATACTTTTCACTTAATATATCACAAATATAAAACAATAGAATTGCCAAACATTTATGAACCGAATTTTAATAGCCACATAAAATTCTTTTATAAAATCTGTTATAAATATCATCATTTACTTTACCTATTTCCTGATTTTGAATGTTCAGATTACCTCTGTCCTGTGGCTATTGTTGTACAGAAATCTTTGTGCACATCAGTTATTTCCTTAGCATAAGTTCTTAGAAATTTAATTGCTGCTTTAAGCTTTGTGTATATTTCTTTTTTTGTTTGTTTTTTCATCTTTTCAGGGCCGAACCAGTGGCATATGGAGGTTCCCAGGCTAGGGGTCTAATTGGAGCTGTAGCCACCGGCCTATGCCACAGTCACAGCAATGCCAGATCCAAGCCGCGTCTGTGACCTACACCACAGCCCACGGCAATGCTGGATCCTTAACCCACTGAGCGAGGCCAGGGATCGAACCCGCAACCCCATGGTTCCTAGTCAGAATCATTTCTGCTACGCCACGTTGGGGACTCCAGGTTTGTGTATATTTCAAGGAACATGATACTTTGCCAAATTCCTCAGAAGAAAAGTACTCTCAGTTTATGATTTACATTTATACACCAACTTGTACAAGAATGCCTGATTCTCGGAGTTCCTGTAGTGATGCAGCAGAAACAAATCTGACTAGGAACCATGAGGTCGAGGGTTCAAACCCTGGTCTGGCTCCGTGGGTTAAGGATCCGGTGTTGCAGTGAGCTGTGATGTAGGTCGCAGACCTGGCTAGGATTTGGCATTGCTGTGGATGTGGTGTAGACTGGCAGCCACAGCTCCAATTTAGACCCTTAGCCTGGGAAAGTCTATATGCCGCGAGTGCGGCCCTAAAAAGAAAAAAAAAAAAAAGAGGCTGATTTTTCTTATCTTTGACAATTATAGGCGTTGCAATTATTTTTTATCTTTCCATTCAGATTGGACTAACCTTGCCCTCACAAAGATTTAGCAGTGCTGGAAGGGCTGATTAAACATGTGAAAAAAGGGGGTGTCCCTGCTATGCAGCAGAAACGAATCTGACTAGCATCCAGGAGGACACTGTCCTTGCTCAGTGGGTTGGGGATTCAGTGTTACCATGAGCTGTGGTGCAGTTCTCAGACTTGGCTTGGAGCTGGTGTTGCTATGACTATGGCGTAGTAGGCTGGCAGCTGCACCTCCGATTTGACCCCTAGCCTGGGAACTTCCATATGCCATGGGTGTAGCCCTAAAATAAATAAGAAAAAAAAAAGACAAAAAAAAAGTATTAAGGACACAAAAAGAGGTTCAACATCATGAGTTATTAGGAACATGCAAATTTAAATCACACTGAGAAGATACCTCAAACTTACTAAAATAGCTAAAATTACAAAGACTACATACACCAAATGCTGGTGAGGATGTGAGGCAACAGGAATTCTCATATTTTGCTTGTGGGTACAGAAAATGTATAATCATTCTAGAAGAGGTTTTGGCGATTTATTAAAAAGTTTCAATCTTTATCTACCCGGACATGTCATTCTACTCCTAGGTATTTCTCTGAGGAGATATGAAAACATCTATCCAATTTATCCAAAAAAAGATGTGCTTGTGAATGTTCACGGAAGCTTTAATAAGATCTCCAAAGTGGAAACAACTCAAGTGTCCATCAACAGGAGAATGGATAAACAAACTCTTTATACAATGAAATACAGCTTAGCTCTGACATGGAAAAAAAAAATCTCAGAAACATTGTATTTGAGTGAAAGAAAACAGACACAGAAGAGTTTCTATTTTATGAGTCCATTAATATGAAGTTCAGTGATGGACAAAACTAAAGAATGTGATAGAAATCAGAACAGTGATTGTCAGTGAGGTCTGCTAATTGATGGCAAAAAGCCACGTGAAAACTCTTTGGAATGATGGAAATATCCTGCATCTCAATAGGTTTTTGTCTATATAGGTATACACATTCGTCAAAGCTCATAGAATTGTATGTTTAAGATCTGTGTTCTTCTCTGTATGTGAATTTTACCTCAATAAAAATATGTTTCAGATATATTAAAGATTTCAAAGTAGTAATATGAAATAATGAAATTTAGGAACATATTTTTATAACCTTGGGTGGGATGAACTTCTAAGCAAGACAAGAAACCCAGTTGCAATAAGAGATTGATATATTAAACTTCAAAAAACTTAAAAATGTTTATGTTTAAACATAACATAGATGAAAACAAAAGAAAAAGAGATGAAAAGGAAATGAAGATTTCAACATCTGCAATGGGTAAAATTCAACAACTCTGATAAACAATAACTTCCTATAAATGGGTAAGAATAAGGTGCATGACCTAACAGAAAAAAATGGCAAAGTATATGCACAGAAAATTCACATCAAGACAAATGCAAATAGCCAGTAAATACATGAAAAGAGGCTCTGTGTCACTAGCGTTCAGGAGCATAAAAATGAAACAATTAGTATGGTAAGTATGGGAACTTTTGGAAACACTTAGTCTTGGTGAAAAGGGAAAATGGATAGTCAAACATTGCTAGTTGGAATTTGAATTGCTGGAAGTTTTTGGGAAAGCTTCTGGCAATATCTGTCAATACATAAATACACCATATCCCTTGATCTTTTGATAATCTCTGCTATAGAACAAAAGCACAAGTACTTAAGGATATATGATTAAGGATGTTTAATGTTGTTTGTAGTGGTAAATAAACAAGCTGGAAACAATCTGAATGAACATTAATAGGAGACTGGTGGAATAAATTATAATAATCTTTACTACAAACTGTTATACCAAAATTAAAAAGAGTGAATCAGATTTACATATATTGACCTAAAGGGATCCCAGTGATATATTATTATGTGAAAAAAGAAAGCTGGAGACTAATGTAGAACATATTATCTCATTTCATATTAAAAAACTGCAAATACAAATATGCACCTTATTGGAGTGTAAACATGCAATGCTTCTGTTTTCTTCAATAATTGTCACTTTCATATCTTTTTCCAATTTCCTCCCTGCTGAGTAACAGGGATGTTTAGTATTAATATTCAGCCCAATTCCGCAACTTTTCAGTTTTTAGAGTCTCAATTTTGGTTCTCAAGACTGAACCAAAGATACGCCTGAGCTGTCCATTTTACCCAATTTCAGCAATCTGATAAGACACTCCTTCTCTTGCAGAAGAGCAAGCGTGCAGAATGGTTGACAGAAATTCCTCAAGAGGGAGGATGTGTTGGTGAAAGTTCCTACTTTATGAATACATACAGCATTTCAAGGGAAGAAAGGGATTGGCTCATACACATCCATTGTTGAGCAAAGATAGAATTACTAGACTGCTGCTAGTGATCATTCCACTTCTTTTTGTACTATATCAATTTAATTAACTCCTTGCTAAACTGAGATTATTTATAGTAGTAAAAGATAAATATCTTACTAGAAAACTAGTTCCTGTAGGAGCATAATAGAAAAAAGACTATTTGGTAGAAAGAATCCTCTAGTGAGGGAAGTTAATAAAATGTCCTCCTTTTTAAGCCTGGGGCACCTTTGTTCCCCGAGGGCTCCCAAAGAATCAGAATTGATTTTTTTTTTTTTGGTCTTTTTAGGGCCCCACTCTTGGCATATGGAGATTCCCAGGCTAGGGTCTGACTGGAGCTGGAGCTTCCGGCTACACCATAGCCACAGCCACAGCCACATCAGATCTGAGCCACATCTTTGACCTACACCACAGCTCACAGCAACGCCAGATCCTTAATCCACTGAGTGAGGCCAGGGATCAAACCTACATCCTTGTGGATGCTAGTCAGATTCGTTTCCACTGAGCCACAATGGGAACTCCAGAATTGATCTTATTACCATAAGTTGATAGGTCTTAGAGTGTTTGGACTATTTTCAAGTGAGTTAGGTCTGATATTTAGATGCAGAGAGTCAATCACATATTCTTACTTCTTTTCTATCTGATCTCTTTTCCTCTGGTTCACGTGAGTGTCCCTCTTCCTTCCCCCACTTTATGTAGCAACTGTCATCACCCACTTGACCTGTGTATTCTCATGCCAATGCTGGGATGTCTTTGCTGACTTTTGGGTCTCTTCTGTTCTTCTTTAGTCCAAGGGTGACGTCTCCTTCATCCTAGGTCTTTGCTTTTATTCCCTTTGTTCATGGTTCATTTCCTCTCCTCCTCCTCACGTGGCTCAACATCACTCTTCAAAGTAGCTGAGAGCCTGGCACAGTAGCCGAAGTCTCCACCTGATACTGTTCCTGGCCTTAATTCTGACTTCTGATGGTGGTCCACAAAGCTGGCAAGCTACATGGTGCTGAGGATTTGCTGCACATAAAATCATGTACAGAAAATGAGCACTGGCTTTCACTCTTGGCCTGATCCTCGTGACACAATACCCACTGTTGCTGCCCAAGAGAAAAATATTGAAATGTATATAAAAAGTCATGATTTGTAAAATGCAAATCATAAGGAAAATATATTTAGAGCTGGAAGGGACAGGAGCCAAATCCTCTTGTTTTACAGTTAAGGAAGGATAAGCTCAAGTGACTTACGAAGGTCACACAGCTGCTGACCAGAACCAGGAGGCATGTCTTGGTACTTGGTGAGTTTTTCACTTGTGAAAGGGAAAACAGGAAAAGTATAGGAAAGCAAACCCTGATAATCCATGGGTTTTCCTGCTCACTTAAAAATACCTCCCCCAAAAGCCTGAAAGTTTAAAATTGTACTTAGTCACTGTCTGTTCCACCAATTTGAGGGCCATAAGAAGGAATCCTAAGTAAAATGCTTAGGTCTTTTGTGTGTTAAGGTACTCTCGATCTTTCACAGATATTGTAGATTATCTCATTAACATTTTTTTCTTCTTAATACCTTTCCATTTTCATTTAGGAAATAGTTGGTAATTTTGTCATGTGCAGGAAGGGGTTGAATTTTGGGATCATCTGTGGAACTTTAAAAAATTATCGATGTGGCCAGGCCCCACCCTTAGAGACTGCGATTTGATTGGCCTGGAGGGAGGCTCAGGAATGAGTATTTTAATTTAATTTAACTTTTATTTATTTATTTATTTAGTCTTTTTGCCTTTTCTAGGGCCGCTCCCATGGCATATGGAGATTCCCAGGCTAGGGGTCGAATTGGAGCCACAGCCACCGGCCTACGCCAGAGCCACAGCAACGCGGGATCCCAGCCGTGTCTGCCACCTACACCACAGCTCATGGCAACGCTGGATCCCTAACCCACTGAGCAAGGGCATGGATCGAACACACAACCTCATGGTTCCTAGTCGGATTCGCTAACCACTTAGCCATGACAGGAACTCCTAATTTAATTTAATCTTTAATTTAAAAAAATTGAAGTTAGTTGATTCACAATGTTGTGTTAGTTTCTGGTTGTTCAGGCATATATATTCTATATATATGCACACATATTTTATATTCTTTTTCTTAGGTTTGTTACAGGATATTGAATACCATTCTCTGTGCTATACTGTAGAACTTTGTTGTTTATTTTATATATAGTAGTTTGTTATTCCCAAACTCCTAATTTAGCCCTCCCCCATCCCCTTCCCCTTTGGTAATCATAAGTTTGTTTTCTATGTCTGTGAGTCTGTTTCTGTTTCATAAATAAGTTCATTTGTGTCATATTTTAGATTTGACATATATAAGTGATATATGATATTTGTCTTCCTCTTTCTGACTTATTTAGTATGATAACCTCTAGGTGCATCCATGTTACTACAAATGGCAATATTTCATTCTTTTTTTATGGCTGAGCAATATTCCATTATATATATGTGTTTATATATATGAGTGTGTATGTGTGTGTATATATATATATGGTATATGGTATATATACATATATATAAATTCTTTTATCTATTCATGTATGTATTTTTTTAAATTTTAAAGTGATTTTTATTTTTTCCATAATAGTTGGTTTATAGTGCTCTGTCAATTTCTATTGTACAGCAAAATGACCCAGTCACTTCATGTATATATATTTTTGAATTATAGCTTTGTCTGGAAATATGCCCAGAAGTGGGATTGCTAGATCACATGGCAACTCTTTTTTTAGTTTTTCAAGGAACCTCCATACTGCTTTCTATAGTAAACAACTTAACATTCTCACCAACAGTGTAGAAGTTTTCTATTTTCTCCACACCCTCTCTAGCATTTATTATTTGTAGACTTTTTAACGATGGCCATTTTGACTGGTGTGAGGTGGTACCTCATTGTAGTTTTGATTTGTCTTTCTCCGTTAATTAGTGATGAACATAATTTCATGTGCCTGTTGGTCATCTGTATTTCTTCTTTGGAGAAATGTCTATTTAGCTCTTCTGTCCCTTTCTTGATTGTTTGTTTTTGTTATTGAGTTGTATGAGCTATTTGCATATTTTGGAAATTAAGCCCTTGTCTTTTGTATCATTTGCAAATATTTTCTCCTAATCTGCAGGTTGTTTTTTTGTTTTGTTTATAGTTTCCTCTGCTGTACAAAAGCTTGTAAGTTTGGTTAAGTCCTATTTGTTTATTTTTGCTTTTATTTCTATGGCCTTGGGAGACTGACCTAAGTAGGAATGAATATTTTTAAAAAGACTCCCAGATGATTCTAGTGTAGAGCCAGAGTTGAAAACTGTGACTCTAGAATAGCGATTCTCAAAGTGTGGTATCTGATCTAGTAGCTTTGCCATCACCTGGAAACTTGTTTGAAATGCAAATTCCCACACCCTTTCCTCAACCTTCTGAATCGAAAACTTTGATGGTGGGGCCCAGAAAGCAGTGTTTAACAGGCTCCCCCGAGTGATGCTAATGAAGCTAAGGTTCAAAAAACCACTAGTCTTACCCAGGATGGGCAAACTCTGTGGCCTATTTTTTTTTTTTTTTAATGGCCACACCTGTGGCATATAGAAGTTCCCAGGCCACAGACTGAATCCAAACCACAGCTCTGATTTGAGCCATAGCTTTGGCAACCCATTGTGCTGGGCCAGGGATAGAACCTGAGCCTCTACAGTGACCTGAGCTGCTGCAGTCAGATTCTTAATCCAGTGTATGTGGCCTGTTTTTGTAAATAAAGTTTTATAGGAACATGGCCACGCTCATTCCTTTATATATAATATGTGACACAGTTCAGTGACCCACAAAGTAGTATGACCCACAAAACCTGAAATATTTACTATCTGGCCTTTAAAAGAAAAAGTTTGCTGAGCCCTGAACTGTGCTTTTCAAACTTTAATGTGCAGATGACTCACCTGGGGATCTTGCTATATTGCAAACTCTAATTCAGGGGGCCTGGGATGGGGCCTGAGATTCTGCTTTCTGCTTCCTTGTGCTCCTCAAGTTGGATAATACTTTGCAGAGCAAGTGTCTAGAGCAATGCTACCCTGTAGAAATACAGTGTGAGCCACAAACATGAGCTGTGAGTATAATTTAAAACTTTTTAATAGCCACATTAAATTTTTTAAAAAGTGAATTTTAACAACACATTTTATATGACCCAGTGTACCCAAAAATATTATCTTTGAAACATCTACTCAATGTGCAGAATATTAATGAGCTATTTTACATTTTGGTATTAAGTCTGAAGTTCAAGTGCTCAGTTGCTATGTATGACTTGTGGCTACCAAAGTAGGTAGTGAAAGTGTACAGCTTAACTGGTGGTTGGAATGGTGGGGGATTTTAGATTTAGTTAAGAGGGTAATAGAGAGATGAGCCTAAGGAGAAAGATACCAAATATGACTTAACTCCCTTCAGAATTTTGCCCATGACCGAGTGTATTAACCTCTTGTGCCCTGGAATGCACAGGGATTCTACAGTGTCCTTATATTATAGGTGAGTAATGTGTTTAATAGACTGAACTGGTACACTGTTATTTATAATAGTATTGTAGAAAAATGTGATATAAATTTGAATCCTCAGATGCTTCTGTTAAGAAAGCGTTCCAACAATGTCATTTTCATGATCTTTAAGTATTTGAATCCCTTTATAGTTGAGTTGGGAAGGGTTGAGTGAATAGCTGAATGAAAAAAGAATAGTTTCCATGAAATGGGGAGAAGTTCTAGGGCTGGAGCAAGGGGAGTTTTAGTTTCGAGTTACCAGTCCATGGAGACACCATGGCAGAACATGAGCATCCTAAACAGTTTAGAAAACTAAGTCAAAAGATCAAGGGCCCAGAGGCCAGACTGGTGAGTTAGCTGGGCTAGAAAGACAAAGTGGGAGGGGAGATGGAGAATGAAAATTGGGTTGGCATAAAGCAGAGTTGGAAAGAGAATAGCCAGAGGCAGGATGAGGTGCTGACAGATTGGAGGGAAGTTTAAGTTTATTATAATAATCTACTCTGATTATCCTGCTACTCTTTCACTTTGTGTACAGAGAGTATATTGAAGAGTACCAGATATAATAATAAGATGGAGGGAGTTCCCACTGTGGCGCAATGGGATCGGCAGTGTCTTGGGAGTGATGGGCCGCCGGTTCAATCCCCAGCTAGCACAGTGGGTTAAGAATCTGGTGTTGCTACAGCTGCAGCTTAGGTTGCAACTACAGCTCGGATCTGATCCCTTGCTCTTGACTGGGAACTCCATATGCTGTGGGGTGGCCAGAAAAAAAAAAAAAGATGGAGGAATGGGAGTCTGTTCCAAAACTTGGATGCCTTGCTTGCTCTGTCTTGATCTTCCATTTGTCATAGAAGTGAAGTCAAACTTTTAAGCAAAAACACGGTTGGTTTAAAGAGCCTGGTTACGTAACTTCAGTCAGGGATGAGGCTGGTTGGCAAGAGGAGAATTTGGGCAGGATGAGAATATATACTACTGAGGGGCAATCGGAAGGTATATTAGTTTCTTAATGCTGCTGGAACAAATCACTGCCAATTGAGTGGCTTAAAACAATAGCCATTTATGATCTTGTGGTTCTGGAGGTCAGAGTCTGACCTTTTTCCAGCAGCCAAATGCCAGCTGCATTCCTCTAACTTCAAAGCATGTCAACCACCGTTCTGTCCTCATAACTTTTGACTCTGCTCCTCTTGCCTCTGGCTGATAAGGGCCCTTGTGATTACATTGAGCCCACACATATCATCTAGGATAATCTCCTCGAGATGTTTAATTGAATCACAGTTGTAAATTCCTTAACCACATGAGGCAGCATAGTCACAGGTTTGGGGAATTAAGAGGTGGACATCTTTGGGAGCTGGTAGTCAGGCTGCAACAGGAGGGCAGTACTGAATCCGTTTCAGTTATCAGTCCTTTGGTCAGTGTTAGGAACCTGTGTCTGGATCTCAAGGAGAGAGTGTACAACAGGTAGCTTAAATTCAGAAGCCTACAGGAGTCAGGCAGGTAATGAAAACATGAGACGCAGAGGGTAAGACACTAGGGAGTGGTGAGGACTGTGCATAAACTGGAGATTGTGGCTTCTGTCTAAAGGGGAACAAGACTACCTCAGCTCCAGCCAACTCAGTTACTGGGTGGTTGTACAGGTACGGTATTACCAGATTTGATATTTCAAGAGAAGCCTGAAAACAAGGATATTATACACTGTGTGCTGGTGTTTAACAACAAAACGTGTATGTATGCGTGTGTGTGTATGTACATGTACATATTATAAATATACATTTATTATATATAAATTAAACTGATATAAAGTATATAGTAACACACAATTTACAAATATTCTTAAAGTTTAACATGTTCTGTGTGACTTGCCTTTTTTTTTTTTTTACCAAATCCATCTTTAGTTTTTATAATTTTATCATCAATAGGGTCAAAAATAAGACTATGAATAAAAGCTTGGTTATGAGTGTAGTTCTGACATACCTCTCTGTTTCAGCTTTGTCTGAATTGATATGATGAATGAAAATATCAACTAACACTCCTAAGTACAGTTGTTCATCAGTGATGTGAACGGCTTCTGAATTGGATAATAGTTTTCAATTACTAGAAGAACATTTCCTCAATACTTGGGTGCTTTTCATAATGTAAAGACTACAGGCACAACACACTTAAAGTTTTATCTGCATGATTAACATTTTCCCCTTTACATTCTTTTTTTTTTTTTTTTTTGTCCTTTTGCCATTTCTTGGGCCACTCCCACGGCATATGGAGGTTCCCAGGCTAGGGGTCTAATTGGAGCTGTAGCTACCAGCCTACGCCAGAGCCACAGCAACGCGGGGTCTGAGCCGCCCTCGTCTGCGACCTACACCACAGCTCATGGCAACGCCGGATCGTTAACCCACTGAGCAAGGGCAGGGATCGAACCCGCAACCCCATGGTTCTTAGATTCTTTAACCACTGCGCCACGACGGGAACTCCATCCCCTTTACATTCTTATGTCTAGGCAATCAACAAACATGTTGAGTTGAAATATTTACCTATTTCTACTGCATTCATAATCTCATTGTGGCTTATTCCAAGCCACCATGGGATATTACAGAATGTAGAGCTGGGGGAAGGTGAGCATTCTGTTAGATGACATTTCCACCCCGCAGATGTAATAGACGTAAATAACTTCAATGGCATAGATTATAATAAATTATAATAATGTAATTAAGGAGTGATGACCCTTGAGTCTACATTACCTTTAGAATTTTTTATTTTTTAAATACTTTATTGAGATAAAAATCCACATACCATAAAATTCACCCTTCCTATTTTTTGAACTGTATTTATATTTTATTTATTTCACCCTTCATCTAGTTTGTGTCCATTTAAGTTGAATGAATTTTTGTACATTTTCTGAACTGTACAACCATCACCACAATAAAATTATTGCCTTTTAAAAAAGTTTTTTTGCAGTATAGTTAATTTACAAGGTTGTAATAATTTCTGCTGTACAACAGTGACCCAGTCATACATATACACATCCATTTTCTTTCAGATTCTTTTCCCACATATATTATCACAGAATATTAGGTAGAGTTCCCTGTGCCAGACAGCAGGTCCCTGTTGGCCACTCATTCCATATATCTCAATGTGCTTATGCCAATACCAAACCCCTAGTCTATTCCTCCCCCTTCCACCTGTCCCCTTTGGTAGCCTTAAGTCTTTCAAAGTCTGTGAGTCTATTACTGCCTTTGCTTCTTAACAGAATTTATTTAGGTGTATGTTTATATAATTTAAGTTTTAATAATAGCTGTTCACAAAATTGTTGAAAATTTAACATTCAGCTCTCACAAGTAGGTCTTTGGCATGCCACAGATTTTCTGTGAAATCTCCTAATTTAAAAAAGTTGACTCAAAACAAAAAGTGTGGTGTGTTTAAAGAAACACACCTGTAACCTAGGTTGGCTGATGGGCTGCCATTTTGTGGTCTCTGTAACAGGGGCAGTAAGACCAGGTGTTATGTGGGAGTTGCTAGGAGCAACACACCACTTCCCAGGCTTTCTTCTCAGGTGGCACCAGCAGGCGTGTGGGATTCTCTGTCTCCATGATGCAGGACTGGGGGTATTTGGGGTTGTTGCTGTGCCAGGGCCACTGTGGTGGCATTCACTGGCAGCCCCTTGAGTGATGGGAGGTGCAGGGGCTGTGGTGAAGGGTCTTCAGTTAGCCTTTTACTGTGAGAGAGACCCTGGGGGGAGACAGAGCAGGAGAGGAGGAAAAACGGAAACTGTCTATGGAGACTGAGACCCTTATGAGACAGTCCAATCAGAAATCTTAAAACTGTGGGGAAGTATCTAGAAGCCCTGAAATCTTTGGTGAAGGTGTGTTAAAAATCACATTAGGGAGTTCCCATCGTGGCGCAGTGGTTAACGAATCTGACTAGGAACCGTGAGGTTACAGGTTCAGTCCCTGGCCTCGGTCAGTGGGTTAAGGATCCGGTGTTGCCGTGAGCTGTGGTGTAGGTCGCAGACGCGGCTCGGATCCCACGTTGCTGTGGCTCTGGCGTAGGCCAGCGGCTACAGCTCCAATTAGACCCCTAGCCTGGCAACCTCCATATGCCGCGGGAGCGGCCCAAAGAAATAGCAAAAAACAAACAAACAAAACACACACATTAGATCTGGATGGGACCTTATATTGGGAGGCTGTATATTCTGTATTCAAAATGGGACACTTCTGAGAGTGAAAGAGAATGTTATGAATAAAATAGCCAGGAACAACGGGTGTAAGTGGGGACTGTGCTGGACAAACTGGCTCAGTGTTCACTCTGCTTATTAAAGTAGTTCTTGGAGAGGATGCGCTACAGACTGTGAGGAAAATTTCCAAAATAATCACGCAGTTGGGAAGGTGGGGAGAATGAGGTGTAGAGAACAGTTCTTTTCCAGAATTTGGTGACAGGAAGAGTATACAGTTTACAACAGCTCTCCAGGTGTGTCTTGTCCTCTCTATCCCACGCTGAGGGTGGCAGAGGTATGAGGGTCACAAGGTGGCAGAAGTTCTGGAACTCAGAGCTTCACACTGGGCTTGGCACAAAGAAGTTGATGATAGGGCACTTAATGACTGACAGAACTCACGTATCTTGTTTTCCAGGTCTCTCAATTTCCAGAAGAAAGCGGATTCCAGGTGCGCTTGCGCAGACTCCAGCGTGGGAGGGGGTGCTCTCAGGGTCCTCAACGCAATTCCATCCTCCGTTGGTGACCTTGCCTGCCAGTGGATCTCACTTCCCTGTGACTCACCTGTGTTAAGTTCCTGAGAGGGACACAACCCCACCCACACACCACCAGGCAGCCTCTGTTAGAAACTGCTTTGCGCACAGAGACTCAGCACAAATCTGTTCTTAAGCTTGTCCTAGTAGCCCCCGGAGTGCGAGGTGCTGCGGAGACTGCGTTAGAGAGGGTGGTGGAAGCAAAGGTCTGGCGGTGGAAGCCAAGGTTCGGCAAACAATACCTTCCAGCCTCGGCCTAGGGGCCCACGTGATGCCAGGGCAGCCTGTGATCCAGGCGCCATATTTTAGGTCTAGTCTGTCAGTAAATAATATGAAACAGATGTTGCTGAATATTTTATGATTTACTGGCCCCAGGGGTCCCTAAATGTTTTATCATTTCTGGGTAAAGCTAGCAAGCATCCAGGGCTGTGTGCTCTTCGCGGCAGGTTCAGTATCGTTTTAACACTTTAGATAAGAGACTTTCCCTTCTTCCCACAACCACACTTTTGAAAGACAATAGCTATAAAGATTAAAGCTTGGGTTCTGTGTGAACATGGCAGGTGCAGAGAAATAACATCCAACTGGAGAGGTGGAGACTAATTTCAGGATTATTATAATGATAAGGTAGCTTGATTTTTTGCACAAAATATTGAAAACAGATTGATGACTCTTGGTTTTTTGGGTTGAAACCTTTTGAAATTGACCTATGGAGCAGAACTGCTTTCTTTTCTATAGGGAGGCACAGTTTTTTTCTTTCTTCTTTTTTTTTCTGCTTTTCAGGGTTCCCTTTTTTTTTTTATAATGATTTTTATTTTTTCCATTATAGCTGGTTTACAGTGTTCTGTCAATTTTCTACTGTATAGCGTGGTGACCCGGTTATACATACATGTATAGATTCATCACAAGTGATTAGACAGATTTCCTAGTGCTATCAGTAGGATCTCACAGTTGTTTCTTTATAAGGGTCAAATTCATCTCAAGATTAGGTCAGCTGGGTATAAGGAGGCTCTCCGAATCTCCCCGGCCCTCTGTTCTTAACCTACATCAGCACGATTTTAAACAGCAGAGGGCGCCCTGCTGACAGCAATCTGAGGGATCTCCCCAGAGTGAGGACCAGGTGAGCTGAGGTTGTGTGTGCCTGTGTTTACTTTTAGTTTACCCTTTCACATTCCTTCAGTGAACTAAAATGGAATCCCGTTTCACAGGTCAAAGAAGGGAGTGTGGGAATGTGGGAGGGAGATAAAATTTAATTAGAGTGGGAAGGAATAGCAGTACAGTGTAGGGTGATGGTGAAGCTCATGCACTTAGGAGACTTGAACTTGGATTTAGCTTCTGGCTTTGCTTCTTACTAGCTGTGTCCTTGAGCAGTTATGTTTTTTCTCTGCTGTTTCCTTATTAAATGGTGATAAATATTAACTTTTTTTTTTTTTTGGTCTTTTTAGGGCTGGACCGTGGCATATGGAAGTTCTCAGGCTAGGGGTTGAATTGGAGCTGTAGCTTCCAGGCCTACACCACAGCCACAGAAATGCCAGATTCCAGCCACATCTGTGATCTACACCACAGCTCACAGCAACGCTGAATCCTTAACCCATTGAGCAAGGCAGGGATTGCATCTGTGTTCTCATGGATACTAGTTGGCTTCATTACCTCTGAGCCACAACAGGAACTCCCAAATATTGGCTTATTTGTAATAAGTCTTTGGCATAATGCAAATGTGCTCAAATATTTGCTTTAAAAAGAAGAAAGTAAGCAAACAGACATTCTCAGGTTTAGGTTAGGGGAAGAGAAAGGCAGAAAATGAGTAGGGAGCCTGCTCACCCATCATGATGGAATAACTTATTTTGAAACATATTGTACAGACTAAGATATATATATATATGTATATAACTGATTGACTAAAAACAGTCTTTAATAAGGTGTAGGTCAGTGTTTCTTATCATTTCATGTCGGCTTTCCATTTATTTGGGAGTTGTTGGTTTTCTTTCACATATAAATGATTTGATAGTGTGAAATTCTAAAACAGGAATTTGAAATTATTCTCTAAAATAATCCTATGCTTTTCTAGGGAGAAACCTGATATGCCCAAGTATGAACCCAACTTAAAGAGGAAGAATGATATGAACTGGAGGTGCTTTTGGAAACTTGTTGCAGATCTGGGGTCTGAAGATGCAGAGAAATGGCTTTTACCACGTTTCACTTTGAATGGTAGGAAACTTCTTTGACACAGTTGGTAGAATTTCAGAGGCAGAGTCCTTAAGCTTCTTAAAAAAAATAACTTACCTGTCCCTCCTCCCCCTACCCAAGTAAATAATGTCTTAACAGTGGGGCTAGGTTAGGAGCACTTTTACAAGCTTCTCAGGTGATTCTGTGCACAGCATTGTGAACCCTTGATCTAGACCAGCTCATTTTACTGATGGGGAAAGTACTTTCTGCTGGTGGAGAAGGTACATGTTCATCTTCCATGCGGCCTCCAAAATATGCTTAAAATAGAAATCGGAGTTAAAAACCTTCACTGAGTCCCCCCATCCCCTTTCTGACATTTCCCTTCAGTTTTTAGGACCAAGCTCAGGGTGTTTAGCTTAGATCACAGCTCTTTTCAGTATTTGCCTCTTGCTACACATCTCACCTCCATTTTTCTCTTCCCCTACTTCTACCCCTACACCCTCTGTCTAGTCACGCCCAACTGCTTGCATTTCTAGAATGAGGCATGATGCTTTACAGTGCCACTCTTTAATGCATGTTTTTCTTTCCTCCTCCTGGGCTGCCTTTATCTCTTTCCTCATTTTCAAAATGCAGCTCAAGGTGAGATTCCCAAGTAGAGGGGCAACTAGGGAGCATTAGCTATGGCTACCTCAGTTAAAACACTGTAGATATTTCTTTTAAAGACTGGGAAAGACTCTTTGAGATTCTTTCATTTCTTTTCTTTTTTCTTTTTTTTTCTTTTGCTTTTTTAGGGCCACACCTGTGGCATATGGAGGTTCCCAGGCTAGGGGTCCAACCAGAGCTACAGCTCCCGGCCCACACCACAGCCATGGCAACGCCAGATCCGAGCCACGTCTGTGACCTACACCACAGCTCATGGCAACACTGAATCCTTAACCCACTGAGCGAGACCAGGGATTGAACCCGCAACCTCATGGTTCCTAGTCAGATTCGTTTCTGCTGTGCCAGGATGGGAACTCCTCAGTCACCTTGTTTTTCAGATGAGGAAACAGAGCCAGGGAGGGTGCTGGGAACATGGTAGTATATGGCAATGTCAGAACCCAGGTCTCTGAATATAGGTCCAATCTTTTTCCCATCACACCATAAAACTGTGGCACATTTCCCTTTTAAGTGCTACTGAATTTATCCCAGGCAATAATAATACTCATTGACAATGGTACAGTGTTACACAATTGGTGAAAAAAAGCTCTAACTCCATGTTGTAAAAGTACAGATCAGGAAGGTGCTATAAAATAAGACGTCTTTTTCTTCTTGAGTTAGACTTCCTGCCTACAGAGACAGAAGACCATTTTCTCAGGTCTGCCTGGAGCACCCTGCCATGGACACACTCAGCTCTAGCTTATTCTAGTCTGAGACACTTCTCTCCCAACTCACAGTTGCTATACAATGAAATCTTAGCTCTGCTGTCTGATTTATTCATTTCCCTTTCTAGGCTGCCTGGGTTGGTTTTACACCTTCAGGATATCTGAAAATAAAAACATCTTCCCCAGCCTTCTTATCTAGAAGAAAGGAGTTTATTCACCCCATATACAACTGAAATGCCAGTTATCCTCGCATGTGGCTGAGTTTGAGCCTGGGTGTTTCCTCTGGTCTGGGAGAGCTGCTGTACTGGCTGAGTTCTGAAAGCTTCCTTGCTAAGGAAGATAAGGCATTATTTTGATGCATGAATGCCCTAGGCCTGTTTTTCCTGCTTCACGGGTCATTGTCCAACCTAAGGTATGGAGAATACTGCTTTGGCTCTTCAACCGAAAAAATAGCTATGCTTGCTTCTTTGCCAAGGGACTCACTATTGGGGATAGAGGAAAATCTTCCACATCATGCCATCAACAGGGCTGGGAAAAAGATAGCAGAAAGAGTAAGCGGTGAAGGATATGGTGTGTAGGATAAAATCTTGCCTCTTAGTTGATCAGGAGATTGCAGGTTTGGAGAGGAGAGGCTGGGAGTTTGGGATGTCCACTGTTTGTCAAGATGACTACCCCTTGCCTCCTCCATTAGAAGCATCTCACAGTAGCTGGGAGATTTCCTTCTTAGCTCCTGGATACTTGCCATCTCTCTGTCCTGTCCTTATGTTGTGGTGATGCATAGTGGTTTGTGAGATGCAGGCAGCTTCCTGGCCCACGTTGCTGAATGGCCAGGTGTGTCTTTATTGATGTTGTGGTCACAGAAGGTGTAACTCTCCTTGCAAAGCAGCAGAGTCTGTGTTTAAGGCAGACTTTCCTCAATTAAAACACTTCCTTATCTTGAAAGTCTTGGTTGAGAAAGATAAATATTTATAATACAAGGAAAAATATAAAAATAAAAATAAAACAATAGGAACTGAAGAACAGTAAATTATTTAACCACTTAATAAAGGAAGGGACAAGTCATAGGTTTATTTTAAATAGCAAGATCTCCAATAATTTTTTAAAAGGTTTCCCTTTATATACAACTTTCAAGAAACAATGTTATTTGTATTTGTATATTATTTACACTCTTCCCACTGTTTAAATACAAAGCAGATCTTGATATATAGAAGCTTAAGCCATCTTTAAAGATGAGAAAGTTCATATTTACAAAGGTCTTTCTTTCTATTCCATTTTATGATTTTCATAATTATAACAACAGATATTTTATATGCCATGATTACAAGTTTCAGACTGTATTCACAACTTGATAAACTTGTTCTTAGACATAATTATGTAGTCTAGTCCCTGTGCTGCAATATCCTTATATGTCTGACACTATGGCAGTGACATTTTCTGGATTTACTGCTGTAGCTACTACCTGTCTTCGTAGTCTGGTTCTTAGAAAATCCTTAATATTCAAAAGGAGCTAATGACTGGGAGGCGTCACCATTTGTTCTTTAAAATATTTTAAATAAGAGTGAACTCATTAAACAGTCTGCAAGGAAAGCCATCTCTCTTGGTGGTTTCTGTGTTCGTAAAATTCCCCAAATGTGCAGTTTTTCTTTGGTAACTTAATTTCTGCTGCAGATGTCCATCCAATTTATTTGTGATTTATCATAGATTTTAATTTATAGTGAAAGTGCTGGGCTGGATTTGCAAAGAGGTAATATTTTTTTCCTAACCTCATTCTGGTTTCAGTGAATAATTGTTTTTTTCCCATTATTACTAATTTATCTTTGGATGTTAATGCTTCTGGACAGTGACTAGCTTCACAGAGTTCTTCTCTGGCTGTCATGTTGCAAACCTAACACACCTGGGACCTTCTAATGCCATTGTAGCTTTATCTTAGTAGAAAAAATTTCTTATGACTGAGTATCTTTATGTTAAGAACGGAGTTATAGAATCAAATGTTTGAAAAGAAACTTAGAGGCAAATAAGGCATGTCATTTGTTTGATTCATAAGTGTCATCTTTATTATACCTGGAAGGTAATCGTCTTACTTCACTATGATTCTTCAGAGACAATGAACTTACTCCTGGTTGCAGACACCTCTGGTCACCATTCAGGCCTAATTTTCCCAAAATAGGACTTGTGAGTCCTTGAGCAGGTTGCTTACCCTTATATGGATCGGAATATTCTCATGTATATAGTGAAAATATAATAGCTGCTGTGCCTATTTTAGAAAAAGTCTGTATATCTTGTTGGTTGAGAGAAATGAACTCTGGGGCCAGATGGATCAGTGTTTAAATCTTAGCGCTGCTGCTTAGTACAGTGTGACTCTGGGAAAGTTATTTAACCTTTCTGAGCCCCACTTTTTTTTTTTTTTGTCTTTTTGCCTTTCTAGGGCTGCTCCTGCGGCACATGGAGGTTCCCAGGCTAGGGGCCCAATCAGAGCCACAGCCGCCAGCCTACGCCAGAGCCACCAGCAATGCAGGATCCGAGCTGCGTCTGTAACCTACACCACAGCTCATGGCAATGCTGGATCCCCAACCTACTGAGCAAGGCCAGGGATCGAACCTGCAATGTCATGGTTCCCAGTCAGATTCGTTAACCACTGCGCCACAATGGGAACCCCTAACCTTTCTGAGCCCCACTTTCTTCTTCTAGACAATGGGGAAAACATTGATACCAACCTATGGCATTGTTATGAAGATGGAATGTGATCATGTATTTTCTGTGCTTAGTGTAATACTGGGCATATTATAAATTTTCCTAATTGATTGTGGCATGTTTATGCATCTGTTTATATGTATTTGTAAAGATCAAATAAAATACAAAAGTGGTTTAAAAGTGGTTTAAAAGTGGTGTAAAAGTGTTAGGGAGCTATTCAGATATGTTGACATCATTATTTGAGCACTGCAGTTTTTTTTTCCCTCGAGCCTGGACCTCGAGTCACAAACCTTCCAGAAACTGAATGAGGCAGCCACAGGAAGGCCAATCCATGTCTACCTTCTGTCTCTAGCCACAGGTAGTGCCGTCCAGCTATTATGCAGTCCAGGTCCTGTGCTTTGCCTACTATACTTTGTTCAGCTGTTATTATTCCAGGTCCTGTGCTTTGCCTACTTCACTATTAACCCTCCTAACAATGCTGCAAGGTGGGTATGATGATGCACCTTCTACAGTAATAAAATGAATGTTATAACTTGTTTAAGGTTTATCTGAAACAGCTCTTAAGTTGGGGAATTAAAATCAAAATCCAAGTTTATCTGGATTGAAAGTACTTGTGCTTTTCACTTTACCATGTCTCCTGGTGGGAGTGTAACAGCGGTTGTGAGTCAGATAGATTTATACCTTGTCCTGGATCTGCCACTCACAAGCCCTGGGTCCTTAGGGACCTTGGCTTTCTACTTGAGCCTAGGTTTCTTCATCTGTAAAAGGGCAGAAGCTACCCCATGGGAATGCTGTAAATATTAAACTAGAAGGCATATGGTTAGTGACATTAAATGATGGCTGTTCATGTTTTTTCTTCTGTTACTTTCCGTCTCCCCAGGGGGTGCTGGAGAGCCGCTCCTCCCTCTCCAGGTCAGCAGGGGGCAGTCGAGACCATAAAGGACAGGGCCAAATCAGGGCGGTAGCCTTAAATCCGCTCTGACTGGTATCCACCCAGCAGTCTAGGAATCTCTGAATCAGATCAGATTAGTGATCTTTGATTCTGGCCCTTAGAGGAAAAAAGAAGGAAAAAACCCTGTTGTTATACAGAATAATAGTAGAAAAAAACACCACAACAGTGGTAATCCCTAGTGTATGCATAAGACTCAGAATAGATGGTTTTATATTACATATGAAGCTATTCGCACTTGGCCTGTGTTAGCGTTTTCATTAACCTCATGAAGACATTAATATCATTAAGAAAACAGAAGGCGAATACCTCCAACTTCTTCATTAGACCCAATTAACAGAACACTGCGGCACAAAGGAGGTCCGTGCCGTGCCTGTCTGTGCTCACGCCTGCGGCCCCTGTGATCCCCATTACATTACATCTCCTTGGAGTCATTAAATCAACCTCATTTGTGATATGGAGGCATCCTTCCCCAAATAGCTTGCTTTCAAGAAATGAATATTGGTAAGTGATAATGATGATAAATTAACCCAAGATGATAAAGTAAATGCAATATGGATTAGACCAAACGGGGATGGCTGGAGTGGGGGTGATATATCTCAATTGCTTTGCAATATTATTTGTTTTTTCTTCATTTCTTAAATCAACCCTATGAGACCCTTATTATTTTTGTTTTTCTTCTGGTTTCTCTGGCTTTCTCCTTCTTGCTGTCATGAGCCCTTGCAAAGTCCTCTGTTTTTCTCAAAAGGGGCAGTGGTGTGTGTATGGGGGTGTCCCCTGTGTACCATGAACAGTTACGATGGATTTCCACATGGCACATGCAGTTTTATTCCCCTTTCTTCTGCGCTTATGTTCCCATATGCCAGAGTGAGTTATTCCCACTGTCCATGGTCCCTTCTTTTTCGTAGTATGACCGTTGCTGGTTATACTGGGTGCTCTCAAGCTCTGGAGGTGCCAGACTGTGGTGTTTGTGCTCAGGTGTGTGTGTCTGAAAGATGCTTTTTTCCTTTTTTGAAAACTCACATCCTATTAGACACTGTCAGTACGATACCTAGAGGACCTAGAGGACTCTGGTTTCTTTGTGAAAATAGACGTCTTTGTGTCCATCCTTCAAAACTGAGCTCATATATCCTCTTCTCCAGGAAGTCTTCCCCAAATTCCAGGTTGCTCTGTGAGCAGCCCCAACCCCCCTGATCCCAAAGTCCTTTGCTTACTGCTCTCTCAGCACACCGTAGCCACCAAATCCTAGTAGGACAGATGACATATAACTCCTTGTTCACTTTCGTATTCTCAGCACCTGGAATAGTGCCTGTCTCTGTTCATGGCATGAACCTAATCTCTTTGGTTTTACTCCTGGTCCTGTTCTTGCCACCTCTTTTACTTTTTTTAATCAGCTCTGTCTGTTGCCTCCCTTCTTTGGCCTCACACCTTGAGTAACTCTTTTTACCTAGGCCTCTGGCTTAGTGGTCTGATTTTTGGTGATCCACCAGGTTTTAAACCAAGGTTTTGATGCTGTGTTAGTTCCCTGGGGCTACTGGAATGAAGCACAACAAGCTCAGGGGCTTATCAGAAATGTGTTGTCTCATAGTCTAGAGGCCAGAAGTCAAAAATCAAGGTTCATGGAGTTCCTGTCATGGCGTAGCGGAAACGAATCCGACTAGGAACCATGAGGTTGCGGGTTCAATCCTTGGCCTTGCTCAGTGGGTTAAGGATTCAGTGCTGCTGTGAGCTGTGATGTAGATCGCAGATGCAGCTTGCATCTGGCGTGGCTGTGGCTGTGGCGTAGGCCGGCAGCTGTAGCTCTGATTCAACCCCTAGCCTGGGAACCTCCGTATGCCTCAGGAGCGGCCCTATAAAAACAAAACAAAACCAAACAAAACCGGGGTTCTTCAGGGTTTGTTCCTTCTCAGGGCTCTGAGGGAGAATGTGTTCCATGCCACCCTCCCAGCTTCCAATACTCTCAGCCATATCTTAGTTTGTAGATGGTGTTTTTCTGTCTTCACATTATTCTCCCTCTGTAAATGTCAGTGTCCAAATTTCTCCTTTTTAGGACACCAGCCATATTGTATTAGCCCCCTTCCTCCCCCAGTAACCTTGTCTTAACTTGATCATCTGCAACTATTTCCTAAAAAGGTCATAATCACAGGTCCTGGAGGGACTTCTCCATCATTTTGGAGGACACCATTCACCCGTAGCAGATGCCTCATGGGCTAACACCTCAAGGGTAGATGGCATCACTTGACTAGCTGAAGTTTGGCCAAAGTTCCCCATGGCTGTTTCTCTTTTCAGGGAGGGCATTCACACAGAGCCTAATAGTTGCTAGCTCACTTTCCTTTTTCCTCTTCTCAAGGAGAGCACAGAGCTCACATTAAGACCTGTTTCTTATTTTTCATGCTTCAAGCGAACTAGGCTGTGCCTTTATTTTGAGAAGTGCAAAAAATTGCCCATGCTAATCAGCTGAAATCAAACTCGGTAATATCCTGGGGTATTTGGGGTTTCTGTCCTTATAGCCCATTTGTGGGAAGACAACTGGAGTGTTACAGCAGACTCCTGATAAAATATTCCAAAATTTTATTAATTTGCTACCTCCAGGAGTTGCTGTTGTGGTGCAGTGGAAATGAATCCCACTAGGAACCATGAGGTTGTGGGTTCAATCCCTCGCCTCGCTCAGTGAGTTAAGGATCTGGCATTGCTGTGAGCTGTGATGTAGGTTGCAGCCACGGCTTGGATCTGGCATTGCTGTGGCTGTGGTGTAGACAGGTAGCTGTAGCTCTGATTCAACCCCTAACCTGGGAACCTCTATATGCTGCAGGTGTGGCCCTAAAAAGACAAAAAGACAAAAAAAAAGTTGCTACCTCTGAATGGATTGGGAATCCCCTGAATAATCCCACTGAGGCTGGGTAATCTTAGAACACATCTTAACAGCAGTGAATCTACAGAATAGGCTTGAAACAATCCACAAGGATCATCTCTAGAGAGAAAATAAAGTCAAAAGCATCAGAAAGAACTGAGTGGGAGAAATGAAGCCAGTGGAGGATTTAGCCAATTTCCATTTTAGATTTGAGTCCCTGGTTTAATCTTGGCTCTTGTTCTTGAAGCTGCCCACGTTGCTTTCCTTTTCATTTTGACGTTCAGTGTGTGAACCATCTGTGTGTCCTTCCATTCCCTCTTTGGCTGTTACTCTCTCTGACTTTCCTTGCAGAGCTTATGCAAATGCATCCAAGTTTGGGGGTCCCTTACTGAAATTTGTGACTTTACACTCTAGGCGCTCAATCCTGGCTGCATTCTCACAGATCCTGCTGCAGTTTGTCTAAGTGGTCTGGGTGTCAGTGCTTTTAAAGAGCTGATCTGCTGATTCCAGTGAGTAGCCAGTGCTGAGAACCACTGACTTGCACCTTTCTGGTTTGTTGGATTTGAAAGGCACATGGGCACAGCTTGGGGACTCTTTGGAGTGTAATGTCTGCCTGAATCCCATGAGGCCACATCTTCTCCTGGACAACCTTTATCCCCGGGTACTTTGAGGCTGAATCCCACCAGAGCTCCTACCGTGGCTGTGGCTGTGGAAAAGCATGCAGCTCCATGATAGTTGCTTACTGCCCACAGCTTTGAGTCCATGTGGTAGTCGGAGTCCCTAGACACTGGGCTTTTAGTCATGGTGAAATTGCCTTCTATTTCGTGGCCTTTTGGCTGAGTTGGTGGGTCATGTGACTGCTGTAAGTGTTTTTCCTTATTTGGAAAGCAGAAACAATTGGCCTCTTCCCTTGTACTATTGTGAAATGAATACAAAAATTCTGAACTTGCAGAAATTGCTTGAAACTGCCGTCTTCCATTCCCATCAACATACCTCTGTGAGTCTGGTTTCTCTGCGACGAAAACATGAAATCTATCTATCTATCTATCTATCTATCTATCTATCTATCTATCTATCTCCCCCTTGTTGTTGTCAGTCCAGACTACACTAGATAAGTTAACAAGGAAGCCAGTTCATTTGTTTCATCAAAAAGTTCAAGTACTGGAATTCCTGTTGTGGCTCAGCAGGTTAAGAACCCAACTAAATATTATTCATGAGGATGTGGACTTGGTCCCTGGCCTTGCTTAGTGGGTTAAGGATCCGGCATTGCCGTGAGCTGTGGTGTAGGTTGCAGACATGTCTTGGATCTGATGTTGCTGTGAGTGTGGTGTAGGCCGGCAGCTGCAGCTCTGATTTGACCCCTACCCTGCTTCAGGTGTGACCATAAAAAACAACAGCAAAAGTTTAAATATTGATGTACACTGTGTTGATTTAAAGATGGCAGATAGGATTTTAATAAGGAGAACCTCTATTTCATGAAATTTAATGAGCTGGTGCATGTGACTACTCTACCAAGCACAGTGCCTGGTATTGAACAGGTGATCAATGCATGGTTGTTTTTTCACTTATTAACTCCTGTAATAAGAGTCTCAGTGAGTATGGCTTCCGTACAATACACTGGAATCTTTGAATGTGTCAGTGAGGGAGTATGAGAGTAGGTTACAGTATGTTCTCATCTTTTATTTTCCGAGTAATTGCTCAAGAATACATGTACTCTGTTAGGAAGTCCAGAGTTGATCAACACATATTTAAAAATATCCACTTCCATCAATGAATGAATGGGTAAAAAAGTGGTTCGTATATAATGGACTATTATTCAGCCTAAAAAAGAAAGGAAATTCTAGTGCATGCTGTAACATGGATGAATCTTGAAAACACGCTATTTGAAATAAACCAGGACAAATATTGTGTGAGTTCACTTACGTGAGGTAATCAGAAGAGACAGAAAGCAGAATGGTGGTTACCGGGGGTTGAGGGTGTTACCTAGAATGGCAGCTTCCTTGGTTCTCATCTCCCCAAGGCAAAGAATTCAGTTGGAGAAATGTAGAGCAATCGGAATTTTATTAAGCAAAGCAAGCTAAGGTATGCTCCCTAAGGGAAGTGGGCACGCTGTATGGCTGGAGACCAAAAGCAGCCTTGAATGGGGGCAGGGCTGGTTTTTCAGCATAGTGGAAAGCCCCTTCCTGTGTCCTGAGTCATTTGATTGACAGGGTGACTGACAGCTTTAGGTTATGTAACTTTTTCTCCTTGTGTGCAGGTGCTTACCTCTAAGTGCTCAAGTGAAACTCCCAGGGGAAGGGCGGGCAAAAACTGCAATGCTAATTTATTATAAATATAGCATAATGAACCCCAGGTTACTCTGAGTCACCTCCTAGATCTGGGTATGCCTGTGCCAACCAGTGTTGGAAGTTTGGAAAGCCCAGTGGTGTTTTTTGACTTTCTGCTTGGGCTTGATAAGGCTGGGAACTTGATGGCTCTTAACCACAAAAGGGATGATGTCTGGATGTATTCTGGCAAGAGTCAGAGTTGGGGAGGGAAAGATGATTCCTCTGTCTGGGATGGGGTGGGACCAGTTCATATCTGCCTAGCTACCTAACAAGGGGACTGGGGAAGGGAGGTTATTGTACAGTGGGTACAGAGATACAGTTTGGGATGATAGAAAAGATGATGGTGGTGATGATGATTGCATAACATTGTAAATGTACATAGTGCCACTGAACTGAATCCTTAGGAATGGCCAAAATGGTAAAATACATGTTATGTATGTTTTACCACAATACAAAAAACAAAAAGAGCACTTTGTGACTACACCCCGTGGGGTAGTAGTGATTTCCTGAAAAATAAAAGTTATTTGTAACATTCACTGATTTCTGTGGTATAAATGCTCCCCCCCCATGGCTGATTTCAAGCTACTGACATGACTTTGAACTTGGAGTTGTTAAGAGAGGAGCGACACTGGCTCTTCCTGAGCTCTCTCCTACCTGTGCAAAATGAGGGACTCAGTAAGCCTTTATTTCTTACCTTTTCTCCCCACTTACCACTTTTTGTTGTGAATTATTGTAAAGTCAGATTGTTAGACAATTACTATTTTTACATTGGGTGACATATAACCTCAATGATAATTTGACATATGCATTAATTTTTTGTGTGTATATGCTATTTAAAATATATTTCATGAACTTTCTCTTATAATCTCAGTTATCCCTTTCTTGAATTTTAGATTTTATTTCATTTGTTAGTTGTATTTAGAAACTTTTTTTCATGAAGAATTCATGTGTGTTTTAACTTTAGGTATTTAAATTTTGTTTAAATTTGAAGATAACTTTGAAGATAACTTGTTTGCCTTTAAAGATAACTACTTGAATAGATACAATAAATTTTTCCCCTCAAAGTTCAGATGATAAAGACTGAGACCAATCTGATATTTATTCTTTGCACATCTCTTTTATTTCTGATTTTATTCTAGCATATTTCCTCACTAATCTTGAAGTTCAAAATTTTATCTACATTATGTCTAAATAATTTTGTCTGGTACTCCTTTAGGTGTTGGGATTTGCAAAATCCATTCTTCATCTGAATTTGCTTCTAATTGTAAAAAGTTATTTCTTTTTCCTGTCTGTTTTTACATCTGGCATTCCTTCTGTAAATAGAATCCCAATTTCTCTATATATCAAATCTTTTCTTGCATCAAATTAGCCTATTTCTTTTGTATTTGTGGGAGAGTATTTTGAGCTTGCTTTATCTGTATAGTTCTGATTATATATTTTCAGAAGGATCCAAACAGCTGCTCATTGTGTCCATTGTAGTGTTTTTGATACATGTTTTCATTACTATATGGTTTTTTTCTGATGCCAGGATGTTGTGACTTTTTTTTTCTTTTTTGACTGCCCTGCAGCATATGGAGTTCCTGGGCCAGGTGTAGCTGCCATCTAAGCTGCAGTTGCAGCAATGCTGGATCCTTAACTCACTGTGCTGGGCTGGGGATTGAACCTGCATCCCAGCACTCCAGAGATGCCATCTATTCTTTGCGGTTTCATCTATGTGTGCTTCTTTCTCTGCTTTTCTTTTGAGAACACACATTGGGAAATGTCTGCAATTCTCTCCTGTTCCTGGTAGTCACATATTCCTTTTTTCTTTTTTTTATTTTCCCACTGTACAGCAAGGGGATCAGGTTATCCTTACGTGTATACATTACAATTACATTTTTCCCCCAGCCTTTCTTCTGTTGCAACATGAGTATCTAGACAAAGTTCTCAATGCTATTCAGCAGGATCTCCTTGTACATATTTCAAAAGCTGATCTTTTTCCATTTCCTCAGGTGGTTCCTCTTCATTTGATTTGCATTATTGCTTTATATGGTTGGTGGTCCCCACCCCCTTGCTTGCATATCTTGCAGAGGGATGTCAGTGTCTGTCCTCTAGTGGTAGTTGAAATGGGTCTGATGGGATATGGATCCATGTTTGAATATTTCAGATACAGGTAATGAAGAAAGAGAAAAGGAACAGGTTGGATTGTTTGGAGCTTTGAGCTGTCTCCTAGTTTAGGTATCTAGCATCCTAGCAGGAAAAGAGTGGGAGCTAGAACCAGTGTTTACTTCCATGTTAATTGTGGCACTGCTTTGCAGCTGGGTTCTGTGGTGTCCTGTGGATGATAATGTTTCCCTTTGCAATATAATAATTGTCCAGGTACCTGTACAAACCACTGAGGTGGCTCACGATTGGGCTTCAAGATCCCTCTTACCTTAGTCTCGACTCGGATGTCCCTAAAACACAGCATTGTGCAAGGATGACTGGGTCCCCAGGGACTTCCAGTGTCAGTATACATTGTGCCATTACTAGGCCTCCTGACTTACACATTTCAGGCCTGTCGAGCCCAGATCGCTAACCTTGATTACTCCTTTCCACAGGTCATTTTATTTCAGGGGGCTTGTCTCTCTTTCATGTGGGCCTTATTCTGGACCACTCTGGTCTGCTCTCATGGGTCTTCCTGACTTTGAGTCAGGGAGGAGGGTTTGGGGGATCAGACCTTCCTCTCTTGGAATACGCCATAGGCAAGTCAGTTCTCCTTCTCAGAAACCAGCTCCTGTTGCCAAAGGGGATTTTGAGGGATTTGACTGGGTAAGGCACAAGTGTTTCTACTATGTTTTTCTGCCAAAACAAAGGTGCAGGCTCATGCTTCATAAGAGACTACTCAAAAGATTCTTTGAAGAACAGATGTCTAGTTCAAAGTGCCGCTCTGCCCCTGCCAATATTGAAAAGCAGTGACTTTCAGTGATGGTGCTTCAATGGCAGTGACCATACATACAAAAGCCAGTGCAATCCCTATTCCTCTTGGTATTCTTCCATAATGCTGTTATTTTGTGAGATAGCATGACTAATGAGGGTATATAGAGTTACAGAATTAGAAAAGGCAAATAGGTAAGTAGTGGAATCATTTTGATTCCATCTCCCTAACTGTAAAGCCAGTGTCTAGTTAGTCAATAAAAGTCATTATTTGGCATCTGCCATGTACTGGACATGTGCTTGGTAGGTGCTGGGGATACAAGGATGAGTAAGGCATAGTCCTGGCGAGGGACTTAAAATACCAGAAATGGTTAAGTATAGCTTAAGAGCTATAAACAGTGTGTCACTGGAGCATATGAGATAGGGCACCGGAGGAATGGATTCCTAGAGAAGGAGATGTTTAAGCTGATGCTGTAAGGAAGAACAGGGGAATACAGGTAGAAGGAGAGGAAGTAGGTTCTTTTCGGTTAGATGAAGCAGTGAATGTGACTACAGAGCTTTCTGGTGACCAGATGTACTTCTTCATGTTTGGGGTAAAGCGCACCTGCTGGAGTAAAGGCTTTCTATGCGTGCCTATTTCTTCTTTCTTTTTAAAAAAGTTTTACTGAGGTGTAATTGTACTAAAAAAACTGCACAGTTTGATGAATTTGAACATAGGCATCCACTCCTGAAACCATCAATGTAATCAAGGTAATAATCATATGCATCATTTTCAAAACATTCTTTATGTCTACACCTCAGCTTTTTTTTTTGTAGTAGAGAACACATAATGTGTTATCTGCCCTCTTAACAAAAATTATTTTTATCAAATTTTTTGCCTCTTTTATGGCTACTCCATGGCATATGGAGTCCCAGGCCAGGGATCGGATCTGAGCCACTCTTGTAACCTACACTGCAGCTGTGTCAGGGCCAGATGATTTGCCCACTGAGCAGGGGCTGGGGATTAAATCTGGTCCTGGTGCTACAGAAACTGCTGATCCCATTGCACCACAATGGGAACTCCCCCCCATTTTTTTTTTAAGATTTTTATTTTTTCCATTGTAATTGATTTACAGTGTTGTCAATTTCTATTATACAGCAAAGTGACCCAGTCTCACACACACACACACATATATTCTTTTTCTCAGATTATTCTCCATCATGTTCTATCACAAGTGACTAGATATAGTACCCTGTGCTATACAGTAGGACCTCATTGCTTATCCACTCCAAATGCAATAGTTTGCATCTATTAACCCCAATGCCCAGTCCATCCCACTACCTCCTCCTCCCCCTTGGCAACCATAAGTCTGTTCTCTAAGTTCATGAGTTTCTTATCTGTAGGACGTTTCATTTGTATCGTATATTAGATTCCAGATATAAATTATATCATATGGTATTTGTCTTTCCCTTTCTGACTTACTTAGTATGAGAATCTCTAGTTCCATCTGTGTTTCTGCAAATGGCATTATTTTGTTCTTTTTTATAGCTGAATAGTATTCTATTGTGTATATACACCATATCTTCTGAATCCATTCGTCTGTCAATGGACATTTGGGTTGTTTCCATGTCTTAGCTATTGTGATAAGTGCTGCAGTGAACATAGGGGTGCATGTATCTTTTTCAAGGAAAGTTTTATCCAGATATATGCCCAAGAGTGGGAATGCTGGGTCATATGGCAGTTTTATATTTAGTTTTCTGAGGTAATGCCATACTGGTTTTTATAGTAGTTGTACCAATTTACCTTCCCATCAACAGCGTAGGAGAGTTCCATTGTCTCCACATGCTCTCCAGCATTTGTTTTTTGTTGACTTGTTAATGATGGCCATTCTGACCAGTGTGAGGTGGTACCTTATTATAGTTTTGATTTGCATTTCTCTAATAGTCCTGCTGAGCATTTAAAAAATTTTTTTAAATTTTATTAATTTATTATTATTTTTTAATTTTTTCCCACTGTACAACATGGGGATCAAGTTACTCTTACATGTATACATTTTTTCCCTACCCTTTGTTCTGTTGCAGTATGAGTATCTAGACATAGTTCTCAATGCTATTCAGCAGGATCTCCTTGTAAATCTATTCTAAGTTGTAACTGATAACCCCAAGCTCCCGATCCCTCCCACTCCCTCCCTCTCCTGTTGGGCAGCCACAAGTCTCTTCTCCAAGTCCATGATTTTCTTTTCTGTGGAGATGTTCATTTGTGCTGTATATTAGATTCCAGTTATAAGTGATATCATATGGTATTTGTCTTTGTCTTTCTGACTCATTTCACTCAGTATGAGAGTCTGTTGAACATTTTTGAATGTGCCCGTTATCCATCTGTATCTCTTCCTTGGAGAAATGTCTATTCAGGTCTTCTGCCCATTTTTCAATTGGTTTGTTGGATTTTTTGCTGTTGAGTTGTATAAGTTGTTTGTATATTTTAGAGATTAAGCCCTTGTCAGTTGCATCGTTTGAAACTATTTCCTCTCATTCTGTAGATTGTCTTTTTTTTATGGTTTCCTTTGCTATGTAAAAGCTTGTCAGTTTGATTAGGTCCCATTGATTTATTTTTGCTTTAATTTCTGTTGCCTTGGGAGACTGACCTAAGAAAACATTTGTAAGGTTGATGTCAGAGAATGTTTTGCCTATGTTCTCTTCTAGGAGTTTTATGGTATCTTGTTTTACCGTAAGTGTTTAAGTCTTTAAGCCATTTTGAGTTTATTTTTGTGCATGGTGTGAGGATGTGTTCCACTTTCATTGATTTACTTGCAGCTGTCCATTTTTCTGAGTACCAATTGCTGAAGACCCTGTAAGCCATTTTGAGTTTATTTTTGTGCATGGTGTGAGGATGTGTTCCACTTTCATTGATTTACTTGCAGCTGTCCATTTTTCCGAGTACCAATTGCTGAAGACCCTGTCTTTCCCCATTTTATATTCTTGCCTTCTTTGTCGAAGATTAATTGACCATAGGTGTCTGGGTTTATTTCTGGGTTCTCTGTTCTGTTCCACTGGTCTATATGTCTGTTTTGGTACCAGTAACACACTATCTTGATTATTGTAGCTTTGTAATATTGTCTGAAGTCTGGGAGAGTTATGCCTCCTGCTTGGTTGTTTTTCCTAAGGATTGCTTTGGCAATTCTGGGTCGTTTATGGTTCCATATACATTTTTGGATTGTTTGTTCTAGTTCTGTGAAAAATGTCATGGATAATTTGATAGGGATTGCATTGACTCTGTAGATTGCTTTGGGTAGTATGTCCATTTTTACAATATTAATTATTCCAATCCAGGAGCATAGACTCTCTTTCCATTTCTTTACATTCTCTTTAATTTCCTTGATTAATGTTTTATAGTTCTCAGAATATAAGTCTTTCACCTCCTTGGTCAGGTTTATTTCTAGGTATTTAATTTTGGCGGGCATGATTTTAAAAGGTATTGTATTTTTATATTCCCTTTCTGATATTTCATTGTTATTATACAGAAATGCAACTGATTTCTGAATGTTAATCTTATATCCTGCTACTTTGCTGAATTCGTTGATCAGTTCGAGTAGTTTTAGTGTAGAGTCCTTAGGGTTTTCTATATAAAGTATCATGTCATCTGCATATAGTGACAGTTTCACCCTTTCTTTTCCAGTTTGGATACGTTTTATTTCCTTTGTTTGTCTGATTACTGTGGCTAGGACTTCCAACACTAGGTTGAATAAAAGTGGTGAGAGTGGGCATCCTTATCTTGTTCCAGATTTTAGTGGGAAGGCTTTCAGCTTCTCTGCATTGAGTATTATATTGGCTGCGAGTTTGTCATAAATGGCTTTTATTATGTTAAGGCATGTTCCCTCTGTACCCACTTTGGTAAAAGTGTTTATCATGAATGGATGTTGGACTTTGTCAAATGCTTTTTATGCATCTATTGAGATTATCATATGGTTTTGACTTTTCTTTTGTTAATGTGGTGTATAACGTTGATTTATTTGCATATGTTGAACCATCCTTGTGAACTTGGGATAAATCCTACTTGGTCATGGTGTATGATCTTTTTTATGTGTTGTTGGATTCGGTTGGCTAAAGTTTTTTTTTTGTCTTTTTTATTTTTGCCTTTTCAGGGTTGCACCCATGGCATATGGAGGTTACCAGGTGAGTGGTCTAATTGGAGCTATTGCCGCCAGCCTACATGAGAGCCATAGCAACATCAGATCTGATCTGCCTCTGGGACCTACACCATAGCTCATGGCAATGCCAGATCCTTAACCCCCTTGACCCACTGAGAGAGGGATCAAAACCCGCAACCTCCTGGTTCCTAGATGGATTCGTTTCCAATGAGCCATGACAGGAACTCCAGGTTGGCTAAAATTTTGTTGAGAATTTTTGCATCTCTATTCCTCAGAGATATTGGCCTATACATTTCTTTTTTGGTAGTATCTTTGTCTGGTTTTGGTATTAGGGTGATAGTGGCTTCATAGAATATCTTTGGTGTTAGTTCTTCTTCAACTTTTTGGAAAAGTTTAAGAAGGGTGGGTATGAGTTCTTTGTATGTTTGGTAGAATTCGATTGTGAAGCTGTCTAGTCCTGGACTTTTGTTTGTAGGGAATGTTTTTTTTTTTTTTTGTTGTTGTTGTTGCTATTTCTTGGGCCGCTCCTGCGGCATATGGAGGTTCCCAGGCTAGGGGTTGAATCGGAGCTGTAGCCACCGGCCTACGCCAGAGCCACAGCAACGCGGGATCCGAGCCGCGTCTGCAACCTACACCACAGCTCACAGCAACGCCGGATCGTCAACCCACTGAGCAAGGGCAGGGACCGAACCCGCAACCTCATGGTTCCTAGTCGGATTCGTTAACCACTGCGCCACGACGGGAACTCCCGGGAATGTTTTTTTTAATTAAATATTCAGTTTCATTTATAGTGATAAGTTTGTTCAAATCATCTATTTCTTCTTGATTCAGTTTTGGCAGGTTGTATGTCTCGAGAAAGTTGTCCATTTCCTGTAGGTTGTCAAATTTGTTGGCATATAATTGTTCATAGTATTCTCTTATGGTTTTTTGTATTTCTGTAGTATCTGTTGAGATTTCTCCATTTTCATTTCTTATTTGGTTTTGAGTTCTTTCTCTCTTCCTCTTGGTGAGTCTGGCCAGAGGTTTAGCAACTTTTTTTTACCCTTTGAAAGAAACAACTCTTGGTTTTATTGATTTTTTCTATTGTTTTTGAATCTCTATTTTATTGATTTCCTCTCTGATCTTTATGATTTTCTTCATTCTGCTGATTTTAAGTTTTGTTTGTTCTTTTTCTAATTCTTTTAGGTGGTAGGTTAAGTAGTTGATTTGAGATTTTTCTTCTTTTCTGAGGAAGGCCTTTTCTGAGGTATCCCTATGAACCTCCCTCTAAGAACTGCTTTTGCAGCATCCCACAGATTTTGAATGGTTGTGTTTTCATTATGATTTGTCTACAGGTATTTTTTTTTCTTTGTCTTTTGTCATTTTAGGGCCATACCCGTGGCATATGGAGGTTCCCAGGCTAGGGGTCAAATCAGAGCTACAGCTGTTGGCCTACACCACAGCTACAGCAACACCAGATCTGAGCTGCATCTGCAACCTATACCACAGCTCACGCCAGATCCTTAACCCATTGAGTGAGGCCAGGGCTTGAACCCGCAACCTCACGGTTCCTAGTTGGATTTGTTTCTGCTGCACCACAGCGGGAATTCCCTGTCTACAGATATTTTTAAATTTCCCTTTTGATTTCCTCATTGACCCATTTTTTTTTTAGTAGCATGTTTTTTAGTCTCCATGTAGTCAGTTTTTTTTCTCATTTCTTTTCCTGTGGTTGATTTCTAGCTTCATGCCATTGTGGTCAGAGAAGATGCCTGAAATAATTTCTATACTCTTCAATTTGTTGAGGTTATTTTTGTGCCCTGGTATGTGGTTAATCCTTGAGAATATCCAATGCACACTTGAAAAGAATGTATTTTCTGATTTTTTTGGATGTAATGGCCTGGAAATATCAATTAAGTCTAACTTTTTTATTGTGTCATTTAGAGTATCTGTTGCCTTATTGATTTTCTGTCTAGAGGATTTGTCTATTGATGCAAGTGAGGTGTTAAAGTCTCCTACTATTATTGTATTCCCATCAATTTCTCCTTTTATCTCTGTTAGTATTTGTTGTATGTGTTTGGGAGCTTCTATATTAGGGGCATATATATTGACGAGTGTAATACTCTCTTCTTGATTTGATCCTTTTATCATTAAATAGTGTCCTTTCTTTGTCTTTCTTTATCTCCTTTGTTTTGAAGTCTATTTTGTTTGATATGAGTATTGCAGCTCCTGATTTCCTGTCTTTTCTATTCACACGGAATGTCTTTTTCCATCTTCTCACTCTCAGTTTATATGTATCCTTTGCTCTAAGCTGAGTCCCTTGTAGGCAGCATATTGTAGGCTCTTTTTTTTTTTAATCCAGTATGTGATTCTGTGCCTTTTGATTGGAGCATTCATTCCAATATTTAAGTTCATTATTGATAAATATATATTTATTGCCATTTAAACCTTGTTTTACAGTTGATTCTATGTTTCTCCTTTGCTCCTTTCTTTTTTTTTGGGGGGGTGGTTGGATGATTTCCTTTTATTTTGTACTTGTTTTTGGTTTTCGTGAATGTATTGTCTGGTTTTGATTTGTGGTTGCCCTCTTTTTCAAGTATGTTAACCATTTCCTATATCTGCTTGCTTTAGTCTGATAGTCATATAGGCTCAAACATATTCTACAAAAAGAATCTAGATTTTCTTACTTTCCTTCCCCACATTTTGTGATTTTTGATGTCCTTCTTTAATATCTTCATGCTTATCATTTTGCTGTTCCTTGTGTTTATCATTGCTTTTACAAATAGGTTTTTTTTTTTCTTTTTGATCTGTATACTGGCTTATTTAAGTGATTACTTTCCAAATGTGATTTCCTCCATCCTATATCTTCTTACATTTTTCCTATTTAGAGGAGAGTTTTCAGTATTTCTTTTATAATGGGTTTGGTATTGCTGTATTCTTTTAATTTTTGTTTGTTGGAGAAATTCTTTGTTTCTCTTTCTATTTTAAATGATATTCTTGCTGAGTAGAGTACTCTAGGTTGCAAATTTTTCCCTTTTAGAACTTTGAATGTATCTTGCCACTCTCTTCTGGTCTGTAATGTTTCTGTAGAGAAATCAGGCTATTAGACCTACGGGAGTTCCCTTATAATTAACCTTTTTTCTCTTGCTGCCTTTGGAATCCCCTCCTTATCTTTAACTTTTGCCATTTTTATTATAATATGTCTTGTTGTGGGTCTGTTTGGGTAGCCCTCTGTGCTTCCTGTATCTTGATATCTATTTCCTTTAGATTTGGACATTTTTCAGCCATAATTTCTACAAATATATTTTCAATCCCCTTTTTATTTTCCTTCTGGAATCTCTATTATGCATAGATAGTCCAGCTTCATATTATCCTGTTGATCTCTTATATTGCTTTCATGTTTTTTTTTCATTTGGTTTTCTGTCTGCTGTCCTGATTGAGTTATTTCCATTATTCTATCTTCCAAGTCACTAATTCATTCCTCTGTGTTATTCATCCTACTCTTCTGTGCATTTAACTCAGCTTGCATCTCTGCAAATGAGTTTTCTAATTTTTCTTGGCTCCTCCTTATATTTTCTAGTTCCCTTTTAAAGTAATCTGTGTTACTGTTCATATCCACTCTTAATTCCTTCATATTCACTCTTAATTCCTATATGTAGATTTTTGGATGATGGCTATTCTGATTGGAGTGATTTGAGACCTTATTGTAGTGTGATTTGTGTTTCTCAAATAATTAGTGATGTTGAACATTTTTTCATGTGTGTTGACCATTTGTATGTCTTCTTGGAGAAATATCTATTAGATCTTCTAAACTTTTTTTGATTGGGTTGTTTGTTTTTTGATCATGAGCCGCCTCATCTGTTTTGTATATTTTGGAGATTAATCTCTTGTTGGTCTTATTGTTTGCAAATATTTTCTCCCATTCTGTACGTTGTCTTTTCATCCTGCTTATGGGTTCCTTTGTCATGCAAAAGCTTTTAAGTTTAATTGGGTTCCATTTATTTATTTTTGTTTTTATTTCCATTACTCTAGGAGATGGATCCAAAAAAGATATTGTTGTGATTTATGTCAGAGAGTGTTGTGCCTATGTTTTTCTCTAGGAGTCTCATAGTATCCGGCCTTATATTTAGGTCCTTAATCCATTTTGAATTTATTTTTGTGTATGGTATTAGAGAATGTTCTAATTTCATTCTTTGACTTGTAACTATCCTGTTTTCCCAGAGACTTTCTTTTCTCCATTGTATATTCTTGTCTCCTGTCATAGATTGAACACACATGTGTGGGTTTATTTTTGGGCTTTCTATCCTGTTTCATTGATGTATATGTCTGTTTTTGCGCTGGTACCGTACTATTTTGATGACTGTAGCTTTGTAGTATAGTCTGAGGTCAGGGAGCCTGATACCTTCAGCTCTGTTTCCCCCCCCCCCCCCCCTTTCTTTCTTCTCAAGATTGCTTTGACTATTCGGGGCCTTTATGTTTCCATATAAAATTGGATTTTGATGATCATTTTATAAGTATAAATGTAATAAATTCATTGAGTAATAAAAAAAGAAAAAAAAATTTTGTTCTAGTTCTGTGAAAAATGCCATTGCTAATTTGATAGGGATTGTATTGACTATGTAGAGTGCCTTGGGTAGTATAGTCATTTTCACAATACTGAGTTTGATTATTTTAAATACTTCATATAAGCACAATTTTTTTGGTAAGGACATATTTATACTTAATGGGAACTAATTTATGTATAACTAATTACTGTTTGAATCTGTGGGACAACCTAATTTGTGTTAAAGTAAAACTTAACAATTCTGACCCATCATTGTCTGGTTTTCATTACCATTCTTTAAGTCCCATACCGTCAAAGTTATAGTTAGTTGTTTTAACACACACTCTCTCTCTATGTGTGTGTGTGTGTGTATATATATATATATATTTTTTTTTTTTTTTGGCTTTTTAGGGCCTCACCTGCCGTATATGGAAGTTCCCAGGTAGGGATCGAATTGGAGCTATAGCTGCCGGCCTACGCCACAGCCACAACAATGTGGGGTCTGAGCTGTATCTGCACAGCAATGCCAGATCTTTAACCCACTAAGCAAGGCGGGGGATTGAACTAGTCCTCATGGATAGTCGGGTTCGTTACTGATGAGCAATTATGGGAACTCCTTGTTTTAACATATTTTTAAGCAATGCTCATAAATGAACTAATGCTGTTTGAGTATATTCTGTATATTAGACTTTTTATATCAGTGTTCTCATGAGGTAATATTATCTTTGTTTATAGTTAGAGAAACCAAGTCTCAAAGAGATTGAATAATGTACCAAAAGAGTTCCTGTTGTGACTCAGCTGGTTAAGAACCTGACTAGTGTCCATGAGGATGCAGGTTTGATCCCTGGCCTCACTCAGTGGATTAATAGTCTGGCATTGCTGTTAGCTGTGGTGTAGGTTGCAGATGCGGCTGTGATCTGATATTGCTGTGACTGTGGTGTAGGCCAATAGCTGCAGCTCTGATTCAACCCCTAGTCTGGGAACTTCTGTATGCTGCAGGTGCAACCCTAAAAATAAAAAATGAAAAAAAAAAGTGCCAAAGAGCACATAACTACCAAATGTATAAGCTGGAACATATACCCAGGTCTGGCTCACTCCAAGGGAATAACCAAAGCTCTCGCCACCAAACTCTCACTTGCTGAAAGTTTGAGTTATTGGCATAGAACACAATTAATTACATGTGCATGAAAATAGAATGGGGAACATTAGGCAGGTGTGACTATAAAAACAGCTCTGTTTTGGTTGATTTAATTGTCTCCCAGTGTTGGCTTGAATTGGTCGTGATCATACTGATAGAAGGTAACCAAAGAGCTGAATGAACCTGGCAGTTGTAAACAGAAGCACGGGGTCCCCATCGGGCCAGCAGAGAAGTGAATGAGTCCATTGTTTTTAATAGGCCAAATATTTCTCTCTCGTTCCCTGGGAGGCAATTGGAAGAGACATGCTGATAGCTCCCCTTGGGGCATTAACCGGAATCAAATTAGTGAAGTGAAGCTTAAGTTGGTCATTTTATTCCCAGTTCACAAAAACAGGAAGTGAATGGTGGTGGGAGCAAAGACATCATTTCTAGTTCATCCAAGATTGCAAATTGTATTAGTGTGATATTTTCATTGTAGTAATTACTTTGTGTGCATAGTGATAGAAAAGGATCACTTCAGATAAATTCCCATTTTTCTGCTGTGATTCTTTTAAAGCATATCTTTTTGACTGTAATGATAATCTTACTTGCCAACACAGACATGTACCTCTGCTTAGGTTACTGATTCCTCAGCACATGGTCCCATGATCTAAACTCAGGTTGTGCCTTTTAGGTGAAAAGCATCGCTGCCCTGTCTGCAGGACATGGACAGCCTCTATGAGAGCAGCATGTGTACGCCTGCATGAACTTTGGGCCCATGTTTTGAGTGCCTTATGGTATGCCTTAGGTATTTTCAAGTCATTATTTGAGGAATCAAAGAAAAAAAGTTGACTTATCCTGTATGTTCCTTTAATATTATTTTCATCAAGATAAAGACAGAGAACTTGCAACGTCATAAATCAGAAAAGTGGTTCATAGTGTTCCTGTTGTGGCTCAGTGGTTAACGAATCCAACTAGGAACCATGAGGTTGCGGGTTTGATCCCTGGCCTTGCTCTGTGGGTTAAGGATCTGGTGTTATGGTGAGCTGTGGTGTAGGTTGCAGATGTGTCTCAGATCTGACGTTCCTGTGGCTCGGGTGTAGGCCAGTGGCTACAGTTCCAATCCAACCCCTAACCTGGGAAACTCCATATGCCACAGGTGCGGCCCTAAAAAGACAAAAAAAGAAAAGTGGTTCATGGGCAATGGAAAATGGTTTGGAGACACTTCCATTCTGAGGATTTAGAGATTTTTTCTTTCATTTCTATGGCTGCTCCTGCAGCACATGGAAATTCCCAGGCTGGGGTCGAATTAGGGCAGCAGCTGCCAGCCCACGCCACAGCATCGCCAGATCTGAGCTGCATCTGTGACCTGCACCAAGCTTGTGGCAACGCCAGATCCTTTAACCTACTGACCGAGGCCAGGGATTGAACCGGCATCCTCATGGATGCTAGTAGGGCTCTTGACCTGCTGAGCCACAACAGGAACTCTATAGAGATATTTGATGTGTATGTTTTGGGGGGCATCAAGTAGCAACCAGTAGCAGCCCTCTAAGGATTCATGAAAACAGAGGCCCGAGAAGAGAAACAAGACAAGCTTTTAGTGCCTCAGCGCACTGTGCATTTTTTATCATCCACTAAATTATGAATTTAATGAAGTTACTCAGATACCTATGAAGTCAAATGAGGGTTCAGCGTATTTTCAATTGAATTATCCAGCTTGACTGTTGGCATGTATGATAGTTAATTTAATTTATTGCTGCTTATATAGTTGTGGACACTCAATATAAATGAAAACAATAAATTTGGTTGCATTTTCGAAGCAGTAGCTTCACCTGGGAATATGAACAATAAATGGATGTGGCAGCTGTCAAAGAAACTTTTTTTTCATGGATATCTCATTTCATGTCATACCAGTATTTATATAATTTTTTAGTTGAACAGCCATTCATTTTTAGAGCTAATATATTCCTGGTCTTGTGCTATGTAGAGTTTGAGGTTCTCAAAATGAGTAAGACTTTGAGACACTCAGTTCTTAATTGAAAGATTGAATTATTTATCTTGAGTAAATTGAGATGTGTTTTAAACCTATTAAGACAGCCAGTGAATTAAGGTTCTGAGAGAGAGTTTATTTTGTAAATAAAGGATTGTTTTTGTAAAAAGAAGAGTTACTATACTGATCTTTTAATAGGCTGTTTCTTAATGCGGGGGGGCCTATCTTTCAGGTAGCTCCCTCTTAAAACAGGAGGAACTTCAGGCTTGCAGAGCTTCAGTCTCTGGCCACTTACTGTTTCCCACTTTTACCAGACCCTCTACTTCAGGGGCTGCTTCCCTTATTGGTTCTTACACAGCTCATTCTCATCTTTCTTGATAATTGCTCAGTATGTTTCTTTCCTCCAGAATTTTTCTATTCTCTGATAATACAAATCTTTCATTAGCTTTAAGATTTAGTTCATTTCCTATTCCTCCTTAGAGCTTTCCCTACACTTATTGAGAACTCTCTTTTTGCTCATTGAAATTCTGGAAACTGTCAGACTAATTAGCACTTGGTCAATTTCTAGTGTTTTAATAACATTAGTGATAACAAGAACAGAGAAACTTCTAATGAGTGTTTACTGGGTACCAGTGTTGTAACCGGCTAACACATAGGTACTATTATTATCTTTATTTATTTACTTATTTATTTTTTGTCTTTTTGCCATTTCTTGGGCCACTCCCACGGCATATGGAGGTTCCCAGGCTAGGGGTCTAATCGGAGCTGTAGCTGCCAGCCTGCACCAGAGCCACAGCAACGCGGGATCCGAGCCGCGTCTGCAAACTACACCACAGCTCATGGCAACGCTGGATCGTTAACTCACTGAGCAAGGGCAGGGATCGAACCCATGTCCTCATGGTTCCTAGTCGGATTCGTTAACCACTGTGCCACGACGGGAACTCCTATCTTTATTTTTAATAGGTGGGAACATTGAAGCCTAGAGGACTTTAGTAATGGTAATCTTAGTAATGGTAATCACGGATGCCAGCTGGCAATTGCTGGAGATGGGAGTTAAACCCAGACTGTTTGACTCCCAAGCCTTAGTTCTTATCCACTGGTGTCTCTCATTGTGTGGTCTCCTAACCATGTGTATTAATTATAATCACTTATGTGGGTGCTGTCAATAATGCAGATTACTAAACCCACCCCAGAGCTACTGTCTTAGAATCTGTGAGCCTAAGTGTGGAGCCTGGGAATTGCATTATTAATAAGCTTCCTGAGTGATTTCTGCAACCCGACTTTAAGAGTCATTGCATACATTTTTCTGATGTTCCATTTTTGTATTTACCTCTGTAATCAGACTGTAAACTTTCTGAGATCAGAGATTATGTTATCTTTTGCATTCTGAATCCCAAAGTCTGAAATAGACATTTAGTCACTATGTGCTTACTCAGTATTTGCATTTTTGATGTAGGCAGCAAAATTAAATGTATTCATGGACCATTCACTATGATGGAACTTCCAATTTAAAGCATCTGGTAATATTCAAAGGCCTCACAGAGTTAGGACCTAATCTTATGAATACTTCTGTAAGTTCTGACACTGATTCACTGCATCTTCGTTTCACCTGTCTTCAAAATTGAGGTGATATTTATTTATTTATTTATTTGTTTTTGTCTTTTTAGGGCTGCACCCGAGGCATATGGAGGTTCCCAGGCCAGGGGTCAAATCGGAGCTGTAGCTTCCAGCTTATACCACAGCCGCAGCAACGCAGGATCTGAGCCACGTCTGCGACCTACACCACAGTTCTCAGCAACACTGGATCCTTAACCCACTGAGAAAGGCCAGGGATTGAATCTGCAACCTCATGGATCCTAGTCGGATTCATTAACCACTGTGCCACAACGGGAACTCCGAAGTGATTTTTAATACTAAATGAACAGAGATATTGATGGGAATTAATGATTGTAATTAGAATATAGAATTTTAAAAGTGATAAGACTAACATACCTTTTAGAAATTCGAGGTAGTAAATGAAATTGGCTTATTATTGGAATGAGATCCTATGGGGCCCAGAAGAACCCTCTTCTAATCCATTGTGGCAGAACTTTCACATCAGTTCAATTAGATAGGTATTGGGTGCCACACCGAGACTCTCCTATACCCTCTGACAGTTGTTGGGTGAGACCCTAGAGGCCTCTCGATACTGTGTGGTGACAGGTGCTCTTCTTGCTCATGTTGTCTGGTCTAGCCTCCCTGTTTTAGAGATCAACTGTGTAATTTCCCATGGTCAAGAATTTTAACTTAGACCATAATATTCCAAATTCATTGTTTTTCCATTGCATCATGCTTCTTGCTTTGTAATACATGCTATTGAATACGTGTAGCTTAGTTAAGATCCAAATAAGATCAGTAACACAGACAAGAGAAGACATTTTGTTTGCATTCAGTATTATGACAGTTCAAAACTTTATCTTTAGATGCTGATTACCATGATTAGTTACTTGTTACCATTAAACTGTAGCAATAGGCTAATATCCAACTAATGTAAACCTATGAAACCTTCTGGATTACTATCCTGCCACTTAGGATACACCACTTAGTGTTGCTCATTCTTACCAAAATCTTGTTTAAGGGATAGTTTTGGAAACAACAACAAAATGAAAAATATGAATATCACCTTCCTTATTGAGGATAAAAAATGTCTAATATTTATTAGAAATTCAGTGGACTGGGTGTAGATTGTCAAGAGTTAGCATCTCCACAAGTGCCCTTTGTCTTTCTGTAAGTCATTTGTTAAGGTTTTGCCATGATGTTTCTGTTTGCCACCTGCTTGTAAACATGGTTTCACACTGACCTGAAAGAAGCAGTTTAAACATAATAAAAATATGTAATTAAATAACTTAAGGAAATACTCCAAAAAACTGCTCTTCTCCTTAGGGACATCTTAGGATGAGTTAACCAGTGTGAATACTTTGTTGAAGCCCATTGGAATGAAAGATGAATCTGGCAACCTCATTCCTTTAATGGCCTCCTGTCCAAAGTAAGACTGGCCAACAAGCAGTATTTATCTTAGCACTGCTGCCATTTTGTATCACAAAGTGACTATGTAGTCTCATAAACATAGTCCAAAAGTGCTGACTTTTAAAGGCAGTTGATTTTTTAACTTGCTGCTGTTTTACAGCTTGGCATAAACTGCCAGTGCCATGACATTTATAGAACTATTAAATCATTTTAATGAAAGAGTAACAGTTATACAACTAATTCATCTGAGTGCATTTCCCTTGCAGAATCCTTTCGTAGTTGACTATAAAGGGAAGGGACTTTTTTTTTAGCTCCATAATTTTGTTCTCCCATGCATCCAAGTCCCATTATTTTGTTGTGCTTTGTACCCAAGTCTAATGGAGCCAACTTTATCAACAGAATTTGTTGTCCCAAATCTGGGCTCGTTTGCCTCATGGCCCCCACTTAATGTGATCTATGTTGGCGTAAGCCAAGTCTGCTTTTCTTGAGAAATAGGGCTTTCTGTTTTCCTTTTAAGTGTTTAAGTGTAAATATATAGTCATGTATTTTCAGCTACTGAAAAATGAGCTCAATTGCCATAACACCAAATCAAGGAAAATATTTGGGCTTTAAAAATTGTCTTGTGATCACATCAGAAGACAGCTGGGATTGATTCTCATCCTGGGCCCACATTTCCTTGTTAATGGCCATCCCACTCAGCATATGCTGTCATACTGGGGCTTCTGTAGAAGGAAGTGGCTGAAAATTCCTGGAGACATGAAGCACTGTGTGCAGCGGAATTAGATCTGCACTCCCTGTTAGAGCACCACTGTTCGAACCTGCAGCTTTCTTTTAGAGTGAAGATGACTCTTACTTCTCTCTGTGTCTTTTCAGACAAAGCCCTCATTTATGGATAATTCTTACTTCCTTTTGCTGATATCCTCAAATGCTTGGGATATACAGAGAATTGACTTCATCGTTCACATTTTTTTTACCTCATATGAACATTCATATTCTCATGAAACGTGGGAGCCTGTATTTACTTTGCTTACCCTGACTGTAAATTTTTGTTTGCTTTTCATAGTCCTGATTTTCTTCTGAACTGACGAATCTTATTACCATACTACTGAGTTAAAGGTTTTTGCTGCTAAAAGGTTCAACCATTGTCATATCTTTTTCTTCACCTTAGGCTTGAGCATGGGTGTAAGATGTTACATAGAGAGATATGGAAGCTAGAGTGTATTCTCTCAGGATGAACTGCTTTTTTATTCAACCTAATATCTGAAACAACAGTGCTTTTCTGCATTTTTATCCAGCTTTGGTTAATTATTTTGGAACAGAATTTTCTTCTAAAATAATGCCCATACAATGTCATTCCGAGAAAATAACAGTGAAATTGATGCCTTTTTGATTTACTGATGTTCAGTGGTTTTACCATTTACACAACGTTATTGATGAGATGAAACACATCTGTTTAGGCTTTCATTGGTAGCCTAATTTACTGTATTCCATTATTCTCAATGAGTTTCTGTTTGTATTTATGTAGGTACTGAATTGAATGTGTACAATTTTATGAATATTTTTCGCTGGCTCATCAGAATACAAATTTTGTCTCTTAAAATGTCACATATTTCTTTGGGTTAATGTCATAATCATTTACCCTTTTTCATTAGCTGTAGTAAAAATGAAGTGAAAATCACTTTGCCATTTATCCCTGTGTATCATTAACTATACATTAAAATCTAGAGGTCTGATACTACTAGTAAGAACTAACAATTACATAGTAATTGAAAGTTTATGAAATCCACAAATATTTGACCTCACAATAATGCTACAAACATTTGTAATCACAGCTTTACTATTGAGAATATGGAGGTTTCTAAGCCTGTAATCAATTGAATGTTTTTATTTTTTCTTTTTCCAGCTTTATTGATATATAATTGACAAATTGAATAAATGTAAAGTATACAATGTATTGATTTGATATATGTGTACTTTGGGAAATGATTATCACAGTCAGGTTAATTAACACGAATGTTTGTTCCTGATCAGTGTAATAGAAGAGACCATTTACTCTATGTTACTGAATGACCTGGGAAGTTATATCTAAACTGTTATCAGGATTAAGGATGAACATTAACACAATTTGCATGGAGGTATTTTGGCCACAAGAGGGCTAGTGTCTTTGTAGAAACTCGTCATCCAGGTCTGCTGCGTGATATCAGTGGTCACCTCTGCTGCCATGAACTCAGATGCTCCTTAGGTGGTGACTATGCCATTGCCAAACCAGCATCAGCCCTTGGAAAGGCCAGGATTCTTTAAATAAGATATAAGTTAGGCATGTGCTTCCTTAGAGGACTACAGATTCAAAGACTAGAAAAGACCCTACAAACCATTATCATTTTCTCATTCTTTTAAGAAGACTTTAAACAGAGTGTAGCTGGCTATATTTGAGTGTAGAAAAACTTTCCTACCTTTCAATACTTTTCTCTTAAGCATGATCTGTCCTTTTCACCCTCTGCTATTTCAGATGTAAGAATCATTCTAGTGGGTATTGCCCATTTGGCTAAAAGCAATGCATAGATACTTTCCTAGTCATGACACATCTTTTCATGTTACATAAACAGTCTTCTCCAGGATCTGTTTCTCCCTCCTAACGCCTCACCCCTGACATTTTCCCTGGGTGACTTTTTGTATTCTCAAATGTTACCAATATACTTGACTTTATATTCTATGGAACAACCTCACTCTGATGTTCCAGGGTTTTTTTTTTTTTTAATTTAAATCTAGTTCATAATCCTGTTCCACAAATTGTTTCTTTGTCTTCATTAATTCAATTGCTTCAATTCCTTAAGTTAGGATCCTCAGTATTTCTCTTCCTCCATGTAAAATAGGTTATTAAGTTGTATTCCAGAGACTCCTGAAGTCATTTTCTCCTCTCCATCCCCATGACCACCGTCCTGCTTTAGCCGCTCATCATCTTCTGCATAGATTGCCAAAACTGAACTTGATGAGTCTGGTCTCTGTGCTGTGATTCTCTACTTCCAGTCCATCCTTTGCGTTCTTATCAAATAATGATTTGGTTTTAAAAAACTGATTATGCCTCTCTGCTTGGTTAAAATCTTTGAATGGGTTCCCTTAAGGTCAGGTTCAATTCCCTAAGGGTTATAGTCAAAGACCTTCACAAGCTGATTATAGTTTAATGACTTATATACCTATGTATGCATGCACGTGTATTGCTGTTTCCTACTATGTTGCTTATATGCTAATCACACTAGACAACCTACAAGTCCTAAAGTACAATGTATATTCTCAAGCCTCTTTACCTTTGCTTATGTCATACCCACTGCTTGGGGATGTCTTTCTTCCTATAGTAATAGTATTCTACTTATGCTCAATAATCTAGTTAAACTCCTTTGTAAAATCTTTCTTTACTGTTCATTCTCAAGTCCCTGTCCAACCTTCTGCTCCCAGGTGGAATTAATCTCTCTGAGTTCCCCACCCCCCACAGAATGGACTCGAGCATTGGATTTAGAATGGGTTCGGTCATTGCAAGCCTCCCTATACTATAAATATGCCATCTCCTGAAGGAAGGGAATAATCTGTTTGTTCATGAAGTTGGTCAACGATCTTCTTAACCTTAGCCCCTCAGATGTGTCTATTAACTCCTTTGAATCTACCACTTCATTTTCATTCTCAGACTCCTATGGTTAACCACACCTGGTCCAAACTATGCCACAGTTAGGGAAGGAAATGGTTCAGCAATCTAGACTCCTCAGGTAAAAATACTGTTTGTATTAATTCCTTATTTTTTTAAATAGATGCTTTATAGATATTTTTTATATAATTTTTATTTTTTTCCATTATAGATGGTATACAGTGTTCTGTCAATTTTCTACTGTACAGCATGGTGACCCAGTTACACATACATGTATATGTTTTTTTTCTCACATTATTATGCTCCATCATAAGTGACCAGACATAGTTCCCAGTGTTACACAGAAGGATCTCATTGCTAATCTATTCCTTATTTCTCAGACTTAATATTACCAGTTTTCTGACCCTGTGCCTGACCTAACTTTAAATAGCTGAGCCTGTGCTGTTAGCCACCTGCCTAGTTATTTTCTCCTGTCAATTAACTGCCATCTGAATCCCTAGGTATTGGACTGCTGCCATCTGTACCTGCCATATCTTTTGGCCATCTGCCAAGCTGTCCAGTCTTCTGCGCTTTTGAGGTCATCTGCAATCCTTTATTTTAGCTCTCCTCATTCTGACCAGTGACCTCTAGCTTCCAATCTTGAGATCCAAACTGATAATTTGTTACTTTTGAGGGGAGATACACTAAGGTGCTAACAATTAGACTATATCGTGGATTTTTTATGGTTGGAAATGAAATACATGACTGAGAAAATGAGACCTTGGAGAGATAATTTTGAAAGGGACAAAAGTGGGAATGGGAAAGGTCTGGAGTTTAGGGGTTCTATGTGGGTATATCTGGGAATACATGACAATAGTCGAGTATCTAGAGAGGGTACCACAGGGTAAAGAGACATCAAAGATAACTCCAGTTATTTCAGCATTTGGCATAGGCCTGGACTGAGTGCGAGCTGTGTATATACACTCTCATTATGCAACATAAAACAAAATTCTCCTATGGCTGTGGCAGATACAAATTCACTAGACAATTTATTCAAGCTTTTGGAATTGAGACTAGGTCTAATTATTTAAATACGTAATAAAAACTCTATGGACCTCTTTGCATATAACCATCATACTTTCCAGGACATTGCACTTAAAAACTGTTATTTAAAAAATAATAATTTCAGGAGTTCCCATCGTGGCTCAGTGGTTAATGAATCTGACTAGGATCCATGAGGTTGCGGGTTCCATCCCTGGCCTTGCTCAGTGGGTTAAGGATCTGGCGTTGCTGTGAGTTGTGGTGTAGGTCGCAGACACAGCTCAGATCTGGTGTTGCTGTGGCTGTGGTGTAGGCTAGCGGCTACAGCTCCGATTAGACCCCTAGCCTGGGAACCTCCATATGCCACAGGGGTGGCCCTAGAAAAGACAAAAAGACAAAATAATAATAATAATGATGATGATGGTAATTTCCTTGCAATGTTTAATTTCATAGAAAAACTCAAATTTAATTGCATAAATTCATATTATACAACTTATTATTAAAGAGATGTTTAAGGTGGGGCAGTGTCTTTTCATTCATAGGATTAAGTGCTCAAAGATTTACAGTGAAGTAATGTAACTCCAGTAGACATGGTTTGAGTGTACAAGGTATTCAGAAATAGTGGGCTGTCAGGGAGGGAGTGGGATCTGTTCCCCAGGACGCAAGGTAGGGGCTGGAGAAGTTGTCCAATGATAGAGGCTTTGCCTGGAGCAAACATTTTGGCTGCTCAAACATGATAGTCTCAAGTTCATTCTAGAAGGAAAATGTAGGCATACCTCTATCCAGGTAATCCAGAATTAATGCAGAGTATCCACTACCACGTGGTCACTGTTTTGGGAAATTTTCCCATATCCATATGGAGAAATTGGAGATACATTTGGACTCTAGAGGCAGAGGCTGGAGAGAGCTAGAATCCAGGAGGCAGTATGGTGCAGTGGAAGGTGCATCATCTTCTTACCAGCAGTGTAAACTTGAGTAGGTTTCTTAAACTCCCTAAACCTCAATTTTTTTTTGTCTTTTTGTCTTTTTAGGGCCGCACCCGCGGCATATGGAATTCCCAGGCTAGGGGTCGGATTGGAGCTGCAGCCGCCAGCCTACACCACAGCCATAGCAACAAGGAATCTGAGCCATGTGTGCGACCTACACCACAGCTCACGGCAACGCTGGATCCTTGACCTGCTGAGGGAGGCCAGGGATCAAACCCGCAACCTCATGGATCCTAGTCAGATTCGTTTCTGCTGCGCCATGACGGGAACTCCAGTTTTTTTTAATCTATAAGACAATGATAATAGCACCTCATCTGTGGTGTTTCTGAGAGGTTAAAGGAATAATATAACATAATGTATTAAATATATGAAGAGCTTAGCATAGTCCTTTACTAATAGTAGTTTCTCTGAGTAAATCATTCACTCTCCATACTGTGTAGCCATCCTCAAATCTTTTTTATTGAGCTTGGAAATCGGAGTCACCTTCATTTAATAGGACTTTAGCCAAGAATAATGGAAATGTGGGCAGAGCTCCAGTCCTGGGAGGAGGACTGCAGTCATGGAAAGGGTAATAAGTCAGAATGAATGGGACAAAGGTGGTTGGGCTGGAGCTGCCTAAGGCTTCCATAATGTGCTGGTTTCTGTTCCTGGCTAGCAAGATGAAGAAATCAGAAAATAGTTGATCATACAAAGATAATTCATATCATTTATGGATGCCAAATTTGCATAGGAGATGATCTTAATAAAGACAACAGTTGTCAAAAATTGACATTATTCATTGAAGTTATGTTTCTGAACCCTAGAATGAAAATAATCATCCTTTTTTTATACTCTGTAGATAATGTTGTCTTATTCTTTTTGCCAGGAATGATAAAGCAATTTTTTAAAATTTAATGCTATTATTATTATTACTATCATTAACAATCTATGTCCTATTAGCTTTTTTTTTTTTTTGTCTTTTTAGGGCCACACCTGTGGCATATGGAAGTTCCCAGGCTAGGGGTCGAATCAGAGCTGTAGCTGCTGAACCACAGCCATGCCAGATCTGAGCAGAGTCTGCAGATCCTTAACCCACTGAGTGAGGCCAGGGATCAAACCTGCATCCTCATGGATACTAGTCAGATTGGTTTCCACTGAGCCATGATGGGAACTCTCTCCTATTAGCTTTTTTAATTTAATTTTTTTTCTTTTCATATTTTTCAATGAATTTTATCATATTTATAGTTGTACCACCATCATCACAACCCAATTTTACAACATTTCCATCCCAAAACCCAGGCCATCCCTCCCCCCTCAACCTGTCTCCTTTGGTAACCATAAGTTTTTCAAAGTCTGTGAGTCAGTTTCTGTTCTGCAAAGAAGTTCTCTATTAGCTTTTTTCGTGAAAGAGGACACTATGTAAATCTCTAGTGGCCAGGCTAAACTTAAGGAAGTCACTTAAAATCCAGGCCAAGCAAAGAATGCCTTCCTTTATTACCGGCCAGAGTGCCTATGTGACACGAGGAGAACAGCCATAATGGGATGATCTCTGGGGGAAGATAACAAGGATGAGCACAGAGATAAATACGGTACTCCCCTGTGTTGTGGATGCAGTGCCCACAGGGATTATCAGTTGTCAGTGGAAATGTGATTTTAGATTGTAATGCATTCATGTTACCATGCCTATTGCTATGAACGGCTGATTCTCCCCCCGCAAATGAAAGTAGGAATTAAGAAATTTAGAATTCTCTTATTTTTAAATCAGTACACATCGGAGATTCTGTTGAACACCTTAATAGAACTGCTCATGAAATGTTAGTGAGGTTTTGTAACTTTCCATTTGCTAATTCTATAAGTCATAATGTGATGACTGAAGCATGCTGGATAAAACAACAGGTTTCATTCAGTGATGGCTTGTGGCCCAAATCTGGCTTGCTGCTTATTTTTGTATGGTTCAAGAGCTAGGAATTTTTTTTACATTTTATATGGATGAAAAATAATCAGAAAGAAGATTTTGTGACATCTGAAAATTAGATGAAATGCAGATTTAGGTGTCCACGTACTACATTTTATTGCAACACAGTCACATTTATTAATTTTCATCTCATGTATGGCTATTTTCATGCTACAATCTTGGAGCTGAGTATTTATAATATAGACCTTATAGCCTGTAAAGCCTAAAATATTTGCTATTTGGCCCTCTACGGAAGAGGTTTTTTTTTTTTTTTCTTTTTTTCTAGGGCTGTACCTAAGGCATATGGAAGTTCCCAGGCTAGGGGTCAAATTGGAGCTGTAGCTACTGGCCTACAGCAACAGCAGCACTAGATCTGAGCCACATCTGCGACCTACACCACAGCTCATGGCAATGCTGGATCCTTAACCCACTGAGTGAGGCCAGGGGTTGAACTGGCGTCCTCATGCATACTAGTTGGGTTTGTTACTGCTGAGCCAAAACAGGAATTCTATACTGAAGAGGTTTGTTGATCCCTGATATAGATTTCAGTACAACTAAAACAACATAATGAATCATAACTATTGTACTGTCTCCTAGGTATAAAAAATATAGGTCTTTAGAATTTCAAGTGCATTGGATGACAAACACTGAAAAAGACTTGCACTTATCAGTTGAGAAAATGTGAAATGACAGTATCTGACACGTAGTGGGTCTCTGACTGTTGTTAAATGAATGAAATGATCATGACTTTTGAGGCAGATAACAAGCTTATGCTAAATACTAAATTATGGTTTTTGGTAATACGAAAGTGGATACAAACTGGATCATAATATAGATATTCTTACGCTGTTTATCTGAAACAATGATATGCTAATATTTCCTCCTTGGAATATTGACGGAAACCAAGATGATGTATAATAGCCCTGTTAAGCAATGGCATTTCTTCTTAAATGACGAAATTTGTTTTGTGTGTAACATAATATATTCTCAGACTAAAAGGCAACTAATCCTTTTCCCCAAACCTACCTCAATAAGGAATATGTTCTGCTGCAACTACTGATAGACTGGCTAACAGGGTCTTAAACAATAGGTGTTTATTAGTTTATTTATCTTTTTGACTCAACTGTGTTACTAGAGACCTAAACCTTTTCTTCTCTCTCTCTCTCTCTTTTTTTTCTTTTTCTTTTTAGGACTGCACCTGCGGCATATGGAGTTTCCCAGGCTAGGGGTCGAATCAAGACTGCAGCTGCCAGCCTAAGCCACAGCCACAGCAATGCCAGATCCAAGCCATGTCTTGACCCACACCACAGCTCATGGTAACTCAGGATCCTTTAACCCACTGAGCGAGGCCAGGGGTTGAACCCACATCTTCATAGATACTAGTCGGGTTTGTACCCCCGAGCCACAAAGGGAACTCGGAGACCTAAGACTTTTCTATCTTTCCTATATTTGTCCTTGGTGTGTTGACTCTTAATTTCATGCTTGCACTCTACTTTTGAAGTATCAGCCATAACATATACATTCAGAGAAGGAAGGAAGTGCTGTGGGCTGGTGGGTTGGGATGGGTTTAGGATGGGTCATTGGGAATGTTTAAACCATATCAGAGTAAGCCAAAGTTCCCAGAAGCTGTTGTCTGACTTCTGTTATGTCCCAATGGCTAGAATTGTGTCATGTGGGCACTCCTAGCTGCAAGAACAGGCTGGGAATGTATTCAGACTTAAATGAAGGCTAGCAGGTAGAAGAGGAATGGCTTGTAGAAATGGCTGTTGGGAATATCTGCTACACTTTACCCATAAATGTAAGAAATGTTGTTTTTTAAAGCAAAATTTTTCCATTTTTTGTTGTTTAAATACACTTTCAAAATATACAAATATTCTTTAGGACCTAAAGCCAAAAGGGGAAATGAACAGAGGCAAGATTCAGCAAGCGCTTGCTGACTTTGATACCAGTGGTAGCTATTTCAGAGAATATTGTCCATGTTTGTTTCCAGATTATCTCAAAACCCCATGTTTTCTATATTGTACAAGCATCGTTAATAGTTATATACATTTGGAGAGGGAAGAGGCATTGAATCATCTTTATGGCATCTGCAAAGCAATTAAATGTTTTTGTGCAAAAACATTTCACATGAAACTGCGACTAGGTGTGAAAAATGCTCATCTGCTTCCATTTTAATCCTTAGTCTACAAAAAAAAAATGTAAATCACAGAATGTTGGAGCAAGTAGGTGGGCCTTCACAGATTGTTTAGTGCAAAGCCCTCATTTGTGATTCAGAGTGGGCCCCCTTGTGCCAGCCCTATGGGAAGATGTCTGTGCCTTACCCAGGACAGCAGGGCAGAGATGCCTGCTTTATTGTTGCCTTAATGACCTCTCTGAGTTGATACTCAATACATGGTCAGTACTTTTCCATCTCTTGCCCTTATTTATGGGAGCAAGTTTATGAACCGACATGTATTGATTGTACAATATTCCAAAGTAGGTTTTTGCTTATTTACTTAAGCAGTCTTGTACTCACAAACAAGTTGTGCCCTTTAATTTTTTTTTTTACTCTTTTAAACAGCCCCATAATGAACATCCTTATGCATATGTCATTGTATTCTTGTCCAATTTATTAGGCTTAATTCCCATAAGTTGGGGAATGAAGCCAGAGGATAGAATACATATTGCCAAATGTGCCTACACACCCTGTTAGACAATGGGAATTATTCAATTTAATTTTAACCATGTCACAGGAAAAAAGGATAGCTCATAATTATTTTAATATTCATGGCCTTTGTTAATTAGGAGATTGCTTGCTTTGTATGTTTATTAAGCATTTGTTTTCACTCCTTTGTGAGGTTTCAGATCATATGCTTTACTTGTTTAAAAAATGGAATCATTATCCTTTTCATTTTGATTTTTATGAGTTCTTAAATTATCTCCCGATCATTTATATTGCAAATATTTTCTAAGTATGTTACTTTATACCACCTTTCTTATATTTTTGCCAGTTTTTAATTAGCATTAAATCAGTACTTTCATTTGTGATTTCTCCCTTTGCTGTCATGTTAGAAATATCTTTGCTATTTAAAATTTTCACAATTTTGCATACATTTTAATAGTTTTGTCATTTTAGTTTTATTTTAGTTTTATATTTAAGTTTTAATAAATCTGGAACTTAAAAATGTATGATATAAGATATGGTTATTTATTTTTAATTAGAGTCTGCCCAGTTTTCCTAATATCATTTAATAATACATCATTTCTACTCACTAACTTGAAATTATATTTTGTCATTTAGTATATTCTCAGTTAGGTTTTATAGTAAATACGTGTTTCACTATAACCACATACTTCCTAATATATTTTCTCAACATTTCTTCTCAGATTTTCTATTTGGGATTGTCTTCCTTCTGAAGTACATCTGTTAGAATTAAAAAAAAACCTTTCATTCTTTGAAGGCAATCTACTGGATTTTGTTATAATGTAAAACTTTGTTTTAGAAAGACAGTTCCACTGGCTTAATATTACTTGAGTTTGGCAGTTATTTTTCTCTTAGAACATTGTAATTATGTTCTTTAATTCATTGTTGTTGAAAAGTCAGTTGTTAATCTAATTATCATCCCTTTGTTGGTGCTTTGTCCATTCTTTCTGGCTGTATTTATTTTTCCCTCATCATGTTCTGTGGTTTCACTGTGCTGTGTCTGGAAGTATATGTGAACATGCAATACACTAAGGATTTTGGATCTGAAAAGTGGGATCCTTTATCTGGAAAAATATTAGCCATTGCCTGTCCATAATGAAATGATTAGACATACGTTAGACCCTCCTGGCACTTAACCCTTTAAAATTTTTTTTATTTTCTTGGAAAGATACCTATGTTGTATTTTACCTCCAATTTTATGAGATGTAATTGACGTATAACCAAAAAAAAAAAAAAAAAAAAAAAGAAAAGAAAGAGTTCCCATCATGGCTCAGTGGAAATGAATCCAACTAGGAACCATGAGGTTGCGGGTTTGATCCCTGGCCTCAATCAGTGGGTTAAGGATTGGCGTTGCTGTGAGCTGTGGTGTAGGTCGCAGATGTGGCTCGGATCCCAAGTTGTTGTGGCTCTGGCGTAGGCTGGCGGCTATAGCTCTGATTAGATCCCTATCCTGGGAACCTCCGTATACTGCAGGTGCAGCCCTAAAAAGAAAAAAAATGACATATAACATTGTGTATGTTTAAGATACAAGGTGATTTCATATACATATGTATATATATATATACATATATATATAGCAAAATGGTTAACACAATAAAGTTAGTTAACACATCTGTCACTTCACATAGTTAACTTCCCTCTTTTTTTTTTTGATGGAAAGAACTTTGAAGATTTACCCTCTACTAAGTACTCTCTACTACTTTCACCTATACAACACAGTATTGTTAAGTATAGTCATCATGTTGTACATTAGCTCTTGAAAACTTACTCATCATATAATTGGAAGTTTATACCCTCTGTCACCCATTTTACCTACCCCCTCGTCACTGGCAACTACCAGTCTACTCTGTTTCTATGAATTCAGTTTTTAACTTTTAAAAAATTTATTTGTTTATTTTTTTATGGCCACACTTGGGCATATGGACGTTCCGGGGCCAGGGATTGAGTCTGAGCCACAACTGCAGCAATGCCAGATCCTTTATAAACAACTAACTGCATGGGACACGGAATTGAAACTGTGCCTCTGCAGCGACCTGAGCCATTGCATTTGAATTCTTAACCTACTGTGCCACAGTGGGAACTATGAGTTCAATTTTTTAAGATTCCACAAATAAGTAAGATCATACAGTATTTCTTTCTCCAGCTTATTTCACTAGTATAATGCCCTCAAGTTTTATCTGTGTTGTCTTAAATGGCAGGATCTATTTCTTTTTAGTGGTTATGTTGTCTCAAATGGCAGGATTTCCTTCTTTTCACTTTTGTTTTGTTTTGTTTTTTGGCTTTTTAGGTCTGCACCTGTGGCATATATTCCCAGGCTAGGGGTCCAATGGGAGTTGCAGCTGCCGGCCTACACCACAGACATAGCAATGCCGGATCCTTAACCCACTGAGCAGGGCCAGGGATCGACCCTGCATCCTCATGGATACTAGTCAGATTCGTTTCTACTGAGCCACGACGGGAACTTCTATATGTTCATTTTCTTAATCCATTCATTTATTTATGGACACTTTGTTTTGATGTCTTGGTATTGTAATAGAGGTGCAATAAATGTGGGAGTGCAGAGATTCTCTTATAGATAATGATTACATTCCTTCAGGTATATAGCCAGAAGTACAATTGCTGGATCAGATGGTAGTTCTATTTTTATTTTATTTTTTCTGTTAGGGCCACACCTGCAGCAAGTGGAAGTTCCTAGGCTAGAGGTCAATTGGAGCTGCAGCTGCTGGCCTACACCACAGCCACAGCAATGCAGGATCTGAGCCAAATCTAAGACCTACACCACAGCTCACGGCAATGCCAGATCCTTAACCTACTGAGGAAGGCCAGGGATTGAACCTGAAACCTCATGGATACTAGTTGGGTTCTTAACATGCTGGGCCACTATGGGAACTCCTATTTTTGATTTTTTGAGGGACCTCCATATTGTTTTCCATAGTGGCTGAAAGACTTTACATTCCCATCAACAATGAACTAGGCTTCCCTTTTCTTTATGACTTTGCCAATACTTATCTCTTACCTTTTTGGTAGTAGCTATTCTAAGAGGTGTGAGGTGATAGCTCATTGTGGTTTTGATTTGCATTTCCTTTATGATTAGAGATATCAAGCACCTTTTCATGTACCTGTTGGACATTTGTATATCTTCCTTAGGAAAATATCTATGCAGTTTCTTTGCCCATTTTTACATGGATTATTTGTGTGTGTGTGTGTGTTTCCTATTGAATATGAGTTCCTTATGTATTTCGGTTGAACTCCTTGTCAGATATGGTTTGCTCATATTTTCTCCCATTCCATATGTTGTCTTTTCATTTTGTTGGTGGTTTCCTTTGCTGCACAGAGCTTTTTAGTTTGATGCAGTGCCACTTATTTTTGCTTTTGTTGCTTGAACTTTTTGGGTTAATATCCAAAAAACATTGCTAAGACTAACTTTGGGGAGCTTTTTCTCTATCAGCTTTGTAGTTTCAAGTCTTGTATTTATGTCTTTAATTCATTTTTAGTAAATTCTTGTGAGTGTTGCAAAATAGGGCCCCAAGTTTCATTCTTTTGTGTGTGGCTATCCAGTTTTCCTAACACCATTTATTGAAACTATCTTTTCTCCTTTGTGTATTCTTAACTCTCTTATTAAATATTAGTTAATTGTATATGCATTGGTTTATTTCTGGGCTCCCAGTGTGACCTCTGTGTGTTTTCATTCCATTGCCATATTGTTTTGTCTAGTATAGCTTTACAATATAGTTTAAAATCAAGAAGTATAATGCCCACAGATTTATTCTTCTTTTTCAAGATTGCTTTAGTGATTGGGTCCAGGAGATTCTTCCAGGGATCCCTGCTTTTTGAGACCTGAGTGGGCCTCCTGGAAAGTGTCCTGCAAAGCTGGGGAAGCTGTATGTCCTCACTGGAATCTCTTTTAATAACCAGAGAAGATGCAGGCCCTCTTAGTGCGATGTTGTGCCAGCCTTGGGGAGAGCAATGTGTTTAAAGTGAAACCTTTCCTCTTACCCTTCTCAGGTGGTCCTTCTTGGTCTCTGGTCCGTGGTGTGTTTCAGCCCTAGCCCTGGGTTTCTGGGTGTTTCACAGTGGTGAAATACCTATGGATAGTTGCTAGCTGGCTTCTTGTAACAGGGACTGAGGTCGAGAACAACCTATGTCACCATCTTGATGCTGTCATTTACCTGTTTTTCATTATTTTCATCTCTTTATCTTTCTGGATTTCATTTTGGATCATTTTAAAAGTATTTTGTGGTCTGCTAATTTTCTTTCTAGCCATGTCTTGTTTATTTTATCCCTTTGTTGAGGTTTTAATTTCATTTATTTTAATGTCTATTTCTAGAATTCTACTTGGTTCCAATTTGTATGCTTAATTAGTCTTTCTGAGCTCTTGTTTCTATCTCATATTTTCAAGCTTCTTTTTTATTTCTTTAAATTATATTCAATATGGTTATTTTAGTTTTGGTGCTTGAGAATACCATTTGGAGATCTTTTTTAGGTCTGTTATATGTTTCTCATTCATATTGCCTTATTTTCCTTGTATGTTTAGTAACTTTTCTTTCTACTGTGATCTCTTCATTTTCTTTGGAATTTTTTCTCTGGGAAATAGATGAGCTCTGGATTGAAGCTAAATTCCTTTAGGCAGGATTAGCACTGGCTTCTGCTGGTTGCTTAGTGCAACTACCAAATTGGGATCACCTTGAATTAAATTCTTTGCTTGAGGGTTTTTGTTCTCACAGGTGGTGTGAATTTAGACTATAAACTCTTGTGCAGACTGGCTTGTTATTAATTATCAGGGGATTTTTTTTAACCCCTTTCTCCCTGGTACCAAAGTAAAAACAAGATTTTGCATTCCCCTTTTGTGCAGTGGGGCTCATTTTGCTGAGACTGAGGTGTTCTTGCTTTATGTGTATTTTTTTAATTAGTTTACTCATTTAAAAAACCTTTTTAGGGCTGCACCCATGGCATATGGAGATTCCCAGGCTAGGGGTTTAATTGGAGCTGTAGTTGCCGGCCTGCACCACAGCCATAGCAATGCCAGATCCAAACCTCGTCTGACCTGCACCGCAGCTCACAGCAACACTGAATCCTTAACCCATAGATTGACGTCAGGGATTGAGCCTGTGTCCTCATGGATGCTAGTCAGATTCATTTCCACTCAGCCACAACAGGAACTCCAAGTTTACTCATTTTTAGTAGATCTAAGGAATGATCTTTCCACTGAAATCCATGCAGCCATCAAAGCAGAAGCTTAAGATCCTTAGGGTTCAGCAGAAACTTTAGGATTAAAAGCCAGCTTTGGTGTGTGCTTATCTACCTAAGCTTGTTTCACTTCCTATTCTTACTTTCCTACCTGTTCAATTTTACAGTGAATTGCATTTCAAAATATTTCATAATTTTATCCAGTATGTTATTTTTTCAACTCTGAGAGAGCTGTTCTTTCACTCTAATCAACCACAGTGCCATAAATAGAAATTCTGATAATCTATATTTCTTCTTTAATCTTTTTTCCCTTGTATTTTGGTCATTCACTTTGATAATAAGAAAGTTCAATGCAAGTATAAAATGAGACTTTCTGGTATTTAAATGTTAAATGGGAATATTTGAAACTCATAGAAATAGGTTTTTTATGAACTATGATGATTTTCTTAAAATTGGTGAGTTTCCAGATCCCCTGAAAGTCTTGGTAAACTTTATACCACACTGACTTCTAAATATTCATTTATTTTCATGTTGACTTTCTGCTTATTTCTTTTTTAGTATTAACAAATAATTTTTAATTAATGATAACAGTCCATTCTCTGCTAGCTCAGTCCTTGAGAAACTTTTGTTTTCCTTGTCACAGTCATACTTTAATGCTAGAGATATTTATTATTTAGGCAGGAGCATTAAAATCACCAGTTCCCTTCAAAAGACCTCATTTAATCAACTGCATTAGTAACCTACTTAAAGCAATCATAGGCTAATGGAATAAAAAAAGAGAAAACCAGTACACTATGACAGTTAAACTATTAGAATCTGTAGGATTTAATGGGAAAACACAGTTAAATTATAAAATCTTTTTTATATGTTCTACTTCCTCCTCAGTGGGAGAGAATCTGTATTAAGGTATTATTACTATGTAAAATACTTAATAGTGCCTAAAAGTGTGCAAAACTGCATTTACAGTATTTTTATTCTTGCCATACTCTGACATAAAGAACCGTTTGCTTTAAAAACATATTAAAGATATTTTAAGATAGGAAATTGGAAGGGCAGTAAGCTGATGAGGTTCTTTTTCTCAGAGAGGTTTTATTTATGTCACACTGGGAGAAGGTATATTTGATCTTTCCCCCCAAAACTATCAGGTTATTTTAAGCTTAACTTAGCAAAATTTTTGTAGATCTGTTTCTTTCTTAGGTGGTCAAAGCATCATTGTATCACTAAGCACATTACTGTAAAGTGAAGAGCATTTTATATCTTACTACTCTGATATATTGAGTTACTTCAGTGTAAAATTCCAGATAAATGAGAAAGACTGGAGGAGGGTTTTCTCTGCCTGCCTGTGGCTTTCACCCCAATTTTTTATTTTTATTTTTATTTTTTATTTTTAGGGCCGCACTTGTGGCATATGGAAGTTCCCGAGCTAAGGGTCAAATTGGAGCTGCAGCTGCTGGCCTACACCACAGCCACAGCAACGCTGGATCCAACCCACGTCTGTGACCTACACCACAGCTCACGGCAATGCTGGATCCTTAACCCACTGAGCAAGGCCAGGGATTGAACCCTCATCCTCATAGATACTAGTTGGGTTTATTACCACTGAGCCACAATAGGAACTCCTATATTTGTATAGTTGATTTACAATGTTGTGTTAACTTCTATATAGCAAAGTGACTCAGTTATGCACATATGTATTCTTTTTCATATTCTTTTCCATTATGTTTTATCACAGGATATTGAATATAGTTCCCTGTGCTGTACAGTAAAATCTTATTGTTTATGCATTCTATATACAATAGTTGGCCTCTGCTAGCCCCAAACTCCCAATCCTTCCCTCCTTCCCATTCCCCTTGGTAATAAGTCTGTTCTCTATGTCTGTGAATCTGTTTGTGTTTCATAGATATGTTGATTTGTATCATATTTTAGATTCCACATGTTATATCATGTAGTATTTGTCTTTTTCTGATTTTACTTAGTAAGATAATTTCTAGGTCCATACATGTTGCTGCAAAAGGCATTATTTCATTCTTTTTAATGGCTGAGTAATGTTCCATTATACACCCCCCCCCCCATCTTGACTTTTTTAACTACCTCTTAATTTCTACACATATTTTCATGCACAGAACACTGAATATTCCATATGAGACATAGAGGTAAGAATTAGACCCTCCTTATTCATGTTTTAGAACTAATGGACCAGGAGGTGGTTGAAATTAGAGCCAAGTTGGAGATGTCTAGATATGAAGGCATGTATTTGTCATTAACCTATTATAATTAAAGAACTAGGGAGGGGCTGATATTCTCTCTCTCAGTTTGTGAACACCTTTTTCCAGAAGGCAGGGCTAAGAAATTCCTGGATTCTTTGGGTTTCTTTGTTCTCCTGTTCAACAAATACTTACTGAACATCTAGCATGTGCTAGAACTGGGCTTGGGGCTTGGAATCAGTACATCTGCCACTGTTTCCTCACTGCTGGGGAAGGGCAGATATTGTTAGCACAGTGTCTGGCATGCAGTAGAAATTCCATAAATATTAGTCGTGATTGTTATTGTTCAAGTAATCCCACATTATGCACAGAATAGCAATGTCGGTTACACTGTGATTCCATCTCAGTGGATTGGAGAAATGTAGGAACTCCATTGATTTATTCCAAATTATTGATTTCACAGGAAACCCCTACACCAGGAGGAGCAACCACCTGCATTTGCTGAGTCAATGCAGCAACTTCAGGGATGCCCAGTAAATCAAAGGCTCCTTGGGGGCCAGTCCACAACAGGAAGTGTAGAAAGTATAGCAAGACTCTTAATAGACAGTTTGTTCTGGGTTTCCTCCTTGTCCAGGCCCCTCATCCATTCACTGAGGGCAACACCAGCATGTGCCATCATTTCCCTGCTCCATGCTGCCTCTTATAGTAGTCTACACTTCATCCACTTAGTCTAATATCCTTAATATATTTGTTGTGTTATTACATATTTCTTTTAGAAGGCACTCTTACTTCTTTCGGGAGATCTTTTCTTTGATATTTGGACTGAAAATTCCGAGACTGAATTCAAGTTGTGATACTGCTGTATTAATTAATTAATTAATTTTTGCATTTTAGGGCCGTACCTGTGGCATACGTAAGTTCCCAGGCTGGGTAGGGGCCCAATCTGAGCCACAGCTGGTGGCCAATGCCACAGCCACAGCGACATGGGATCCTTGCCACATCTGCCACCTACATCACAGCTCACGGCAGTGCCGGATCCCCAACCCACTGAGTGAGGCCAGGGATTGAACTAGCATCCTCATGGATCCTAGTTGGACTTGGTTTGCTGTGCCACAGTGGGAACTCCCTGATGTTTTAATGTATAAGCCTCTCACTTTAATAGGAGCGTTTGGATTTTATACAGAGCTACCATTTTATTTTTTAAATTTAAAATTTATTTTTATGGCCACACCCATGGCTATGGAAATTCCTGGGCCAGGAGTTTAATCTGATCTGCAGCTGTGACCTGTGCCACAGTTTCAGCAGTTCCGGATCCTGTAACCTGTAACCCACCGTGCCTCCTCAGTGAGCCAAGCAGCTATAGTCAGATCTTAATCCAGGGTGCCACAGCAGGCACTTCTAGAACTACCATTTTAATATAAATATTTTAGTTCTAAGATTCTGCCTTGAAGATCATACCAGTGTGATAAACTGTTAATGAAGTTTTAGGCATGCTACTCTTAAGAATTGATGTCACAGGAAAGAAGGAAGATTCCAGTCCCTACTTTTTCATGTCTATAGTACTTCCTGTGTCGTGTTGCCCCACATGGCACTTTTCATTGGGAACTTTCAGAATAATGTCCTGTTTTGCTTTTTTTCCCCCTATATAAATAAAGAAATCAATTTGGCAGTAAGGAAGAAACTTTGGTAATCAAATGACAACATATTTTTTAGAAGGCCCAAATTAAGGAAACTCTGTAGGATACCCACCAACCATAGTGATGTTCTATCAAAAAACAGAGTGAGTTAAAATTATGGTCATACTTTTAGCACATTATCAGATATGTCACCCGTAGGGATTCTCATTTGCATTGGTGATATTATCCAGTAAAAGATGTCACTTTAGTATGTTTTATATTAGGTAAAAACTTATTTAAAAGAAAACACGTGTGTAATATCAGCCTTTTTTTGCACATTTCCAGATTATCATATTTTCATGTCGCTCCACCTGCCTTTATTTTCAGTGTTAAATGCCCTGGTTCAGTTTAATTCAATCACACATTGATTGCACATCTCCTAGGTGTCAGTTATATCTTTCTCTTGCTTTTAAGTACCAATAAAACATTTTGTCTGATCCACTTATATGGCATAATTGGTGTATTTTGTTTTTTTTTGAGTTTAAGTTTTATCTACTCAACTACATTTCAAGGTCTTGAAGTTTACCGGATTATATATTTTTTTATTCATTTTGCTATGTCTGATACTTAAGTACACAGTAGGCAGTCAAATATTAGCTGATTGGATTAAATGGGCTAGTCTATGTAAAGGCATTTAGAACAATTCCTGACACATGATGAGCAATGCGTGACTGATAAGTAAAATATGAAATCATTAATTAAATAAAAAAATGTTCCTGAGGTTAGTATATTTGGGGAACAGTAGTTAGGGTCTGACATGGTATTGGGCAAAGCGTAGACAATAAGATTTTGGTAAATTATTCAATTGAAGCTTGGTATAAATCTATATGGTGATAATTTCACTGAGGTTAGATATGTTGGGAGTCGAGCAGGCAGGACTGCAGTCCCTTGGTAGAAATATTTTGGCCAAGGAAAAAAAGTGTAGTGCGGACTAATCGGAAGGTGATAGGATAAAAGATAATTGATCCTTGTCTGAACTGGTTTTGATTAGAGCAGAGGATGTTGGAATGAACTAGAGGCAGGGACTTGGGTGGGTGGATGCAGAATCAAGTGCTGAAAGTTAGGCAGTTCTACCTACCAAGGTTCAGTCTTAGATTCTGTTCACTAAAGACTCAGCTGACATTGTAGATATGGGGTTAGGCATCTAAGGTTGAGCAGACCAAGACCAGATGCCTGAGAAGACCTCAAACTATAGTCTTAGTTATAAAGGTGGAATCACATCTGGGTGGGGTCATTCTGGTTGGCATCTGCCGGGGAAGTTGTTCCCTTGTGCTCACATCGTCATCACATAGTTCTTGTATTTATCATAAGTTAATGTGTCCTGAAGCCTGAAGGCATCAGTCGATGCACACCACAAATTGAATCAAATTTTCATGTTCAGAGCTTTTGGTCACCAGCAAAACCAGGATCTGATACAAATTTTAACATATAACAAAATCCTTTTCCATTTCCTTGGTGTCAGTAGATGTGGAAATATTGAAGGTGGATGCAGTTTTCTATCACTCACATACACACACACATTTGTGTGTGCATGTAAATCTAAACAAATTTAATTTTGGGTTTTTTTTTTTGAGTTTCTTTTTTTGTTAGCGTTTCAGCTGCAGCACATTTTTCTTTGAAATTGAATGCACTGGTTTTTTGTTTTTTGTTATTTTTAATCCAAACTAAAATTAAAATTTCCTTTTATACTTTTAACTGGTTATGTGCCTCATCAGTTTGTGAAAACACATTTGCATGAATATCTTATATTACAAAGTCTTTATACTTCTACTCTAGTTTCCAGCAATACATACAGTCTTCACCAGGTTCTTTGGAAACCCAGATGCTAAATCCTGTACTAAAAAATCTGTCCTCTTGTCAAGCCATCTGGCTTTGGAGTTCTGGCGTCTCTGTTGCTCTGTACATAAGCCTTTGCTCACTCTTCTTAGGTCACCCGTAAGATTGACTGGTAACTTTTCTTTTACTTCTTTGAGTAAGAAGGGGCACAAGCCCTTCCCAGAGTGTGTTGCCATGAGATGGCTGAGACAAAACCACAACAATGACAAAACTAATGGTGACTGAAAATCAGTGCAGGGGGAGTATTCAGCATGGGGTGTAACCTAAAATAACTTCTAGATGAGGATTCTCTGTCTTCCATAGGCCTGGATCTGTGATGGTGGGTCCTTAATAGTGTCCTCAAGGCAGGTGACACTTTGGAGGCCAGATCCAATTTCCAGAGACAGGAAGGATTTTATCTATTCCTATCTTCTCAATCCTCATTTTTTTGCCCCAGGATCTGTGCTTTATTCCTCCTTTTTTTTTTTTTTTTTTTGGCTGCACTAGCAGCATGTGGAAGTTCTTGAACTAGGGATTGAACCTGAATCTGCAGGAGCTCCTGCAGTGACAGTGTTGGATCCTTAACCTGCTGTGCCACAAGGGAACTCCCTATTTACTCCTATTTTAAAGAAATCTCACAGGCAAGTCATCTTGGCCATGGCTCACACCAGGGTAATAATACCAAATTATAGTAGTCCAATATCAGCATGCTTAAGGCCTTTCAAGTTTAAGTAACATGGCAGATCATAGGAAGGTGGCAGTTATTCCTGTCCAGACTGAGCCATGCTGAGTTCAGTTTAATTTACTTTTAAAGAACTTGAAGATTGTGCCTACTGCCTTCTGCTGGGCTGAGAGTCTCAAATTCTCATCTATATAAGCAACTCTAGGTACACCTGCCTTTTCCTATCCCTGAAGCCACTCATTTCCATGGGCAAACCAATGGTATTATTTAAATTCATGTATAGGAGAAAATAGCACTAAAATAAATTGTAAATTCTTAAAGACATAATCATGGCAAAGGCATTTTTGCAATAATCTGTATCACCAATAGAAATTGTATCTTAAACTTAAATATCTACTCTAGTGTTATTTCACCATTTCCCTCAAGAATTATGTGTGAGAAAATTTAATTAACCAAAGGGGTCATCTGAGATAATTTTCCTTAAAGGTAGAAATAGTCACAAAGGTGATTTTTTTTTTTTTTTTTTTTTGCTTTTTATGGTCGCACCTGCGGCAAACGGAGGTTCCCAGGCTAGGGATCTAATCAGAGCTACAGCTGCTGGCCACAGCCACAGCCACAACCACACAATATCTGAGCCGTGTCTGCGACCTACACCACAGCTTATGGCAACGCCATATCCTTAACCCACTGAGCGAGGCCAGGGATCGAACCTGCAACCTCATGGTTCCTAGTTGGATTCCTTTCCACTGAGCCATGACAGGAACTCTGGCGATTGATTATTTAGAGAGATCAAAATGACTTGCAGCTACTTGACCAGGTAGTGAGTTTTCTTTCTTCCTCTTTGATTCTTTCCCCTCTCTTTTTGTCCACTTTCCCCTGAGTGAACTTCCTGTCCATCCATGGGTTATGTTAATGGAGACTAAACTGAGGGACCCATTTGCCACAGCAATTTGCTCTTTTGGATCTTTTTATTATGGAATATTTCAAACATACATAATAGTAGAACAGTAAAATGTACCTTCATATACCCATTAACCAGCTTAAACAACTGTCAGATTTTTTATCATCTTATTTCATCTGTTCTCTCCACATCTTTATTTTTTGGTAGCATATTTGAAGCAAATCTGTGACATCATATTATTTCACCCATAAATACACCGGTATGTTTATAATAGATAAGGACTTAAAAACACCACCATACATTAACAAAGATTTTATATTATCTGATCAAACAATATTTCCAAAAAATTTATTTTTCTCCAAAGTGCCTTTTTGTAGTTGTTTTGTTTGAATTAGGATCTAAACATGGTTCAGACATTACATTTGTTTGCTATTTTTCTGAAGTCTCTTGTTCTCTCAGAACCCCTCCACTCCCCAATTTCATGCCATTTATTTCCTAAAGAAGTTGGGACATATTTTCCGAAAGAGTTTTTCTTAATTTGAAGTTGGCTGATTGCCTGCTCATGGTGTCCTTTAACGTAATTCTCAATTTTGTCTTTTGTAGACTGGTAACCTGATCTAGAGGCCCAATTACATTTAGACTCAATTATTTTGGCAAGAATGATTCCACAGGTGTTGAAGCACAGAATGACTGGTTTTTCCACTTTTCATAGTATTTTAAGGTTGGTTGTTGGGTTCAGGTGATTTAAGCCAGGTTATATATTATAAACCATCAACCTATCACTTATATTTACATAAAGCATAATTTTTCTAATTCTGTTATTTCTTCTGCATTGTTAGCAGGGATTCTCCTGTGAAGAAGAACTTTCCTTCACTATCTCTTTTGTTTATAAAACCATTTACGAGCCTAGGTGGAGCATATAATGCTTTTGCTCTTGGCAGCTGCCTCTCCCAGAATCTGCTCTGAAGGCCCTTCCCAGCCCGATGAGCCTGATGGAACACACCAGCTGCTCCCTCACATATCACCACTGATCAGTGGCTTCCCTCCTACCACCATACTCTAGTCCCTGGCAGTCTATTTTTATAACCAACTGGTGCTCAGTGGGAGCAGAGAGCCTTTTGACAAAAGAGGCTTTCCTAGCCAAAAGTATGTGGTGGGACTTATCAGAACACTCTCATACCTGTGAAGATTGCCTGCATTCATTTAGCTCTATGCGTGTTCTTTACATGTGTGTTGCAGTCCTCAGGACTGGGTGTTTTGTGAATTTTCAGGGTATTGCTGGAGTAGACAGGCATGACATGAAGTTTGCATCCTTGTTGAGTACTCTCTGGAAAGTTCCCTGCTCAGGAACATTGGAGCTGAGCCTGTCAGCCTTCTGCCTTATGATTTCTCTCTGTGGGAGGACTCCATTTGCTGTAGGCTTGCTTATAAAAGTGCCTTGATCCGTAGTTAAAGAGAAAATTCACGGCTGTATTAATGAGTAAATGTGACTCATAAACTCATATTCTGTATTGGTGCAAGTGAAAAAGAGACAAAGAATCTAGGTTCATATTCAGCTGCTAATTTCATAAATTCCCTAAAAAGTATTTTTTTTCCCCTCTAGAATGGACCAATTAACAAGGAACTCTCAAAAACTAAGTTCTTTATTTATTTTTAATTTTTTGTCCTTTTTAGGGCTGCACCCACAGCATGTGGATGTTCCCAGGCTAGGGGTCTAATTGGAGCTGTAGCCACCGGCCTACGCCAGAGCCACAGCAACACTAGATTTGAGCTGTGTCTGCGACCTACACCACAGCTCAGGCCAACGCTGGATCCTTAACCCACTGAGCAAGGCCAGGGATTGAACCTGCAACCTCATGGTTCCTAGTCGGATTTGTTTCCGCTGAGCCACAACGGGAACTCCCCAAAACTAAGTTCTTACCCAGCTTCTTCCCCAGTACACTGGAAAGCCCTGGCATATTTCATTACAATTCCAGATATTCTGACATTAAGCTCCTTTCTTCAAATTTTCCTTTTAACTGGAAGTAAGTTGAAAGAGCAGTTGAAAGACTTGCTGTACAGAGACAAAAATCCTTTCTCCTACCACTGAATCAGTTTTATGGAGTTTGCTCTGTGGTCAAATTGAGTTCTACCCCTTTATGCTCTAGGACCGCTTTAAAGATGTGAGCCCCAGGGTTTTCAGTGCATTTATCCATTGCTATATTCGAATTAAATTGAAAAAAATTCCAAGAATTTTAATTTCCATATCTTTTTTTTTTATATTTTTCTATGAATTTCTTTAGGTTAACAGTATGAGTTGAAAAAAGGTTGATGACTCTGCCGTTGCTCGATTAGTAATTATGTGTGTTGAAAGTGTTTGAGCAAGGTAAGTATCTTTTCCAGTTGCCTTTTCCCCAGAGTCTCCGCATCTGAGACAGCTGAAAAAAGCATGAAAAATGAATGTGACAGGAAGTGGCTTTAGTTCCCTGACATGCCAGTGTTCTGGAACTGCTTGGAATTTATTGAAGCAGAATCAATGGCAAGAAATGCCCAGTGCTGCAACATATCCAGTGGGCTAAGCCCCTAAAAATCTGTGAAATAAATAGCTGCCTAGTGGTATTTTTTCACCTATTTGTTAACTGGTAGATAAGTTTCTTTGTTGCCATGGCAACCTGAGAGTGGAGAAAGGAAATAGTTGGCAGGTAGTTACAGAGTATCAAACTTCTTTTACTCCTTCCTACCGAATAAAAATTTTCTGTTTGTGGGTTTGTGGCTGTACTGGCATCAGGGTATTTTTGAAAAAGGCGTTCTTTAAGAATTCATGATGTCACCTATGGCATCTGAGGAGCTCTACAGAATGCCCCTAACAACCAGGGCTCTTACCCTGGAGGAGCTCACACCAAGAGCTGTTTAAGACCTGACATCTCACAAGACGAAGGGACCTGGGAGGATTATTTAGGGATAAAAGAAATTTTCCTTTGAAAATTGCCCTTTGATTACGAAAAGAGAAATGGATTTTCTATAGCAGTTTTAATACCTAAAATTGGATTTTCCAAAATACATTAGTATTAGGACTCTAATATGTAATAATAGTGTTCATGTATCCTTTCAGAGAACTTTCCCATCCTCTTCCAAACTAAGCTTTCCTAATTCCACTGCTATAAATGGAAGCCTTATCTCTGCTTCCCAGACAGAGAGCTGAGGCAGTAAGTAGAGATGAGTTGAGTAGATACAGAGTTACAAGCATGATTAGTGTTTTCTGGATCTTGAACCTGGGCCCATACTGTTAGGATTTTTCTTGTTCCCTTCTTCCCAACCAGGATATACTGCATATAAACATTCTTTGGCAATGCTGAATAAATTTTGAGTGGTTTACACAGGTTGTAACTTTCAGTTATGTTTCAATATCCAGTCACACTTCAGGTTTAGTCTCCTTTGACTCACTGTAAAAGATTGCATACACTTGTAACCTCATAATTTATTTGTTTTGTTTAACTCAAGGTTCAGCAGTTCAAATCCTTGCAGGATTGAGGCTGTGTAATTGTAATGGATTTAATGTAACACAATAGAGTGGTTGTGAGGCTTGTGGATAATTGGAATCTCTACTTAGTATTCAGATAAAAAAATTTAGAGCAGGTTCAAATAAGACCTTTGTCTGGGTTGAATCCAGCCATCAGTTTCAAGATTGGAGTCTCTAGAAATATTTAAATGCTTGAAAAATGCCGTAATAAAAAATATGACTCAGCTTTCTTAAGCATTGATAATTATATTGAATTGAAATTATTAAAATACATAATTTCTTAAATATTGGAAACAATTATGCATGTTAAAAGTCACATTTTAGTACAGCAGAAATTCATACAACACTGTAAATGAAGTATATCTAATAAAAAATAAATGCATTTTTAAAAGTCACATATTTCAGGGAGTTCCTGTCGTGGCACGGTGGAAATGAATCAGAGTAGTATCCATGAGGATGTGGGTTTGATCCCTGACCTCGCTCAGTGAGTTAAGAATCTGGTGTTGCCATGAGCTGTGGTGTAAGGTCAAAGATGTGGCTCGGATCCCAGATCCTGCGTTGCTGTGGCTGTGGAGTAGGCAGGCAGCTGTTGCTCCTAGTCGACCACTAGCCTGGGAACTTCCATATGCTGCAGGTGTGGCCGCAAAAAGCAAAAAAAAAAAAAAAAAAACCCAAAAAACAAACAAAAAACATATTTCAGAGGCTCATACAATACAATGACATGCCACCGTATTGGATATAAATAAAGCCAAACTGTGCCTTAGTCTTGAAAATTACCCTAAGAAAATTACTATAGAAAATACCAGTTATTATTGTCCTGAATGTCCATATTTTTCTTAGCGTCATTCCTTCTTTCCCTCCTTCTTTTTTTCCTTCTCTCTCCCTTCTTGCCTTGATCCTTTTTCTCTCTGTGTTTTTCCTTTCCTTCACCTCCCTTCCTCCTTCCTTCCCTACCTGTAGTCAAACTACTTTTAGTACTATTTTTCATAAGCACACACCAGATATTATAAAATGTCTTTTCTGGAACAAGCCGCATAACTTGGAGACCCCAGTAATCTTGTAGTAAGCTTTCGGCAGTGGACAAATATCATCCTGGGACATTTCTTTGTCGCTGCTGTGTTGGAGGTCTTATGTTCTGTATCCTGTGTCTTCCTGTTTGGGGGTTAACTTCTTTGTTTTGCTGGAATACTTTCTCTAATGACTTCCTGAGAAAAAGTGTGTAGAAGGTAACTTTATATTTTTGCATATTTGAAAATGCTTATATTCTAACATCACATTTAATTGGTAATTTGGCTAGTAGAGAATTTACATTTGGAAATAATTTTCCTGCAGAACTTGGAAGGCACTAACATCTGGTTTTAACATCTAGGTTTCAGTATTGGTGTGGAGAAAGCATTCTGATTTCTGAGGTTTTGCATGTGATCTGTTTTTTTCTCTTTTCAATGTTGTGAACTTTCAGAATGGTGTGCCTTTGATGTGAACACTTTGAGAACTTGGGTGGGCTTATTCACCATTAGAAATATTCTTATTTATTTGATCATTTCCTCTCCTTAATTTTCTGAGTTTTTTTTTCCTGGAAAAATGTCAGAGGTTGTACTTCCTGGAAAGATCCTTTCTTAATTATTCTTTCGTGATAACCATTTCTTCTTTTACCACCCCCACCCATCCCTCCCATCCCCCACTTTCTGGGATTGCTCCTTCCAAATCTTCCGTTTCATCTTTTACTTCTGCTATCATATTTTAAAGTTTTTATAATCCTTCTAGTTCTGTACTTGTTCTTTTTCTTGGGTTACATAATCCTGCTTATTCATTTGTGCAGTAATTTAACCTCTCTAATATAGTCGAGGATATTAGTTATAATTGTTCCCAAAGATTTTTCTGGTGCCTGAAATTTTTCTGTTGCTTTCATGTTCCTTTTATCTGCTTGTTTTTGATAGAACAGGTTTTCTCAATTTTGTGTTAGAACAGATTTTCTCAATTTATTTTTTCTCTGAAGGAATCCTTGAAATAATTTTCAGTTCTGAGGGAACTTCTGCATAAAACTGTTACATCTTCAGCACAAGATATATAACGTGTCCCCTAAGTTTTAGATGTAAAAATTTCCAATGCTCTTTTGAATCGAGAAGAATATTTTCTGCAGATTTTCTTATTTTGTCCAATATATTAGCTTAATTTTTATGTGTAGTTCCTCTTTCCCATGTAAAGTGTCAATTTTTAAGTAAGACAGTAATATAGATAGTGGTAACTTCAAATTTTTTCCTTTAAATATTTTCAACTTGATTTTAAAAACTTTATCCAAGTAGCCTAAAGTTTTATTACAAATTTCTGTTATATAAATTGCTAATATGTGGTATAACATGTATACAACAGTAGTTTTCCTCCTGTTTTAAACTAGAAAAAGCTGTTTAGCCAGTCTTTTTTTTTTTTGAAACAACTAGATAGTAAATCTGAGCTTATCTTTCTTAAAATTAATGTAGTTCTTTCTTTTTAAAATAAATCTAAAAATCTCATGAAGGAGACATAAATTCTATTGAGTAACTGGCTTAAGCCAACATGAGATTTCATTTTTCTAAATATGGTTTTTGTAGATTTAAGAAGAGGTTATGACTTGATTTTAATTAATGATATTTAGAGCATGAAAATGTATAGACAATGTTGAATAGTAATGCTATTACAACCATAAGCAAAAGCAATAAAATGCATCATGAGATATAATTGTATACAAGAATTTGGAAAAATATTTTCTTATTATGTTCATGACCAGGATTAATTTTAATTTTAGCACTTACAAATTATTATAAATATGTTAGTTTCTCTTTCGCTTTTATGGAGTATATAGGCATAAAAGGGCATTAGTTTTGAAAGTTAAAAATAAAGAATTACATTTATCTAATTAATTTGAAACCTGTGCCTCTTTCTTCCTGCATAAATTTCAAGTCTGGGTCAAATTTGAGATAAGTATACATGTATTAAATTTTCAACCAAAATGAAAAAAAAAACAAAATGAAATGGTCTCTTGATGATTGCTAAGTAAGAAAAGTTCACCCAGACATGTTAAAAGTTGAACACTACAGCAAAATATTTGTTGTCTTTCTGTGAGTGACTGGCTTTTTTTTTGATCACTTGTTGCACTTGAAATGACTTTTGAGATTGTAATTCTTCATCCCTACCTTATTCGAATTACTTACTGACTTAGGTTTAGAATTCTTCTTTTCTAAATCATACCTCATCTTCAAAAATAACCATTTTGAGCAATCAGCTATGCTCGTTAAATATAATGCCAGTAAGATAAAAGACAAAGACAACAAATAGCTGTATAAAGTATCCCTAAATAAATGAAAGCATCACAATACAATTTATTTTTAACCTTTACAGCACACATTTGGCATGTTCAAAATAATAGCACAATGGCAGAAAAGCATATAAATAGTTGTTTAGAATGAAAAGTTTCCTTTTTTTTTTGTCCTTTTTTAGGGCTGTACATGGGGCATGTGGAGGTTCCCAGGCTAGGGGTCAAATTGGAGCTTCTGCCGCCAGCCTATACCACAGCTACAGCAACCCAGGATCCGAGCCACGTCTGACCTACACCACAGCTCCTGGCAACGCCGGATACTTAGCCCACTGAGCAAGGCCAGGGACTGAACCTGCGTCCTCATGAATGCTAGTCAGATTCATTTCTGCTGATCCATAATGGGAACTCCTAATTTTTTTTTTTTTTACTCCAGCAGTAGAACATATTTATTCACATAAATAAAGCTTGGTTGAATTAATTTGGAAGGGAGAGACTGATGTCATAGCCTACCATAGTCACCTCCATGCACTCACCAATTAGCAGCAGCCTTCTCTGTTTCATGTCAAATACTGAGAATGGGTTTAAGGCAATTAACATGGTCCTTATATATAATACATTGCTGAAAGATCTCTTTCTAAATTGCTAACAGAGTTGTTGGGTCACTGTATCATTTTATCACAGTTTTAAACTTCAAAACTGATGTTATTTTTTTGAATCATGATCTTTCACAGAGCCCCTACTAACACCTTGCAGAACTCTAGGGCTCCTTGAGAAATACTATGTTAGAAGTATTTATCTGCTCTTTGAGGTTAATTCTACATCAGATTTCTGTGAAGATTTTTGGTTTGGACCTTTCTTTAGTTGATGATCCTCATGTGTCAGTACTGATGTCTTTTCTAGGGGATGTTCAGGAACCCTCCACATTTCTACCTGGAGATTGGGGGTTATATGCTTGGCTTTTAGTACTCCTGGATCTTAGCAGTGCAAGGAGTCTGGATGAGAACCTCACTATTCAGAATGTAGACTTTTCACATATTACCGGTTTTTACATGGTACCCCTTCCCTACCTTCCACTGTATCTAGTGTCTAGATTTGGAGAAGCTCTGGTTTAATTTCTTTACAGATTTAATTCCCCATCTGACCACTCCTTGTGTAGATGTTCAGCCAATGCTCTTTTCAGTCCCAAATTTCATCTGCAATTTTGTATACCTGGTACCATCAGTCCCTAAGTTTTATGGGGTTTATGGTACGAATTGGTTCATTTCCCTTTGTCTTATCACCCTCCATTGCAGGTTTTTGGTATTCATCTTTCTCAGCTATGATAAATCCTCCATTCATTTTCAATGTTCCAAAAGTTTGTTGGCCTCTCTAATCTGTGCTGTCTCCTTTCCTGTTAGCTTTATTATTGTGGTTTTCTCTGCTGGTCTCTTTGTCTTTATGGGATTCTACCTCTTTATTTCTTTATTCTCATCAGTGGAGTTCCAGGAAGGAATAGAGAAAGCACATGTGTTCAATATGCCATGATTAACCAGATGTCCTTCATCAGAAGTCTTAATCCCTTTCTTGTTGAGGAAGAATTCAACATGGTGAGGGATGCTCATGCGAAGTGTTAGAACTCAAATAAAAGCTCAGGCTTAGGCTCAACCCAGAGGTGGAAAGCTGGCAGCCTGCAGGTCCAAAACAGCCCCAGATATCATTTGTTTGAATATACAAAGTTTATTCTTTATTTAATTAGTATTAGTTTTTAAATGGGGGAGAGTTTACATTATAACCAAGAATTTGGACATCTTTAAAACAAATCAGAAGATCTGATTGTCCATTATTGCGTAGTAATGGTTGGCTAGATGTGAGGGGTAACTGCATGTGCTCACCGGCTTGCTACAGTTGTACTCAAGTCAGCTTTAGTCACAAATCTGAAGCATTTGATTTTATACTGCTTCCACTCAAAAAGAGTGTTTCTTGGATTTAGGAAATTCAGTATGGGTTATACATTTGTTGTGTTATCTTCTGTTTACTGAAAGATGTCATCACTAACCCTTTTTATATCATGTCCTCCCTCATTTACTTTAAACAGACACATTTGTATTCTCTCCTTTAACTCCTTTTGAAGTAACTATAACTGTTTTCTTGTAATCATAAGAATGATACCATTTACATAAAACCAAATATAGATAATAAGCAGATTAATACAAAATACTTAATTATGTTAGTAACTATTGATTATAACTTCGTGCCTTTTAAAATTAGATACATTATCCCACCCCAAACCCAAAGAGTAATGAAATGAAACATCACTGCAATACTGCTAAGATTATGATAAATCCAACAGACTCATTTATGGCTGAGGGAAATATAAAGTGTTGAGTCCCTTTGGGAAAACATTTGGGTAAAATGTATTTTAATAGTGTGTAAGTTATGTGTATGGAGATAGTTTTGAAAGTTAACTATTATAGTAAGAGGGGAAGAAAAGAAGGGGAGAAAATTTAAACACCTCATTAAAGAGAATGATTAGGTAACTTGTGATCTAGTAACACAAAGAGAATATTATAGGTTTATTAAAAAATATAATCAAAAATCTGCTTTATGTCAGAAAGATTATAATACAGTGCTTGGTAAAAAAAATCAGAGTATTCAAGTGTATATTTATACTTTTAAAATTATGAAAATTTAAAGCATACAGATCAAGAGCATAAAGTTATTATTTTTCTGATTTTATGTTAATATAAAGTAAGTAAAAGTTACACTTTTTTTCTGATTTTTTTTTCTTTTTAGCCCATGTTTGTGTCATATGAAAGTTCCTTGGCCAGGGGTTGAATCCGAGCTGTAGCTGTGGCCTGTACCACAGCCATGACAACACTGGATCTGAGCTGCATCTGTGACCTATACTGCAGCTTGAGGCAACACTGGATCCTTAACCACTGAGTGGGGCCAGGGATCAAACTACATCTTCATAGAGACAACGTCAGGTCTTTAACCTGCTGAGCCACAGCAGGAACAGAATTTTTTTTTCTGATGTTAAATGTGATATTTTTATTTTTTAAAGTTATGAAGTAGAGTGAAGTATATAGAATAAAATAAAAGCATTCTTAATTCTACCACCCCTGTCAATACACACACACACACACACACATGCATATCTTCTTCTTCTGTTACAGCTTTATTGAGCTATAATACACTGTATATATATTTAAAGTGTACAGTTTCATAAGTTTTGATACATAGCATGTTATAAACATATATATCCACAAACATATAAATCAACATAAACAAAAAGCATATCCACCACTTTCAAAACTTTTCCTCTTGTCCCTTTATTATTCTTTCTCCTATGTCATCTTTTAAAAGCAACTATTCTCTCTCTCTCGGAGAAACCATAAGTTTGTTGGGGGGTGGAGGGATGCTGGGGGTTTCGGATGGAAATGTTATAAAATTGGATTGTGATGATCATTGCACAACTATAAATGTAATAAATTCATTGGGTAATATATAAAAAAAGAATGGATATATGTATATGTATAACTCACTTTGCTGGACATGTGAAACTAACATAACATTGTAAGTCAACTATGCTCCAATAAAATTAGAAAAAAAAGACAAAAAATAAATAAAAATCAACTATTGATTTCTGTCAGTATAAATTGTTTTGAATTTTCTAGAATATTATATTAATCAAATCATCCATGAACCCTTTCTTTGGTGTGTTTTTTTTCTTTTTTTTTTTCTGTCTGGTCTGGCTTATTTCAACCAACATAACTATTTTGAAATTCATCTGTGTTGTAGCCTACATCAATCCTTCATTTAGTATTCCATTGTATAGATTTATTACTATGTGTTTATCCATTTACCTGTTGGTAGACATTTGGATTATTTGCAATATGGATATTAAGAAATAAAGTTGCTATCAGCATTTGTGTAAAAGTCTTTGTGTACACATATACGTCTATTTTCTTGGCTAAATATCTAGGAATGAAATGGCTGGATCATGTGGCAGATGCATGTTTAACTTTTTAAGACATTGCCAAATATTTCCAAAGTTGTTGTACTTTTTACATTCCTACCAGCAGTGTATCAGAGTCCTAGATCATCCACATCTTCATTAAAACTTCATAGGTCAGTTTTAAAAATTTTAATCATTCAGCAGGTTATCTAATTGTGGTTTTGATTTGCTTTTCCAAAATGTCTACCGATGTTGAAATCTTTTCATGAGAATGTGTCTTCTCAAATCTTTTGCTGATTTATTGTTATTACTGAGTCTTGAGTTCTTTATGCATTCTAGAAACAAGTCTTTAGATATGTGACTTATATTTGTTTTCTCCCAAGTTGTGGCTTATCTTTTCATTCTCTTAGCAGTGTCTTATGAAGACTCAAAGCTTTAACTTTGATGAAGTTCAATTTATCAATTTTTTTTCTTGTATGGATCATGCTTTTGGCACTGTATCAAAATAATTTTTACTTACCCCAAAGTATTTGTTGTAGAAATTTTATAATATTCATTTTACATTTATATCTGTTTTGAGTTCATTTTTGCATGTGGTTGAGTTATGGATTGAAGGAAATGCTGTTTTTTTTCATATATTCTTTCCTGGACTGCCTTTGCATCTTTGTTAAAAATCTACTAACCATTTATGTGTGCATTTATTACTAGACTCTCTTATTTTTTTTTACCTATTTGTTTTTCTTGATACCCATACCATGCTGTCTTGATCACTATAGCTTTATATTAAGACTTGAAGTCAGGTAGTATTAGCCTTCTAACTGTGCTTTTAAAAAAACTTGTTTTGCCTATTCTAGGCCATATGCATTTCCATATGAATTACATAATTGGCTTGTCAAGTAATACAAGGGTGTCTGGAATTTTGATTTGGATTGCATTAAATCTATAGATCAGTTTGGGTAGTATTAACATCTTAACAGTATCCAGTCTTCTGATCCATAGATACAGCATATCTGTCTATTAACTTATATATTTTTAAGTCTCTTAGAAATGTTTTATAGTTTTCAGTATTAGAGTATTACATATCTTTGATCAGATTTATCCCTAAGTATTTCATTTATTTACAAATGCAGTTTGTTTTTTATTGGCCTCTCTTATTTTTTTTTCTTTTTTGGTTACTCTGAGGCACATGAAGTTCCTGGGCCAGGGATCAGATCTGAGCTGCAGGTGTGACCTAAGCTGCAGCTTAGCAACAGCAACACTTGATCCTTTAACCTACTGTGCTGGGCTGGGGGTCGACCTGTGTCCTGGTGCTACAGAGAGACCACTGATCCTGTTGCACCACAATGGGAACTCCTATCTTTCTTTTTAAAAGTAATTTTTTTTGGAGTATCGGTGACTTACAATGTTGTGTTAGTTTCAGGTTAACAGCAAAGTGAATTGGCTGTGCATGTACATATATATCCATTCTTTTTTAGATTCTTTTCCCCATAGGCTATCACAGAGTATTGTGATAGATTTACTCAAGCTATATAGTAGGTCCTTGTTACCGATAAATTAAATTTTTTTTTTTGTCTTTTTAGGGCCATACCTGTGGCATATGGAGGTTCCCAAGCTAGGGGTCCAATTGGAGCTGTAGCCACTGGCCTATACCACAGCCACAGCAGTGTGGGATCCGAGTTGCATCTGCGACCTATACCACAGATCACGGCAACACCAGATCCTTAACCCACTGAGCCAGGCCAGGGATCGAACCTATGTCCTCATGGTTGCTAGTCAGATTCATTTCCACTGAGCCACAATGGGAACACCTTTCTTTTTTTTTTTCTTTCAATTTTGTTGTATATAGTAGCGTGAGTGTGCCAATCGCAATCCCAACCTTCCAATCCACCCCTCTCTGCAATGTTTCCCCTTTGGTAACCATAAGTTTGGTTTTGAAACGTTTGAGTCTGTTTCTGTTTTGGGAATAAGTTCTTTTGTATCATATTTATTATATTCCACATATTAGTGATCTCATATGATATTTGTCTTTCTCTGACATAATTTACTTAGTATGATAATCTCTAAGTCCATCCATGTTGCTGTAAATGGCATTATTTTTTTCTTTTTTAAGGCCAAGTACTATTTCATTGTATATATGTACCATATCTTCTTTATCTAATCCTCTGTTGATGGACATTTAGGTTGCTTCCATGTCTTGGCTATTGTAAATAATGCTGCAGTGAACACTGGGCACATGTATCTTTTCAAAATTTAGTTTTCTCTGTATATATGCCTAAGAGTGGGATTACTGGATCATATGGTACCTCTGTTTTAGTTTTATTTTGTCGAGGAACCTCCATACTGTTTTCCATAGTGGTTGTATCACTTTATATTCCCACCAAGAGTGTAGGAGTGTTCCCTTTTCTCCATACCCTCTAGAGTATTTGTGTATGTATGGATATATGTATGTGTGTATGTATGTATGTATGTATGTGTATGTATAGCTATACCCATGGCATATGGGAGTTCCCAGGCTAGGGGTCAAATTGGAGCTTCAGGTGCCAGCCTATGCCACAGCCATGGCAATTCAAGATCCGAGCTGCAGCCATGACTTATGTAGCAGTTTGTGGCAACGCCAGGTCCTTAAGCCACTGAGCAAGGCCAGGAATCAAACCCGCATACTGATGGATGGATACTGGTTGGGTTCTTAATCCACTGAGCCATACTAGGAACTCCCAGAATTTATTGTTTGTAGACTTTTTGATGATGGCCATTCTGACTGGTGGGGGGTGGAACCTCGTTGCTGTTTTCATTTGCATTTCTCTAATAATTAATGATGTTGAGCACCTTTCCTGTGCTTTTTGGCTATCTGTCTGTCTTTGGAGCATGTCCATTTAGATCTTCTGACCACTTTTTGATTGGTTTGTTTGTTTTTTTAGTGTAAAGCTGTATGAAATGTTTGTATGTTTTGGAGATTAATCCCTTGTCAGGCACTTTGTTTGCATTTTCTCTTGTTATGTGTTTTTTTAAAATTGATCTTGATAAATTCACTTAGTAGTACCTACCTCCTCTTCCTCTTTCCCTCTCTCCTTTCCTTTTTTCTTTCCTCCTCTCCCTCCCTCTCTCCCTCCCTCCCTCTCTCCCTTCTCTCCCTTTCTTCTTCTTTTTTTTCATTTTTTTTTATGGTTACATTCGCAGCATATGGAAGTTCCCAGGCCAGGGATTGAATCTGAGCCACAGCTGTGACTCTTGCCATGGCTGCAGCAATGCTGGATTCTTTCACTCACTGTGCTGAGCTGGGACTTGAACTTCTGCCTCTGTACTGACTTCAGCTGCTACACTCGGATTCTTAACCCACTATGCCACAATAGGGACTCCCCTCCTTCTTTCTTTCTTTTATTATTTCCATGCATTAGGATTTCCTAAGTAGACGGTCATCTTGTCTTTGGAGGAAGACAGTTTTACTTTAGTTAGAACATCTGGCACAATGTTAATTAGTTGGGGAAAGAGCAGACATCCTCATTTTATTCCTGATCTTAGGAGGAAAGTAATGATGTTTCTTCTGTCATGAAATTTATAAAAGTTGCTTATTTTTGGAGATTAACACTTATGCCACATTTTAAGCAACAAACGTATTATTTTGATAAAGAATTAGCTTTCAGATCAGTTTTATTGTAATTTATGAGTGTATGTTGGAGTATGTTTGTTCTTTTCAGGATGTAACAGAATACCTGTAAATATTTGAGATTAGGAAGTTGAGTGGTAATTACTTTCTAATAATAAACATGTCTTTTCTATTTAAAGTTTAAACAATATTTGAAGAGGTTGGTAGCAACATATTAATAAAGTGTGTTTGTAGTAGCTGAGGAGCAGCTAGAGTTGGATAAGTATTGCTGGTTCTTAGGAGTTTGACAAAATTTTTTTCTTTGTAACATTCAGATTTTCCAAATCTATAAAGCCATTCTTTTCTATGCTGCATACTTTAAATGCTGGCCATGGTAGCAGAACCCGATTTGAGTCTAAAAAAACCCTTCGTTAATCATGAGCCTTGATGGGAAAAACCTACATCATAAAATTCATCTTTGTCCTTGGGGTTTTGCTGTCAGACTCAGCAGAGTTCAAACATTTACTGAAGACCAAAACAGTATTTTCTTTATATGCCTTTCTCATCCTTGGCAACCACGGGGGTTGTCATCTAACAACTAGAATTGCTTGAGCAGTCCTTGAAAGGGGTTTCAGCCCCAGAGGATAAAGAGGCTCTTAAAAAACTCTTTGCCCAGAATTCATCGTATTTACTTGAAACTTCTGTTACTTCCAAAGGATTATTTAGAGTGCTGTCAGAGATCTCCAAGGAGCTATAAAACACCTCATGTAATACAGTATCTGTACTGGCTAAAATGGTTACAACTCTTAGAAGTTCACCTTTTGGGCCTGAGAATGTTAATTGAAGGTGTGAAATGAGTGAAATAAGCCATGCTTTTTCCTCTCCCTATCCCACCCTGTACTTTACCTTTCAACTCTTATTCATCCTCAGGTCTCTCTGCACTCCCTTCTTCAACTTGGGTTGGAAGACCTTACTTTCTATTTTGTTAGCACCATGTGCTCCCCCAAGAACACACTTTAAAAAAATCCACTCTTTATTTTGGACGAGGTTTGTAAAAAAATTGATTTATTGGAATATGGTTGATTTACAATGTTGTATTAGTTTCAGGTGTACAGCAAAGTGAATCAGTCATTCATATAAATATATTCAGTCTTTTTTTCCCCCACACATGTAATTACAAACTATTGAGTAGATTTTCCCATGCTATATGATAGGTTCTCATTAATCATATGTTTTATACAGTAGTGTGTGTGTTATTCTCTCCCTCCCAATTCTTCCTTCTCCCCAGTGGTTGCACCTATGGTAACCATAAGATTGGTTTTGAAAAACTTTCCTTAAAAAAGACACGTGCACCTCCATGTTCATTGCAGCACTGTTCATAATAGCCAAGACATGGAAACAACCCAAATGTCCACTGACAGATGATTGGATTAGGAAGATGTGGTGTGTATATACACAATGGAATACCACTCAGCCATAAAAAGAATGACATAATGCCATTTGCAGTAACATGAATGGAACTAGAGCCTCTCATCCTGAGTGAAGTAAGTTAGAAAGAGAAAGACAAATACCATATGATATCACTTATATCTGGAATCTAATATATGCACAAATGAACCTTTCCACAGAAAAGAAAATCATGGACTTGGAGAATAGACTTGTGGTTGTCAAGGGGGAGGGGAAGGGAGTAGGGTGGTTGGGGAGCTTGGGGTTAGTAGATGCCAACTATTGCCTTTGGAATCGATTAGCAATGAGATCCTGCTGTGTAGCACTGGGAACTATATCTAATCACTAATGATGGAGCATGATAATGTGAGAAAATAGAATGTGTACATGTATATGTAACTGGGTCACCATGCTGTACCGTAGAAAAAAAATTGTATTGGGGAAATAACAACAACAAAAAGATTGGTTTTGAAATCTGTGTTTGTTTCTGTTTTTTAAGTAAGTTTTTTTGTATCATTTTTTATTAGATTCCACATATAAGTGTTATCATATGATATTTGTCTTTCTCTGTCTGACTTACTTCACTTAGTATGATAATCTGTAGGTCTTCCATAACCTTGCTCAGAAGGATGCCCACCTTTCCTCCTCCAGAGCCAGACCTCCCTGCTTGCATCCCTTAGCCCCTTGAGGAAACAGTACCCAAAATGTCTGTCCATGGAGGACTGGATAAAGATTTGGTACATATATACAATGGAATATTTTTTAGCCATAAAAAGAATGAAATAATGCCATTTGCAGCAGCATGGATGGACACTTAGCACACATTTACTGTCTATATTGTGATTGCCTCTCAACTTGTTTGAATATTCTAGGTTATAAACTCTGAGAAGGCCCCTTACTCTAGTCAGCTTGTTCATTATTATGCTTCTAGCAATAGTGCCTAGCCCATTGTTGGGCCTGATAGACATTTGTTACATGAATGTGAGAATGAATTAATACACAGAGCAGGCCCTGAGTGGGGTAGCTGTATTTCAATTCTCTTTTTAAAAATTATTTTTATTTATTTATTTTTTTTTCACTGTACAACACGGGGACCAAGTTACACATACATGTATACATATTTTTTCCTCCCACTGTTGTGTTGCAATGTAAGTATCTAGACATAGTTCTCAGTGCTACACAGCAGGATCTCATTGTAAATTCATTCCAAGAGCAATACTTTGCATCCCTTAACTCCAAGCTCCTGATCCCTCCCACTCCCTCCCCCTCCCCCTTGACAACCACAAGTCTATTCTCCAAGTCCATGATTTTCTTTTCTGTGGAAATGTTCATTTGTGCTGTATACTAGATTCCAGTTATAAGTGATATCATATGGTATTTGTCTATCTTTTTCTGATTGATTTCACTCAGGATGCGAGTCTCTAGTTCCATCCATGTTGATGCAAATGGCATTATGTCATTCTTTTCATGACTGAGTAGTATTCTATTGTGTATATATACCACATCTTCCTAATCCAATCATCTGTCGATGGACATTTGGGTTGTTTCCATGTCTTGGCTATTGTGAATAGTGCCACAGTGAGCATCCGGGTGCATGTGTTTTTTTAAGGAAATTTTTGTCTGGATATATGCCCAAGAGTGGGATTGCTGGGTAATATGGCAGTTCTATGTGTAGATTTCTAAGGTACCTCCATACTATTCTCCATAGTGGTTGTACCAGCTTACATTACCACCAACAGTGCAGGATGGTTCCCTTTTCTCCACAACCCCTCTAGCACTTGTTATTTGGGGACTTATTAATGATGGCCAATCTGACTGGTGTGAGGTGGTGTCTCATAGTAGGTTTGATTTGCATTTCTCTAATAATCAGGGATGTTGAGCATTTTTTTATGTGCTTGTTGGCCATCTGTGTATCTTCCTTGGAGAATTATCTATTCAGGTCTTTTGCCCATTTTTCTATTGGGTTGTTGGCTTTTTTGCTGTTGAGTTTTATAAGTTGCTTGTATGTTTTAGAGATTAAGCCCTTCTCAGTTGCATCATTTGAAACTATTTTCTCCCATTCTGAAAGTTGTCTTTTTGTTTTCTTTTTGGTTTCCTTTGCTGTGCAAAATCTTGTCAGTTTGATGAGGTCCCATTGATTTATTTTTTGTTTTATTTCTGTTGCCTTGGGATAATGACCTGAGAAAATATTCATGACGTTGATGTCAGAGAGTGTTTTGCCTATGTTTTCTTCTAGGAGTTTGATGGTGTCCTGTCATATATTTAAGTCTTTCAGCCATTTTGAGTTTATTTTTGTGCATGGTGTGAGGTTGTGTTCTAGTTTCATTGATTTGCATGCAGCTGTCCAGTTTCCCCAGCAATTCTTGCTGCAAAGACTTTCTTTTTCCCATTTTATGCTCTTGCTTCCTTTGTCAAAGATTAATTGACCATAGGTATCTGGGTTTATTTCTGGGTTCTCTATTCTGTCCCATTGATCTGTCTCTTTTGGTACCAGTACACACTGTTTTGATGACTGTAGCTTTGTAATATTGCCTGAAGTCTGGGAGAGTTATGCCTCCTGCTTGGTTTTTGTTCCTCAGAATTGCTTTGGCAATTCTGTGTCTTTTGTGGTTCCATATAAATGTTTGGATTGTTTGTTCTAGTTCTGTGAGAAATGTCATGTGTACTTTGATAGGGATTGCATTGAACTGTAGATTGCTTTGGGTAGTATGACCATTTTTACAATATTGATTTTTCCAATCCATGAACATGGAATATCTTTCCATTTCTTTACATCTTCTTTAATTTCTTTGATTAAAGTTTTATAGTTCTCGGCATATAGGTCCTTTACCTCCTTGGTCAGGTGTATTCCGAGGTATTTGATTTTGTGAGGTGCAATTTTAAAAGGTATTGTATTTTTGTATTCCTTTTCTTTTTTTTTTTTTTGAGGGTTTTTATTTATTTACTTATTTTGCTTTTTTAGGGCCGCACCCATGGCATATGGAGGTTCCCAGGCTAGGTGTCGAATCGGAGCTACAGCTGCCGACCTGTACCACAGTCACAGATGCAGGATCCGAGCCGCATCTGTGACCCACGCCACAGCTCACGGCAATGCTGGATCCTTAACGCACTGAGCAAGGCCAGGGACTGAACCTGCAACCTCATGGTTCCTAGTCGGATTCATTACAGCAGCACCACACCAGGAGTTCCTGTATTCCTTTTCTAATATTTCATTGTTATTATACAGAAGTGCAACTGATTTCTGAATGTTAATCTTATATCCTGCTACTTTGCTGAATTTGTTAATCAGTTCAAGTAGTTTTTGGGTTGAGTCCTTAGGGTTTTCTCTATATAGTATCATGTCATCTGCATACAGTGACAGGTTTTATCTCTTATCTTCCTATTTGGATGCCTTTTATTTCTTTTGTTTGTCTAATTGCTGTGGCTAGGACTTCCAACACTATGTTGAATAGCAGTGGTGAGAGTGGGCATCCCTGTCTTGTTCCTGATTTGAGTGAGAAGGCTTTCAATGTTTCTCGGTTGTGTATTATATTTGCTGTGGGTCTGTCATAAATGGCTTTGATTATATTCAGGAATGTTCCCTCTATACCCACTTTGGCGAGGGTCTTGATCATGAATGGATGTTGGACTTTGTCAAATGCTTTTTCTGCGTCTATTGAGATGATGATATGGCTTTTGACTTTTCTTTTGTTAATGTGGTGTATGATGCTGATTGATTTGCATATGTTGAACCATCCTTGTGAACCTGAGATGAACCCCACCTGGTTGTGGTGTATGAACTTTTTGATAAGTTGTTGGATTTATTTGGCTAAAATTTAGTTGAGAATTTTTGCCTCTATATTCATCAAAGATATTGGCCAATAGTTTTCTTTTTTGGTGGTATCTTTGTCTGGTTTTGGAATTAGGGTGATGGTGGCATCATAGAACGTCTTTGGGAGTGTTCCTTCTTTCTTAGCCTTTCCAGAAATCTAAGGGGGATGGGCACCAGATCCTCTTTGTTTGGCGGAATTCACCTGTGAAGCTATCTGGTCCTGGGCTTTGTAGGGAGTGTTTTTATGATGTATTCAATTTCATTTTTAGTGATCGGTCTGTTCAGTCGATCTATTTCTTCTTGGTTCAGTTTTGGCAGGCTGTAAGATTCTAGAAAGTTGTCCATTTCTTCCACATTGTCAAATTTGTTGGCGTATGGTTGTTCATAGTATTCTCTTATGGTTTTTTTATTTCTGCAGTATCCATTGTGATTTCTCCTTTTTCATTTTTAATTTTGTTTACTTGGGTTCTTTCTCTCCTCTTTTTAGTGAGTCTAGCCAGGGGTTTGTCAATTTTGTTTACCTTTTAAAAGAACCATCTCTTAGTTTTATTAATTTTCTCTATTGTTTTTTGAGTCTCTCTTTTATTGATTTCTTCTTTGATCTTTATAATTTCCTTCCTTCTGCTGACTTTAGGACTTTTTTGTTCTTCTTTTTCTAATTCATTTAGGTGGAGGGTTAAGTTGTCAATTTGGGATCTTTCTTCTTTTTTGAGAAAGGCCTGTATTGCTATGAATTTCCCTCTGAGCACTGCTTTCGTGGTGTCCCATAGATTTTGAGCGGTTGTGTCTTCATTATCATTTGTCTCAAGGTATTTTTAAATTTCCTTCTTGATTTCCTCATTGATCCATTGTTTTTTTAGTAGCATGTTGTTTAGTCTCCATGTAGTAGGTTTTTTCTCATTTCTTTTCCTTTGGTTGATTTCTAGTTTCATACCATTCTGGTCAGAGAAGATACTTCCAATAATTTCTATGCTTCTAAATTTGTTGAGGTTAGCTTTGTGCCCCAATATGTGATCAATTCTTGAGAATGTTCCATGTGCTCTTGAGAAGAATGTGTATTCTGATTTTTTTTGGATGTAGTGTCCTGAAGATATCAATGAAGTCTAACTTTTCTATTGTTTCTTTTAGGATCTCTATTGCTTTATTGGTTTTCTGTCTAGAGGATCTGTCCATTGATGTGAGTGGGGTTTTAAAGTCTCCTACTATGATTGTATTTCCATCAATTTCTCCCTTTATTTCTGTTAATATTTGTTGTATGTATCTGGGTGCTCCTATATTTGGGGCATACATGTTGACGATAGTAATATCTTCTTCTTGGATGGATCCTTTAATCATTAAATAGTGTCCTTCTTTGTCTTTCTTTATGTCTTTTGTTTTAAAGTCTATTTTGTCTGATGTGAGTATTGCAACTCCTGCCTTCCTGTCATGTCCATTGGCATGAAATATTTTTTCCCACCCGTCACTTTCAATCTATATGTGTCCTTTGTCCTAAGGTGAGTTTCCTGTAGGCAGCAGATTGAAGGTTTTTGCTTTTTTATCCAATCTTCCACTCTGTGTCTTTTGATTGGAGCATTCAGTCCATTAACATTTAAGGTGATAATTGACAGATGATTATTTATTGCCATTTTAAACCTAGTTTTCCAGTTGAATCTATGATTCTCCATTCTTTCTTTTTTTGATTGGATGGTCTCCAGTTATTATCTGCTTGTAATAATTTTCATTTTTTGTGAATGTAATGTTTGATTTTGATTTGTGGTTGCCCTGTTTTTAAAGTATGTTAACCCTTTCCTATAATTGTGTGTTTTAGTCTGATAGTCCTGTAGGTTCAAACATTTCATTACCATACTAAAATTAAAAAAAAAAGAAAATAAGCTGTTTATTTCCTTACTTTCCTTGCCCACATTTTAAGATTTCGATATCTCTTTTTTCTTTTTAATTTTATATTGTTTTAAACATGTTCATGATTAGATCTGTATGCTAGCTTATTTGAGTGACTGCTCTCTGATTGTGGTTTCCTCCATCCTAGTTTTTCCTCTCTCTCTCCTTTTTTTTTTTTGATTTAGAGAAGCCCTTTCAGTATTTCTTTTAGAATGAGTTTTGTATTGTTGTATTCTTTTAAAGCCTTTGTTTTTTGGAAAAAAATTTTATTTCCCCTTCTATTTTAAAAGATATTCTTGCTGGATAGTGTATTCTAGGTTGCAAATTTTTTCTTTTCAGTGCTTTAAATATCTATTGCCATTCCCTCCTGGTCTGTAGAATTTATGTAGAGAGATCAGCTGATAACCTTATGGGGGTTCCCTTATAAGTGACATTTTGCTTTTCTCTTGCTTCCTTTAGGATCCTCTCTTTATCATTAACTTTGCCATTTTTATTATAATGTGTCCTGGTGTGGGTCTGTTTGGGTTCAACTTGTTTGGGGCCCTCTGTGCTTCCTGTATCCTTTAGATTTGGGAAGTTTCCAACGATGATTTCTTCAAATATATTTTCCATCCCCTTATCTTTTTCTACTCCTTCTGGAATTCCTATTATGCATAGATTGGCCTGCTTTATATTATCCCATAGATCTCTTATATTGCTTTCATGTTTTTTCATTTGGTTTTCTGTCTGCTGTCCTGTTTGGGTGATTTCCATTATTCTATCTTCCACTTCACTAATTCATTCTTCTGCGTTATTCATTCTGGTTTTTACTGCCCTTAGCTCAGTTTATATCTCTACAAATGAATTTTATAGTTTTTCTTGGCTCCTTCTTATATTTTCTAGTTCCTTTCTGAGGGAGTCTGCATTACTGTTCATATCTTCTTGTAATTCCTTCAGTATTTTCACTATCTCCCTTTTGAATTCCAAGTCTGTCAGACTGCAGAGGTCTGTTTCATTGTTGACTGCTTTAGGTGAGTTCTCCCGTTGGTTTAACTGGGAATGGTTTCTGAGCTTCTTCATCTTGCTTGTTATTTTCTTTTTCTTGGTATAGGTGTACTCCCCGTGGCAAGGCAGGGTTTACCCTGCACTGCCGTGGAGTGTTTCCCGAGGGCTGGTGGGATTGGCAGGTCTGCACTGTGATGAATGTAGACTTCTCATCACCAGGCTGGCCTTTCTGGGCTTTGGGGCGCTTCCAGGGGTCTGGTGGTTCTGGGCAGCTGCTCCGCATGGGAGCAGCTAGCAGGGCCACTGGGAGACAAAGGGGCGCTTCCCCAGGGCAGCCGGAACTGGCAGGACCGCTCTGCAATGAAAGCAGATGTCCTGTGGCCAGGCTGAGCTTGCTCTTGGTGTTTTTTGGCTGTGGGGCTCTTCCAGGGGGTTGGTGGTGCTGGGCGCTGCTCCCCAGGGGTGTAGCCCCTCCAGAGGGTGGGCAGACTAGGGCGGGGAAAGGTGGTGAGGCCAGCCCTCCGGGATGGCAGGTGGCCTCAGGTCAGGTGTGTGTGTGGAGTAGGGAGAGGGGGGATGCACTGGAAAGCACTGTTCTCTGCTGGCTGGTGGGCAAGCTCGCTTGCTGGGGTGCAAGGAGTATTCTGTGGCAGCCCACCCCTCCTCCTCTCCCCTCCCCAACGCTGGTGCCTTGTCTCTCCTGCCTGTCCAGCTCTTCTCCCAGGTTCCCTCTATTGTGGCTTTCCATTCCCCCACCCTTAGTGTATTTCTCCTTCCACCCAGAACGCACTGCTTCCTAATCCCTCAGGCTGTCTCCACACCGCCAACCCCAGCCCGCTCCTGGGGACTAACCTCTGGAGCCGAGGTCTCGGTGCTCAGCCCCCACCCAAGCGAGTCAGTTTTTGGTGACTGTGCCAGTAGTTCAGATGATCTGTTCGGCTCTCACTCTGTTTTTCAGCTTTAGACCTATTGCTTAGCTCTTCTCGGTGTCTGGAGATTCCTCCGACTTGATTGCTCTTTCCCTCGATTAGGTGACTTTCCAGGGTGTGTGTTCCCTTTCTCCTTCACAGTTCCCTTTTGGGAGCACCCATCCGGTCCCGATTCCCCTTCTCTCACTCTCTTTTCTCTTGTTTTACCCAGTTATGTCACGAGATTCTTGCTGTTATTGGAAGTTTAAGTTCTTCTGCCTGCATTTAGTTGCTGTTCTGTGCCAGTCATTTAACATGTAGATGTGGTTTTTTTGTTGTGTTTGTGGGAGAGGGTGAGCACATCCCCCTACTCTTGCCTTCTCTGTCTATTTCAATTCTGAAGTAAAATAATAAGACAAAGTTTACCTTGTCGATGAATTGAATTAATAGATGAGGCACCAGAGTTTGAAAAGCAAGTGAAGGAATAAACCCAGAGTTTTAGAAAGAGAGGAAGACAACTACTGCTATGTAGACTAGAGGTGCCTAAGATCATAGCAGCCTGTGAGAGTCTGGTAATGAGGTTACCTGCTTGTGACTGGGGGTCTGGAGCATGACTGAGGCATGGTATCTATGACCTTGATGTTTAATTAGAAGTGTGCTCTTACCAGGCAGGTTGATACATGGATATGGGACACTATGGTAAAGACTCAATCTGTTGTAAAATTTTAGAATACTTTGACAAAAGAGAAGGGAATGCTGCTTGTTTTGACTTGTATGTAACCATTTTTATTGATCCTTGAAATATTTCTCACCATATCTGAAGCCTGCCATTGTAGTGGGAAGTTATTACATAGGTAAGTGGTGCTCTTTTGGTATCTTTATATTTCCTGAAATGTTTGTGTTTAGTTTTCTTTTACCCTCACTTTCCTTTGAGTTTTCTCAACATGAGTGTGTTCTAGCTGGGGAAGAAAAGGATAGAACTGGTGTATAGAAAAATTTGTCATTTGAATTGTATGTTTGGTTTTCAAATAGCCATATTATTGATCTCTCTCTCCCCTCCCCCACACTTTTTTTTTCTTTTACAGCTGCACATGTGGTAAATGGAAGTTCCCGAACTAGGGGCTGAATTGAAATTGCAGGCCTATGCCACAGCCACAGTAACAACAGATCCGGGCCACATCTGCAACCTAAGTATCAGTTTATGGCAATGCCGATCCTTAGTCCACTAAGCCAGGCCAGGGATTGAACCTGAATCCTCACAGAGGCAATGTTGGGTGTTTAACTTCCTGAGTCACATGGGAATTCCTAACTTTCATTTTAATTTCGATATTTATTTCAATTGATTGTCTTGGATTTTTTTCAGGTAGCTATTGTGCTATGTTCAACTAAATATATTTCCTTTCTTTCCTAATATTTATACTTCTTTTTTAAATTATTTTTTTATTTCCCCAATACATTATTTTTCTTTCTACTGTACAGCATGGTGACCCAGTTACACATACATGTATACATTTTTTGTTCTCACATTATCATGCTCTATCATAAGTGACTAGACATAGTTCCCAGTGCTACACAGCAGGATCTCATTACTTGGAGAATAGATTTATGGTTGCCAAGGGAGAGGGGGAGGGATTGGGATGGATTGGGAGTTTAGGATTAATAGATGCAGACTATTGTCCTTTTTTTTTTTTTTTTTGGTTTTTAGGGCCACACCTGCAGCATATGGAGGTTCCCAGCTAGGAGTCAAATCAGAGCTACAGCTGCCGGCCTACCTCACAGCCACATCAGTGCAGGACCTGAGCCTATACCACAGCTCACAGCAATGCCAGATTTTTAACCCACTGAGTGAGGCCAGGGATCGAACCCACAACCTCATGGTTCCTAGTGGGATTCATTTCCACTGCACTACGATGGGAACTCTCCTAATATTTCTACTTCTTCTTTTTTTTTGACTTCTTTTTTATTCTAGCGGTCTTATTTAATTGCCTAGATCCATCAGAAGGATGCTAAAAGATTAGTTGTGATGGTGGGCACTTTCAGCCTCATTTTTTTATATTCATAAGAATGTCCATAGTGTTTTATATTTAAGTATTACATTGCCAATTAATTTGACTTAGGTATTCCATATTGCATGAAGGAATACCCTTCTGTTTCTAGATGAGAGATTTAAAAGTTTATCAATTGATTTTTAGAAAACATCTATTGAGGCAGGCAGATGGCTTTTCCCCTTTGACCTATTAATATGATGAATTATAGATTTCCTGATATGGGCCCATAATTGCATTCATTCCTGGAATAAATCCTGCTTTGTTATGGTGTACTCTTCTTTTAATACTCTGACAGATTTGATTTTCTAATGTTTTATTAATGATATATGTATTTATAGTAATAATTGAGATTGCCTAGGAGACTGGATTTGCCTTACAGTTACTACTCCGTGGCCAACTCTTGCTTCCAACCCCTGCAGCTCTGAGATGGGGTAAGGAGGCTGTGACTTTTTCCTTTGATTCTGGTTACTTTCTTCTCAGCCAGATTATATCTTGTCATTCCTTTATTTTGTCTTAATCTATTGTCTATGTAGCAGAATTTTCCTAAATCTTCTCTCCTTGTTTCATCTGATTCAGATTGCTTCTCTTATTTTTCCTTTCTTTTCTATTTTCCTTTGGATTTTCTTTATCAGACACTGAAAAAGTGAGGAGTAGGCAAAATGCAAATCCAAAAGCCCCTGATCTTGTGCTTCAAATCTCAGAGCAATGTGGAAAACAAAATCACATATTATTTTCATTCAATTCACATTTGAGATCATGGCATTTTTAAAAATCTGATATTAGCTTTCAAAATTTCATAATAGTAAAGTCTCTGCCCAAGGGAGGAGATAGTGTCACTTATCTACTTCCCTAGGAGTTGAGAGTATCTCAGTGGTTGGCTCACGATTGAAGCTGAGAGCCAAGATATGGAAACAGCCTAAACGTCCATTGACAGATGAATGGATTAAAAAGATGTGGTACATATATACAATGGAATACTACTCAGTCATAAAAAAGAATGAGGTACTGCCATTTGAAGCAACATGGATGCAACTAGAGATTCTCATACTAAGTGAAGTAATCCAGAAAGAGAAAGACAAATAACATATGATATCATTCATATGTGGAATCTAAAATATGGCACAGGTGAACCTATCTATAAAACAGAGACAGATTCACAAACATAGAGGACAGACGTGGTTGCCAAGGGCGAGGAGGATGGGGGTTGGATGGACTGGGAGTTTGTGCTTAGTTGATGCAAACTATTACATTTAGAATGGGTAAGCAATAAGGTCCTACTGTATAGCACAGGGAACTGTATCCTATCTCTTGGGATAAAACACGATGGAAGATAATATGAGAAAAGGAATGTAAATGTATGTATGACTGTGTCACTTTGCTTTATAGCAGAAATTGGCATAACACTGTAAATCAACTATAATTAAAAAAGATTGTATATCTGGAATCTAATATATGGCACAAATGAACCTTTCCACAGAAAAGAAAATCATGGACGTGGAGAACAGACTTGTGGTTGTCAAGGGGAAGGGAGTGGAAGGGACTGTGAATTTGGGGTTAAGAGATGCAAACTCTTGCCTTTGGAATGCATAAGCAATGAGTTCCTGGTGTATAGCACCGGGAACTATATCTAGTCACTTATGATGGATCATGATAATCTGAGAAAAGGGAATGTATGTGTGACTGAGTCATCTTGCTGTACAGTAGAAAATTGACAGAACACTGTAAACTAGCTATAATGGAAAAAAATAAAAATGATTAAAAATAAAAAATAAAAAAAGCAAATAAAAAGTTCAATGTTGAAAAAAAAGATTTAAGCTGAGGTGGTTGACATTCCAAATCTTGGGCTTCTAAGCATTGTGCCTTGAAGAGTATCTTTCATTGCGAGGCTTTTGTATGGTTGCAATAAAAACATTTGGTCAACTCTGGTAATTGGAATAAGATGCATACTTTTGTTTAAGACCAATAGAATGCTACCAGTTTTTATTGTGCTTTGGGAGACACATTCTGAATCTTGTATATACTTCTTATTAAGCCCTGAATTATCTAGAAGAGCATTTAAATACAGTCCTTAAAAAACCACAGTCACACTAGCAGTCAATTACAAACACCAGGAGTGTGCAGAGCTTGTGCTAAATGACACTTTACCATCTGTGTGGTTCACTTGGAGATGACCCATACAGTGGATGTCCCACTTGAGGGTGCCTTCTCAGCAGGGTCTCTCTCCCTTTTCCTTGGTTTTCTCTAAGTCCTCCCCTGCGGGGTGGGTCTCAGTTTCTTCAGTTAGTGCTCTTTATAGTCAAGGTCAGAAATTCTAATGCTAAATTCCATCCTGGTAAAAGATTGAGGATCTTCCTGGCTTGGGAATTTGAGGGTTTGGGGGTAGACCATAATTTTGACAAACTTTCTCTGGTTAAGACTGATTCTTTTTCAATAATGCAGATGTGCTGTTTAGCCAAAGAAAATTCCCTCTCTAACAGAAGGGAATATCTGGAGTGATGGAGGATACAGAGGCCCTTCCTGTCACGTGTTTTAAGTAGAATGGGCTATCTTGACAGCGATTTTACAGAGCATGACCAGGATTATTAAATGGAGGTGCCACCCATTGATCTTTGATCCCACGGGATTGAATCTGCTTTCCTATATCCAATGGGCGAACAGTCAGGACAAGAGTCCCAGAGTTATGGTCTTTCCAAGCCTCTGCATCCTTGAATATCTTTGGGCAAATGCATTAGTTTCTCCTTCTGTAAAAGAAAGGTGATTGTGCTGTCTCCTCCCTTCTAGAGCTGCTTGGAAGTTGGATGTGAATAGAACAGTAGAGAACTCTGAGCTCTCCTGAGAAGGATGCTGGGTAATCGCAAGGTGTCATGATCACCACTCCTGTTATGTGTGTTGAGATTGTGATGGCTGGAACTGAGTCATTTGCACTTGCCTATTTTTATTTTTATTTATTTATTTTTTTAAATATTTTTTTTAATTTTCCCACTGTACAGCAAGGGGGTCAGGTTATCCTTACATGTATACATTACAATTACATTTTTTCCCCCACCCTTTCTTCTGTTGCAACATGAGTATCTAGACATAGTTCTCAATGCTATTCAGCAGGATCTCCTTGTAAATCTATTCTAAGTTGTGTCTGATAAGCCCAAACTCCTGATCCCTCCCACTCCCTCCCTCTCCCATCAGGCAGCCACAAGTCTCTTCTCCACGTCCATGATTTTCTTTTCTGAGGAGATGTTCATTTGTGCTGGATATTAGATTCCAGTTATAAGTGATATCATATGGTATTTGTCTTTGTCTTTCTGGCTCATTTCACTCAGTATGAGATTCTCTAGTTCCATCCATGTTGCTGCAAATGGCATTATGTCATTCTTTTTTATGGCTGAGTAGTATTCCATTGTGTATATATACCACCTCTTCAGAATCCAATCATCTGTCGATGGACATTTGGGTTGTTTCCATGTTTTGGCTATTGTGAATAGTGCTGCAATGAACATGCGGGTGCACGTGTCTCTTTTAAGTAGAGTTTTATCCGGATAGATGCCCAAGAGTGGGATTGCGGGGTCATATGGAAGTTCTATGTATAGATTTCTAAGGTATCTCCAAACTGTTCTCCATAGTGGCTGTACCATTTTACATTCCCACCAACAGTGCAGGAGGGTTCCCTTTTCTCCACAGCCCCTCTAGCACTTGTTTTTTGTGGATTTATTAATGATGGCCATTCTGACTGGTGTGAGGTGGTATCTCATGGTAGTTTTGATTTGCATTTCTCTTATAATCAGCGATGTTGAGCATTTTTTCATGTGTTTGTTGGCCATCTGTATATCTTTGGAGAAATGTCTATTCAGGTCTTTTGCCCATTTTTCCATTGATTGATTGGCTTTTTTGCTGCTGGGTTGTATAAGTTGTTTCTATATTCTAGAGATTAAGCCCTTGTCAGTTGCATGATTTGAAACTATTTTCTCCCATTCTGTAAGTTGTCTTTTTGTTTTCTTTTTGGTTTCCTTTGCTGTGCAAAAGCTTTTCAGTTTGATGAGGTCCCATGGGTTTATTTTTGCTCTAATTTCTATTGCTTTGGGAGACTGACCTGAGAAAATATTTTAATGTCGATGTCTGAGAGTGTTTGCCTATGTTCTCTTCTAGGAGTTTGATGGTGTCCTATCTTATATTTAAGTCTTTCAGCCATTTTGAGTTTATTTTTGTGCATGGTGTGAGGGTGTGTTCTAGTCTCATTGCTTTGCATGCAGCTGTCCAGGTTTCCCAGCAATGCTTGCTGAATAGACTTTCTTTTTCCCATTTGATGTTCTTGCCTCCCTTGTCAAAGATTAATTGACCATAGGTGTCAGGGTTTATTTCCGGATTCTCTATTCTGTTCCATTGGTCTGTCTGTCTGTTTTGATACCAGTACCACACTGTTTTGATGACTGTGGCTTTGTAGTATTTCTTGAAGTCTGGGAGAGTTATGCCTCCTGCTTGGTTTTTGTTTCTCAGGATTGCTTTGGCGATTCTGGGTCTTTTGTGGTTCCATATAAATGTTTGGATTGTTTGTTCTAGTTCTGTGAAAAATGTCATGGGTAATTTGATAGGGATTGCATTGAATCTGTAGATTGCTTTGGGTAGTATGGCCATTTTTACAATATTGATTTCCCCAATCCAGGAACATGGAATATCTTTCCATTTCTTTGCATCTTCTTTGATTTCTTTGATTAAAGTTTTATAGTTCTCGGCATATATATAGGTCCTTTACCTCCTTGGTCAGGTGTATTCCGAGGTATTTGATTTTGTGAGGTGCAATTTTAAAAGGTATCGTATTTTTGTATTCCTTTTCTAATGTTTCATTGCTGGTATACAGAAATGCAACTGACTTCTGAATGTTAATCTTATATCCTGCTACTTTGCTGAATTTATTAATCAGTTCAAGTAGTTTTGGGGTTGAGTCCTTAGGGTTTTCTCTATATAGTATCATGTCATCTGCATACAGTGACAGTTTTATCTCTTCTCTTCCTATATGGATGCCTTTTATTTCTTTTGTTTGTCTAATTGCTGCGGCTAGGACTTCCAAAACTATGTTGAACAGCAGTGGTGAGAGTGGGCATCCCTGTCTTGTTCCAGAGTGGAGTGAGAAGGCTTTCAGTTTTTCCCCATTGAGTATTATATTTGCTGTGGGTTTATCATAAATGGCTTTGATTATATTCAGGAATGTTCCCTCTATACCCACTTTGGCGAGGGTCTTGATCATGAATGGATGTTGAACTTTGTCAAATGCTTTTTCTGCGTCTATTGAGATGATCATATGATTTTTGACTTTTTTTTTGTTAATGTGGTGTATGATGCTGATTGATTTGCATATGTTGAACCATCCTTGTGTATCTGGGATGAACCCAACCTGGTCATGGTGTATAATTTTTTTGGTATGTTGTTGGATTCGGTTGGCTAAGATTTTGTTGAGAATTTTTGCATCTATATTCATCAATGATATTGGGCAATAGTTTTCTTTTTTGGTGGTATCTCTGTCTGGTTTTGGAATGAGGGTGATGATGGCATCATAGAATGTCTTTGGGAGTATTCCTTCTTCTTCAACCTTTTGAAAGAGTTTAAGGAGGATGGGCACCCATTCCTCTTTATATGTTTGATAGAATTCACCTGTGAAGCCATCTGGTCCTGGACTTTTATTTGTAGGGAGTGATTTTATGACCTCTTCAATTTCATTTCTAGTGATTGGTCTGTTCAGTTGGTCTGTTTCTACTTGATTCAGTTTTGGCAGGCTGTAAGATTCTAGAAAATTGTCCATCTCTTCCAGATTGTCAAAGGTTTAAATGGCAATAAATAATCATCTATCAATTATCACCTTAAATGTCAATGGACTGAATGCCCCAATCAAAAGACACAGAGTGGCTGAGTGGATAAATAGGCAAAAACCTTCAATATGCTGCCTACAAGAAACTCACCTTAGGACAAGAGATACATATAGATTGAAAGTGAAAGGGTGGGGAAAAATATTTCACGCCAATAGACATGACAGAAAAGCAGGAGTCACAATGCTCATATCAGACAAAATAAACTTTAAAACAAAAGACATAAAGAAAGACAAAGAAGGACACTATTTAATGATTAAAGGATCCATCCAAGGAGAGGATGTTACTATCATCAACATATATGCCCCAAATACAGGAGCACCCAGATACATACAACAAATATTAACAGACATAAAGGGAGATATTGATGAGAATACAATCATAGTAGGAGACCTTAATACCCCCCTCACATCAATGGACAGATCCTTTAGACAGAAAACCAATAAAGCAACAGAGATCCTAAAGGAAACAATAGAAAAGTTAGACTTCATTGATATCTTCAGGACACTACATCCAAAAAAAGCAGAATACACATTCTTCTCAAATGCTCATGGAACATTCTCAAGAATCGACCACATGTTGGGACACAAAGCGAATCGCAATAAATTTCGGAGCATAGAAATTATCTCAAGTATCTTCTCTGACCACAATGCCATGAAATTAGAAATCAACCATGGGAAAAGGAAAGAGAAAAAACCTACTGCATGGAGAATAAACAACATGCTACTAGAAAACCAATGGGTCAATGAGGAAATCAAGAAGGAAATTAAAAACTACCTTGAAACAAATGATAATGAAGACACAACCGCTCAAAATCTATGGGATGCTGCGAAAGCAGTGCTCAGAGGGAAATTTATAGCAATACAGGCCTTTCTCAAAAAAGAAGAAAGATCCCAAATTGACAACTTAACCCTCCACCTAAATGAATTAGAAAAAGAAGAACAAAAAAGTCCTAAAGTCAGCAGAAGGAAGGAAATTATAAAGATCAAAGAAGAAATCAATAAAAGAGAGACTCAAAAAACAATAGAGAAAATTAATAAAACCAAGAGCTGGTTCTTTGAAAAGGTGAACAAAATTGACAAACCCCTGGCCAGACTCACTAAAAAGAGGAGAGAAAGAACCCAAATAACCAAAATTATAAATGAAAAAGGAGAAATCACAACGGATACAGCAGAAATACAAAAAACCATAAGAGAATACTATGAACAACTATTCTTGCCTATTTTTAAAAAAAAATTAAAAAAAATTTATAATAATTTTTGTTTTTTCCTTCATAGCTGTTTTACAGTGTTCTGTCAGTTTTCTACTGTACAGCAAGGTCACCCAGTCATACATACATATGTATATTCCTTTTTCTCACATTATCATGCTCCATCATAAGTGACTAGATATAGTTCCCCGTGCTATACACCAGGAACCTATTGCTCATCCATTCGAAAGGCAATAGTTTGTATCTGTTAACCCCAAATTCCCAATCCATCCCATCCCTCCCCCTCCCCCTTGGCAAACATGAGTCTGTTCTCCATCTCCATGATTTTCTTTTCTGTGGAAAGGTTCATTTGTGCTGTATATTAGACTCCAGATATAAGTGATATCATATGGTATTTGTCTTTGTCTTTCTGATTTACTTCACTCAGTATGAGTCTCTAGTTCCATCCATGTTGCTGCAAATGGCATTATTTTTTTATGACTGGGTAGTATTCCATTGTGTATATATACCACCTCTTTCGAATCCAATCATCTGTCGATGGACATTTAGGTTGTTTCCATGTCTTGGCTATTGTGAATAGTGCTGCAATGAACATGCAGGTGCATGTGTCTTTTTCAAGGAAAGATTTGCCCAGATATATGCCCAAGAGTGGGATTGCTGGGTCATATGGGAGTTCTATGTATAGTTTTCTAAGGTACCTCCATGCTGTTTTCCATACACTTGCCTATCTTTGTCATCAGCTTTAATGCTTCCTGTCCCCCACATGGCCTATAAGCAAATAAATATTATTTTCCTAGTCAGGTTGCCTTCCAAGGAGTCAGGGCTTACTCTTGCTTTCTACTCTCAAATCTGGTCTCGGGTATCTGGTGCAATGGATTCTTTTCATGGCCGGATAGCCCCAGTCCACTATTGTTGGAATCATTGCTTAACCTCTCTAAGGCTCTATGTCTTCACCAGTAAAACTGGGTTACTTATAACTATCATATGGATTAAATGATATTAGTTTTCCAAAACTCCTGGCAAATAGAAGGTGCTCAATAAACGTTAGTGTTTTGAAATTTTGTTTTCTTTTATTCTTTCCCATTTTGGCCGTGACATTAATGTGGCATATGTACTACTATCCCAGCATCTTGTTTTGGGTAGCAGTGGATATTTTGAGTGCTTTGAGATATGACATCATTATGCAGAAACCACCATCATTCTCAGTGTCCTCAAAGCAATTTAAACAAACCAAATGTATAAAAGCATTTACTTTGTGACATTTATTTTCAATGGCTTGTGAGCCCTTCCATGCTCTTAATAGAAAGCGAAATCTACAAAAGTTGGCCCTGCTGTTAGGAGGTGCTATTTAAAGCCTTAGTGGGCCAAAAATGACAATTTAGAAATTGACTGTGGAGTGTGATGTTGCCAAGTACTAGCAGACGCTCAGGAAATCTGTCACATTTGCCATGTGTTACCCCAAATCGCAAGAGTCTACAGAGGTTTTTAGAAGAGTTTTTGTCTTAGGAAGCTTTTGCCATCTTCATCTCTAGACTTCCTTTTTTGCTGTGCATGGAACATGCTACAGCAAAGGAATCACAGGCTGCAAACTGGGGCTCGGTGAATAGGGAGAATGTCCCCCCATAGAGATATTTGTGGGGCTGCCCGCTGAGCTTAGTTACATGACAGTTACACCTGGGAATCAATGATTTTGTGGAAATGTGGCTATTTCTGCTGCACATGGTTGTTTTACAGTGGTTTGAAGGTCTTCTCTGCCTCTGACTATCTAGGTGACCTTGTAGAGTTATTTAGCCCGGGAGTCTCAATTTCATTGTCTATAGAATTGGGTCAGTGGTAACAACCTCATGGTATTTTTATCCAAATGTATTTAAAATATATAAAGTTCCTGCACTGGTATTTGGCATATAGAAGGAACATCAATACACTTTAGCTCTTATTATTTTTAGTAAGATAATCATTGTGATAGGCAGAATAATTACCCTCCAAAGACATCTTCATCCTAATCCTTGGAACTTGTGAATATGTTACCTTTCATGGTAAAAGGGACTTTGCAGGAATTCCTGCTGTGGTGTAAGGGTTCCGAATCTGACTGCAGTGGCTTGGGTTGCTGTGGAGCATGAGTCTGATCTCTGGCCTGGCTCAGTGGGTTAAAGAATCAGCTATGGCATAGGTTGCAACTGCAGCTCAGGTTCAACCTCTGGTCTGGCAACTTCCATATTCCATGGGTATAGCCATAAAAAAATAAATAAAAGGGACTTTGCAAATATGATTAAGGCCCTTGAGAGGGGGATGTTATCCTTGGTCATTTGAGTGGGTCTGATCTAATCACGTGGACCCTTAAAAGGAGGCTTTTCTTTTTGTGGTTAGAGAAACAGATGTGACAGCATAAGCAGGGTTAGTGACATGCTACCTTGCTGGGTTTGAAGATGAAGGAAGGGGGCTACAAGCCAAGGAATACAGGCAGCCTCTGAAAGCTAGAAAAGGCAAAGAAACAGATTTTTCCCTAGAGATCCCCAACACCTTACTTCAGTCCAGTGAAACCCATGTCAGACCTATGACCTATAGAATTGTGAGAGAATAAGCCTGTGTCACTTTAAGCCACTAAGTTTGCGATAATTTTTTATATAGCAACAATGGAAAACTAATAGGTGATTAAAGAGAATATCAGAGATTTGTTCAGTTGTATCAAGGATGAGGCCCATATGATGTGCTGGACAAGCTATTAGGGTATATGTGTGAGTTTCCTGGAACTTATTAGTAAGAATGTTTGAAATCTTACCAATTTCTCTTCTGGATAGGAGATATTGCTTACTTTACAAGAATTGAAGTACTTTGTTATACCCAGGTGTTTTTTTTTTATTGTTGTTTTCCCAATACAGTTTTTTTCCTACTATACAGCATGGTGACCCAGTTACACATACATGTATACATTCTTTTTCTCACATTATTATGCTCCATCATTAAGTGACTAGACACAGTTCTCAGTGCTACACAGCAGTATCTCATTGCTAATACACTCCAAAAGCAATAGTTTGCATCTGTTAATCCCAATCTCCCAATCCATCCCACTTCCTTCCTCTCCCTCCAGGCAAACAAGTCTCTTCTCCAAGTCCATGATTTTCTTTTCTGTGGAAAGGTTCATTTGTGCCATATATCAGACTCCAGATATAAGTGATATCATATGGTATTTGTCTTTTTCTTTCTGACTTACTTCACTCAGTATGAGAGGCTCTAGTTCCATCCATGTTGCTGCAAATGGCATTATGTCATTCTTTTTTATGGCTGAGTAGTATTCCATTGTGTATATATACCACATCATTCTAATCCAATCATCTGTCAATGGACAATTGGGTTGTTTCCAGGTCTTGGCTATTGTGAATAGTGCTGCAATGAACATGCAGATGCATGTGTCTTTTTAAAGGAAAATTTTGTCCAGATATATGCCCAAGAGTGGGATTGCTGGGTCATAGTAGTTCTATGTGTAGTTTTCTAAGGTACCTTCATACTATTCTTCAGCTTACATTCCCACGAACAGGAGGGTTCCCTTTTCTCTACACCCCACCAGCACCTGTTATTTGTGGACTTAATAATGATGGCCATTCTGACTGTTGTGAGGTGGTATCTTGTGGTAGTTTTGATTTGCATTTCTGTAATAATCAGGGATATTGAGCATTTTTCATGTGTTTGTTGGCCATTTGTATATTTTCCTTGGAGAATTATCTATTCAGGTCTTTTGCCAATTTTTCTGTTGGGTTGTTGGCTTTTTTGCTGTTGAGTTTTATAAGTTGCTTGTATGTTTTAGAGATTAAGCCCTTCTCAGTTGCATCATTTGAAACTATTTTCTCCCATTCTGTAAGTTGTCTTTTTGTTTTTTTTTTGGTTTCCTTTGCTGTGCAAATGCTTATACCCAAACAGATTTGAATCTAGTCTCAAAAAGTCTCATTACTTATATATGAATTTTGGAATGACCATAATTGCACATAAATTTTGCTATGCCTTATCATTCTGTAGGTGAAAGAACTTAGAAGTCAAAGCTATAAGATGTGGGTCTGAGTCCTGAATATCCTGGAAAAACAAATCACATAATCTCTAAAATGGTTTTACAGGATGGAGATGATAATATTTAGTTTATCTACATGTTGTATGGATCAAGGAGATAATGTGAGTAAAGATGCCTTGAGAACTGGCCCACTCTACAAATTCCAGATATGATTATTATTATATTTGCTGTTGCTGTAATCATGTGACAGAATAAAAAATGGGCTCTAGACATTGTTTAGTTCACTAGCCTTGGAACTTGGGTCACGAGAGGTTGTGTAACTTGGAAATGTTCTCTTGGTTCTCTGGTGTCTGGCCTCTGACCTGTCCTGGATAATCACAGGGAGATGGGTCAGGCTAGGAACTTTACTTATTTGAATGGTAAATGCCAGGGTGGTAAAGGATACAGATGTATGAATTGAGAGGCAGGGGGATCCAGCCATAAGAATTGGTGATGAATTGGGAGGGACTGGCAGCAGGAGAGGATATCCAGGTAGACCTAGGAATTTGGGGAAGTAACAGGGTGGAGTGGGGTGCAGTGACACAATGCTGAGCTGATTAGTTAGTGAAAATGAGAATATAACTTTGAGCTTCTGACTAAAGTCATGTGTTCTTTCCACTATACATAGTGGTTTTGGTGGGAAGGAGGAGAGGAATTTGCTTTATATGTGGGTCTTCAAGTGTGATTCATCCCCTGACTTTTGGAAGGAACCCAAGATAGGCTTATTTTGAATTCTGCTCAGGGATTAAGGTATTGCAATCAGGTGCATTCAGACAGCTGAATGGTCCCCTTCAGTATGTGTTAGGCTCATATCCTCAGAAAAATCTTTAATTTTTGGTCCCAAAAGTTTATTTAATATCCAGACTCATCACGGATAGTCAGGTAAAACAAAATAAGAGAAAAAACTCTTTATAAGGCAATAGCAATTCTAAATTCATCTCTAGCTCCCAAGGTCTCCTGAATGTGCTCATACTCAACCAAACACATACTTACCCACAGCTCACACACTTACATATGGACACATACACTCAAACCACACACAACTCACACCACACTTATTGTACATATACACACATTCACACTGAGATACACACACACATACCCTTCATGAATGCCCCTGTTAAAGAGAATTATAGTACCACTGGTTTCAGGATCTTTTAGGTATTTTGTTTCCAAAGTAATATACTGGATTTCATCCCAATATGTGCTACATAGAAATGTGACCTATATACAGTGTGTATTTTCCTGGATTGTATTAAGTGGCCATTTGCAAAAGAAGAGTGGATGGGAAGGTGGAATAATGAATTGCTACTCGTAGATTCTAATCTAACAGTCATAGTTCTTTATGATTTTTATATGGATGTAAAATTCAGAGGGCTTTCATATTTTCCAATGCATTGTATCCCCCAATAATTCTGTGAAAGAGTCAGGGAAATGTCATTATTCTTGTTCCACAGATGGCACTCAGAAATGTGACCTGAACTGACCAAGGTAAGAGGTGACTCTAAAAGAAAGGACAGCTGACTGCTTTTCTATAACCACGAGGCTGTTTTCCCCACCTAGTTGCTGAAGAACCACAGCAATAAAGACACTTTAAATGAGGTTTAAAATTGATTAGAAATAGAGATTATTTAAAGGTTTTCCGAATCTAAGTGTTAAACATGTTTGCTGTGCAAAATTTCTTTTTTTTTTTTTGTCTTTTTGCCTTTTCTTGAGCCGCTCCCGCGGCATATGGAAGTTCCCAGGCTAGGGGTCTAATTGGAGCTGTAGCCACTGGCCTACGCCACAGCCACAGCAACGCAGGATCCGAGCCACATCTGCAACTCACACCACAGCTTATAGCAACACCAGATCCTTAACCCACTGAGCAAGGCCAGGGAATGAACCCGCAACCTCTTGGTTCCTAGTCGGATTCGTTAACCACTGCGCCACGACAGGAACTCCTGCTGTGCAAAATTTCAAAAGGATAGATGAGGAGTTTGGAATTAGTAGATGAAAACTATTACATTTAGAATGGATAAACAATGAGGTCCTACTGTACAGCAGAAACTATATCCAATCTCTCGTGATAGAAGATAATATGAGAAAAAGAATGTGTGTGTGTATATATATATATGTCACTATGCCGTACAGCAGAAATTGGCACAACAATGTAAATCAACTATACTTTAATAATAAAAAAAACTTGGGAAAATAGATGGGAGAAAGTTATCTTTAAGGATGACTGACTATTGTTAAGATTTTTGGTGTATTTCCTTCAAAAATATTTTTTATGCATGGAATATCTTTGTTTACTGAATAGGTTAATACTGAATTATAACTTGTCTTTTTTTTTCAAAAAACATTTTGTCATACATTTTCTTATGTTATATTACCTTAAACATCATAGTCAATAGTTGCAAAGTACTCCATGAAAGGGCTGTACCATAATTTATTTAATCTCTGTTTTAGGATCTAGGTTGTTTCCAATTTCTGGCATGTCCACATTTGATCTAATTTTTCAGAGTCAATATCAAGAATGGGATTATCAGGCTAAAGCAAATTGGATATGTGTTTGCCACATTGCTTTCTAAAAGTGTTATACCAATCTATCTTTTGTATTGTCGAAATGAAATCAACTTAGGATGGAATATTATTCTTAAAAGACTTCCAGTGGTGCTTGTGGTTGTCATTGCTGTGGTATGGCTGGCCCTGGGGAATTTCTGTATGTCATGCTGCAGATGCAGCCAAAAAAAAAAAAAAAAAAAAAAAAAGAATTCCAGGAACAGCAGGGAATTTCTAACTGGTTGCCTTTCCCACAGGACCCAGCATCTCGCTGTGTTGTTCTCCTCCCTCTTTCCCTTCTCTACTCCCATTTCCAACCTTTCACTGCTCGGCCCACCTCACCCATTCTTTTCCAAGGCATAACAGTTTGGTTTTGCTTTCTCCTTACATTATAAGCCCTCAGGACTTCATTTTTTCCTTCAGGACTTCGTCTTTGTTCCCCCAGATGGCTTATTAAAATATTTTTCTAAACAAAGTTCCCTCCCTACAAAAGGCTCTGGAGCTAGCTGTAAAGATAATTAAAAAAAATGAATATAGTTGATTTATTATGTATTATTTCCAGGTGTATAACATAGTGATTCATTATTTTTATAAATTATTCTCCATTTTTTTGTGTGTGTTTTGTCTTTTTAGAGCCACACCTGGGGCATTTGGAGGTTCTGAGCCTAGGGGTCCAATCGGAGCTACACCACAGCTGCCGGCCGGAGCCAGAGCCACAGCAACGCCAGATCCAAGTTGCGTCTGCGACCTACACCATAGCTCATGGCAATGCCAGATACTTAACCCACTGAGTGAGGCCAGGGATTGAATCTGCACCCTCATGGTTCCTAGCTGGATTTGTTTCAGCTGCGCCATGACGGGAACTCCAGATTATTCTCCATTTAAAGTTATTATAAAATATTGGCTGTGTTCCCTGTACTGTACAATATATTCTTTTTTATTTGATTTTGAGAAAAATTTAATATGTTAACTGCACCATACAACTATATTCTAATGTTATTATTTTTAAATGTAAAGAAATGGATCCTTATAAGGCCAAAATAACCCAAAGGCCATGAGGTTGGTTTTTCCTTTCTCCTTTTTTTTTGTTTAAACAAAATGTGCACCACAATGGTTCAATAAGTAAGGCAAATGCCTTGAATATGAAAGCTGTAGTTTGCAATGTACCACATCTAGAACCCAGGGGAAGGGAATCATTCTAATTAAACAATCAGGAAACATCAGGACAAGTTGGTTTGCAGCATCCAAAGTGTCCATTTAAGCGTCTTTTTTCTTAATGATGAGAGGTCCCACTTGTCGCCAGTTTGTTCATTGTGTTTTATGTTCGATCCATCACAGAGTGGGAACTTTTTGGACCTCCAACAGCGGCAGTACACAGCTTTATCTCCCAAATCCTCCATGTCAAAAGCATGTACTATCTTGGGGTTGCCTTTCTGGATGTGAGGGTTTACCATAGATTTGTTGCGATGATCTTTAACATAAAATCTTTTGCTGCGATCCACTCAACTCGTACGCTGGAAGTCGTACTCATGGCGCCCTCGCTTGCAAGGATGTGCACAAGACGCTGAGCACAAACCGGCTCGCATGGTCAGTGGGAGTCAAGGGGCGACAAGCGATGGTCCCAAGGGCACCGACTCCAGGCTCTGTACAATATGTTCTTGCAGCTTATTGATTTTATACATAGCAGTTTGTACTTCTTAATGCCCTACCCCTATTTTGTTCCTCCTCACTTACCTCTCTCTCTGATAACCACTAGTTTGTTCTCTATGAGTCTGTTTCCATTTTGTTATATTCATTCTTTTGTTTTAATTTTTGGATTCCCTGTATATGTGATAATGTATAGTATTTGTCTTTCTCTGTCTCACTTATTTCACTAAGCGTAATACATTTTGTTGCAAATGGTAGAATTTCCTTCTTATTTTTGGCTGAGTATTATCTGTTGTACCTATATATATCATCTTTGTCCATTCGTCTGTTGATGAATCCTTAGGTTGATTCCATATCTTGGCTATTGTGATTACTGCTGGTGTGAACATGGAGGTGCATGTATGTTTTTGAATTAGTGTTTTTGTATTCTTCAGCTATATACTCAGCAGTGAAATTGTTGGATCATATGGTAGTTAGTTCTGTTTTTAGTTCTTTGAAGATTCTCCATACTGTTTTCCCTAATGGCTACACAAATTTACATTCCCACCAACAATGTACTGGATTGCCTTTACTTGTTGGCCATCTGTTTATCTTTGAAAATGGCTATTCAGGTCTTCTGCCCATTTTAAAATCAGGTTGTTTATCTTTTTGATGTAATGATAACATTTTCTTTTTTTCTTTTTTTTTGGTCTTTTTTCCCTTTTCTAAGGCAGCTCCCTCGCGGCATATGGGGATTCCCAGGCTAGAGGTCTCATTGGAGCTGTAGTCACTGGCCTACACCAGAACCACAGCAACGAGGGATCTGAGCTGTGTCTGCAACCTACACCACAGCTCATGGCAACGCTGAATCCTTAACCCTTGAGCAAGGCAGGGATCAAACCCATAACCTCATGGTTCCTAGTGGGATTTGTTAACCACTGAGCCACTACAGGAACTCCTGATATAATAACATTTTCAACACTGTATCACTCACCAGTGCTTGAAAAAAAATCTGTTTATTTGTTTGAAAAACATGTTTTGTTTGCTTATTTAGGCTGAGATTTCATGATCTTGATAAGGATGAACTTTGTAGTTATAACAGGCGTCCTAAGGAGAGAGCCGCTTGCAGGAAGTGCTCCTGGAGATGTCCAAGCAGAGGCTGATGATCACTCCTTAGGACAATTGTAAATGAAGTTCAAGCAATAGCTGACCATTGGGCTAGAGTAGTTGACCTTGAAGATCTCTGTTAACTTGGGATTCCGTGAATCTACAATTTTCAGCTTTCTCTAAATATTAAAACTTATCAGAGGAAGTTCTTGGTGTGGCTCAGCAGAAACAAACCTACCTAGTATTCATGAGAACCCAGGTTTGATCCCTGGCCCCTCTCACTGTGTTAAGGATCTGGCATTGCCACGAGCTGTGGTGTAGGTCACAGATGTGGTTTGGATCTGGCGTTGCTGCGGCTGTGGTGTTGGCTGTGGTGTAGGTCACAGATGAGGCTTGGATCTGGCATTGCTATGGCTGTGGTGTTGGCTGTGGTGTAGGCTGCCCCTAGCCTGGGAACTTCCATATGCTGCATGTGTGGCCCTAAAACCAAAACAAAAAACAAAAAACAAACAAAAAAACCCCCCCACAAACAAACAAAAAACCTTATTTATTGATGCTCCATTTTAATGCCTCTTCCTTTAATAACAGCAAGCATAAAGTGTTGGGCTAATGGGTCAGTCACCCATGTCATGTTGCTTCCTCACCTGTGATTCAATGTGATTAGCTCCCTCTGGCAAGCTTCCTCCCAGTGAAATCTTTTTAGGTAATTTTTCTGCCTCTGAGACATTTCAGCCCTTTCACTATTTTAGGAACACACTTCTAAATTATACAAGGTTTTGCTGACACAAAGGCCATAACACCTTGCCAAGAGGAATTCTCCATGAATGGAATAAATTAAGAGAGAAAGCCTGTGAAATGTGTGTCAGTGCAGCTGCTCAGACTTCTTCAAATTCAACACAGCTTGAGGCAGAGGATTCCTGACACTCAGGGCCAGATGATGCTTTTCGTACCCGGAATTAGTTATATCAGAAAGGTGTTGATACCATAGATAGCCTGGGCTTTGAGATGCTAGTATGGTCACCAGTCCTTATCCACCTGCAAATCACTTTCATTGGATACTCAAATCACTGACACCTTTCATGGAGACTTTTTTTTTCCTTTCCTTTTTTATGGGTGCATCTGTGGCATGTGAAAATTCCTGAGCTAGGGGTAGAGTTGGAGCTGCAGCTGCCTCTACACCATAGCCACAGCAAAGATGGATCTGAGCCACGTCTGTGACCTACACCATAGCTTGTAGCAATGCCAGATCTTACCCTACTGAGCAAGGCCAGGATCGAACCTGCTTCCTCATGGATACTAGTCAAGTTCTTAACCAGCTGAGCCACAGTGGGAACTCCTTTTATTAATTTTTTTTGGTTTATTTTATTTTTTGGTCATACCTATGGCATGTGGGGAAGTTCCCAGGCCAGGGATTGAACCCATGCCACAGCCGTGACAGCCGACACCTTTCATTTCAATATCATGTAGCTGTTAAGATTGCTGAGGAACATGTTACCCCAATGTATGGTAATTAATCCACTTTGCTCAGAACTAATCTCCTATGCCACTTTCATAATAAGCCAAATATAAAATATTGCAAAGACCTCTTAGTAATATAAATCCTGGGACCTAAAATATACCAGAGGACTTAAAAGTTAATATACCTTTTATCTTAACAACTTTACTTCTTCAGAAGGAAATAATGAAAGAAATTTTGAGCATGTGTGATTGCAGCACTCTATAGTATCCAAAATATGGAACTCTCCTAAAGGTCCTCAATTAGGAGACTATTTATGTTAAGTGAGGTACATCCATTATATTAGGAATTGTGTTGTACGAAAAGATTTAGAGAGATGGAGATGTTTATGATACATTACTCAGTAAAAGAACCAATCTACTTTTTTTGTTAAAAATATATATATGTATTTTTTTTGTCTTTTGTCTTTTTAGGGCTGCACCCAGGGCATATGGAGGTTCCCAGGCTAGGGGTCCAATCAGAGCTGTAGCTGCCTGCCTACACCAGAGCCACAGCAATGAGGGATCTGAGCCTCATCTGCGACCTACATCACAGCTCTTGGCAATGCCAGATCCTTAACCCATTGAGTGAGGCCAGGGATCGAACCTGCAACCTCATGACGGGAACTCCAAAAAAAAAAAAAAAAATATATATATATATATGTATTTTTAAAGAGTGTGTTTGACACAGATATACTGATAATGGTTAACATATGCTGAGTGCATACTGTATGTCAGGCATTGTCCAAATTTCTTTGCATGTATTAACTTATTTAGTCCTTAAGAAAACTCTGTGAAGTACTGTTATTGTTCCCATTTTACTTGGCATGGAAAAAGCTTAGACAACTTGCTTAAGTTTACTAGGCAGAATAGGGATTCATGTGGGGAAAATTTAACTCCAAAGTCTGAGCTGTTAACCACAACTAACTCCTTTTGATAGATTAAAAAGACCATCTCTGGAGTTCTGGTTGTGGCTTAGCAAAAATGAGCCTGACTAGTATTCATGAAGATGCGGGTTTGATCCCAGGCCCTGTTTGGTGGGTTAAGGATTCAGTGTTACCTCAAGCTGTGGTGTAGGTTGCAGATGAGCCTCGGATCTGGTGTGGCTGTGGCATAGACTGGCAGCTGTTCGACCCTTAGCCTGGGAACTTCCATATGCCACAGGAGTGGCCCTAAAAAAATATAAATAAAAAAATAAAAAGACCCCCTCTGAAAGTTGCATACATAGATACACTACATATGGATGCTAAGATTATAGGTGATATTTTTATTTTGAGCATTTATAAAGAAAGTAATAATACTTGTAAAATAACATTATAAAAAAGAATCCTGCACTATAAATAGAGCTCTCTAGTTAATTTGTTTACTCAACCAACATGAATTTGGCTAGAAAAATAAAACAGTTTTTCTGTGTGAAATAATCACCATTTGGTATTCAGTGCTTAGCTTTGGGCCAATCAGTTTACTGTCCCACAGAGAGGCCAGGAAAGTAAAAACAAAGCTCCTTATTTTCACTCTAGGTTCAGTTCTTAATTGGTATCAGACTAATATTGACCTAGGCTATTTATATTTAGCAATTATATTCCTTTCTTGTGTTGCAGGCCTCAGAATTGCATAATATTGGCACTAGAGCAGTTTTTCTCAGCTGGGGGTAATTTTGTTCCTTAGCAAACATTTGGCAGTGTCTGGAGACATTTTTAGTGTGGCACCTAGGTTGGGGTGCTGCTACTGGCATCTACAGGGTGGTTCAAGGATTCTGGGAGTTCAAGGGTACTGATGAGCGTCCTGTGGTTCACAGGATGGCCCTTCACAACAAAGACTTATCTGGTCCCAGATGTCAATAGTATAAAGAAACCCTGCCCTGCAGGTTGTCAGAAGTCATCTGGTCCCACTTCCTGTTCTGGAGGCACTAACCTGACTCCCAGCTGCTCTGACTTCACCAAACTTACTGCTCTTTCTTTCTGGCAGAGCTTGGGAGGCTGCATCTCCACCCACACATTCTGGGTCTGTGAAGAGATGCTGGCAATGGAAAGAGCATGGGCATTGGCATCAGATAAGAGAGACCAGGCAGACCTGTACTGGGGACCCAGACTGGCCATTTACTGATCTGTGAGGCTGTGGGTAAATTATTTACCTTCTCCTAATGTTGGTTTTCTCATCTATAAGCTGGGAACGGCAACAGCAACTTCCCAGGGGTGTTGTGAAGACTTTCTGAAATACTGTTTGTAAAATATCTGGCATGGTACCGATATATAGTGGGTGCTTGATGAGAGTGTTTTTTCCTTTCCACTTTATCCTGAGGAAGAGCATCAGTGATCAAATTAAGCATAACAGTATAAATTAAACATGAGGAAGTGATCCATTGGGCACAAGTTAGGTTCTTAAAAGTTGGTATCATGCAACATCAACTTTTATGTGTCTGGCTGATGATGAATCAACATCCTTTCTTCTGTTTGCTTGGAAAATTACTAGCTTCATGTGTTGGAGGAGCCTAGCAATGGGCCTTGCCTGCTTATTTCTAAGAGAAGATTCAGCAGTATCGTAGCAGTTCTTTTGGAGCTACATTTATCTCCTGCTTTCCCACCACTACAGCTCTATTAGCTAACTGCCTTGGAGGAACTAAACATTGTGATAATCATGATAATTATAGTAATAGTCACAACAATAATAGCTAATAGCTAGCACTTATATAATATAATGTTTTCTATACACCAGACACTGTTCTAAATACCTTACATATGCTAACCCATCTCATCACTACTATAACCCTTTGAGGATGACTGTGGTAGACTGAACAATGGTCCACAAAGATGTCCATGTCCTAATCCCAGGAGCCTGTGTGTCAGCCACCTTACATGGGAAAAGGGACTTTGCAGAAGTGATTAGATGCAGGACGTTGAGGTGAGGAGATCATCCTGGATGCTCTGGCCAGGCCCAGCATAACAACAGAGGTCCTTAAAAAATATAAAAACATCCCCTGCTGTTGTCAGAGGAAGATACGTAAAGATAGAAACAGGGTCAGAGAGCGATGATGCTACTGTCTTTGAAGATGAAGGGAGGGGAGCCACAAGCTAGAGGAATGTAAGGAGCTTCTAAAAGCTGGAAAAGGCAAGGAAATTGATTCTTCCCTAGATCATCTCTAGATCGACAGAGGATCTAACCCTTGCTTACCTCTTGATTAGCTCAGTGAGACCTTCAGGCTTCTGATTTCCAGAGTTGTAGTATAATAAACTTGTGTTGTTTTAAGCCATTAAAGTTGTGGTAATTTATTGCAGCAGCAATAGTACACTAATATTTGCTCTTTTGTAGTTGAGGAGACTAAGACTTGGCGAGGGGAAGAAGTTTGCCGAGGTTTGCACAGCAGCAGCTGGGAGCCCCGCTGTGGTCATCTGATTCTAGCGCCCGTTTCTCATCACTGCACGGTACTGCCTATGGGAAAAGGATGCCTGGCGGTGACTGTCCCTACCACCTAGGCTGATGTGACAAAAATGGAACTTGGTGAGTGACTGCTAAACACTGGCTCAAAAGGAAAATAAACACTCACATCACCTCCTAAAATCTTTTTGTCATACCAACATTTGAACTCTTCTACTCTCCTGAGAACTTTGTGCTTATGATAAAAGTTGATCGTCCTGACACTTTTGAACTTAAATTCTTATTTGCTTACTTTGTTAGTGGGCATTTTTTTGGTAATTTCTTTAAGTTTTATAATCCTTTTTTGGTTTACAAAACACATTAGTATTTGTTGCTTATTTAATTCTCATAATAATCCTATGTGGTGGATAAAGTAGATGGATCTGAAGCTCAGAAAATTTATTTTGCAGCCAAGGCAAAACAACCAATAAGGGTAAAAGCAGGAATTCTGGAGTTCCATTCCAAATATAGTGCTATGTACAGTACATCTTATTTTTGTGTGATTTTGTACAAAGCCATAAATCTATTGTTGTATTTTCATTTATATTGAGACCAAGCATCACCTCCTCCTTTCAGAAAATTGTTACTCAGAGTCTGATAAGGATGCATGAGTGATTTTAAGGGCATATCTATCACTTCCAGTTACAGACCTTATGAAATGAATCTCAACATAAGAGACAAGAAAAATCTAATTTCTCTTTGGCTTTATTTGTCATTTGCCAGTGAGTTACTCATTATCTCTAATCATTAGTTTATAATTGTTACATAATGTCACAGTATTTAGAATAACACTTAAACAGGGTGCAAATCAGTTTTGTGTATGTATGATCAGTAAATCCAGAGTATTGAGAAAAGAATATTCTGTGTCAGATGTAATTTTTTCTATTTGAGTATTTATCCTATGGATGTTGAAACCTCAACATTTGGACATCCATAGGATAGAGAGATTTTAGTAGTGTCATAGCTTCTTCACTCTCTCAGCGAAGTTATAGAAACACTGTAAAATAACTCTGTGGTTACATTAGCTAATTAATTAATATATTAAAAATATTCTACATAGGGTTTGCTATGTGCTGTGAATTATGGTAGATAGGAAAGAGAATCCAAAAGTGGATTAGACACAGTTCCCATTCTCACAAAGTTCACAGAATTCCATTGGAGTATAGACCCATAAGACATAAACCTCAAAGCAGTTGGATCAGAAAGGATACAGAAGTATTTTGTAGGTAGAAAGTAGGCCAAGAATATGGAGGTACAGTTCAAGCAAAGGTATCAGAGCGTGAGAAGGCAGAGAAGTTTCAGGAATTGCATATGGAGGCTAAAAAGGTGTGTGTGTGTGTGTGTGTGTGTGTGTGTGTGTGTGTGTGTGTGTGTGATGTGTGGCCATACCACGAAGTGTGGGCATGTTCGAATAGGTAATGTGAGTCATTGAAATGGTTTAAGCAGAAACAGATAAAATCATTTTTACAAAAAATTTTAAAAATGATTTTTTTCCCATCATAGTTGGTTTACAGTGTTCTGTCAATTTTCTACTGTACAGCAAGGTGACCCAGTCACACATACATATATACATTCTTTTTCTCACATTATCCTCCATCATGCTCCATCATAAGTGACTAGATATAGTTCCCAGTGCTATACAGCAGGATCTCATTGCTTATCCATTTCAAAGGTGATAGTTTACATCTATTAACTCCAACTTCCCAGTCCATCCTACTCCCTCCTGCTCCCCCTTGGCAACCACAAGTCTGTTCTCCAAGTCCATGATTTTCTTTGCTGTGGGAAGGATCATTTGTGCCATATATTAGATTCCAGATATAAGTGATATCATACGGTATTTGTCTTTCTCTTTCTGACTGACTTCACGCAGTATGAGAGTCTTTAGTTCCATCCATGTTGCTGCAAATGGCATTATTTTGGTCTTTTTAATGGCTGAGTGATATTACATAGTATGTATATGCCACATCTTTTTAACCCATTCATCTGTTGATGGACATTTAGGTTGTTTCTATGTCTTTGCTATTGTGAATAGTGCTGCAATGAACAAATGGGTGCACATGTCTTTTTCAAAGAAAGTTTTGTGCAGATATATGCCAAAGAATGGGAATGCTAGGTCATATGGTAGTTTTCTAAGGTATCTCTATACTGTTTTCCACAGTAGTTGTACCAATTTACATTCCCACCAACAGTGCAGGAGGGTTCCTTTTTCTCCAAATCCTCTCTAGTATTTGTTATTTGTGGATTTATTAATGGTGGCCATTCTGATTGGTGTGAGGTGGTAATTTAAATGCATTACTTTGCTGTGTGGAGGCCTAGCTGATGATCAGTTATTAGATTAATTGCTGTAGTTGAGTGAGGCTAAGAGCCTGAACTAAGATCATGGAATCGAGAATGGAGAAAAAGGGGTAAAACTGATCTCTTAGAAATGAAAGCAGTGGGCATTTGTGAATAATTGAATGGAGACAATGTTGAAGAAATTATTTTAGTGTTGTGACATTAATTTTTCTGAAAAGATGCTTTATATAAGTTAGTGTATTTAGTATCCACACGAGTTAGATTTTCTTTTAGTCATTCATTCAACAATCATTTATCAAGTAGCTCCCTTAAAAGCAAATCCCAATGTTTTAAGCATGGTGGGACTGTGCTTATTATGTATTTCATATGATATTTGGTCTTGACCCTTAAGGAACTTATTGTGTAGTGAAACTTATTTAAGGACCCTGGAAATACTGTTTTTATTCTTAAATCAGGTTTCTAGGCTTGAGCAATAGATGCTTTCTCCTGGGACTTTGCTTCTTGAGCAAGTGGCACAGAACCAGTGGGTGGTGGTCTCTTGTAGGCTGTGTCCTAGAGCCTTTCCTATCTACAGGTGGACCAGAGTTCTTTGCATCTTTACCCTCTGAAGTTCCCTTAGTCCCATCTGTTTCTAAACCTGAATTTCCAGGCTTTTCCTGATTCTGTAAATCCCTAGAAATCTGTTGAATTTTCCTTGTACTAGTCAGAGTTGGTTTCTTTGGCTTACCTTCCTTGTGTGCTGATATATTCGATTTTCTTGATGTATTCGATTTTCTTATCTTTGCTTTTTTCTCTCTACATTTGTTGAAAAATTTCAAGCTTGTCTTCTGCTTCATCTATTCTGTTTTCTGAAGTTTTGATTCTGCTCTTAACTGCCTCCAAAGCCAGTTTTAATTCTTCTGTTGCACTTTGGTCCTTTCAGATCCTTTTCTATTGCAGTCTCATCTCTATTGTTTCTTTTTATTTTATTTTTTTTTGTCTTTTTAGAGCCACATCCACGGCATATGGAAGTTCTTGGGCTAGGGGTCAAATTGGAGCTGTAGCTGCCACAGCTACAGCAACACAGTATCTCAGCCACGTCTGTGACCTATACCACATCTACATGGCAACACCGGATCTTTAACCCACTGAGTGAGGCCACAGATCAAACCTGTATCCTCATGGATGCTAGTTGGGTTTGTTACTGCTAAGCCATGATGGGAACTCCCATTTCTATTGTTTTTAGTTTCAAATTGTTCTCTGCATATGGATATCTTTTCCTCTTTCACAGGGAATTTGCCTGCCTTCACACAGTGAAGATTGCCAAAGCGTTTTACTCCCATCAAATATTTTCTCACCAAAGAAAGAATAATGAATATTATTTAATCCCTTAAATCAACTGCATTTTAGGGAGAAAGCCCAGTGTCCAGAAATACTGTTTTGAAGATTGTATCACAAAGAAACTCAAATACATTCCTTTCTGTTTCCAACATCAAAATATCTTGGATTCAGATAAAAAAAGAAAAACAAAGCAAAACAAAACAAACCATAGACACCAATGGATTTATGGCTGTCAGTTTCTGCTGTTAAATCTCCCCCCACTCCCATTTCTATGAAGTCTACCTCCCTAGGATTCACAAAGGCCATTTCTTCAATAAGCAGGACTCATCATTGCTTGTTTTCCTCCCTGCCTGGCCACATTCAGGCCTCACATACATCATAAAATTTTAATGGACTAGAAAGGCCTCTTCACTTGTTACGAGATGAAATTCTTCTCTCCTGAATCATCAGTTTACTAATGTTTTTGGGTTTTTGCCTTCCAGATCCTATTCCATCCCCTGAATATGTGTTATGGCTCGCAACCAATTCCCATTTTCCTTAGCATTTCTTATCATTTTCAACAAAATGGGAAAGACTCTCCTTCGCCTCTTTTGTTAAAGAATATCTTGCTTTATTTTTTCTTGTCACTCTTCTGACTATTACTTCAGAGGCTGAGAATAGGCTGACTGTAGGAGATTATATGACTTGCTCTTCTGCATCTGTTTGAAGCAGAGTGAGAAATGGAGGTAGAGGAAGCTTGCTGTGTCATAGTATTTTGTTACTCCCTTTGTCTTTTGTTACTCCCTTTGTCTTTTGTTACTCCCTTTCCATAGGCAGTTGGACATACAAGGCATAGGTATGTCCAACTGCCTATGCCATTTCTACTTGGATAGCTTATAGGATCCTCACACTCAATGTGTGTAAAACCCTATTCATCTCCCTCAACTCTGAACCCAACCTAAAGCTTGCTCCCACTTCAGTTGTCCTGAATTCAGGAAATACCACCCACATGCCTAGCAATCATCTTTGACACTTCTTTCTCTCCTCAACCTTATCATTACTGAATTCTATTGAGTATATCTCTTGAATAAGTCTTAAATTATTTGTAACATTTACCCATGATAATTTCTACAACTCTTGCCTAAGTTAATGGTAACTCTATACCCTGGAATGAAACCACCTAAGTGATTATAAGGAATCTTTTGGTGGCACATAATAGAAGACAGCTTAAACAATAAAGGACTTATATAATTGAAAAGGCCAGAGTCAGGTTTAGCTTCAGATAAGATTTGATTGGCAATGTCAACCAGGTCACCCAAATCCTGGTTTCTTTCAGTTTCTCCTTTCTTCCTTCTACTTTGTTATCTCCCTGCTCAAACTGGTTACCTTGTCAAATAAGAGGCTGCCAGGAGGTCTGAGGTCCTCATACTTCTTTGTTCATGATCTTTGGGATGAGAAAACATTTCTCCCAGTAGCTCTCATAGAAAAGTGAAAAAACGTCTTTCCCAGAAATCATTAAACAGCCCCCCCCAAATCCATTTACTCAGTTTGTGTTGCAAGTCTTTCCCTGAATCAATCACTATGGTCAAAGGGATGGATTTTGCCAATTGGAGGGTTACTCTGTGACCTAAAAGGAGATAAATCCTGTTTAAACCCCAAGGTGAAAAATGTCACATAGGAAATAACTGCAAGGAATTTTGGGGATTTGTAACTCAGAAGGAAAAGAAAGTGAACCATATTTGAGTCATCCATGACACCACCACTTTTGTTTCCCTCTAATCTTTTCATGTTGGTGGAGACAGTGCAGTCTTTTAAAAAAAGAAATTGCATTGTGCCATTCCTTTATTTAACCCCACTTTGCTCCTCGGATAAAGATAAAAATAATCGTTGGAGTTCCTGTTGTGGATCAGTGGAAACAAACCTGTCTAGTATCCATGAGGATGCAGGTTCGATCCCTGGCCTTGCTCACTGTGTCAAGGATCCAGGCTTGCCTGGAGCTGTGGAGTGGGTTATATACATGGCTCAGATCTGGCGTTGCTATAGCAGTGATGTAGGCTGTAGCTCCCCTTTGACCCTTAGCCTGGGAAATTCCATATGCAACACCTGTGGCCCTTTAGAAAAAAAATCCTTGACATGCCTTACAAGTTCCATCTGGCCTTGCCTACCCATCCAGCCTCATCTGTTACCACTCTCTGCTCTTGGTCACCATCCACTCACACCTCTGGCTTTTGTTCATTCTGTTGGCTTATCATGGGTTTTTCCTATCTCACTGCCTTCAAATCTGCTGTGCCATCTACCTGGATGATCCTAGCTACACTCTTCACCCAGAAAACATTTCATCTGTGCTTCTCTGTTATAGTCCTTTCCACTACTTAAACTAAGTTCTAATTAGATTGTTGACCTAAGGCTTATTTTTCCAAGTCTGTAAGCACCACAAAGATGAAAGCAGAGTTTATACTTTGTAAAAAGCTCTGTTTCCCTGGCATCTAGCACAGCTCTTGGGTCTTGTTCATCAAAGACACCTGCTGCTTCCCTTCTAACATCACTCTCATTTGGTGATAGCAGCTGTTCCCCACTTGCCTCTCTTTGTTCATTTGTTAGATTGGACATTATTACCCAACCTGCTCTTCACCTTGAGTAAAACCCTTCACTTTGAAGAGTGTAAGTGTCCTCATATCTAACCCAGGAAGAAGATATTTACCTCCTAGGATGCTATAAAATTAAATTAGCTAAAGTGTGTATAAATGTTTAGGGCACTCAGTATAGTCTGATGAATGATTGCTAACTTAAAATTGAAGTATTTATTTGGAGAACTTGTCCATCTGCTTTCTGTCCAGGTAGTAACTTCTGTACTGGGAAATAGCTGAATGATCCTTGGAAAGTGATTTTCGCCCTTATCTTAATAAATATCTTTTGAACACTTAGGATGTGGGGTGTTTTCTCAGGCTCTTCAGGGACAAGTGAAGAAAGAAATCTGAAAGACGGAGAGAAGAGATACTCTCCAGAGCTGCTGGTTTTACTTGCACTTCATCCCAACCTGACATAAATATACACATTTTGCATTGTTTTCTGTTATTGAAACCTGAATCTCATTATATACCAGTCTACAAGGTCTTTGTGAAGGATTTTAGTTCTTTGCTCTTGTTTTCATTTTTCAGATTGTATTTCTGCTTGGCTAGACTTATTCTTCAGATATACTTTGTTAAAGGCCCTATCATAAAACATAATCATTTTTACATGAATTATAATTTCACAAATGGATTTCTTAACCTATTCCTGAGTATTCACTAAGGAGATTCATAGGAAAGGAATGACTAAGATGGCTGGGCACTTTAGCATTCATTATATTATTGTATAACTTAAAAATTTATCCTTTTCTTATAAAAACAACTCATATTCACTATAGAAAATTTAGAAGATATAGATAAGGAAAAAAAATTTGAAATCTTATCACACAAAGAGAGAACTTATCACTGTTGACATTTTGATAAGTGTCATCCATGCAGGCTGCAGACATGCATGGACCCTGTTTCAAATGATCAAAAGAAAAGTCAGAATATTCATCCAGTGTTATAATGTTTTCCAGGAAACAGTAAATTGTGATCTCCCTCAGTGAAGTCTTATCAGTGCCTGTAGTTTTACCGTCGATTTTCTTGCTTTGTCAGGTAGACCTATCACATACAGGTAATATTTTGACCTTATTTTTGCAAGTGTTCATACCTGCTGATTTGTTTTCCTGCCTAATTTCATTGAATTTCCAGAACAGTGATAATTGTGATCACAGTAGCTTATCATGTTCTTGACTTCAATGAAGTTGTGTGCAGTGATGTGTATGTAATGAGCGTGTGTGTGTGTGTGTGTGTGTGTGCGTGTGTGTGCATGTGCTGTATGTGTGTCGGTGTTGACTGCATCAAATGAAAGGGCTCCTGAAAGTCTATGATTGGTTGGTGGGGTAGGATAATTAGCCATCAGTACAATTTAAAGGACTGAATACATTTAGAGCAAATAAATTTTTCCAGCATTGGGAAGTTAAAAAAGGATTAAAGATGAGGGAAAACTAAAGGCTGACTCACCACTAGACTTTTTGAGATATTAGGTGGTAGAAATTCATTTATATGCCATGTTTTTTGGGGGGATGGGTGAGTTGGGATATAGAAAGGTAACCACTTAGAATCTGTTTTGCTGTCTTGGAGCAACAACACTTGAAAGCAACCCCTGGATCCATGCAGTAGCTAATTCAAGCACAGAGATGGAAGCACAGCAGAGCTTTTACACCCAGAAAAAGGTCCAGGAAGGAGACCTTTGAGGGCCAAACCATGTAATTGGCACAGAGGCCAGGCTAAGCATAAAGCTTTAAAGAGAAACCTGGCCTCTGTCACATCTGTGTAAGCAAACACCAGAAAGAAAAGGCATGAAAAAGATGTTTCTTTGTTATAGCTGCCATTCGTTCATAGAACCTGACATAAAGCAGCAGTCATGTTAAGACTGAAGAAATTCCAACAACCAGATGGGCAGTGAGGGAAAACCTAGGCCTTGACAGACCTTTTCTAATTCCAGTGTAAGCAGATGAAGGCAAATCAATATGAGATTCTTCAAAAAATAGGATGGCAAAACAAAGATGTTAAAAATTCAGAGGAAGCACAAACTTTTTGATAAAGATTTTCTATGGGATTTATAAAGCATTTTGATAGCATCTGTTTATGGGATTAACTAAATTTATAGTGTTTCATCAAGTCTAGGATGAAAAGTGAAAGACAGTATAATGAGAGCTTATTCAGATGAACAAAGAACTTCTTGAAAGGCATGGAGAAATAAAGACCTGGATTAGAGTTTAATTAAATTAAAAATGTAATATCAGATTTAAAATCAGAATTAGGAATGCACAAGGCAAAAGTGCCTTTTTTGATTTTTGATTTTAAGAAATTATGTAAGCTATGCAGGAGACAATTTTGAAATGCTTTTTTGGAATATAGCAAAAATGATATGGAAATGTAAAGATGACAGGAAAATCATAGGAAAGGAAAACAGAACAGGTATTAAAAATATGAATAGGAGTTACTGCTATGGTGCAGTGAGTTAAGAATTCACCTGTAGGAGTTCCTGTCGTAGCTCAGTGGTTAACGAATCTGACTAGGAACCATGAGGTTGTGGGTTTGATCCCTGCTCTTGCTCTTACTCAGTGGGTTAAGGATCCAGGGTTACTGTGAGCTGTGGTGTAGGTCGCAGACACTGCTTGGATCCCGCGTTGCTATGGCTCTGGCGTAGGCCAGCAGCTGCAGCTCCAATTTGATCCCTAGCCTGGGAACCTCCATATGCTGCAGGAGCAGCCCAAGAAATGGCAAAAGGACAAAAAAAAAAAAAAAAAAAAGAGTTCAACTGCAGTGGCTCAGATCCCTACAGAGGTGGAGGTTCGATCCCCAACCAGGCACTGTGGGTTAAAGGATCAGGCATTGGCACAGCTGTGGCATAGGTCGCAGCTGAAGCTCAGATTCAGTCCCCGGCCCAGGAACACCCCTATGCTGTGGGTGTGGCAATTAAGAAAAATGAATGCCATAAAAGGAAATCAAAATAAATGAAAAATAAGTTTCTTTAAGAAGTTTTTACACACTGAAAAACCACCTGAATGTGTAGGTTGGAAGGACTCACTGTGCCTAAAGTGACAATTCTGGTAAGATGAATAAATTTCATGGAGGGCCAGGCCACCTGGATCTCCTTCTTTCATTATAGATCAGTAACATTTGGAAGTGGCTCTAATGGGGCTCAACCAGTAATATTGTCATACCAAGTAGGAAGTCAGCAGTTATCAGGCCTTTGCTTGACATGACTTCTTACTAATAAGATGGTCATCCCAAAAGTGATGGGTAGTAATGTGTGGAAGAATGACTCCCTTAGTGATACTGAGAATAAGAAGCAGAGAATCCAATACCAAGCGATGGCTATGGCTTCTCAACAAAGAAGTGACCAAAAGACAGCTGCTGAGACTTCCCATAGGCCCAGGTCTCTTCATCATGTTACTAGATTATGGAACTTTCCTTCATTTTGGATTTAAAAGGAATTTAATTGTGTCCAGGGAAGGACCTCAGGGAGAAATTAACCAGATCATCTTAGGGCAAAGAACAGCTCGAGTTAAAGTTATCCTCATTCAAGGATGAAAATAAAGCAAAACAAAATGGAATGGAATACGACAGAAATTATGAAATGATTATAAAAGATAAAATAAGAAAAATAAAATAGAAAGGGATGGAGAAAAATACTTTTGAAAGCAGTTTTCAGCAAGAAACAGTATGCAACCCATACTGTACTATAAGTTAAAGAAAACGTGCTTTTGAGACAAGAGCTAATTAATGAGTATCAGAACAAGGAACTGAGTTGTAAGTGGAGCTATCCCAGCAAAGCCAAGAGTGTAGGGAAATGTCCTAAAATACATGTTAAAATGTCATTAGAGAAGTGCAAATTAAAGCCACAATGAGGAGTTCCCATTGGGGCACAGCGGAAATGAATCCAACTAGGAACCATGAGGTTGTGGGTTTGATCCCTGGCCTCGCTCAGTGGGTTAAGGATCCAGCATTGCGGTGAGCTGTGGTGTAGGTTGCAGACGTGGCTCGGATCTGGCATTGCCGTGGCTGTGGTGTAGGCCGGCAACTACAGCTTTGATTGGACTCCCTAGCCTGGGAACCTCTGTATGCTATGGGTGTGGCCCTAAAAAGACAAAAGACAAAAAAATAAAAATAAAAATAAAAATAAAGCCACAATGAAATATCTCCTACCAGAATGGTTGTAATCCGAAAGACCAGAAATGTCAATGGAAAACAAGTTGTTTTAAAATGTTGTTTTCTTTCTGGAAAACCATCTGAATTTGTAGCTCAAGATAACTCACTGAGCCTGAAGTGAAAATCCTGGGTTGATGAGGGAAAATCCTGTTTTGATGAGGGAGCTAATTACTGATGGGAATGAAGACTGCTGTAGTAATTCTGGGAAACAGTTTCATAGATTCTTAAAATTTTAAATGTACATTTTCCAGATGTCCTAACAATTCTACTCCTACATACCTACCCAAGGACGGGCTTGTATGCAGATGTTCGTAGTGACATTACTTGACATAGTTCAAAAGTAGAAACAACCCAAATGTCTGTTAACTGGTGAATGAATAGGGAAAATATACATACAATGGAATAATGGTAACAACAACAACAGAAAAACCAAAACAAGCTACCGAGACATGCCACAGAATAAATGTCCCTGAAACACTTTATACTCTCCTGTCCCTTGTTTTTATTTTTTTATCTTTATTTTGTTTTTTTTATTATAGTTGATTTACGATGTTCTGTCAATTTCTGCTGCACAACGAAGTGACCCAGCCATATATCCATATGCATTCTTTTTTCCACATTATCCTCCATCGTGTTCCATCACAAGTGATCAGATATATTTCCCTGTGCTATTCAGCAGATCTCATGGCTTATCCATTCCAAAGGCAATAGTTTGCATCTACTAACTCCAAACTACCAGTCCCTCCCCGTCCTTCCCAGTCCCTCCCCCTCCCCCTCAGCAACTACAAGTCTGTTCTCCATGTCCACCAGTTTGTTTTTCTGTAGAAGGGTTCATTTGTGCCATATGTTAGATTCCAGATATAAGTGATATCATATGGTATTTGTTTTCTGAAACACATTATACTCTCCTGTCCCTTGTTTCTGAATGTATCTGTCTGGCAAAAGCCCAACCCTAGGTGAGCCTGAATGTCTGCCTTTGCCTTGTCTGCTCTCAGCTTCCTAGACATGTGAGCAAAATGCCACAATCAGATCGAATTGGTGTCAGGATAAAGCTGTGGTTATCAACCTCCATTGATTGCTCTCTGCTCACCAGTTTCCCAAGCAGCCCAAACTGTAGCCCTTCACAACTGTTTTATACTTTCTCCCTTCTCCTCAGACCTCTGATGCCTTCTTTTCCCAATTCTCCTTAAATTTTCAGCAGATTAAGATACTGCCTACTTTGCAGAAAATAGATAAGACTTCTGTAAACCTCCCTTCAATGAATTTATGAACCTATAATTTTGTTTTCCTTTTACCTTTCATCCTTCCTACCTGTATGAAGAATTGTCTCTCGTCCTATCTAATTTTACCACTTGTGTGCTAGGAATTGTAGCAAACAGATCTCTGCCTTGTAAGGAGGTTACATTCTCCTGCGGGTGTCGGTTCTCTGAGTGAGAGTGTCAGTTCTCTGGGGAACCCTTTTCTAAATCACAGACTGTATAAATATTTGATTGACTGCTCCTCAAGTATCCTGAATCCTTACCGTGGAAGTAGGGGTCAAATTTACAACTACTTGTTCAGTGTCATTCTTTCCTCTCACACTGTTAGCTTCATGAGGGCTCACTGCTATATTTATAGCATAGCACAGTATTCTGTATGTGGTAAAGACAGTAAAATTTTATTAAATGACTAACCAAAATTAATGACTCTGTTAACTGAAATTATTTCTGTGTGATGGAAAGAAGTACTGCTACCAATTTATTCATAATTTAAAAATGTCTCTAAATATCCTTTATGTTATTAAATTATATTTTATACTAAAAACAATAAACAAAACAATTAAAAATCAGTGAATTTGAATCTAAGTGATTTTTGCCTATGTAATCTTGGGGGGAATTTCTTTGAATTATTTTGTGTTTATTCTGACTAGAAAAAGAAGCTGTATAATCTGCATAGAATTCAGAAACAATTTTTTTTTTGTCCTTTGTCTTTTTAGGGCCACATTTGCAGCGCATGGAAGTTCCCAGGCTAGGGGTCTAATCAGAGCTATAGCTGCTGGCCTACACCACAGCCACAGCAACTCCGAGCTGTGTCTGCGACATACACCACAGCTCATGGCAATGCTGGATCCTTAACCCACTGAGGAAGGCCAAGGATCAAATCTGCAACCTTATGGTTCCTAGCCGGCTTCGTTTCTGCTGTGCCATGATGGGAACTTCGAGAAACAAATTTTTGATGAGTTGTTAGGTAACAGAATCAGGTACAAGAATCCAGTTATTTTTCTACAGTTAAATGATAGAAACTTGTGTTTAAACTTCTAAAGGGACTGTGAAGTCATGCTAATTGGCTTTTTAGCAGCTTATTGCTTATTAAATATTTAGCAAGACTCTGAGGAGGAGATTGTGTTATCATTTGGATGGTTTTCAAACTCTTCTCTATAAAATTGAAGAGTTAAGGTGATCCTATATGACAGTAATACCCCAAAGAGTTAAGACTCTAAATTTGTATAATGTAAAGGACTTGCCACTGAAGGGCCATAGAAGGTATACAGGAACTGTTACTATGCAGTGCAATAGTTTTGTGTACTATTTATATTATTATTTATGGGTGAATTAGTTTAATTTCATCATAAATTATGAAATATCAGCGAATTCTAAAAGCTATTTATTCATTTATGGGTTTGTTTTTATATGGTCTCTAATCTCTGACTTTTCTTAATGACTGTTGACATTGCTGTAAACTGGATCACTTAATTAGTGTATGGCATAAAGTGGAAAATCACTCTTTATGCTGCATATAATTTTGCAGTTATATAATTCTGCAGCCTCTTTTAGGGGAAACAATAAAGCCAAAGGGATAAGGATTATCAAATATATATTATGAACAAGAAAGAAGTCCTTCAGTTTCTTTTAGTATGTAGTGCTCTTTGAATTATTCTTTAGATATGTTGTACTGAGCCCTCTTGCTTACATTATCATGGTAACAGTATATTTTAGTGTATCATCCTTGGCTTTAGTGTTATGTTGAATCCTCCTCTGTTATAGAATAGGGGCATAGAATAGACTGTATTATGGATAATATATATTTATTTACATATACACTCAGAAATACATTTGTGATATCAGCATCACTACTTTATCACAATGTCATATCTGGGTATGTTGGACCCTTTTTATACTGTAGCATCAGGAAAAAGTATAGTCAAAAGGGCTCTGTTCTTATCCCCAGTCTACCATTCACCAGTCATGACTGGGTACATCAACATGCCCAGAGAGGGGGCCTGATCAGCATCCAAATGTACAGTGAACAAAGTCAAGGAAATTAAAAAACAAAACAAAACAAAACAGAAACAACCCAGCCTGTCTATTGACAAACATGCTATTTGTGCAGACTCTTTTCATTTGATGATGACAGCCACTATCACTACTACCACTCACCAACATCTGCCACAACAACATGAAGCCAATGGAGGAGTTCCCATTGTGGTGCAGCTGAAATGAACCCAACTAGTATCCATGAGGATGTGGGTTCAATCCCTGATCTCAATGGGTCAAGGATCTGGCGTTGCCATGAGCTATGGCATAGGTTGCAGATGCAGCTTGGATCTGGTGTTGCTGTGGCTGTGGCATAGGCTGGCAGCGGTAGGGGGGATTCAACCATAGCCTGGGAACTTCCATGTGCACAGAAAAAAGCAAAAGTAACCAACCAAACTAACCAAACCAACCAACCAACAAACAAACCATGAAGCCAGTGGAAGAATTGCGGCACAGCCAGGGAAAGGAAGAAAGGACACAGCCTGACTTGGAGGCTGAGGCTAAAACTTCTGTGTATCTGTAAATTATGAAACCAAAAATTATATGTATATATGTATATATATATGTATATATGTGTATATATATACACACACATTTTAGAAAACTTTGTTAATATGCGTTATTGCTGTTTTGAGAGAGAAAAGAATAGCACAAGGAAAGCATAGTCAGAGAAATAGAAACAGAAGTGATAATAGAGACATAAAAATGAAAGTTTCCTGAAAGGAAACTATAAAAATGAAAAAAAAAGAATTACAAAATAGAAAGAGAGAATCACATCTAGATATTTACTGGCAAAATGCACTCAGATGAAGAGAAAAAAATCTCAGTGCATGTAATATTTACCTGTAAAGGAGTAAAACTCTGGCTGGCTCAGAATTTCTTAGGAATGATAAGTCCCAGAGAACAATGGAGCAATGGTTTAAAATTTCTACGTGGAAACTCTTGAGATCTCACAAATTTAATACCTATTTGTTAGATTTCATGTGTAAAGGCAAGAGAAACACATTCTCCTATATGCGAAGTATTGAGGATCACTAAAAACCATTGGAAATTTTACTCAAGCGGCCCCCAAATGGGCAAAACATGGTATAGAAGAACTTGCAGGTATTTGAAACCAGTCAAACATAGGATTAAGCCAAATATTTATAGTACAGTGAGTTTTTATTTAAAAATTTTTATTAAGGTTAATTTTGTTTTTAAAAAATTTTATTGGAGTATAGTTGACTTCCAATGTTATAGCAGTGTCAGGTGTACTGCAAAGTGAATCATTTATACATATACACATATCTGTTATTTTTCAGAATCTTTTCCAATCTAGTTTATTAGATAATATTGACTAGATTTCCCTGTGTTATACAGTGGGTCCTTGTTAGTTATCTATTTTATATATAGTAGTATATATAAGTTAACCCCCAATTCCTAACTTATCCCTCCCCTCCACCTTTCCCCATTGACAAAAAAATGAATTTTTAAATTAAATGCAAATTTCATATTTTTTTCTTGAAGGAAAAAATATATTTTACAATTTTATTAACAATAATTTATATATTAATAGATATCTTAACCTCAGATATCAGGTAAGGTGAGGGTGTATGTGGTAAAGAGCATTCCATATGTTTTTATACACACACGCGCGCGCACACACACACACACACACACATAGCTCTTATGTGCTCAATTGCTGAATGCAGGGTTGGTAGGTTGTTGGTACACATGCTCCAGGTGCCCCGTGCCATTGTACCATTTGCTTATAGCTGGTATCTCTTCTGATTGGCCAAAGTGTACATTCTGATGGGTTGTACTGTAACAATTCTTAAATGTTTTGAATATCATCCAGGTTGAATGTATGAATGAATGATCAGAGTTGATCTTTTCATTTATACTTACCCCTATATTGTTTGGGGTATTTTCACTCTCACATTTAAGAATCTCTGAGCAGGTGTGTGTTTTCTTTATACTCAGTAGAGTTCTGTTTCTTCTTCCTTCACACCAACCACAATATTCCATTTGTGTGTAGCTGTCTATGAAGCCCAAGGACAACCATAAGGTTGCATTTGTCTTTTATTATTATTATTATTATTTTTTGTCTTTTTGCTTTTTTCTAGGGCCACACCTGTGGCATATGGAGGTTCCCAGGCTAGGGGTCGAATTGGAGCTGTAGCTGCCAGCCTACGCCAGAGCCACAGCAGCGCAGGATCCGAGCTGCGTCTGCGACCTACACCACAGCTCACAGCAACGCCGGAACCTTGACTGACTGAATAAGGGCAGGGATCGAACCCGCAACCTCATGGTTCCTAGTCGGATTCGTTAACCCCTGTGCCACGACGGGAACTCCTATTATTGTTTTTTTACAATATCAACATTTCTTTGTTCTCTATACACACTCTACATGATAGTATAAAATCATCTGAGACTCTATTATTTCTGAATCTATTCTTAGTTGCTATCTTGTGGACACACTGGGTACCTTGGCATTATTATAATTCCTTCTATTTCTTGCCTGTTGGGTCTCCTCTGCAAGTGGATACATACCTCACTTTTTTATTTTCTCTCTCTCCCTTTACAGGTATGTTGAATATTAAGATTAGAAGGACTTATAGACATTGCATTCTTATTTAAAAGGTGACTGGGATGAAAGTGGTACCATAATTTGATTTAATTACACTTAATTGAGGCAAAGCTTCAGCCAGTGTCCAGATCTCCTACTCCATTGCTTTTAATTGGGTTAGTTCATTTTCAGACCAACATATGCTTCTCTGTACTACTAACATGTGCTGCATTTCTAGCCCAAAGCTTATCATTTTGGTGTTTTAGATTGTATCCAGAAGCCTAAATTTTCTTCTTTGACACCATCTGTATAGCCTGTCTTTCACCTCCCATAGCTGCCTTTCTCTTTGAAATTCCCAACTGTTAGTTGGAAGAATCAATGACAACACCACCTGTGCCCCCTCAGATTCCTAATCCACACTCTTTGGTCCCAAAAGATGTTTCCTGGAGACTACTTTATTGCCTAATTAATTAATTAATATTTATTGAGCAGCTATTGTGTGCCAGGAACTGCACTAGTTGGTTCTTTCCCAATTAAATAGTAATTGAACTGATAATGAACTTAAGGCATATTTCTATTTCAATACACAAACAAGTTGTCTTTATCCCCACTGAGGGCATCTTGACTTGCTTTCCCCCTAAAATTCTAGAGGTACACTTAAAATATCTTGCAATAAAATTTCAGTTTTGCTTTTTTAAACTTCCATTTTTTTCATTTTTAGGTAGACAATATATGTTCATTCAGTCACATTAGAAAATTCAGGTTGAAAAAAGGAAAGTGTTTTGTATGTACATGCATTAAAAAGATCTGAAAGAATGTACTCTGAATAGAACTGCTCAGTGACATGGGACTTGAGGCAGGGAGGAGAGGATCATAGCTAAAGTATTTTGCTTTGTTCACTTCTATATGGCTTGGATTTTTATGATCATGTATTGTTTTTACAACTAAAGAAAAGATCTAAATGTACGGTATGAAACATAAACCGTCAAGGTCATTTAGAGTTGGCAATCTTTTTACTTTTGTGGCACGTGGGAACTTAAAGGGCTCAACTATACTTACATTTAATTGTTAGGATTTTATTAGATTCAGAATGTTGGCTTGTAATCTATTGATGATGTCTAGATCTTACCTTAAGGGCACTATTGAGAGACAGTTCTGATAAATGCTGGTATAAGTTGGATTGTGTCCCCTGAAAAAAAGTTAATGTTGGAACCCTTACCCCCAGACCTCAGCATGTGCAAAATGTGATCTTGTTTGGAGAAAGGGTCTTTACAGAGGTAATCAAATTCAAATGAGGTAATTAAGGTGAGTCCTAATCCAGTATGACTGATGTTCCTATAAAAAGGGGAAAGATGAGCACAGAGACACCATGTGAAAATGAAGGCAGAGATCCAGGTTATAATCTACAAGCCAGGTAACAACCAGATTGCCAGCAAACCACCAGAAGAGCCCAGGAACAGATATTTCCCAGGTGCATTCTGAGAGTGCATGAACCTACTGACACCTTGATCTTAGACTTCTGTGAGCAATAAATTTCTGTTCTTTAAGCCACTCAGTTTATGGTACTCTTTTATAGCAGCCATAGCAAACTAATACAGAAGCTAAATTGTAAGGCATATTTTGGATGTTCAGTAAATTGGCTGTTAGTAGAAATATGACCTTTAAAGTATAGCAAATTTAATTATCTTATCAGATATTCAAAATATGTAATCCCCGAAAAGGCCAATCTTTCTCAGTTCTTGCACATACGTATTTATGAATAGGCATGTTTACATATTGTGAAAATATCTTGGCCACTAAATTTTTTATGTTGATGTTTATTTTTATTATAGTTTAAAGGATCTATTGTGGTCCCAATCGGTTTACCAAAAGGTTATATTTTCTGGGGTTTAAGAACTCTAGTTCAGGGATCCAGGTGGATGGGGTTTCTTCTGTGCTTGATGGCTGTCAATCAAATTGTGATTTGGGGATTTAGAAATCAAGAAAGAGGCAAAAGGAAGTAGAAACAGCATGCTGTATTCTTCAGGATTTAATTTAGAAATACAGAAACCACTCCGGATATGTCAAGCAAGAGGGGGTTTAACACAGGTAATTAGGTACTTTAAAAACCATTATAAGAGCATAGGGTATAGAAGGTCAGGGGAGGCCATTGCCTACTTTCTAATCATGCATGGTGCCTCTCGGCATTCTCTAAAGCAGAACTCTGTTGTAGGGATTTGGGGAATCTAGTTCCCAGGCTGTTATCCCCTGAGATGCAAGTGAGACCATAAATCAGGGATTTTGGAGGTTAAATTATAAACAGATAATCTGTACAGAAGTTTTAAGCAGTAGATATGGGATCTTTTTTTTCTCTGTCTTGATTCCAACTTTGAACTTTCTCCAAATATAATTTCTATAGTTATCCGAAGATATTATAGTTTAATATTTCTAAGTCCAAAGTGTAAAACTAAATTTGCCATTAAAGCAACATGATTTTTCAAATAAGAAAGAAGATTATTATTTTGGGGAAAAATGAGGGCCTTGGTGCATTTATTAATATAATCAGGGATTCAAACATCAATCAGGATGGTGGGCTTCAGCCTAGTTGAGAGATATATTTATTGAAGCAACTTTCTCTGTACATTAGAAGAAGATAATGTTCACAACTCACTAGCATCCTGCCTTTTGCCCTGTGCCAGCAAATCTCCCTAGGATAAAATCCTGAAGGCCAAATATAAGTCATGGCTGCAGTTTTCTGGCAGCATCTGCAAAGATGTCAATGCCATGGGGGAAATGTCAATGTGAAATACTTGAGTCAGAAAAGCTAGGGGACCCAGAGTAAAAAAACAAAAGGGGGACGATAAATAAAAAGAAGGCAAACTATTAATTTTACCCATTTATTGGTTATTTTCTTTCTTTCAGATAGATGTAAACCACAGAATATCACAGGTATTTTGTCTGATTGTTTATTTGAAGTATAGTTGACCTAACAGTATTTTATTAGTTTCAGGTGTACAATATAATGTTTCAGTATTTTTATGGATTTTGCTCCATTAAAAGTTAAAATATTGGCTGTATTCCCTGTGCTGTACAATATATTCTTTGTAGCTTATGTATTTCATACACAGTAGTTTGTTACCCTTAACTGCCTACCCCTGTCTTGCCTCTGCCCACTGGTAACCACTAGTTTGTTTCCTATATCCCTGAGTCTATTTCTGTTATGCTATAGTCATTTGTTTGTTTTATTTTTTAGATCCCACATATAAGTGATAACATACAGCATTCATATTTATCTGTCTGACTTATTTCACTAAGCATTATACCCTCTAGGTCCATCTATGTTATTGCAAGTGGTAGAATTTCATTCTTTTTTATGGCCAAGCAATATTCTGTTGTATGTACATACCACATCTTCTTTATCCATTCACGCATTGATGGATACTTAGGTTGCTTCTGTATCTTGGCTATTTTAAATAGAGCTGCAGTGAACATTGTGGTGCATACATCTTTTCCAGTTAGTGTTTTCATGTTCTTTGGATATATATCTGGGAGTGGAATTGCTGGATCATAAGGAAACTAAAACTATTTTTAATTTTTTAAGGAACCTCCATGCTCTTTTCCATATTGACTGCACCTGTTTACATTCCCACCAATAGTGTAGGAGGGTTCCAAGATCATCTCCAACATTTGTGATTTGTAGACTTCTTGATGATAGCCATTCTGACAGGTGTGAGGTAATACCTCATTATGGTTTTGATTTGCATTTCTCCAATGGTTAGTGATATTGAGCATCTTTTCATGTACTTGTTGGCTATCTGTAGATCTTCTTTGGCTTTGTCTGCTTTACTTTTGTATGCTCAGGCTTAGAACAAAACCTGGCATATAAAATTTAATAAATATTTGTTGAAAAAAGTAAGGATTGTGTGTTAGTATTTCAAAAATACTTAGGTGATTCTGATTTAGGTGGTTCTAGGAGTACTCGAATACTGGCTAAAATTACAGATTATTTGAAAGAAATTATATTATTTTCAGGGACAAATAATAAATCAAAAGAATGGTTTATTCGCTGTTTTGCTTCTGAGGTATGTATGATTTCTTAAAACATAAAAATCATTACCCATGAAAGAAAAGACTGATAAATTCAATTACATTAAGATGAAGAATTTTATTCAACAACAGGCACCATAAAAAAGTTGAAAAGATAAGTCACAAACCAGGATATGTAATTTGCAGCACATGTAATTGACAAAGGACTAGTATTTGCAAAGAAATAAGATTTTATTTATAAATAAATAATACCTATAAGTCGATAAGGAAAAGACAGGCTGATATAGAATGAACAAAAGACTTGGGTAGACATTTCATAAAAGAAATCCAAATGACCAATAAACAACAAGGTAATGTGCTCAATTTTATTGATAATTAAGAAATATAAGTTAAAACTACAATAATGATATAGTGTTACACATTCACTAAATCGACAAAATTTAAAAGACAGATATGCCAGTATTAATTGTTGTAGTGGATATGGAGCAGGGGAAAATTATACCTTGCTGAAGGAAATAAATTTTGGTACAGCCATTTTCAAAATGACTTTTAGCACTATCTGATAAACTTGGATATACCCCAACACTTAGCATTTCATTTTCTACGTATATCCTAGAGAAACCCTTGCATATAAACATTATATACATGCAAGGATGTTCACAACTGTATTAGCATGTTGTCTGTAATACAAAAATCATTAGAAATAGCCCAAATGTCCACCATCATGACAATAGCTACATAAAGTGGAGTATTATATGTAGTGAAGATGAAACAGTCACAGCTCCACTGTGATAGCATGGGTGAATCTTAAAAACAATGTTGAGTGAATAAAGCAGGTCGCAAAAGAATCTGCGCAGCTAAATACCATTTAAGAAAGATAAACAGGCAAAACTTAATTTCATGTTTAAGATTACATATATACAGAATAATTCTACAAGAAAAGCAAAAGAGTGATAAATAAAAATTTCAGGATAGTTGGAGTTCCCATTGTGGCCTCAGTGGAAACAAATCTGACTAGTATCTGTGAGGACGCAGGTTCAATCCCTGGCCTCACTCAGTGGGTTAAGGATCCAGCATTGCTGTGAGCTGTGGTGTAGGTCACAGACTTGGCTCAGCTCCTGTGTTGCTGTGGTTGTGGCGTAGGCCAGTGGCTACAGCTCTGATTTGACCCCTAACCTGGGAACCTCCATATGCCTTAAGTGCGGCCCTAAAAAAACAAAACAAAACAAAAATTTCAGGATAGTGGTTAGTCTGGTGAGGGTGTAGGAAGCAGATGAGGAAATCAGAAAGGGGCATGTGGTTTAATACAGGGATATTTGGAGTGTTCTAGGTCAGAGGGTAGGTGGTAAAAGCATGAGGTAATTACTTTTATGCTTCAAAATATGTGTATGTGGCTTTCTTTTTTGTATGCCTCCGGTATTAGATAATTTAAAAATCCAATCATAAGAATGATTTTTAACTAAAGAAACTTTAGTTTGTAATTACCAGATTGTCAATTCCTTGAGTGTACCTGTTTGTCACAAACAAAATGTCAACAATAATTTGATGAACAAAGACTTTTGTGATATGTATATATGGATACCTCTAGAGCTCCTGAAAAAAAATGTAGTTAGAAGAGATTGAAGATTGATGTCCTATGTAGTCCTCTTATCACTTTGTCTTAATTTGCTTAGGAGAGCCATTTTTTTCACAGAGTGCAGCTAAACCACAGTCCTACGTCATGAGAAATATCGAATTAATAGGATCCGAATGAATGTGCTTTTATTAATCTGTATGAAATTGATGACTGTCTTAGGTAGAAACTCATCATTTGTTCTAGCATGTGTAATTCATGTCTTGGAAGGGGCTGATGGAAGGAATTAGAAGATTTAATTTATGCTGTTGGAAATATTCTTTCTGAGCCCATTCACTTGTTCTGAATAGAAAGTCAAACTTTTACCCCCATATAATAAATATGGTTAATGGATACTTTGAAAGAGGTAAAGAGGGGAAAGCTATAGAAAGAAGGATAGTTTTCCAGAGAATAATCTCACTCACTCTTTATCTGAAAGGGATTCTTTTGTACCTCAAACAGTAAGGCTAGGGTATGGATAGCATTGATCTGCATGATTATAGACTTGAATGTTGCCCAGCAGATTTAGAAGAGGTTGACAGAGAGACACATTCATATCATACTATACAAGTTTTTGAGGTCAGAAATATTTAGTGCTTATCCTGAAGACACTAGTGGTCCTGAGATCAGACTGGTCAGTGGCTTTGACAGTGACCAGAGTGGACAAAAAAATCAAAAGGGATGTAGAGCCAGTGAGGTCTTAGATTTTTGTGGCCAGTGAGTCAAGGATGGGTCCTCCTTGAGAATCTGAAGTGCAGGTATTGGGGTCTTATCTTGGGATGATATTGCCAAAGATGTGGTCACTTGGGACTTTAGAGAATCATGAGGTATTTCTGGTGCTGCAGTGGAGGAGAAGGTAGGAAGCAAATGAGAAAGTGGAGCCTATTCTGGAGATGGAGAGAGCATGCCACCAAGAGAAGGCACCAAGAAGGCTAAGCTCAGGGTAGGATAACAACAAGCAACTATTTAGAGGCTGGAAGAGCCCACAGCCAGGGCCACTGAAGCATCAGGGTAGCAAACTTGTACATTACAAGCAGATTTTAAAAACAATGTTTAAAGATTATCTCAACCTTGAGACAGAGTGTAAGGGGATGGAGTTGTAAAAAGTTAAAGATGCTTAGGATTGGAATGAAAGTAAGAAGGTAAAAACTATTCTACTCCTCAGCAAACCCCTCTTTTGTTTTTATGTTCTGGACTTTTCCTTTACTAAACAATGGAAAATGATTGAACTAATGTGAGGAGTGCCTCTGCTTCAGAGGACTCTATGTTAGAAGGGAATATGGTATTTAGAAAAGGGATCCTATTCATTTTCACTGGGTTTATGCTGACACTTGACTCCTCTACCTTTGATAGTTCCTGAAGTTGGGAACCTAATGGCAAGTCAGGTTGTTTCAAGAAGGATCATCAACATGATGCATTATAGCTACATCCATGCCTAGAGGGATGCTTGGAACTATGGTGTGTACTGCTATGGGATTAGTGGAGATAGATCCTCAGAAGCATTATTGCTTTTTTTTTGACTATTATCTTTCAATGTAAAGGCCTTTGCTCTAAGATCTTGGGTGCTTTATTTATTGGCCCAGGTAAGTTGATTTAAGAGGCATGATAGAAAATGCTCCCATTCCCTTAAGGTAACTTAGTAACTAGGAGAATGATTCTAAGTATCAGACACCAGGAAGGGACAGTCTGAAGGCCTCTGAGGCAATCACTGACACCCACAAATTAGTTTGGGAGCAGAAGACAAAGGTAAGGAAAAAGAATCAGATCTCTAAGAAACCTCAAGACCCTGGTCAGAAAGTATTAATCTAATCTGATGCAAATTCTTTCTTAAAACAGAAAGGTAGCGATCAAAGATTGCTTACAGATGCAGTTTAAGATTTTATCTTAAACCCAAGTTTTGCAATTGCTAGAATGTAAGTTGTGATGTCAGGAAATTTCAATATTCCAGTCTTGGGAAAAATGATCATCTTTTCCCTGGGTTAATCTATTCCACTTGAAAACTGTAATTATGGGCACAGTTCCTGGGCCTTAGGATACAATGATGGTTTTGTAATCTCATTCCTCTTGGTCACAGTGCCTCTACAGTGGACCTGATAAGGCACTGAATAGACTTAAATAAAGTTCTGCTGACTACACAGTAAAGAAATGATTAATAACAAAACAGTCAGATCCGCCCAAAGTGATTGCACCATAGCTCATCTTCTTAGTTTCTCACATTTTTTATTAAAATGGTAGATTGATTTTTCTGCTTTCACAGCTTCTTCAGGATAAGGTGATGCATTTCTTGCCTGGCATCAGTGGCAGCCTACAGTTATAAAGCTGAGTTCCTGTTATTGTGTGTGTGTATGTGTGTGTGTGCGTGCATGTGCACGCGAGGCTATAAATGCAAAAGTTCTGGACTGAACGCTAGGAAATCCAGTTTTTATTTTTGCTTTCTGCACTCACAATTCAGATGATTTAGTGAAAACTGCTACTCCTTGAACCTTTAAATTTTGTAATAGCAATGTTTCCTTTAGCTCCTCAGAGATGTGTTAAAGCCTTTTGTCATTTTTGCTGGGTGAGTCCGTAAGGCACTGTGGTGTAATGGTTAGGATCAATGGTGCTACATGCAAACAGATCCTCTTTTGAATATTGGTCCTGCCATTTACTTTGTGTGAGTGTAGAGAAATTGCTTCTTAGTGTTTTCTCATTTGCTTGAATATGGCTGTTGTGAACTTCAAATCAGAACCCGTGTGTACCAGAAAGCCAACATCTTTCAGCGCGATGATAACTTGTCTTCTAACAATTATGAATCTTGATGCTCTTTCAGTATAAGATTATACAAGGTAATACATCTGACATCAATCTCTAATCACTACCTTTCTAGTTCAAGAGAGAATTCAGAAGAGCTCAGTTAAATATCTTAAAGGAAGGGTTTAAAGTGTATGTACGTTGTTCTGGTCCTTTCTTTTTCTGCCATTCTACACTGGACCTCAGTGACTGACATTGGAGGCTTTCAGATGGACCCTGCATTTGTTGAGTGAATAGATAAGTTCATTAATATTTTATGTCAACAGTAAAGCCTTGATGACCCATCTAGTCCCCAAGACACATTCGAAGTCCATTTATTCAATCTTTGTTTTGGACCCAACTATGGAGATTTTTATTTAAAAATATTCTCTGTCATTGTAACCAGCCTCTGTTTTCTGAGACATAGCACTCCTCTCCCAAAGCTTACATTGATGCTTTGAGGAATTCTTTATATTTTCCTCAATTTGCCACAAAATAAAAAATATGTACATCATAATTGTCTATTATTCCCTTTTCCAAAACCTGGCAATAGTTTTTTTTTGCATTTTGGACAAAGTGCAAAGACTTCTTTTTTCTTACAATCATGGAAAGCAGTAAAAAGCTGACAGAGAGTAAGTGTGATTTGTTTTCTCAACAGTGGCTGTTACTCATTAATTCATTATCACTGAATTTGTAATATGGTGCTTGACGGTTGGTGTTCAGTTAACAAAGGAAAATGCCAGGTATGAATAAAGTCAGTAAAAAGAAGATGTTCACTATGAGGAAGCTAATTATCTAACAAAAATATGTTTTCAGGTCTAATAGGATTTCTTGGAGATCTGAATGCAAGGACCATTTTAGATTTTATATCAGGAAAAGAGACCACATTATGAGAGACAAAATAAGCAAATACTTCATCTGGTCATTCTTTGATGTTTAGGTTATTTATATTCTGCTAGATTCTTGAAATGATTTAAGGTATCTTACAAAGATCCATATATGTGAGCAAGATAAAATAAATTGAATATGAGAATGAAAAATGAAGCAAAGTAAAAATAAAGACAGGGAAGTACAGTGGAGTCTGGAATTCCTTAGTACAAAAAAGGCAGGCTATGAAATCCTATGCACTTGCTAGGGGAGGCCCCGAAGATTGGCTTGAAACTCCCTGTTGGCTGTTGTTAGAAGGAAACATGATCTAGTGTGGAATTTATAATATTAGTGATATAATGAAACTCCCTCTCATGGATATTTATAGAGAGCGTATTTTAAAATCTAGTTAATCACATCCTCAACAAGATAAGCAAATACAATTTTAAAAATTGTGATAAAATCTACATAACATAAAATCTGTCACTTTAACCATTTTAAAGTGTACAATTCAGTGGCATTAAATACATTCACATTGGAGTTCCTGTCATGGCTCAGCTAACAAACCAGACCAGCATTCATGAGGACGCGGGTTTGATCCCTGACCTTGCTCATTGGGTTAAGGATCCAGCGTTGCTGTGAGCTGTGATGTAGGTCTCAGCTCAGATCCCACGTTGCTGTGGCTCTGGCATAGCCTGGCAGCTATAGCTCTGATTGGACCCCTAGCCTGGGAACCCCCATATGCTGTGGGTGTGGCCCTAAAAAGACAATAAATAAATAAATAAATAAATAAATAAATAAATAAAGTACATTCACATTGTTGTATAACCATCAATTCTAGTTCCAGAATTTTTCATAAAATGAAAACCCCGTACCTGCTGAGTAGTCCCCTGACAACCACCAATCTCCTGTCTGAAAAACATTCTTAGAGTAAACATGAAAAACACTTTTATAATCCCATGCATTATATATATTATATTGTATATATATTATGGTGGCACCTGTGGCATATGGAACTTACTGGGGTAGGGGGTCAAATCAGACCTGCAGCTGAGGACTACGGCACAGGCATGGCAACACTTGATCCAAGCTATATTTGAGACTTAAGCTGCAGCTCGCAGCAACACTGGATCCTTAACCCACTAGGCAAGGCCAGGAATGGAACCCTCATCCTCAGGGACACTATGTTGGGTTCTTAACCCACTGAGCCACAGCAGGAACTTCAACCCTATGCATTATAATGCCATAGAAGTGGGTGGTGGCATACTGTTTGAATATTTATGTTCAAGTGTTTTGTAATTTTTATTATCTAGAAAAACTGACTTGGCAGAAAAGAGGGTAGATAGCCTTGCTCACCTCTGAAACCAGCAGGAGGAATACCTGGGGAGACTTGTTCTACCTAAGTGATTGTATTGGAAGAATTTCTACAGAGAGGCATTTACCAAGTACTACGTAGGTTAGTTGGGAGAAAAAGAAATGCTTGGATCAAGTTTGCTGAAAAGTAATTTATAGCCATGAATTACATAACCATCTTCGCATTTATCACAGTCTCAAGAGTCAACCGAATTCCTGCTGTTGCTGAGACTAATCTAGCACGAGAGAGAAGCCACAATGGTTTCCCTGATTAAAAAAAAAAAAAAGAAGAAGTAAAGATTTGGGAAGTTAAAGGTGAAACAAGTATGTGTCAGCCCATTGAACTAAATTCCAGATAAGTAAGGTTGGGGGAAGGGAGATGGCCTAGATGCTAACCTTTAAAATCATTGTGGGTTTCAATTTGTAGGTCGAGTTCCTGAATTTTTTCTTCTAATGTGCAAAGAAGAAAAACTGGTTGATTTTGTCTTGCTCCAATGTTTGAGTTTTAATATTTAATAATAAGTAAGAGTGGGGATTTGAGTATAAAGAAGCAGTGTGAGTTGGGATATGGAGGCATTGCACTTCGGGTTACACTCAGAGTAGTCTTTGGTTCTTCTTTTTTTTTTTCAGCCACACATCTAGTCATTTGATGAGTTTTGCTTATGTGATGTCTTCATTGCTTCTCTTACCCACGACCTCTCTGCCATCCTTAGTGTCATGACCCTAATTCAAGACCTTGGCATCTTTTGGCTGGATGACTACTGTAGCTTTCCATTTGGTCTTCCACCTTTCAAGCTCTTGACCATTTAATTCCTTTTTCAAATTGTTGCCAGAATTAATGTCTTAAAAGATCTTTTAGACCATTTCAGTCATATATCTCTTCTCTTTATAAGCCTTAAATTAAAAAAAAGGTGACATGATGATGTCCTCAAATTTAGCAGAGAAGAAAGGATTATTCAAAAAGTTGAGCTCAGGCATGAGTTATTTACTTGGGAAAAATGCTACTTAAATCTTCATCTTATGTCATAAAAACTATAGATATATTAATGACATAATAAAGGCAATCAAAGAAGATATGGGTGAATAGTTTTCTGATAGAAGATTAGGTAAGAGATTTTCTAATGGGAGAAATCATAAGAAAAAAATTGAATTGATAGCATAAAAATTCAAATTTTGTATGACACAAATATATATGAAAAAATATACATGAAGCTGGTCAAAACCCATAATGAATATGAGAGATCCCTGACTTTTACATTCTCTAGTCCCAGCCACACATGTGGCAGTTACTAGAAATAGTCCGTCTCTTCCTTTACATGTGTTGTTTCCTCTGCCGGGAATACAATTCCTACACATCCTCCCTTGACTGGTGCTTCCTCATTATTTAGATCTGGGTCACATATTCTCTTCTTAGAAAGAGAGGTCTTTCTTCCCTGTTACTCTTTTGTAAAGTAGCTAGCCCTCACTCTCTTACCCTTTATGACCGTCAGTCTGTCCCATTTCTTGTTGTGTGTTCTTCATAGCTGATGGAAATCATCTTATTTGTTAGTGTCCTCATCTGTCCTCTAGAATGCAAGCTGCATGAATGTATGGATCTCATCTGTCTTGTTCAGCAGCAACTAGACTTCTTTTTGAAACATGATGGATGTTCAATAAATTTTTGTTGATTGAGTAAATGAATAAATAAATATGTACATATGTAGACAAAAAGATTGGAATGATACACAGCAAAATATAGTAACAGTGTTATTTCTAGGTGGAATTTTGTAGATGATTAAATTTTTCTTTTTTTAACTTTTCTGTCTTTCCCAAATTTTCTAAAATGAGTATGCATTAATTTGATTGTCAGAATTATAACTAGTATTTAATAGAAGCCATATTTTATGAAACAATAGCATCTATGGTATCAGATCATTAATCTCAGTTAGCATTGACAAAAGATGATAAACTATGCAGACTATAAAGAACAAATTTCCTAGAAACAAGAGTGTCAGCTTGCATCCTCTTAAAGTATTCACACATTTAACACATACAGTTAGCCTAGCTGAATAATGAAGGAATCAGGCCAAAAAGCACCATCCAAATTGGATCTTCTTTTAAGATTCTAAAATTAAACTCTTGATTCAATTAAGGAGAAAAATAATTTTAAAAAATAAAGTATCATTGTCTAGTTTTAAAAAATAATTGCCAGGGGTTTAGTCTCCTGAACATACCAGACATTAAAAAGGGCAGTCGAGGAAAAGGCCTGGATATAAAGCAGTTTGAAAAATATCACAGTGAAACTATCTTCATTGCCATCTGCAGATACATTATGAATCTGGAAAGGTCTGTTATAGTCTTTTATTCATTGTCATATATTAGCCTTGTTTAAACTGTTTGGTACAGGGGAGAAAGCATCAGTCCCCCCCCCCCCAGAATGTGAATTTGTTTTTGGCCACAACAAAGACTTGGTCAGATTTTTTACTATAAAGTGGGTATACTTATATGACCTCAAATGGTCAAGTAGATTAGGAGCAAAGGTGAAACAAAATATAGTAGCCCTGTGTTTCATTTATTCACTTGTGAAATCTTTATTCAGTATCTAATATGAATCAGGCACTGTTGGGTATTGGGGATGCAACACTGAATAAGACATGATAATTGTCCTCAAGGAGCTTACCTTCTAGTGGAGGGAAAACAAATAGACAAAATAGTTTTGTGATAAATGCTGGAGAAAAAATTTATATAAATAATAAAAGGGTAAGGAGCAATTGTTAGATAGAAAGATATGGAAGACCTCTTCAGGGAAGTGAAATTTAGGTTGAGACCTAAAATGATGAAAAGGAGCCAGCTATGTGAAGAGCAAAAAGTGTCCATTCCCAGTGCAGAGATGTCTAGGAAATGTCAGAATCCTGCATGATTGAGTGAAATGAGCAGTGGAAATGTGAGATGAATTATGGAAAGGTAGACAGAAGCCAGGTCACATAGGACATTGTAGTATTTAGTTTTAAATACCACAGGAAGCCACTGAAGTATTTTAATCAGGGGAGTGACAGGATTTAAAATATCATAGGATGCCAATAAAGTATTTTAATGGGGGAAATAGCAGAATCCAGTTTTAAATGATCATTCTTGCTATTGTGAGGAGACAATTTTAAGAGGGTAGAAGTAAAAGCAGGAAGACTGGTCAGGAGATGACTGTCATCATTCAGAAGAAAGGCTAGGGTCGGACCATAGGGTCAGCAGTGGAGGTAGGGAGAAGTGGATAGATCCAGGATATATTTTGGAAGCATACTCACTTGGAATGCTGAGGGGTTGTATACAGGAATTTAGAAAAAAAAATCAGGTTGAGTCCCAAGCTCTGGCTTGACCATTTGGAGGCCAAGCATAGGATGAGGAGATTGGTGGAGGAACAGAGCTTTTTGTAAGAGTGGTAGGGAAGTAGGTGTTCTAATTTTGGAATTTAAAAATTGGATTGGCTTAAAAGTAATCAAATGAAGGTACTACTTAAGCAGTGAAGATACTCCTTCAAATGATCAAACCAAATCTTGAAATTTTAGTAATATTTTTGTTGCAGACACTATTAACCATCCACCTGTGTTCTCTTGGGTCTTTTTACTTTTTTTTTTTGAGTACACTGCCTCCAGTGTGCTTTCCCTCCCAACAGCCAACACCTGGATCCATTGTTGGATGGCTGCCCTAAAGCTGTTTGAATCTGATTTGACTGCCCAGATAAAGAGCAGGAAGGGCTCATATGGGGGCAGCCTTAACCAGTAATTAAACCATGTAGGACTATAAATGTTTCATCTCTAAGTCTTTGCGTTGGGACTATACTGTCTCCAGAATCCCCCCATAGCTGGATTTTACTGCAGCTTGGCTTTCTTTGCTTTCCGATCCTACCTCTCCACTCTTGTATCAGTTTTCCTTGAGAAATTCCCTAATGAAACACTTACCCATATATCCTCATCCATGTTCTCCCTCTGGGGAACACAACTTAAAACTTATATTTATTTTTTAAATCATACAATCAACTTAGTCTGCCATTGCCCAACTTTGTCATGAAACAAAAACCATGGTGCTCAAACACTGTCTTACTCACTTATGATATATTCAAAGTTGTTTTCTTGGCTTTATTTAGTTTCCATTAAATGAAAAAAATATTTATGGGCATATGAAAAATTGATGATATTCATTCTATACCTCAAAAGTATTTCTTAACTTTTCTTATAATGGAACAAATTAAGGAAGTAGAAGAATAACTATGGTATCTTTTTTTTATATTTTTTTTTTTTTGCTTTTTAGGGCCATAACCATGGCACATGTAGTTTCCAAGGCTAGGGGTCCAATTGGAGCTACAGCTGCTGGCCTACACCACAGCCACAGCAACATCAGATCTAAGCTGTGCCTGTGACCTACACCACAGCTCATGGCAATGCCAGATCCTTAACCCACTGAGCGAGGCCAGGGATTGAACCTGCAACCTCATGGTTCCTTGTCAGCTTTGTTCCTGCTGTGCCATGATGGGAACTCCAACTATGGTATTGTACTAGTAAATATTTCTGCAGTTATGCATACCTCTGGTTTACCTGTTTGAACTTCACCTATTTTATTTAGATTTGGGCTTTATTTCAACAAATAATTCATTTCTTGTATTTCAACTTACTTACAAGCTGAGTTCTGATGTTTTCTAAGTTGCTCTTGATTCTGTTAAAGATGGCAGGTGCCGTGCCAGCAGGAAGGGCTGCCTTGCCTCTACAGATGATGTCATCATCTCATCACTGTGGTCAGTCAGTTTTAAAACCTTGACATCAACTCTCCTCTAGTCAGTCATCGAGTCCCATTATTTATATAATGACATCTTTGGCATATTTGTTTTATTACCTCTGCCTACCAGCCCTACCCTATTTTAAGCCCATACCTCATAGCCAGACCTTCATATTAGCCTTCTTGTTGATTTTCCTTTATTCAGTTATTTCTCCTTCCCATCTCACCTATACTGGAGGTAGCAAGGAGCTAGATTTTCTTGCTGAAGCTCACTACCCAGGTCAAAGACCTTTACAAACTCTCTGTGGTCAAGGTCATTCCCACATCAAAGCCCTGGATCGACTTATGTATTGGCTGGGATGTTGGACCTGATGCCCTCTAAATTTCCTTCTGTATTAGTTTCCTATCCCTGCTGTAACAAATTACCACAGACATGGTGGCTTGAAACAACATACTTTTATTTCTTATAGTTCTGGAGGTCAGAAGTTTGAAATAGTTCTCACTGGGCTAAAATCAAAATGCTGGCAGGGCTGCATTCCTTCTGATTTTCCTGGGGGGGAAAATCCATTTTATTGACTTTTCTAGCTTTTATTGGCCACCTGCATTCCTTGAATTGTGGCCCCTTCAAAGCCAGAAATGTCAGACTAAGTGTTATCATCTCTCTGGTATTCCTTCTTCTGTTTCCTCTAGGCTGACCCACATGATGACATCAGGTAATCTCTCTTGCCCTTTCCTCTCGTTAGGTTAATGGGAAGCTTCAACAGGATGTAGGAGAGTGAGCTTTGGGCCTTTATTTTCTGATTTCCTCTCTGATAAATGTCTGTGGGTTGGGTGTCACCTCTTTCCCAAATGCCAAAGCTCTTATGATGTGGTCATCTCCATACATCTTTTCTCTTTGGGTTCTGGTAACCACTCTCTTTATGCCCCTTCAGGCGTTGGATACTAATGGTTCCTGGTTATAACTGAATGGGAATAATTCATTGTGGTTTGCCTGGAACTTTCTGAGCTTTAGCTGAATCCTGAATCCCAGGAAACCCTCAATTTTCCATTGGGGAAGTTGACTGCCCTACTTTTACTAGGCCCGAAATCCTTCCCACTCCTTTGGAAATGATTTTTTTCTCCCATTATATTCTTAGTTTCCCAGTTTGAGTGTCATGAGTTTCTTCAGGCCATGTTTGACCTGGAAGGTGTTTGGAACTTGTTCTTAACTTCTGCACTTTAGAAAGATGACTCTGGCTGTAAAAAGGAGAACCAAATGAAGGGACTCAGAGTGGATGTGGGGAGACAGAAAGTTGTCAGACTGGCCAGTAGGATGTGGTCTTGCCTGAATTAAGTCAATGACAATGAAGTTGGAGAGAAACGGGGAGAACTGAGAAATATAAGGAAGGCAAGTATAATAGGATATGGCAATTAATTGGTTGTGGGTAAACAGAGATGTTGAAGAGACAAGGATGACATCTAGCCTGTTGGTGGAACACTTGAGTGGACTGTGGTGTCACTCACTGAGACAAGAAGGGTTAAGTGTGGTTGGGAAGACTGTGAGTGTGAAGTTTCTCCCTCTGTAGTTTTTATTTTCAGGTTACTACACAGGCCTCTGTAATGGATCATGTTCAATAAGCACCTTATGAATTTGCTAGTGAGTTTGTATCTGATAGAAAGTGACCGTAACAGTCATTATTTGTGCTGTAAAGGCCAGCAAAACCTAGTCTTTTGGGAGATGCTTTCATCACCTTTTGAGTTTTTGGAGGTCTGTGTAGCAGATTAGTCTATACTTTATGAGGGTGAAAGTGAAATCCAAAGTTGGACTGGGCCCTCCCTTTGAGGTCAAAAGACTTTAGACAGAATCTTAGGAGGAAGGGAGATTCCATGAGAGACTGGCTCTGAGGGCTTTGTTGAAATTCTTCCATCAGCAGTCTAGCTAAGCAGGCAGTGAATATAAACTTGTGAATTGGTGTGTGACCTAGGAGCACATGTAACAAATGACTTTGTACATCTTGGGAACATTTGCAATGCTTGAGTGTCTGTGTGTGACATTTAAATGTAACACTTGAGTAAGTTCCAGAGTTAGCTAGAGTCAATAAATGCTTTACTCAGTATGCAGTGGCATTTATAACTAGTATCACAGTTCCTCCTAAATCTCCAGGTTATTTTGTCCTGTAACAGAACCATTTCCATGATTTTGTTCACATGGTCCCAGCTGCTGCAGATCTTCTCGCCTAGAAGACATTTCTTTTTAACTCTACATTTTCATGGTATTTAACTTGTATATTCCTCATGGCGTACATCATGTCTTGCTTTTTGTGATGGGGCAATTTGTATGCATGCCATTTCCCCTAGAAGATGTAACAACTGTCAGACTCGGAGCCCACTGAGATTCCTGATGAATTCCTGGGAGCTATCTCTGGGTGGCTCACAAATTCCCCTGGGCTATTATTAAAAGTTTTCTCTGTAACTGCTGGTGTCTGATCTCCACTCTACCCCCTGGAAATCTTGATATCCTGCTTTTCTTGCTCTAACTTAGCTACTTTTAGTAAGCCTACTGATTTGAAAGAGGGCAATTAAACTCTCTCAGCCTTTTATAGCCCTCTTTGGATATCTGGACTGTAAGGCTTGCATTCCTGAGTTAGCATGGGAAGGTAATCTATAGCACCCCACAGGATCTTATCTTCAGTAATTCTCAGTCAGGTATCCCATGTCCCATGAATGATCTCCACATAAGGATCTTACATTCCCCCCCCACCCCAGTTTTAAAAACTGTGCTAAAATACACATAATACAAAATTGATCATCTTAACCATTTTGAATATACAGTTCACTGGCATTAAACACAGTCATATTCAACCATCATGACCATCCATCTGTAGAACTCTTTTCATCTGGCAAAACTGAAACTGTACCCGTTAAACTGTAATTCCCTATTCCCCCACTCCCATCAGCCTCTGGCAAGCATCATTCTACTTTGTCTCTGTGTATTTGACTACTAGACAGTATTATTATATATAGTACATGTATATTTTTATTATACAATACATCATATAAATTGAATCATATGGTATTTGTTTGCTTATGACTAGCTTATTTCACTCAGGATGTCCTCGAAGTTTATCCATGTTGTAGCATGCTGGAATTTCCTTTCTTTTTAAGGTGGAATGATATTCCATTGATAGTATACACCACATTTTGTTTATCCATTCATCCATCAGTGGACATGTGGGTTACTTCCATGTTTCAGCAATTGTGAATAATGCTGCTATGAACATGATGTATCCTTACATTCTCTTTTATTTTAGGTTTGCTTCTTTTTATCCATGACAGTTCCTAAGAGACTGGATTTATTCTGTTTTGATATCTGTCAATAAGACTCTGAGAAGAGGATTTGGGTGTAACTGATTGATTAAGGAAGTGCCCCCAGGAGACTTAATAAGGCATTGGGGGAAGTAGAACTGGGAAGAGGATAAAGTCATCCACATGTGCAATATTAGGGAATCCTATAGAAGGTAACATCAGCTTGATGCCCCAGGAGAACCTTGGAATGTAGATTAGTAAGAGAGCTGAATTTCACACTCTTAAACCCTCAGTCATCCCCTTTGGAGAGGTAAACTCCCAGGCACTTCTGGCTTTCTGTGGCCTTGGGCAGAGTGACTCTGGAAGTCCCAGGTAAACTCCCAGGCACTTATGGCTTTTTGTGGCTTGGGCAGAATGTCACAATGTAAACAATCTGAGAAAAGCAATTATATATTTTTAGTTCTGAGCAGTCTTCAAAGTAACATTGCAAGTGTGGGCTGTTGGAAGCAAAAGCATCCCAGAGCTGAGAAAGGGGCACATAGAAAGAGGAGAAGGGCCAGGGAGAATCAGGGTCAAGCACCAGCAATATCTGCTTGAGCGTCTCACAGAGAGTATAGGTATGTTCCAGGGTCCTGGGCACAAACCGTCACTTACACTGCACTTTCCGTGGCCTCTCCAGGACACCCATCAAGAATTCATAAAATCATGACTCCTAGTCACCTTCTTTGATATGACGGCATTTCTGAGAGCATTTATGAATGTCACAATGTAAACCATCTGAGAAAAGCAATTATATATTTTTAGTTCTGAGATGCCAAACTCTTGGAGAAGGCTTTGCTGTTGACAGTACTCCCTAAATTTAAATGATCTTCTGCTTTTCCAGACATAGGATCAATTAATTGAATAGCACCTAAGGGTAGCCCCAAACAAAAGCAAAATTAGGAAGAAAAATTAGCCCCTGTATGTTTACTGGACTGAAGGTTAGTTTCATTAGCTATATTTCTTACTTTGAAATTAGGCATTAAATGGGCAAAAGACTTGATTAGACATTTATCCAAGAAGATATACAGATGGCCAGCAAGCACATGAAATGATGCTCAACATCCCTTATTATGAGAGAAATGCAAATCAAAATTACCGCAAGATACCACCTCATACCAGTCAGAATGGCCATCATTAATAAGTCCCCAAATAACAAATACTGGAGGGGTGTGGAGAAAAGGGAACCATCCTGCACTGTTGGTGGGAATGTAAGCTGAAACAACCACTATGGAGAACAGTGTGGAGGTACCTTAGAAAAATATACATAGAACTGCCATATGACCTAGCAATCCCACTCTTGGGCATATATCTGCACAAAACTTTCCTTGAAAAAGACATGCACCCACATGTTCATGGTAGCACTATTCACAATGTCCAAGATATGGAAACAACCTAAATGTCCCTGGACAGATGAATGGATTAAGAAGGTGTGGTATATATTCACAATGGAATACTACTCAGCAGTAAAAAAGAACAAAATCATGCCATCTGCAGCAACATAGATGGAACTAGAGACTCTCATACTGAGTGAAGTAAGTCAGAAAGAGAAAGACAAATACCATATAATATCATTTATATCTGGTATCTAATATACAGCACAAATGAACCTTCCCACAGAAAAGAAAATCATGGACTTTGGAAACAGATTTTTGCTTGCCAAGGGGGTGGTGGAGGGAGTGGGATGGAATAGGAGCTTGGGGTTAATAGATGCAAACTATTGCCTTTGGAATGGATATGCAATGAGATCTGCTGTATAGCACTGGGAACTATATCTAGTCACTTATGATGGAGCATGATAATGTGAGAAAAAGAATGTATATATGTATGTGTAACTGGGTCACCTTGCTGTACAGTAGAAAATTGACAGAACACTGTAAACCAGCTATAATGGAAAAAAAAATCATTAAAAAAGAAATTAGGTGTTAAGGACAACTTTCTTGGGGACTCCAAGTGCATTCTGCTTCACGTGGGTGAGATCTCCTTGAGCAAATGACCTAGTCAGACTTGGGACTTTTCTTGATATCCAGAACTGTGAAACCTCAGATATTATTTTCTAAAGCACCCCTTAGATGTCCATTATTATCTTTACAGACCTCCCTGCTCCCACTGAAATTAGTTTTGAAGGTTGTTCACAAAGTTATAAGACTGATTTTCCTCTTACCAGCTGTGGAAGGAAAACATTTTAGGACACTATGACAGACAAGGGACATTATTAATGTTATTTTACAAACTCATATATATAACCTTGATTATATGAGTACACATTTATACCAGTGTTCAGGTTCTGGGGACTTCCTGTTGCTAGCAATGCTGCATGGAGGGGGAGCACGTTATTAAAATCTGAAAATCCATCTCTCCCACTGTGTACATAACTTTTAATTTGACAGCCATAAAATCATCAACTATAACCATAACTACCATTTTAAAAATGGAGGAAGTGAGGCAGAGAAAGTTAATGGCACTTCACTGAAGTTATATTAATATGATGATGGATCCTGGCATTAACTACAACTTACTCATTTTCGGTCAAAAATAAATTTCTTTCATGGGATGTAATTATTATTCATTAGCAATATGGTTTAAATTTCCTCAAGACAGGTATCCTTTCTAGCCTCCATTTTTTTTGTCTTTTTTGCCTTTTCTAGGGCCACTCCCATGGCATATGGAGGTTCCCAAGCTAGGGGTCTAATCGAAGCTGTAGCCACTGGCCTATGCCAGAGCCACAGCAATGCGGGATCTGAGCCGCGTCTGCAACCTATACCACAGCTCATGGCAATGCCAGATCCTTAACCCACTGAGCAAGGCCAGGGGTCAAACCTGCAACCTCATGGTTCCTAGTCAGATTCATTAACCACTTTGCCATGATGGGAACTCCTAGCCTCCATTCTTTCTATTTGCCATGTAAATTTTAGTTAATCCAAATGAGTTTTCAAACTGAATGGTTAGATTAGGCTTTATGCTATTGGAGCCTAAGGATCTTTGACTTTTGTAGTTTAGGATAGAACTGTGCTGACTGAAGTTCAAATCAGATTCATATCAAGCATTAAGTGATTTCTCTGTGCCTTGATCTCAGATATCTTCTCAAGTATTATTCAACTTAATCTATATAACACTCATGAGAAGAGGTTATTGATCCCACTTTTACAATTGAATGTGACAGTAGGTCTTGATAACAGATATGATATATAGCCATTTAATCACAGTATCCAACATCATTCTCCTAAGTCCCATGATCATCTGGAATTTCTTATTAAAGAACCATGTAACTGGTACTTATTGGTAACTTTTTCAAGATGGGTAAATGAGATTAAGAAAAATAATGGCCTGATATTAAAAGCAGCCCTTAAAGATTATGAGTATTACAGGAAGTTCCTATAGGATTGGAGAATTTCTAAACATATATTTTGGAGAACAAGGTGAGGTAGAAATCATGGGAAGGTATATCAGACTGTGTAAGGGCATCCTAATTAGCTTATGCCAATGTTATTGAAGTTACCAGTGGAATGTAAAAACAGTGTAATTGTGATACTAAACCAACAGTACAAGGCATATAGTAATAGATTAACTCTATTTTAGAGTTCTAGTATATCTTATGAAGATAATTCTCTCCATCTCACCTGGTGAACACCCTAGCAGGACCCATTGCTTTTCTAGTTACTCTTCAGTAATAATATAATCCTAAAGTCAGTGGAAGACTTAAGACAGTTCAGTACTTAAAATATCTAGTCCACTGTTCTATTAAAAATGTCATACTTCAATCCTGATTTAAAGTTGAGACTTTCTGGGAGTTCCTGTTATGGTGCAGCAGAAATGAATCCAACTAGGAACTATGAGGTTGTGGGTTTGATTCCTGGCCTCGCTCAGTGGGTTAAGGATTTGGTGTTGCTGTGAGCTGTGGTGTAGGTCACAGATGCGGCTTGAATCTGGCGTTGCTGTGGCTGTGGTGTAGGCCAGCAGATGTACCTCCAATTCAACCTCTAGCCTAGGAACCTCCATATGTGGCGGGTGAGGCCCTGAAAAAGACAAAAAAAAAAAGACAAAAAAAAGTCGAGACTTTCTGGGATTCCCTAGTGGCACAGCAGGTTAAGGATCTGGCATTGTCACTGCAGTGACTCAGGTTGCTGCTGTGGCGTGGGCTCGATCCCTGGCCCAGGAACTTCTGCATGCCTCAGGTGTGGCAGAAAAAAAAAAGATGAGATTTTTCTCCCTCCCCAACTGGGTATCTTTAAGGCATAAAAATTGTAGTTGAGGAAGACAAAATTATGCTGAGTTTCTCTTTCTCTTCCTAGCACATATACTCCTCTTCTGTTTTGCCAACCTTAATTTTTGAGTATTGAAGATTGGACTACAAGGAGGGACATGAAATGAGAGGAGCAGTTCTTTTTAACTGGCACTGGACCTGGTGATCTAGCACCGAGATCACATAATAGGGGCCTAAAGTGGATTCCAAATCTCATGAACACCTTCATGGGTTCTTGATGAGTCCTCTGTCCCTATTGCAAAAAAATTCTCTGTTAAAATTCTCATGAAGGGGGCAAATGTCTGGCTGATAGCTTACTTTGATACCTAGGCATCTGGCAACACCTAGATCTATCAGTCAAATTTCATTAAAGCATTTTGAGCAGTTACACTTTTAATACAGGGAATTATTGCTTTAAAATTGTTGCAAGCACTGAGAGAGAATATTCAAGTCTGCACATTTAGGAGTGATAATTAGAAAAATGTAGAACTGACCCACCAGGAGAGTTCCTACTTCTGATACTAGAGCCATAGCAAAATTAAGAACCCACTGCTGTCATTGATCACTGCGAATATCTTTGGAAACACAGGGAGTTAGACTATGGATATCATAGCTTTGATTCATGTTTCAGCAAACTAAAACATAACGTCAATACTACCACCTCAACTGCCTCCGCAACTACTCACCCATAAGGGAACAGGAGAATGGCTGCAGAGAAAACTTGTGTTCCCATTACTGTGCTTGCTAGCTGAAACAGCCAGGGAAGGTATAGGAAAATAGAGTCTGTATTACTCTGTCTTCTAAATCTCACAGAAGTGTTTCTAATTGTCAGAAACAAATTTATATATAGAAATATAACTGTAAGGGAAGTCTAGGAGGTGATTTTAGCTTTCCAGTTTTTGTAACCTGTATGTACATTGCTATGTATGTATATGTATTATTATTTATCTTCCCCTAGCTTTATTAGGTATGATTGACAAATAAAAATTGATATTCTGATATGCATATATGTTGTGAAATGATGACCACAATCAATGTAATTAACATATCCATCACCTCATATAAATACTCTTTTTTTTTGGTGTGATGAGAACACTTGAAATCTATTTTATTAGCAGTTTCAAGTATACAATGTATTATTATTAATTATAGTGACCATGCTTAACATTAGGTCTCCCAAGTTTATCTTATAACCAAAAGTTTGTATCCTTTGATCAATATTTTCCCCTTTCCATCATACCCAGCCTCTGGTAACCACTATTCCTACTCACTGAAAACTTTAACGTATTAATGAAAGAAATTGAAGAAGATTAAAAAAAAGTGGAAAGATATGTTTATGGTTGGAAGAATTAAAGTTAAAATGTCCATTTTACTCAAATCGATTTACAGATTTAGTGCAACCCCTGTCAAAATTCCATTGTCGTTTTGTACAGAAATAGAAAAAAAAATGCTAAACTTCATATGGGACCATGAAAAACCCTGACTAGCTAAAGAAGTCTTGACAAATCACATATCCTGATTGCAAATTGTATTACAAAGTTATACTAATCAGAAGAGTTTGGTATTGGCATAAATGTAGCAAAATATTTAATGATGGAAGACTCAATGCATTTCTACCTAAGAATGGAAACAAAGAAATGATGAATTAATTTAGTTAATTCTTACCACTCTTAGTCAATATTGTACTCTGGGTTCTAGGCGATTTAATAAGGCAAGACAAAGAAGTAAAAAGCATACAGATTGGAAAGAAGAAAATAAAAATATCTTTATTTGACAACTTGGTTGTCATTGTAGACAATCCCTCAAAAGCGAAAAAAATCTACTAGTACTGTTTTTTATTGAAGTATAGTTGATTTAGTTTAAGGTGTACAGCATATTGATTCAGTATTTTTATAAATTATACCCCCCCACAGTTATTCCAAATAATGGCTAAATTCCTTGTGCTGTATAATGTATCCTTGTTGCTTATGTGTTTTATACATAGTAGTTTATATCTCTTAATCCCATACCCCATTCCCCTCCTCACTTTTCCCTCCCTGTTGGTAACCTTACTTCGTTTTCTATATCTGTGATTATGTTTCTGTTTTGCTGTGTATGTTCATTTGTTTTATTAGCAATACCATATACTATTTGTCTTTCTGTGTCTATCATAATATTCTCTAAGTCGTTCCATATTGCTACAAATGGCAGAATTTTATTTTTTTAAAATGGATGAGTAATATTCCATTGTTTTTATATCCCACATCTTCTTAATTCATTTATCTGTTGATGGGCACTTGGGTTGCTTCCATGTCTTGGTTATTGTAAATAGAGTTGCTCTGGACATTGGGCACATATATCTTTTGGAATTAGTATTCTTTTTCTCTCCAGATGTATACCCAGGAGTGGAATTGATAAATCATATGGTAGTTCTAGTTTTAGTTTTTTTTCCTTTTTTAAAATAATTTTTATTTTTTACATTATAGTTGGTTTACAGTATTTTGTAAATTTTGTACTATGCAATAAAATGTCCCAGTCATACACACACACACACACACACACACACACATATATATATACTTTTTCTCACATTGTCCTCCACCATGCTCCATCACAAGTGACTAGATATAGTTCCCAGTGCTATACAGCAGATCTCATTGCTTATCCATTCCAAAGGCAATAGTTTGCATCTATTAACCCCAAGCTCCCATTCTACCCTACTCCCTCCCCCTCCCCCTTGGCAACCACAAGTCTGTTCTCCAAGTCCATGATTTTCTTTTCTGTGGGAAGGTTCATTTGTGCTGTATATTAGACTCCAGATATAAGTGTATCATATGGTATTTGTCTTTCTCTTTCTGACTTACTTCACTCAGTATGAGAGTCTCTAGTTCCATCTATGTTGCTGCAAATGGCATGATTTTGTTCTTTTTTACTGCTGAGTAGTATTCCATTGTGTATATAATCCACATCTTCTTAATCCAATCCTCTGTAAATGAACTTTTAGGATGTTTCCATGCCTTGGATATTGTGTGCTGCCATGAACATGTGGGTGCATGTCTTTTTCAAGGAAAGTTTTGTGCAGATATATGCCCAAGAGTGGGATTTATAGGTCATCTGGGAGTTCTATGTATATTTTTCTAAGGTACCTCCACACTGTTCTCCATAGTGGTTGTTTCAGCTTACATTCCCACCAACAGTGCAGGATGGTTCCCTTTTCTCCACACCCCTCCAGTATTTGTTATTTGGGGACTTATTAATGATGGCCATTCTGACTGGTATGAGGTGGTATCTTGCGGTAATTTTGATTTGCATTTCTCTCATAATCAGTGATGTTGATTATGTAATAATAATTGTCAGTGATTATTTCATGTGCTTGTTGGCCGTCTATCTTCTTTGGAGAATGTCTATTCAGGTCTTTTGCCCATTTTTTCCATTGGGTTGTTGGCTTTTTTGCTGTTGAGTTATATAAGTTGTTTGTCTATTTTAGAGATTAAGCCCTTGTCAGTTGCATCATTTGAAACTATTTTCTCCCATTCCATAGGTTTTTTTTTATGGTTTCCTTTGCTGTGCAAAAGCTTGTCAGTTTGATTAGGTTCCATTGGTTTATTTTTGCTTTTATATCTGTTGCCTTGGAAGACTGACCTAAGAAAACATTTGTAAGGCTGATGTCAGAGAATGTTTTGCCTATATTCTCTTCCAGGAGTTTGATAGTGTCTTGTCTTATGTTTAAGTCTTTAAGCCACTTCGAGTTCATTTTTGTGCATGGTGTGAGGGTGTGTTCTAGTTTCATTGACTTATAGGCAGCTGTCCAGTTTTCCCAGCACCACTTGCTGAAGAGACTTTTTCCCATTTTATATTCTTGACTCCTTTGTCAAAGATTAATTGACTGTAGGTGTCTGGGTTGATTTCTTGGTTCTCTATTCTGTTCTATTGGTCTGTCTGTCTGTTTTGGTACCAATGACTGTGGCTTTGTAATATTGTCTGAAGCCTGGGAGAGTTATGCCTCCTGCTTGGTTTCTGTTCCTCAGAATTGGAGCCTCCATGCCCTTTTCCATAGTGGCTGCACCAATTTATATTCTCACCAACAGTTTATGAGGATTCCCTTTTGTCTATATCCTTACCAACCTGTGTTATTTGTAGACTTTTTGATGATAGCCATTCTGACAAGTGTGAAGTGATATATGATTGTTGTTCTGATTTGCATTTTCTTAATAGTTAATGTTATTGAGCATTTTCTCATGTGCCTGTTAGGCATCTGTATGTCTTTTTTGGAAAAATGTCTATTCAGGTCTTCTACCCATTTTTGATTGTGTTGTTTGTTTTTTTGATATTGAGTTATATGAGCTATTTATATATTTTGGATACTAACCCCTTGTTGGTTATCAATTACACATATTTTCTCTCATTCAATAGATTGCCTTTTTGTTTTGTCAGTATTTCCCTTTGCTATGCAAAATCTTTTAAGTTTAATGAGGTTTCATTTGTTTATTTTTGCTTTTATTCTTTTGCCTTAGGAAACAGATAAAAAATTTTTATTTGTTAACGTCACAGAGTGTTCTGCCTATGTTCTCTTCCAGGAGTTTTATGGTTCTAGGTCTTACACGTAAGTCTTTAATCCATTTTGAGTTCATTTTTGTATATGGTGTGAGGAAATATTCTAATCTCATTGTTTTATATGTGTCTATAAAGTTTTTCCAGCACCACTTATTGATGAGACTGTCTTCTTCACACCTCCTGTATATTCTCACCTCCTTTGTTGTAGATTAATTGACCATAAGTGTATAGATCTATTTATGGGTTCTCTATTCTGTTCCATTGATATGTGTGTGAGCACCATGGGGTTTTGGTTATTGTAGGTTTGTAGTGTAGTCTAAAGCCAGGGAGGGTGATACCTCCAGCTTTTTTCTTTTTTCTCATGATTGCATAAGCAGTTCAGGTATTTTATGGTTCCATATATATTTTAGGGTTATTTGTTTTAGTTCTGTGAAAAATCTTATGGGTATATTGATAGGGATTTCATTAAATCTGTAGATTTCTTTGGGTAGTATGGCCATTTTTTACAATCCTAATTCTTTTTTTTTTTTGTCTTTTTGCCATTTCTTGGGCTGCTCCCATGGCATATGGAGGTTCCCAGGCTAGGGGTCAAATCGGAGCTGTAGCCACCAGCCTACACCAGAGCCACAGCAATGCGGGATCTGAGCTGCGTCTGCGACCTACACCACAGCTCACAGCAACGCTGGATCGTTAACCCACTGAGCAAGGCCAGGGATTGAACCTGCAACCTCATGGTTCCTAGTCAGATTCGTTAACTACTGCGCCATGACGGGAACTCCTACAACCCTAATTCTTTTAGTCCAAGAGCACAGAGTATCTTCCCATTTATTTGTATCATCTTCACTTTCCTTTATCAGTGTTTTATAGTTTTCAGACTATAGGTCTTTCATCTCCTTGTTAAACTTATTCCTAGGTATTTTACTCTTTTTGATGTTATTTTAAGCTGAATTATTTTTTTACCTTTCTATTTTTTTTATTTTTAAAAATTTATTTTTTATTAAAGTATAGTTGATTTACAATGTTGTGTTAGTTTGAGGTGTACAGCAAAATGATTTTGTTTTATATATATATATATGTATATATATATATATTCTTTCAGATTATTTTCCCATTTAGATTATTACAGAATGTTGAGTATATTTCCCTGAACTACACAGTAGATCCTTGTTGGTTATCTATTTTATGTATGGTAGTATGTATATGTCAATCCCAAACTCCTAATTTATTCTTCCCTTCACATTTTTCCTTAGGTAACCATAAGTTTGTTTTCTATGTATATGAGTCTATTTTGTAAATAAGTTCATTTGTATCATTTTTCATTATTTTATACATGTAAGTGATATGATATTTGTCTTTATCTGACTTACTTAGTATGATAATCTCTAGGTACATCCATGTTGCTGCAACTGGCATTATTTCATTCTTTTTTATGGTCGAGTAATGTTCTATTGTATATATGTACCACATCTTCTTTATCCATTCCTCTGTTGATAGACATTTAGGTTGCTTCCATATCTTGGCTGTTGTACATAGTGCTGCAGTGAACAGTGGGATGTATATATTTATTTTTTAATTATGTTTTTCTCCAGATATACGCCTAGGAGTAAAATTGCTGGATCATATGATAGTTCTATTTTTAGTTTTTCAAGGAACCCCCATACCTTTCTCTGTAGTGGTTGTACTTTTCCATGTCTAACATTTCATTATTAGTGTATAGAAAAGCAGTGGATTTCTGTATATTAATCTAGTATTCTGTGACTTTACTTAATTCATTTATTAGTCCCAGTAATTTTTTGGTGGAGACTTTAGTGTGGAGACTTTCTGTATAAAATATCATATCATCCGCAGATAGTGACAGTTTTACTTTTTTCCTCCCAATTTCCAAGGGTGCCTTTTATTTATTTTTCTTGTCTAATTGCTGTGACTAGGACTTCCAATATTGTATTAAATAGAAGTGATGAGATTGGGTGTCTTCATTTTGTTCCTGAATTTAGAGGAAACACTTTCAGCTCTTCACCACTGAGTATGATGTTAGCTGTGGGTTTGTCATAAGTGGACTTTCTTATGTTGAGATATGGTCCCACTATACAAACTTTGATGAGGGTTTTTTTCATGAATGAAGAATGTTGAATTTTGTCAAATGCTTTTTCTTTGCCTATTGAGATGATCATGTGGTTTTTTCTCTTTCCTTTTGTTAATGTGTGTCTCACTGTTTGATTTGCAAATATTGAACCATCCTTGTGTCCTTGGAATGGATCCCACTTGATCCTGGTGTATCATCATTTTTATGTATTGTTGAATTTGGTTTGCTAATATCTTGTTGAAGATCTTTGCATCATAGTCATCAAAGATATTGGCCTTTAATTTTTTTGTAATGTTTTTATCTGGTTTTGATAGCAGGGTAACAGTGGCCTCATAGAATGAATTTGGAAGTGTTCCATCCTGTTCAATTTTTTTGGACTAGTTTGAGGAAGATAGGTAACATCTCTTCTTTGTACCTTTGATAGAATTCCCCTGTGAAGCCATTTTTGGGAATTTGCTGGGATTTTTTAAAATTTTAATTTGATTTTTGATTGAAGTATTATTGATTTATAATGGGTTAGCTTTATATATAGGCATATATCTATATTCAAATATATATATTCTTTTTCAGATTCTTTTCCCTTATAGGTTATTACAAAATGTTGAGTATAGTTCCCTGTGCTATATTGGCTACATAGTGGGTCCTTCTTTGTTATCTGTTTTATATATAGCAGTGTGAATATGTTAAATGCCAAACTCCTAATTTATCCCTTTTCCCCTTCCCCCTTTGGTAACAATAGGTTTGTTTTCTGTGTCTGTGGGGGGTCTATTCCTATTTTCCTTTTTTTTTTGTCTTTTTAGACCACACCCATGGCATATGGAGTTTTCCAGGCTGGGGGTTGAATGGGAGTTGGAGACACTGGCCTACACCACAGCCACAGCAATGCCAGATCCAAGCCACATCTGTGACTTACACCACAGCTCATGGCAAAGCTGGCTCCTTAACCCGCTGAGTGAGGTCAGGGATCAAACCTACGTCCTCATGGATGCTAGTCAGATTTGTTTCTGCTGAGCCATGAAGGGAAATCCTATTCCTGTTTTCTAACTAAGTTCATTTGTATCATTTATTTAAAAAAAAGATTCCATGTATAAGAAATATCATATGATATTTGCTTTTCTCTATCTGACTTCCTTCACTTAGTATGATAAAATCTGGGTGCATCCATGTTGCTGCAAATGGCATTATTTCATACTTTTTATAGCTGGGTAATGTTCCATTGTTTATTTACTCTGTAAGTAATATTCTGTTTTCCTTATTTACTCATCTGTTGATGGGTATTTAGGTTGCTTCCATGTCTTGGCTATTGTAAATAGTGCAGCAGTGAACATTGAGGTACATGTATCTTTTTGAATCATGATTTTATCTAGGTATATGCCTAGGAGTGGGATTGCTAGATAATATGGTAATTCTATTTTTACTTTTCTGAGGAAACTCCATACTGTTTTCCACACTGGTTGTACCAACTTTCATTCCCACCAACAGTGTAGGCAAGTTCCTTTTTCTCTACACCCTCTCCAGCATTTATTATTTGTAGACTTTTTGATGATGGCCATTCTGACTGGTGTGAGGTAATATCTCATGATTTTGATTTGCATACCTCTAATAATTAGTGATGTTCATGTTTTCATGTGCCCTCTGATCATCTGTATGTCTTCTTTGGAGAAATGTGTACTTAGATCTTCTGCCCATTTTTTGATTGGGTTGTTTGTCTTTCTGATGTTGAGCTATATGAACTGTTTGTATATAGACTGAGAGAAAATATTTGCAAAACAGATATCAGGATCTGTATTTAGAATATACAAAGAACTTTCACAACTCAATAGTAAAATAACAAAATCCAGTTTAAAAAACAGGCAAAAGATTTGAACAGTCACTTCACAAAAGAAGAGGAGGTACTTATGGCTGATTGCCAATAAGCACATTTAAAAATATTAACATCATTAGTTACTACACAAAATTATGAAAACACAAATTAAAGCAATGTGAGACTACATTTATTTATTAGAACAATGAAAAGGAAAAGAAAGGCCCCTGCCTCTCCACTCTATCCTTACCCCAGCCCCAATGTGACAGTTTCAAGTGTTGGTGACTATATGAGAATATGGAACACCTGGGGTTTTTATAAACTGCTGGGGGGAATGTAAAATAATGCACTCACTTTGGAAAACAATTTGGCAGTATCTTATAAAGATAAACAAATACTTACTATAGGGCCAGAAATCCCATTCCTGGATATTTACACAAGAGAAGTGAAAACATATGTCCACACAAAGACCTGTATGCAAATATTTATAGCAACCCAAATGCCCATCACCTGATGAATGGATAAACAAATTTTGGCACACCTACACATGGAACACTATTCATTAATAAAAAGGAACAAAGTGTTGATTTATGCAACAACATGACATCCTGGAAAAAGTAAACATTTGAAGACAAATTATATCAGTGGTTGTTAGGCACTGGGGGTAGAGGAAGGAAATTTATTCCAAAAAGGGCATGAGGGAACATTTTGATAGGAATAATCAATGTCTTGATTGTGATGGTAGTTACAAACTCTACATTTGCTGAATTCATAGAACTATACAGCAAAAGTGAATTTTACTGTATGTAAATTAAAAAAGTGGTAAGGAATAATGCAATGATTTAGACATAGAATTAAGTCTAAATACTTTTTGCAAATTTGGTCACAGTATCAAACTCAGATTTTAATTCAGTCATAAAAAGATATTAAAATAAATAATAATCATTTGTAATAAGGACTGGATACAAAATCAGAATCTTTGGATTTTATTTCTAAATTGCTAAAATAGAAAAAAATAAAAATAAATGTACCTAAGCCATCAATTCAAGCAGGTATAAAGAGAATGATAAAATAAGTCAAAGGAGACCAGGATGAAGAAATTAATAAAGATAAAAGCAGATTTTGTTGGATTAGAAAATAAGAACAAGAGATTTGATTAATAAATCCCCAAAAAAGTTATTGAGAAAACTGTAAAATACATTGCTGCTCAACCCCTGAAGAAATTAAGTGATATGAGGAATTAGAATAGGATATAACCACAGATAAGGAGAAGATAAAAAATATGAGAACATGATGAAAAATTCAATGCCATGATAACTTTTCAATTTAGTTTATTTAAAATAACATTTTCCTGTTTAAGTGACAATTTTCATAGCAGAAATATGTGGAAGAGAATACTTAAAATGAAAATCGCTCATGATCCTATCAGTACTATCATTAATAATTTGGCATCTATTATTATAATTTACTACTGTCTGTCTTCTTGTCTGTTCATAGTAGTTTTTATAAAAATAGGATAATTCTCTACATTTTGTATATTTCTAGAAGCAGAATTCCTGGACAAAATTATATAAAATTTTTAAGAATTATAATTTTTTTTCTCAAATTGTCTTCCAAAAATAACATAATCCTTTATTATTTTGTGAGCGGAGTATGAGAGCTTACTTCCCTGCCCTTTTACCAATACTGAGTAATAAACTTTTTTTGATCTTTGCAATTTTAACCTGTGGAAAATGGCATTTAATTGTAAAATATAGGCGTTCCTGTTGTGCCTCCGTGGGTTATGAACCCAACTAGTCTCCATGAGGATGTGGGTTTGATCTCTGGCCTCACTCAGTGGGTTAAGGATCCAGCATTGCTGCAAGCTGTGATGTAGGTCACAGAAGCTGCTTGGATTCTCCTTTGCCATGGCTGTGGTGTAGGCCTGAAGCTACATCTTTAATTTGACCCCTAGCCTGGGAACTTCTATATGCTGCAGATGAGGCCCTAAAAAATAGATTTTATTCTTTTTTAATACCCAAATGTTACTTGTTCTTTGAAGAAACTTTGGAAAATTCAGATGAGATGAAATTAAGAAAATAAAAGCACCCATAATTCCATACCTAGAAAAAGTTGTGTATGTCTATATTCTAAGCTTTATTAAAAGGTGAGTACATATTTGGTCATGTTTCAAATGATTTTCAGATTTCAATGGCTTTAAGTCTTGTCTTGTATATTATCTGCCTGTATATGAAATGATTTCTCTTCCTAAATATTTCTACAAACCCCCAAGATTACTTACACTTTTAAAACAACTATGTCTCACCTGTGTCACTTACCTTCTGAGATTTCCTGACAGAAGGAAAATATTTTCTTATAAAAAATTAAAAGTTTCTGATGGGAACTCTTTGCTTTCCTTTTTACCACCATATTCATGGGGCTCATGGGTCATTTGTCCTTAAGCACTACTTTGAAACCTCCTGTTGCCCTCTTGCCCTTGGATTTTTTACCTTACTACAGGCCCCTGACTACCTTGCCACCTGGGTTGTTAGCACCGCTGCCACCATTCCAGTCCTGTGAATCTGGGCTGTTGTGCATTGCTGTTTTCATTGTGGTCCTTCTCTAGGTGTTACCAGTCTCTACAGCTCCACCAAACCTGTTGTCCCCTGATTTCCATTGCTCACCTCTCTCATCAGCCAGGAGGACAATGCCTTCACCTTCTCTTCTTGTGTTTAACTTTTCAGAGTGGCGTCCCCATAGAAAAGTTGTTTAGATTCCCAGTACATATCTTTTATTTCTACCACAGCCCTTTCCTTTCTAGAGGTCTTGGGTGCCTGGAGTTGGGGGAAGATTGGGGAAGCTAAAGGGAGGGAGATCAGGAGTGGTTAAGCCCACATTTCCTTTTTCCATTGCTTTCTTCTAATCCCTAGGATTTGCTGCTATTTCTGGTGCAAGGTGCTAGATTTCCTCTTTCATGTTGATGTCTTCCTTGAGTCTCCACATTCTTTCTTATATTGAGTCTGATCTGGCTTTTCTCAGGGATTGTCTCCTTGCAGATCCTCCCATCTATGTCTGCATACCTGATACTCAGTTGTGGTCAGGGTTGAAGTTGTTTTCCATGGACCAAAAGAGCAGGGGACCTCTTTAGGGGGTCTTAATGTTCCATGGAGGTTAAGCACTTTTCTAACATTCTTTGAACAGTCTTACCCAACTAGTTGTTTGGGAAATTCTGAGATTTAGAGAAAATGTTCCAAGGAGTTCATGGTGTCAAAAGAAATAATGTGCTTGTTTAAATTTATAGTAAAGATCAACAGATAAAGTAATTATTTAAAAATATCCTTTCAAGGTGAACATATAGTTCCTTTATATGTAGTTAGGGTATGTTGTTGAGATCAAATGAGTGTGTTTATGACTCAGTCACTTAGCCAGACACTGAATTAAACATCAACCACCAGCCATTATGGACTTGGCCATCACATAGCTGTAAATTATTTTTATTCATTTTAATTATTATTAAGGGTAGACAATTATTTAAGACCATTACATAAGGAACACAGTACCTGATAAATCAAGTTAATGAGGAATATAAAATATTAATAATTCTCAAATTTCCTTCAATACAAATTTCACCAAATCTGTAAATTGTATCCATTTATCAAAATTCTCATGTAGTACATCAGAGATAGGAGAATAATTTAAAAATTGTTACTTAAGGGGGGTCCGATTATGGTTCAGTGGTAACAAACCTGACTAGTATCCATGAGGATTTAGTATCCTCAGTGGATTGAGGATCTGGCATTGCTGTGAGCTATGGTGTAGGTCGCAGACCCAGCTCAGATCCCATGTTGCTGTGGCTGTGGTGTATGCTGGCGACTAGAGCTCTGATTCGACCACTGGCCTGGGAACTTACATATGTTGTGGGTGCAGCCCTTTAAAAACACTAATAAAATAAAATAAAATTCATTATATACATTCTTTTTTTAAATCTTATTTTCCATCACGGTTTATCCCAGGACATTGGGATATAGTTCCCTGTGCTATGCAGTAGGACCTTATTGTCTATCCATTATAAATATAATAATTCGCATCTATTAAAACCAAAATCTCATTCCATTACACTCCCTCTATCCTCACCCTTGGCAACCACATGTCTGTTCTCCATGTCTGTGAGTCTGTTTCTCTTTTGTTGGTAGGTTTATTTGTGCGGTATCTTAGAGTCCATGTATAAGTGCTATCATATGGTATTTGTCTTTCTCTTCTGACTTAACTTCATTTAGTATGAGGATTTCTAGTTCCATCCATGTTACTGCAAATGGCATTATTTTGTTCTTTTTTATGGCTGAGTAGTATTCCATTGTATTTATGTACAACATCTTAATCCATTTCTAAATGTCAGTGGACATTCAGGTTGTTTCCATGTCCTAGCTATTGTGAATAGTGTTGCTGTGAACATGTGGGTGCATGTATCTTTTTGAAATATAGTTTTGTCTGGATATATGCTCAGGAGTAGGATTGCTGGATCATATGGTAATTCTATATTTAGTTATATTTTCCATAGGGGTTGTACCCATTTACATTCTCACCAACAGTATAGGAGAGTTCCCTTTTCTCCATGCCCTCTCCAGCTTTTGTTATTTGTAGACTTATTAATGATGGTCATTCTGATCAGTGTGAGGTGGTACCTCATTGCAGTTTTGATTTGCATTTATCTAATAATTAGTGATGTTGAGAATTTTTCATGTCCCTGCTCACCATCCATTTCTTTGGAGAAAATGTCTATTTAGGTTTTCTGCCCATTTTTTGATTGAGGTTTTTTTTTTTTGTTGTTGTTGTTTTTGTTGTTGAGTTGTATGGTTGTTTGTATATTTTGAAAATTAAGCCCTTGTCAGTTGCATTGTTTGCAACTATTTTCTCCCATTCCATAGATTGTCTTTTTTTAAAAAATATGGTTTTCTTTGCTGTGAAAAACTTGTTTGATTAGGTCCCACTGGTTTATTTTTATTTTATTTTTCAGAGCCTCACCTGTGGCATATGGAGGTTACCAGGCTAGGGGTCAAATCGAAGCTGTACCTGCTGGCCTATACCACAGATCACAGCAACACCAGATCCTTAACTCACAGATCAAGACAAGGGATTGAACCTGCATCCTCATAGATACTAGTCAGATTCATTTCCACTGAGCCATGATGGGAACTCTTCATTGGTTTACTTTTGTTTTTATTTCTATTACCTTGGGAGAGTGTCCTAAGAAAACATTTGTAAGGTTGATGGCAGAGAATGTTTTTGCCTATGTTCTCTTCTAGGAGTTTGATGGTGTCTTGTCTTATGTTTAAGTCTTTAAGCCATTTTGAGTTTATTTTTGTGCATGGTTTGAGGGTGTGTTCTAGTTTCATTGACTTATAGCTGTCCAGTTTTCCCAGCACCACTTGCTGAAGAGATTATCTTTTTTTCCATTTTATATTCTTGCCTCCTTTGTGGAAGATTAATTCACTATAGGTGTCTGGGTTTATTTCTGTGTTCTCTGTTCTGTTCCATTGGTCTGTATGTCTGTTTTGGTACCAGTACCATGCTGTCTTGATTATTGTAGCTTTGTAATATTGTCTGAAGTTTGGGAGAGTTATGCCTCCTGCTTTTTTTCCTGAGGATTGCTTTGGGAATTCTGGGTCTTTTATTCCATATAAATAAAAATCATTACCTAAATGGAGAATCTCAGAATGGCTTTCATGTGAAAATAAAGACTATTTTTAACCACATGTGTTACTATTAGAAGAGTGTATACAAGCAGAAAAATTAAACAAAATCTGAAAATGCTAATTGTATATTTTTGCATATAAAATAAAAGACTATCAGGCATCCATAGTAAGTTAGTTTTTAATCTATTTTATGCTATAATTCACAGTTAAATATTATTGTACTGTTGGCTCCCAAGTACCAATATATATAGTACACTTTTAAAATTATACTTTTCTTTTATAATTAATCGATTTAACTAGCTTATGTTATTGTTAACAGCAAAATGTCAAAATTTGTTTTTGTACATAGTGGGTATATATATTATGTAAATGTATAATTCGTTGGAGGTTGAATTTAAATGGAATTTATAATATAATATATTTCAACCTAAAATCATATCACTATAACCTACAGTGCAAAAAACATGGCAACCCACGGAGTTCCTCTCATGGCTCAGCAGTAATGATTCAGACTAGTATCTACGGGGATGTGGGTTCAGTCCCTGGCCTTTCTCAGTGGGTTAAGGATCTGTCATTGCTGTGAGCTGTGGTGTAGGTCATAGATGTGGCTTGGATCTGGCATTGCTGGGCTGTGGGGTAGGGTGGCAGCTGAAGCTCCAAATTGACCCCAAGCCTGGGCCATATGCTGCAGTGCACCCCCCACCAGAATGGCAGCCCCTTAACAAATATCTAAGGGATTAAAGACATTTTATTACCATACCATTCAATATGATAGCAACCAGCTGCATGCAGCTTTTAAAATTTGAATTCATTAAAATGAAATAAAATTAAAAATTTAGTTTCCCATTTAGACTTGCCGCATCCCAACTGTTCAGTAGTCTGTGTGACTGGTGACTGTCACATTGGACAATGCAGTTGTGGAACATTTGCATCATTGTTCACAGAATATTCTGTTCCACAGTGTTGATCTATATTATTATGAAAGAAATTTGTTGGTTAGAATAGTAGGAAAGGCAGTTTTACGTGTTGAAGTTATTCTTGCTAATGTCTTTTCCATGACTTTAAGCCTTTAGAGAGTAGGATTTATATCTGACCATGATTGGTCCATGCTGGATGCTAAATACATATAAATGTACTTATTGTATCCCAGTATCGGTAATGGAGACAATAGCAGAAAGAACAATGCTGCCGTGCATTTGGATACACTTTACATTGTGCAACTTATTCCTGTTTTACAATTGAGAAGTTTGAAATTCAGGAAAGTGAAAGGACTTTTCTAGATAATAACAACAATAATATTTATTGATAATGTTTTTGGTCATTAATTTAAAATGTTTATTAATAGGCATTTTGCTCAAAAGTCTGTTATTTGAACCCTGGAATCTGTTATGTTTATAGTTGGGTTAAATTTATGCTCTGGCTTTTCTTCTGCTCTAGTTTTGGCCCTTCTTCTGCTCTAGCTTTGGCCCTTGAAATCCAAAACTCAGCAGGGGCCAGTTGGTAACTTGGTGGTCCCAATTTGACCATCTTGTAAGGAAAGAAAATTTAGCAACTAGCATACATGTCAAATAGTCCAACAATATACAGTATATCGAGTGAAGCAGAGCTTGAGATGCATGGCATCTTTATGGGACAAACGGAAGCTATTGATCAAAAGAACAAAAGACTTGTGCCTTGGTAGAGTCAGTCTTACATTTGTTTGCAGCTGAAAGCTATTACGATTTTTCTCTATAATCAAGCAAATTGACAATATGCTGTCAGCCAAAGACCTAGAAATCACACAGTTAAGCCAGTCACAACTTGGCATTGCTAAGGAATAAAACTCCAGCTAAAAACAGATGCCTCTGTAGTCATGAGTAAGGAACTCCAGGTGTTTACATCATTTCCAGCCCAACATTTTTGGGTAATTTATGTGACTCCAACTCTGTGACAAATGTGAATTAAGTTTTCTGAGTCTCAGGGCTCAGGCAGGAACGATGCTGTACAGATGGAAGGCTGATGCACAATTTGAAGTATCGCCATGTTTGTGTGAATGGCTAAAAAAGTTTCTGCAAGCAGTCAGAACATGTTGCATATCAATCAGACAAAAAACTGCTGTTTCAGTAAAATTCCACTGGTCATGAAGGTGAAAACCATATTGTCAGATTTTTTTGTCATCTATAAGACAAATACTAGGCTTCTTTAGTGTGTGTGTGTGTGTGTGTGTGTGTGTGTGGGTGTGTGTGGGTGTGTGGGTGTGTGGGTGTGTGTGTGTGTGGTAGAGAGAGAGGGAGAGAGAGGTAGAGAGGAAGAGAACGAGAGATAGTAAGTCTGTGGGTAATATTGGCCGTACTCTCTCAGTTGTAAAAGTCAGAAGCAGTTCAACTTGGTTTAAACAAAGAAACACAAATTGGAATCCATTGTCTCTTGTAACTGGTATTTTCAAGGGGTCAAGCTATATTTAGGCATGGCTGGATTATGAGATTAGATTGATGTCATTAGGAAGCTTTCTCTTTTCCTTCACCTTCCAAGACTACACTCCTCTTTCAAATTTATTCTCAGGAAGCCTTTCTTCATATGGCCACAAAGCTGCTTTTAACCTCATCTTCTTAAATGGCTCCTAGCATCTGTAATCCTAGAAAAGGGAGTACTTCAGAATAGTTCAGAAGTTCCATGAAGGGCTCTGATTCTCTGCCTTGGGTCATCTGATCATCTCTGAACCTCTTTGAAATAAACTGGAGGGATGGACACTGAGGTTGACCAGCCTTGATCATGTGCTCACCTCTGAAGAGGGAAAGTAGAGGCCACCGTCATCAAACCACATAGACTGAGAGTAGTGGAGAGATGTTTCCTAAAGTGAAAAATGGGTTTCGGATAGCAGCTAAATAAACAGATGTTCACTACTTGTGTGTGTGTGTGTGTGTGTGTGTGTGTATTTCTGGTGTGTGTATTAAGATCAAACCCTAGCCAAAGTTCATAAGTGACTTTACAAAATTTGATTCAAATTGCCATGTATAACTTTGAAATAAATCTTAGTTTTTGTTAGTTTAGAAAGTTTATGTTTAGCTACAATTTCTAATGTTAGAAATGAGTGACTGATCTTGGGTTGCTACTAAGAGGTACTAGAAATGAAATTTAAATATATGAATTCACATATACCAGTGAACACTAAAGTAAGTTATTATTCATTTTTGTACACCAGTAAGTTAAAACATAATAAAATAATTAACTTTGGTAATAAGGCCTAGATATTCAATATATTTTAATAAAAATATTTGTTGACTTCTGAATGAATACCTAAACAAAATCCTAATTAGTTTTTTTCTATTATCTCAGCTGTTAAAGGTATTTGATTTTTGGTAAAATATTCCAGATGTTTAGTAGTGTGAAATAAAAAAGCTAGACCTATGATCACTAGATATTGTTTGACTTATTTTATTTGACTCCCATGGCCTTTAAGTTATTGAGCTCATGAGAAGAAAGTTAAGACTATTTTTCCAAATAAGAAAGGAATTCTTAAAAAAAAAAGGGGGGGGGGAGTTCCCATCTTGGCGCAGTGGTTAACGAATCCGACTAGGAACCATGAGGTTGCGGGTTCGATCCCTGCCCTTGCTCAGTGGGTTAAGGATCTGGCGTGGCCGCGAGCTGTGGTGTAGGACGCAGACGCGGCTTGGATCCCGCGTTGCTGTGGCTCTGGTGTAGGCCAGTGGCTACAGCTCTGATTAGACCCCTAGCCTGGGAACCTCCATATGCTGTGGGAGCGGCCCAAGAAATGGCAAAAAGACAAAAAATAAAAAAAAAATATATACATGTATGTGTGACTGGGTCACCTTGCTATACAGTAAAAAACTGACAAAACACTAAATCAGCTATAATGGAAAAAAATAAAAATCATTAAAAAATAAAAAAAAGAAAGGAATTCTTGGTGGATAGAGTTAGGACTCACTTTAATTATAAAATATGGGCAAAGATAACTGATAGTGATCTAAATGTCTAATTTTCTTTGAATAAGGAATTATTTTGCAGTATTCTCCAAACAAATCCATAAATTTCCATGCTAATTATGCTGTGGCACAGTGCATTAAGGATCCAGCATTGCTGCAGCTGTGGTGTAGGTTGCAGCTGTGGCTCAGATTCAGTCCCTCAGCCAGGAAATTCCATATGCCCTGGGTGTGGCCTTAGAACAAAAAAAAGATCACACCAACTATGACCTTACATGTTCCTTTCTATTTATTGCTTTTGAACATTGTTCTTCTCAAATTATCCTATGATCTACAGTGAGATCACAGGAACTTCTTGCTAGTGCACAAAATTTGGTATCCCAAAAGGTAAATGAGCTGATAGAAGGTTGATTATATTTTTCCTCAGGCAGCATTCCACAGGAACACCACATGGTTATTTTGTTTAAGCGCTTCCAAAGGCTGTCAACAGTATCCTTTTCACCTTGAACCCTAGGCTGTCATCACACATGTATTTGCCTTCCTAGTTCCTTCCATGTAGAATGCTCTGGAATGTCTCCTTGGTTCCTGCCTCTGCTCCTTTCCATCTGCTCTGTGATCTGATTCAGCCACTAGCCTTTTGGTCAGTGTTTTGCTTTCAATTCTATCATCAGCCCTTGGTTATAATAGCATGACTGCTCCACTGATTCCATTCTTTTCATTGCCCGTGGCATGCCACTAAAGCAAATTGTCCTTCTTGGTAGATAGCAGCTTTTGAAACTTATTAACAACTTCAGGGTATTAACCATTTTTCTTCTTAAGGCTATTCTTTTTAAAAAATTTTTTAATTGAAGTATAGTTGATTTACAATGTTGTGATAATTTTTGTTCTAAAAAAGGGTGATTCCATTATACATATACAAATATTCCATTTTTTTCAGATTCTTTTCCTATATAGTTTATTACAGAGTATTGAGTAGAATTCTTTGTGTTGTACAGCAGCAACTTAAGGCTATTCTAAGGCTAGTCCGAGATGGAGAGATGAAGAGGCAAAATCTAGAGATACTAAAAACTCAGAATTTAGAGAAGTTGAGAACTGATAAGAAATGAAGGTACAGTTGAAGGAGAGAAGTTTGCATGACATATCAGGTTTGACAGTCAGGAAAGTATTAATTCTGTGGAGACTCTGTAGAGGCATGGGTAGAATCTGAAAAGAGAGTTCAATTAGCAAGCTCTGCTGAAAGCTGATGTCAGGGATTAGCAGAACAAATGAGATAGGGATCCCATTGGAGAGGTGCCACAGGCCAGCAGAGGATGGATGGACTTGCTGAGAGAGCCAGGTGGGATAGTGTTGGAACTAGGACTTCATCTCAGCTGTTTTAAAAGTCTGCATTGCATCCACATGTGGTACAGCCCTTTCTGCTCTCACCTCCCAAGAGGGCTCATAGGTGTTCTTTGACAGTGTGGCAATTCAACCTTGAACTAATGCATCGAGTTGCAGCAGAAACCAACTAATATTTCTCTGTCCTGTTCTCAGGGATATTAGGACAGGCTTTATCAGATCTGCTGCTTTCCTCCAAATGGTCCATGCCTCATATTTCCCTAAGCTACCCAAACTATTTACTGGTCAGGATGACTTTTTTCCTGGAGAATTGATGTTTGTCCCTAGTGATCACAATGATTAGTTTTAAATGATGGTGTTCTTCATTGAATACTGGGATATATTTGTTCCATCTCCTATGTCCTGGCATCTTTTTTACTTCTCTGACACAGCAAAGATTACTGAAATTAGCTGATTATCTAATTCAGTATTTATGAATATAGTTTATCCAGGCTAGGAGATATAGGGTAATATAATGCAATTGTTTTTTTTTTATAATTTATAATTTATTTGATTTTATTTATGTTAATTGGACCAAGATGACAAATGGAATATAAAAGCTATGAAGTTCTAATATTTTAATGTCATCTGGCATCATTGTAACTTTGACCACAGAGTGAGCTGTCATTTCTTTCATTTATGTGCTGAAGAAAAGAAGGCTAAAGGTGAGAACCAGACCTTTGTTGAACTTGTCTTCTTTTCAAGTGTCATCAGGTCATGGGTCTTCAGTCCTCTAGGAACTAGTCTTTCATATCTGAGTTGCCTTAAAGATGAGTAGCTCTGTAAGGAGTGACTGAAAGAGGGTGAGAGTTGCCTTAGCATCAGAAATATTCTGCTGTACTGTCACATGTAAGCTTCATTTCTGTAAAAAAAAAAGTTGTAATTTATAAATCCTACTGAGTTAAAGTAAAAATCTAAATTGGGTACTCTTGTGGCACAATGGGTTAAGGATCCAGCATTGTCAGTGCAGCTTCTTGGGTCACTGTCTGATCCCTGGCCCAGGAACTTCCAAATGCCTCAGACATGGCCAAAAAAATCTAAATTAGTTAATTTCTGTTTGAAAAATGCAGGTTCCCTAGCCTCATCTCTTTCCATTGTCAAGTAACTAGAAAATCAGAACCCTTGGCCATGTCATCAGCTACATTAAAATAATAATAATAATAATAATAATAATAATAATTTTTGTAGAGGCACTGGGACCATGGTTGGTACTTCAAATATATTATTAGGGGTTATTTCTCAACCATAAGTGGTTACTCACAAGAAGTCATTCAGGACTGGAGTTCCCACTATGGCTCAGTGGGTTACTAACCTGACAGAGTATCTTTGAGGATGTGGGTTTGATCCCTGGCCTTGCACAGTGGGTTAAGGATCCCATGTTGCTGTGGCTGTGGCATAGGCTGGCAACTTCAGCTCCAATTCATCCCCTAGCCTGAGAACTTCTACATACTGTAGGTGTGGTCATAAAAAGAAAAAAAAAGGCAATCAACAAATAATGCCATTTGTAGCAGCATGGATGGAACTAGAGACTCTCATACTAAGTTAAGTAAGTCAGAAAGAGAAAGACAAATACCATATGGTATCACTTATGTCTGGAATCTAATATACAGTACAAGTGAACCTTTCCACAGAAAAGAAACTCATGGACTTGGAGAACAGACTTGTGGTTGCTAAGGGGGAGAGGGAGGGAATGGGGTGGACTGGGAATTTGGGGTTAATAGATACAAACTATTGCCTTTGGAATGGTTAAGCAATGAGATCCTTCTGTATAGCACTGGGAACTATATCTAGTCACTTATGGTGGGGCATGATGGAGGACAATGTGAGAAAAAGAATGTATATATGTATATAGGTCACTTTGTTGTACAGTAGAAATTTGACAGAACACTGTAAACCAACAATAATGGAAGAAATAAAATCATTTAAAAAATAAAATAAAAGCCTTGCCACCGTGTATTGGAATGGATAAGCAATGGAATCTTGCTGTATAGCACTGGGAACTATGTCTGGTCACTTGTGATGGAGCATGATAGAGAAAAAAGAATGTATACATGTATGTGTGACTGGGTCACCTTGCTGTGCAGTAGTAAAATTGTCAGAACATTGTAAATCAGCTATAATGGAAAAAAAACATTACATATTAAAAATTATTATAGATGGCCAAACCAAAAAAAAAAAAAAAGGAACAGTTTTGTGAGCATATTTCAAAAAATTTAGATATCTGCATCCATATGACAGGTTTTAAAACATTCTGGGAAAACAGATATATGACTAAATGATTGGGATGGATGTGTTAAAGGGTAATCTGAAGCAGTTGTATACCAATTTAAGACATAGCTAGTTTCAAAGAACATAAAATGCGAAAAAGACAGTCTTTTCAGCAAGTATTGCTGGGGAAACTGGACAGCTGCGTGCAAAGCAATGAAACTAGAACACATCTTCACACCATGCACAAAAATAAACTCAAAATGGCTGAAAGACTTAAATGTAAGATATGACACCATCAAAGAGAACATAGGCAAAACATTCTCTGACATCAACCTTATGAATATTTTCTCAGGTCAGTCTCCCAAAGCAACAGAAATGAAAGCAAAAATAAACCAGTGGGACCTAATCAAACTGACAAGCTTTTGCACAGCAAAAGGAAACCAAAAGGAAACAAAAAGACAGCTTATGGAATGGGAGAAAATAGTTTCAAATGATGCAACTGACAAGGGCTTAATCTCTAAAATAGACAAGCAACTTATACAACTCAACAGCAAAAGGGCCAACCACCCAATGGGAAAATGGGCAAAAGACCTGAATAGACATTTCTCCAAAGAAGATATAGTGATGGCCAATAAGCACATGAAAAAATGCTCAACATCCCTGATTATTAGAGAAATGCAAATCAAAACTACCACGAGATACCACCTCACACCAGTCAGAATGACCATCATTAATAAATCCACAAACAACAAAAGCTGGAGGGGTTGTGGAGAAAAGGCAACCCCCCTGCACTGTTGGTGGGAATGGAAGCTGGTACAACCACTATGGATAACAGTATCGAGGTACCATAGAAAACTATACATAGAACATAGAACTACCATATTACCCAGCAGTCCCACTCTTGGGCATATATCTGGACAAAACTTTCCTTAAAAAAGACATTGCTTGTTATGGCAGCTCTATTCACAACAGCCAAGACATGGAAACAACCCAAGTGTCCATCAACAGAGGAATGGATAGAGAAGATGTGGTACATATATAGATTGGAATACTACTCAGCCATAAAAAGAACAAAATAATGCCATTTGCAGCAACATGGATGGAACTAGAGACTCTCATACTGAGTGAAGTAAGTCAAAGTAAAGACAAATACCATATTATATCACATATCTGGAATCTAATATATGGCACAAATGAACCTTCCCACAGAAAAGAAAATCATGGACTTGGAGAATAGATTTGTGGTTGCCAAGGGGAGAGAGAGGGAGTGGGATGGATTGGGAGCTTGGTGTTATTAGATGCAAACTGTTACTTTTGGAATGGATTAGCAATGAGATCTTGCTGTGTAACACTGGGAACTATGTCTAGTCATTTATGATGGAGCATGATAATGGGAGAACAAAGGATGTATACATGTATGTGAAACTGGGTCACCATGCTGTACAGGAGAAAAAAAAATTGTATTGGGGAAATAAAAAAAATTTCATAGAGTCAGAACATTCTAGAAAATATGGTGAAAAGAAATTCATACTACCAGGGTTACTAAGATCTCTTTTATGCCTATAGGATAAAATATGTATGGAAAGTATAATACACATGGAAAAGGTTTGTTTCCTCTTAGTAGGGTGCCAGCTTCCAAGATCAGCCTGGCATGTGTTCTCCACGCTGGAAGGAGTGTAGCGTGCTGATGGCACACAGCTGTGGCCCCCACAGGGGCTGCCTGCAGTTGAAGAGCACTGTCTTGCCTAAGGTTATGCCCTCCTTGGGACAGGCCATCCCCAATAAAGGATCAATGTGGAGTTACAAGGCCTCTTGCCTCATTCTCAGACAACTTTGAAGGGCCATCCTCTCTCCAGAGTTCCCTGTGGAATTAGTGGAAGCCTCTGCTACAACTGTATCGTACATCACAGTTCAGCTTCTCCCGCTCCCATCCTCACCAGTGTGATTCATGAAATCCTTCTCCAATAAACCTCCTACATACAAATCTTCACTCCAGAGTATATTTCCAGATAAGCAAACCTGTGGGTATAAGAAATGGTTTTAGGGAGATGGCTCTATAAGGCAGTTTTGCAGCTGGATGACCTCTTCACTATGATGAGTAAGTAGAGAGTACCAGTAACTTCTGGTATACTGGATTCCTGCAATTGTTGAAATTTTTACTGGTGGTAAATTTGGGTGAGATAATGTTGGAAGGGAATGTACTGGCTGGTGCAGTATATCAGGCATTGCGAGTTGTGAAGTAGTTCTTACAGGAATTATAAAACTGGAAGTCTGTTACTGAGTAGTACTGATGCATTGGAGAAGACAATGAAAGGCTGAAAATTGATTAAAGCAAGATAAGAATATCAGAGAGTCTCCTTAGTATATAAAGAGATGCTTTTCTCTTGTAGTTAGAAGAGCAGGAAATTCTGAGAATCAGATCTAATCAGAGTAGTAGGACTCCAGAGAAATTTGCATTGTCTACTCCAACAAGTTGGCTATGCCAAAATCAGGGGCCTGAATGAAAAGTTATGGTGCTCTGAGATTTGGAATGAGGACATGTGGATTACTGCACTCTGTAAATTTGAAACCTCAGATCCCACTGCACCTGGTGGGCTGACATAAGTGTCCCAACCTTTCTGTTCATGGTGATGATCATTTTAACTCCAGTTTTGCTGTGTGATCTTGCACAGGTGCTTAGGCTCTTGGTTCTTCAGTTTATCATCTGTCATATGGTTGATCTCTAATGTTGCCTTTCGCAATGTGAACTACTCACCTATATATCTCCATTATCTCCAGTGCTGTGTGGCGAATAGTAGTCACTTGATAAAGCTTGTTGAATGAATGTTTTGTGAGTCTAAAATTGGATTTTCACTAGCATTCAAAATTGTAATACATATATGCTTGTCTTACTCACTGCTGTATTCCCAGAACCTACCACAATTAGAGTGTAGGTACATTATAAATATTTATTTGACAAAAGCATGAACCAGTATCATGGGACTTCTTGGTGAAATGATCACTAACAACAATATGAATTTCAAAGCCTTACTGTATTATTTTTAATTAAAACCTCTCACAGCAAAGGGCATTTGTAACAAGATGTATGTGTATTTCCACTCAAGCCATTGTATTGTTCCCACACAAGTCATGGTATCATAATATATGTCCACAAAATGAGCATTGAATTAGAACTTGCCCAGGAAAAATCCATCTCCTACAAGTTATATAGTCACTCTAAGACAGTTTCCTTGGTCTTGGGGAGAGCCTATTGGAAGCTAGCCAAAATCTGGACTCCTTTAAGTCAAGATGACATAGAAAGATATAAGGGGAAATTTTCCAGGCTTTAGCATTGGAAGGACTAAAGTTTCAGGTTTGGCTTCTCTGCCTGCTAGGGATGTGTTTTAGGAAGTTACTGTCCAATGTGAGCCTCAGGTTTTTCATCTGTTAATTAGGGGTCAATATTAATTGCCTCACTGACTTGTCAAGGTAAATGAAAAAAACACTGAGTAGTATTAATATCCATTCCTTTTAAAATAATACTACCATTTTACTTTGTAATACCTAATGGATATGTTCCAAAAATTGGCGTGTGCACACAATTTTCTGTGAATTGTATTTAATTTGTTAGGAAACAGAGAAATTTTCCCTGTGAAATTATCCTGCTGCAACTCTTTTTGAAATGGAAGTAGGATGCTCCCTAGTTTGTTTTGTTTGAGATTTCAAGTTTGGGTATGTAGTTTCACAGCATAAAAGCTCAGTGTTCTTCATCAGCAAATAATCCTTTTAGATTTGTTTCACTGTGGATTGAAATACATATGGCTTCTTGGTCTCTCAATGAATTCTGGTTCCCAGGCCTTTTCGTTGTACAAATCAAAACAAGTCAGTATATCATAGCTATTAAGATCACTGGCAGCAGATGGCCTGGGCTCTTGTGCAGCTCTGGTCTTTACCAACTAGGTGGCACTGGGAAACTCTTAACCAGTTTCCTAATGTCATAAAAAAGTGGAGTTCCCATCGTGGCACAGTGGTTAACGAATCCGACTAGGAACCATGAGGTTGTGGGTTCGATCCCTGGCCTTGCTCAGTGGGTTAAGGATCTGGCGTTGCTGCGAGCTGTGGTGTAGGTTGCAGACATGGCTCGGATCCCACGTTACTGTGGTTCTGGTGTAGGCTGGTGGCTACAGCTCTGATTAGACCCCTAGCCTGGGAACCTCCATATGCCACAGGAACGGCCCAAGAAATGGCAAAAAAAGACAAAAAAAAAGTACCTACCTCATGTTATTGTAAAACTTACATTCTGTAAGTGTCTTGTATATGATAAGCGGTAAAAATATTTGATTTATTTATCTCCAGATTTATTTCCAGATCCCGGAATTTATATGCTTGGGATTGTAAAGGTGGAGCTATGCAGAGGGCATGCAAAAGCTTGGGTTAAGTTTTTCAACTCTCTCAGAACACTATTCACAAAGCAGTTGTTTGAAATGGGGCTCTCCATAGTGTTTTTGAGATTCTCTGGTGTATACTTAATATATTGCTCTTCCTAAGTGCTTCCAATGCACTTAGATGGCTTCACAGTTGAATTTTTCTCTCATCTGTTGTGGAATTCACTAAAGATAGTATATAACTATAAATAAGCCGACCCATGCAATTGTAACCATGACAACCACCAGCTTTCAAATGGGGAGAGGAGGACTCACAAGGCTGGTCTCAACTTCACAACAGCCTGATATGTCCCCTCTCAGCTCAAAATTTCATTTTGCATACAATACAGCCATTCATTGCTCTCTACAGAGTGCCCACATGTACTTCAGTCTAATGCAGTTCATTTCTAGCTCTTACACGTCTTTGAAAGCACTGTACTAGGTTCTGGGGGATAAAAAACAACTCACTTAAGTTCTTCCACCAACATACAGTGGCATCTTCCTAACATTTATATTTCTTAGGTTACTCCCTTGCTAAAACCTCCTCAATGGCTCCCTGGTGGATACAGAATCTGGCCTTTACTCAGTTTGAAGCTTCATTTCTCACTCTCCTTTCTATTGCATCTTAAACTTCAGGCTTTGTCTGAAAATTTCATGCTGTCCAGTGATGTACTCTCTCTTTCTCTCTCTCTGGGTTTTTCTCCCAAATCTTTTATTTGCCTTTCAAATTTTTACTTTTTAACCCTTTTCAGCTCAAGTGCTTCCCCTTGTGAAATTTTCTGTTATGATATGGTCTTAAGATTAAGTTACATAGAAGTCAATCATTTCTCTCTTGCTCACATGAGTAAGTCTGTGGGGTCAAGCACTTACCTTACTAGGTACCAGAAAATGAAAAACAAAAAGGAAACAACCAAAATTTCAAAACTTTATTTATCAAAAAGAATGAAAATGGCAAGTGTTACTTAAGCTAGTCTCGACATATAAGATGCTTCTTTAAATGGATGTGGCTGGTGAGAATTGTGAATGCAGGTATTTGGTGAAGGTGTTGGGTGGGGATTGATAATAGACACTCAAAAAAGGAAAAAGGGATTCATAGAATATGAATGACTTTAAATGAGAGATTAGAAAAGAGGTAAGAGAGGTAATTGTAAGGTCCAGGTGAACTGTGAGAATAATGATGCCATTATTATAATTATAATATTTATTTGTAATTATAATGATGTCTCACATTATTGAGACAGGAAGCAGAGGGAGAAGATGTTTGGGGGCAGAGTTATATTTGATTTTTGACCCATTGCATTTGATATATCATTACTCCATGCATGTCTAGAAGAAGTTTGGAAATTACTGCTTATAACTTACTTAGGAGTAAGTTAGAACTAGAAGTAAAGAGTAGAAAATCATCAAAATGTAGGTGGAAATTTAAGGCAATGGCATGAATGAAATAGCTCTGGGAGAGTGTAGATTGAGAGGAGACACTTGCATTCAAGAAGGAGACCCAGAATGAATCACTAAGAGAGAGACAATTGAAGGGGCATGAGCCAGGCCTGGTGAGTAGGAGACAGTCTGTCCTTGAGCCAGGTGGGAGGAAGTGCAGTTGCAGGAGAGTGACATTGTCCTATTCCCTCTCTGAACAAAGCAGGAGTCAGAGCGTCTGTGAGGGGTGAAGGATGTGGGGGCAGGTTTTTCATCTTGATAAGAATAGAGTATTTGAAATAATGCCATTTTTGGCAACATGGATGGACCCAGAGATTATCATCCTAAGTGAAGTAAGCAAGACAGAGAAAGACAAATATCATATGATTATTGTTTATATGTGGAATCTAAACTATGATAAAAATGAACTTATTTACAAAATAGAAATAGACCTACAGATATAGAAAACAAACTTCTGGTTACCAAAGGGGAAAAGGGGAATAAATTAGGAGGTTGGAATTAACATATACATACTACTATATATAAAGTAGGTAACCAAAAGGGACCAACTGTATAGCACAGAGAACTATACTCAGTATTTTGTAATAATCTGTAAGGGAAAAGAATCTGAAAAAGTGTGTGTGTGTGTGTGTGTGTGTGTGTGTGTGTGTGTGTGTGTATCACCGTGCTATACACATGAAGCTAACACATTGTAAATCAACTATACTTCAATTTAAAAAGGTAGGGTAGGAGTTCCTGTTGTGGTGCAGGGGAAACATGGACTAGGAACCATGAGTTGCAGGTTTGATCCCTGGCATCGCTCCATGGGCTCAGTGGGTTAAGGATCTGGCATTGCTGTGAGCTGTGGTGTAGGTCACAGATGAGGCTCAGATCTGGTGTGGCTGTGGCTGTGGTGTAGGTTGGCAGCTGTAGCTCCGATTCAACCCCTAGCCTTAGAACCGCCATATGCCACAGGTCGGACCTTAAAAAATAAAAAAAAGCAAAATAAAATAAGATAAAATAACAAGATAGGGTAAAATTGAAAGTTCTGTTGTGGGAAAAGACTTAAGGAAGAGAACCTAATTGGGTGGATTAAAGTGGCTGAGATTGGATAATTTATCTTCAAGTGGAGACCATCACGTGATTTCTTTCATTGGGACTTAATAGCTTGGGAGAAGGAATGAAAATGAGTAACAATGAGGTGATGACCTTATCTCTTACTACCTTACCTCCCACTTGCTCCATGCCAGCCACCTTGACCTCCTTCATGCTCCTTGAACATTTCTGGTATATCAGCACTTTCCTCTGCGGGAAAGGTTTTCTTGCAATAAGTTAACCACTTAGCTTCTTCCCTCCTTCTTTCCTTTTTTTTTTTTTTTGGTCTTTTTAGACCAATACCTGCAGCATATGGAAGTTCCCAGGCTAGGGGTGGAAACAGAGCTATAACTGTCAGCCTACACCATAGCCACAGAAATGCTGGATCCTCAACCCACTGAACCTCACTGAGTGAGGCCATGGGTTGAACCTGCCTTCTCATGGATACTAGTCAGTTTTGTTTCCACTGTGCCACAATGGGAGCTCCCTTTCTTTCCTCTTTTTGGGCCTCCAAATGACTGTCTACCTTGGCAATCTTGTTGAATGCTATAATGTCAATCCTCTGCATTTCTGATCTCTCATCCCCTTTACCCTTCTTTAGGCCAAAACACTTACCTCCTAATATATTTACTAATTTACTCATTTACTATGTTTATAATTTATTGTCTATCTCCCTCTACTTGTATGGAGCTCCCTGAGGACAGGGATCTTTGTTTTGTTGTGATGTATCCTAGATGACCAGAACAGTGCCTGGCACATAGTAGTAGCTTGATAAATATTTATTAACTAAAATTAAGGTAGCTTAAGAAATGTGGGTCTCAGCAAAGGCACATAATGGGTATTAGCTTTTACTTAACCAGAATCAGAAAACCCCTATAAAAACTGCACTTTTCATGGTTACTTTTTAGATTTTTTTAAAAAAAACTTCTTAGGTTATAAAATTAAATTATCTCCTCTCCTTCTTCAGACACTAACTTCTGTATCTCCTTCCATATATAGTTGTAGGGGATCCAGCATGTGGAGATGGGATTAAGATGGTGGAATAGAAAGACTGGAGCTCAATTTCTTTCCTAAAAACAACAAAATTTACAACTAAATGCTGAACAATCTTCAACCAAATGGACCAGAAACTTTCAAAAAGATATCCTACTCCAGAAGACAAAGAGGAGGCCACATCAAGAGGTAGGAGGGGTAATTATGAGATATAAGCAACCCCATACCTCCTGGGTGGGAAGCCCCACAGACTGGAAAGTAACTGGTCACAGAGACTCACCTACAGGAGTGAGAGTTCTGAGCCCCACATCAAACTCCCACGTGTGGGGATCTGGCAATGGGAGAAAGAGCCCCTGGAGCATCTGGCATTGAAGGCCAGTGGGGCTTGTGCACAGGAGCTCCATGGGACTGGGGGAAATGGAGACCCCATTCTTAAAAGGCACACACAGACTTTCATGTGCACTGGGTCCCATGGCAAAGCAAAGTCTCCATAGGAATCTGGGTCAAACCTGACTGCAGTTCTTGGAGGACCTCCTGGGAAAACAGGGGTGAATGTGGCTTGTTGTGGGCGAAGGACATTGGAAGCAAAGTGCTCGGGAATATTTAGCAGCATGCCTTTCTCTGAAGGTGTCAATTTTTGGAAAATATGGCCCCACCCATCAGCACTAAGAAGCTGCAGGGAAAACAACAATCCAGGTGGGATCACAGACCCACCCATCAGTAAACAGGCTACCTAATGACCTCAGGCACACAGCCACCTCTAATCTCATCCAGAGACAAAGCCCCACCCATCAGAGGGACCCATCAGGAAGCCTACACTAAGCCCCTGTACCAATTTCAGCCACAAGGGGGGCAGACACTAGAAGTAAGAGAGGCTACAACTCTGTTATCTGTAAAAAGGTCACCACAGCAAAAACCTATAAAAATGAAAAGACAGAGAACTATAACTCAGATGCGGGAGAAAGAAAAAAACCATAGAAAATCAGCCAAGTGATGAGGAGATTCTCAGCCTCTAGGAAAAAGACTTTAGTCTGTTGATGCTGAAGATGATGCAAGACATTGGAAATAAACTGGAGGCAAAGATGGATAACTTACAGGAAACACTGACCAAAGAGATACAAGATATCAAACTTAAACAAGAAGAAATGCAAAATACAGTAACTGAAATAAAAAATTCACTAGAAGCAGCTAACAGCAGAATACAGGAGGCAGAATAACAAATAAGTGAGGTGGAGGACAGATTAGTGGAAATGACGGATGCAGAACAGAAAAGAGAAAAAAGATTGAAAACAAATGAAGAGAGTCTCAGAGGACTCTGGGACAATGTTAAACACACCAACATCCATATTATAGGGGTGCCAGAAGGAGAAGAGAGAGAGAGAATGAGACAGAAAAAATATTCCAAGAGATAATAGCCAAAAACTTCCCTAACATGGGAAAGGAACCACTCACTCAAATCCAGGAAGCACAAGGAGTACCATATAAAATAAACCCAAGGAGGAATACACCAAGACACATATTAATCAAACTAACCAAAATTAAAGACAAAGAGAAAATCTTGAAAGCAGTCATGGAAAAGAAACAAATAACATACAAGGGAACCCCGATAAGGTAATTGGCAGATTTTTCAGCAGAAACTCTGCAGGCCAGGAGGGAGTGGCATGATGTACTTAACATGGTGAAGGGAAAAATCCTCCAACAAAGATTACTTTACCCAGCAAGGCTCTCATTCAGATTTGAAGGAGAAATAAAAAACTTCACAGATAAGCAAAAGCTAAGAGAATTCAGCCACACTAAACCAGCTTTACAACAAATACTAAAGGAACTTCTCTAGGAAGAAAAGAAAAGACAGCAACAGGAAACAAAAATTCCACAAATGACAAGGCTCACCAGTAAAGGTATATATACAGTAAAGATATGAAATCATCCATGCACAATTATACCACCAAAATCAGAAATCATGAGAAGAGGTGGGTACAAATGCAGGACACTGGAGATGCACTTGCAATTAAGAGACCAACAACTTAAAACAATCTCTCATATATATATATATATATATATATGTATGTATATAGACTCATATCAAAACTTCAGAATAACTGTAAATCCTTCCACATATAGTTGTAGTTATAACCTACTCTGATAGATCACTCACATCTAGAATATAAAATCCTCTCAATACATTTAAATCTCATAAGGCATTTTGCATTTAAAATTTTTGTACTTATCTATTTACTCAAGAGAACTGGCTTGATTCTAGATGCCTAGAGAGTCTCAAAGATGGAAGAGATATATGTTTTTAGTGGCAGTCAAGTGGCATAACTAAGAGTTGCTTCTTCTACCTGTAAGTGAAATGACCACTTTTTCTACCCACTTTTGTTACTTAGCCTAGAAAAAGATTCTCAGTTTTGCCCAATAAATTTTAGATAACTAAGTAACTACTGCAAGAATCAATGGACTACTTTCATGCTTAATATTCTATACATTTACCTAAAAAGTAGCTTTGAGACTACAAGATAATGAAATTTGCTTTTTCCTGTATTTAGGAATCCTGTGAAAGTGATAAAAACAAGTTCAGGTCAAAGCAGGTTTCTTACAATTTAAAAAGAGCATTGATGTTAAGTCAGTTGAAAGACCAGGACTCTGTTCTATTGAACACAGTAAGCTTTCCTGCCTCTCCCAGCAGCAGAAGACTCTACCTCTTACTCATGAAGTTTCTGGATCAAGGAAGATTTACTCTCACCCTCTTCTTCACCGTCACATTGAGGCAAGTCCTTCATGTCTTTACCGTGGAGGCCATCTCTTTCAGCTCTTCCCTCTGCCCCAACCGATTGCATAAACATTCCGTGAAGATCAGGGGGAAGTTTGTGGATGGATGCAGGCTTCCCTTGTGTCTGGCATTCCTAGGCATTCCATCTTGCCAGCCCTAACCTGTCCCTTAAAATTTCATTTAAACCTCACGTTTTCTTGCCCATTTCTGTGGTGGATGCCTGCTAGCTCTTTTGCTCTGCCTAAAACAGAACAGTCATGGGGTCCTTTTCTCCTTAGAGATCATTGCCATCGTTTTGGATTTTAGTGCAATAGCTTACCTGGAGCTTTCTGAGTGGCTCAAACATTTTGATTTTTATGGGTGATCTGACTTGTTCTCATTGTTAGGATAGGAGCTACTTTCTCTGCTTAGTTTCTTCATCCTAGGTGGAAGATTTTTTTTGATAGGCAATATATTTATTAAGATAGGACACTTGTGAGAGATGTAACTAGGCAGGCAAGAAAGCTCTCGGAAGATGTTTTTAATATCGGAAGGATTATTTGGTTCTTTCTCCAATCTCTTTGGTTATTTCTAAACTTATTGGTTTCTTAAATTTTAAAGATTTTCTTTTATTCTTTAAACATATGAGACATAGTCATTTTATATTCTGTGTCTAGTAATACTATTACCTGGAATCTGTGCAGATTTGATTCTGCTATCTCTTGCTTTTGCTGTCTCTCAGTGATTGTTCTTTGTGTTCTTGTATGTTTTGGGATTTAAGACTATGAGCTCATGTTATTTTGAATGTTATTTGTGGGAATTCTTTGAAGCCTTGAGTGAAGTTGAATTCCTTTGGAGAAGGTTTGTGTTTACTTCTGCATGGGCATAGCAAACCATTTTATTTTTAAATTATTGCTTGAGGTTTTTCAGAGCACACTGGTAGGATGACAGGTAGTTTGCAGTTATGAATTCTTAGGATATCTTTTTTTCCCTTTATCCAGCACCAAAGCCAAGATAATTTGATTTCTGCATCATGCCATTTTGGAAGGCGGATTTATTTTTAATTCACTATTTTTCTCATAATACACCTCTTAGAAGTCCTAGCTTTAGTTAGGGTGGAGTGAGGAGGGAATTTGCCTCTTTTAGCCAGATCTGTGACTTCTTCTGTCATTTCCACAACTGTGTAGCCATCAAGAGAGAAGATGAACATCTCCACAAAAACTTAAGTAAATGCCATATTTTTTTTGCTTATTTTCCTTTTTTCATTTGATTTCTCTGTGTTCCTTACTTTGCACCTGCTCTGAAAATGCAATAATCAAAAAATATTTCAGCATTTAATTATGAGGACCATTTAGATGTCTAATATGTCACACAGCCACAACCAGAATTCCTCTTTTAAAATTTCTTTACTGCCACATTAGTGAGCTCTCAGAAAAAAAGAAAGAATTTTTATTTTTATGGCATATTGTTTAACTTCAGAAACTAAAGATGTTTCAAAGAATATAGAGTTATCGAAATGGTCACTTAGAGGTTTATTTAAGACCAGATAACATTATTAAGATTCAATTTCAAATTTCATGTTCTTAGAGCTAAGAACCCCATAGGCTATTTTGTTACTGATTGTAAGTATATGGCTAATTAGCATATTCCCAGGCTTTTATCATCTAGGCTGACTGTTCTCAGGAATTGTAAGCTAATTAAAGATTGGAAATAATCTTAGTGCATGCAAGTCCCTAAATTCTAATCTCATTGTTTATATGAACCTGGGATGGTTTGTTATTAAGATGAAAGGAGATTTGATATTCTTTCTTTCTCTTCTTTGAACAACTCACCATTCTTCAAGACCTCTGATTTAACATTTGGGTTCTAGCAGAGAAGTAATCCCTGTGGGAAATGATTTCAATGACTATTTTCTCAAGTTTCCCAAGGACGGTGAGCATTAGTACCATTCTACTTGCAGAAGAATTAACTTTATTCATTATGTACAATGGGTACCATAGGTTGGCATTATGGCTTAATTCTCTCTTGGAACCTCACATGAGAAGGGCCACTAAACACTTCTCTTCCACCTGCCATTCATCTGGGGACTCTTCAGCTGACTCCAGTTCCAAAGGAAACAATAAGTCTGACTTTTTAGAGGAATTGTAGGAAAAGGGAGGAAAAGAGGAGAGAAGACCTTTCATTGTAATCCATCATGGTATTCACCTTCCATATCCCATCTCTAAATGGTAGGGTGATTGAAAATATGTAGCAGTTCAGTAAAGAGGGCATGGTTTTCTCAATAAACCATGGTTTTAGAAATGTAATTTGTTTCCATGTCTCAAGGAGAGTTTTCTCAATTGAAGAAAAGGAATTGCGTCTAAGTTTAAAATGTGAGTTTTCATTCCTACTGTCACCTATTCCCATCTTTACTCTGTGTAGGGTGAAATCCTCTGACACCAAATAAAGGCTAGTGAATAACTTCAGTTTTATTAATACCTACATGATTGTTAAATTTATTTTAAATCTTTCAAGTTCATGTACTTTGGGATAACAGCTGTGGGATAAAAGTTCCATAGAGAATTAACTTTGAATTAAATTACAAATACCTAAGAGTATGATCTACTTTGTACTAGAATGTCATAGAATAAACCACTGGCCAAAGTGAATTCTTTAAATTATTTTAATGAGTTCTAAGCCATTTAATTAATCTTTATTCTACCTATTTCCCCCAGAGAGCCATTGTTCTAAAATTGATAAGATTCTCTTTCACTCTCATACTTAAAAACATTTAAAAGCCCTCTATTGCATTATGCATAAAATAACAGATTCTTATTAGGGAATTCAAGATTCAAAATCTAGTTTTTGGTTTAGACAGAGCATATCCTTTGTATTAACATCACATACATTTTCTTCTGCTCCAATTTCTACCTGGAGTGACTTTTTCTAATTTCCCATATGCTAAACCCTTATTAATCCCTCAGCTATCAACTCAACATCACCTTGACTCTTCTTCAATATCAGAAAAATGGTTTGGTCCTCAAACTTGATTGTACATGGAATCACCCAGGTAACTTGAAGGAAGGAAGGAAAGAAGGAAGGAAGACCAATTTATGGGCCCCAGATCTAGAGATTCTGATTTTGTTGATCTGAAATGCAGTCTAGGAATCAATATTTTTAAAAATATCCCCAGGTTAGGAGTTCCCTGGTAACCTATTGGTTAAGGATCCAGCGTTGTCACTGCTGTGGTTCAGGCCACTGCTGTGGTATGGGTTTGCTCTTTGGCCTGGGAACTTTTTTATGCCACAGGTGCAGCCAGAAAAAAAAAAGTCCCCAGGTGAATCTAATGTATAGTCAGGTAGAATATCTAGTAGTGTGATTAAGAGCCCAGATGATGTATCAAACTGTGGATGAATCTTGATTTTACACCTTAATTTGTTGCCTAACTTCTCTATGCCTCAGTTTTCTCATCTGTAAAATTGCAAAAATAATTATATTTAATTCTTAGGGTTGTTGTGAACATTAGCTTAGATAATGCAAGTAGAGTTTAGCCTAAAACCTGCCATATTTAATATTAGCTGCTATCAGTAGGCACATTAGTTTTTCCCTTTGGGTTCTGATATTTATAATTTCTTAAATTAAAATTTAACTCTGTTATAATCTTTATCACACTGTGATATGATTCTTAAGGCCATTTGTCTATTTCTCCATCCATAGAATAAATCATCCTTGGGAGCAATCTGGTCCTGGCATTCCCTGCCCCCCAGGTTCCTATTCCATTAGAGTTATCTCCTATTGACCTTATCACTTGGACAGAGTTGAAGACCTCAGTCTGTCTTTGGAGGAAAATTGTAGAAACTTCTTTAAGTAATCTCCCTTCACCCAAGCTCTCCCGTCAACTGTCTTAAGCAACAATTTCTTATTTTTTCTGTGCTTCTAGAGACATTGTAAAAACGGTTGTTATGAAGCTTATGGTTCTTTATTTACAAATTCAATTCTATTTTGGACTGTGAGCCCTCTGAGGGCAAGGTCTGTGGCTTATTTCATTTGCACTTATGGCTTCTTGCAGTGTCTAGGAACATAGGATGTAGTTTGTAGGATGGAAAAAAGAGGAAGAAAGAAATTTGGAGAGAAATAGTGTTTTTGAGCCTACTTAAAAAATATGATTGAAAGCAGTCTCCAAAAAGTCTCTGTTTCAAGAATTTAGATAGAACAGAAGGCAGATATGAATATTGAAAAAATCTCCTACAACATAAATTTATAAATCATGGTGCAGCTGTCATAGGCTAAACTGAAAGAGTTTTTGAAGCTTCAGTGTTAGTACTCTAATAATTTCTTAAGCTCTTCAATAAAATTTTCTAATTATCTGCTCATTCCTTCTTCTTTCCAACTCCTTCCATTTTTGCCATTAACCTGAGCAACTATTATGTCTTAAGAGTGGAGCACCCTAATTGGGTTTATTTCTTATGCACAAGACTATTGGATCAGTGTTCCTTGGAAAAGAGAAATTTGAGAAGTAAATAGAAATGTTAAATTCTCTTTGCCACAGTGCTGATAAAGAATGCTTCTGGGGGTATAATAATAATGCTGAAAAGACATATGACTATATAAAGATGCTGAAAAGAAATCTGAATTTAATCTGTGTGTTCTTTATGATTAAATGGAAAATTAAAACCAGCTTAATAGTCATGCTGTTCAAATATTTTGTGGCATTTTAATAGCATATTTCACATTTTAGTACCAAATTCATTATATAATATTTCAAATATCAGCATTTTACCATAACCACAAGACCATTAGAATGTATACTATCCTTTTCCTGTGGGAATTATACACCACTTCTTATTTATTAGCCTTGGGGCATGTTTCAGAGTACTTAGTACTGCTATTTATGATCCAAAGGAGACAAAATATAAATGAACTACAGCCTCTGTTACTTGTAAAATTTAGACAATGTTTAAGAAGTTTTATACTTCTATTCTTCTTTTGTTTTCTTTTAAAAGAAACAACATGTATCTTGTTTCTGCTTATAGAAGTAATGCCAGCTAATTAACATTTTGAAAGCAAATAAAAGCAAAACAAAGTAAATAAATATCTCTTATAATCTTATGACTCAGTGATGATGACCAATGACATTTTGTTATTTTATATTTTATTTCAGCCCTTTTTTATATGTGAAAGTACCTTAAATTTAAAGGGAATAGCCTGCAGACGTTGTTACATACTTGCAGGTTTAAATATTAAAAGTGTTTCTGCAGCTTAATTTTTATGGTATTGGCTGTTTCAGTGGGAGTTGGGGGAAGGGGGATAAGACATGTTTTATCTTAGCACCATCTTATCTAGAAAGCTTCTGCAATGATTTTTGAACAAATGAGTTGAGAATGAGAGAAAAACAGCATCCAGTTGCCACGTAAAAGCTAGAAATACAGATTGGGAAGGGGGGAGTGTCCGGTTGGCTAATGTGAGAAACAGCAGATTCAGAAGCAGGAAGGAAGGGGGTGACGTGAAGGCGAGACCCATTGGCCAAAATAGGCAGGTCCAGAGAAGCAGATCCCAGACAGACAAAGAGAGACTGAGGGATCTTACATCTTTTCTTTTTTTCTGTCCTATCTGACATTAACTGCAAAAGAGAGCACAAGAGACAAACCACCATTCTCTTTGTGTAGACTAAAGTGCAGATACTCTAATCACTCACTCCTCATCTCTACAGTGTCTTTATTTCCAAAGCAAAGTTTCATCATTTTGACCCTCAGGGAAGTAAAGGGGTTGGGTGTGAGAGGGTCAAATGTCCAGTCAGGATTAGGTGGAAGTGTGAGCTCCACTGGGGTAATTCAAATTTGACACTCTTCTAACTCACAGGCAAAGCTATTGCCTGTTTCTTCTGTATTAATATCTCATCTAATGAACTAGAAAACTCTTGAGAGAGCTGCTATGGGCCTCGTTTTACATCCAAGGTAAAGGATGTTCAGAGAAGTTAAATCATTTGTTCAACTTTACACATAAAATGAAGGAGCTCAGATTTAAATTCAGGTCTATTGACCATGAAGGATGGTATATGATTTTTAAAAATCTTTAAGAGGAATTCTGGAATAGTAAAATCATGGGAGCTCTTAGGCTTGAAGAGTGTGAACAAAACATCCCATAATGGGAAGAACAACTTCAAATCATATATATGGAACTAATTTCCTCAAGATTTTGTATTCTTTAAGATCACTCTGTTCAAGAAAGATTTTCAGAAATTTGCCACAGGAAAATTATGGACACTTGGATGCATTTTCAACTTCTCAGGCTTTGTATTCTTGGGAGCAAAAGAAAGGGTTTGTCTTTTCACGAAATGTCGCTTTGGGAGTTCCTGCTATGGTGCCATGGCATCAGTGGTGTCTTGGGAGTACTAGAACACAGGTTCCATCCCTGGCCCTGCACAGCGGAATAAGGATCCAGCATTGCCACAGCTGCAGCTTAGGTTGCAGCTATGGCTCGGATCTGATGCCTGGGAACTCCATATAACACGGGGAGGCAAAAAAAAAAAGTCTGTGAGGCTGTAAGGTAGACTAAAAAAAGTGTGAGCCTTGGAGACAAATGGATTGAGTCCGAATTTCAAGAGGACCATTAATTATTTTTAGGTACTGGGCGTGTTAATGCTTCTGAATCTGTTTGAATTTTGACATCTGTATAAGGGGATAATACTCCATGTCTCATAAACTTGCTCTTCTGATTAAATGAGATTATATGTTATGAAAAACTGTCTAGCAATGTCGGCTGTTGATAAGCAACAATTATTACTATACAGTGAACAAAATCATTCTTCCAAAAAATGCCAGATGTTATTCTTGGTTGTGTTTCAAAGAGCGCTAAATATGATTGCATCCTCGGGGTGATTGCTTTGTAAGCCAGGTGTGAAAAGAAGACACTTTACCAGAGTGTTTCAGTAGTCATACCAGCCAATTCACATAATTCTAGACCAACTCAAGGTACCGTGTGGACCTGGTATCCATCTGTTGTTTGGGTAAATCATCATCTAATTCTTATTGCAGTTAAACCAAATAGACAAGAGCATCTACCATTGCTTATTCATTGAAAATTTTTCATTGAAAATTTTTCATTGAAAATTTTTCTGCTTTCTGTATAAATTATAGCATCTCAGTTGATTGTCTTTACATCTCAGCTTGGAATAGTCCCAATTGAATTTCTTTAAACTTGCCCAAATATTGAAAATATTTGGTAGAAAATGAAGCTCTTCTTTTATTTAGACACTCAGTTAACCTTGTACTATATCTGCCCGAACTTCACCTTTCTGCAATATTCGTGACTCACAGAATATCTAAGCTCTTCAATGATTTACATCAAGGCGCTCACAAATTAATCTCTGCTCTCTCTGCTTCATGTTTCCTCCTCTTCTCCCCATGTTTTCAACTTTCACAGTGGCTTTTCAGAGTCCCCAGCTGCCTCCTGTATTCTCTTTCTTGGTTGTAATACCACCTGCATGAGGCCATTCCTTTACTTTCCAGTTTAGATGAACATCACACCCCAGAGTGGGATGTGGATTCTTGATCAGCTGTCAAGTGATCAGCTTACCCACCAGGGGGGGAACCTTGATTGATGGGAAAACAGAGAGATGAAATTTTTTCCTTTCTCTTTTTTGTGAACTAGTCCTAGGTGTGACTCATCTGGAGAGGTACTGATTAAACCTCTTGGCTGAGTAATGTGCTCTGTATCTTTGCTTGTGAAGCTGTAGCTGTTGTAACTCATAGCATCACCTTGTATCAGATCTTCCTTGTCTCCTTCCTCCCTTGCTCTCTGCTTTCTTACTGTCCTCCCTTCCTCCCCTCCCTCCCTCTTTCTTCTTTCTTTCTTCCTTTCTTCCTTCCTTCCTTCCTTCCTTCCCTTTTTCCTTTTTCCTTTATGGTCTTCAGCTTGTACCTTCCAAGTGAAGTATTAACTCCTTATTTCTTGTTTTAGGTTCGACATTATCATTCCTCAATCCACCACACTTTTCCACACTTCCGTGTTTTGTACATACTCTGTGCTCTGCTTGTAATGTTCCTCTACTCTCTGCTATTCTTTTTCCCTTTGGCCCATGCCTGCAGCATGGGCAAGTTCCCAGGGATTGAACCTGTGCTACAACAGTGACCCAAGTTGCTGCAGTGACAACACCAGATCCTTAACCCATTGCACCACAAGGGAACGTCATCCATTATTCCTAAAGATCCACTTCAGTGGCTGACAACTCCATGCCTCCAGGGTACCTGGCACCTCTTCAACTGCAAAAGCATGAGTCATGCTATTTTGTATATACATAATGGTGGACCAGTTTGCCTTAACAGACTGGGGGACAGGAAAATTGTCTTATTTTTTTCTCTATTTCTAGCACTTAAAATTCCCTGCCACATATATGGTACTCTGTGAAGTTGTTTAAGGAAACTGGACCAGTTCAGTTCTGTGCTTTCCTTGGTTGCTCTTGAGCATGATGTTTTAATGTGAAGATGTTTTAATACTTTAAGGTTATTTAATTTAAATAACCTTGAAGTATTTAACTATTTTAGTATAGTTTCTTTTGGACAAATTGGTGAAAATGGTAAGCACATCTCTAGATGGTATTACTCTAAAATACTGTGTGTTGTGTACAGTCTTCTGGAATGCCTGGCTGACTAGGATTCCAAAGCTTATCTAAGGACAAAACATTATGTTATTAGAACAGTGACACTTCAAATGGGTTTATGTAATGAATCTGGAGGATAGACATTTAGGAAGGCTTCCATGGGGTTGAGGAAGTATTTTATATTACTTGGATAGCATTATGGGCCTGGAATTATAGAAGCTCTGGAATTGAGTGAAGCCTGCCATCTTGGATTTCCTTATTCAGTGTTCTCTGATACTGCCTACATCTCTATCTTTCCCTGTGCTGATATGTAGAACCTATGTACTTGGGTATTTTCCTGTTGACCTGAAGATGATGGGCAGGAGAGAAGGACCTACAACCAATATGCTCTAGTAAATGTCCTTATGAGCAGATGCCAAAGATCATGAGATACCAATAAATAATGGAAAAATGTAGACACAAATCTCTTAAGACAAAGGATAAGGATCCCCCCCACACTTCTCTTTTTTTGAATATATTCCCTCTATGGTCCCTCCTCTTCCCATTGCTGCCTCCTTTTGTCTGATCTTTGTATTGTCTTGGAGTGTTTGATTGTAATATTCGTGTGAAAACCTTTTGAGTTAAGCTAATACAGGAGCATTCCTTAACTTCCCTAGTACAAGCATAGCAGCTATCAAAAGAATCTCCTAAGATTTTCCCAGTGCAATAGTGTTGACCATTTATAGTTTATATATGATCCTAAAACCCCTAAAAGGGAATGAATACAGAGAGAAGTAGATTTTGGTAATTGTTGGGCCAGGGTTGCAGGAGGAGCTCATGATTCAGAACTAGGAGGGGGAAAGGTACTAGCATTTATTGGAGGCCTAAATGCTATTCTAGATATTTTATGTGTGTAATTTTCCCAGTAGCTATATTGTAAAGCAGGCATTATATTTTCATTTTACATATGATAAAACTGAGAACCCAGAGGGTTTTAGTAACTTGACCAGTGCTATACAACCAAGAAAGCACTGAATGATAACAGTTGCCATATGCACACAGGCTAGCATCACTTCTTTCAGATGTGGTGTGGTGAGGGCTGTCTAGGAAGAAGAAAGTTTTACACTTTAGATGAATTCACACCCTTGCTGCCATCTGTTTCAACTTCTATTGAAATACTCATAATATATTAAACTATTTCAGACACGAGACAGCTTCCTGCAAAAGGAACTATTTCCCATATAACTCTTCTGGGTTATATAGAAATAGGAGACAATGAAGATTTAACAGTGGTAGTTGAGACCGGCAATTCAACAGTTAATGCCTGGTGGCATAAAGCCTCCTGTAGAGATGAACAACAGAGTGAGAATTTTAGCATATTGGACTTTGGCAGGCATAGAGTGCAGCAAATGAGCCTCTTGACATATGATGGCATCTCATCAATTGAAAAGCCCAAAGAATGTTCTAAACATTCCAGTCTCTTCTCCTGCAGAGATAATATCACATCATTTCTGAGAACAGCAGAAAGTTTATTTTGTGCACTTTTCAAATTTAAAAACTCGCACCCAAGTTCTTCTTATAATTTTAATGGTTCAACAAAATGTTCAACCCCATTGTCTCTTTTAGTTATTACTATTGAGAAGCCACTTTAAGAGAAAGACCTTTCTTTTCTCTTTTCAAGATAAAGACCACCAAAATAAATCATTTCACACAATTTATTCAGAAAGGAAGCGCATGTGAATATTTCTTAATCTTCCACAAAGCTCTCCACTCCTGTAAAAAAGAAAGTATTAAAATGAAATGATAACAACTTGGAGTCCAACAAATTGTGATTGTTGAGAGAAAAATATAATAAAAGCAGAGGTTTACTCTAGGTGGTTCCATGAGAGACCTCTCTCTTTAATAGCACTGTTTTTCATGTCCACTCTCATGTATTCATGAGAAGCCTTTCTTCTCATCTACTGTCTGGCCACCATTTTTGGCTTTCTTCTTAAATTTAACATGAAATAACAATTAAAAAATAAAAAATAAATAAATTTAACATGACCAATGTGGAATGCATAAACCTTTTCTGAAAGTCCACTTTAACTCATGGCCCCCCACCTATTTTTAATGGAATGGTAATATCCTAACCCACTTCAATTCCAGGAGCCATCATGAAGTCCCCTTCTCTGACAGGTTGCCTCTTCAGATCATCACCTTTCTCAACAGCCACAGTTCTCCTGTGAGCTTTTGCCTTCCCATCCTTCAGGCCATCATGCTCTTTCAGGCCCTTCTTGCCTCACATATAAATCACTGCCATGGTCTCTTAGTTGACTACCCCTCATCTGTTCCACCCTCAGTGCTTCTCGTGGCTTCTAGTAGATGATTTCAAACTCTAATTTTCATTGATCAACCTCACTACATATTAACTTCACGATTCCTCCCTTCTAGCCAGGCAGTTCTTGTCATGATCTTCCCAAAGCATGAGGGTATTCTAGGCACTATTTTAAGCACTTTTTCACATATCATCTAATTCAGTTCTCACAAATGTATAGCGAATAAGAGTGCTGACTGGTTGCATTGGGTCTTGAACTTGGGCAGGTAATATAATCCATTGTATGACCTTGGGCAGATAAGGTAATTGTTCCATGTGTTTGTTTCCTCATCTGTAGAATGAGGATAATCCTAACACCTTCTTTACTAAGTTATTGTAAGGATTTAATGCACAAACCTATTAACAGTGCTTGGCCCATAAGGCATGCTCAATAGATGTTGACTGTTAGTATCACATCATACAGAAAAAGACACTGAGGCACAGAAAGGTTAAGCTATTGTCAAGGTCCTGTAACTGTTAGTGAAGTTGGAGTCTGAACCAAATCTGACTTCAAAATTCACCTAAGCATTATACTATGCAGCTTCTCTTCATACCATGTACACCTGCAGTCCCTCCCCAATCTCTTTCCTTTAAGGAATAGCATAGACCTCCAGGACCATGAGTAGCTGCCCTCACTCTACTCTGAGATGCCATGGAAGCCACAGAGAGGGAGCAGATGGCCCTGTATGTGGCTCTAGCCACTTCATCTTGATTCCTGGCCAGGAGGCTGTAATTGCCAACACCTGACCCCTCTTGTACTCTGAATGCTTTGAGTGACAGTGAATGGTTTGGGCAGAAAATGTTGATCTCTCAGCATTAAGATGCCTGGATTGAGGCTCTCATTGAGGGAAGCAGAAAAATGCAATATTGTTATGTCATAAGAAAGGCCATTAAAGAGGTGCTGCCTGTACTTTAGGATGCCAGAGATGGCTGAGAGACCTGGTCCACCTAGGGATCATCCTCTGGTGAAAGGAGTCCATTTTCACTGCATGGGCCATGTCTATGGCTTGAAGATCTCTATTATACATCTGACTAGTGAATTCCCAAACAGAGAAGAACTCTTTTGATTCATAATTATTAGTGTAGGACCGAGTTAATTGGTTTAGGCAGAAAGAGATCCCTAGAATGCTGGAGGAAAGAAAAGAGAAAACTAATATTTTATTATATAAGGCTCTCTTCTGTACCAGACACCATTCCATACATTGTCATACATTCCAGAGATAAGTTTATCAAATTTTGAAAAGCACTTTTTATGTGCCGGGAAGGCACATGGTAATTCCTGGGGCTCTGAGATGAATACGGTGGACATACCCCGTGCCCTCTTGGAGCTTACAGTCTTGCAAAGGGAAAGATATAGAGCAAACATTTAATTCTCTTCAACCCCTGAGAAGCAGAAATGTATTTCCACATTATAAATGTGGAAACTGAGGCTCTGAGATATAATCCATCTTGCTTAATATTGCAGGCCTATTAAGTTAAGAAGTAGAAGGAGTTCTCTGGTGGCCTAGTGATTAAGGATCCAGTGTTGCCACTGAAGTGGTGTGGATGCAGTCCCTGACTGGGGAACTTCCACATGCCTGGGCATGCCCCCCACCCCCCCGCCGAAAAAAAAAACCCCAAAAAACGGAAGTAGAATTTTATTCCCAGTTCTTCCCAGACGTTAATTTTAATATCCTCCTATTTGCCATAGAGTCTCTTCTGCCATTAATTTTATGAATAGCTTTGTAGCTAACATTAGGTTAAACAATAAATTTCAGAGGCAGGCTTTTGAGATTTTAACTTATATTGGGTTGTTCTTCATGAAATAAGCCAAATCTTTTCATTCAGCCTACAGAAATTCTCAGCACAAGAGTTTTGAGTATAGACTCTTTTTCATAAGCACTAGGTGGGTATGTTAGACACAATAACAATAAAAAATTTTCTACCTAATCCCTTAAAAAGTATATATATTGATTTCAAATAAAATTAGTTCCCTGGTTAAAAAGTGGCTTGAACGGTAGTATTTAATCCTCCTCTCAGCCTCAGCAAGTAGATTCCCACTGAAATGCCATAAGACACGTAGAAACAGAGAACATTTTGTATCCGTCCTGGGAAACAGGAAAGGGTATGTGATCATCAGAATAAGCTTAAGAAAGCTTCTCTTATGCTTGTCTGCATGTCTGTCACAGCAAAGGTTTATTCCTCAACCCCCTTCTCCTTCACATTTTTCCTGGAATGTTACCCTTCCAGTGAGATCTTATGTGCAAATTTTCCTATTTCTCTTCTTCTGATGGTACGTTTGTCTTCCCTGTTTTATTTTTCTACATAGCTTAAAGCAATCACCCATCATAGTATAAATTTAGCTTTTTTATTTTATTGTCTGTCTTCCTGTTTTGTACCACTAGAATACAACCTCTACAAAGGAAGGGTTTCTTTGATTTTTCATTGCTATATCCCTGTTGCCTAAGATCCTGGTATACAGAAGGCACTGAATCAGTACTTCTTAAATGAAGGAATCCCTGTTTTACTTATGAGGAAACTGAGGTTAGAGAATGCTGTGCTCTCATTCTGCCCCATTTTGTGGTCATCATTATATTTATGAGATTTCTCCATGTTGGCAGATATAGATCTTATTAATTCTCCTTGGCATGGTATTACATAATTTGGATATTATTTTTCTGTTCCCTCATGGATGGGCATCTGTGTTGTTTCCAATTCTAATAGAATAGCTTAGTGCTGGTATTGAGTTGGGTGTTTCCAGTTGGCTCAAAAGTGAAGAAATCAGCAAAAGCCTAAAGCTAAGGACAAAAGGAACTAGATCCATCCACATTCTATGTGGATGGACATGTCAGCCACAAGTGCCACCTGCCTCTCTGCAGGGCTTGCCTCTCCCAACTGGTTATAAGAAGCGGGTTGGGGGAGTTCCCATTGTGGCTCAGTGGGTTAAGAGCCCAACTAGTATCCATGAAGACGTGGTTTTGATCCCTGGCTCTGCTCAGTGGGTTAAGGATCCAGCATTGCCATGAGCTGTGGTGTAAGTCACAGATGTGGCTTGGATCTGGTATTGCTGTGGCTATGGTGTAGGCTGGCAGCTGCAGCTCTGATTCAGCCCCTAGCCTGGGAACTTTCATATGCTGCACCCGTGGCCCTAAAAAAAAAAAGAAGCGGGGTTGGAGAGAAGAGGAATTAAACTCCTCTTGGGGAGTACTGTGTTCAGAGAAGCCCTCTCTTCATCTACGTGTGTGTGTGTGTATGTGTCACGGGGAGTATGTCCCTTTCCTGAATGTCAGGAAGGGAGTCCACAGGAAATAATTTATAAAGTCCCAGGGTGTCCAAACTGCCTGCCCTTCACTACAGTTTGAGTTCAGAAACTTCTCCTCTGAATGTCACTGATGCCCTGAGATTGAGATATTGGAGAAAGGGACCTAAGAATGAAGAGCCAAGAGAAGGAACACCAGGAAAGCAAGTTGAATCTCCTCTACTTGGTGTGGCAAAACTGTGCTCTTTTTCTCTCTTTTAGGTGATGGGGACACTTCTTTGACTGCCTTATTTAAAGATTTGAGTTGAAATTTGGTACATTCGCTATTGATCTTCCACCATTGACCTGAAAGTTGTTTTCTTTCTTCTTGTTTTAGCAATATTCCCCTAAAGCCCCAATGTTTTAAACAAAAGGGCTGATGTTAAAAGTTTTCATGTGTGGTTGTGTAACTCTTTCAGTGAAGGCACAGTGCCTTTAAAATGAGGAAAATCGTGCTGCATTCAGGAGTTCTAATGGGAGAGAAATAATTTTTGGTTATGTGTAACAAAACAGTTCTACTTGAGGGCTTGAATAAATCAGAGTAGACATCTAGAGTAACTTTTAGATGTATTAAGAACAGTGTCCAAGCTGCCTTTAAAGTGTCCTGAGTAGGATATATTTTTACAATTAAAGAAATCACACTTTATTTGAATGATTAAAAAACCAGGTCATAATGCGATATCAAGACATTATTTGTACACAATTTAGTTAATAATAAGACTTTTCTCATTAAACCTTGTTACATGCCTCCCATACATTGATGGTGCCATTTATGATTTGGTCATATCTTCTACCCAAGGTCCTTCTGTGTAGAATATCTTGTCATCATTATGTTTTCCTCTAATGCTGGGTCAGTTAATGTTTGTTACAAGATTGATAGTTTTTATTAAAGTTATACTGAACTGAAATCATGCCTTTAAAGGCTCTGACTGTTCACCCTGTGATTTCTTCTCACTCTTTTCCAAATCTGCTTACTGCATATTGTGTTTGAATTGGCTTCCTTTGCCAAAGTTTTGATTAAGTAAATGCCAACGTTAGAAATTAAATTAGAAGCACTTATCAAATTGCAGCCAAGTGATATCGATCTCTAAATGTAACCTATATATTCAGTGTAGCATGCAGGGCGTGGGCTTGCTACCTATGAAATGAACTGTAGTAATAAATTGGGTATGCTACATTCCTCATCATGCTTTTAGCATCCATTAGCCAATTACTAAAAAGTAGGGGGGGAATGGGCTGATAAAAAGGATGTGCATGCTGCAGATTTTAAATGTATAGTATTAGCAATGAAGAGGGCATTGCAGCATTCACTTCTTTACAGTTCCTTAGGATTTCTTTCCTAAATCATTTCTCTACTGTCCATCATCAGGTTGTGGGGTGTCTAACTTACTGCATGCACTCAGGTCAGTTCTTCTCTGGAGAAATACTGCTAATGGCAGAACTTCTGTTACACAACAGCTCCTTGAGAGATTTTGTCCAGTCACAGGGCATTAGAAAAGTTGCTGCCAATATTCCTCCATCAGGAATACTGAAGGCCCCTTGCCCATCACCTTCAATTAGGAGAGCAGGTGTCCCAATAGGCAGCTGTAACTGCTGAGGGGGCCTCTGCAGCTGCCAAGTTAGTGCCAAGATTCTGCAAGTGAATGGCCAAATTGCTGCCTGAGGGTGCCAAGGTTTAGAATTATCCATGCAGGGGCAGTTACCTCCAGCTCAAAGGTGAAAAAGAACTTCTGTTGAGGCTTTTTCCTTCCGGGAGGGACTGCCAGCACCCAGTGAAGCCCCAGATTAATTGGATGTCAGCCCTGACTTAGCTATCAGGAGGACTGTGATAACTGGGTCATTATTATTTTAATCCGAGCTAAAGAAACTGGAGGATTCAAATAATTGCCTAGGAGTTCCCACTGTGGTGCAATGGGTTAAGAATCTGACTGCAGCGGCTTGAATCATTGTGGAGGTGTGTGTTCGATCCCGGCCCAGCACAGTAAGTTAAGAGGATCCAGTGTTGCTCCAGCTGTGGTGTGGGTTGCAGCTGTGGCTTGGATTCAGTCCCTGGCCAGGGAACTTCCATATGCAGCAGGTGTGGCCATAAAATTAAAAAAAAATTACTCTGATATTTCTAGGGCAAACTAGAATAGCTGCTGAGGTTCCTGGATAAAGCTGATCTCTTGGCTAAGTCTCATCTTATTCTCACTTGATTCTCTTTCTCCTCCTTCCCTCCTTTGCTCCTTTACTTACCTGAACTACTGGGTGGTGGTGAAAAGAGCTTTGGAGCTAGAAAGGTTTGTATCAAATCTCCAATTTTCTGCTTATTAGCCAGTATGACTTTGGACAAGTGGCTTTATGTGTTGATCCTCCATTTTCTCATCTACTAAATGGGTTGTTGTGATAATTAAATAATAAGTTAAATGATACAAATAGCCTTGCATCTGGTACAATGTTGGCATATCAAGTTCTAACTCCTTTATTTTTCCCAATATGATGTGTCCATTTTATTCACAGCTCTAGTCTACAAAGCTTTAAAACTTGTTCTGATGCTCTGAGAACATCTTATAAAATAACTGTCCATATTAAGCTCTGTTTAATTCCAGGGCATATTAACTCTATGGCTATTCCATCACTCATTGACTGACTAATTTGTTGATTGACTCATTCATTGAAAAATTATTTCATAATCAACATTGTATTCTGAATGATGGCTGTACCAGGAAGTGGGGAAGAGGAAGTCTTTTCAAGGAGATAAATGAGAGTTAAGTATGGGAAGGTAAAAAATTTTCTCATAAAGAGAAATGTGCTATGCATATACATGGCATTTTATTTAAGACTAACTTTCTGAGAAATAAAATAATAAAATCCTACCCCAAATAATTTGTTTAGTGATTTTATATTTTCATCTCTTTGGCTTTCTCAAGGTGGATATCTATTTTCATGCTCAAGGCAGCAGGACGTAGAGATTGCAAGCACAGATATATAGACTCCAGTCTAGAACTAGACTTGCTCATTTGCTGACTCCAGGCTCAGTCACTTACTGGTTACATGACTGTGGTTAAGTAACTTAGCTTCCCAGTGCATCAATTTCCTCATTTATAAAATGGAGCCTATAACAGTTAATCACCTGATAGGGTTGTTGTGAGGATTAAATTGGCTAATATTTGTAAAGCATTCAAAACAGTGCTAGACATATAGGCCTAGAGTATTGATAATTAGCCTCGGGTATTAACAGTTATCCCTAGAATATTAATAGTTAGTAGTGTAAAGCAGTGTCTTTAACCCATGGTTACACTGTATCTTTTCTATATTCTCACTAGTCCAGAAGATTTTGTCCAGATTTGCTTTCTTTATTTTGTATTATAAAACAAGAGGATATGGAACACTCTCTTCTAAATTACATGCCCAACCTTAAGATTCCTATATACCAACCATCTCTTGCCCCCTCTCTAGCTCCTCTTTATTAGGAATCACAGAATAAAATAAGTCAATCGATAATAAGTGTTGGGTCTTTGTGGGCTATGGAGGGTGGTTAGTGATATATCTAAAAGCTGAAATGATGGAATGAAATTGGCTGGATTATTCCTGTAAGAACTTTACCAGCACTAATGAAATGCAGTGGACCCATTCCCTTTTATAGAACAGCTGGTGCAATTTCCCCTTTGGCCGTAAATTTCTGTAGCCACAGACAGCTGAGCAATAAATTCTTTGTTTAATTTCTCATAGCCCTCTGTTGGGAAGGGGTTCCTTCACATGATTATACTTGATGTGAAAAAGAAATGACATTGTTCCTATTCACTTTTAATCAGTTTCTTTCTCTCTGTGTTATATATAATGCTTAGGTTGTTTTTGTGCACTTAAGCATAATGGGATAAGTAAATAGAGTTCTGATTCTCCCGTTTTTATAACATTGTGTTTCTTTTGATAGTATCGAGTTTGAGAAAATGAAGGCATATATTTTATGTAGTTATCAATTTTGGGATTTGTATTTATGCCATTAGGTGGCCCTAGCCCCCACGGACTCGCACATGCTCATTAATTGTATTTTCAGGTGCAGTATTGCTCAGGGTCAGGAGAAGGATTTAACTCTTGTGTCTTAGGCTGTCATATGCTCTGCTTGGAAGATGATCCACAGCAACAGGCTAGAGCTGATGGAGTTAAGTGTTATTCTTCCATTTCTCTCTTGTCTTTTACGTGGATGAAAACTTCCACTCTAATCATTCTTCATCAATTTTATTTGGTGTTAATAATTTGAATCTATAATGCTTTAATTTTCACAGCTTCCAGGTTTCATTTAGAACCCTCCACAGCTAGCATTTTACAGTGGTGCATCAGTAAATTGGTCCCTGAGGGAAAATGCCTTGGTTTGTAATGCATGTCCCCATGATATAAATGCTCACATCATGGCTGAATTTGGGATTCTAACATGACATCCCTAAATATGAAGTTGGGAATACATGTGTGCATTTGGTGCCTGAGAGCCAATGAGGCAGCTCCAACACTCCACTGCCTCTATAATTATTATTATTTTTTTTGTATTTTTAGGGCCACACCCACAGCATATGGAAGTTCCCAGGCTAGGGGTTGAATCGGAGCTACAGCTGCCAGTCCACACCACAGCCACAGCAACGGGGGATCAGAGCCATGTCTGAGACCTACACCACGGCTCATGGCAATGCCAGATCCTTAACCCACTGAGTAAGGCCGGGAATTGAAACTGCATCCTCATGGATGCTAGTTGGGTTCGTTAACTGCTGAGCCACAACAGAACTCCTGCCTCTGTAATGAACAGCATATTTTAACCAACAAAATGAATTAGTATTCCTGAATTATTCTACATCAGTTGAAAGACATTGTATATATGTATGTATAAATGTATGTGTGGATATTCATATGTATGGGTATGCATATATATGTGTGTATATGTGTGTGCGTGTATATGTATATATATGTATATATATACACAGGATATATTTTATATCTCTACATATCTATATATCTAAATCTCTTTTGAGCCAGAATTTTAAGCATTTTGATTTCCTTGGCAACCGGGTATCATGTGATCGCAAGTGAAATCCAGTATAACATCTTTACTCCTTTGGATAATACCTAAATGAATAAGGATATTAGGTATAAAAAGCCCAAAACTGGAGAGATTCCATTTATCAGTTTGCTTTTCTAACAAGCCAGGTGTTCTTAGATTAAAAAGAAGAAAACAGAACATTGTTCGGTTAACCTGATTTTTAGTTTAACTCTATTTAAATGAACAAAAGGTCTAATTAAAGAGGCATCTCCTGTTACACTTCCAGAAAACAGACCCAGATTGCTGTAAATTGTGGTTTTCTTCAATCACTCAAGTTCTGCTCTCTAGGGAACCTCTCTTAGGCTGACTGAGATTTTTCCTGGGATGGGACCAGCTTGGAAAGCTCTCAGGACCCTATCAGTTCTGTCTTTATTATCCTGAATGAACTGGAATTTGGCAAAGAAGTTGTGCATAGTGCCTAGTGATATTCAGCTGGCTGTGGTTGTGTGTCTGTCCATAATTTCCCAGTGTAATTGTGCCCTTGGACTTCTCTGAAATTTGGTTTGCCATGTAAACAGCCATAGGTGTGATTGTTGGAGGAGATAAACTGGCTTTATTTCACTGAAACATTAGACCTGATAAAACACTGAGGTTCGTTCCTATTATCAATAGGGATTATAATGTTAGCAGGGCTAGCTACCTGATTTACGAGGCCCAGTGCAAAATGAAAGTGTGAATACATTTAGAATGGATAAGCAACGAGATTCTACTGTACAGCACAGGCAACTATATTCCATCTTTTGGGATAGAACATGATGGAAGATAACATGAAAAGAAAGAATACATATACAAACACATGACTGGGTCACTTTGCTGTACAGCAGAAATTGGCACAACATTGTGGATCAACTATACTTTAAAAAAATAGATAAACAACAAGGTCCTACTTATAGCACAGGGAACTATATTCAGTATCTTGTAATAACCTATAATGGAAAAGAATCTGAAAAAGAATACATATACACACATGTATATTTCTATACATATCTATATCTATATATGTGTAAAACTGAGTCACTTTCTATACACGAGAAACTAACACAACATTGTAAACTAACTGTACTTCAATAAAAAGGAAAAAAGAGAAAAAAATGAAAATGTAAGATTCCTTGTTAAAATACAGACTTTGAAAAACTTATGGTTTCCAAATAAGACAGCTTGGAGGGTTGGGGGATGCACTGGGAGTTTGGGATGGAAATTTGGTTGTGATGATTATCGTACAACTATAAATGTAATAAAATTCATTGAGTAATAAAAAAAACTGTTAATAATTTCAAGGCACTGACAGCCGAGCATTAAGGCAAGTGTGGGGCCCTGAGTGATTGCACTGACCACAGGTCCATGAAACCAACCCTGGGCATCAGCGTGGGTCCTCTGCACCTTCTTCCCCCCATCCTGTGGAGTCTCTGTGATGATGGATGGAGCTGGACAGCTGCAGGAGGGATAGTACGCACCTGGGTTTGAGGAAGCCTCCATCAACATGGACAAGAAAGTTTTCAGTCTTTAAACAAAAAATGGCAGTCAGTATTTCCCTCCAGAGGACAGCTTAGGCAGAGAATTACAATATAGAGCAGCAGAATGCTCAGTCAGAAGAGATTCAGTAGAAAAGGAATTGCCATGTAAAGCCCAAAGGATAAAATGTGGGGCTTCCTAAGCAGAATCAGAAATCTTAAATCTAAAAGGTTCCATGAGAACAATTCAGTGAGAATAATCTACGTAGCCTACCCTCTAAGCAAGAACAACTAAGCAGAGAAAATCCGGCCCATTTTCTGCTATGACTCTGCAAAGTGGCACTAAAACAAAAGACTATACAACCTGTGAATTGGCTGCTAACTGACTTGGTAGAAAATGCTTGATTAGCAACATCCAGAGGTTAAAATACAGTTTAGACTTTTTTTTTTTATTAAGCATAAATATCCTCTTATGGCCAATGCATTACACAGATCTATTGGGAATGATTTTTCCTCTTAAAAGGATTCTCCAGTGTGGAATTGTGTCTAAAGCCTTGCTGTCACTTAAAAATGTAAAGAGTTGACAGTTCTTATTCTTCTACCTTGATATAAATGACAACCAGGGACATGCTAGAAAAGGTAGAGGCAGGAAATGGTAGCTGGCTGAGTCAGAGTCTGGATATTAGGGGGCATAAAGCATGATGAAACTTGTCCCGAGTTGAATATGGTGTTAAGAAATAATCAAGTCCATTGCAGGTCTTGGACCATAGACTTGCTAACAGATAAACTGAGGCATGTTAAAATTTGTAACATGCAAGCCAGGGGAAAGGCTTGCATAGAGATGGTGTGGAGGCAAAGAAAGGAAATGATTTGATTGGCTGTAGCTTAAAGTATAGCTGGCTGTGTGTGATTGGTTGTCCTTAGTATTTTGATTTTGTAACCTTGGGGTATTTACAGGCTTAGATTTTGGTTTGCTTAAATAGACTACCACCACCAGTGCCATATCAGTCTAATGGCTTCCCTGTTTAATTAATTTAAGACTGTATTTCTAGCACTACACACCATAGGGGATGTGGTTGTCTTCCATGGCTTCAGCAAGGTCCTTGGGTGGAGGACTTGCAAAGATCTGGCTCTAGTTTGTAGCTCTTTTCTGAGCTGTGGACTTAGACCTAACTCCCCACCACATTCCCAGTCACACTGAGCTTGTGGGATTTAGAACACATGGTACCTTTCCCCTTGCTCTTCTCTCTGCTCAACCTTCTGTCTTGGACATTCACCACTAGCACCTTGCCCTACCTTCTTTCTAACTCCTTCACGTTCTTCTCAACTCAGTTCAAATATAGTTCTTCCTAGAAGCCTCCCTCCCTTCTCTTTCTGATTTTTATGCCCTTCTTCTAGCATCTTTTTTACCTACAATGCTAATGGCAAATTGTGGATTAATTAATTTGTCTCCTTCCCCAAAGCTAGAGCTCCTTTAAGGGTCAGGACCAATCAGCTCATGTTCTTATTATATTTTCAGTTCTTTATCCCAGTGCTGATGCAATGTGTGTAATAACTGCATGTTGGATGAATGAATGAATGAATGAATAAATAAAGAAATGGACACTGTAATTCCAGAGAGACAGAAGAAGGATTTTCTACATTCTGGGCCCTTCCTCTAAGAAAAATTGTTTGGGAGTGGTTAGTGGAGAGGTAAGAAGTGTAAGGATTACTTACATGTAAGCTTAACATGTAGTTAGTTGGCTGCTACTGAGAACACACCTTAGATGGAGTAAACCTGGAGTTTGTTTCCTCACTTCCTCTGTAAGGGTGATGGGGAGAATTGTTTTACTCCTGTGCTGCTGTGTATCAATATGGCCTTTAATTGTGACTTTCTGTTCTGGCCAGGCATTCAGGGTACTCACAGCCAGGGCCTTCTTATTAATTCACTGTCTTGTTCCTTCAAAAATGTTTCTCTCTGCACCACTTTGGACTATATTCAGGAAATTGCTAGTATGGTTGAGGGGGATGGACTGGGTTCCTGCTGTGTGCACACTGCTCCCAGGGCCATGACTGAGGCTCTGGGAAGCTGTGTGGTTGGTGGTTTGTCGGCTGCTGCCTTCTCTCATCTTGCCTTTTCTACTCGATATTGATTTTGGCTGCTCAGTTTCTTTTGGGGTGGACAGGTCCTTGGTGCTGGGTTTTACTCCCTGCTCAAACAGCCCCAGAAAAATGGAACCACCTACTTCAACTGTGCAGGGGCCCTGGAAGGCTAGACCAAGAGACCAAGTGGTAGACACATGAGAAAATGATGGAGTGAGTTAATTGGAATGAGAATCTTGGAAGTAGACATAAAGGTGATTGGACAGGCAAGTGTTTCTAATTGTGTTCTTCTCAGAGTGTGTTAGAAATATATTTAAAAGGAAATAGATTCATAAATCCCATAAGTTCTGAAAGAGGCAGAAGATGAAAGTCCTGCATTGTAGACCCACTGATAGCATCAAGGGCTGTTAGGAAGAGGAGATTCAACCCCTTAATTTCTTAGATAATCATAATAATTGGCATTCCTTGAGAATTTACTGTGTACCACTAAAAGCTTCATCTTTCTATTTTTTCATTTAATCCTCACAATAACTCTGGAATGTAGGTCTTATTATTCTCATTTTTCTTTCTTTTTTTTTCTTTTTCTTTCCCTCCCTTCCTCTCTCTCTGTCCCTCTCTCTCTCTCCCTTTCTTTCTTCCCTCCCTCCCCCCCTTTCTTCCTTCCATCTGGCTGCACCTGCTGTATGTGGAAGTTCCCACACTAGGGGTTTAATCAGAGCTGCAGCTTCAGGCCTATGCCGTAACCACAGCAACAGTGGATCTGAGCTGCATCTGTGACCTGTGCTGCAGCTTGTGGCAAAGCCGGATACTTAACCCACTGAGCAAGGCCAGGGATTGAACCCACATCCTCATAGATACTATGTTATGTCAGGTTCTTAACCCAATGAGCCACAAAGGGAGCTCCCAATTCTCATTTTAAAGATGAGGATATTTAGATCAGAGAAGTGAAATAAATTACTTGATATCGTGTAACTAGTAGGCAGTGGAGCCAGAGTTAGGACCCATAAGACCTTTAATTTTACACCTGTAATAGTATTAGCTGATATTTATTTTTGAGTGGACATACACTGAGATGAGCCCTTTACATGCACAAAGTCTTTATGTCGTCATGACTTTGGGAGATAGATATTATCTTCACTAGACAGACTAGGAAACTGAGATTCCAAGAAGTTAAGGGGCCTATTCAAGGTCAAGCAGCATAAATGCACTAGAAATCAGGTCTTCTCTCAGGTGAGTGCTCCTTTAATTCCTTAAGGTTATGTCAGTGTCAGGTTATGTCAGAGTTTAGAAGGAATTTTTGACAGTATTATCTTCATACTCTAGAAGGGGAGGTGGGGCAAGTTAATGTGCCAAATTGCTTATTGGTATTCTGCACTTCTCCTGTCTACCTGAGTTCTCTTCCAACTATCACAGGGGTTGGAAGCCTGGAGCTGCATTTCCCAGAATCCTTGCCAGCAAGGTTCTACTTTAGGTTACACAGATGAAAGAAACTTCCAGATTTGGAACAGGAAAAGCAGCAGAAGACATGATCTTGCTTCATCTCCCATCTCCCACTGCTCACCATCTTCTCACTTACTCCACTATAGCCCTGTCAACCTCTTTGCTGTTTAGCAGACACTCCAAGAGTACGACACTGTCATGGATTTTGCACTTGATCATCTTTCCACCTGGATTGTCTGTTCTTCAGATATCCACATGGCTCTCTCCATCTCCTCTTTGTTCAGATGTCTCCTCCTTACTGAAGCCTTCTCTTAGGATCTCATTTAAAATTGTAAAATCCACCCTGGCACGTGCTATCTCCCCTTCCTTGCTTCAGTTTCCTTTGTAGCATGTATAATCATCTATTTATTTTGCTTTTTAATTTATTTCCATCTCTTTCCAGTAGAATGTAAACTGCACAAAGGTGATTATTCGTGTCTGTTCATTACACGATTTCCTGGTCCAGAAACATATCTGGCTCAAATTAGGCATGCAATAAATATTTTGCAAATGGATGAGAATAAATACTGCCCCTGACAGGTGACCACAGGTGGTGCTTCTATGCATGGGGCACTGTTGCTCTCTTGGACATCGTTTGTAAGAATCTCATTTGTTTTGATTTAGAGCCTGCCCTTACCTTTGCTTTTACTTCTCTTTCTTCTTGCTATTCTGATCTGTGAGGGCATCTGTGTTGGATAAAAGATCCAGTTTTCTATAAAAAATGCAGATGGCACTATCAGGAAGGCTATGCACAGCAGAAGCCTCACTCTGCCAAGCATTTGTAAGATCTTTATTGTGGCAGTCAGTGAGGCAACAGAGGGGAGGCAGGAAGGCTGTCTGCCATGATGGGGAGTAGTATTTCATCATTGACATTGTTTAGAGTTGCCAGTGCATGGTAATAGTAGAAAGCTGACTTTTAGTTGGCTTTATTTATATTCTTTTACAGAAAATGTATTTCCTTATTGCCTTCACAGAAAGTGGTCCACTGACACTGCCCTACCCTTGGTATACTACAGGTAGTGGTGCAAAAGTGGCTGAGGGTCTGAATCTGACCTCTAACTGGTCATGCCCACAATGATTGGGATCTCACTGTGGTAACACCTCTACCACTGAATACAGTGTTCATTTGCAAGGAAGGTTAGTGTGGACACTAATTCAGATCTTGAATTTGTTTAGTTTGTTCATTACTTCCTGATAGCCTATTCATATTTCCAAGTCCTGAACTGTCATGGTTCTAGGTCTATTACCTGTTTCCTTATAACAAATCACTCCAAAACTTAATGGCTTAAGACAGCATTATCTCAGATTTTCTCAGGGCTAGGAAGCCAGGCAGCCTAACTGGATCTTCTGTTTCAGGGTTTCTCTGTGGGTGACAGGCCTTTATGTGTTGGTGCTTTGTACCATACTTGGTTATTTTGAGTTATTCAGAAACAGATCACAGTACTAGGCTACAGTCAAGGTATCAACAGGGGTTGTAGTCTCATCTCAAGGTTCAGCTGGGGAAGCATTTACTTCCAAGCTCACTCACCTAGTTATTGGAAGACCTTAGTTCCTCGAGGGGTGTCAGATTGAGGGCCTCAGTTCCTCAGTGACTATTGGCCAGAGGTTGCCCTCAGGTCCTTGCCATGTGGACCTCTTCATAGAACATCTTGCAACATAGCAGAGTAAGCAAGTTAGAGGGTAAAAAAAGAGCACCAGCAGGAGGGAGAGGACTATCAAGACCTAAGTCACAATTTTGTAACCTAATTTTGGAAGTGGTATTCCCATCATTATTATTGTATTCTGTTAGAAGCAAGGCCCTAGGTCCAGCACACGTACATACATGGAAGTGACGTTTACCACGGTGAGAATATGAAAAGACAGGGACTATTGAAAGTCATTTCAGATGCTGCCCACCGCACTGGATTCCTTTTTCAGTGGTTACTCCACATATTTTAAATATTCAATCAGTGAACCTTAAGAGTAGTATTTTCCTAAGCTAGGTCCTGTTTATACTATATATTATAGAAATTCTTCAAAGTTTCTGGCTGATTAATGGATTTTTTTTTCTTCTGGGTTACACTAAGGATGAAAATTTTTTCTGCTTTGAAATTTCAAAGGATCAAATATTTTTATATGGAAATTTCTGACTTTTTTAAAAAAAAATAGGTGCGTGGGAAATACAGTTTTTGAGCTCTTGCATATGAAGATGCCTTGCTTTTGTGTTTGTTCATAAAGGAGTGGTGTGAATATCAAATATAGTTGTCCCTCAGTAGCCACAGGGGATTGGTTCCAGGGCCTCTCGTAGTTATCAAAATGTGCAGATGCTTACTTAAGTCCATTATATAAAATGGCACAGTATTTGCATATAACCTACACACATCTTCCATGTACTTTAAATATCTCTGGATTGCTTATAATATCTAATGCAATGCTATGTAAATACTTGTTGGTGCATGGCAAATTTAAGCTTTGCTTTTTTGGAAATTGCTGGAATTTTTTTCAAATATTTTTGATCTTTGGTTAGTTGAATCTGGAGATGCAGGACCTATGAATGTGGAGGGCCAACTATTGATACATGTTCATTTCTCCTCAAAACTTTGCTGGCATTAATTCACTGCTTTCTATTGTTGTTGTTGCTGTAGAGGAGAGTTCTGAAGCTAATTGGGGTTTTGGCCATTATTAGTCGATGCTTTCAAGTGCTCTCCTTATATCACCTAAATATACCATTTTAGTTTGTGCCAGTAGTGTCCTTCTACAGGCATCTGTGAGCTACTGTCTGAGGGCTTTGCCTTGCGTATGGGCTAAAGATGGATAGCAGTTCGGAATAACTCCCAGCTTCCTGACTACTTTGGTGGGTGATACTGAGGTGTGCTCTCAATTCCTAGATTTCTCCATTAGGACTGAGCCCCTGATGCCCGTAGCTGTAACCAGCTCAGTAAAGACCTTTTGATGATTCCTTTCTCTTTCTTGTCCCATGTTACCCAGGCCCCTACAGGTGCTTCCTGGGATCACCAAACCCCTGTCTCAGATTCTGCTTTTGGGGTAGTTCACTGGATAACAGTTCTTTATGGATGAGTTTGTTCAGATACAGGTAACCTTACTCAAATGTTTAAAAGATTTAGAAAATTTTATTTATCTTGATTACACAATATTTTGTCAGGTTTCGAGGCTGTGTTCTTTTAGCTCATTTTTTTCTGGATTTAGGAACCCCTTAAAAACGTATATGTCCTGGTCTTCCCTCAGCTCAAGGATTTTGTTAACTGTAGCTTTGATTATTTTTTCTTTCTCAATTTATTCTGATTTCTTCTCTATGAAGTTCAATTTGTTCTGATCTCCCCTCTACTGTCACTAACCAGCTGAATACTCTTTCTCTGTTTTCTTCTTCCTTATCTGTAATTGTCTCTCTCATTACTAATATTTTTTATTCTCCACATTCTAAGAAAGCTTTTTAAGATTGTCACATCATTCCTTCTGTTTTCTGCAGCATAAGTTTTGCTCTTTACTCCCTTAGTGTTGTCTTAAGTTCTGCTACTGTGTTTTTCCAATTCCTTGTTATCTCATTTATCTCCCCATTTAATCTCTTCTCAAGTTTTAAAATAACTGGTTTTGTTTCATATATGACATATCTTTCACACTTTACTGAAATTTTCTTTCAGGTTGTACACTTAATGGCAACCTGGTCTCTAGGTCTTCTAGATACTGCTTTTCCTTCTTGTTCTGTAGTTTTATATTTAGTGTTGTTATACTGACATTTGTTCTTGGTAAAGATAGCATCTATCTAGACTAAGTGTTTGCCAACAAATAGGGTGATTATTTTGGTCTGTGTACTTTCTTTTTGTGCAGAGATCAAATCCCTTTCTCAGATCCCTGTTGGAAGAGGGAAGAATCATGTACACAGAACCTAATGAAATTTCCATTTTTCTAGCAAGCATGAATCCAGTGAGGGCTTTTCCTTTATTGGCTAATTTTCTGGGACATTAAAAACCATAAATAAATTTCCTAGGATGCTCCATGCCATTTCTAATTGTGCCCACTCTTAATCCTTCCCCCTATTTCCTGCCCTGTTATTTTCTAGGAGTTACAGACTCTTCAGGGATATAGGAGAATCCCAGTGGAGGTGGAAAGGAGTAGTTTCAGGAGATCAGAGATGGCTACACTGCACAGTGCAGTTCTGAGTATTATAGAGGAGTGATGTCTCAGAGCAGGCTTGACATGGTTATTTAACCCTATATTGCAAAGGTTATAGTGGACTTTTCCTTCCTTATTTTACATGTTTCTTTTTTTTAATAAAGCAAATCTGGTTAATACCACAAGCTGATGCTTGAGTTCACATTCTAAATTCATGCCCATATTTCCTATAATTGTTCTGATCCCAGATTTTGGCATTGGATTTTTTGACAGCTTATCCTAGATTTTGGCATTGGATTGTTTGACAGCCTTAATTTCTCATGACCTTGTGAATTGTCTTCTTTTAATGTGCTATTGTAATATTTCTATACAAGATTGAGAGATATTGGGTAAGACACGTTTTTGAATTGATAAATCTCATTTTCATGTATATTACAATAACTGCATAATGGATTTTGTCTAATTAGCAGAACATGATGTATAGCAATACCACCTATGACAAATAGCTTTATAAACCTTTGTATATGCTATAAATGTCTACCTTAAAATTATTTTTGAGGCTACCACTTCAATTCTAGTCTGTCTGCCAATCTTGAGGAATATGGCTGTCAAAAATTATGATGAAGTATTCCAAAGTGCACATATTCATGGCCATTGCTTCATGTCAATCCTCAGAATTCATGATTACATCCAACACAGTGACAGAAATTCAGGGGAAGAAACCCAAGAAAGCAAAACATAAGCCATGCAGAGTACTTTCCCCATCTTTATCAGGTATTAAAAACATCAGCCTGAGAGTGATTGATGAGCAGGAGGATATCATAAAAGTTCACGCTTTCGAAGGCCGTGTCTGATATGCTGAAAATCCAAAAACAAGAGGCCAGACTTCAAAATTCATGTACTTGTTTATCTGAAGATTAAACTTTGGCTCTGGCCACCTTTGATTAACAGTAGAACTACTAGACTTTTCGTGGTATAAATAAAAATGCCTGTAGACCAGAGATCAGATGTTGCTCAATCTACTAATGAGTAGAAAAATCCATACATTTAGTTATTTTTAGGAGTGTGCTGGAACAGCTTTTCTGGGTTCCTGAGAACCAATTGTGTGACTCTTCTGAGCTCTGCATTCAATGACATCAGAATGATAGCCTGAGACTGCCACGTTGGGAGCATTTATGTCATAGAAATTGGTGAATCCTGTATTTAGGGCTTTATTTCCCCTCCCAGAGAGCTAGTTGTTAAACATTTATCAACATACCTCTATTATTAGGGCCCTTTTTATACTTTCTTTTCTGGTGATTACATGATTATATTTAGTTTATATTAAACCTGTCAGACTTCATTATAGTGATTGAGTCAGCAAATGATATTGGATTTGAATTTTCATAAATTTCCTTTTACACAAGGGCAGAAACCCATATGCAAATGGTTTTGTACCATTTTTTTTTTAAACTAAAAAATGTACTTCTATTTCAGGTTTTTATTTATTTTTATTTTATTTTATTTTATTTTTGTCTTTTGAGGGCTGCACCCTCGGCTTATGGAGATTCCCATGCTAGGGGTTGAATCAGAACTATAACTGCTGGCCTACACCACAGCCACAGCAATGCCAGATCTGAGCTGCCTCTGACCTACACCCGAGCTCACGGCAACAATCCTTAACCCACTGAGCAAGGCCAGGGATTGAACCTGCGTCCTCATGGATACTAGTCAGATTTGTTTCCACTGAGCCATGATGGGAACTCCTATTTCAGTTTTTTTAAGCTTTCATATTAATTAGATGTTGAATACCTCTAGTTATATTAATAGCAGAGTTGATTTCATTTTCCCTAGAGTATGTTTTGCAGATGAGTGTTTCTGCCTTAGAGCCCTGCTTCCATTTCTGCTCCATTGTCTGGGAGCATGGGGCAGGTGGTCTGAGAGGAGCACCCTGAGAAGTAAGGAAGCAGGGGTTCCAGGAAGCTGCTGGCCTTGACCTTGTGCTCCCTCCAAAATTCTCAACCTCTGCAATAGTTCTTTCTCCTTCAATCATTCCAATCTCCTTTCATCATGATCTAGTTGATTGTTTATTGTACTTATTAGGTTGCATTTATATCTCCGACTTTAATTTAAAAAAGAAGTAGCTGATGGGAAAGATGACTGTACAGTCATGTAGGTAACCCAGGTGAGAAAGCAATTTGTCATCTCTTTAAACAGGTGTTTTCAAAAGGCGTGTTTAATATTTATTTGAGGAAGAGGGACTATCAGCACCTCTTAAGAATCCTTTGTTGTTTCAACTTGAAAGCACTCTTCTGGTCTATTCTACAGGACCAATTTACATGGAGTTGGCTATAAAAGGATCTGAGGAGACAGGGTCCAGTGAACTGGCATCGTATTTTCAAGTTAATTCAGTAATATTTTAATGTTCCTTAGAGAAGTAGTTCTCAATTTATCAATATGGCTATCTAGCACCTGGGAACCTTGTTAAAAGAAGATTCAGCGAATTCTGATTCAGGCAGTCTGCTGAGATTCTGCATTTGTAACAACTTCCCATATGATCTGAGGTTGCTGGTCCAGGGACCACACTTTTGCAGGGGGCCTTTAGGGAGGTGTGTCACATGCCCTTTACTCTGGCTTGAATGGATGGGTCAGTATTTACATAGGAAAAGCCAGGTGGTGGGGTGGAGAGAATGATAAGGTAGTTTTTGGTTTTTTTTAACTACTTTTTAAAATTTATTTATTTTTACTTATGAGTCCTTAAAACATTTTTTTGGCATGGGGTGGTAAGTGGTTTACTGGCCCCTACCGTTAAAGAAATTCCCTCTTTTAGATATTTTGTCAAAAACAGAGGCTTATAACTCTTAGGAGGGAGTTATATGATTCCATGATTTTAGAATTTACATTTTAAAGTTTTTGCTTAGAACATGAGCTATGAAAGCTCTGATAGGCCTATACTTGTGGCTATTTTAAAAATGACAAGATTTCGATCTACTCAGTAAGAATCTTTGTAAAAAAAATTTTTAGAGGAGTAATAAAGGATATTGAAACTGAAACGTGAAACCTAAAGCCTACTCTTTATGTGAGGATATAAAGTAAACACCTAGATACCTTAATGGTGATAAGAATTGTTATCATGATAAGCATGTAAATTTATGTCTTCATGGACTATGGCATTCTGATTTATGACTATGGGGATATAAAATTGCTATGGCATCAAGCAGATTCCTAGCTCCACATGAAGTTCTCAGGTCTACAGGTCTGAGCAAACCATGAGCTGCCTATGACATGTCCTGCTAGGCCCATATTAGATGCACATTCTCTCTCTCTCTCTTTCTCTATGTATATATATATATGTTGAATGAATTGAACCCAAAGGAAACTTGCATGCATAACTTGGATATCAGCCTGCACAGCTTAAACAATACCTGCCACAAGCAAGTGCTTCAGAAATGATTTCTTCCATACTAACCTCTTCAGTCGTAGAAGATGGGCAGTGCTCTGCTTTTTGCTCGGTTCTGTATCTGCAAAGCTCCTTTCAACTTCAGCCAGTGTTGAGTTTTTCTCATCTAAACACCCACAGCACTTTTCCTAGTTCGTAGTTCTGCCATTTGTATTTTGAAAATACTGCATCTCCAAGAACATTGAAATTCTTAAAAGTAGAAGTGATGTCATATTCTTATGAGGATTCCATCGTACTTATCACAGAGCTAGTATTTGGTAAAAAATTTGTTAAATTGATTTCCTGCTTTATTTATTAAATATCTCTGTCACATATTTCAGGCAATTCTCAACCCTTCCAGAATCAGCCAAACAAAATATGTCATTGCTTTAAGAAATTTTCTTATGACTCAGCCATTGAAACACCCATAGGATAGGATATCTCTCCATAAAAAAGGCTTAGGTTTATTTTTCTAAGGCTCAGTTAGGCATAGTTGTTAGTGTATTTCCCCAAGGTACAGTTGAGAATAGCTTTTGTTATAGTTCCATCAAGTGCTGGTTGATGTTTTCTCTCTGTTTTCTTAAGGATTAGCTGAGCATGATTTTGGTATGATTATTTCAATGAATCAATACTCTGAGAAGAGCATCCCAGATGAATCATGGGGAGATATAAGTAAGTAGTTTTAAATGCATACAATAGTTGATATTCCTAAAAGCTTAATCTAGATCATATCCTCTTCCAGCTGCTTCAGTGAGAGTTTTTTATCTTTGTTGCAGCACTATGAGTTAAGTAATGTTTTACTTCCAGATATAGTGAAAGACTGAGGCTCAACAAATTAGTCACTTTCCTAATGTCATGTGGACAGGAAATTCAGACCTAGAACTTGAACTCAGGCTGTCTCTAAAACTGTGCCATCCAGTACAATAGCCACTAGCCGCATGTGACTATTTAAATTGGTTAAATTAAATAAAGTAAAAAATTCAGTCTCTGTCACACTAGCCACGCAAATGCTCAATAGCCACATTTGATGAATGGCTCTCATATTGGATAAAGCAAATATAAAACATTTCCTTCATTGAAAAAGTTCTGTTGGACAGTTCTGCTCTAGTGCCTGTACTTGCTGGTGGCCTGCTGGCTGTGCTGCCTCTTGAGAAACTCACTACAAAAGGGCATGGAAGTTGGAGAGTGCAACGTGTATAAATGAAGAACTGAGCAGAAGGGTGGGCGAGGAAAGGAAGAGGTCTAGTTTACCAGGGACCTAGGTTGGGAGCTTTGGTAGGGACCCAGGTGCCCCTGGGGTAGCCCTCACGGGCTGTTGCATAGCTGCTGTGGAGGAGGATCTTCCCATTTCCCCACCAGATGGACAGGGACCTTGGGGAGCCACTTTAAAGGCTAAGTGGCCAGGCTGGGGAGAGGAAGTCTGTACGTTAATGTTAGCAGCTAGCAGTAACCATCTGTTTCCATTTGGGCAATGGGCTGCCCTTAAGTTTCACTCTCCTGAAGAAGCAAGATTTCAGCCAGGCCCCTGGGAGGGTGCTGGAGAAGTATGAAAGCACAGCACATACCTTGACAGCCTCCCACTGACTGGCCACCTTGGATCCTCTGGAGTGTGGGTGGCTGACCACTGCAGAGCCACTCTCTGAATTCCTGCCAGACTCTCAAAACAGGTATTCTGAGTGCTTTACACATACTGACTAGCTTCTCAGTACTGGCTGACCATCTCAGACACAGTGACCACTCCAGATACGCATAAAATAAAAACGATGACAGCTTTGGCCACATGCAATACTTTCCAGGTACTATGTCTAGGTACTGTAAGGCAGTAAGTATAAGCTGTAGTTAGCATTATTTTTATTTATTTATATTGTAGTTTATTTATATATCTTGAATTTTTTCAATTCAGTGAGATATGGATGTATATATGTATTATTACCATTGTTTTTATAATAATTCTTATTTTATACAGGTGGAAACAGGCACAGTGACTTGATAACAACAAAGGGGCAGAGTAGCTGATGAGCCCAGTCAGCCTGGGCACTTGGCCCACATTCTTCCTACTACCCTGAGCTACTTTGCTGGCCCAGTGCTAATGTCATGCCAACTTATAATTCTCTATGTGTTTTAGATGTATAAACACTCAGCTGGGTATTTTGGGTGGCAGGGTTTTCCTATGATTACTCCAACTACAGACAGGCATCCATTGAGCCTCTAGAAACTCCTTATTTTGATTTATAAATACCAACAATGGTGACAAGCATGTAGTAATTGGCAGAAGTTTCATCTTGTTTTACATCAGACTAAGAAGTTCTACTCTGTCTAGTGGCAAATACTTTTTACTTATTTTGAATTTTATACAGTGCTTTAAATAAGTACTTATAAATGTATATATTTTTGAGTTTGTCTTAGGGACAAGAATTTGATTTTAGTTGTTTATCTCTCATAATAACTGTTTTTAGTCACCAACAACGACTTGCTACTTTCTCAACAGCATAACCTTTTAAGTTCAGGAAGCATTATATGAGAATTATAAAAGTAGTAATTTAAAAAAGTAAAGTACAACCATTAATATTCCATAAATTGTTATTAATGTAGGCCTTGCCATTATTGCTAATATAAAACACAGAGAACTAATTTTTAGAAAATTGATACATACAATGTTATGAACATACATTGGAAAAACAGAAATAAAAACCAAGGAGTTCAGAACTCAGTAGACTCAGTAGGTTAAGAACCTGACTAGTATCCATGAGGATGTAGGTTGGATCCCTGGCCTCACTCAGTGGGTTAAGGATCTGGCGTTCCTGCAAGGTGCAGCATAGGTGACAGATACCCCTCAGATCCTGCAATGCCGTGGCTGTGGCCTAGGCTGGCAGCTGCAGCTGCGATTCAACCCCTGGCCTGGGAGCTTACATATACCATAGGAATGGCCCTAAAAAGAAAACCAAACAAAATAAGAGGTTGTGTACCAGTCTTGTTTAGACTGATTGAGACAGCCGAAAGCTATCGGTTAATTCTACTTCTTAAGTAACACTGTCGTCAATGTGTTGAAGACCAAAACACTGGGAAAATGGTTAAAAATTGAAGAATGTCCTCTGAGTGTATGGTAGACAGAACATCAAACTCGGGGGCAAACACAAATCTGTCAAGTAGGGTAATTCCTTATCTCTGAGGTGATTGGGAGACTTTAGATCAACTCCAGGATGCCACATTGGGGGGTTTTGAGTCATTTCATTAACCTAAATAGGAAGCCATATAGTAACAAGGCAGTGGGTGGAGAGTAGATTGCAACAGTGATAAACCAGCTTGTACTGCATGGGCTCAAGTAAGGCTAACCCAAGAGCAAGCACAGGGATTAAACTTACAAGATCAGTTAAGTTACAGCTTCAAACAAGGCCACTTGGGGTAAATATGACTGGGAGAATTCAGAGGCCGAGGGAAGCCTCTGAAAACTGCCCTGGCATTCACAAAACAGAAGCAGTCTTCAGTGGTGCTAATGAATCATGTGTGACAGCCACACCCGCACATGTCTCAGTCCCATCCCTTAGAGGAGGGTGAAATGAGCTAAAGATGTGTAATGTCTCATTTCAGCTGTAAGCATGTGTAACACTTAATGAGGATGATGGGGTTTATACCTTCAGAACCTTAGTCTCTAAATGTGTATTTTGAGCTATAAGAAACCTAAATATCTTGAAGGTTGGTTGGTTTGGTGTTTATTAAGGATTTGGAGAGGCTTAAAACAAGAATATAAATAAATTATGGTAAAATTTAAATAAAGAATATAGGAAGGCAAGAGCAGGAAAAATATAGCCATGCTTGAAAGACAGCAGGGAAATTTTCTCTAGGCTGACCTACTTGTCTCTGTAGTCTCCCTCTAGTATAAGCCCATCCCCCATAAAGCCTGTATGACAAGTGACAAAGGGTGGTTGAAATGAGCAGGTTATGTGGATTGCCATATTTGGCTTGAAATTCCAGAAATTTAAGCAATATCACTCACAGCTGGCAGTAACCAACACCAAGCTGCCACACATTTATTTCTTCACGTAATGGGTATATGTATTATATAACACAGAACAGTCTAGAGGGTTACATGCTCATGTGTGACTGATTTTTAACACATGGTAGGAAAAAAGTACCCTTTAATCCAAAATTTAATACATATTAGCTATATAGGAATTGATGATTTTAAGAAAAGTGTCCATGGTTAAAAATTAAATTGGGTTTTGTTGGTTTCCACTTCTGCACATAAGAACTTCAAAGATACCCTTTTGTCCTAATGATGAGTGAAAAGCTGAACAGACTGAAAAATCAACTTTCTTTGAATCCATAAGAGAGGAAAGGACCCAGGGCTAGCCACTGCCCCCAAGATTAGAGAGACAGCCCAGAGAATGGGGGTCATCAGGGTTTCCTCTCAGTGGAGCCTCAGGAGTAGAAGTCACCAGGGGAGCTGGTGCTGGGGTAGGAAAACCTGAACTGTCATTGGTGAACTGCTGGAGGCTCAGTGCAGCCACACTGAGAATGAACAACTCCAGGGGGACCAGTCAAGGGGCAGGGGAAGACACTTTTTTTGTGAGATTTACCTCCAGAGGTTTGACCAGGTTCTCACAGTAAGAATAAGGAAAATCCGGGAGTTCCTCATGTGGCTCAATGGGGGACCTGGCTCCTATCCATGAGGATCTAGGATGCAGATTTGACCCCTGCCCTTGCTCAGTGGGTTAAGTATCCAGCGTTGCCCTGAGCTGTGGTGTAGGTCACAGATGCAGCTGGGATCTCTCACTGCTGTAGCTGTGGCTGTTGTGATTCTACCGCTAGCCAGGGAATTTCCATATGCTTCCAGTGCTGCCCTCAAAAGAACAAAAACAAATAAATAAAAAAAGAATGAGAGCAATCCCCTCATGCTTCCAGCCGGGGGCGGGGAATGGAACCATTCTGAAATAACACCAGAGTACTCTGTTCTTAACAAGGCCTGCCCTCAGGTGAAACTGTTTCACTAGAGCCAACTTATTGGTGCTTTATCACAGTAACTCACCTAGGGCAAGGGAAATTCCCAACTCCAGCCCACTCTAGCCATCTTGTGCCACCTAAGGGTGAGGGGTGGAGAAGCCAACTTGAGAAACACTGTGTGAAGTTCATAGTCTAGAGGCATAGGCTCACTAGAAGAACCTAAAACTGCTGTGAACATAGGTATACATATATCTTTTTGAATTATGGTTTTTCTGGATATATGCCCAGGAGTGGGATTGCTGTATCATATGGTAACTCTATTTTTAGCTTTCTGAGGAACCTCTGTACTGTTTTCATAGTGGCTGCACCAATTTACATCCCCACCAACAGTGTAGGAACGTTCCCTTTTCTCCACACCCTCTTCAGCATTTATTGTTTGTAGACTTTTTGATGATGGCCATTCTGATCCGTGTAAGGTTGTTCCTCATTTTTTTGTCATTTTGATTTGCATTTCTGTAATAATTAGTGATGTTGAGCATCTTTTCATGTGCCTTTTGGCCACCTATATTTCTTCTTTGTACTATTCACTATAGCCAAGACATGGAAACAACCCAATGTGTCCATCAACAGAGGAATGGATAAAGAAGATGTGGTACATATATACATTGGAATACTACTCAGCCATAAAAAAGAAAAAATAATGCCATTTGCAGCAAATGCATGCAACTAGAGATTATCATACTGAGTGAAGTAAGTCAGAAAAATAAAAACAAATACCATATGATATCATTTATAAGTGGAATCTAAAATATCACACAAATGAGCTTATTTATGAAACAGATTCACAGTCATAGAGAAGAGACTTGTGGTTGCCAAGGGGTAGGGTTGGAGGAGGGATGAAGTGGGGATAGTAGATATAAGCTCTTATATATAGAGTGGATAAACAAGTTCCTATTTTATAGCACAGGAAACTATATGTAATATCCTATAACAAATCATATTAAAGGATATTAAAAAACAATATAGGTGTTCCCATTGTGGTTTAGCAGAAATGAGTCTGACTTGCATCCATGAGGATGCAGGTTCAATCTCTTGCTTTGCTCAGTGGGTTAAGGATCCAGAGTTGCCGTGAGTTGTGGTGTAGGTTGCAGATGTGGCTTGGATCCTGCATTGCTGTGGCTATGGTGTAGAAAATTAATACATTTTAAATCAACTATACTTTAATAAAAAAAAGAACCTAAAACTGCTCTTAAAACAATTAGACGAGTTACCATTTCACTGCCCAAACCAGAATCCAACTATCTTTTTTCCTTCAAGAGGTAATTCAAAATCCCACAGGCAGAGAATGCATATGCCACTGTTTTATATGGAATGATTGGCCAACAGGGACCTGCTAAATAGTACAGGGAACTCTACCCAATATTCTGTGATAATCTATATGGAAAAGAATCTGAAAAAGAATGGATGTGTGTATATGTATAACTGAATCACTTTGTCGTACAAAGTGTCATACAAAAATTATCATAACACTGTAAATCAACTGTATTTCAACAAAACTTTAAAAAATGAAAAAAATTCCATAGTCAATAATCTCTTAAACTTGGGGAGTCAATGATTTTTCAACGAAGCCTTTTAAGTCCAAACAATATTTCAGTAAGTAAATAAGAAGTGTAAAATAATTTTTTCTTTTTAAAAATAATACAAGTGCATTTATTCTATAGTTACTTCTACTCAGAAGGGAAATGTAAGACAAAACTTTGTCATTTATTCTACTTCCTTGAAATCTCTTAGTGCAGTTGTACTCTAGATTTTCCACCAACAGATAAAACCATTGGCAGATAGTGTTTTCATAAGGCTACATCCAGCCAGATAATGTCTGTTGTCAAGAAAGAGGAATTTGGGGACACAAAAATGAGAGGGTTTGAAATTTAAATTATTGAAAATAAATACAGTCAATTTGAATTATGTAAACAGTTCTGCTCCTGGATGTGATCTACTTTGAGAGATCTATTCACTTAGTTTTAAGAAATGAAGGGAGGTTTTTTTTTTCCCCTCCAAATTATAGCTATAGAAATCAAAGGTTGGTTACATTGCTCAGTGTTCTATAATATTTTTAAAATGGAAAAAGAAAATAAATTCTTTTCTCCTTCGCTTTCTCACACTCTCTCTTCCTTCATTTCTCCTTTCCTTCTTCCTCTTCTTCCTTTATTCCTTTTATTGAATCAGTTTATTTATTTGTTTTGATGAATTTGTAACTACTGAACTCTGTTAGAAAAATTTCTTTGTGAAATACACAATTAGTTTAATACACAGTTGGGAAAATGTCTTACTCTGATGCCCTACTTAGTTTTTTACCCATATTCTCAACTGTTGGTCTACAGTTTCATACTGTCTGTTAATGGCTGCAGATCTGGGATGCAGGTCCCAGGGAGAGGCCAGCAAGTGTAGATCCTCAGAGTTGGGACAACTGGATGTAGCCTGGGGCCCTGAAGGAGATCTGACTTGTCTTCTACTTCAGGGCCTTGCAACAGCAGACTGGTGGATGGGGTTGACAAAATGACAGCGAACACTTTCTTGTCGGTCTGCTCGGAAGGTCTTGTTTCCTTCTTGCCATTTGCAGTTTTGCATTTGTCTGTCCCCTGTTGAAAAATCTAATGAAACATCTGGAGAGAAATGCATGTTCTATTGTTCCCCCTGGCTCCCATTCTTACACTACCTCTTCTCCCCAGAGAAACAATCTGGCTATTCTAAAGTGATAAATGGATGGAGTTTGGTCGTGGCAGCCTGTCTTTATGCTTATATCTTTTCTGGATTAATGTTATTTACAGGAGAAAAGATGGCTTCTTTTAACATGTGACTCAGTGGGGGTTTTCATTTTAGGGTCTTTGCATTTCTGTCTGAAAATCTCTAATGTTGAAAGGTCACTGCTTGGGCTGAGGTGACTGGAGTGCAAGAACATACCAAAATCTGAAGGTAGCTCATTCATTAATTTATTTATTCATTCAATGCATAAATATTAAGTGCCCGTTCTGTGCTAACCACTGTTATAGGAAAACCGTTAAAAAAAAGAAGCCTGGTGAAAAGAACTCTCTGGGTAGAAGATGGCTTGAATCATTTGTCAGGAATTGTTAGCCTCGGGTTGTCCATCTAGGTGGTATTCAGTTATATTCCTAGACCCTGGACTTCCCATCTAGGATTTGGTAAGTCTTAGGTATGATTCATCATCTTCAAGCATGACTGGCATCTCAGTACAGATTGAGGACCATGGTTATGAACTACCAGATTATTTCTTGCTCAAAATTGTATGCCTTTTCCTTGGTTTATCATTATTATTATCATTATCATCTTTTTAGGGCCGAACCTGCGGCATGTGGAAGTTCCCAGGCTAGGGGTCAAATCAGAACTGTAGCTGATGGCCTACGCCACAGCCACAGTAATGCCAGATCTGAGTTGCATCTGTGACCTACACCACAGCTCACAGCAATGCCAGATACTTAACCCACTGAGCGAGGCCAGGGTTAGAATCGACATCCTCATGGGTACTGGTCGGGTTCATTGCCACCAAGCCACAATGGGAACTCCTTTGCCTTATCATTATTAAATTTCTTGAACAAAGTGTTTTCAGACAAAGGGCCCTACCTTAGAATTTTAGCCAAATCAACATTAACACATATACAATATAATAACACAGAGCAGTATTTAAAATAGTCTAACAAACTTTCCATACTTGTAGCTTTACGGAAAAGTCCCATGTATCCAATTTCAGTTAGGGCCTCTACTACACACCCTTCCCACCATCCACTGAGGCTGTATTGAGAAACAAATCTGAAGGCCCAGACCAGGAGCATAGGAAGAATATTCAGTTTTCTTCACATATACTAGTAGTAAGGAAAGATATCATGTATTGAGTATATATGCTAAGTGCCATACATTATTATGATCTTACCAATCTTTCAAGTTTGGAGAGGGAAAAAAAGAGCCATTCTAGGAGCCAGGAAGGTTTGCTTGTCTTTTCCTATGTCAATTTGTTTGATGGTTACACACAGATCTGTTGAAGCTATGTTATGTTCAGACAAACAATAGCCAAAATATCTCAATATATGCAACTAAATACAGCTTTGCTTGCACTGATCAGAAATTAAAACAAAATGTATTTCTTTATTCTCAGTCCTTTGTTGTTGTTGCTGGTTTTCCTTTTAAACTATAAGAACTGAAGGAGACTCCCAGAGATTATTGAGTTCAGCTCTCAAATCCCCAAAGAGCTGATGAAAACTAGAATACCTATATTCAGCCATACCTGCTAATAGAAACACAAACCAAGAGCCGGTGGGGCTCCCACAAGGACTTCTTGGAGAGTATATCAAAATTCTGTGCATGTTCAAGTCCTTGAACCTGTGGTCGGGGGTTAGAAAGGTCCTTATTTATTTGTTCAACAGTATTAGCAAGGTAGTCCTCAATATATTGCCAATACAAAGGCAGCTGTAAAAAACTCACATCAAGATGAAAATGCTGATGATTATGGACATAAGTACTATGTGTGTAGTGTATCCTATCTTCACAGACAAATCTGAGTGTTTGACTTAAATAATTGCAAGGCTTTCAAACTCTTTTGACTTGAGGAAAGGAAAAATTAAGTATCAAGTGGTCCTTGTCACAGAGGAGGAATATGCTGTGGTAAAACACAGAAACAAAGAACTTTGTTTCTAAAAACTTAAAATTTTAAGACTCTGTAGAGAAGTCTAGGCATAAGCAATATATTTTCAGGTTTGGAGAGAGTGGGGCCCTTCCTCCATCTCCCAAACCAGGCTCAAAATGTTTCCTTAGAAGAAGTGTTGGGGGTAGAGGGGAGTAGTGGAGGGGAAATGAAAGAGTAGAGGTATTCAGAATTTGCAGAGAGTGGTCTTGTGTCTTGCTTTCAAGGGCAGAGCCCTGAGGCTGAACAAATCGGTGGATTCCATCTTCTTGGCCCCTCTATTCTGGAGTGAGAAATCAGACTGAATCTCAAGACTCCTGTGAGCAAGTCTAGAACAAAGGCTGATTCTCTCCCTTTGGAGCATACGATGAGCCATTTTTGTCAGGATGAAGGAAGCTGTTTTCAACATAAAGCTGATTCACAAATGAGAGGAAAACTAAGGTAAGTTCAGCCAACAGTTGGGAGACCTGATTGACATCAAGGACTGATGCGTTAAATTGCATGTGAAGTCCACTCTGTCGTAGAACTTTTCATCTACACAATACAAGATGTCTCCTTTATTTCTTTTTATTTTAAAACATTTATTGCAATTAATAATGGTTAGAGTATCAATTAGTATAATATATAGCATAGTAATATATGATACAGTTATATCATTTAAATTTTTTTAACTTTTTATATAATGATTTTTACTTTTTTCTATTATAGCTGGTTTACAGTGTTTGGTCAGTTTTCTACTGTACAGCATGGTGACCCAGTTACACATACGTGTATAGATTCTTTTTTCTCACATTATCATGCTCCATCATAAATGACTAGACATAGTTCTCAGTGCTATACAGCAGGAACTCATTGCTTATCCATTCAAAAGGCAGTAGTCTGCATCTATTAATCCAAAGCTCCCAATCTATTCCACTCCCTCCCCCTTCCCCTCAGCTACCACAAGTCTATTCTCCAAGTCCATGATTTTCTTTTCTGTGGAAATGTTCATTTGTGCTGTATATTAGATACCAGATGTAAGTGATATCATATGGTATTTGTCTTTGTATTTCTGACTTACTTCACTCAGGATGAGGGTCTCTAGTTCCATCCATGTTGCTGCAAATGGCATGATTTTGTTCTTTTTTACTGCTGAGTAGTATTCCATTGTGTATATAATCCACATCTTCCTAATCCAATTGTCTGTTGATGGACATTTGGGTTATTTCCATGTCTTGGCTATTGTAAATAGAGCTGCCATGAACATGCAGGTGCATGTGTCTTTTTCAAGGAAAGTTTTGTCCAGATATATGCCCAAGAGTGGGATTGCTGGGTCATATGGGAGTTCTATGTATAGATTTCAAAGTACCTCCATACTGTTCTCCATAGTGGTTGTACCAGCTTACATTTCCACCAACAGTGCATGAGGGTTCCCTTGTCTCCACAACCCCTCCAGCATTTGTTGTTTGTGAACTTATTAATGATGACCATGCTGACTGGTGTGAAGTGGTATCTCATGGTATCTCATGTCTCTAATAATCAGCGATGTTGAGCATTATTTCATGTGCTTGTTGGCCATCTGTATATCTTCCTTGGATAAATGTCTATTCAGGTCTTTTGCCCATTTTCCATTGGGTTGTTGGCCTTTTTGCAGTTGAGTTGTATAAGTTGCTTGTCTATTTTAGAGATTAAGCCCTTATCAGTTGCATCATTTGAAACTATTTTCTCCTATTCCGCAAGTTGTCTTTTTGTTTTCTTTTTGGTTTCCTTTGCTGTGCAGAAGCTTGTCAGTTTGATGAGGTCCCATTGGTTTATTTTTGCTTTTATTTCTTTTGCTTTGGGAAACTGACCTGAGAAAACGTTTGTAAGGTTGAGGTCAGAGAATATTCTGCCTATATTCTCCTCCATGAGTTTGATGGTGTTTTGTCTTACATTTAAGTCTTTCAGCCATTTTGAGTTTATTATTGTGCATGGTGTGAGGTTATGTTCTAGTTTCATTGCTTTGCATGCAGCTGTCCAGGTTTCCCAGCAATACTTGCTGAAAAGACTGTCTTTTTCCCATTTTATGTTTCACCTCCTTTGTCAAAGATTAATTGACCATAGGTATCTGGGTTTATTTCTGGGTTCTCTATTCTGTTCCATTGGTCTGTCTGTCTGTTTTGGTACCAGTACTGCACTGTCTTGATGACTGTGGCTTTGTATATTGCCTGAGGTCTGGGAGAGTTATGCCTCCTGCTTGGTTTTTGTTTCTCAGAATTGCTTTGGCAATTCTGGGTCTTTGGTGGTTCCATATAAATTTTTGGATTGTTTGTTCTAGTTCTGTGAAAAATGTCATGGGTAATTTGATAGGGATTACATTGAATCTGTCGATTGCTTTGGGTAGTATGGCCATTTTTACAATATTAATTTTTCCAACCCATGAGCATGGAATATCTTTCCATTTCTTTACATCTTCTTTAATTTCCTTGATTAATGTTTTATAGTTCTCGGCATATAAGTCCTTTACATCCTTGGTCAGGTGTATTTCAAGGTATTTGATTTTTTGGAATGCAATTTCAAAAGGTATTGTATTTTTATATTCCTTTTCTAATATTTCATTGTTAGTGTACAGAAATGCAACCGATTTCTGAATGTTAATCTTATATGCTGCTACTTTGCTGAATTTGTTTATCAGTTCAAGAATTTTTGAGTTGAGTCCTTAGGGTTTTTGATGTATAATATCATGTTATCTGCATATAGTGACAGTTTTACCTCTTCTCTTCCTTTTTTGATGCCTTTTATTTCTTTCGTTTGTCTGATTGCTGTGGCTAGGACTTCCAGTAATATGTTGAATAACAGTGGTGAGAGTGGGCATCCTTGTCTTGTTCCTAATTTTAGTGGGAAGGCTTTAAGCTTTTCTCCATTGAGTTTTATGTTTGTTGTGGGTTTGTCATAAATGGCTTTTGCTATGTTAAGGTATGGTTCCTCTATACCCACTTTGGTAAGAGTTTTTATCATGAATGGATGTTGGACTTTGTCAAATGTTTTTTCTGCATTTATTGAAATGATCATGTGTTTTTTGACTTTTCTTTTGTTAATGTGGTGTATGATGATTGATTTGCATATGTTGAACTATCCCTGTGTACCTGGGTGAATCCCAACTGGTTGTGGTGTATGATCTTTTTTATATGTTGTTGGATTTGGATGGCTAAAATTTTGTTGAGAATTTTTGTGTCTATATTCATCAAAGATATTGGCCTATAGTTTTCTTTTTTGGTGATATCTTTGTCTGGTTTTAGAATTTGGGCAATGTTGGTGTCATAGAATGTTTTTGGGACTGTTCCTTCTTCAACCTTTTGAAAAAGTTTAAGGATAGGTATAAGTTCCTTTTTCTATGTTTGATAGAATTCACGTGTGAAGCTATCTGGTCCTGGACTTTTATTTGTAGGGAGTGTTTTTAAGACATGTTCAATTCCATTTCTAGTGATTGGTCTGTTCATTTTTCTATTTCTTCTTGATTCAGTTTTGGCAGGCTGTAGGTCACTAGAAAGTTGTCCATTTCTTCTAGGTTGTCAAATTTGTTGGCATACAATTGCTCATAGTATTCTCTCATGGTTTTTTGTATTTCTGTAGTATCTGTTGTGACTTTTCGTTTTTTATTTCTGATTTTGTTTATTTTTTTTTCTCTCCTCTTCTTCGTAAGTCTAGCCAGAGGTTTGTCAATTTTGTTTGCCTTTTCAAAGAACCAGTTCTTGATTTTACTGATTTTTTTTCTCTTGTTTTTCGAATCTCTATTTTATTGATTTCCTCTTTGATCTTTATGATTTCCTTCCTTCTGCTGACCTTAGGTTTTGTTGGTTCTTCTTTTTCTAATTCATTTAGGTGGTGGGTTAAGTTGTTGATTTGAGAGCTTTCTTCTTTTTTGAGGAAGGCCTGTATTGCTATGAATTTCCCTCTGAACACTGCTTTTGCAGCACCCCATAGATTTTTGTGTGGTTGTGTCTTCATTATCCTTTGTCTCGAGGTATTTTTTAATTTCCTTCTTGATTTCCTCATTGACCCATTGGTTTCTTAGTAACATGTTGTTTAGGCTCCATGTAGTAGGTTTTTTCTCACTTCTTTTCCATGGTTGATTTCTAGTTTCATGCCATTGTGGTCAGAGGAGATACTTGAAATAATTTCTGTACTCTTAAATTTGTTGAGGTTAGCTTTGTGCCCCAGTATGTGATAAATTCTTGAGAATGTTCCATGTGCACTTGAGAAGAATGTATATTCTGATTTTTTTGGATGTAGTGTCCTGAAAATGTCAATTAAGGCTAACTTTTCTATTGTATCCCTTAGGATATCTGTTGCCTTATTGATTTTCTGTCTAGAGGATCTGTCCATTGATGTGAGTGGGGTGTTAAATTCTCCTACTATAATTGTATTCCGATCATTTTCTCCTTTTATGTCTGTAAGTATTTGTTGTAGGTATCTGGGTGCTCCTATATTAGGGGCATATATATTGATGATTGTAGTATCTTCTTCTTGAACAGATCCTTTAACCATTAAATAGTGACCTTCTTTGTTTTCTTTACGGCCTCCATTTTAAAGTCTATTTTGTGTGATATGAGTATTGCAATGCCTGCTTTCCTGTCTTGTCCATTGGCATGAAATATCTTTTCCCATCTCCTCACTTTTAGTCTATATGTGTCCTTTGTCCTAAGGTGAGTTTCTTGTAGGCAGCAGATTGAAGGTTTTTGCTTTTTTATCCAATCTGCCACTCTGTGTCTTTTGATTGGAGCATTCAGTCCATTGATATTTAAGGTGATTTTTGATAGATACGTATTTATTGCCATTTTAAACCTTATTTTCCAGTTGATTCTATGTTTAACTTTTGTTCCTTTCTTTTTTTGGTTGGATGGTTTCCATTTATTTTCTGCTTGAGTTCTTTTCTTTTCAGTTTTTGTGTGTAATGTTTGGTTTTGATTTGTGGTTGCCCTGTTTTTTAAGTATGCTAACCCCTTCCTATATCTGCTTGCTTTAGCCTGATAGTCATATAGGCTCAAACACATCATTAAAATAAAATAAAGAATCTATATTTTTATTACTTTCCTTCCCCACATTGTATGATTTTGATGTCTTTTTAAAAAACATCTTCATGTTTAGATCTGTATGCTGGCTTATTTAAGTGATTGCTTTCCAATTGTGGTTTCCTCCATTCTAATTCTTCTTACTTTTTTTTTTTTAATTTGGAGGAACCCACACAAAATCTATGGGGTGCTTCCTATATCTTGCTATGAGTTTCCTTTCGATTTGGAAAGTTTTTAGATACAATTTCTTCAAATATATTTTTGATCCCCTTTTCTTTTTCTTCTCCTTCTGGAATTCCTACTATGCATAGCTTGGCCTGCTTTATGTTATCCCATAGATCTCTTTTATTGCCTTCATGTTTTTTTAATTTGGTTTTCTGTCTGCTGTCCTGATTGGGTGATTTCTATTATTGTATCTTGCACATCACTAAGTCATTCCTCCGCATTATTCATTCTGCTCTTTTTTGCCTTTAGCTCAGTTTACATCTCTGCAAATGAATTTTCTAGTTTTCCTTGGTTCCTCCTTGTATTTTCTAGTTCCTTTCTAAAGGAATTGCATTACTGTTCATATGCTTTCTTAATTCCTTCAGTATTTTCACTATCTCCCTTTTGAACTCAATGTCTGTCTTACTGCAGAGGTCTGTTTCATTGTTGACTACTTTAGGTTAATTCTCCTGTTCCTTTAATTGGGATTGGTTTCTGAGCATCTTCATCCTGCTTCTATTTTTCTGTGAGTTTGGGGAAGCCAAACTGTAGTCTTGTAAGCCTACTTCTATGCAAGAGCATCCCTTTGTATTTTTTGTTGGGGTTACTATTTATTTTTGGTGTGGGAGTTTCAATATTTGCTGTCTCTTTCTTTGGTGTGAATAGGCTCTTATCCCCAGGATGCTCAGTGTGTTTTCAGGGAGAAGGAGGCAATAGGTAGGGCCAGCAGTCAGTGCCTGGTTGCTGGGCTCTCAACAGCAGCAAGGACTTGCAGGAAGGTGACACAGGCTACTCCTTGTTGCAGGGCCCTGGGAAGTGGTAATGAGCTCTAGGCAGATCTACAAGGTGACCAGAGCATTTGGCAGTAGCAACAGCAGGGTGCATGAGTTCCCAGGGGAGTGAGAGCTACAACAGCTAGTGTTCGATTGCAATGCCCTCCTCTGAGGTGATTGGAACCACAGGTAGTTCCTGTTCAGGGTCCCCTAGTGGTAGCAGGCCACAACTGCCTCTGGAGTCAGTGATAACTGTGGTGGTTTGCCCCTGGCACCTGTAGACCTTGCATGAAGCAACCCATCTCACTTAGCCAACATAGGAGGTGCTGCACAGGCTGCTCCTAGTTGTAGGCACCTGGGAAGGGACAGTGACCAAGTGTCTGGGTGTTGCCCAGAGCATTTGGCAGTGGCAGCTGTAGGGCGGGTGTGTTCCCAGGGGAGTGAGAGCAACAGTGTGTGGTGCTTGGTTGCAATGCCCTGTTTTTTTATTTTTTTGCTAACCCTTGAGGTGACTGGGTTGCAGGTGGAGCCCACTCACAGACCCTCAGTGGTGGCAAGCCACGCCTCTCTCTGGCCTCTGAGATGACTGTCGTAGTCTGTCCCTGCCACTGTAGATTGTGCAAGTGGCACCACATCACACTTAGCTCCCTGATGCCCTTAGCCCACACAAGAGGTGCCTGGCTACTGATAGCCTGTACAAGAAACACCCAGTCTCCCTAAATGAACAAGAGGCTTCTCTGTGCCCGCAGCCTCACCAGAGCTGCCCTGCCCTCTGAGAGCCTGCGGGTATGCACACACCTGGGCATGGGGAGTTTCCTATGGTGGTCCGCCTCTCCTCTCGCCCTCCCCAACAATGGTGTCTTGCCTCTCTTGTGGGCTTGGACCTTCTGGGTTCCCTCTGCTGTGGTGTTCCCCTCCCCAGCCTGTGGCACAGAGCCCTCCCGCCCATGGCACACTGCTCCTTAGCGCCTTAGGCTGTCTCCACACCACCAACCCCAGTCCTCTCCCTGGGACATACTTTCGGAGCCTAAGTCTCAGCACCTAGCCCCTGCTGGAGCATCTCAGGCTGTGATGTCCTGGCTGGTGGTTCAGATGATCTCTGCACCTCTCACTCTGCTTTGCCACTCTCAGTTCAGCTGCTGTGCTTTTCTCAGCGACTTTGAGGTCCCTCCAACTCGGCTGAAGTTAGGTGGCTTCCCAGGATGTGGGTTCCTTTTCTCCTTCACAGCTTTCTCTCAGGAATGCTAAGCCCGTCCTGATTCCTTTTCTCTCTCTCTTTTTTTTTCTTTTGTTCTACCCGGTTATGTCAAGGGTTTATTGCCCTTTTTGGAGGTTTAAGTTCTTCTGCCAGCATTCAGTTGATGTTCTGTGTGAGTCGTTTTATAGGTAGATGTGTTTTTTTGATGTGTTTGTGGGAGAAGGTGAGCGTGATCTCTTACTCTCCCACCATCTTGCTCCACCTCCCCTCCTTATTATTAAAGACAATCTGAATTAGGTTTTCTCTTACTTGGAATCAATAGTATTGAACATGATAAGATAAGTACTATTTTTTAATGTACTTTCTGTGTGTACAAAGCTTTCAACATAAACTCAACCTTCACACCACCCTGGGAAGAGAACCTCATTATCTCTGTTTTACAAATCAGAGAGCCAAAACTCAGAATTGCTGCTGAAGGTAGCAGAGTAGAGATTTGGATCTGATTCCATCAAGACCCAAAGCCTGGGCTCTTTCCTTTTTTGTTGTATTATATTCCAATTATGGAGTCTCATATCCCCTGCAGGTGTACCATTAGAGTTCTGTGTTCAATCTGTAACATGCTTTTTTCTGACTTCTCTCTGGGACTATTTCCAACCACCACTGTTTTTGAGGTATAGGCTATGCGAAAGCACATTTTATTATTATTTTTTTTACTGCTGAATACCCTGATGAGATTCAGGAAATACAAATCAAAGTTATATTAACAGATTAGAATCTGTTTTTGAAATAGACTCAAGTATTTAGGGAGAATTGAATGCAGTTCTTTTAAAAAAATGTTATTGAAGTATAGTTGATTTACAATATTGTGTTAATTTCTGCTGTACAGCAAAGTGACTCAGTTATATATATATATGTGTGTGTATATATATATATATATATATATATATATATACACATGCATATATATGTTCCTTTTCATATTCTTTCTCATTATGATTTATCACAGGATTTTGAATATAGTTCCCTGTGCTGTACAGTAAGACCTTGTTTATCCATCCTGTATATAATAGTTTGCCTCTGCTAATCCCAAACTCCCAATCCTTCTCTCCCCTCCCCAGCTTTCCCTTGGCAACCACACGTCTATTCTCTATATCTGTGAGTCTGTTTTTCTTTTGTACACATGTTGCTTTGTGTCGTATTTTAGATACTACTTAGAAGCGATATCACATGATATTTGTCTTTCTCTTTCTGACTTACCTTACTTAGTATGATAATCTCTAATTCCATCCATGTTGCTGCATGGCATTATTTCTGAATGCACTTCTTTTAAATCCTGCCTGAAGTGGCAACAGGACATAGCAGAACATATGGGGATTTGGAGTTAGATAGATATGGGTAAAAATTCCAGCTCTAGGATATATGGATTTATGGGGTGGCAGATTAAATGTGCCTAACAGATATGCTACCAAAATATCACTTAAAATACAAAAAAAAGAGAAAAAAATAGCAAAATTAAAAATGACAATGACAGTTGAAGAAGAGACTATAGTTCAGAATCTGGCCTGCATTTTCTTTTCTTTTCTTTTTTTGGTGCTATTTTAGGGCTGCACGGGTGGCATATGGAGCTTCCCAGACTAGGGGTTGAATTGGAGCTGTTGCTGTTGGCCTATGCCACAGCCACAGTAACACCAGATCTGAGCAGCATCTGCGACCTAACCAGCTCATGGCAACGCTGGATCCTTAACCCACTGATCGAGACCCAGGATCGAACCTGCATTCTCATAGATAGTAGTCAGATTCATTTCCCCTGAGCCATGACAGGAACTCCCATGGCTGCATTTTCATTAACTTCATCAATGAAGGTGAAAGGTTGAGAATTCCTTTCCTGGATGACATACCATGTGCTCTACCTAAAATAGCCCCTTCTTGTACAGCCACTCCAGGATAATGAAGGGTCACACAGTCAGAAAAACTCAGAGCAGATCATACAGTTTTACATGAAATGTCCTCTGAGCCAGACTAACCTGGCTACTAAGCTATTCTCCACTCTGACAGTTTGCCAGTCTATCAGCCTTCCTATGGTGAGTCCCTTTCTCTAATCCCGGTGGTGATTACAACTCCAAAGGCACAATACTGCAGAAGGGAGAGAAGCGTGGAGGAAAGTGCATTGTATGATACACTATGCGAGAAGTCTCTTGGATGGATGATTTGTCAGTTAAAAAAATGAAAGCAGAAGAGGAGACAGAATAGGGAATACAGAGGGCTGAGAGAAACTCCTGGATCAAGGAAGGGAAGGTCCAGCCTCAATCACTAGATGCTTGTCTGCTAGGAATCAGATGTGTGCTGTGCGCAAACCTTCAAGCCCTATATTTAGATGTGTGAAGGAAAATGGCAGCATCTGAATGGGTAGTCAGGTGGAGGAGTGGCAATCCAGAAAAGCTGTCTCATGACTCACATGAGAAACAGACAAACAAAAGGTGAGTAAGCAGAAAAACAGCACAAGACACACAAACCACAGGAGACTATTTAAAAAATATTGATATGAGAAGATACTCAATAAATAGGAGTGTGGTGAGATCACATTTTGAGATATTAACCTATTTTTTCCCCCTGCTGCTTCACTTTTTCCTATGCCTCATACCCTTGCCCCATTCTGGCAGTTCTATACTCTTTTCTTAGGACAGGGATGGATAGGACAGAAGAAAGAAACAACAGAGTATTATGACTTTGTCTTCAAAAGCCTAGGCCCTTATGTGACTGGAGAAGACTTCAGGTGTGGCTGAAATGTTAGGGTTAAAAAGAAAGAGGTCTGCCTTCCCACCCCAACTAGAGGAGGGAGGATGGATTTTCTCAGGGAGATGGACTCTCTGTCCTGCTTTCTGGAGGAAGCCTAGGATTCAGAGAGAAAACAACTGTGGTAAGTTTAAGGGGAGTGAGTCTTGGCCAGATTGGTAAAGATTTTGGCACCTTAACATGATAGGGAAAGACTTGAATATACGTTGTGCCTGTAAACTGAAAGGAAATAGAAGAGGGAACCATCAGACCTGAGGGGGCAGGTGGAGAGAAGAGTGTGATATTTCATTGGTGACCTGTGTGGACTGATGACAGAGGAACAAGACAGGTAGTAGCTATCTCATTGACAGATGATATTGAAGACGAGGTCAAACTCCCACCCCTTGCATCAGTGCCATGCCACTGCATAAGTCACTCAGAATTTAGATCTGACTCTAAGACAAGGGCAAGGAATCCCAGATTATCTGAGATTAAGTTTCTGCCATCTTGGTGGGATGGGAAATAGACATTAGGTCATTATTTATAACTACTATAAAGTTATATTTATTTGCACATCCTAGATATAAACGTGTTAACTATATTGGTTACACTTATTATTACTTTCATATCAAAACCTTCACCTGATTCCGTTCTTTGCTCAATAAAGCCAACCTTTTAAAATAAGGTAAATAAAAACAAATTTTATGATTTTTAAAATTATTTTTGTCTTTTTAGGGCTGCATCAGAGGAATATGGAAGTTCCCAGGCTAGGGGTTGAATCAGAGCTGCAGCTGCTGGCCTACACCACAGCCACAGCAACCCCAGATCCAAGCTGCATCTGTGACCTACACCACAGCTCATGTAAACGCCGGATCCTTAACCCATTGAGTGAGGCCAGGAATTGAATCTGCATTCTCATGGATACTACTTAAGTTCATTACTGCTGAGCCATGATGGGAGCTCCAAAACAAATTTTACTGATAATATTATGCCACTTTTTGAGATAACTGGAGATTCCAACATAGGTTATAATTGGCTTATAATAAAGACTTCAGACTAAATTTAGAGACTTACTTCAGGTGTTTCAACAGTTTGATAAAAGGACCCAAGAGTCAGAAAAATTTGTAAATGCAAACTTGACTGCATTTCTCACTCCTGAGGGTCAAGTACGTATATCCAGTGGTGTGAAATTGGAATTCCTCTTAATGAAACTGACCTTGGGCTAAACAAGACCAGCAGAAGGCTCATTTATATAACTGAAAACCATCTCCCAAAGCAGCCAGTTTTTAAGCTGCCTTTAGATCAAAGTGGGTATTTGGAGAGAAGCTGCTTACAGGTCCATAGAACACTTTGATGTCAGTTGCTTTCTCCTTGAGATTGGAGAGGGCTAGCCAGCTCCTGAAGCCCTATCCCAGCATCTCTGCTGTTTAACTTGCAGCACTTTTTTCAACTAACCTTGTGAGACAAGTAATTCAAATAATGATGTGTGACATTATTACAGCCTTCCAAAAGTAAAAGAGAAGTATATTTTCTGTGACAATTTCCAAATGACAGAAAAAAAAAGAAAAAATATAGCATCTGTTTCTGATTTTTATTCCATTGTGCTAAAGGAATCAGAAGAACTGTGTACTCATCTTTTGTCTTTATAAACTATCATTTTGTGTACTCTGGATAGCTCTTCCCATTCTACTTTTCTTTATAAATATTCACAAAAATTCCATTTATTTATTTATTTATTTAAGTTTTGCTTTTTAGGGCCACACCTGCATCATACGGAAGTTCCCAGGCTAGGAGTTCAGTCAGAGCTGCAGCTGCAGGGCAATGCCACAGCCACAAGCAACGCGATATCTGAGCTGCATCTGTGACCTACACCACAGCTCATGACAACACTGGATCCTTAAGCCACTGAGTGAGGCCAGGGATCAAACCCACATCCTCATAGATAGTAGTCAGGTTCATAACCTGCTGAGCCACAATGGGAACTCCCAGTCCTCACAAATATTTCACTTAGAAGAATTTTATTCAGTTGTGTTTTTTATTCTGTAATTCTAAGTGTTTTTGTGTGCTTGGCATTTAGGCACTGTGCCTAAGGCAAGGCACTGTGCTCTATGCTGATTTTGTAGAATAACTAAGACATAGTTTGTTCCTTCCTCAAGGAGCTCAGGGGTTCTCGGGGGACACAAACTTGTAGAGTGATTATTACAATTTCATGATATAAGGATTTTGACAAGAACTTGGAATCAGCACACATTGGGTATGGAATGGCTGAGTGGGAAAATCTCAAATCATAGAAAGAGGCAGGCAGACAGACCATAGAAAGATCCAGGCCCAGCTGCTTGCACCATGAAGCACCATGAAGCATCCATTTGTAGCTCTGATGTTCTGTCAGGACAGGAAAGAAGTCTGAGAATGAAACATCAAGAACACTGACATTTAAAGGACAAGAAGGCAAGACAAGCTGAGAAGGAGCATCAGACATGTTGAAAGAAAACCGGGCTTGAGCAGTGATGGGGAAGCTGAGAGAGGAGGGTGTGTCAGGAGGAAGGGAGCAGGGATGTGAACCCAGTGCTGCTAGAGCAGAAAGCATGCTTTGGACAGGACCTCGAGACACTAGGTCCTAAGAAGGGAAAGCAAGTTTATAAGAGTTGAAGAGGGATCAGAAGGAGACTCAGGAGTTTGATGATGAAACAGATTTGTCTTGAAAAGGAGGGAGGATTTCCCCTTCCAGTTACCTGTCAGAATGCCCCTGAACACCTGGCTTACATAGTGGGATTCATGGCAGTGTAAAAAACAGGAAAAGTTGACTAGTGAAACTGTGAAGAGCTGGCTTTGACTGCAAAGCCTCCTTGGGAACTGTAGGATTCTTTTGGGCTAGAAGAATGGTCCGTGGAGAGCAGAAGGGCAAAGCAGAAAGAGGCAACTTTCATAATTCCAGGCCGTTATTTTTTTGGTGGAGCGTAGTAGACTATCAACTCTGTTAGGGAAATGTGTGTTTTTCGGTAATATAATTTAATGGTTTTTCTCAAATTTCTGCAGCTTTCATTTGAGTAGTTGATGAAATAGATTACCTGCTAGTTACATGTTGCAGGGTTATTTTTCTGCCTGGGGATGATTTTATTCTTAAGGGAAAAGGATGCTATTTCTGTAAATCTCAAACATTACATGCATCAGAGAACGCAAGGAAAAAGCTTTTATTCTCTTAAGACAAACACAAATAGCTCTAGTTTCTTTTACTTCGCGTTTAAAGCCACCTTATAAAGTGCTATCACAAACAAGCTCCGGGGATGAATTGTTTAGTGCTATAAGGTTTGTGTGCAAATACACACACATATTGCATTTATACTCATGCACACACACATATATATTTATACTTATACCATACGCTCTAAGAGCACTTTACCCACATGTTAAATGTAAATAAATGATGGATATAAAAATTTCCTACTAAAAGACTGAAATCTAGCCATTTGGTAATGGAATGCCGATCTTGTACTTGTGCTGTTTTCCCTCTTTAAACCAGATGGTTGAGCTTAAAATTCAGGTTATAAAGGCATAACACAAGTTGCATTTTTCCTTTTTCTGTTACATGGTGAACTTCACTTTGGCAGAGTAGTATCTTTGAGGGCCTTCTTATGGGAGAAACTTCTCAATCAGTACCTATGACTTTGTGACCATTATCTCTTACATGAGGGAATTAAGCCACCTAATTCCATCTTCTCCTCACAGACCTTTGGTTGAAATCCTTCCTTCCAAGTGAGCATTGTTTTTTTTTTTTTCTTTTTTTCTTCATATTTTCTAACCAGTCTTTCTTTTGAAGGTCTTTCAGCTGGGAGTTAGGATTCCATCAACCCCCATGGTGGGTGGGCGTAGGAGTTAGCTTAGGAGAGTTTGATAGGCCTCCATAACACAAACCAATCAGACACCTTCAAAACTAAGACCCTGTCTGTTTTTCACATTCAGAATTGAACTTCACATGGCTACAGAAAGTGTACTTTTAATTCCAAGAATTGTCTTATTTTCTCTGATTTATCTCTAGCCCTTAGCAGATTATGTGGCAGATAGTAGACCTGCACTAAATAGTTCTTGAATAAATAGATGAAGGATAATTCTGCTGCCTCAAAGAAACAAACCTTTTCAAAGAACAAAAAACATATTTGATTTAGTCTAGATGGAGGAGTCTGTCCATTTTATTCACATTCCCAAACAAAATATTCCATGATTTGGCCAAAAAAGAAACAAACACACATGCACACACAGAATGAGAGCAATACACAGGTATTCAAAGCTAATAGCCACAATGTAGATATGTGGATATTTGGGCAGCAATACCTTTCACTGTGCTAAGAGCAGGGCTAATCCAGCTGATGTCTAGAATTCTGGGTGCCAAAGTGAAACCTTCCTCTTGAGGTTATAAGGTTCTTTGTTGTGACAAGAGTGGGAATACATGGTTATGTTCTAGCTTTGCAAAGCAGAAGATGAAACAGTGGAGAAATTGCAACATGAATGTGTGAATGACCTGGGTTTTGACCTCATTTCAGTTGCTAAATTCTTACTACTATCTCCTCTGCCGTAGGTGCAAACTAAGGGAGAATCTAATGTTTCACAATCCTAAAACATTTTACCAGGTACAGAGTCTCCATGTTGGAAGGCATCTTTTGCAAAGACAAATTCATAGCTCCCCAAACTATAACAGATGAGAAGATATATGTAGTCACCATAGAATTTTCAGCCTGGAGTACCTCGCATTGGCATGGTCACAAAAACAAATAAAACCCCCAAGCTATTTTTCACAAGGGCCGATGATTTAACATTCTTTTTTTTTTCTCCTTTTTATGGCTGCACCTACGCCATACGGAAGTTTCCAGACTAGGGGTTGAATCGGAGCTGCAGCTGTAGGCCTACACCACAGCCACAGCAATGCAGTATCTGAGCTGAATCTGCAATCTATACCACAGGTTGTAGCAACACTGGATTCTTAACCCACTGAGTGAGGCCAAGGATCGAACCTGCATCTTCATGTATACTAGTCAGGTTTTTAATCTGCTGAGCCATGACAGGAACTCCTGATTTAACCTTCTTTCAGGCATTCTCGAAGCCATTGGATAAATAAAATGAAGACCTGTTCCTTCGGTGGATCTCAGTGTCTTTTATTTTAGGAGAAAAATAATAATCCAACAACAGCAAAAGTATAATAACTTGAGTTTTCAAATAAATACTACAGTTCTCTACTTCATTTTTCACAGGACATCTGAAATAGCCTTACAATATATTGGCAGTACTCCATGGTATGAGGAAGTTACAGGCCAGGATAAAGTCTGTGGATTAAATTTGGATTCAACAGCTAGTTCAGATACCTGCTTTGAGGTAACCATTTTACTCTCAAGTGTATAAAGACAGATTCTGGAACAATGTACTTGTTATGGAGCTAACTTGGGTGTGTAGTTAGTGGGGGGAGTCAGTCCCTCTGCTTGCAAGCCCTGTTCAGTGGCAGCTCTGAGTCTGCTTGGAGATTCTTGAAGTCTCTTGTAAACTGTAGCTAAAGTAAGGTCATTGGTGGAACTTGGGCAATACAGCTGATTGCATTGCATCAGGGCCCCTTGGGCTGTGAGGAACCTTTGTGACTTGACAAGTTTCAAATGGTAATGAATGTGACTATTAGTCTGTCTAGCTTATTCCCATTTTATCTCCGAATCTAACACTCTGCCTCACTTAAAGTTGCTGCAGATGTTTGTAACATACATTTGTTGAGTAAATGAATTCAGAGCTAAGCAAACTGATGGCAAGAAATGTGCAGAAAAGTAAAAGATCATCCTCTGCTCAGATAAGTTGATTAAGTATTCAGTAAAGTTAACATGTTTCTTTTTCACTCTGAAGCACCTCAAACCTTTAGTATATATTGTGTATCTTCAGGAGAAGAATTTATTTAGCAAAGCAATTTTGCAAGCTTTTTTTTTTTCTTTTCGTGTAAAACCCTTTGTTCTCAAAGTAGTGATTAGCCTCTCTCTGCAGTACTTGGACTAATGCATTTATTAGTCAGTATGATATAATATGCAAAACAAAATGCTTGAACTGAATTTTGTTTGCTACTTTTAGAAGAGCTGTGCATGTGTGCATGCATACCCGCCTGCTGGGTTTTCATAACAATAGAGTACATAAAATTCTCTAAATGTTTGAATGGATCTATGACACCTAGAATCCAGTCTGGTAATGATTGGAGTAATAAATTATTCTGTGTGCTCTGAGGCAACATAAATCCTGATCCTTAATCTGCTCTACAGTTGCAAAACCAAATTATGCAATGCTGATGATCTTTCTTTCTTTCTTTTTTTTTTTTTTTTGCTTTTTAGGGCTGCACCTCCAGAATATGGAAATTCTGAGGCTAGGGGTCGAATCGGAGATGCAGCTGCCAGCCTACGCCACAGCTATGGCAATACAAGATCGGAGCCCCATCTGCGACCTGCACCATGGCCCACGACAATGCCAGATTCTTAACCCACGGAGCAAGGCCAGAGATCAGACCCACATCCTCATGGATACTAGTCTGCTAGTCAGGTTCATAACCCACTGAGCCACAACAGGAACTCCCAAATACTGAAGATTATATAAGCACAGATGTGCATTTATATCTGAAATGCTAAGGGGATTTGTTAGAGATTACTGCGCCCCATTTCCCCTCCAGAGTTTCTGGAGTCAGACATAGGGAGACCTAGGAATCTGCATTTAAAAGTATTCAGAATGATTCTAAAGTAGTTAGGTCAGTGGACAGCAGTCTGAGTAATACTTCTATAAGCAACATTACAATATATCATCACACTGGTCAAATATTTCGCTTTTGTAGTCCAGGGTTTCTCTCTTTTGCCAGTTCATAACTTTTAAACACTTATATCTCCTTCAGTTTTGGAAAAGATTGTAGGACCCCTAGACTATGATATGGAGATTTATGTCTTTATAGGGAGAAGGAAAGTCTAACTCAGATTTTTCTTTGAGCCTCATTTTTACTGGTTATAATGATTCTTAAGATCCTGTTTCAGCAAAGGTTAGTCTTACAGATTGAATTGGAAGCTACAGGAATGGTAACGAGAGAAGAATGCCATCTAAAGAGAAATTGGGCAGATCCCTTTTGAGATTGGACTCTCTCACACCTGTCAAGGTGACAAATGGGCAGAGTGACTGGTGGGATGGGGAGGCATGATGACTACCGTTACAGTCGCTGGATTCAAGATATTTTTGCTCTAGTGCTTCATAGCTGTTACTTAACTTCTCTGTGCCTTAGTTTTTCTTTTTATTTGTAAAATTAGAATAACAGAAACCATATGGGAATAGTTTTTTTTTTTTTAATGGCTACAGCTGTGTGGCACATGGAAGTTCCTGAGCCAGTGGTTGAACTGAAGTTGCAGCTGCAGGCGTACACCACAGCTTGTGGCAATGCCAGATCCTTACCCCACTGAGTGAGGCCAGGGATTCAACCTGAATCCTCACAGTAGATTGAGTCCTTAACATGCTGAGCCACAATGGGAACTATGACTAGGGTTATTTTTTAGGTTTAAATAAGATGGTTTCTTTAAAGGACATAACCCCATACCTGGCATATATTGAGCAGTTAATATTAGTAATTATTATCTTGAGTGGCCGTGGCCTATGGCTCCTCCATTTTGATATTTGCTGCCTTAATTGAATTCAGTGATAGTGGTGATGCTCTCATTAAATGCAAAACAAAACTATATAATCTTACATGGAGTACAACTTTGGAGCTCAGTAAATTTGGGATTGAATATTAGTTGTGTCCCTCACATTTACAAGTTGTGTGAACTTGGACAAGTTATTTAACTTGTGTGAACCTGTTTCCTCAATGGTAAATAGGATTAGAGTACCTAGGATGAATGATGGCTGCTGTCATCATTGCCATTAACTCTGAGTTACTCAAGCACTTGGCAGTTCATTGTCCTCAGGAGACTGATTTAAGTGTTCCTGAATCTTTCTAAACCTCATTTCAGTGAGTTCACTGAGAAGATTTCTTGACTTTGCCAACAGAAATGAGTGAATGCCCAGAGCTCAGGGCCAGCTAGAGTTCCAGGATCCATCCCAGTCAAGGAGTGAGTGGGAATAACTGACAACTGTAAGGTGTGGAATGGAAAGGAACTAGATTCTGAATCCAAGGCAATGATGAGCTCAGGTGGAGAAAAGCTTCAAAGTGTCAAGACCAAGGTAGGAGTGAAGAGAGAAAGCAGTGTATTGAAGCAAAGGTTTGGAAACAGTGAGTAGGCAAAGCAGACTGAGTATGTCCCAGAGGCAATGCCTGGAAATCTCCCAGGCAACTCTCCAGCATGGGAGGAGCCTTTCAGGAAACTGCTAGATTCAGCTCAGATTCAGCTCTTACTAGATAAAGAAACTGTTAAGGGAACCATGGCAGTTTGGACAATGCCAAGTGGTGTGATGGTTATCATTATTCTTACTTTCTTTTTTTTTTTTTTTGCCTTTTCTTCCACTTTATTTCATATTCCCACCACAATAATGACTCCCTTAATTTAAACTAAAAACCGTAGTAGGTTCTTGAAAGGGTGTCAGTGAAGGAATGAAAATGTTAAAGACTAAGGCACAGGTGGGGGTGGGGAATCATTGAATCGTCTTGTTTGGGCTCTTGAAGTTGCTGGTGGCTTGGAGCTGCATTTGGTAGGCCAGTTTCTGGATCTTGAAACCTTAGAGCTGGGGCACAAACTGCTTGGTGGGCCATTTGGGCCAATACTTGGGGTCCACCATGAATATTATGTGAGGGGAATATTATGTGAGAGGAATCTGTGTGGTGGTGCCTTGATGACTTGGGCATGTACTTGTCCATGCACTTGGGGCAGTAGAGCTTCACCATGGCCTCACCTGGACTGTGTGAAAGGCCAATGGGAAGCATTGGCTAATTCTCACATTACACCCGGGGACAATAGCCAAATTCTTCCTGCTGGTATTTTTACAACATCTGGGTGATGCCACAGTTGGGAGGCTGCAGCAGGTGTGGATCTATCCATAGAGCATTTTAGCTTTCTGCTCAATCAGGTCTCTGATTGGGGTTGTCTTTCAGCTTCTCATCAGGTTCCAGGTCATGTCTAGAGCTTGTTGATAGTGAGGCACCTGCTTGTTGAGTCCAGAGAGATTAAATTTGTCCTGGATGTCATTTTCATCCCTTCATAGAATTCATTACCACAGAGCCCACAGAACCAGGAAATCCAGGACACCTCCTCTGAGCTGCTCATTGCCACATCTGTAGCTGGACAGGGACTGGGACCTGTGGTGGCAGGGTGGTGGGAGGTGGTTTCTGCTTCCAAGGAACCTAGGCAATGGCTACAACTCAGGTTGCAGACCTGACCACGGCAGACCTGACCTCATTATTTTTACTTTCCATATTATACTGTGAACTCCTTGAGACCAAGTCCTGTGTCTAATCCCATTTTGAATCCCTGAATTGCTAGATGTCAGAGAGTAGATGTTTAATATGAGTTGGTTCAAAGACAGCAAATGTCAGCCTTGTGTATCCCACTGCCTTCAATGTCCAAGCCAGTTTTTAAATATCTAGGGCTTCTTAAGCTTGATTATGGATTTTGAGAAAGTTCTTCATATTTTAATCAGTCTTTGTAATAAGAATTCAAATTTATTTTATGTATCTAGAATAATTATTAGGTCAGGATATATTTTCTACTTAGTAATAGTGTGTATCTTGTACAGCAGGCAAATCTAGACACATTTTGGAAGTGTCAGTGTTTTCCATAACTTTTTTTTTTTTTGGTCTTTTTTTTAGGGCCACATCGACAGCATAGGGAGGTTCCCAGGCCAGGGGTCAAATCGAAGCTGTAGCTGCTGGCCTACACCACAGCCACAGCAATGTGGGATCCAAGCTGAGTCTGAGACCTACACCACAGCTCATGGCAACGCTGGATCCTTAATCCACCGAGCAAAGCCAGGGACGCCAGTCAGATTCATTTCCACGAGCCAAGATGGGAACTCCTCCATAAATTTTTTGTTTTGCAAAAGATTTTAAAGATCTTGAAAATAAAAATGGGAAAGTAATTTTTCCTTCTCCAGATAAATTCGCTATTACTTTGATGTGAACTTGAGAAAGTTAAAACTGGGTCCCAAAAAAGAAATATAATCTTAGCCTGCAGTGACCATGTTCAAGGATTTATTGTGTGTCAGCTGATGTGCCTTGGAGAAGCATGTTTTTGAGACACCGCTGATGGGAAATGTGTGTTACTTAAAAGGAAAGGAAATTAGAAGACATTCCTTACAAATCTCATCATTGTCTCTTAATTTTCGAAGAAAGTAATCACAGGATAATTTAGGAATATTTACATAAAATTTTAAAGAACTGTATTATATTACAATACCCTTTTCAAACATCAACATACTTCACAACCTGCAATTTCCTTAATCAGAGAAGATTTCTTTTTCATCCTCTGTGTTGGGGGCAGCACTTGATACAGAGGTTTAACTCTTGATAAAGCAGACACTTGAAGGCAGAATCTGATTAGAAAGCTGTCCGCTTCTTGATTCTGAAGGTGGGATGTGCTGGGGCCTTTGGAATGTGGCTGAGGAGGGAGAGTGTCCTGGACTTTCCGATGTATCTTCAGAACGGAAAGAACTATTACTGGTGATATTTGCTGGAACAGAGATGGTTAAAATCACTTTCTATTAAATTCTGATTTGGGAGGAATCGCATCTTACTCTTTTTGTCTTATATATATATATTTTTAGCTCTCCTCTATTTTAGAGTGACATCATCACCATTGTCCTTACACGCATTAAAATTAGAATCTGTTGTTTGCTGAATTTCTACAATAGTTTTCCCTCAACTTTAGTTCTGCTTTTCTCTGCCTTTGACTATACTAATAATTATTTAAAAATGGCAATTGTCACTTACTGTGTATTTTCCCAGCATGGCGTTAGGTGGCACATATATATTCACTGTCAAAATCACCTCTCTCATAGTCATTCTAAACATAAAACATTACCAACTACACTGAAACTACAAAGACTGAGTCCTTGTTTCTGAGTCAGGAACTTTACGTTTTTTAAGGCCTTTCCCCCTTGTGTTTTCTGCCTTTCAGTGGTAGTTGCTGAAGAGCCCTGATAATGCTACAGCCGGTTCTGCAAGCCTTTGGTGGTTCTTGTCATCTCCAGTCTTCCTTCTACTGGTATTCTCAAGGAGTAGAGTATTTTTTCGGAGCTTACTCCACCTTGGATTCTACTGTTCTTTCTCCTTTTAATATTATTGGCGTAATTTTGTGTTTGTTGTTTCAAGTTACAGTTGAAGGAAAAAAATCATCGTCATTTTCGGAATACCCAAACTTCTTTCTCTCTCCAAGCAGGTGATTTTTATCTTTACAATAATGTCAACTTTTCATCTGTAGTTATTGAATAAGAATATTAATAGTTCTAGGCAAATTTAATTGCATATCTTAGAAAAGGAATCCACATATTATATACATATATATAATACCACATTTACATATATGTGGTATATATGTAAATACATTGAAAAATGTCTGGAATTCTATTTAAGAAGATCTTAAGAGTGGTAGTGTATATAAATATAAACCACACTCATATCATCTTTGTATAACTGAGCCATGAAACGCACACTCTTTGAATGCTCTGCAGGAGGGCTCCTGTGCAGTTTAACCAGCCCTTACTCTGGGAAGAATGTAAACGCTGTAAATCCTGTGTATCTCCTTAGCCTCACCACAATCCCAAATGCCCATTTCTACAACCTTCCAACATAATTCCATGTAATAGAGGAAGAAAAGATCATAGGACTTTGAGCCGAGAACAGAGAGTGTAAGGTACTGTTCTTTAAGAAATGTCCCTTGAGATGTAAAAAATCTGAGACTACATTTATTATTATTTAGTCAAAACAAATTTTAAATATCATTTAAAGATGAACAATAAATCGATTGTGTCCTTTTAATGGATCAGATAGCTTGGGGACAAAAGTATGGGAACTTTTCATACGTACATTTTCAAATATCTTGAATTTTGATTTATGTGAATATATTATCTAATGATAATAAAAAATTTAAAAATACTTCCAGAATTTTTTCTGCAGTAATATTTTACATTCTCTTGCCAAAAATTACTGTGCGCTGTGCTGTGGGGGTGGGGACCCTGAAAACTGAAACTGTCAGAACAAAATTTTTAAAAGAGTCCTGTATTTCTACTGAATTTTTGAGGGATGCCCCATACAATTTTATTGAAAAAATAGAAGAGATTAAATGACTCAATAAAAAGAAGGAAACTTGTGAAAGATTGTCCAAGAGGTCTTCCCTCTGGGCCTAGATTTTTTTTATAACTGAGTTTTAACCAGCCTTTTAAATAGGCTATTCCTATGCTAGTTAAACGGTTTCTGTTTATGGAAAAATGTATTCTTCAGTCTATTTTAAAGGGTCCCTCTAACATCAAAACCTGATGAAGACAGTATAAAAAAAGAAAAAAATCTGCCAATCCTCCCCCCCTTTTTTTCAACAGCAAAAGTTTTTCATAGCCTCATTGTCCTAATCTATGCTTGCCCACTATTGGGAATGAAATTCAGAAGGGTCTATCAAAGAAGCTGTGTGTTCCTGTCTGTATTTTTTTCTAGGTGAAGTTTTAGATGCAGATAGGAAGGAAGAACAAGGAGAGGGTAGATTATCAGCTCTAGCCAAAGATGAGAATTCCATTTTTTTTTAACCACCGTTACAAACTAGATTCTCATGGAAATCTTCCCTTCAGAACACACATGCATGTACACACACGCCATAGAGACATCACAACACACACAAAACCCATTTCTCTATTTGCTTTATTTATTTCTACTTGTACGCATCTCTGTAGTGGTCTTCGGTAGTGGGCCCATGGCTGCTAGTCCACAAAATGTTCCGGGGGTGCATTTCCTACCAAGTCGTCAGCGTCTCCTCCTATCCTTAGACTCTTGCCCTTGCATCTAGGAGTTTCTCTCATTTGCTTTCCAGGTATGCCACTTCTCAGTAGCTCAGCTCACGGCAAGTTTCAATACGTTTCATTAATCTGGTCCATTTAGTACTATTCCCTCAAGGACAATCTCCAATGTCTTAGGTGTACAACCTTTTCCGTACATTTTCTTGGGAATTTGGGGAAAGGCAGCCCTCACTACCATCTTAACTGGAAGTGTCTTTACAGCCCTTAGTTAAATAATGTACCTGTATGTTTTACTAAAACTGATTCTTGTATCTTCTGTCTGAAGCATCCCTCTCATCAGGAAATGAGAAAAAAAGGGCACATGTTTTATGTTTTCATAGTACTTTTTATTGTGAAAGCAATTTGATTTTACTTTGAGTGGAATTTCCTTTTTATAAAATTGAAAATCAAGAAAAAACATGTTCTCTATTTCTCCCTCATGTGCCTTAAGTAATGCTGTTATCCTTATTATCTGTCTTCCTCTTGCACTCCATGCAGAACAATTAACTGTCTCTGTACATTTATTCTTGCTCCTGTATAAAGAATTAGCAACCATTCCCATGCATTTCTGGAATTCTATTTCTTATCTTTTATGCCACACTACTCTCTCATAACCAGTTCTAGCTGCAAATTTATTTCAAATGATTTTACGGGCAATTTATTCTTTTCTTTCCAAAGTCTAAGAATGATTTTTTTTTCTTTCCTGTTACCATGACGTGACAAGTGTTTCAATTTATAATTTTCCAGGAATTCCTTTAATGTCCAAAGCATCTGATAAGATACACATGGGATCACAAGCTTCCACTTGCTTCGGTACATTTTCAATTATAGATAGTGAAGCTCCCAGAACATATATAACCTCCCATAACTGCTGCAGACCTCCAGCTGCTTCCATCATCGCTCAAACTGGGGGTGTCAGGTGGATCAGTGTGGGAGATAGTCCACGTGGGATTTTAAACTGTGTTTGTTTAGAATTACAGATTAATGCTTGCCACCATTGTCTCTCGAATACATTCAGAAAGAATAATAAAAGCTGTAGCAGCCTGGTTTATTTTCCCGTCCACCCTGACATAACTACTGGAGAGGAAACATCTTGGTGAAGTGGAAATATTACACACTCAGAGTCGACAGAACCGGACTGAATGCAGTTTTACCGCTTATTACGTGCATGCGTTCAGTCAAGGCACTTGACTTTTCTGAGCCTCAGTAAAATGGGATTGATATTAGACACTTCCTCAGAGCCAGGATGCTTCTGAAGATTGATAAAGGTAACGATGGAGTTTATAAATGAGAGTTTTTGAAATAGGGTGAAGTGTTGCAATGCTCTGACTTGTGTCAAAGTTTATGTACTCAAGATCCGCAGGCCTGGGTTTTGAAGGCTGGGGGGAGGGCAGCTCCTCCCCCACCCCCACCCCCACCCCCGTTCTCCAGTTCCCACTCCTGTAAGTCCCTGTCATTGTTCTCTCTATCGGGTCTCCGGCTCATGCTTGAGGATGGTTTCTCCTGAAACAGAAAACACACTGGAGTGCCCAGGTTGAGGCCAGGGCTGGGCTCGCCCTCAGCACTGCTCTGCTTGGGGCATATTAATTTTCACATGAAGGGATCCAGTGGACAGTTAGATTTAGAAAATGGGAGCTCAGTAAGCTTAAAAGGTAGTGGAGAGGACTAGCAACAAGGAAAAAATTCCAAATAGAAGATAAGCCTTTTGCACTAGTATACTTATGATAGTATTCTTTACAAAAAAAGAAAAAAATAGAGGCCACTGAAGCATCCAATATTAGAGGATGTACACTGAAAAAAAAAACCTTGAAAAAAGAAATCACTTGGTGAGATACACAATTTTAATGGTTATATTTATGGATATTTTAGGCAAGTCAGAAAATATCCATGTTGTAGTGCTTAATGAAGCAAAATGAAAAAACCGAATATGCAATTTGATTTCAGTTACATTAAAAAATTGTAAAAAAAATAGTTCAGATTAAATATACCAATATGTTAATAGCGATTGTCTCTGGGTTGTAAGTTTAGGGTGATTTCAATTTTGTGAGTAATATTCTATAATTTTAAGTCTCTAATCATGACCATATTTTGTAGGCAGAAAAGGTGGCTTTTGCTAGAAGACTGGCTGGGGTTTTTTGAGGGGCATTATCTTAGAGTTGGCTATGGCCCAGGGTCAGCCCTCAGGCTGTCACCTTCCAGTGTTATCACAAGGTCACTTGCCTAGCCTAGAGTCCAGCAAATGAAGGTGGCAAGCCTGGAGAGATATTTTATCATGGCTAAGGGGGGAAGCAATAAATCACCCTGCCCACAGCAGAAATCACCAGCGAGAGGAAAGCTTGAGCTCCTCAGCCCTAACAGTTCTGCACAGAACACAGACAGCTTCTGGCTCTTGAAATTTCCCTTTCTGTGCATTACGCTGACCCTCCTCGTCATATGTAATTCATTATGTTTCTGCTCACCCAATAGTAACATAGTCCAGGTCTGCTTCCCATGTTTACTCCCAAGTCACATCTGTTTCTTTCACAGACATTCCTCTGGCTTACTTCCATCGTCGATTATTCATATCCATTGTTGAATTCATATCTAAATTGTTGAAAAACCCTTTAACGTCATCCTAATGTACTAATGATGACACATGTTCATTTCCACAACTGGAAAATGTAACCTTTTGAAAAGGTACAGAGACTGGCTTGTTTGTTTTCTAAACCCTCCCATGAATACACCTAGTTGTGTGTTTTTCAACACATTCTGGGGGGCAATATCATTGTCTTTGGCAAAAGCATTCTTGAGTTTATGCCTCTAGCTTGGTTACCTGCCAAATTCTCCAAATTCAAAAATGATTTTTGACAGTTTCCAAATTACTCATCTACTCTCAGAGGGCATAGAAGCTGTCCTGAAAAATCTGCATGAGACTCTAGAGGCAAGATCCATAGAGGAGACCAAGAGATTATTTGTACTGGATTGACAGTTTCCCTGAAGCAATTGTCCTTTTGGAAGAGTAAGACAGTCTTTATCCACAAGCCTCAGAATGTCAGCCAAAATATCAGTTGGTAAGTTAGAGGTAAATCTCATTATACTCAGGCCTTGACATAAACCCAGCTTCAGGAGAGACTAAAGTCGCTAGAAGACTCCTGGGTTGACGTCTCATGCACAGCAAATGAAATTCTTTTATGGCCTGTGAGAAGGTCTTTTATCATCCTTAATCCCATTGTTCCAAGAAACTTAAATAAAAAAAAGAAGACTGGGTCTTGATGAGTATCATTTGATGATGACGTACCGTATTCCAGATAAGATAAAATAAGAGAGATATTTATCAAATATATAATATTTTAGTTTTCATAGTAACCATCAAAATATATTAATACCCATATTTTACAGAAGATGAGTCTAAGGCTCATAGAGATCGACAGTTTGTCAATGGTTAATTTTGGAAAATGGTTGTGCTAAAATTTGAATCCAGTTTTCCACAGCCCAAGCTTTTTCTTCCTCCCCATAAAGTAGAGTTCTCATCAGATTCATTCTTACTCTTTGGGAAAGGGCTTTATTTTCCATTTTGGGAATCTGGGAATTAGTGTATCACACGAAGGAAGATTTTCAGAAGAAAGTTGGTCTCTCTGGTTCTGTGGGGAGTTACAGACCTGTAGTGGAGAGATAGTCCTAAGTTAATAGGGTGACCTTTATGAAGTGCTTGAAAAGCAAGGATACGCTCTTTCCAAGTGGAGATTTCTACTTGACACTTTAAGAAGGATGCAAACAACAACAAGAATAGCTTACATTTATTGAGGGTTTTCTCTGCACCAGGCTCTGTGCCTAGACCTGCACATACAGTGGTGTTAAAATGTGGGCTTTCCTCAGCCAGAAGTATGCCTTCCCAAGGGATGGAGTATCAAATGTGTCTCTTGAGGGGAGGACTAAGAGGTATGTTTAATTTTGGAAAACAGCACTGTAAATATTTTATATATATATAAAAATATATTTTTTGCGTAAGTATATTTATATATAACTGGGGACTGGGGCATATGCCTCTCTCATGGCAATGTTGAGGAATCACTAACAGCTTCTCCAGGAACATTTAACTGCTCTGCTCGGCTAGTTATGCTCTGAGAAGTGAATGAGAGCTGTTGGAAACAGAGAACAAATTAGACGCAGTCCACTTGTATAAAAAAAAGTCACAATGCATCTGGCAATAGTGTGTGCGTAATGCATGAAAATGTAAGTTATGAATTAGAAATTGATGCAGAAGTAGGGTATGAAGGCAACAATTTCTTTTTGTTTTTGTGGGTCATTTTTCTGTTGTGAGCTAAGGATAGTGTTTTTCCAAAGCATCATGGTTTCCATCCATTTCTTTTTCATATTTGCAGCTTTCAGCCTTGATACATATATATGTATACGTGTGGGCCGTATAAATAGGCATGACTCTCTTAGATAAGTAGTAATAATTTCTCACTTTTCTGTCATACTAGATTGAGCAGTGAAGAATCTCTACTTTTAAGGGACTTCACTCCCATAAAGGTTTCCTTGTTTTTTTCTGGGATGTAATTCTTTTTTTTTTTTTTTTTTGTCTTTTTGCTATTTCTTTGGGCCGCTCCCGCGGCATATGGAGATTCCCAGGTTAGGGGTCGAATCGGAGCTGTAGCCACCGGCCTACGCCAGAGCCACACCAACGCAGGATCTGAGCCGCGTCTGCAACCTACACCACAGCTCACGGCAATGCCGGATCGTTAACCCACTGAGCAGGGGCAGGGACTGAACCCGCAACCTCATGGTTCCCAGTCGGATTCGTTAACCACTGCACCACGACGGGAACTCCTGGGATGTAATTCTTTTGCATAGTCTACATTTTCTGTTCCCTGTGGACATGACACTGCTTTCTTCCTCAGGCAAACATCATATTGATTTTACTCAGGGTTTGACTTAACCAGGGAGGCCAAGTTAGCCCCTGGGAGTGTGAAATCAGTGTGTGCACAGTTCTTTTGTCCCACTGTGGCTCTATTAGGCTACCCCTTTAGAGTCTGGATTTAAATAAATCTATGATTCTGGGTAAATCATGCTAGTGAGAAGAGAGTTATTATATTCATTGTCCAGAAACAGTGGCCTGTTGGTTCCAATATTATAAATTACAATGGTTTTCCAAGTAATTTTTATAACTTCAGTGACTTTTTTTTATAGTTTTGTAAGTGGTACAAAGTACTTTGTGCACACATGATATTGTTTAATCTTTTATACCACATGAATTAGGTATTGTTATGTTCACTTTTCTAGTGAGAATTTTTTTGCTTTTATTTTTTTAGGGCCATACTTGCTGCATATGTACGTTCCCAGGCTAGGAATCAAATCAGAGCTACAGCTGCCACACTACACCACAGCCACAGCAGCAGGGGATCTGAGCTGGGTCTGCAACCTACACCACAGCTCATGGCAATGCTGGATTCCTGACCCATTGATTGAGGCCAGGGTTTCCACTGTGCTACAATGGGAACTCCCCCCACTTTTTTTCTAGTGAGAAAATTTTAACTCAGGAAAGGTGATAATTTATTTGTGATCACAGAACCATTAAGAGGCAGAGCCAGAAGTAGAACTTGGTTCTTATCCCCCCAGATCTTGTGCTTTTCTGGCTCTTTTGCAAAAAGGCTTTAAATTCAAATAGACCTGCTGATTTTGTCCAGGACAATTTTGAATTAGGCAATAAAATAATAAATTAGTAATTGTAATATGAATAGTGCCAAGGAGAGAAAAAAGCTGGTTTGATTGATATTCTGTGAGGTTAGCCATTGTTATAAGTCCCTGAGGGAACATCTACCAGCAGGCTTTGGGAATAGAAAATAACTAGCCTAGGGCCTCAGGAAAACATGCAAAGGTTTGACCTTACAGACTTTATTAGAGACTTCTGGTTGGTTTCTTTGAATGCGGCTAAGTGGGTGGTGGGAGGGCCAATAAATAGGGTTACTTTGACCCCTACCCCACGTTTGTCTTCATTGAACTTTGACAGTGTGCCAGGCCTTGTGCCAGCTGTTGGGAATAAGGCCACAAAGAGAACTAGTCCTTCTGCTTCTGGATTTTCTTTCCCTTTTCCTCAATCTGGTTTATTTTCCACAAACTCCACAGAGATCCAGAGCAATCTTGTTAAAATGTTATCCTGACCATGTCCTGCCAATGTCACCTGGCTGTACAGAGACAAGGGATCACATCTATCTTTTTACCATTATGTCCTCATTGTGCTTGTGATCAATCAAGTGCAAGGCCCTTCACAACTTGGCTTTGGCCTTCTTCCAGCCCTATATCCCTTTCCTCACCTTTCACCCTCCACCCCAGCCTCACTGACCTGCTGTAGGCAACCAAGGAAGGCACCAGGTTCTCTCTCTTCTCAGAGAGAAGTGCTATTCCCTTTGCTTTCAGGCCTCAGCCTCCCTGCCCTTCCCTCTTCTCCTCCAGGTAATTTCTATGAATCCTTCTGCCTCAGTTCAGACCTCACTCCCACTGGAAAACTTCTCAAAACTACCCCAGTACTCTCCTATTTCATGCTGCATTTACCCCATCATGGTGAGTACCACATGGTCATTAATTGACTGTTTCCTTGACAGTATGCCTCCTGAAACAGTAACTAGAATGTATCAGGCATTCAGATATTCTTTTTTTATAATGATTTTTTCCATTATAGCCAGTTTACACTGTTCTGTCAATTCTCCACTGTACAGCAAGGTAAGAAGACCATTGACTATTTGAGTGAATAAATGAGGCAATATTGGAAGTTTGTTAGGAATTTTGTTTTCTCTGTATCTCCAGCACCTGTTATAGTGCATGGCCCATTATAAGTATACACTGAATATTTTCAAATAAATGCATTCATTTATGAATGCGAGATAAGGCTTACACATGTACACGTACACACATACACTGTACACGTACACACATACACATGTATAGGTACACGCATACACACATGTAGGTATATCAGGGCGGTTCAACCCAAGGCCACTCTCACTTGGTTAATTGACACGGTCTATTGAGTGCCCACTGAGGACACATTCTGCATGGTATTTGATGCTTAGGGAGTTGTAATGACCAAGTGTTCTCATTTAGGGAAAGTGGCTACCACAGTCATGTATTTAAAAAATATCTGTGGGAGTTCTCATTGTGACTCAGTGGGTTATGGACCTGACTAAAATCCATGAGGATGCAGGTTTGATTGCATAAGGATCTGGTGTTGCCATGAGTTGTGGTGTAGATCACAGATGTGGCTCAGATCCTGCATTGCTGTGGCTGTGGTGTAGGCCAGCAGTTGCAGCTCTGATTCAACCCCTAGCGTGGGACCTCCCGTATGCTGCAGGTGTGGCCCTAAAAAGCGAAATACATACATACATAGATACAGGTCTGTGATGTTCTTGGTAAATACACTTAAGTGGCCCCTTTTTGTCCCCAGGATGAAATGCAACCTATTTAGCATTGTTCACCATTCTAAATCCTGTGCTGTCCCTCTAATATATCTTTCCATTCTCCATTCACCACTCCTTCTGGGACAACCACGTGGAGCCGTCTGTGATTCTCCAAGCTTATTTTGCTCCACTGACCCTGAATGTTCAATTGATCTTCCCTATTTCTGAAATGTCTCCTTTCAGTTCTCAACTTAGCGAACTCTTTCTCATTCTTCAAACTCATTTAAAATATTTTTTCTGTGAACACTGCTCTAGCCTTTTCAAGCAGTTTGCCACTTTATCTTCCTTGCACTTAGAACAGTTTGTATAGACCTCCATAATAAAACCTCCCAATGAGAATAATAATTGTTGACACATGTCTTCATGACTGGATGGTGAGTGTCTTGAAGTCAAGGAATATTTCCTATTTGTCTTAGAGATACTTAGCCCTCTCCATACTGATAGGCATACAATAAATGTTGATGCGATAATAAATGAGCGGAAGCTGATTTCTTGGTTTCACCCTGTCTTAGTCAGCTCAGGCTACTATAACTAAGTATCAGGGACTGGCTTTAACAACAGACATTTATTTCTAATATTTCCGGAGGCTTGAGGACTGAAATCAAGGTGTCGGCAGATTTGGCTCCTGCTGAGGACCCTCTTCCTGGCTTGCACAGCCATCTTCTTGCTGTGTCCTTACCAGTGAAGAGAGGAAGCTCTGAGGTATAAGGGCACTACGCCTTCCTATTCTTATAAGGGTACTGATCCCACTTTGAGGGTTCTGTGCTGGTGATCTCAGGTAAACCTGTTTGCCTCCCAAAGGCCCCACCTCCTAACACTGCACTGGGGATTAGGGCTCCAACATATGAGTTTTGGGAGGACAGAAACATTTGGTTCTTCACCTATCATATGTATTGTCATGTCGTAATTGAATTTATAATATTTCAATGGAAAGGTCTTACTCTTTTATTTTTTTTTAGTTCAAGTTTCAAACACTGCACGGAATTCTAATAATTCCTCAGCAGTGTGTATCATAACAATAAGTCGCCAATTTTTGTTATGGTATAAATTGGCATGTGCTTGAATCACATGCTTTAAAGCTCTGCAATTTTACAGTATACAAAATTTAGGTGACCTAGTACACCATCTATAGAATTACATATCAGTCCAATTACCAAAAATGTAAAAGTATAGTATGATTTCTAAGGGAAGCATTTCTCAGAAGGGGAAGGTTTCAGCCAGCATCCCTGTTCTTTGATAGGTTCTAAGATCTTCAGCATATAGGGCTGTATATTATTTTCAGAGTGTTCATAAACATAATTTGCATCACAGTCCTTATTTTTATGTTTGTATTTCCATTATCTATGTTCTTCTTTCCTTAACCAGAATCCTACCCTAATGACTAATGCTACCACAGAGGCAGAAAAGAGAAGCAGTGAAGGGCCATTATACACTTTTCAGCTATAAAATTTTCACTGAGAGAGTTAAATGCTCAACGCAGAAGTAATTGAAAGCTTAAAACTGAACACAAAAATAATTAGTGCTAGAGTGGATTTTTATTTCCAAAAAATATATAAATTATTTAGGCTAGAATGTTTGGGGGAGAAATATTCTAGGTTGCAAATTTAAGAATGCATTTAATGGGAAAAATTGAACAGCTAAATGTATAGTCTGAATAAGGTGTAAATGTTTTACATATGAATTGAAAAGCAAATAGTTTTGATAATGTTTAATATTCATTCTATAATTAAAATTAATCAAGAAATATATCTTTTATAAAATACATTTAATTAATAGTGTTTAAAAATTAAGTAGAGTTTAGTGGCAGAATGTCATAATAATTGTAATTGTGAGTGGGACCTAGAATATGAAAAGGAATATATTTACTGGACATGAACCTATATTAATTTTTTTTTTAATTTAGGTCCACCTGTGGCATTTAGAAGTTTCCAGGCTAGGGGTCGAATTGGAGCTACAGCTGCTGGCCTACACCACAGCCACAGCAACACCAGATCCAAGCTGCGTCTGGATTTTCATCCCTCTGAGCAAGGCCAGGAATAGAATGCATATCCTCATGAGTACTAGTTGGGTTTGTTTCTACTGAGCCACAGTGGGAACTCTGAACTTATATTAATTTTGAGGTGCCTGAACAGTACTAATGTTTTCCTATATAACAAGTGCCCTGTATTCTAACTTAATAATTTGAAAAAAAAAATCACTTCTCAGCCTTAAACATGTATGAAATTTCAAATTTAGCAAATTTGGATCATTAGCACTTTTGGGTATTTATTTAAATTTTTGAAAATTGTATTGGAGTATAAGTGACTTACAATGTTGTATTAATTTCAGGTGTATAGCAAAATGAATCAGTCATACATATACATATATATCTATTCTTTTTCAGATTCTTTTCCCATATAGGCTATCACAGAACATTGAATAGGTTTCCTCAAGCTATGTAGTAGGTCCTTGTTACCGATCGATTTTGTATATAGTAGTGTGTATATATGCCAATCCCAACCTCCAATGCAAACCTCCCCTCAGTGTTTCCCCTTGGGTTACTGTAAGATTGGTTTTGAAATCTTTGAGTCTGTTTCTTTTTTTGTGAATAAGATCTTTTATATCATTTTTATTAGACTTTACATATTAGTGATCTCATATGATATTTGTTTTTGTCTGACTTCACTTAGTCTGATCATCTCTAGTCCATCCACCTTGCTGCAAATGGCATTATTTCACTCTTTTTATGGCTAATATTCCATTTTACATATGTAACACATCTTCTTTATCCAATCCTCTGTTAATGGACATTTATGTTGCTTCCATGTCTTGGCTATTGTAAATAGTGCTATAGTGAAAATTGAGGTGCATGTATCCTTTTGAATTATAGTTTTCTCCAGATGGATGCCCAAGAGTGGTATTGCTGGATCATATGGTAGTCCCATATTTAGTTTTTTAAGGTACCTCCACACCGTTCTCCATAGTAGTTGGACCAACCTACATTCATTCGCACCGGGAGTGTAGGATGGTTCCCTTTTCTCCGCACCCTCTTCAGCATTTATTGTTTGTAGATTTTTTAATTGTTATTTCCCTAATACGGTTTTTTTCTGCTGTACAGCATGGTGACCCAGTTACACATACATGTATACAGTTTTTCTCCCAGTATCATGCTCCATCATAAGTGACTAGACATAGTTCTCAGCGCTACACAGCAGGATCCCATTCTAATCCATTCCAAAAGCAACAGTTTGCATCCATTAACCCCAAGCTCTCAATCCACCCCACTCCCTCCCCCTCCCTCCAGGCAACCACAAGTCTATTCTCCAAGTCCATGATTTTCTTTTCTGTGGAAAGTTTCATTCGTGCTGTATATTAGATTCCAGATATAAGTGATATCATATGGTATTTATCTTTCTCTTTCTGACTTACTTCACTCAGTATGAGAGTCCATGGCATTATGTCATTCTTTTTTATGGCTGAGTAGTATTCCATGGTGTATATATACCAAGTCTTCCTAATCCAGTCATCTGTTGGTGGACATTTAGGTTGTTTCCATGTCTTGGCTATTGTGAATAGTGCTGCAATGAACATGCAGGTGCATGTGTCTTTTTCAAGGAAAATTTTGTCCAGATATATGCCCAAGAGGGGGATTTCTGGGTGATATGGTAGTTCAATGTATATTTTTCTAAGGTACCTCCATACTGTTCTCCATAGTGGTTGTACCAGCTTCCATTCCCACCAACAGTGCAGGGGGGTTCCCTCTTCTCCACAACCCCTCCAGCATTTGTTATTTGTGGACTTATTAATGATGGCCATTCTGACTGGTGTGAGGTGGTACCTCATAGTAGTTTTGATTTGCATTTCTCTTATAATCAGTGATGTTGAGCATTTTTTCATGTGATTGTTGGCCATCTCTATATCTTCTTTGGGGAAATGTCTATTCAGGTCTTTTTTTTATTACTCAAATGAATTTATCACATCTTTATTTGTGTAATGATCATAACAATCTAATTTCACAGGATTTCCATCCCACAGCCCAAGCACATCCCCCAATCCCCCTCAAATGTCTCCTCCGGAGACCATAAGTTTTTCAATGTCTGGAGTCAGCATCTGTTCTGCCAAGAAGTTCAGTCTGTCCTTCTTTCAGATTCCACATGTCAGTGAAAGCATTGGATGTTGGTGTCTCATTGTATGGCTGACTTCATTTAGCATGATAGTTTCTAGGTCCATCCATGTTGCTAAAAATGCTGGTATTTCATTACTTTTAATGGCTGAGTAATATTCCATTGTGTATATGTACCACATCTTCTTGATCCACTCCTCTGTCGATGGACATTTAGGTTGTTTCCATGTCTTGGCTATTGTAAATAGTGCTGCCATGAACATTGGAGTACATGTGTCTTTGCGAGTTGTGGTTATCTCTGGGTAGATGCCCGGGGCGGGGGGGGTGGGGGTGGGTGGATTGCTGGATCAAATGGTAGTTCTGTTTTTAGTTTTCTGAGGAATCTCCATACTGCTTTCCACAGTGGTTACACCAATTTACAATCCCACCAACAGCGTACTGGGGTTCCTTTTTCTCTACACCCTCTCCAGCACTTATTGTTTGTAGACTTTTTGATGATGGCCACTCTGGCTGGTGTAAAGTGGTACCTCATAGTGGTTTTGATTTGCATTTCTCTAATAATAAGTGATGTTGAACATCTTTTCATGTGTTTTTTGGCCATCTCTATTCAGGTCTTTTGCTCATTTTTCCATAGGGTTGTTGGCCTTTTGCTGTTGGGTTGTATAAGTTGCTTGTCTATTTTAGAGATTAAGCCCTTGTCAGTTGCATCATTTGAAACTATTTTCTCCCGTTCTGTAAGTTGTCTTTTTGTTTTATTTTTGGTTTCCTTTGCTGTGCAGAAGCTTGTCAGTTTGATTAGGTTCCATCTGTTTATTTTTGCTTTTATTTCTGCTGCTTTGGAAGACTGACCTGAGAAAACATTTGTAAGGTTGAGGTTACAGAATGTTCTGCCTATATTCTCCTCCATGAGTTTGATGGTGTCTTGTCTTACATTTAAGTCTTTAAGCCATTTCGAGTTTATTTTTGTGCATGGTGTGAGGGTGTGTTCTAGTTTCATTGCTTTGCATGCAGCTGTCCAGGTTTCCCAGCAAATCTTGCTGAATAAACTGTCTTTTTCCCATTTTATGTTTTCGCCTCCTCTGTCAGAGATTAATTGACCATAAGTGTCTGGGTGTATTTCTGGGTTCTCTATTCTGTTCCATTGGTCAGTATGTGTGTTTTGATACCAGTACCACACAGTCTTGATGACTGTGGCTTTGTAATATTGCCTGAAGTCTGAGAGAGTTATGCCTCCTGCTTGGTTTGTAGACTTTTTGATGATGGCCATTCTGACTGGTGTGAGGCATATCTCATTGCAGTTTCTTTTTTTTTGTCTTTTTTCTTTTTAGGACCACACCCATGGCATATGGAGGTTCCCAGGCTAGGGGTCTAATCGGAGCTATAGCTGCCTGCCTATGCCAGAGCCATAGCACCGCCAGATGTGAGCCATGTCTGTGACTTACACCACAGCTCACGGTAACGCCAGATCCTTAACCCACTGAGTGAGGCCAGGGATCTGCAACCTCATGGTTCCTAGTCAGATTCATTTCTGCTGTGCCATGACGGGAACTCCTAATTGCAGTTTTGATTTGCATTTCTCTAATAATTGGTGTTGAGCATCTTTTCATGTGTGTTTTTTTTTTTTTTTTGCTATCTGTCTTTTTTGGAGAAATGTCTACTTAGATCTTCTGATTTTTTTTGTCTTTTTGCCTTTTCTAGGGCTGCTCCTGTGGCATATGGAGGTTCCCAGTCCCAGGCTAGGGGTCGAATCAGATCTGTAGCCGCTGGTCTATGCCAGAGCCACAGCAAGGTGGGATCCAAGGTGCATCTGCAACCTACACCACAGCTCATGGCAACGCCGGATCCTTAACCCACTGAGCAAGGTCAGGGATGGAACCCGCAACCTCATGGTTCCTATTTGGATTTGTTAACCACTGCGCCACGACGGGAACTCCATGGTTTTTTTTTGTTTGTTTGTTTTTGTTTTTGTTTTTGTTTTTGTTTTTTGCCAAGGCTAGGGATAGAATCTGAGCCATAGCTGTGACCTGTGCCACAGCTGCAACAATGCCAGATCCTTCACACCCTGGGCTGAGCCAGGTGTTGATCCCATGCTGCTGCAGAGACAACACTGCATCCTTAATCAGCTGCACCACAGTGGGAACTCCTCTTCTGACCATTTTTTTGATCCTATTGTTTGTTTTTTGACATAAATTTCCATGAAATGTTTTTATATGTTGGAGATTAATTCCTTTGTTGGTTGCTTTGTTTGCAAAGATTTTCTCCCATTCTGTGGGTTATGTTTTCATTTTTTTTTAAGTTTAATTAGGTCCCATTTTTTGTTTTGTTTTTATTTTCATTATTCTGGGAGGTGGATCCAAAAATATTTTGCTTTGATTTATGTCAAAGAGTGTTATGCTTGTATTTTCTAATAAGAATTTTATAGTATCTGGCCTTACATGTAGGTCTTTAATACATTTGAGTTTATTGTCATGCATGGTGTAAGAGAATGTTCTAATTTCATTCTTTTACATGTAATTGTCCAGTTTTCTCAGCACCACTTATTGAAGAGGATGTTTTTTCTCCATTGTGTATTCTTGTCTCCTTTGTCATAGATTAATTGACCATAGGTGTGTGGGTTTATTTCTGGGATTTCTTTCCTGTTCCATTGATCTGTATGTATGTTTTTGTTTCAGTACCATGCTATTTTGAATACTGTAGCTTTGTAGTAAAGTCTGAAGTTGGGGAGCCTGATTCCTCCAGCTCTGATTTTTTTTCTCAAGATTGCTTTGGGAGTTCCTGCTGTGGTTCACTGGTTAACGAATCCAACTAGGAACCATGAGGTTGCGGGGTCTATCCTGGCCTCGCTCAGTGGGTTAAGGATCCAGCGCTGTTGTGAGCTGTGGTGTAGATGACAGATGCAGCTTGGATCCCGCATTGCTGTGGCTGTGGTATAGGCCAGCAGCTACAGCTCCAATTAGACCCCTAGCCTGGGAACCTCCATATGCCACATGTGTGGCCCTAGAAATTACAAAAAAAAGTTAATAATAAAAGATTGCTTTGGCTTTGGGTTTTTTTGTGTGTCTCCAAATAAATAAAAAAAATTTGTTCTAATTCTGTGAAAAATGCCATTGGTAGTTTGATAGGGATTGTGCTGAATCTATAGTTTGTCTTGGGTAGTATAGTCATTTTGACAGTGTTGATTCTTCCAATCCAAGAACATGGTATTTCTTTCCACCTGTTTATGTGTCATCTATTTCTTTAATCAGTGGTGATGAATAAAAGGGGCTAAGTGGATACACTTGACTTGTTCCTAATCCTAGTGGAAATGCTTTCAGCTTTTCACCATTGAGAATGATGTTAACTGTGGGTTTGTCTTATGTGGCACTTATTGTGTTAAGGTAGGGTTCCCTCTATGCCCACTTTCTGGGGGATTTTTGGATCATTAGGTTTAAAAAGTTTATATCTCACAGCCTAGTGAACGAATAAACATTCTAGGAGTTCCCGTCGTGGCGCAGTGGTTAACGAATCCGACTAGGAACCATGAGGTTGCGGGTTCTGTCCCTGCCCTTGCTCAGTGGGTTAACAATCCGGCGTTTCCGTGAGCTGTGGTGTAGGTTGCAGACATGGCTCGGATCCCGCGTTTCTGTGGCTCTGGCGTAGGCCAGTGGCTACAGCTCCGATTCAACCCCTAGCCTGGGAACCTCCATATGCCGAGGGAGTGGCCCAAGAAATGGCAAAGAGACAAAAAAAAAAGAAAAAGAAAAAGAAAAAAAAACATTCTAGATAAATAGATCAATGGAACAGAATAGAGAGGCCAGAAATAGGCCCACATAAATATAGCCAACTGATCCTTGGCAAAGGAGCCAAGATAGTTTTTCAACAATCAGTGCGAGAACATCTGCGCGCGCGCACACACACACACCCACACACACACACACGAATGTAGACACAGACCTTACAGTCTTCACAAAAACTAACTTGAAAATGGATCTCAGACCAAAAGGTAAAATACAAAACTATAAAACCCCCAGAGGATAAGATAGGAGAAAACCTAGATGACCTTGGCTAAGGTGATGACTTTTCTGATACAACACCAAAAGCATGACCTGTGAAAGAAATAATTGATAAATTATCTAGACCTCATTGAAATGAAAAACTTCTGTTCTGTGAAAGGCAATGTCAAGAAAATGAGAAGACAAGCCACAGACTGGGAGAAAATATTTGCAAAAGACATGTCTGATAAAGGACTGCTATCCAAAATGTACAAAGAACTTTTAAAGCTTCATAATAAGAAAACAAATAACCCAACTAAAAAAAAGGGCCAGAGACCTTAACAGACACCAAAGAAGATATATAGATGGCAAATGAACATATGAAAAGATTCTCCCACATTATGTATCATCAGGGTAATGCAAATTTAAAGGAGATACCACTACACTCCCATTAGAATGACCAAAATCAGGAACACATCAAATACTGGTAAAATTGTGGAGCAGTAGAAACTCATGCATTCCTTGGTGAGAATGGAAAATGATGCAGCCTCTTTGGAAGACAGTTTAGCGGTTTCTAACATAACTGAACATATTCTTTCCATATAATCCAGCAATTGTGCCCCTTTCTTTTTATCTCAAGGAGTTGAAATTTTATGTCTACAAAGAAACCTGCACATGGATGTTTATAGAAACTTCATAATTGCCTAAACTTTAGCAATAAAGATGTTTTTCATTAGGTGAATAGATAAACAAACTGGTACATCCAGACAATGGAATATTATTCAGTGCTAAAAAGAAATGAGCTATCATGCCATGAAAAGACACAGAGGAATCTTAAATGCACATTACTAAGTGAAAGAAACCAATCTGAAATATCTACATGATGTGTCATTCAACTATATGATATTCTGGAAAAGGCAAAGCTATGGAGACAGTAAAAAAGGTCGATGGTTTCCAGGGGCTGGGAACTGGGGAAGGATGAATAGATAGAGCACAGAGGACTTTTAGGGCAGTGAAAATACACTCTATGATACTATAATGATGGATTCATGTCATTAAACATTTTTCCAAACCCATAGAATGCGCAATTACAAGATTGAACCCTAGAGTAAACTATTATCTTTGGGTGCTCATGATATATCAGCGTTGGTTTAACAATTGTAGCAAATGCATCATTCTGGTGGGTGATATTGATGATGAGGTGGAGGCTATGGAAGTGTCAGAGCAGGTGGTATAAGGGAAATCTTTGTACTTTCCTCTTAATTTTGCTGTGAACCTGAAACTGCTCTAAAAAATAGTATCTTAAGAAATAATAACCTTACTCATATTCTTATCCCCATGTTTTGGTTTTCTCCATAACCCTCAGCTAATATCCTTACCATGACAATAAAACTATTGCTTGTTCTTAAAATTAATTTTTCTATAATATGTTACTCTATATTATAGCATAGCTGAAAAATGTATTCTTCAATTGTCTTGTGGCTAGTTAATATGATTTCTTAATAGCAAATTTGCATTGCAAAAAGGTGAGAATGTCCTGAAATTTTTGTGTGTGATTAGATGTTTACCCCTGTGGATTCTTCAAAGTCAGAAGAAGAGTGCAGCACAGTCATCCTCGGATCTAGAATGGTATCTTACACAAATACACTGTGTAATGTGATACACTGAGTAATAGAGCATCAGGCCAGTAATAATAATAACTGCGTTCGGTACGTCAAGGTATCATTCTAAGTAGCTTACATCTGCTAACTCACTTAGTCCTCAGAATGACCTAATGGGGAAGACACTGTAGGGCTCTCTCCTTCTATTTTAAAGAGGATGAAACTCAAGCTCAGGGAAGTTAAGTTAATGTCTCCGGATCACAAAACTACCAGGAGCAGTGCTCATAATTCTAAACTGAAATGATCTAGAACCTGAGTCAGGGCTAACTTGCACAGTGACCTGCATCCCAGGATTTAGTTGATGGCAGTCCCTGGAGGTGGGTAGGCGCTGGTATTGTTACTAGCTCTGTAGTTGATTCTGTTGTATATATGTTTGTGTTGGGTAAACTAGGGCTTGAATTCTGACTCCCTCATTTACTGGCTGTATGAAATTGGGCAAGTCATCTAATCTTTCTGTAAGTAAAATGGGGGGATATTTTCTTTAGAGCTTTGAGTGAACTGAGTTATCATATGTGCAGCACTAGTACAGAGTATACGTCTAATAAAGAGAAGGTGTTGCTGTTCTTCCGAAGAGTTTCCCAACTCTTTCAGTGCTCAAGTAACACTCTTTGAGAAGCATTCTTTGGAGGGTGTATGTGTGTGTGTGCATGTGTGCGCATGTGTGTGTGTGTGATTATACCTATAGCTTTTTGTTTTGAGTATACTTTGGAATTATGCTTTCTTATTAGTTCAATAAGAGATACATATATAGCCTGTGTTTTATTAGGGCTTCCAAGAAGTGCCTTGACATGATTTCAAAAAAAAAAAAAAAAAAACTCTTAAAATAGAATCTCACAAAAATATATTGCTTAATGTGATGTATTGTATAATAGAAATAGGGCTCTATGCCAGCTAGGCCTGGCTCTCCCTGGTCCCCTTATGAATGGGAAGAAGTAACTTAGTCTGTGAGCAAGTCCTTGAACAGAAGAGATGAAAATCAGATGAGTATCACCTCAGTTTGAACCTCCTGCTTGTTGGAAGGGACCCCAGAAAGCACTGACTAATGCAAAGGGATAGTAATTGGAATACGGCAGTGTCCTCAAACCACCTTTTCCTAGTTCCACTGAGATGCCCATTATGTGAAGAATGGTTGGATTATTATGAAAGAGGAAATGTTTAATTTTTGTCTTCCAAATTTGGCTCTTCCTGTCTAATTCAGAGAAACATTTGTGAAAGGTGAAGCTTTTGATGTGTAAGACTCAGGCTCTTAGAGAGGAGAAAAGCATTTCAGAAATCCGAAGGGAAAGCCCAGAAGGAGCAGTGCCTAAAGTTAACACATCCTTGATGGAAATGAAGAGGATAGATGGCCAGTCAGAAGCTCCTACCCTTGAGGTGGAGGGAAAACAGGGCGGGGGGAAGCCCACAGAGCGAAGGGAGGAGGCCCACTGCTGAGTCTCCATGCTTGGAGAGTCCCCATTGGAGGAGAAGGGTCAACCTGACCCAGCACCCTTTCTCTGCCAGAGCAAGAGCTTCCATGGCCAGAGGCATGAGGCTGCAGAGTGTGAGCATCACTGGCAGACTTTCCATTGCAGTTTGAGTGATGGCTGCTGCTGAAGTGCTGTGTTATCCCCCTCATTATGTCTACGAGGGCTCCCTGCAGACATGACCTTCAGCTTTCCTTCAGGAGCAATGCTGTCTGCCTTGGCACTTCACCTGACCTGTCCAAAGTAATCTATGTGGCTAATCCTCCACTTCCACAGCACAGGACACTCAAAAGCACCTCCTAAAGAATGGGATCCTGGATTTACCACTGGGAATGCTACCCCTATCCCCATCATATGGACCTAAGAAGTTGAACAGAAAAAGCTTTATTTTTTCCCAACTAGGAAAATAGCCAAACATACTGCCTGTTTTTTTTTTTAATATACAAATTATGGCTGTTACTCCCTGTGAAGAATAAACATGATGTACTTTGTAAGAGTGATAGATGTCCTGTTTTTCTTATTAAAGTTGGTCACTTTATTAGTTTATGAGTAAATGGTAGGTAAACTGTTAAACAGCAGAGACTGTTTAATCAGAGGCAGCTGAATCTAAAGTGGGAGGAAAAGCAAAAGTAATAAAAGGTGAGTTATTTAATTTTCTATTGCAGAAATCACTTTGAGAAAAAAAATACTGCTTGTAAGGAGATCATCCTTCCTATTTAACTTGCAGAATGTTATTTAGAAAGTTTTCTAGACTTGGCTGTATGGATCTTTCAGTTTCAAAGTACCTTCATAGGTATTCTTTCATTTGTTCCTTTTTTATCCTCATGAAGAAGGAAAGCAGATATTTGTAACTGTTACTTTACAAAGAACTAAGTAGGGTTGGTAGCATGGGGAAAATTGAGGAAAAAAGGAACTAAATGATCTTGGAAAAAGCTATTGACATAGATCTCTTTTGAGACCAAAAATGTGGTGTTTAGCCATTTGGTAAATGCATGTATGAAGAAAGTATAGACTGTTCTGAAATAAATGTTTTCAAAGTCTTCTGGGAACATTGCTAAATCTGAACTTCTCCAGGAAATCGTATATACTATTCTCATGCAATCTAGGGACTTTGGAAGGAGAGCAGCAGCTCTGATTTTATAGTAATACCATTAGTTCCTCATTTTTCTTGAAGGGCCTTCAGGTAGAATTTGAAGGGCTCTTTCTGCCCAATCAAAGCTATTATGATAAATAATTCTTAGCTAACACTTCCCAGCAGTAGTCATTGCTTCTGTCCTTTATGTCTTAGGATATTTTATCTTCACCTTCCTTGGCATAGGCATGTAGGATTTAAGTAACTTTATATTTGTCTGATTTGCTAATGCTGGATACTTGAAAGAATCTTCGTGCCAAAAGGCAATGAAAGCCAGGACCCCTCTGGAGACCTTTATGTGCTCTCTGCCAAAAGAGGCTGATGCGTGAAGAAGGCAGGACACTTATCAGGACAAACATCTCTGATTTGGGAATGGAAGTTGCATCAGCAGACTCATTCCTCCAATATTAACTCTAATTTATCAGAGGGTATAATTATGATGATGTTGGTGGGGATGAATGGCAGTGTTAAAACTGGACTGGAAAGGATTTTAATGGGTGTGCGTGAAAAAATAAATAAATAAAAATAAAAAAGGACTTCCCATTGTGGCGCAGCAGAAATGAATCTGACTAGGAACCATGAGGTTGTGGGTTCGATCCCTGGCTTTGCTCAGTGGGTTAAGGATCTGGCGTTGCCGTGAGCTGTGGTGTAGGTTGAAGATGTGGCTCGGATCTGGCATTGCTGTGGCTGTGGTGTAGACTGGCAGCTGCAGCTCCGATTGGACCCCTAGCCTGGAAACCTCCATATGCCATGGGTGAGGCCCTAAAAAGGCAAATAAATAAATAAATAAATAAATAAATAAATAAATAAAGGGTGACACATATAAAATTAAGTTTTTTTTATATTTGTGACACATATAAAATTAAGTTTTTTTTTTTAAAGTACCCATTGAGTCTGATCAAACTTTATGGAATAGGTAGGGAAGGTATTTTTATCTCCATTTTATGAATGAAGAAATTGTGGCTCAGGAAGGTAAAAATGGTTTACCAAAGCCATACACTCAACTGTCCATATTTCTCCCTGTTGAAGAAAATTTAACATGGGATTATTCAGTGTGAGAATTCTCCAAAAGAGACTAGAAAGTTTTGTTAATACTTTTCTGTAACTCAGTTCCATTGCATGATTATGGGGGAGGCTCACTATAATTGCTGAGGCAGTGTGAGTTTCCAGTGATCTTTTGGATTATGAGTATAAGTGGAAAGGAACTTCAGACTCAAGGTTAAAAACCAGTGTTATAATCTAACATTAACCGTAAATGGCCTGGGTAGGAGACATCAGTGCATTTTCACATCAGCACAAACACCTGGAGCAGACACTCCATTAGCTGAGGTCCAAGAGAAATGGGGCACACTTACCTCTGCAGTCTCTGAGAGTGAGAGAGAAATGGACCAGCAGAATTTCAGGCAGAATAAACAAAGGAAGTCCTTAGGTCTTGGGCCCATTTTTATATCCCCCACCTAGCTGGGTTGCCAGAGTGCTTCTGCAAACTCTCCTGAAATAATTTCTGCAGGATTTTCCATTTTAATGACTCCCCTTGATTTTAGGAAAGATTCTAAACCTGAAGTTGGCAAACAGTGGGCTGTGGGACAAATCTAGCCTATTGCCTTCTATTATAAATGTGGTTTTATTGGAACACAATCACCAGCATCTGTTTACATATTGTCTATGGTTGCTTTTGTACCACAAATATGGAGGTGAATAGTTGTAACAGAGATCATGTGACACACAAAATCAAAAATATTTGGTCTCTGGCTCTTTGCAGAAAAAGTTTTCTCTTCTTTGTCCTGAACTGTTAGTGGTAAAAATGCTTTAATCTTGATGCTAGCTCTAATTAGTTAGGAGTTACTGCCCAGACTACTGATTTGAAAACTCTGGGATTATGTCACTAGTCAATGAGAAAGAGTGATGAGGTCAGTTAGCAATGTCTGCCATAGACATGGAAGCCAGGATTGGTGGCTCTCATGCCAAGTATTTGTCATTCCCTAGTGCAAGCTTTCATTTTCCTATAATGCTGTGATACCACCCAAAAGCCAGGAGATTTCCTGATGCCTTGAGGACTGTCCTTAAGAGAAGGGAGAAGAGATGACTTCAAATATAAAGCAAACCCAGAACCTCCCTGAATGCATTAATTGTGATAACCACCATGGATGTGACTTGAAAGCTGTAATTTTGTTCTGTGCTTTATTAGTTCCCCCTACAAATCTGAAAGGTAGACATTTGTCTTTATTTTGTGGCTGAGGAAATTAAGATAAGGGGGATGTTCAGTGACTTTAGTGTTGAACCCAAATATGGTTCCAAAGGTAGTAATTTCATATATCGGTTGGATTGAATTAAATTTGAAAGAAATCACAATGTCATTGTCAGCCTGCTACATTAACCTCAACAACTGGAAATTAGAGCTTGTCTTGAAGAGAAATATCCCTCATGTCTAACAGGATTAAGATATAGGGCATTCACATTTTAGCATGTAATATCTCAACAAGATCATGTTACCTCTTAAAAAACAACTATAATTTTGAAGATTGTATAAAGGTAATAATAAGTTCTCTATTGGTAGGTTTTGTTTGCTTATTTGTTTCAGCAAAGAAAGTTAGTGAACTAATGTTGGAGCATGAGGTGTTCTTAAGGAAAACCAGAATATTCAGAGGTCTAATGTTTACTGAGGATAATGTTTGAGTCATAGCTGGAGTCCAGTGGGTGAACATGAGATAAATTATCTCTGGCTAGTGTTTTAGTCAATATTTTTTTGATTGCAAGTAGCAGAGATTTTTTTCAGAGCTAATTCATGTGAAGGGGTATTTGCATGTTTTCTCATGGAATTTAAGGGCAGAAAAGTATAGCTGCTCTTCAAAAGGAACTTGATGTTGCTGGAAATTCTTTTTCTCTCTCTTTCTCTCATCCCCACCCCCCAACTCCACCCTACTCCACTCCCCTGTCTGCCTTATTTTTCTGTTTCTCTGTGTTTGTGATAGAAAAATAACTGCCCCAAATAGAACACTTCCTTATTTTGTCATCATGGTTCCAATGTGAGGAATTAGATGCTAGGTCAGGACCTTTATTCTCAAAACATGACCAAAGATGAAAGGACCAGCACCTTATTTAAAGCAAGGTTTCAGATAGTCCCAAAGAGGGGAAAATTTCCCTGGAACCCAAGGATAGACTAAAATTTTACACACACACACACACCCCTTTCTGAAGCTCAACATTTTAAAAGTGGGTTCAGAGACTTGGAGTTGGTGAGGGAATGAGGATGAAAGTGGCAAGGTCCAGCCTTTTCACAAGTCCACTTTATCAAGACCTGTTCGTCCTTCTTGATTAGGAGGTAGACATTTCATGCATTACCAATTCTTGGAGACAATAGGAATGAGGCTTCTCAGGATGTGTTTCCCTTGGTAAATCAAAGCTTTTTCGGAACTCAAGAATCTACTTCTAAGTATTGTCTATCTGCTTCACACAGTTCTGGAATTTGTGGGCAACATTATAATAGCTGTTATGTTAGCTAGCAAGTCAATCTCTAGGATGAAAAATATGTATTAAAAAAAAGAAAGAAAAAAAGAAAAAAGGAGGCAGTCTTACCTGGGACTTGTTCATCCAAACCTTTCTACTTTTTGTTTTAAGCTTCTTTTGTACAGCATTCTCCTGGCATCTCCTCATTGAACCAGTAATCAACTATCCCACTGTCATTTTCTCTCCTTTTCACCCTCATTCCTTCTACCCTTAACATTTACAATGAAATATTAAAATCTGACAAGGGTAATTATAAATAATATTTACAGATATTTAAGAAAATGAGACCACACAAATTAAGTTGCTTAAAGAGAAATTGAAGAAAAACTTCCGTAATTATACAAAACGTTCTAAAACTGCATGTTAATTACTTCTAAAAAAGTATTTTAGACTGGTGGGTTCTCAAATTATCAAGCAACGAATAATTCCTGTCATATATAAACTGTTTCATAGTGAAAGAGATGGAAAAGTGTTCAATTTATTTAATCTATAACAATACTGCAAAAATGAAGCAGATTGCAACAATGAGAAAAAATTTAGATTAAATTTCCTATGACCACAGAGGCACAAATTCTTAATAAAATACTGGAAAGTTGAATTCAACCGTGTATTTGAAGTCCATCCATAATTAAGTAGAATTCATGTGATAATTTCAAGGATGATTTAGTATCAGTATTTAACTTTATACTATATAGATTTTAATATCTAACAATCCAAAACAACTGGATGTTTTTCTAGATAAGTATTGAACTGATACTGAGATATAAAACTACATATTATGTAGAAAAACAAAAGAAAATATTAATTGTATAAGGTATGGGCTTAAAGTAAACAAATATATTCTTGGAAAATTGGAAAAATATTTTTAGGAAGATTTTTGGGCTGCTGCCATGGCATATGGAAGTTCCCAGGCTAGGGGTTGAATCAGAGCTATAGCTCCCGGCCTATGCCAGAGCCACAGCAAGGCAGGATCCGAGCCGCGTCTGCAGCCTACATCACAGCTCACGGCAACGCCAGATCCTTAACCCACTGAGCAAGGCCAGGGATCAAACCCACAACCTCATGGTTCCTAGTCAGATTCGTTAACCACTGAGCCACGACGGGAACTCCTACAACATATATTTTTAAGATACCTATATCTGTGAAGCCCAGGAAAAGAATAAGGCATTAGCAAACATTAGGCAAAATGGATAAGGAAAATTAACAGAAATTCTAAAAGACATTACATGCCCAGAGAAGTTTATCATTATTAATAATTCAGTAATACATATTAAAATAATAATATACCTTTTTACCTACCAATTAATAAATGCATACCCTTTAAATGTTTAAACTAAATGCCATGGCAAATGTAATTTAAAAAGTATTCTAATATCCTGTTGTATAAATGAAAATTAGTATGACCTTTTTGAAAAATAACTTGGTTATATGAATCAAGATATTTTAAAGAGTTCATATCTCTTAGTCTAATAATTACAGTTCTGGGAAACTTAGAATAAATTAATCAAAGATGATGACAAAGATTTAGGTACGTGGATGCTAATCATAGCATTATTTATAACCAGAAAAGCCTGAAAACAACTAAAATGTGCAACAATAGAGGATTGATTAGATACTATATTTATATGATGATATGTTTCTCATAAATTAAATGTATTTTTGAAGAATAATTACAGGGATAATATTAATGAAATTTTAAGTACAAAGAACAGTAAAACTGAATATACAGTATGACCACATTTTGCAAAACACAGGAATGTGTGCATAGGATGTGTGCATAGGAAACATTAAAATATTAATTAAACAATAATTATTTCTGGATAGGATTATATTTTTTTCTTATATTCTTCTGTACTTTCTAGTAATTTTAAATCTTTACCATATATTCTTTGATATTCATGAAAGTTATCCAGTAAAAAATAACATTAAAAATAAGAATGGGAGTTCCCATCATGGCGCAGTGGTTAACGAATCCGACTAGGAACCATGAGGTTGCAGGTTTGATCCCTGCCCTTGCTCAGTGGGTTAAGGATCCAGTGTTGCCGTGAGCTGTGGTGTAGGTCGCAGACGCGGCTAGGATCCTGTGTTGCTGTGGCTCTGGCGTAGGCCAGTGGCTACAGCTCCGATTAGACCCCTAGCCTGGGAACCTCCATAGGCCGAGGTTGTGGCCCTAGAAGTGGCAAAAAGACAAAAAAAAAAAAAAAGAATGGATAACAATAAAGATTTTGCAGTAGTAATCATTTTATTTGTAGGCTCAAGTGAGTATTCTGTGTGTACCTGATGAAATTTAAGAGGACATAAAAGGATCAGAAGTTTTTATCATTGATTTTCTTAACTGTAACACTTTAGCTAAGCAAGTTTATAACTATAAATTCTAGTAAAAACTGAGTAAAAATTTACAAATCTTTTTCTAATAAAGACAATTTCTTACACTTTTAATGACAAAAGTGCTATACTACATTTTCAAAAAGTGTATTATAAATTAATTCATATTTTAAAATAACTATTTGCTTACTCTGAATTTCATAGTGCTATTAGAAGAAGTCAATGCAGCACCTTTCAGTTCTGATGCTATCAGTACAACAGAAGTTCTTTCAGGAATATTCTCCCTCCTTTTTCTGTGAATGCAAATCATTGAACTCTTGCTCCTGGGTCAGTGATATTTCCTCCTGAAAGACAGGAAAGTCCTTAATTCTACTGAGCTAATCTTCCACTGCTGTCTGTTTTGCTCTTTTAACAGGTACTGTATCCTCAGGGTGGTGTTGTTTCCATCAGCAGTAAGAATGCATGTTTCCAATTCTCCTATAGGAGAAAAACAAAACAAAACACAAGAAATCCCTGTCATAACATGATGCCTAGCATGAAGTTCCTTTGAATACAATTGAAAGGGGAAAATCTGCAATTGATTTTTTATGGTATAGCTCTTAGTATTTTTTATTTGTGCTTTGGTTTTCGTTTTTAAGCTTAATGCCTTTGTCTGAGCTTTCCCTGAGTTGCCTGAAGATTCAGTGAATGGACCTAAGGCACCTGAGGCTAAGAAATGTGCTTGCAGTTGACATCTAACATGTCACTAGGAGAAGGGAGGATGTGTTTACCTTTAGAGTTGAAAGTAGCTTTATCACTCATAGGCTCTTCTGTTTGCCCTGAAACACTCTTGTCATCATATGGAAGTAAATATTATATATTTTCTATGTCAATTCTGGAGTGAATAGTTAATTAAAGTTCAACAGGAATATTTGTGATTTATATTTATCTTGGCAAAAAGTAGTTCTCAGTTTCATTCTGAAATAGTTTAAAAAATGTGTATAACTTAAAACAGGCCTTAATAATTTGGAGATTTCTTCCATATCAATTCATTTTCTTACTGAACAAGTGAGGTAGGTCAAGTCGTCTCATTACCATCATTCTCATTTGATGGACGAGAAAAGAGAGGTTCAGGGGTAAGTGCTTTTTGCAAAGTCACATACTTGAACCCTACAAGAAAGGATTCAAATGCAGGTCTTCTGACTCTTTCCACTGTACAGCCTTATTTATTGGACACCAGAACATCCAAATGCGATTGCACAAGTAGAAAATATCCACTGTGGATTCTTTGTAACTCATTAATACTTCTTGCAGAAGAAATCCTCCACTGTACCATATCCCTGCATACCACATCATAAATTAGTAATTTTTAAGAAAAAGTTTAATGTATGCCAAGTACTTATGTTGATGCCAGTTTGCATTTTTGTGACTAATTTCACAAACCATGTCATTCTTTTGAATCTTAAAAGCCTAAGAAGAATATTTATGAAAAGCATTTAACTGCAGGGAGTCAAGGGAATGGCCCAGTCCCTGGATAACTGCAGGATTCAATTCAGTTGCTGGTAGTGGACCCTGACCTTTAATTCACAGTCCCTAAAGGAGAGTCCCCAAATGGGAATTTAAATATACAAATAATTTTCCAGGCAATTCAAGTAACTGATGTTGATGGAGAATACAATACAGGGATATGTGAGAAATTTCTATCAGAACAGAGCAGAATTGAGAAAGAACCTATTCAGGCTTCACCTCTTGAAAGAGACCCAATCTGAGAGGTTAAGAAGAAACTTTGTATTTTTCCTTCCTCCTGAACTAGAGAACCAGTGACTAGATCAGTGAGCCAGACAACTTACCAGTTGTCCCTGATTACAGGTACTTCTCTGTGATAGGGCTAAAATACCTCACTGTAGTACATTTATTCAGAAAAAGTAAGTGAGAGGTGTTAAGAACTTTAATTGCAGTAAATGCTTTAAAAAGGTTTATTAAATTATAAATTTTAAATTCTCTCTGAAATAATGAAGCAGTTGGCTTAGGATATTTCATATAAAGATCAAAGATGAACCAGAAGATGGAAGAAAGTGCTAGAAAATTGACTGAGAATGCAAGCTATGCCTCACTGTGCTCTCTAGTTGAGAATAAACATGTTTAGGAGATTTGCTGTTTATCTGAGATGTGGGGCTAAAAACAACCAATTTATTCTCAACGTGAATAGACTTTACCTGGTTGGAAGATAAACTGATAGAAACAAACTAAATAAATGAGGGTTGTAGTAAATTAATATAAAACAGGGAAAGAAATGTTCTGAAGGGTGAAGAATGAAGGATAAGTTTGTCCGAGACAATAATTAATTGGATTCATAAGAATATTTCATAAAACTCATCGCCTTAATTAGAAAGCAAGAAAGTATAGTCCTTAAGAGACTGAGTATTATAAGGAAAGCTACCAAGAAGTCATAAACTATAAAGAAATCGTAAGGTCAACACAAAAGAAAACAGAACAAGATATAAAGGAGTATGGATAATATGATAAAGATTTGGAGGCAGCAAAAATGCACTAAAAATATGCTTCTGGTTATAGTGGACCAGATTTCTTGGATCAATCTTCTTGCAAGAAAAGCTAGACAGAAATATAAACAGTATTTGTCTGAAAGCACTGGAGAACTGCTAAAATAGAGATTTTCAGGAAACCAGATCTGGGAAAGAAACAATTAAAGAACTACTAAAATAGAGATTTTCAGGAAACAAGATCTGGGAAAGAAACAATTAACTTTTCTCATCAAGAACATGCTGATTCTGAAAGTGTAGGGGTTGAGGAATTGATGAGAGTTATGGCAGATTAACAGGGCTGACGGTGTGAAAAATGAAGTTCAGAGTCCACTCATGCCAGGAGGCGCTGGTTCATATACTTGGTTTTCAGGGGTGGGGACCATAGAAAGGCTATGTTCTAGGAGTAAGAATAAATGAGAGAGAGAAAGAGAGCAGCCTTCTATATTGGGGATCAGCAAAGTTTTTTTTTTCAGGGCCAGATGTTCATTTTAAAAAGGTATTCTGCCCAAGAGTGTCTGCCAGAGTACAGTAGGGATCTCGACAGATGGAATGGAAGCTGAGGGTGAACCACTGGGTACAGAAATGGAAGGGTATTTGTGATGGCCAGCTACCAGAGAGCCCCTGCCAGGTCAAGAGAACTGTGCTCAGGAAGATGCATCAGGAAGTCATCAGCAGATCAGAAAAGTACCCCCAGAGCTAGAGTCATTTTGAACACCTGCAGGTCTAAGGAAGGGTTTGTGTCCCCCACCCATCTCCCCTTGACTGCTTCTCCTGCTTCTCACTGCTCTGAACCCAGAGGGGCAGGAAAAGGAGTAGTAGCTGCCCCTTAAATATGATGAGGAGTCTTTAACAGGATACTCAGAGTCCCGTAGGGCTAGAGGCTCTGACTACTGGCCTGGAGCAGAATAGAGGGAGAGGAGGAGGATAAAAGGCTAGGCTGGAGTGGGAGCTATGTATTTGAAGGTCATGGGACCTAGCTGAATGCCTGGGATTGTGCAAGATTCCCCAGGGAAACTTCTCTCTCACTCCCAAAACAGGAATATGGAGAAGAGTCTGTGGGAGATAGCACCAATTAAATGGGGAGCAGAGTAGGGGGTTTATCTTAAAGAACAGCTCCTCGTGGAGCCCTTTGGGTCAAAGGCCCCCATTTTTGAGACCTCTTTCTGACATCAGGGCTTTAATCTGTGATATAAGAGGTCGTGGGTAAAAGGTCACCTAGGAATTAAATTTGTAAGCTTGATGTTACCAGTCTATAGAATGAATGAATAGAGCCATTTAGTCAAAGATGTAAAAGGGAATAGAGCTACTGTGAAATGAACTTAGGGTTATTTATTAGACCTTTGAATCACACTCTTATTTGCTTTTATGTATGAATAGTAATACTGCCACTAGTCACTAGTGTCTTCTAGAATGCAAGGAAATGATAATAACTGTAGTGGCAATAACTACGATTTACTGGGCTACACTTTTCCAGGCCCTGACTAGGCCTTTTTTTTTTTTGCATGATATTGTTAATCTTCCCTGGAACAAAGAAAGGAAAATAGTCATGGCCAAGGACATGAATTAGGTCATGGCAGAGAATTCTTATTTCCCATGCATAGCACCAGTGAATGGTTCGTTCCAGCCTATTAATTATTTAAATAGTTATTATCTATGTTTGTCCTTCTTGCTTGATGTGAAAACTGCTGATCTAAGCTTATCTGCATAACATCTTGTAGCAATACAAAGAGTGTGTATGGGATCTTTTTTAGCGGAGAAAAAAGAGGAGGGTGAATGTTACTATGAATCAGGCAGCATGTCAATCATTTTCACATACATTACCCCATTTAATTATGATAACAAACTTGAAAAATAGGTATATTAACTTCTATTTATAAATGAAACAACCTAGATTAATAAATCCGGGGCTCAGGATATGATCCCAGTGTTTGATTCCAGACCCTAGAATGTATATTTAGGCCCTGTATTTTTTTCCATGATGCTGTTCAGAAAATGCTTTATATGTCATATCTCATATTTCTCTAAATGCCTATGAAGTAAGCAAGGATTAAATGATATGATACTGATTTTACAGATTGAACATTTGCAAAACTAAGCAGGAGAGCCAGTGTAGGGAATCCAATGAGTCAATGGATTTTCCCCAAAGAAAAATATATGCGATTTGAAAAGCTGTTTTACACCGTGCCTTATTGTGGTAGGCTGAAAAAACACTGTTCTCCCCCAACAAGGTAAATTTACTTCCTAATCCCTGGAATGTTTGACTATTACTTTATTGGGCAAAAGATTGAATATTACCTTAGGTGGGAAATGATGTGATTAAGTTAGGGATATTGAGAGGCAAGAGTTTATCCTGAATTACCTGGGTAAATACTAAGTGTAATCACATGTATCCTCATAAAAGAGAAGCAAAGGGAAAATGAGACAGAATGTAGAAGATACATACACATAGAGAAGTGATTTGAAGTTGGACCAGAGAGGGATGCTGCTATGAGCCAAGGAATGCTGACACTACCAGAAACTGGAAGACACAAGGAATAGGTTCTATGCTAGAGCCTCCAAAGGGAGCAGAGCCATGCTGACACTTTGATTTCTGACTTCTGCCTGCAGAACTGTGAGGGAATAAATTTCTCTCTTTTTATTTTTTTAATTCTTTAAAATTTTTATAATGATTTTTATTTTTCCGTTACAGCTGGTTTACAGTGTTCTGTCAATTTTCTACTGCCCAGAAAGGTGACACGTACATGTATACATTCTTTTTTCTCACATTATCATGCTCCATCACAAGTGACCAGTGCCATACAGCTCCATCCCAGTGCTATACAGCAGGATCCCATTGCTTATCCATTCCAAAAGCAATAGTTTGCATCTATTAACCCCAAATTCCCAGTCCATTCCACTCTCTCCTGCTCCCCCTTGGCAATCACAAGTTGGTTCTCCTTGTCCATGCCACATACACAGCATATGGAAGTTCTCTGGCCAGGGATTGAATCTGAGCCACAGCTTTGACCTGTAGCCACAGCTGCAGCTACACCAGATCCTTTAACCCACTGTGCCATGCTGGGGACTGAACCTGTACCTTTGCAGTGACTGGAGCTGCTGCAGTCAGGTTCTTAACCCACTGTGCCACAGTAGGAACTCCTAAGTTTCTGTAGTTTTAATCCATCAGATTTGTGTTAGTTTTTTACAACAGTCAAAGGAAATGAATACATCTGTTATTCATTATTAATTGGGAGGTAATATATTCAATAGGTACTTTTTCTAAATACCTAGATGACACTGGGAGGCAAAATATTATGGTGTTTATGCTTCTGAAATCATAAAGATATTAGTTTAAACCCAAACTCTATTATTGATGATCTTAGGTAATATATTTATGCCTCTAAGTATCACTTTTCTTATTTATAGAATTGAGAAGTTGCTAGTATCTACCAAATAGATAGAATTGTTTGAAGAATTAAATGAGATAATACAATAATAACGTATAGTACTTAGCACAACATTTTGCACATAAACATTCAGTAAGTGTTAGCAATAAGAAAATAGTAAGAACCTAAGGGATATGCTGAAAAATATAAAAAGTGTTAAATCATCTTGCTCTTTGTTGTAAGTCTCAGAAAAAAGTTATAGGAAAAGGCATAAAAAGAAAATTAGTAAGAAATGACTTTTCTGAAAGCTTCAGTTTATTTTGAGTTTGCTAAATTAACATTTACCCTGAATATAGATGAAAAAATCTTAAATAAAATACTAGCAAATTCAATCCAGAAATGTGAAAAAAATGCACATGAGATTGTGGTGCTTCTTTCAGTAATGCAAAGTTGGCTTTATATTAAAAATTCAACAAATGTAATATACCACTTTAAAAGAGTAAGAGATAAATTTAAAATGAATATATAAAAGGGAGCCTTAAAATAATCTCGGTAGATACAGTAGAAAGACTGACAAAACTTAACACCTTCATGATAAAATTCTTAGCAAAAACTAAAAATAGAAGAAATCTTCAAGCAGATAAACAGCACTTTTGCATCTACAGATAATATTGTACTTAATCATGAAAGATTAAATCTTTATTTCCTCTGAAATTTGAAACAAGAAAAGGTTGTTTGCTCTAACCATATCTATTCAGCATTGTACTAGAAGTCCTAGCCAATGCAATAAGGCAATTAAGAGAAATGAATAGGATAAGTACTTAAAAGGAAGAAATTAAAATGTTGTTTGCAGAAAAATAACTATCTGAAGTGAATAACTTTAACAGGGTTGCAGAATACAATGTCAACATGAGAAAAGGATATTTTTATATAACAAACGAAAAATTGGAGAACTTACACTATTTAAAACTTTGAACTAAAGCAAGAGTAATTAAGACAATGTGGTATTACAATAAGGAGAGTTAGAGTTTAAAAACAACTTTACATATAAATAGCTCATTGATTTTTGTTTGTTTGTTTGTTTGATCAAGATGCCAAGTCAGTTCAATAGACAGAGAAAATTCCTTTAACAAATGTTGCTGGGGTATCTGGATATCCATGTATTTGAAAGAGTCTCAATCCCTCTTAAATCATATCAAAATTAGTTAATTTGCAATGAATAATAGACTTACAAATAAAACCCAGACTCCTAAAGCTTCTAAAAGCCCAAGAGGGAGTTACTGCTGTGGTGCAACGGGATTGGCAGTGTCTCCGCAGCACCAGGATGCAGGTTTGATCCCGGGATCTGGCATCCTGTGTCGCTACAGCATGGCTCTGAAATGCTGTGGAGAGGCTAAAAAAGAAAGAAAAAAAAAACAACAAAAACAAGAGAATATCTTCATAGTTTCAAGGTGGCACAATCTTTTTTTTGAGAAAACACTGATATAAATGAAAAAAATTGATATTTGATTTAGCCTAATCACACATTTCCGCTCATCAAAAGATACTATTAATAACTATATAAATTTACTAATTGGGAAAAAATACAACTATATGTCTAACAAAAGCTTACATGTGTATGTAAAGAAGCTCTAAATATCAACAGTAATTAAATTAACAATCCAATTAAAAAATGGGTAAAAGCCTTGTGCAGATACTTCACAAAAGAAGTATATGAATGGCTAATAACCAGATGAAAAAGACCCAAATCTTTAGTCACCAAGAAAATGCAAAGTAAAACTACAATAAGATATGACTCGTACTCACTAGAATGGCTAAAATAAGAAATACTGACAACTCTATGAAGTTCCCATTGTGGCTCAGCGGTATGGAACCTGACTGGTACCCATGAGGATGAGGGTTTGATCCCTGGCCTTGCTCAGTGGGTTGGGGATCTGGGGTTGCTGTGAGTTGTGGTGTAGGTTGCAGATGCAGCTCACATCTGGCATTGCTGTGGTAGTGGTGCAGGCTGGCAGCTGAAGCTCTGATTCGACCCTAGCCATGGGTTCAGCCCTGAAAAAAAAAAAAAGAAAGAAAAATATTTACAACTTTAAATGTTGGTGATAATATGGAGTAACTGGAATATTTTTTAGCAATAATGTTAACAAATACAACAATGTTGAAGATTATTTGCCAATTTCTAATAAAGATAAAAATATATATCAATATTTGTATTTATCCTAGGATTCAGCGACTTCATTCCTAGGAATTTACTCAAGAGAAATGAAAATGTATGTTTACAAAAGACTTGTGCAAGATTATTCATAGCAATTTTTTTCTTAATAGCTCCAAACCAGAAGCAACCTAGTGGTCCATCAATAACGTAATGGGTAAACACAATACAGTATATTAACTCAGTTGAATAAAATTCAACAATTGAAATAAACTATAAGACAATTTAGATAAATCTCAAAATCATAATCATAAGCAAAAAGAGTTTCAGGGCAATACTTTAAAAAAATCCGTATTTCTTTTAATTGCAGAGAAATATATTTCTACAAAGGAGCAGAAATTGGGTTTATATCAGACTTGTTAGATTCCAGAAGCCAGTGGAGTAATACCTTAAACATTCTTAAGAAAAATGATTTTGAACCATGAATTAAGATGGTGTGGACAGTTTTATGTCAGTAAATTTGAGATTTCAGTGAAATGTAATTTCACTATAAAATTCAACATTAAAATTGACATAATAAGTAGAAAGTCTGGACTGTCCTTTTATTGCTTTGTTTAGTAGTAATGTTTGTTTTAGAAATGGATTATCTGACATTATACCCTTTGTCTATGCATATAGCTGTTCCATTGAGGGAACTACTCCTGTGGAACCGAATACTGTCCTATACAATGAAAACTGGAAGGTCTTCTCCCTTGCATTTCCTTTCGGACTGCGTTTAAGAAACTTCCTCATTATTCCATCACACCTGTACATAAAGTGGTCATTATCCCCATCCTGCTCCTTCTCCTGCATAAATCGATGCTGATTGCAGTCTGGGTCCAAGGCGAGTTATATAAACCTTGGTTGGAATAAGAAAGAAGAAACCTTCAACCAAATAAATTCTCAAATGAGGTTTTATTCTTCCCATTTTCCACAGTTGACTCTAAGGCAGAATGATGACTTTTAAGACATTATCACAGAAGGAGATTCTAGTTATATTTTGTTTAGAACAATGTAATCGATCATTTTTGGTACTAACCCTGCATAAAATGTATTTTGCCTACATTTTTTAGACTTTTGTAAGAATACTCTTTATTAAATCAATCAATAAAATGTTGCTGTAACTGAACAGCAATTGCATACCCAACTTAATAGGGCATAGATTATAAAAGTTTACTAAGAAAGAGATAAATGGGCAGAAGTTTATCCTGGATATACCTAATCCACATTGGATGGCACGAGCCGTTATTATCTATAATGATTAGATAAGCCAATGACTAGTGCTTATCTAAATAATCATTATAGTAATAGAAGTAATAGTAATAAGTTACAAAATAATAAAATATCAACCAAAGCTTTTTAGCTCTGAGAAACTGGTAATCTTTCTATCATTTATATGGTGTGATCTTTCCTTGCATTATCTTTTCCTCAGGCTATCAGGAAACATCCAGAAAAGTCTGAGAATCAGTTCTAGAAATTGTATTAATCTTTATAGCTAATATATGTCCTTCTATCTTTTGTGATATTGGTATTCTCTTTTCATTTGTGTTTTATTAACTTATTTCCATAATAACTGTACTTCATTGGAAGGTGCCTCAACATGAATGCATAAATGTGTAACAAAATAGCAGAAATTGTGGCATTACAAGGAGGATTTACAGAAAGATTATTTACCCAGATTCCCCATTATATCCCATTCATCTAAATCCAATTTATTGTTTCATGGGCGTATTAGTTTGCTAGGGGCTGCCATAACAAAATACCATAAACTGAATGGCTTAGAACAACAGAAATTTCTCTCATAGTTCTGAGGACAGAAGTCTGAAACAGTGTCAGTATAGCCATATTCCTTCTGAAGACACTGTTTCAGGCTTCTCTCTGGTTTCTGTAGTCCTCGGCTTAGCTTGTTTGTATATTTTAGACATTAAGCCGTTGTCAGCTGCATCATTTGAAAGTATTTTCTCCCATTCTGTAGTTTGTCTTTTTTTTTTTTATGGTTTCTTTTGCTGTGCAAAAGCTTGTCAGTTTGATTAGGTCCCGTTGGTTTATTTTTGCTTTTATTTCTGTTGCCTTGGGAGACTGACCTAAGAAAACATTTGTACAGCTGATGTCAGAGAATGTTTTGCCTGTGTTCTCTGAAGTACTGGGGCTTAGGATTTCTACATAGGAATTTTGGGGCAACATTATTCAACCCATAGTAGTAGGTTTCTATCTATTCTCCAAAAGAAGCTGCCTTCCAGTAATATGTTAAAGTGAAGTTTGTAGCCTCTAGAAGGGAAAGCATAAATTTCAATATTTATCCAAACATAGGTGGGAAGAAGTCTATTATTTCTCACAAAAATAATACCCTGTCTTCTCAGTGACAACTCCTGTTGTCAACTCTCATTGACAACTTCTTAGCACGATCATTCAAGTGTCTGAAGAGAAGCAATAAGGAAAAAGCACCACATCAATTTTTGCCTGTTGGTTTAGTTTGGTCCCCTTGATGTATACACCTGGCTGGTGGCCAGTAGGAATTGTCTGTTGTTTTAATTTTTTGTTTGACGACATTTACATGTCTTGCCCGTTTTATGGTAGCTCATCCATCCATACACCAGTCATTCAAGGAGCCTAGCCTTGAAGACTGACAGGAAGTATGTGTAAATGCACGTTGAAATTGACAGGTGGACAGGCTGACAAATTCAGAACTGCTCCCACGCGGCCTTCATCTATTCAACTGGAGCCAGTCAGACCACAGGTATACATTAGACTCTTTTGCAAAATGTCATTAAGTGTTTGTTTCTCCATTTTTATCAAGATCCTGCATAGGCAGTGGCGAAGTGAAATATGTCAGCTATAGTAAAAATGGTGATAGCCTCATTTTTCTGCTAAATTTCCCATTATGGAAAGGACTCCATTATTGGAAAAGAGCACTCTTTTGAGGAGATGCCCTGCTGCTCCTCACTACCACCCCAACAAAGAATTCTAACGAGCAAGGCTGCAATTCTAATGAGAGGAGGCAGAAATGCAACTGAATTTTCCAAACCAGTCCTCTCAGGCTAATCCCAGGGACCCTTTCGTCATTAGCAGTGTGCAAACCCATGGAGCCAGCCCACTGTAGGTGACTTTTGTGAGGGTCTAACACTCTGAGTCTGTTGGTGCTATGAAACGTGTCTGTGTGTCTATATTTGGATGTGGCTTAACTTCAATAATAGTAGTAATAGAATATACTATTTGCTAGACACTATGCTAGGTGCCAAGCATATCTTATTGTATCCTCTAAACTGTCTTACAAAGATAGTACTGTTTTGATCACCATTTTATAAATGAGAAAACCTGGATAGGTGAATTGCAGTTGTTAAGGAGTCTGTGTTTTCTAGGACAGTGCTGTTTCAGTCACCTATACTACTATATTGACTTTGCTGTATATGTTTCTACTTATGTAATCCAGACGTGGTCTTGGGTGTGTGTGTCGCGGGTATGCACATGCACAAGTGCTTCTAGGCTCTTTGACCCACATATGAAAACCTTCATTCAACTTCTCACTCACCTTACTGCCCCTGCTTCACAAGAAAGTGTATCCTATGGTGTCACTGCTCATTTCTTATAGATCCTAATGCACCTCATATTTTCCTGGGGTCTATAACATAATCTGGTTATCTGCATGTGTTAACATGTGCCCTTATGTAGCCTGTGATCCCCTGTTAAAGTTAAAGATCTTGGAAGAGTGACAGAGAAGTTATGTGTTAGAAGATGCATACTGGTAGTTCTATGCTGCTCAGTGGGTTAAGAATCCAACTAGTATCAATGAGGATGCAGGTTCAGTTCCTGGCCTTGCTCGGTGAGTTAAGGATCTGACGTTGCCACAAGCTGTGGCATAAATCGCAGATGCAGCTGGGATCTGGTGTTGCTATGGCTGTGGTGTAGGCCCGCAGCTGTAGCTCGGATTTGACCCCTAGCCTAGGAACTTCCATATGCCACAGGTGTGACCCTAAAAAGAAAAAAAGAAAAAAAGGACGATGCACACAGACTGGCTAAAGGTTGAATCCTGGTTGCAGATGTGATTTCTTGGCCAACACAGGGTTTCTGTGTTTGCATTTTCAAAAAAAGATTTGTTCAACTTAAAAAAAATCAAAGATTCCATATAGAACCTGATTAGTAACTTTTCTTGAAAAACAAAGAACTGATAATACGTTGTCCCTTTCCTGCATGACTATTATCTGATGCCTTCTGTGGAAGGGCGCTAACTCTGGTCTATCCCAGGCCCCTCCACTCAAAAGTCTGTACATGCATCTGTACCCAGTATAGATACTCAGTGATTCTCATTGCCTACCTGACAGACATTTCGAGTTTGCCCATGCCTATTCTTCTTGAATCATGATTCCCATCATCCAGGGTGCTGCTCGCAAGGCATCTGTTGAGAAGTAATTAGCCAAGGCTGCCCTTTTCCATTCGTCATGAGTGGTGAGGCTGTGAGTGGCTTTTATTTGGTGGTGCTTGACAGTATTGACTGCTCATGTCACCTACAACCAGAAAAGCCTATGCTGCTAGGTGGTCAAGGCAGAACCCAGCTAACCACTATCAGCTTAGCACTCTCTTCACCCCTCAACTCCCTCAGCACATAGGAAACACAACTTTGTGGGACTGTGGGAATCTTTGGGGGTACTGAGAAATGTGTTTGCTGCTTTAGAAATTTGAGGGCCTCTTTTTTCACTGGAATAAAGACCCAGGTCCTGTATATTTTTTCCACCCAGCTGCAAGCCATCTGGTGCATATCAGTCCTTTCTCCCAAACTGAGGAGAATGATGTGGAGAAAGTAAGGATTTATCAGTTTATCCTGGCACCATTTCGGTGCTATGTGCAGAGCTAGAGATTGCTCTTTTGTATTTTGATTCAATAGATATTTATCGAATACCTTCTATGTATAAAGCACCATGCCGAGCAGAGCAGCTGCTGATCACACCCCAAATTTGTAGAGCACTGCTCTATGTGACCTTATCTAATTCATGTATTAATCCAGTGAGGTGGGTCTTTGTTGTGCCTGTTTTACAGACCACGGCCCTGAAGCTGAAGAGGTCTTACTCAGTGTCAGTGTGAGAAATAATGAGCACAACCAAGATTTGAACTCAAGGTTTGGGGTTTTATTTCAATGCAGTCCCTAGGTTTTTTAGGGTTATTTTAGGCCATATCAGTTTAGAGAAAATGGTCTCACTGAAAAATAAAGAAACAAGTAGTATTCCTCTGACTTCTTTTAGTCTGTAATGGGGTATCAAATGGGGTCGTGCGTACAAATGAAAAGACCCTCTTCTCTACCACATAGAAACAAACACTTTTTATTTAATTCTGGAACTGGTAAGGAAAACCATTATACTGGAGGAGGGAGATGGGACATCACAACTGGAGTTGACATCCACCATGATTGGCACAGATGCTGATCTCTGTGACAAAACCAATACACCGAGCCAACGTTGCAGGTGTCACTGAAGTCGCACTGCCCCCAGTGTTGCTGACACTCATTAATGTAGGCATGAGGTGGCACAGCAGCCACTTGCCATGTGGGGATACTGGCACCACTGATGTGCCAAAGCAGGGCTATGTTCCCAGGTGCTCTGTACACACCCATGCTATACTGCCATTTGGGGAGGGGGCTCAGAGCTAAGAGTGATTCATTTCAGTGAAAGTGGTGGTGGGTTGCTCCACAGCCAAGAGTTCTTATCTATTGGACTTAGTGACAAGCGGAGGAAAACAGTGGTGAGAGTGCCTCTGCTTCCTCTGTGTCCAGACCAGCACAATCTACATTCACCCCGAATCAGGCACTCCTATGGATGAGCAGAAAACAGTAATGTTTTTTTCCTGAGATAAGATACCCCTTAAGAATTGGGCATTAGCTGCCACATTTAATGCTGTAATTCTAGTAGGAAAGCACACATGCATATGCTGTTTATTTGCCCAACAAACATCTAATATATACCAGGTAAAAGGCATAATTCTAACCTTCAATTTGTTCACAGGTTATAAAGGGACTTACAAATATTTATGTGTACTGACAATATAGTATGAGGGGTGCTGGGCTAGAGGTATACTTGGAATGTTCTGAGAACTCAGAGGAGGGACACTTTACTTCCTCCTTCCTCCATCCTTTCTGGATGAGATGATATCTGAACTGACACTTGAAGGACAAATTTGAGTTAGGAGACATGCTGAGGAAAGTCAGAGCAGTAGGTAAGAGGTACTGGGACAGAGGGCAGAAAACCTGACACACTTGGAATGGTTGGGAGTGAGAAGATTTGGGTGGGTTGTGAAGAATTAGCCGTGGGGCTGGACACGTACAAACTCTTTGTCAAGATCATGAAGGACTTTTAACATCAGGCCAGGGAAAGCTGTTGAAGGGTTAAACCAGTGAGTGACATGGTCAGATTACATTTTAGATCACTTCTGGATGCAGAATAAAAGATGAATCTGGGGCAAGGGACAAACAGCATTCTTCTTTCTCTGGGAAGATGATGCTTGTGAACTGGACAACTTCGGGAGCTGTGGAGAAGGAGGGAACACCCACCAAGCCAGTCGGATCAGCCTGGCAGTCAGAAGGGTGACAGCTGTTCCAGGCACTTTCCCTGACTATCCCTGCAGTGCAGGAGCCTCTGGGATGGGAGGCAGCATCAACCTGCCTCAGTGCCAAGGGACACCTGTCCAACCATACAGAGCTGTGATTGGCATGTGTACCAACCAGGCCTGGGTGGAGCGGGGAGTTTCCAACACCACTGTCATCTTCTGGAGCCTGGAGAAGCTGACAGTAAAGAGAACTCAGACCAGTTTTAGCTGGATGTTGACAGCAGTGGTGGTTATAGAGTCAGGCTGGGCCTGAGGCCAAATGAGTTGGCAGGGTCTGTCTGGCCTCTGCCTTGCCCCCCTAAGCTCCATCTGTCTAACAGGGGATGTCAGCCTTAAAGAGTGCCAGCCTTTGAATCGGGCAATTCAGAAAAGGGGAAGAGGACATACAAGGTATATGTTCATGGGTGGAAAATTGCCTAAAATGTTCAGGGCTAGAAATCAGTCACCGTGTGATCAGAGATAGCTTTTAAATACTGTTCCCATCCTTTGCTTGCCTTCCCTCTTGTTTGTCATTATTACTTAAAGAAATGCCGTAATAATGTATCCATAAAGACATTTTCAATGGGGCCAGGGAATGAAAATCTAATTTAAAATGGCTTAAGCAAAAATGAATTATTGCTTAAGTAACAAAAGCCCTGTGATACTTTAAGGCATGGCTAGGTTTAGGGATTCAAAAACATGTAAAGTTCTCTCTCCTGGCATTTCCAGGCTTAGAACATTTTAAATGCTCAGACTCCCCAGTAAAAGGGGACATATTCTTTCCTGTTGGCAAAAGTCCTGGGTTTTAAACTAATTTTCAGTTTGGATCATTTGCCATCTCTGAGATAACCACAAGGTGAGGGCCATGGCAGATTCTGATTAACTAGGTCTTGGTTCCTTGTCCATGCTTGGAAGTGGGAGAGGTTTTTCACCCCAAACCACATGGATTAGTACTTGAAGAATGGTGGTTTATTGGAGGAAATATGGATACCATTAGTGGTCAAGGGAGAACATTTTCAAACCAAAATAACAGATAGCCAACCTCACTGAATCTTTGGCTTACCAAACAGTGTAGAATAAAGATGATTAATTCCTGGAGTTCTCATTGTGATGCAGTGGAAACGAACCTGACTAATATCCATGAGGACGCAGGTTCAATTCCTGGCCTAGCTCAGTGGGTCAGGGCTCTGGTGTTGCCGTGAGCTGTGGTGTAGGTCAAAGACACACCTCAGATCCGCTTTGCTGTGGCTCAGGCTGTGTTTGTGGCTGGCACCTGTAGGTTCTGATTTGACCCCTAGCCTGGGAACTTCCATATGCAGCCGGTGAGGCCCTGAAAAGCAAAACAAACAAACAAACAAAAACCTAAAAAGAAAGGTGATTCTGATGAAGATTATCTGCTGATATCAATGGAGATGTTAATCATCATTGCATTTTGTGAAGAGACTTACATAGCTTGTATATAGTCCAGTAATCTTCCTAGTTTTTCTGGTCTGAAGAGCAGTTTAGCCCTTGCTGGGTTAATTAATCACTTACCAGTTATTGGGGCTGTGGGAGTACCCAAGGGCTAGGAGACATAGTCTTGAAAAGTTTCGTTAAATGACTGTGTCATAACTCATGTCTACATCAAACTTAGACGGTTAAAGTAAACTTTCCTATATAATTGTACTGTACCAGTCCAGTAAAACCTTATGATTGTTTTTGCTAAGTCCTTAAGGCATTGCCTTTATATATCTTTCATGGAATTGTTATTTAACAAATACATTTGTAATTTAAAATGAACATTACTGCACAGTCAGAATATTAGGCCTACTTTCCTCAGAGTACTATCTGAAATTCTCGACCTAAAATTCTCTGATTATATGGGCACCAAGCATATAATACATGTTGGTTAAATAAAAGTAAGAGTGAAAGAATGACTATCTTACTGGTATGTTACCCAAGTATATACCCAGAAGTGGAATTGCTGGATCACATGATAATTGATATTTTTAATTTTTTTGAGGACCTGCCATGCTATTTTCAGAGTGGCTGTACCATTTTACATTCCAACTAATAGCACATAAGGGTTCCAATTTCTCCACATCCTTACCAACAGTCATTTTCTAATTTTTTTCTTTTTGGTGATAGCCATCTCAATGGGTATGACATGGTGTCTTAGTGTATTTTTTTCTTTTCCATGAAAATCACACTTTATTATCTATTACTTATTATGAGCATTATCTTTATCATTGTGGTTTTGATTAACATTGCCCTAATGACTAGAAATTTTGAGCATCTTTTCATATGTATGTTGCCATATGAAATATTGGCACATGGGATATTGTATATCTTCCTTGAAGAAATGTCTATCCAAGTCCTTTGCCCATTTTTGAATTGGGTTGTTTTGTTGCTGCTGTTGGGTTGTAAGTTCTTTATATGTCTTGAATATTAACCTCTTATCAGATACATGATTTGTAATTTTTCTCCCATTCTGTGGATTGCTCTTTTATTATGTTGATAATGTCTTTTGATGTATGGGAATATTTTAATTTTGCTGTAGTACAGTTCACCTATTTTTCTTTCATTTCTAGTGTTTTTGGTGCCATAGCTAAGAAATCATTGCTAAATCCAATGTTCTAAACTTTCCCTCTTTGCTTTCTTCTGGGAGTTTTATAGTTTTTATAGTTTTATATCTTTGATTCATTTCGAGTTTATTTTATATATGGTATAAGGTAAGGGTCCAAATTTTGCACATGTCTATTCAGTTTTCCCAACACCATTTGTTGAAAAGATTGCCCTTGCCCCTTGAATCTTGGTATCCTGTTGAAAATCATTTGACCATATATGTGAATATTTCTGGGCTCACTATTCTATTCCATTGGCTGTATGTCTATCCTTAGGCCAGTATTACACTATTTTGATTATTGTAGCTTTGTAGTAGGTTTTGAAATCAGTAAGTATGGAACTTCTAACTTTATTCTTGATGTCCCTTGAGATTCCATATGAATTTTAGGATGGAATTTTCTATTTCTACAAAAATACCACTGGAATTTTGATAGTGTTATGTATTATATCAACTAAAAATTCACATTTTAAAATCCTAGCCCCCAGTGCCTCAGAATGTGACTGTGTTTGGAGATTGGAGCTTCAAGAAGTAATTGAGTTAAAGTGAGGTCATTAGGGTGGGCCCTAATCCAGTATGACTATTGGTCCTTCTAAGAAGAGGAAATTTGGACATATACAGAGGGAAGACAACGTGGAGACCAAGGAGAGAAGATGGTTATCAACAAGCCAAGGATAAGCCCTCAGAAGAAACCCACTCTGTCCACACTTTCATTTCCAGAACTATAAGGAAAGAAATTTCTGTTGTTTAAGCCACTCGGTTTGTGGCCCTAGCGATATGTAGATGTGGATTACATTGAATCTGTAGACTGCTTTGAGGGAGTGAAAATTTTAGGTAGGCTGAATTTCATGACTTTGGGTTGAACATGTAAAAATGCTAAGAAGGCAGCCAAATTTGAGGACCTTCAACTCAGTGAAGGTGTTGCTCCTATAGTGGGACCTATATGAGAAGGTATTCTGTTTTTTGGGGGTTGAGTTTATCTTTGGAGAGGTGGTTTTCTTAAGGTGCTAGTCATAATTATTTTTTAATAAGATTTTTATTTTTTCCATTAGAGTTGATTTACATTGTTCTGTCAATGTCTATTGTACAGCAAAGTGACCCAGTCATATATATATACACATTTGTGCTGTATATTAGATTCCAGATATGTGATATCATATGATATTTGTCTTTCTCTTTCTGACTTTCTTCACTTAGTATGAGAGTCTCTAGATCCATCCATGTTGCTGCAAATGGCATTATTTTGTTCCTTTTTATGGCTAAGTAGTATTCCATTGTGTATATATACCACATCTTCTTAATCCAATCATCTGTCAATGGACATTTAGGTTATTTCCATGTCTTGGCTTTTGTGAATAGTGCTACAATGAACATAGGGGTGCATGTGTCTTTTTCAAGGAAAGTTTTGTCCGGATATATGCCCAGGAGTGGGATTGCTGGCTCATATGGTAGTTCTATGTATGGTTTTCTAAGGTACCTCCATACTGTTTTTTATAGTGGTTGTACCAATTTACATTCCCACCAATAGTGTAGGAGCGTTCCCTTTTCTCCACACCCTTCCAGCATTTGTTATTTGTTGAACTGGTTAATGATGGCCATTCTGACTGGTGTGAGGTGGTACCTCATTGTAGTTTTGATTTGCATTTCTCTAATAGATGTTGACCATTTTTTAATGTGCCTATTAGCTATCTTTATATCTTCTTTGGAGAAATTCTTTTCAGGTCTTTTCCCCATTTTTCAATTGGGTCATCGGTTTTTTTGCTGTTGAGTTGTATAAGTTGTTTGTATATTTTGGAGATTAAGCCCTTGACAGTTGCATTGTTTGAAACTATTTTCTCCCATTCTGTAGATTCTTTTTCCTTTGCTGTGCAAAAGCTTGTCAGTTTGATTAGGTTCCATTGGTTTATTTTTGCTTTTATTTCTGCTGCCTTGGGAGACTGACCTAAGAAAACATTTGTATGGTTAATGTCAGAGAATGTTTTGCCTATGTTCTATTTTGTGAGTTTCATGATGTCTGGTCTTGAATTTAAATCTTTAAGCCATTTTGAGTTTATTATTGTGGATGGTATGAGGTTGTGTTCCAGTTTCATTGATTTACATGTGGCTGTCCTATTTTCCCAGCACCAATTGCTGAAAAGACTATCTTTTTCCCATTTTATATTCTTGCCTCCTATGTTGAAGATTAATTGACAGTTAGGTGTCTGTGTTTATTTCTGTGTTCTCTACTCTGTTCCATTGGTCTATATGTCTATTTTGGTACCAGTAATCACTGTCTTGATTATTGTAGCTTTATAATATCACCTGAAGTCTGGGGGAGTTATGCCTCCTGCTTGGTTTTTGTTCCTCAGGATTGCTTTGGCAATTCTGGGTCTTCTATGGTTCCATATAAATTCTTGGATTGTTTGTTCTAATTCTGTGAAAAAAATGTCATGGGTAATTTGATAGGGATTGCATTGAATCTGTACATTGCTTTGGGTAGTGTGGCCATTTTTACAATATTAATTTTTCCAACCCAGGAGCATGGGATATCTTTGAATTTCTTTGAATATCTTTGAATTTCTTTGAATTTCCTTGATTGATGTTTTATAGTTCTCAGCATATAAGTCTTTTACCTCCTTATTCAGGTTTATTCCTAGGTGTTTAATTATTTGGTGTGTCATTTTAAAATGTATTGTATTTTTTTTTGTCTTTTTGCTATTTCTTTGGGTTGCTCCTGCTGCGTATGGAGGTTCCCAGGCTAGGGGTTGAATCGGAGCTGTAGCCACTGGCCTACGCCAGAGCCACAGCAACACGGGATCCGAGCCGCGTCTGTAACCTACACCACAGCTCACGGCAACGCCGGATCCTTAACCCACTGAGCAAGGGCAGGGACAGAACCCGCAACCTCATGGTTCCTAGTCGGATTCGTTAACCACTGCGCCATGACGGGAACTCTGCATTGTATTTTTATATTCCTTTTCTAGTATTTCATTGTTAGGATACAGAAATGCAACTGATTTCTGAATGTTAATCTTGTATTCTGTTATTTTGCTGAGTTGATCAGTTCAAGCAGTTTTTGTGTGGAGTCCTTGGGGTTTTCTATATATAGTATCATGTCATCTGCATACAATGACAATTTTATCTCTTCTCTTCCAATTTGGATACCTTTCATCTCTTTTCTTTGTCTGATTGCTGTAGCTAGGACTTCCAATACTATGTTGAATAAAAGTGGTCAGAGTGGGCATCCTTGTCTTGTTCCAGATTTTAGCAGGAAGGATTTCAGCTTTTCTCCACTGAGTATTATATTTGCTGTGGGTTTGTCATAAATGGCTTTATTATGTTAAGGTATTTTCTCTCTATACCCACTTTGGTAAGAGTTTTTGTTTTGTTTTTTGTTTGTTTGGTTTTTTTTTGTTTTTTTGTTTTAAATCATGAATGGATGTTGGACTTTGTCAAATGCTTTCTCTGCATTTATTGAGATGATCATTTGGCTTTTGACTTTTCTTTTGTTAATGTGGTGTATGATGTTGATTGATTTGAGTTTTATGTTGAGCCATCCTTATGAACTTGGGATGAATCCCACTTGGTCGTGGCGTATGATCTTTTTTATATGTTGTTAGATTTGGTTGGCTAAAATTTTGTTGAGAATTTGTCTATATTTCTCAAGGATGTTGACCTACAATTTTCTTTTTTGGTAGCATCTTTGTCTGGCTTTGGTATTAGGGTGATGGTGGCTTCATAGAATTTCTTGGGGGGTGTTCCTTCTTCTTCAACTTTTGAAAAATTTTAAGAAGGATTGATATAGGTTCCTCTTTGTATGTTTGGTAGAATTCGCCTGTGGAGCCATCTGGTCCTGGACTTTTGTTTGTAGGGAGTATTTTTATTATATATTCTATTTCATTTCTAGTGATAGGTCTATTGCTTTTCATAATTAGAATATACTTACCTGTCGTATTTTCACAGGCTGGAATATTGCACTCATATTATTATTTTTTTCCATTTTCTTTTCTTTTTTTTGTTTTTGTTTGTTTTGCTTTTTAGGGCCATATCTTAGGAATATGGAGGTTCCCAGGCTAGGGGTCCAATCGGAACTATACCACAGCTGCTGGCCTACACCACAGCCACAGCAACATGGGATCTGAGTCGCACTTGCGACCTACACCACAGCTCACAGCAACTCCGGATCCTTAACCCACTGAACAAGGCTAGGGATTGAATTGCAACCTCATGGTTCCTAGTTGGACTCATTTCCACTGAGCCACAATGGGAACTCTATCCATTTTCCTTTAAAATATTCCTTTCATTAAGTTTCTAGGCCTGCACAAGTCAGTTTTAGGCTAAAAATAGTATCGTTGCTGTTGCTGCCACTGTTCCATGTGGAAAACATAGTGAAGTGCTTTACAGAAAAGGAAAAAAAATAATTTTCTGAGTGTATTCTTAAGATAGTGTGAAAGCCTTGCTGACAAGGAGCCCCTTAACTGCCAGTGGACTAAGATTTCCTCCACCAATTTCATGGCTTTTAATAGTTTTCTACCAGTTGGACAGAAAGCAGGATTCCTCAAGTTCCTTCTACCCAACACATTGCTTATAAGAGAGGTGAAGGGCGGAAAATGAAGAATGAGACTCAAGGTTGGCAAACTATAGTTTGTGGGCCAAATCCAGCACACCACCTGTTTCATAAAGAAAAGGAAAAAATTGGAACACAGCCATTCTCATTCTTTTGTGCAGTGTCTGCGGCTGCAGAGTTGAGTAGCTGTAACAGAGATCACATGGCCTGCAAAGCCTAAAATACATACTGCCTGGTTTTTTACAGAATAGGTTTGTTGATGCCTGAGTTGAGTATGTGATGATTGATAATTTATTCAGACCTCTCATAAAAATGAGAAGAATGGAGATGCTAAAGTTATTGGTAGTGAAGGGTTCCATGTTGGACACTTAGGACAGACTGAAGAAGAGAAACTGATGGGCTCTGGCCGACAAGCCTCTCCCGGACTAGGGCAGGGCTAGCAGACAGGAATTGCTAGTGGTGTAATGTCTACAATGTTCAATGTACAAGGGAGGTAGAGTCATGATTCTAAAAGTTTCTGATGTGGAGGAGCTCACAGGGATGGCACCGGGCATTGAACCAGAGTAGAGGAATCAGTGCTAGGTACCTGGGTACCCCCATGTGAGGACATGGAGAACTAGGTAGAATTTCCAGCAACAAAGGTGCATGGATCCTGGGGGCTGGAGCATATAAGGTAGTAACTCAGAATACAAATCCTGGTACATGGGGGAATCCAGAAATTAGAGCTGGTGAAATAGCTACAAGCATGAGGTTCAGTGCGGGTGAAATGAGTACATAAATAAGAAAAAAATTCTTGAAATCTGTATCACTCAGGGTGCCAGCGAGAAACATAGGGTGCCTTCAAGTGAAGATAACGTGAGAAGAGTACTAGGGCTAGTCTGTGTGATGGACAGAATATGGCAGAAGTGATGGTTTGTTACCTTGGAGACTAGGTTATAAAGAACTGCAGCTTCTGTCTTGGGATCTTTCTTTCTCCCTGAGACCATTCTCAAGAAATTCATACAGGGTGCATGAATTCAGGAGAAATGATCACTAATCTCCCAGTCCTCCCATTTTCCTACCCTTGGCTCAGAGGAGTTGTAGTCAGAGATGAGATCTTTTATAGTCTAGTCTCCCCCTCCCCACCCCCTCCCCATCCCCAGATTCCCATCCGTGAAAATAAAACCAATTTCTTCTTAGCCCTTTTCACTCAAGACAGTAATGATAGAAGTGCTGGGGGTGAGATCCTGTGGATGGTCCTTTAAGATGATTTCTTTTGAAGAGAAAAAGTGTTCTAAACACTATTGCCTCAACTGTTTGATCCTGCTTTGGGGGAAAGTTAAATAAATTTGGACACTATTCTGGCTGGATTAGGTTGGCCAGCATGAAGCTATCCTTTGAATAATAATGCAGTTTGAGCCAAAAATGCATTCTCTTTCTGAACCAGAAAAATTAGAATGGACTTGATTTATATGTTTCCAAGGGGATAAAAACTATCTCCAGAAAACTGTTTTACCTTTTGCATCCAACTTCCATTTTTAGACAATCACATACACAAAACCTTAAAACATTGTGTCTTTTGACTTCCTCATCTATGAGTACCAAGTGTCATGGTACTTGGGAGTCAATTTCCAAAGTCCACATTTTAACCACAGAAATTTATTTTTGGCTGTGTATTTATTCATTCACTCTTTAAACATTTACTGAACATATACCACTTGCTTACTTTCATGTGGCATCAAGGGCATAGAAAAAATAAATCTCTGCCTTTGAAAGGCTCAAACCAACCTAGGTTGGGGGCAAGTCAGACATAAAAAAAGAACGTGATGTGCGGAGAGTGGCAATAAGAGTGCTTGGAAAGGGTTATGAGGATAGTTTTATAGAAGTTTTTGATATTCACAGAAACATTTTGATTATTATAATAATCACTAGTCTAGCCCTTATAGTCATGGCTTAGCATTTTTACTGAAGCAAAAAAGATTGCTATATACTTGGAATTTCTACAAGAAGAAAAAATTATAAATCTATTTGTCTCATTAGGGTGGTATTTGAAAATAACCAAAATTATAGTTACAACACAGTTCAAATACAAATGCTAAATGTGTCTCATAATTATTAGACAATATTCAGAGCACAACTTAAACACATACTGCATCACCATAGACTTGTTCTATTATCTCAGCAATATATAACCTAATGGAATTACTTTCATATGATTTTCTAGGATCCAAGATATCACTGTGGCATCTAGAGTTTTGGAAAGTTTTATGTTTAAACATTGTATCTATTACTGGTTTTTATTAATTTTGTATTTTTTATATTGATACTATATTTGAACAGCTAGTTCTTTAAAATATTTAATAGCTACTTCTCTCCTGCAAAATTCATACATAGCCAGGCAACAATACTCAGTTATTTTGCTGATATAGGATGTGGTTGTTTGTTGGTGGAGAGAGGTGCAAACTTTAGGAATTGTTCACCGGGTAGGGGGATGACTGCTAAGGCTGAAATCTGAATTTAAGGAGTGTTGAAAAATATCTGCAGCCTCTGAGATTCTTACCATCAATTTCTCTCAAAACCATCTGCAGATTTGTGCATATTAATTGGCTTCGGGCATTCTGTTACCTAGGAGGAGTAACACATTAGATAGCTAAAATTAGAAGGAAGGCAAAAAAAAGTGAAAATACAAAGCCTGGTTAGCCAATGTCTGTGGAGCATTACAGCAGGAGACTCTGACTGCCAAACAGGAGGGGTCCTTAATCCCTGTGAGGTGTGAGTGGTAAAAAGTGCCTTGGGCATGTGTTACTGAAAACCTATGCTACCTCCCACTTGAGTCTGGACCTAAGTATGAAAGGGTGAGGGTTGGGGTTATTCGCCATTCACACTGCCACACAGCTTTAGAGCAAGCTTTTCACTTCGTGGATTTGAATACCTCAGTGATCAGGGTGATTGTGAGGGGGTGATGGAGGAACAAAAGGAAAATTGGAAGGCAGTTGGTTTTCATCTGTTTTATTTGTTTAAGCATGTGGTGGGGGAGGGGGGGATAGTAGCAACAACAGCCAGCCTTTAAAAAACATCATAATAATGAAAATGTTAACCAAATTAATAAAAGTTGCAGAGAGCTTGCTGTGTAATAGGCACTGTGTGCTGTGTTTTATGTACATTATCTCATTGAGTGTCACTGGTACTTGCCCCACTCTCCACAAGCAGTAAAAATCTCTTCCAGAACTGCTGTGCACCCTCTTAATAGCAGCACCATAAAGGGATCCCACCTAATTTGCAATTCCAAATGTATCAAGTCTCCTTGACCTTATTAGAGCTTTGACAACATGGGCATCAGGGGAGGGGCATGCCTTTCCTCCTCACCCAGGGGCAGGTACAGACAACATTGATAGTGCTGCCTGTCCAGGCAGCGTTGGAGGAAGGGCCTCAGTACCCTACAACTGACTGAGGGGTCTGCAAAGTTGAGACCTGCACTCCCCCCTCACCCCCTTTCTCTGTCCCAGGTCCATCTACTACTTGGATTCAGAGCCCATACTCACCTTGGGCTTACACAGTGCCAGGTAAGAGAGAATGGCTTTCATGCCTCAAGGCCCTACCAATGCCAACACCCTGAGATTCTGGTGAACACTAGTCATTGTTATGAAGGGAAAGTGATACAAGCAGATCTGTCTTGGATGCCTTCCAAGAAGCCTGGTGCCAAGGGGAAGGCTTGAGAAAAAATCGGCATGGAAGTAGGAGCCCCAAATATGGTGAGTGGGGTGAGCTGTTCACTCTAGGGACCCTGCTGCTTTTCAGAAGGACCTGATCTCTTCTACCTGGTGGGCAGACTCAGACCCATTGTCCTGTAAACAAAGAGATACTGCAGTTCTACTCTTTTTGAGGAACTGCTGAGTGAAGGAACAGGCCACTAACACCCAGGGCACTTTTGCTTTTTAACCCCCCCCCATGTCTTTTCTCCTAAACTTTGCTTTTGTGGGTGGTATTTTGACATGCTGTTTTCTCTCCTCCAAGTGTGCTTTAGGGTTTGATCTAATTGTCCTGCTGTTCTAGTGTCACTTGGCATTATTATTGGGAAGATGAATGGGACAGGGGTCAGAGTTCAGCAGGAAGGCATCTGCTGCCTGCACTGCATAGTAGAAGTGCTCAGAGGTGATCCGTAATGAAAGCTTGGAAGAGATTTGCACAGAATAGGCTGTCTTCTATCCCTCTAATACTGGGATGACCAAAAAGTAGAGGAACCAAAAGTGAACAAACAGGAGGTCATGATATCTTTTCTAGAGGGACCAAAAATGAACAAACAGGAGGTCATAATATCTTTACAAGGAGTTCCCTGCTTGGGATGGCTTTTCTTCTGTAGCAGAGAAAATGGGAGGGAAAGATGGTGATCAAATATGGAGAAGGTTGAAAACAGAAGCTCTTCAATGGGTCCTAACCACCAGCTAGTTTTGCTCATAGAACAATCTCACCAAAGGAAAAAAAAAAAAAAAAGTTTCCACTCCATAGGCGAAACCACTCACCTAGCAAAGCATCTCAGCCAGTGACTCCCCTGGCCTCAGGTTACTGTGCCACCGCCCCTGCAGGCTCAGGTTCTCTTACTGGACTTTCTTTTCATTGGCAGTTCTTACACTTTACCAAGTAGCCAGAATCCCCACTTATAAAGAATTGCTTTGGCATTCAAGGCAAGGGGGACAATGGCTCTATTGTTCTTCTGGCCTTCCTGAATAGGGCAAATGTCTCCTCCATCTAACCCCTTCACCAAAGGCGGCTGAGTTTGGAGCACTCCAAGGCTCACCTTCCCTCCACTTCCACTTTGTTCTTGGAAGACGGTTTTTGTGTGCCTCTCCCCATCCTTACCCCAGCAAACCTGTTTTAGGACCCGAGTGGACAGCTGCGTTTTTGTGCTCTTCACAGAGTGCAAGTTGGGAGGAGGAAGAAAGCAGCACAGACCAGGAAACTCGTTTTAGTTCAGATTCGACCTGCTGCCCGTAGTTCCTCCTGTACCACCGGAGACATGCACGCGGATCCCCCGTAGCGCAGAGGCCACAGAGTGGTCCGCCGGTACCCCGGCGCAAGCACTAAAACACACCGAGAGAACCAGGCGTTGCGAGGACTCCGAGCTGAAGCTGTCTCCTAGGATGGGTCGGGATCCCGCCACGGGCTTTGGGAATCGCGGGAGCCAGGGAGTCCCCATGCAAGGCGCACCTTTGCGTTTGGGTTTCCCAGCTGCCTTCCGGGAATCCCGCCTAGCCCCCTGCAGCTGGGGGTGGGGAGAAGGGGCGGGAAGTGCAGTCTAGCTCCCCTCCACCCCGAGCTCGCTCTCCGTGCTCTGCCTGCGCTGGGGAGTGAGCGCTCAGGATCCCCCTCTGAGCATGCGCAACCCGACGCCCTCCCCCGCCTCTCCCGCCTCCTCACCTCCGCCCCCTCCTCCGCCAGCCTTTTGCTCCTTCCTTTCATTAAACAAACAGGAGATCCTGAAACCTGGACCCTGTGCAAGCCGCAGCGCTAGGAAGAGGCGGAGGAGGAGGCAGAGCCGGGATGGGCGCCGAGGGAGATCGGTGATCCCGTGCACCCCCGCCCCATGCGCGCGCGCACACACTCTCACACATACACGCACACTCACTCGCACAAACACACACTCGTACACGCCCGCGCCGCGCGCTCGCCGGCTCCATCTCCCACGCAGGCGGAATGCAGCAGAACCCGGGGAGCGTGTCTCCAGCAGCTGCCTGAATGCACCTTGCTCCCGGGAGCCGGACGGCCCAGTAGGGCGCAAGGGAGGACGCTTCACCTAGAGCGGTGAGTGGGTAGTCCGCAGCCGCTGGCCCCTCCGGGACGTCCGGGCGGCCGGACGCGGCGGCGCAGGTGGCTCAACCCGGCTTTCGGGCATCCAGGTGCAGATGAAGGCGGTGCCGGGGCGGTGCAGCGGGAGAGCCGATCCCAGAAAGGGTCGCTGCCTGAGAGGTGTCAGATTGACCCAGCGGAAAGCTACATCCTGCCTGCTCGTAAACTTTCCTCCCCTGTCATTTGGGAAACGTGGAGACAAAGGGGGCGTGGAGGCTCCTCCGTCCCGTTCCACCCTCCAGGCTGCATTCTGGGCTGCGACCCCAGCCCGCGTGCGGGGGCCGCGGGGGGCGGGTCGGGGTGGGCGCCCTGCAGGTAGATGGTGCCAAGTCTTTCCGCCCGGGCGAGGGTTGGGATTTCTCACCCCTAGCTGTAAGCAGTTGCCTTTGATTTTCCCTCAGGCGTGGGCACCTGTCATCCTTTCCTCCTCCTCCACCCTGCACTCTAGGCTCATCATAGTTGGGGGGGGGTGTCACCTGGAGAATTGGAGGGGCAGCCTTTGGATTTCTCATTCAGCGCCAGTGCCACAGGCGCCGGGGTGAGGCTTAGGTCAGTGCGGGGATGAATGATGAGTTACTAAAAGGCTTGCCATAATCACCTCCTAGAAACGCTGGGCGCAGGGATGTCTCTTCCCTTGGGAAGGCGCCGTCTTCACGCACACTGGGGCGGCAGCGCTGGGAGCTAGGCTGGGCTGCTGTGGCTGCGGCTGCAGCCAGAGAAGCTGGGGCTTTAATTTTTGCCCTGGGGTTTTATGACACACACATGTGGAATATGTGGAGGATTCTGGGTTATTTTTCTTTGTAGGGATACCATTTTTCCTTTTAACCTCTTTCAAGGGAGAGATTGTGTAGCCTGATATCTAGCTGGAGGATAGGCACCTTTCTGAATATCTCTTCGGTCCCAGGGAAGAGGTCCTGAGAAAAGGATTCCCCAAAACGCCAGTTCCTTTGGGGCGGGGTCTGGGAGTACAGAGCGCCTGCAGGCCCCTGGGAATAGCCTCAATCTAATGGTCCTTTGAAACAGCAGAGACTGGGTCAGCATGTGGAGTCCAGGACTGGGACAAAGGGGACTGGAAGAAGGATAGATGATGGCCATTTAGGAGAGGAGTGACTAGAGGCCAGTTGAAGCCGGAAGGGGTTGGCTGGGAAGCCAGGTACCCTTGCATCCTTCGAGCAATTCCTATACCCTTTCTACTTCTTATGTGGTTGGTGGCTTTATTTATCTGGTGGAATTCTAATTTGGAGATTTCTGGACTGTCACATCTGGAGCATAAAAGACTTGGCTATTCCTGAACTAACCTTTAACACAATCGCAAATTAGTTCTGTAAGTCTAGAAAATGCCATGTGTGAAAGTTTCTCTGTCTTGGCAGTTTGTTCATACCTGGAAGGTGCAAGTGGGCAGACAGGTATATTGGTGGGGGTGGGGGGTTCTCTTCCTCAGGAGCTTTGAATTTGTAAGAGAGTTATGTTGGGAGCCTGGCAGCCAAGCTAATGCTGAGAAGAGAAAACACTAGAAGCTCAGATCCAGTACTTGTGACTATGGACTATGGGTATTCCCTTTTCTTTAAGATGACTTGCAAAGGCCATCTCTACTGCTCTGGGACCTTTTTAAATTTAAATTTTAAACATTTTTTAACTTCTTTTAAATGGGAGAGAGCATGATATATAGGATGCTAGTTAAGAAAGTTCACTTATGAAACCTTGACTCAAAAGGCAGCATTGCCAAAGGTGAAGAAATTTTTGAGAAAGGAAAAAAAAAAAAACAAAAAACCCAAAACCAAGGGGATTTGGAAAAGGCTGTATATTACTAAAACAGCTTTACTTTTATGATTTTAAAAAAGCATTTAGTAAGATAGAAGTCTGAAAGTTTTTTCTTCTTTACATTTTTCAAACAACTATTGAAGTAAAGACCTTTCCAGAAATGTTGTTAAAATTGGCATAGTGGGGGTTTAGATATAATTGGCAGCATATGCCCCTTTTTATTTTATGGTGAATATTCACATCATTTTCGTTGCAAAACTTGGCAAGAAAATATTAAGATTATTTTTTGACTTTTACTGGAGCTCTATTTTCTCTTTATCATCTATTTATTCTTCCTACATCTGCAAGTTCAATTCATCTTGGTTATATTCAGATTCTCTTTTCAAGGACTTATTGATCACCTGTCCCATATTTGGCATTGGAGGTCATATAAAAATGTATAACATTGTTTTGGTCCTCAGAGGGCTTATAATCCAGCTGTCAATACAAGATTAACACACATGAAATAATCAGAGAGTAAGATAGGTTTGTACTGTCCTGTGAGCTCTTTACATGCATGCTGTGTACTCCACCCCCCTTCCTGGCATTTCTCAACATGCAGAAAACACAAATCAGCACTTATTATGTGCGGGAGGCTGTAGAAAAATAAAGTGAAAAATAGTTTTAGCTTTCATGGCTGGAAAAACAGGTATTTAGTTAACTATGATGCAATCTGATTAACGGTTATAATTGTAGTGTAGATCAAGTGCCAATAGTAGGGACATGGAAGTGATTTTTTTTTTCCTTCTCCTGAGGGATTTGACTAGAGAGTCTTTGAGATATTTTTTTAAAAATTAATCATCTTTTACCAGGTAGGAAAGGATAGAAAGGGCATTCCAGGCAGAGGAAATGTGTGAGCATGCCAGATGAGTTGGGGTAACTACGAGCCATCCCTTGTGGCTAGAGCACAGTGTGCTGGAGTGTGGATACAGAGCTGAACAGCAGCTAGGTGACACTATTGAACAGCTAATGCCATGGAACAAGTGTTTGGGCAGGAGTATGCCCAGGATGCTCTGGAAGCACAAAGGGAGGGCATCCACCTAAAGGAAGGTAAGAAGATCAGGAAGGTTTCTTAGGGTGGTTGAGGTGAGTTAAGTCTTCAACATACAAAGAGAGTGGCTTTCCAGATAGGAAAAAACTGTAGGAGTTCCTGTCGTGGCTCAGTGGTAATGAGTCCAACTTGTATCCATGAGGACACAGGTTCGATCCCTGGCCTTGCTCAGTGAGTTAAGTATCCAGTGTTGCTGCAAGCTGTGGTGAAGTTTGCAGATGAAGCTTGTATCTGGCCTTGCTGTAGCTGTGGTGTAGGCTGGCAGCTGTATCTTTGATTTGATCCCCAGCTTGGGAACTTTCATATGTCGTGGGTACAGTCCTAAAAAGACAAAACAAAACAAAACAAATAACTATATGAGAAGTGGAAGTTATCTGTGTGGCTGCAGGGAGGTGTGTGGGTTCTCAGTTCTGTGGAGTAGCAGACCATTGGGCCAGAGAGTTAGGCAGAGATCAACTGTGCATGGAAATATACCAAGCAACAGAGCTTCAGTTTCATCTGAAAGGCTAGGAGAGAGAGAGCTTGCTGGTCCAGAGAGCTTGAGACCTGCTTAGATGTGCAGCAGAGAAAGATGGCTGTGACCGGAGAGTGGAGGATGGACTGAAGGTGGTGAGACTGGAGGCAGGGAGCTGAGAGTGGAAATGTAGGTGTGAAGTGATGAGGATGGTGGCAGTGGGGGTAGAGAGGAGGAGATGTATCGGGAGACAAGTGAGAAAGTAAACTTTGTTCATTTAAGAAGGGCCACCTTAGGAGTTCCTTGGTGGTCTGGTGGTTAGGATACAGAGCTTTCACCGCTGTGGTCTGGGGTTAGTCCCTAGTCTGAGAACTGAGATCGCATATTAGGCTGGTGCATGCCATGGCCAAAAAGGAAAAGGGAGGCGCCCTCCTTCTTTGTGCCCCCACCTCACCTTCTACTTTCCCAGCATTCACCATTCACTTGTGTAGCTCTTTCCTGTATTTGGAGGGAAAGGTCATCACAGCTGCATGTGCAGCATTCATTACAGGCTTGGTACAGGGTAGGAACTCAATAAGTATGTGTGGAATGAATGATTAAGTCAGTGAATGAGAAATCCAGTCATAAAGCAATGATTCCTGCATTAGAACAGTAGAAGCTAAATCACGGCTTCCATTTCTCCAAGGGGGTCAGCACTGGGGAGGTCCGTGCCCTAAATGACCCAGGGAAACTACCTCTATGTACAACTGTCCTCTGAAGTGCCAGTAAAAAAGCAGCATTGTGACATCACATTTTTTTTCTATCTAAAAAATGCTATCATTGGCTCATTTTGGAAACAACAGCATTTAGCATAGTTCCTGATGCATAGTAGACTGACAGTAAACATGAATCCTCTTTATTTTGTTCCTTAATTGTCAGAATTTTCTGATTTCATGTACTTCGCTCAAACTTTTAAGGTAATCTTGGGCCAGGGAATTTGTAAGCCATGGGATCTCATTTACAGAGCACATAGCATCTTGGCACCTGAGATGAGGGCCAGAACACCTGTATTTGTTCCCATCATCAACCACGCAGCTCTATGAACCAGATCCCTTACTGAACCGAACCTGAGCATATTGCATTCAAATTTTTTTTTGTAAGTGCAAAAAACAAATTTTTCATTACTTTTTTTGAAGTGCACAAACCTTAAATGTACAGGTTGTTGAGTTCCAATCTTAAAATCCCAGCACGATGTCAGAATGGATGAAACATGAGTATTTGTTTTCAGGTTGACTGTGGGGTAAAAGAGAAGGTGTATCAGGGATAGCACTTTGGGTTTAAACTTTGGTAGCTGGGTGAAAGGAGGAATAGGGAGGATGGTTAGCTCAGAAAAGTGAAAGGCTCAATGCTGTCTTGTGGGGAACTAATTTTGGGGTTATAATGGAAGATCCTAGAAAGCTCGTAGTGTAGCCAGCATGTAGTGATTTCACCGTAAGTATCAACTACTGTTTTTATTAAGGGAGAGGATGGAGAGCAGGAAACCATAGAGCCGAAGACTGAATCTCAGCATTTAGCAAAAAGCAGGGATTCAGGAGAGAGATGCGTACCATAGAGTACTCAGACAAGATGGGGGAAGAACTGGTGTGAAAGCAGATGCCTAAGAGAATCATGAGAAGCGATGGTCAGACTTCAGAGATGCAGTCCCCCCTGTGCCTCAGGCCTGCCTGAGTGCCTCCATGTGGAATCTCATTCAGTCCCCACATCGAATGTGGTTCCCTTCTCTGTCTGACAGCCAAGGTGGAGATGGAGTGATTCCAAGAGCTGGTCCAAAATTACCAAGCTGGGAAGTGGCAGAATCAGGTCTCCAAGCCCATTTTAATAATTCTACAAATTGTTTCTGCTCATCCAAGATGTAAATGACCAGGATGGTTTTCCATGAGGAGAGGTTGAAAAGATTGAAAGTAGGGAACTACAAAAAGCAGTGAAAAGGGGTTCACTGGTGCTGTTGAGAAAGCAATTTTAGGACAGCACGTGTTCAGAAGTCGTATCTCAGGGAGTTCAGTGGGGAATGAGAGGTAAGAAAATTCAGGCAAGGTGTACCTATCAGTCATTTGTGAAGGTGGCTGGGGGAAAGAGTTTGGAGACCGAGGGAGAAGGAGCAGAGAGCCTGAACTGCTGTTTTCATCACGGGGGAGCTGATGGCGAGTGCTGGTGTCTAAGGAGAAAAGGTATGGGGAACGTGAGCAGAAGAGAAGAGATGGAGGAGGAAGGAAGTCTCTCTATAGGAGCATGGACAGATGTGGGGCATGCTCTTCTCCCCCAGAACCCAAAAAACGACTGAGATGCTTACCAAAGCCCAGAGAATTCACTTCCCGAGTGTCCTGGAAACGTAAGGGACCTCTGAGTGCTGTACTCTGAGGACGTCACTGGGGCATGTAGGGGGGATGAACCTTGTTTATCTAGCACAGAGAGCAGACTCTGGAGGTACATAGGTTCTGTTTGAATTGTGGCTCTGTCACTTACCAGCTATGCATCTTCGAACACACAGTTTATTTCTCTGTGCTTCAAATTTCTCCTGCTCCTAAGATGGAGATAACCATCTTAACCCATCACATTGAATTTTGGGGATTATAGGAGTTAATATTTGTAGACCTTGGCACAGAGTAAGTGCTCAATAAGTGGTAGGTATTATGTGTGACAACAGTGAGGTTAAAAACAAAGTGTTTTTTTGTTTTTATGTTCAGGACCCTAGAGATAGGGTCCCCCAGTGTTTGCTTAAAAATCATTTTGTTTGGTTAATAAATAGCTGGCTCTAATCACATTTTCCTAAGTGCAGGAATTAAATCAGCCAATACAAATATTGCAGGAGCTGACCACTGTCATAAGCCCAGGTAGGGTGGGCTTGTGCTGGGTGTGTCTACCTACAGCATGTGCCTTATTCCCTCTTCCTTATGCCTGTCTGGGGAACATGAAAGTTCGCTTGTCTTTAAGCTGGTCCTCATGTTCTTTAGGCTTGTGGGCATCACACAACAGCTACTTAGCTGTTTAGCAAATTGTATTAATTATAGCATTGCTGTGGTACTGAGGGATATAAACTCTAAATATCTCAAATGTGAGGTTTGCATCATTCTTTGAGAATTAAGAGGCTTTCATCTTCCTAGAAAAGTTTGTACTGTGTTCTAAAATAGAATCCCCAGTGGATATGGAAGGCCCATCATCTAGCTAGTTGGCAGCAGGGCAGTGACTGGAGCTTAGATTTGACCATAACTCAGTGCTCTTTGCATTACACTCTGCGAGGTACTTTTATGATTGCTCTGTAATCAAAGACTGATTTTTATTTGTTTATTTCATCCATCCTATTTATGTTTCAGCCAAATTAAACTTATTGCAGTTCTCCAACTGAGCTTTTTCTCTTTTACCTTTAGGTCTTTGGCCATGCTGTTCTCTCTGGAATTTCCTCCTTGCCTCCACCTGCCTAACTCCTTGGTCCTTTAAGTCAGAGTCACTTTCTAGGGAAGGTTGTCCTGACTTTTTAGTACTAGAGTTAGCTTCCATTTCTATGTGTTTCTGTGGTCCTCAACTTTGTATTTGCAGCACCTAATGTAGTGTGTGTCACATAGTAATTGATCGGGTTGAGTGTAATTCATTTTGGATTGAATGACAGGGAATGAATCTTGTTCTTTTGAGTCATTACGGATTCCCCAATAATACAGTTTCATGTTATAGAAAATCGTATGATTTTCAGGTTCATGGGTTCACCGGAAATTTTCTAATCAGAATCCCAAGAGAAACAAGATGAGGAGACTGAGAACCGGAAAGATTCAGTGACTCACCTGAGGCCAGGGAGCTAAGCAGGGTGAGAATTGGGACCAGAGTCCCAGCTCCTGATTTCAGCTGCAGCGTCTACCAGGGCCTAGATCAGGGCAGACTGAGGGAGGCAGGGTCCTGTAATTTCAGGGCTGGTTCCTGCCTTTATTTAAAATTTTGAAGTTTTGTTCATCATGGGTTTTTTTTTTTGCATTCATGTTGATTTTCTTAAGTAGTGCATTGAAATATTGTTTATCCTGATTACTGAGTTTGCAGGCAATCCCTTTACATTTTATGCCCAGTGTAAGTACCTTTCTGGCCTCACCCTAGTCCTGGCTCTGCTCTTGCCACTTCTTAGCCTTCAACACTGGTGTAAGAATGCAGTTACACTATGGAAGGCATAGGCCTTAATTGAAGGTATCAAAGGAAACACCATTTAACATGGGGGTATGAGCTGTTAATAAACGTTTCATGACCTGGCTGATCTGCTAATTAGTAAATGTTACATTCATAGCATAAAATCAAGGCCGAAAGGAAAAAAGTAAAAGTTGAAAGAAACTCTATCATCTCCCTATATATTTATCTCAGGGACAGTGTAGAGATTGTCTTCATTTATAAGTTTATGTATGTCATTACTTATGCATATTTTTGAGTTTTTTTTGAAGACACAAGGTGGAAAAAGGAAAAAATCATTCCACTCATCAACTTTGTGGGTCTTGGCTTATGGCACCACTGGCCTATTTTGAAGATCTGAGATCTGAAGTTTAAAAAAATTGGCCATTTCTGTCCCCAGAATAGGAAAGGAAGGAAAAGAAGCATTAATGGAAAGGAGGAAAAGAGATAAAGAGAGGGAATTTTGAGGGGGGTATCTGCTAAATTCCATCCAAGGTACTACTATCAAGTCTAGAAGGGGCTTTACCTATGTTATTTCATTAATTTCTACAGCATGCTGGAATAGGTGTTTATATCTCCACCTGACAGTTGAGCAAACCAAGTCTCAGGAAGGTGAGTTAGCTTACCACGCTCTCAAAGCTGGAGCTGGATTCACACCCAGGTCTGAGTTCAAAGACTGCACTCATCCAACTTCATCCTTCTGATTCTCCAAGACTTGGGGTGACATATCACCTCATCACCTCCTGCTATCATCAAAGCCTTAGGGCCAGCGCTTCACAAGCTTGTTTGGGTTTGCTGGATGAGAAATCAGTAGTCAGTTCGCATCTCTGCCATTACTCCCTCCCTCTACAGTACATTTATCTTTTCCCATTCACCAGTAACAACAGAAAGCAGAGTTGCACACACATAGGATAAATACACTTTGTGTGTGTATGTCATAAATTTTTACATGACACATGAACACATATTTTATATTACCTCCATTATATTAGAAAGGGCTTTTTCTTTGGCTATTATGGCATCAAGTGTTCCAGAAATGCTCACACACACAGAATGATGAAAAAGGTGATTATAATTATTGGAGCAAATCCGTCCAGATGAGGGGTAATGTATTTGCACAGCTGATGGTCAAGGGTTTCTGGGGTGCTCTTTTATTGACGTTTCTGTTGAGTAGCCATGGAGCAGTGACCCCAACCCCCAACATTTTAAATTCAATGAAAGCTGCAATCAAGTGGAATTGGATATAATTAACAAGAAATAAAATCTGGTGGAGAGTAATGCTGTTGAGCTCAGAGCTGTATAAGCTGAGCATGTTTTATCATATTCCCACTTCCTCTCTCCTAGTTTTTGCTCACTGTTGCTTCCAGGCAAAGCTACACACTCAAATGCTCCAATAACCAGCCCACAGCCTTCTCTCCTGGGGTCACAAGACTGGAAAAAAAAAAAAAAAAAGTAAGACCTTTTCATTCACACTGTGTTAACTGGAAAAAACATCGTATCTCTGTGTCCTTTTTTTCTGAAGTGTAAAAGCAAGGCAATGGCTCAGGCTTGAGAAAATCTTTTGGGTTTAGTTTTTTACATGGGCTGACATGTAACATGTGACACAATTCCTGGGCAGACTAGTTTGGAACAAATAGAGTGTTTTAGCAATCAAAAAACCTAACCAATTATATATGTACTGCAGTGTTATACAAAATGCAGATGTAAAGAAGTGCATGGTGTGGAAAGTAAAAATCAGTCATTATTTTTGCCCTAGCCTTTTTCCCAGAAAACCACTGCCAGTTGTTTAGTGTATGTTCCTACATTTTTGGTCCTTTAATACTTATATATGTTATTCTTTTTCTTTTTTAAAAAGATGGGGTTATACTTTATATATTATTTTATCATTTACTTTTAGTTATAATTTCAAATGAAAGCATTTTCTTTAGATTATTAAACATTTGGTAAATATTACTATTCTATAAATAGGATGAATGCTGCTTTCTGTCCTAAAATGGAGCTCAGCTGACATATCTTAGGGTCTTTGGCCATCTGTCCTTATATATATTGTAGATAGAGTCAATGAGAAAATATTTTCTGAGCTCCTTTTAGGGGCAACCTACTGGAGCTCATCATCCATCTAGCAAGAGATAAAATAATAAGGGGACTTAATTTGAAGTTCATGAATAGCAATGGCTGTAAATTCTCCTTGATTCATGGGATTGCTGGAAAGGATAGTCCGTTTCAATTGTTTTATTTTTTTCTGATGAGAAAATTGAGGTCTATAGAGGTTAAGTGACTTGTCCAAGGTCCCACAGCTGGTGCTTGGAGAGCCTGTCATGACAGGCTGGTTTCTAGCCTATTAAGCTGATTCTGTCACACCTGACTGCAAAGCAGCCCTCACACCTGGAAGAGGGAACAAAGGAACTCAGGATTGTTCTGAATGAGGGACAAGTGTCTCAGTTGGAGCCACTGGCTCTCAGACACAGGAGTCTCTGGTGGTGGGCTTACTTTTGCAGGAAAGACACCATTTCACTGTGGACAACTTGAAACATTAAAACTTTCTTCTGGTTTGAGTCAGATTCTGCTTCCCTTTTGCTGCAGGGGGCCAGATGGCTGGGTTAAGGGGTACAGCTTGTGTGGAAGATGAAATTAAATGCTGCCCAAGAAATCCAACTTCATTTTATATAGACTCATTGTATAGCACCCCAACAATTGAGCATATTGAACACAAACTGTGCATTTATAAGGAAAATAAATCTGGAAAACTGAGAACATTTAGCATGTGCACCTTCTGACTTCTATATGTGACCCTCTAGTGAAGAAATGTACATTTGTATAGGAAATCTTGCCACCTTGGCATCTTTAAGTATGAAGTTAGTTAATCAGTGACTCGGATTGTGGGTGAAATGCTGACATGTGTTCTGAGTGGTTTTTTGCATCTGTGTGATCAGCAACCAGAGACAGCTTCGGGGAGGATGGGATTGCCCTGAGGTTGTCCTGGGAGTTTCCCTTGGAGAAGCTGTAAAAGGTGTGGTAGCATTCATTGCCTGAACACCTGAGCCCAGGTCTTGATCTCTGGGGATTTCCATGGGGAGCAGTTATTGGATTTTTTTTTTTATAATTCTTTTGCTTTAAGTAGAAGTTTTCACTCACTTTAAATATCAACTATATAGAAGAATTTTACCAAAACTAATGGAAAGGAAATGTAAAATTCTTGGAAAGTTTTAAAAGAAAGAATATGCTAAAATCATTCTTAAAAGATGTTCTATATAAGAGTCATCAGGAGAAGCCAGTTGTGAGGCAGGTTGATTAGATCCTAAACTCTGTCCTCTATATACATGGAGAAAATAGAATTTATAGGAAAAGGGCTGGAAGAAGAGAAATCTAAACATTCAAAACTGGGTGAACTGATTGGTGTTGCAAGAAGGTCAAAGTCATGAGAGAATAAATCAGAATTTATCATATCATAGAATTTATCATATCATGTACCCCTTTTCTGATGGGGCATCTGGCATAGAAAATTCACCATAGTCTTTCACCAAAGGTTAGTCTTCATCCAAGAGGGGACCTTTCCCCTCTTTCTCTCAGATCTCAGTTTTGCTATAAATCTTTGTTCCTCAAACTTTTCCTTGAATTTAAAATTCTTTATTGTTAGTGCATCCAAGGGGGCAGTTCATGAGACTGGGGCTTATTTTTCCTCTTGTTCCCCAGAAATCACATAGTGCCACCCCAAGGATACTTTCTGTCAAGGAATTTTTTTCTGGCCTGTTGCATCCTTTATTAGCAAAGAAAATATCTGCCCACCAAGTTTTCCTCATTTTTCTCTCACTGGTGTTAGATCCACTCCAGCTCCATCCTAGAAATAATGGTAAGTTACCTTTAAGTAGATTGAGTTTTCAAGTAAACTTGCTTCTGAACCTCCATAACCACATGAAGAAACAAGAACTTTTTTTTTCTTCAATAGAATTACTTCTCAGAGTTCCTGTTGTGGCTCAGTGGTTAACAAACCTAACTAGTATCCGTCAGAACGCAGGTTGGATCCCTGGCCTCCCCCAGTGGATTAAGGATCCTGTGTTGCTGTGAGCTGTGGTATAGGTGGCAGATGCGGCTCAGATCTGGCATTGCTATGGCTGTGGCATAGGCAGGTGGCTACAGCTCCAATTGGACCCCTAGCCTGGGAACTTCCATATGGATGCAGTCCTAAAAAGACAAAAAAAAAAATTATTTCTCAATTTGAGTTTAGGAAATGGCAGTAACTTCAGTGATGATCATTTTGACCAAAAGGAACTTTTATCAAATTATAATGCCTTGGATAATATTTTGTAAGTCAAGGTGCTCAAGTATTATTAAAATGTGGATTAGAAAGAATAATTGCTCCATTATCATAGAAGAGGAAACCTAAACATCACCTTAATAATTATTCCGTATGGACTTCAAACAGGAGAGTTTCTCCTCTGATGGCTCTTTTCTCCAGAACTACCTTTCTGTTGAATTTGTCTTTGTCCATCACCTTTCTCATTTAAGATGGCCCCTGCTGCAGTCTTTAAGGCATGATTCCCACCCCCACTCCTGGACACTTTGCATCCCATATCCACCCCAAGCTCCTGAGCTGGAACATATAGACCATTTGGAAATTATGGAATGTAGTGAAAAGTATGAAATTTCCATCCAAAGGTTGGAGACTGAGCCTTGACGATATCATTTATTGTATGACCTGAGAGTTTTCTTAACCTCTCTAGATTTAATTTCTTTGTTTGTAAAGTGAGGAGAAAGGTAACTTCTAAAGAATTGTTTTGAGATAATGGGTGAGGAGGTAAATTCTAAAATTCTGTAAAAGTGTTCATTTATTAGTACATTATTTGTAATTCAGCATCATCATTTTATAGAAAATGAAGGGGAATGAAGTAATTCTTCCAGAGATGCAGGCTCAAATTTTTACTATTCATTTGGCAGCTGAAAAACAAAGCTTGTAGTATGAGTCAGATGGAAATGCATGTGCTGGCTGAGGATATAAATCATCCTAAGATCAGATGCGTTTCTTTTTGGTATGACTCAGAAGTGTTCTGTTGTAAACAGAGTGCACGTTTGGCATTCATACAAGGAATCACTTCACCTAGTTTGCCCCAAATTGACTACCTAAAGCTATTAAGTTTTATGCTTGCCATGCTCCCATTTTAATATGCAGCGCATCTGAGATTATCTGAAGGAGCTGAGAAGGTTCTTATCCTTGATTTTAAAAAAGTAGTGGGTAGAGGAAGGGGTTTCTTACAGAAAAGGAGGGTGGCAAAGACGAAGGAAGGAGAGGTCTGAGCTGATTCAGAAGGAATCAGCTATTTCACATGAACCTAAAATAGAAGCAGAATCTTTGTCAAAGATGTGTGTTTAAAATGCATCAATTCAGTCCCATACCCTTTGCCTCTAAGAGTTGGAAAAATCAAAACCATTTTGGTGAAAATCACCAGGAAAATTCAACTGGATGAGTAGGCAAGACCTGATCAGGCTTATTGAGGTCTTAATGTCTGTTAGGCCATAGTTGAAACTAGACACATTCCTTTTCTTTGATTATTGGACATATTTGAGCATTCAGTGAATAGATGTTTGTTAAATGGATGAATAAATGGAAGAGTAATGGAAGAGTGAGTCATGAATGAAAGGGAGTACTCTGAGCTTCTGAGAATTGGAAGCTGTTGTCTAATACAGTAACCTTAAGTGGGCATTGGGTAGAGAGAGGATGAAACAAAAATATGCTGGGTCAGAGACTCCAGATTATTGTTCATATTTTAGCAAGATGTGTTCAGAAAAAGGCTTGCTTCAGTGCTATGTAGGTGGTAAGTAATTATATAACCTGATGCTTAAAGTATGATATCATTGTTCTGCCACAGAGACATATAGTATAGGATAATGAGCTGAGCATGGGATCTGGAATCCAGCAGATGATTTTCAGTTCTGCTTTACTAGCTTTGACATGGGCAAAAAATTTAACCTTTCCGACCTTCAATTTGCTCATCTAAAAATGGGTTCATAACACTCTCTCACAGGATTATTGTAAGAAGTATCTGGAATTGTCTTTAAGTCTCCTGGCATATTGTTCATTCTTTTTCTTCTTTTTTTTTGTCTTTTGTCATTTTAGGGCTGCATCTGTGGCATATGGAGGTTTCCAGGCTAGGTGTCAAATCGGACCTATAGTTACTGGCCTACTCCACAGCCACAGCAAAAACATTGTTCATTCTTAATAAATGTCAGTTGCCTTCTTTTATCCTTACTCTTGGACAAAATATCAGCAACACCCTTCAGAAACAGACATGTTAAAAATGAACAAAGAGGAGTTACCACTGTGGCTCCGTGGGTTAAGAACCTGACATAGTGTCTGTGAGGATGTATGTTTGATCCCTGGCCTTAGTGGTTTAAGAATCTGGCATTGCTGCAAGCTCCAGCGTAGGTCGAAGATGTGGTTTGAATCTGGCATTGCTGTGGCTGTGGTGTAGGCTGGCAGCTACAGCTCCAATTCAACCCCTAGCACCTGCCATATGCCTCGGGTATGGCCATGAAAACAAAACAAAACAAAAATGAACAAAAGAAAATGTAGCTCTTCCAACACTCTTGTTTACTCTGACAAAACCCAGCATATACATTCTAAAACAAATTTATGTTTTTAGAAATGTACTACGCTGGGGGCTTGCAAAACACAAACTTCACCTTATCAGTTGCTCCATGTGGGCTTCACTCAGAATAGTCTCTCCTTTGATATTTTCCCAGTCTTCTGCCCCCTTTCTCTGAGCTACCTTCCCTTTGCATTTCCTGCTGTCTACTCTTTTGCCCATTTTAGACAGCTCTTGCTGCTAATCCCTAACTCACAACTCCCACCCCTCCCCTAGACACCTTTCAAGTCCATACCCTCACCCACCACAGCAGAAGAATGATCAAGTTTTGTTGTTTTCTTTTCCATCATGTGTCCCTATTCATCAACTCTCTTATTCTTACCAAAGCCACTAACCTTCCCCCTTTTATTCCCTAATTTTTTCTCAACCCTTCGTTTCCTTAGTTCATCCTGGCTATTACTGTTCTTACGAATCCTTGTGATTATTTTATTTTAATGTATTTATCTCTTTTATGTGTCCCTTTTTATATGCGATCTTCAGAATGGAGCTTATTGAAACCCAACCTTGTGTAGTCACTCTAGTCTCTCTAGATAATTTGCCTTTCCTTCCTAAGCAGAATCATTTATAGTTTTTTTATGATGATGAAAATAACTACTATTTATTGAGCACTTACATGTCCAGAACATTTTTAAATGATCTCATTTATCCTTGCAGCATCCTTCTGAGATAGGTGCTATTTTCATCCATACTTCAAAAATGAGGAACTTTAAGTAAACATTCATTGCATAATTGTTGTGTGACAGGTACTATACCAGTTGCTTCATGCATATATCGTTATCTCATCTAAACCTAATTAACAGCTCCATGAGGTGTCATGTATACTTTTTTGAGTCACAATTTTTAGCCTTGAGATTTTCTTCCTCTCACATATGTACACCTAGCCTTTTAACTTTTAATTTCTAGAGTTTGAGATTAAGGGATTTTGCTCCTTTCTTCTCTGGAATCCTTACAATAGTCCCCCTTGGCTGTCACGAACTCTCATGTTCCTATTTTAAGGATGTTTTCTTCACCCCATATCACTGTTGATTAGAATAAGTCACAGAATAGGAATCCACTTAATGAGTTCATCCATTCTTTGAGAAATGAGATCACCAAGAGAATGGTTCAGTGTGTACCAAGGTACTGGGTTCGTCAAGTTGTTTGTTGGGTAGAATGTGGATACTTGTCTTCCATCCTGCCATGGAGTCCATTCTGTTCTTTGTATCAGGAACACATTTTTGCTGTCCTTCTTCAGCCTGAGCAGTCTCGACTGAAATTGTATGATGGTATCACTTCAGTTTTTCTCTCCTTTCATTTTTTCATCCCCACCGTAGATTGTAGCCAACATGAATCTTCTCTCTGGTATGAACCATGGGATTTCCTCATCACCCGATGCTCAGTATTTGTGCTTTAGAAATATATCTGTTTCTGTTGGTCATACTAGAGGTTAATTCTGTCTCCAAATACATCTGCAGCTGTAGTTTGTCTTGAACACTGTTGTATCTTGGAGCAGCCCTGCCATTTCTTTTTCTTCTCACTCCTCTTGATTACTTTCATGTGTTTCTTTTTTACTGATTTGACTAAGATGTTACTAAGATCTTTAGGAACTGAATCTTTATTGTGGAGGAAGGTCTTTTAGCTTAGGTGAGTCTTGTGATTTTCCTCAAATTGTACTGTTGGTAGGTAGGCACCCAGGCTGTTCCATAGAAAAGACTCAATTAATATTTGTTGACTGACTGATTGAGTGAATCATCTGCCCTTTCATCTTATTTGCCATGCATGGGAAGCCATTTGGCCCAGTTTCACTCCTTCTTTCTCTGTTTCTTGAGAACTATTTCAGGAGAAATGTGCCAGAGAAACAGGTCCATAAATAGATCATTACTCACAGAGATGAATGCCAAATAGCCTTGTTCTGTGTCCAAGAAAACATCGGGGCTCCTGAAAGCAAAATGAAAAATGACAACTGAGCTTACAATTTCATTGAGAAGACAAAAGACATAGATATGAGATAGCATGATCTTTGATCTAGTAAGTGTGTTTGAGGTAAGACGCACCAGCCTACCCTGAGCTCATTGAAAACCAATTAGGGATCCTAGAGCCCTTGGGGTACACACTTCTTACTGAGTTTAGTATATTTCTATAAAGTAAGAGAGAACACAATGCTTTAGGATGCAAGGCTGTCCTGGAGAAATGGGGTTCACGATGAGGTAGTGAATGAACCAGATATCCCTTTTCAGGAAGAGGTTTATTCTTCTTCAGGTAAAGAATGAAGATTGATGTGGTGCTGTCTCACTTCAGGGAGATTCTGAGAAGCATTGATTTTATAATAGGAAACATGCACATCTCCTAATGCATTTGCATTGAATGCTCAGGCTTCAATAGCCACAAATCCTCAGAGGCCAGAAAAGATTCTGATTCAGAGCCACTGTCTAAAGAATGGCTGTTCATTAGTACATGGATGATAAAGCCTTGAAAGATAGGAAAATACAAGCAGTACATATGGCATAAAATGGGTTAGTAAACATACAATTAAAGAGTGCTACAAAATGGTAAGAAATAGACAATAGTAAAATGCGCAAAGGGTACAGAGAAAAAAAAAGCAACAACTCACAAAAGGTAAAACACAGATGGCCAATAACTGTATCAAGGGAAGTTCATTTTCACTAGTAGATGGAGAAAAGCAAGGAAAACCCAAGACACCACTTTAAAGTTGTCAAACTGGTAAAATTTTAAAATATTGTTTTTATTCAGGGGTGGCAAGTGTATGTATGTGTGTATGTGAAAACAGACACTTTGTATACTGCTGATGGTTGTGTGAAGGGTTATAATAGTTTTAGCATTTAATTGGTAAATATTTTCAAAACTGAAAATGCACATACCTTTTCACTCGGTAATCTGACTCTGGGGAAGATATCCTAAGGAAATGAGGGCATGTGTTTTGAAGGGTATATATATATTCCCAAATACAGCATTTAGTTGCTGAAATCTGGAAAAACATCTGAATACTTATCATTGAATAAATTATGCTAAATAAACTGGAATAATACACCACTTTGAAAAATGTGGCTTTACGCTTATTCATCTGGAGGGAAGTTCCTTATCCTTTGATAAATTAATAATAGCAGCTAAAACATATACGTTGATTACCATGTGCCAGGTATTGTTCTCAGTTACACATGTTACTTCATTCAGATTTTACAGTTGAGGAAATAAAGCATAGAGAGGATACATGAATTCCAAGGCCAATATCTATTGATAGAACTAAGATTTAAACTCTTACGGGTTGGCTCAAAACTTGGCCCTCTTAATGACTGCAGTGTACTCTTTCTCAAGTGATGGGTGTTATAAAATCCAATTTTTGTATTAAAATTAAAATAACCATATGTATATGTATATATGTGTATATCTATGCATATGTATGTTAAAAAGTGATGTTTCTAACAAAAGTCTTGATTATTTTTTAAAAAAAGATGGTAAATAAAATCAGTTTGCCTTTGAGTTTGTTACAACCAAACAACCAAAATGAGAGCTTCCTTAAAGATTCCAGAAAATTCCAGGAATTTCGTGATTTCCAAATTGATTGGAATCCTTCTCAATGTCTTTTTCGGCAAAAGACTTATGTACTGAAGGAATTTATGTCTGCTTTGAGAGGTGGAGGAAAGTCAAAGAGAAGGTTGCATTTTAAACATATAGTCATGAATTTTTAAGACAGAAAAGCAATGAAAAAGTGTATTTGAGTTCTTCTACATAAGGTTTGGGTCTAATTTTTGATATCCTGTTATGTATGAGGAAGATATCCCCAATGAATAAATGCTTTGTTTTCTGGAAATTCCTGGAGAAATCAAGTGTAAAGGGATGGCATCAAGGATGAAGGGTATTTTAAGACTTTGAAGTATTGTGGAGAAGGATAGGAGGAGGATTCCAGCAGACAGAGGATCCCAGAGAGAGTACTCAGTGGATCTTGTCTCTGTAATCATAGTGCTAAATGATAAAAAGCATCATATGTATGAATCAAAATTGATCCAAGTTGATGCTTATTAATGGTGGTATTGATTGATCCTAGGCAAACTAGAACTGTTCCTCTTCTAGATCATGAAATTCTGAAACAGCGGTGTGACCACATCCTCAGCCTTTTATTTTACTGTCTTTGTACTTGTCCATCCATCCATGGCTCTTACCTGGACTCCATAGTCTTCCCTTTGTCAATAGAATGTTTCCTTCAAACTTTACTGTCTCTCTAGGCTCACTTTGTCTCCTCCCATGGCTTCCTTTACATAGTCCTTTTCTAGTTTGTCCTTTTGTCTCTATGGCTCATTTTCAGTCTGCTTTTCTAGCTTATCTTACTCTTAAATGCTATATTGATGAACTTATAGTCTCTGCTTTACACAGTGCTCCTTGTATTGTTTCTGGTTTTGTGGCTGTCCTAATTAGTGTTGTCATCATTTTTGCCTATACTTTTCCACTCATATCTTAATTTGCCTCTTAATTCATTCCCTCCAATTCATTGTAACTACTGTTATTTGATCTCTTTATATAAAATTCATCTGTATTCCCATCACCTCATTCCTCAACAGTTTTCAGTAGCTCATGATGCAATCCAGCCTCTTCATTTTAGAATTCAATGTCCTCCAATATTAGGCCCCAGACTATCTTCCTCATCTTATCTTCTACCTGCTTGAGCTGCGTAAGACTTCTTTCCCTTCTACAAGCATGTCCTGCATATTCCTTCTCCCATGTCTTAAACCTTCTTGTCTCATGAACCTTTTAAAATCCTCCCCCTCCTATTCAAATGCTCCCAGTCAGAAATAATCATTCTCCACTTAATGTTCATGTTTTACTCTGTTCTTCTATTGGTGCTTATTTCATTTTTGTTCTTGCTTTATAGCTATTGTGTACGTGTCTCCACTCACTGTGCACCTCCTTGAAGATAGGTAGATGTTTACTTTTAAATTTAGAGATACAGAAAGAGTTTAAGTAATTCTAACACCTGGATGGTGATAATCATGATTGACATTTTGATGTATACCCTTGCAGGCTTTCTTTATGCCTACCTACAGTGCTCCTCATTTTAAAAAGTAAAACAATATCACAATATGCATATTCTTTTATACTTTGTTTTACTACCTAGTGAGAAGTCAGAATTGAATGGCTTGGCTCCAAATGGTAGTTAAAGAATGAACTAGGAACAGAGTTCAATTCCTGCTTCACTATTTACTAGCTAAGTGAACGTGGGCATGATATTTAGCTTTCCTTTACTTCAATTGCTTAACCTGTAAAATATAGATATTAATAACACTTACTTCTTATGCCTATGGGAAGGATTAAATGGCATAATCCACATGAAATATTTACCCTAGTGTACATGACATAATAAACATATAACACATGTTGCTTGCTTTTATTATAAAATCTCTATCTGGAATATCTCCCTATGACAATAAATGTAGTGTAGACCAGTGGTTCTCAAATGGTGGTGATTTTTGCCTCCCAGGGGACATTTAGCAATGTATGGAGACTTTTTTGGCCAACATAATAGGGAGGGAAGAGTGCTGCTGGCACCTGGTGGGTAGGGGCTAGAATTCTTGCTGAACGTCTTGCAGTACACAGGTTAGCCTTATACAACAAAGAATGACCTGACCCCGGCTGTCAACAGTGGCAAGAACACCACAGTCTAGGGTGTCCAGGGCCTCAGCTGGCACAGCTGAGATGGTGGAAGTGACGAGGTGGCTGGGGCTTCTCTCTGCACACTCTTTCTTCCTGTGAGAAACTAGCCTGGGCTTGTTCACATGGTGGTGGAACGTTTCCCAGCAGTAAGAGAGGGCAAACCCCACTGTGTAAATTCTTTTCAGTCTCTGTTTGTGTCATGTTTTCTAATGTTCCATTGGTCAAAACAAGTTGAGTGGCCAATCCCAGATTCAAGGAGTAGAGAAATAGACTCTGCTTTTTTTTTTTTTTCTTTTGGCCATGCCCGTGGCATGTGAAAGTTCCCAGGCTAGGGATCAAACCCGTGCTATTATTGCAGCTGATGGGAGAAGTTGCAAACCATTGTGGCCTTAAAAAAAAAAATCTATCACGTGGGTGGATACACTTTTAACTGAGCTTCATTCTGCTCACCTGCCCTCCAGGCAAATTGTATCAATTTACTCACCCAACAGTTGTCTGTATTTCATTATCTCACAAATACTTCTGAGTTGGTGTTAAAAAGATATTAGCATCTAGAGTCTTTGATCATTCAGGTGAAAATAAAAGGGCAGGATAGGAACAGAACAAAATAGAAACTTTCTATTAATTTATTTTTGATATTTCTGCTCAGAAGAGCCCAGATTCATGTGTTAAACAGCCTCAGCATCTCAACTTGGATGTCACATGGTACCTAAACCAGAAGGCGTAAAAAGATTTATTTTCTTTCACAAACCTGTTCTTCCTGCACTTCCCCTTTCAGTTCATGGCACCACTATTATCCAGTCACGTGACCCAGGTCTCCTTTTAGAATCTCCCTCCCCATCATATCCTTTTTCAATCAGTCACCTAGCCCTCCATTACTTTACCTCCCAAATATCTCTCATATTGATCCCATGTTTCCCCATTCCCATCACCATAGAATTAATTTATACTCTTGTTACTCCTTGCTTGGATCATTAAAATACCTCAGTGTCTACTGCCCATTCCTCCACCCCACCCACCTACTCTAATGCCTTCAGAGTTATCCTTCCCAAATAAAAATCAGACCATGTCAATTCCATGAAAAAAAAAACCCTTGATTTTTCCTCATGGGAAATTTACCTTATGGAATCTTTATGTCTTCAGTAATTAAGTTTACCTGCCTTAGCAGAGCATTCACATCCCTGCTCTATGAAAAATGATAACACTCTATTACAAGCTGGTTTAGATAAATATATGAGATGCTGTGTGTATGTTGAATAAATGGATGAGTACATGAACCAATAAATGAATCAATGAATACAAAAAGAAGTACTTATGTCTGGCTGGAATAAAGGATTTGGAAGTTGTAGGGAAAATATGCAGGTTGAAGGGTCTTTTGGGACTTGATTATAAAATGGCCCTGTGTATCAGGCTGAGAAGACAGGATTTCATTCTAGAAGAATCCAGGAACATAAGATAGTCTCTGCTATTTCAGATAATCTCTAGAAAGGGAAATATCAAACCCAATTTATAGTATATTTCAATATCAAAACGATTAGTTTGAGGGAAGTTCCCTTGTGGTGCAGCGGGTTAAGGATATGGTGTCATTGCATCTGTGGTGCAGGTCATAACTGTGGTGTGGGTTCTATCCCTGGACCAAGAACTTCCACATGCTGCAGGTGCAGCAGAAAAACCCCTAAAAAACAAACAAACAAACAAACAAACAAACAAAAAAAGATTAGTTTGAATGTTCTTGTGTGTGTTGAATCACAATTTCCCTCTATAACCTGACTTTTACTTAGTCTTCAAATCCCCAAGATAATTTCTGGAGCCCCTCTTCTGTATTCACTTCTTCAGACACCACCTTTCACCTGTATTAGAAAATGATCCCAACAACATTTATGAAGTATGTTGATGACACAGACAAATGGAACAGAATCCAAAATGCTTTAGGTTTACTGGAGTCAAGGTGTAATCTTCCTGTTAGGTCTTCCCACCTGTCTTCAGCTGTGCTTTGTGCAGACCCAGTAGCCCTCTCTTAGACAGGATTTGTTCTTCACAAAGACTTATTGCTTATTATCCAGTGCCCTGTGGTCTCCAAGGTTATTGAAAATTGATTTTTTCCAGTGCCTTTCCCTAGTGCTAGCCACTGAAATCCTCAACCATCGGCAGATGGAGAGAATTACAAACAAATAAATAATAAAAAAAAATGAATGGAGCCTTCTTTGTTTCAAGTCTGACTCTTGCTATGCTGCAAACCTCATCGTGTGCATTTGCTGCATCAGCTCAAAATGAAGCATACAGAATGGGAATTGAGGAAGGCATTAGGAGCTGAAGCAGCAGGAACCTGGTAAGGAGAGCCCTTGGCCCTGCTGTGAGCACAAAGGCGGAATGGTCTGTGGCGGACTGGAGCAGAGGTGCTTGTTTCTCTGCCCCTCAGTAACAGCATGGCCACTTGGTAAACAAAAGGCTCCATGTGGACTGCTTAACCTGAGCTCATCAGGTTGGGGGTCCCTTTTAGTTGAAATGACTGGATAAAGAGGGTTTCATCAGAATGGGGTTTTTCATACTCTGAATATGATCAAGTTCTCTTTTCCATGAAGGATTGGCATTCTCTACAGGATTATCTATAACATTAGTTTGCTTTTGAGTTTTTATGCTCACAGTAAAAAAATCTAAATTTATTAGTCCTTCCTCTCCTATGCTGATCCAGGGAGCATCCCTTTGATACCTAGTTAATAAAGACAATCTCTGAACCCAAATAATAGACTGAAATGGGTTATAAGTTCTTATTTCACTCAAGACAGGGCTTACCTTTAATTCTCCATCTGAGACAGTTGTGTTTGTCTTTCTTAAAGCAGTTTGGTCCAGTGTTTCAAGTAAATCAAAAGATTAGCTAATTAATTCCTTACAGAATTGGATTAGACCCTCTCATTTCAAATGGCAGTTTTATGCTTACTCATTGTCTTCAGTAGCCTTAAGTATTGCTGTGATCTTCCTGCTCCATTATTTATGTAATCACTAGCCCTTAGTCTTCTGCTTCAGGTCATATAAAATCACTTACAGATATTTTCAACATGCACACAGAGGCCCTTTATGTCATAATCCAATTTTATGTTTTTTGTTTTTTTTTCCCCTTGCACTACCTCATGTGGGAATTCTTGTTTAAACTTTATTGATCTGTCTGGCTTATTGTGCTGGGCTATACAGTTTCACACTACATGGGCAGGATGGAGAGGTGCACTGAACATGCTTATGCATTTTGACTCTTCTCTTGCCAGTGGACACAATTAACTTTCTCTCTTCTGAGCTGTAAGCTTAAAGTCATTGTTTGCTTAGAATATATTTGCTTAGGGACAAACCTTGTTTGTTTACATCATGTAAAAGTTGACTATATCCTCTATTCGTCACTGGCAGCATCTACTTTATGCCAGTTACTAACACAAACACAGTAATGATGATACAGGTTTTATTTATCAAGTCTTCTGAAAGTGTCGGATTCTGTAAGTGCTTTGTATACACTATCTTATTAATCCTTCACTATTCCAAGGAACTATGCTCTATTATTATTCATAGTCTTTAGATGAGAAAAGAGAGCCCCCCCCCCAAATTTAGTAAAACAACTAGTACATGTTAAATGTTAGGATTCAAATCCATGGCTTTCTAACTCTCAAATCTATGCTCTTAATCATTTCATTACATATGCTCCATAGGTAATCTGATCCATTTTCAACTGTTAAAACATTTATCTTAAATGTCTTTGAAGTTGGCCTTTCTATGGCTTTTACTCATTGGTCTTATTTTGATAATTTTGGCCAGGTGAAATGGCTGTCAGTTCTCTCTCTGGATTATTTTTTTATAGGTGAAACATTTCTGATTCCTTCTGGGAGTATGTATTGGACACTTGACCCACTGGATTATATATTCCATTGAAAGTGTTATTCACTTCTCAGAACCACCTGTAACTTATAAAGACTGCTTTTATGTTTTCTGTTTTGTTTTGTTTTGTTTTTTGTCTTTAGGGCCACACCTGCGGCATACGGAGGTTCCCAGGCTAGGGGTTGAATCGGAGCTGGAGCTGCCGGCCTACACCACAGCCACAGCAACTCCAAATCCAAGATGTGTCTGTGACCTACACCACAGCTCACAGCAACGCCAGACCCTAATCCACTGAGCATGGCCAGGGATTGAACCCATGTCCTCACAGATACTGGTCGAGTTTGTTAACCACTGAGCCACTATGGGAACTCTGAGACTGCTTTTTAATGTCTTTCCTTCATCTTGATATTTCAGAAATGTTGTCCATATTTCTTTTTTTCTGATGTGTCTCTCTCAGATCTGGATGAGGCTATACCCACAGCATCCTTTCTGTCTGAGATGAAGGTATCTTCAAGTTTCAGCCATTCCCAGGTCATCTTCAGACTCTGAGGTCATCTTATGGAGTCAGGACAACTTGGTGAAGGGCCAAGGGATCCAGTTTTATTTGGAAAATTAGGCTCTCTCATTACCAAGTGGAGCCAAGAGCTTATACCTACCCATATGCATGCGGACTTTCCAATGAGGGTTAAATTAACATCAAGTCAGAATTTCTGTCCTTGGCCCAAAGGATGACCTGAAGTAAATCTATGCTAGATCCTTATAATACCATAGTCTCCTTTTGATTTAGAAGACTTCTAAGGTTGGTAAAATTTTACTTTGAAAGATACCTCAGGGTCATTGAAGATCTCTTAATCCAGTCTCTGAGTGATCATGCATCTCGACATTTCTGAACTATCAAGATGAAGGAAAGACATTAAAAAGCAGTCTCAGAGTTGCCATTGTGGCTCAGTGGTTAATGAACCTGACTAGTATCCATGAGTGAGATTCGGAGGGTCTTAGGGGGTGGGGTTGCTTTCAGTCCTGACTGAATAAATGGGGAAGGAAAGAGATGGGACAGGAAAACATTCTACCCCCTATGATCCCATCTGTCCGTGAAGCCTAGAAAAATTCAGCAGCCTCAGATCGAAATTATCAAACCCCTATCATTACCAGAGGAGACCCAAGTGCTTGTTCAATCTGAAATGACATAAGGAATAGGGCATTTTATTCTTCTTTGTAATGTGGACAAAACAGCATTTTTATCTTTTGTGGCAATGTCATTGCATTGCATAACATTGAAGTTTTCCTTAAATTTTCTGTGCCATCTCATTTATTTCTCACTGATCAATTACGTCATTTTACAGGAGAGAAAACTGATGCACAGAAAAACACTGAGTAACTGAGTAACTCAATCCAATAATCATATTAATAACAAGTAATTCAGTCCCAGAGAGTATGCCAGCAAAGTTACAGGCACTCTTTTATTTAATTCTTAAAATTACTTTGTGAAATCATTATTGTTATTATTTCTGTATTATTGATGAATAAATTAAGGCTCAAAGGGCTATTAATCAACCTAGGGTCACACAGCTAAGAAACAGCTGAGTTAGGATTCATCTTTCCACATCTAGAAGCTCCTTGCTTTTCTGGGGTTTGCAGAATTAGAACTTGGATGCTGTGATTAACTGTAACATCGCCCTTCTGTTTTACCTGCAAGGGAGTTTTTCATTGCATGTGAGGTAGATAGCTTCTCAAATAACTTTTTTTGTATGTGAGCATTTCATTAATATGCATCCAATGGAAGCATATGATTTTCAGATGGTTTCATTTCTCATTTCCATTACTTTCATTAATTTGAATATCAAAGCATTTGCTCGTTTATATACACTAAAGAATCAGCCCTCTTAAAAGAGATAAAAGCAACTCTCTGAAAAGGTTTTGGCATGTTTTTATGAGTAAAAAATAGTTTGTGTGAATCATTCAGAGTTTGTGCATATTACACACAATAAACCAAATGAGTGTAACAAGTTAAATTTATGAATTAAAGATCTGGTAATTCATCGGCCACCTGTCTGCAGAAGACTTTTGACTTCAGTGTGTATAAAATATGTCCTATAATCACATGGAGGGAATGTGCCTTGTGGCTATAAAGTAATGAGATTTAAAATGTGTAAGATATATATAAATACATATAAGAATTTAGAGAATCCTTGTCACATATCATTTTCTTTAAAATGCATTCAAAATAATGTATTGTGTATAAGCTCTCTGCGCTATAGCAATGTGTGTTCTCCTCTGTAAAGTAGTCATTTTAGAGTTCATATATGTTTATTCCAATAATACTTCCATTTCTTAAAATATTTTGAAAACTTCTCTGGATAAATTTCCCCTAAAGTCATTTTATAAGGTATAGAAAAGTAATTTTCATCAATTTATAACCACCCTACATTCGTTAACAAAAAAGTGGTGATTTTCCATCCTATAATCTGTCAGATTTACCAAACCAGGCTCTGAACTGCTTTTGACTATTTCTCAAAACCAAGCCCAGTGTCTCAGGGTCACCAGTGAAAAGACCCAAAGGACTGTGGAAGAAATTCCCAGAATGTTGGGAATAATTTAGTAACTTCTCAAGATAGGTAATATCCTGATTGGACCTAGCCTTTGAATAGACATATTCAGGTCTTCCCTTAAAAAATTGCATTATAAAAAAAATTGCATTACTCTGTAGCCTCATATGTGTAACTCCCTGATCTCATTTTGTCATCCTGGTATCTTGGGTCTTCAATGAAGGAGATTTCTCCCCAGTGTGAGGTGTTCTTTTGAGTTCTTCATCCTATTAACTTTCAATTAAGACATCTTTTTAAAAATAAAATTTTAATTAAGATTTAACTTGAAACACACGTTACCATTTTTTTTCTGAGGGAGGCTTTCAGTAATTGAAGATTTTGGCTGCAAGATATACTTCTGACACCTGATTGCAAAACAGCTCAGCCAAACATCTTGATTATGGGACAAAAGTCTCATTTTAAACAGTTGACACTTATTATTTTGTGTTCCACTTTGGGGTTTGCAGGAATTCACATAGACTGGTATGAAGTTTCTTTTTGTAGTCTCTAAACTAAAAAAAAAGAAGGGAGGAAGTGTGTGTGTTTGTGTGTGTGTATGATGGGGATAGACATATGAACTTATGTAAAGGAGCAGTTTGTTTCATGGGTTTTAGAAGAAGACATTATCCTAAATAGAAATAATGAAGTAGGTGAATATTGTCATTGGTGTCTTCCTGTTTAAATTTGCAGAAACCCTCTCCTACTCCTGGAGCCCCCGGATTCCTAGTGTCTGATTCACACAGTGTGTTGTTCTCATTTAACCTTCATGACCACATTAGAGGTTATTATGCCAGAAGCATGTGTAAACAAGTTAATTTCAAAGCGGTAGGTTTGTATTGGTGGTATTTCAGGCACTGGTAATATATGGTAATTGGGGACAGAATCACTTTCCACAAAGCGACAAATCCAAATACACTGATGACTGTGGACCCTGGGGCTAGCTGGAAAGTTGAGGCTAAGTTTACACAAAACTTTGAATCATTAAAGGTAGGACCTTTATTGGTAAGGTGAACTTTACCACTGATTACCTTTTATCCCATTCTCCTGAATTCTCTGGGACCTCTTTTCAGTAAGCAATAAATATTTGTTTTCCATCTTTTCACAGAAATTCTTCTACCTTCTTGCTTGAGAAATCCTTACACATTGCCTCAGCCCTGAATTAAAACTGCAAACCTTCCCTCTCTCACTGGGAGGCTTCCAGGCCTTTTTATCTCTTGTACCTGGATTTCCACCTGGGACCCTTCTGCTACTTCAGACCATTATTTAATTCTCTTCTTTTACCAACATGTCTTTATTTGAAATCACTCCCTTCCAGACTCCATCCCCTCTTTAATACTGACGTATGGTGATACCTCATGGCTTCCTCCTTCATTTGTATGCTGTTTGACCTTGCACTGTTGAACATTATTAGTAAATTGCTTCCTGAAATGCTCTCTTCTCCTAATTCTCTTAGCTCTCTTAAGTCTTTTCAATGCCTCTTCTTTCTCCGATCTGTAACAATTGTCGTTATCCCATATTTACCCTTTCTTCGGCTACATTCACCTCAGAAATGATCTGATCAACACTTATTTCCCCAAACTCTCTTCAACATGAGTCTATTTTTTTTTTTTTTTTTTTGCTGTACCTGTGGCATATGGAAGTTCCTGGACCAGGGATCAAATCAGTGCCATAGCAGTGACTCAAGGTGTTGCGGTGACAAAGCTGGATCCTTAACCCCCTGTGCTGCAGAGGAAATCAAGGATGACTCTTATGCATTTCCATTATTGTTTCCCTAACTCTGGCACCTGTCCCAATGGAATAAACTCCTAAAAACATGTCTCCTTGTCTTAATCTCTCTCTAATTCCCATTGAGTTTCCATTATGTCTCTAGAGTCATCTTTCTGAAACATAGACCCAATCTAAGCATTACATTCTTCAGAAATTGTTAATGAATCTTGTTACCCCCCTCCCAAAGCGCACAGTCTGCTACAGGCTTATGAGGGAAAAGGGAGGTGAGGAAGGGAGGGAGGGGAGCAGTGTAAGGAGATGTGTGACACTCTGGCCACTGCCTCACACAAAGTCCAGAGGAGATAGCCTGTTGAATGGCTGGTGTGTCTACTTGGCTGTGTGGGTTATCTTTGGGACAGCTTGTTCATAGATATTATACCACAGAGTCCACTGTGGAAGGGAGGGAGGGGATGAAATTTATCTCTCTGAGTCCCAATTCTCTCCTGGTTCTCCTCTGTTCATAGTTAGTCTGAGGAAGCTGAACTCCTCTGTGTGGTGATTGATATTCACCTCTTTTAATTGTCACTCAGAAGAAGAATCCTCCGTCTGTGGTATGCTGTTTCACTGACCTGCACATGATAGGCTAAGAAGGAGTCCTGTGTTCCCGAGCCAATAACTGCTTGGCTCTGAGAGAGCAGTGACTCTGGGCATGGGAGGTGCTTGGTTGCTGCCACAGTAGAAGCAGAGTAACCAACTGAGAGCCTGGGAAGTAAGCAAGAACAAGAGATTAAGGACAAAGATAAGATGGGTCTGGGATCATGCTCATCCTCACAACTCATTAGGGGATAAATAATGAGTCATTATTTTTCACCTGTCAGATTGGTAGAAGCCAAATTGATAATGTCTAGTGTTGGCAAGGTTGTGGGAAAACTGGTGCTTTCTTAGAGAGCAGCTGGGCACCACTTTGGAGAGTAAGAAGTTTACTCATACAGTGGAATGCAAAGAGCCTGAGGACATGGCCTAGGGTTTGTAATCAGTACACTATATTTCAAAAAATACCTGTAATAGAAAAGAGCAAGATGAGAATACATGCATCATTTGAATACACATAAAATATAAGGAAATGGATACAGTGTAAAGGCAATGGATGTAAATTCTGGTCACTGCCCGTAAGTATGAGCCCTGTGGAGAAAGAAATCATGGCCTGAAGCTTTAAGCTGCTTAGATGACTGGAAAAAAGTATGGCACTGAATCTGAGAGTGGAACCTCCTCCACTCAATGTCACAGCAACAATGATGTGCCCTGGCCTGTTAATGACAGAGTGTAAGGGGGGCTGTGATGACCAGTAGACATAGAGGTATGGTGGGAGAAGGGAAGTATTATAGGAGATGCTTCCAGAGGCTCCTTGAAATGTTAATGGGAAGGCTATCCTAAAGATTGGGGTCTTGGAGGAAATGGATATCCTACAAGGAAAATAGGAGAATTCATGTTGAGATGAATTCATTTGACTCCTGAAACCTGGGGTTACTCAGGCAGAGTCCATTGTCCCTCGTCTATGTTCCTCAAACATATACTGCATTATATTAGAGACTGTTCTGTTCTCAAGGGTAAGGATGATGTCATATTTATGTAGGGTCCTCAGTACGTAGGACCATAACGGGTACACAGTGAAGACTCATTAATGTTTGTGGATTGGATAAACACATGTTTGTTCAGGGTCTCTGGAAATGAGTTTGAACTACTTTAGGATGATAACCATCTTCTAAATGATAGGATGATAGCTTTTCTCAAATGTGAATTAAATCTTCAGGTGAGAAGATCAAGAAATACTATATGGATGGCCTGAGTCTAGACTCGTCAGAAGAGACCAGATACTTGCCATTTGGCAATTACTTTGAATATTTGTGAACAGCTACTTATTTGTTCTTCAGGTTCATGTGATTGTGTGGGTCAAACTAAAACGTGGGTAAAAGACAAAAAATTGTTAATGTATATAGTTTCTGGCTGTTAATTCAATTTTGCTTCTTGACAGTAACTATGGGTCGCTCACAGTTATGACAAAGTTTGGTGAGTGAGTGTGTGTGTGTGTGTGTGTGTGTGTGTGTGTGTGTGTGTGTGGTGGGGGGGTAAGCAATTTCCTTCCTAAAATCTGAGGATATCATGCAGATCTCAAAGACCACATTAACACTACGATATAACAACAAAAGTCCCTTCAAACTGACAGATTTCTCTGAAAGAAGATAATTTAAATATATATGTATATATTTGAGATGATAAATATGTAAATGAGGCTCACTGATGCCTAGATTTATTTCAGTTTAGCACTCCCGAGGACTGATGTAGGCTTATATTCCTTTAATATTGGCAGCTCTGAGTTTTTCTGAATAGGAACCCTTTTGATAGACTTTACATTTAAACTTAAAACATAAAAATTGATAAACATGTTGCTAGATTATAGGCATAGTATATTTTACATATTTTAGACTCTATTGTTTCAGACTCTGATGTAACCCGTTATATTTTGGGGAACATGTTTAGAATATCTTTTGACAAATTGTAACAGTGCATTGAAAGTATTAACTCATGAAAGATCACTAAAATCATTTGAAGTTTGTGTTTGGCCAAAGATTCTTTCTCAAAGACTCTAATGAAAGTTAGATCCAATAGAGAGCAATTGTAACATAAAACAAGGAAATAATATGACCCAGCAATCCCACTCTGGGGCATATATCCAGACAAAACGTTCCTTGAAAAAGACACATGCACCCCTTGCACCGTTATTCACAATAGCCAAGACATGGAAACAACCTAGATATCCAACAACAGATGAATGGATTAAGAAGATGTGGTATATATACACAATGGAATACTACTCAGACATAGAAAGAACAAAATAATGCCATTTGCAGCAACATGGATGAAACTAGAGACTCTCATACTAAGTGAAGTAAGTCAGAAAGAGAAAAATACCATATGATATCACTTATATCTGGAATCTAATATATGGCACAAATGAACCTTTTCACAGCAAAGAAACTAATGAACTTGGAGAACAGAATTGTGGTTGCCAAGGAGGAGGGGAAGGGAGTAGGATGGACTGGGAATCTGGGGTTAATAGATGCAGACTCTTGCCTTTGGAATGGATAAGCAATGAGATCCTGCTGTATAGCACGGGGAACTATATCTAGTCACTTATGATGGAGCATGATGGAGGATAATGTGAGAAAAAGAACGTATATATGTATGTGTAGACTGGGTCACTTTTCTGTACAGTAGAAAATTGACAGAACAATGTAAACCAACTATAAGGGAGAAAATAAAAATTATTTCATAAAAAAGAAATAATAGGCCTTATATGATATAATGCTTCTTAGCTAGATAAACTTGTACTCAAACTCTTGGGCCTCTGTCTTTCTCCTCTCCCCCCATTACACACCCTCCCAGCTAACTAAGCTGTCCTGTTTTCTGTGTATCCAGTGGGCTTGTGTTGGGAAGTACAGTTTACTTTGCATTATTTATTCATCATTGTGTCCACCAGATTTTTTTTCAGTCCTCACAGTGATGCTGTCTTAATTTCTGTAGAGTCCTAGGTCATGCTCAGAGTTTACTTTTAGGAGCAGCAGCATATAGCTTGGCTTGATACAGATCGCATTATTGTTGGGTGACCTCAGTCAACTGTTCTACACATATCTCAAGTGGTGAGAAGCCTAACATACACGTCCCTTAATGGGAAAGATGGTATATGAATAGATTAATTTTTCTAAAACATATGAAAGGTTTAGAAAGAGTTTCAGAAAATCTAAAAGCTGCTAGGTCATGTGCAAATAACCTTCTTGAACCAGGTGATTATTCCTTTTCATTTAAAAAAAATTTTGATTCTTATGGACCAAGCTGAGAGTTCCCAGTTGACAGGACACGGAGCTTCCATGTCTCTACTTCATGTTGACCCCTTGTAATAACCTACTGTGAGAGTTTTACTCCTTTGCCTTCTAATCCAATCTCCACAGAGACCAGAGTGATCTTAAAACACAAAATTAGAGCATCTCACTTCCCTGCATATAGTAATGGATTCTCATTGCTCTTAGAGTAAGAATCAAATTTCTCACCATTTGATCCAGCCCCTCATGATGACTTCCAGCCAAATATTGTGTCACCCTCCCTCATTTCAGTCAGGACAATACTCACTGCTCTAAGATCGAAACCCTGAGATCTTACAGCTTCATATCATCAGAGGTGTGTTGTGTAAATCCAGCAGGTAGAAGGAGGAAGAGAAGATGGTCCTTTGCTACCTGCAGTCATTCAGGGGCTCAGACCGAGAGTCATAAGGCGTCTTCACATTTGGTTCTCAATGACACTCTAGGTGTTAATGTCTAAATGACACTTAAAGAGAGTGGAAGGTTTGTATGGGCCATGTCTAGTTGTGGCAGTCCCACCTAAATTCTGTTGACCAGGATTCAGTCACTTGACTAAGCTTTTGGGCAAGATGGTAAGGTTGAGAAATAATCTCTTTTTGGAAAGACACCTCCCCCAAACAGCTCTACAACACAGAAGGGGCATTCTTTGGTGAACACTAGTTGTCTCTTCCACACTAAGTTCTAGCCACCCTGACTTTACTTTGGCCCTGGCATATTTCTACCCCAGGGTCTTTGCCCAGGTTTTTCCTCTTCCAGGAACATTTCTGCTGCTCTTAATACCAGTGATTGTTTCTTTACTTTTAGGTCTTGCCTTCAATGCCATTTCCTTAGAGAGATTTTTAACCATCTGTAAAGTGGGATTTTCTGAGAACCTTGCTGCTTTCCTTTTTACCACTTATCATAATTGGTGATCATTTGTTTTGTTTATTTACTTGTTTTTGTTTGTTTCTCCCACTGGAGTGTAAGAGCCTCAAAACTACGTATATGTTTATCTTTTACATCATTGAATTCCTAATGTCTGTCATTGTGCTTAGCACATAGTATATGCTTAATAAATGTTTTCCAAATCAAGGCAGAGGCAATGGGTAATGAGTAAATCATTACATAGTAATCTAAAATATGATACTTACCATTAATATAAATTTGTATATTTGTGATCCTATGGCCACAGTCAGTGAATCATGCTTGCCCCACACCAATACTTTGTATTAAACCAACACTTTCTTGAATAATCATAAACAGACTGTTCTAGTTAGCTATTGCTGCATAATGCATTACCTTAAAATTTAGAGAAATAAAAAACATCAACAATTTTAGCACCTCGCACCCATTTTGTGGGTCAAGAATTCAGGAAACATTTGACTAAGTTATCCTGGCCTAGAGTTTCTCCCGTGGTTATGGTCAAACAGGGTTTGGAGCTTGAATGACAGTGGGACCAGAGCAGACCTAGAGGCTGAAGGTTTCAAGGTGAAGTGTTCTTGTGAACAAAGCAGAAGCACTTTGGTTCTTATGACATAGCTTTGGAAGCATCATGTCACTTCTGCTGTATGCTATTGTTCGAAGCACAGTTTCAAGCTTAGAGGACATAGAGGCCATCTCTCATCTCTCATGCCAGTGAGTTCGTGGACATATTTTTAATCTGTCACACTGACCAGGAGGAAGTGAATCTCTGAACTTTGCATAATTATTACTGTGCTTTCTATTTCATCCTACTTTTTATGCAAGTCACCAAGGAATTCCATGGCACTTGACTTTCTTCCCACACAGACCCCTTTAAGTAGCCAAGATATGTATGTATTCAAGACTTCCAATCTGAAAAATGCCTCTTCTTCAGGGTATTGTAGATATCATACTATAAACATATGACACTCAATTGGTTCCTTAACCTACCTGATGTTCAGTATCTTTACTGTTTAAAGGAATAATAGTACCATCTTTGATGGCTGCTGGGAGAATTAACTGAGATAAAGCATATGATGTACTTATAACAATGCTCAATGCTTAGAAGGTACTCAATTGTTATTAAAAGGTGTTTAAGATAGAGGTCAGGGAGTTCCCTTGTGGCACAGTGGGTTAAGTATCTGGAGTTGTCCCTGCAGTGGCTCAGGTCACTGCTGTGGTGTGGGTTTAATCCCTGGCCTGGGAACTTCTGCATGCTGCAGGCATAGCCAAAAAGAAAAAAAATGGAGGTCAGCCCACAAGAGCCTTTTGAAAGTATGACATAGCTGACCTATTATAAGGCAATAGTAGTTACATTAATGCCAAACATGTATTGAGCACATACCATGTACAAGTCACTATTCTAAGCACTTAACATATATCAACTGAATTAACTGTACTACTCACAAAACTAAATCCAGACATTCTATAATATAATTTCTAGGGAAACTTCTTGCATTTTAGGTGTAGGAGAGAATGAAGAGAACATTCCAATGTGAGTAAAGTCATGGCAGTAGATACGTATGTCAATATATCAAGGGAAGCAGAGGAAAGTGAACAGAGCAGAAAGGTTGGAGTGTGGGTATAGCGGTATCTTGAGGAAGGATGTTAAACTATTATTGAGGGTTTCTGGCAGACCTGAATTTATGGTGAAAATCCCCATATCTTCTTTCTCAAGACTTGCTAGCCAGACCTGGTGGGATGCAGAGGGGCAGAGTTTGAGGACTGCCCTTAGGCTCAAACACGTGGTATGGATGAGACCCATCAACAAGGAGTAGGGAAAATGCTCTCACTTCTCAGGGTGCCCATGACTTAGAAGAAATGGAAACCTGGCCGCACTGGCCTCATGATCCCTTCCCCAAACACCAAGAGAAAAATGTGCCCATGACTTACTAATTAGGTGGCACCACCTTAATGATTCCATTGCTGTTGCAGCTTCTGCCAAGAGAGTGTTGGATTCATGTAAGGCAATCAGAACTATAATCCAGCGCTAGCAAATAAAAACAGACCAGAACGTTATTCCTAGTCAGTATATCAGCTTTGTTTACTATCAACAAGGGTGACAGGGGATAGGCAAAGGGGTCTGTTTTCCAAAAGATTGCTTAGAATTCCCATCTGTTATCATGGGCAAATGTTTCATAAAGTAAAAAGTGGTTTCCTCCCAGAATAGCTCTGGGAGCTGAGGACAGAGGAGGAAAATAACTACTGGAAAGAGTTCCCATCGCTTCTTGGCCTTTTGGCTAAGATCAAGTGTGGAAAGAGTTCCCCTGTTGGCACTTAGGCTGATCCAGGCTTCCCTAGTGGCTTTTGTTATTTTCCATGTGGATGCTCTTCAGGAGGAAAGGTAAGAGGTCAAACCAATATCTTTATTTTTTTTTAACTGCAGTGCTACAAAATTTCATATTTAATATCAACAGCAGCCTCAAATCACTGGCACCTGCAAAGTGCTGGGCATAATCACTATTTAAAATCCTTCAATAGTCCAACATGTTAGATATAGTGACTTTCATCTTAGAGATGAAGAAATTGAGGCTGAGAAAGGCAGAGCAACTTGTACAAGATAAAGTAACAGGGCTGGGCCGTGACACATTTCTTGAGCTCAGAACCATGGTCCTACAGACCTTGTCTAGAATGGCAATGTCCATGTCTGGACCAAGCAGTGCCAGTGATGCCCTGTCTGGAAAGGTCTTGCTTACCCAGGGATCGCTTTCTGAGGTAGCAGAAGTTTTTGAGAATCACAGGTTCTCACCCTGCCTGCACATTGGAATCACCTGGAAACTTGAAACTCTACTGAGTCCCACAGCCTCTGATTGGATAGGTCTGATGTGGCATGGTTATGGAGCGGGGAGGGATATAAAAGTTCTCCAGGTGGTTCCAATATGATCCAAGGCTATGAACCACTGATTGAGACCAAGAATCCATGACTGGCCAGAGGACAATCATCATTAGCATCACCTGGGGCTTAGCTAGCAATGCAGACTGCCAGGCTCCAGGTCATGTGATTTGTATGCATCTGACGGTGTAAGGGCAAGGCAGTGCCCAACTAACCCCTAAAGGATGAGGAGGAGTTCCACAGAAAAAGAAGAAAGGGAAGGGCATTCTAGAGAGATGGCTTAATATGCCCAGAAGAGGAAGAATGGCACATTGGGGAACTAGAGGTGGGTTATAAGATCAACCTTTGCATACAAGTTAGACATGCTTCCACTGCAGGACTCTGCATTGGCCACGTTCTCTATTTGTGTGGTTCTTTCACCTCAAATCACACCTTCTCAGTAAGGACCTACACTTCTTGCCTCATTTAAATTGTAATCTTTCAAATCTGCACTCACAAATGCCATTATTGGCTCTATTTTTTGTTTTTTGTTTTTTTCATGAAACTTGTAACCACCTAATATGCTAAATGAGGTACTCACTTTTTGTCTTTATTTGCGGCATGTCTCCACACTAGCATGCAAACTCAGTGAGTGCCCAGATTTCATTGGGTGTCCAGGACTGAAAACAGTAGCTGGCATTTAGAAAAGGTGCTTCCTAGATATTTGTTGAGTTACTGAATTAATCAGGTTATGAAGTACCAAGTAGAGCCTTTTTAGGACTTTAAGTGGGTAAAAAACAAGGTCAGATTTTCATTTGATTTTAGAGAGACCATCTAGTCTTTAGCTAGTGGGCTTTGAGTATGGGGGAGTTAAAGGCTAGACTCAAGACGGGAAAGTCAGTTCCGTGACAATGGCAGCCCGCAGAAAGGGAACAGGGGCTGGAGAAGATGGGATATATTCCAGGCCTGCTTGGGAAGCAGCATCAGCAGAGATTGGTTTAAGGGATGAGGGAGAGAGAACAGTCATCCTAGGTTTCTGGTGTGGGCAAGTAGAGGGTTGAAAAGCCATCAGAGAGTACTGAGGAAGAACAGATATTTCAGAGGGAAAGAATAAAGCTATTGTGAAGTATTAAACTCTAGACTGATAACCTAGAGGACATTTGAATTTTACATTCACTAAACAATGATATACATTTAACAGATTATATATTTAACATATTGCTAAGCCCCAATATGTAAGTGATACTCATTTTAAAAAGTACCTACTTTGTACCAGGCCAGGTGCTAGCTCCAAGGGGTACAGTGATGAACAAGGCAGATGTGGAATTTATAAAGAGAAACAAATCAAGCGCTGTGGGGGTTACAGGAGGGTGAGAGGGAGAGAGGGAGAGAGAGACCTTAGGAGAGATTACTTTTGCATGGGAATTTAAGGAAATGCAAACTTCTGGGAATGGTAGCATTTACACTGGAGCTTAAAGGAAACAAGATGTTTAGAAACAGAGAGAGGATAAAGGAATCAAAAACATGGAGGCAAAAAAAAATTTTTAATCATGTCAGGAATAGTAAATAATTTAGATTGTTAGGAATTTAGAGACAAGGGTGGGGGGTGTGTGTAATGAGAGGCAAACTTATAAACACAAATGGAGCTCCCTGAAAGCCAGGTGAAAGACTTTCAACTGCAAGATTTTAAGAAATTAGTCTGAAACCTAATAGATGCTCAGCATGTGTCTATTCAGCACAGCTATGAATCTTTAACAGGGTTGATGGTTGTGAAGTGCTGTTTTGGGAAGATAAACATGATTTCATTACAGATGATGAATTATAAAAGGGAGAAACTGGGAGACAAGGCTATTTTAGTAGTGTATTTACCATCAAAAAAATCCCTGTGTTTTAGTGTCAACCCTATGAAAGTTTGCATCTGGTTTTTGTGAGAGTCCACTGTGGGTGTTCCTGGTTAGGTGGTTCGAATAGGCAGCTCTCCCCTAAATTGTAACTCAAGCCCCCAGCCTCCTTGTATGTGGTAGCTTAGCCATTCTCTAGGTCTGTGGAGTTTCCTCCATTCAATTCATGGATTGCAAAAGAGAAAGGAAGATACATTTGAGAGGGTTCTGTGGGCCATCCATATGGAGCAGGCAATACTGCCATTAGCTGAGTTCAGTCTCATGGCTTCAGCTAACTGTAAGGGAGGCTGGGAAACAGGCTAGCAGTGTGCCCAGAGGAAAAGGAACTGATGTTGGTGTATAACTAGTCAGGCTCTGCCACAGTTATGAAGGTGAGAGAAAATAACAATTAATTAAAGGAATAGAGAGGAAGATATGCATTCAGTAGATACTGGGAAAGTAGACTTGATGGTAAATTGCTATTGATTGGGCACAGGATTGGGGGTGTGTGGGGGCAAAGGAGACATTTTCCAAATGTAATTGCCACCAATAAAAATATGTTTACATCACAGGCCACTGAAAGATAAAGAATGTTATTGCAACTCATGAGAAGACTCACAGCCATGTCAATAAGTGCTTCCATTGATATGAAAGCTTTTTATTCTCCTTTGTCTTATTAAAGAAATCATTCACCATTAATGTGTACTGTTAGTTAAAAGTTTAAGAAAGCATGCAACCAAAGCTCTGAAGTTTAGGCATGCTTATTGGTTTACTAAGGGATAAACATTGCAGGAACACAGTGGAGAAAACCTTTTGCTTATATGTCTCTACCTTGACAGATTGTTCTGAGGATTGTAGAGAAAATATATTTAACACACCCAGCACAATGTTTAGCTCCTAAAAATAAAAGGTGGCCACTATTATTATGTGGATATTACAAAGACAATCATGGAGGGATGTGTCTAGGTCACGTGAACTAGGTACCAGTAATAAATCCTGCCCTGCTTTTATAGCCTGGTGATACTTTACAAATCTAATTCTTCTGGGTTATTTCTCAAAGGAACTTCCAGTTCAATAGTAGCTCACCAAATGCAGGATTCTCAGCTGAAGTTTGTTTTGTAGCCGATCTGTTGCACAAATTGAGGCAGCTGTGCACAGCATGTGTTTCGTTTCAATGACTATATCATGAAGGGTGTTATGCAAAAGACCACTAATCAGGGAAAAAGCTCGCTTCAATTGGCAACTTCTCAGGTCCACATGCAAAGGAAAATTTGCATTAAGAATGAACCAGCCTATTGGTTTCTGTACAACCTGGGTTATTTACATTTTTGGTTTTTTAAAAATATGCTTAGATATACTTCTAGTCCTGTGTCTTCCCTCTCAGTTCATTAGCCTGAATTAGCTAAGTTCCCTTGGCGAAAAAATTGATTGGCAAAATGTAGGTTTCTTGGGGCTGGTAGTTGCTGCATATCCAGATAACCTTAATAAGATTAGCCTTGTCTTTTCCTATGGGCTTTGATGATGGCAATCTACCATATTCTCCAATTAAAATCCTTGTCACACTTGACTTTTGTTTTGCTAGATTTTTTTTCTTTTTTCTTTTTTTTAAAGGGCTGCACTGCAGCATATGGAAGTTCCCAGGTTAGGGGTCGAATTGGAGCTACAGCTCCTGGCCTACACCACAGCCACAGCAACGCTAGATCTTTAACTCACTAAGTGAGGCCAGAGATCAAACCGGCAACCTCATGGATCCTAGTTGGGTTTGTTAACTGCTGAGCCACGAAGGGAACTCCTTGTTTTGCTTAAGTTTTACAATGTGTTCAGCTTGAGGAATAAAAGTGGATTGATGTGTTTTACCCCCTCTGAGTTAAGTTGTTCCTTACATGGATTTCCATGCCCTGGCTCTTGTTCAGGGATCTGCAGACAGTGTATGAAGCAGACAGTGCTAATTTATATGAATCTGATTTAGGGAGAAAGTAGATGAGATCATGAATATTAATATCCTATTATCATATGATGATATTCTAAACACATATACCATAAAAACCTCAAAATGAAAATACAAGGTCCCAGAGTTGCCTGTCTAATTTCTGTCCCAGAGCTGCCTGTCTAATTTCTGTCCCAGAGCAGTGAAGCTGGGAAAGATCATGCAAACAAAGTGTGATTCCAGGCCTTGCCATAGCAACAAACTATGGTTCTGAGGCTTCAAGTCCTTGTTCAATTGTAAGTCCTAGGTGGTGTACTGAGGTATCAGGAAAAGTGAACATGGCATCCAATGCCTTTGTGGATCAATTAAATGCAAAGCGTTAGCTTGATGGTTGGTGAATGCTCAGATTTGTTAGGTGATGAGCTGTTACAGAAATCACATATGATACTGGGATGTAGTATTTTTTTCCTTTTCCCTGAAAAGAGTTATTAGAAATGGATCAGAAGTTCCCGTCGTGGCGCAGTGGTTAACGAATCTGACTAGGAACCATGAGGTTGCGGGTTCGATCCCTGCCCTTGCTCAGTGGGTTAACGATCCGGCGTTGCCATGAGCTGTGGTGTAGGTTGCAGATGTGGCTCGGATCCCGCGTGGCTGTGGCTCTGGCGTAGGCCGGTGGCTACAGCTCCGATTCGACCCCTAGCCTGGGAACCTCCATATGCCGCGGGCCCAAGAAATAGCAAAAAGACAAAAAAAAAAAAAAGAAATGGATCAAATATTGGAACATTGGATTTTGGATCTCATTAATCATTTTAACTCCTTAATATTCCCCCCAAAGAAGAGTGAGATCCTGAGATGAAGCAGCTTGCCCAAGATAACCCAGCAAATTAATAACTACTTGGCTACATCGTATGATACCTACCCTATTTGCAGTAACAGGTCCACAAATGTTCCTTTCTTTGAATAAACATCAAGGCTCTGTCTGCTATTAAAGACAATGTTTTCTCTGAGATCATGGGGCAGTATAGGCCATGGTAAAAACAGGTTTCCTTCCTCTAAATATGACTTATGCTCCTCTTCTCTTTGATTGCTCTGTTGGTTACACATTCATCAAGTACTGCTGAATACCACCATGTGGTAGGTATTCTGCAAGGTTTAGAAGGACAGTAAGAGAAGAGTATGTTTATATACTGAGTGGGACCAAGAATTGGGCTAATCATCAAGTAATAACCCAGAAAAAAAGTCCACATGATAGGAATGCACTTGTTACAGTGACAACGAGGGTGGAGGATTATGGATACAAATTTCTGAAGTGCTGTTAAAAACCCCCAGCTGATCTGACTCTGAAGTACAGGGCTTTACTTCTCTTCCCAATCAGAAGAAATGAAGGGAGATCACTTACTGTGAGCTACTGAATTTGAACCAAACACTCAGCATCTCCTGAAGATAAACTGTCATGGCCAACAGTTGTGAGAAACCACTCAAATGGTATACAAACGAACACTTTTTGAGAGCTGGTGAACAGACAGTTGTTAAATAATCCAGAGTCTAAGAAAAGTGATGTTTTTGTTTAGTTTGAAAACTGAATTACTCAAATGGCTCTAAAGACTTCTTTAAAAAATCTTGAAAATCAGCATTTCCTTTTACAGATTTGCAGTTTTTGGTGATTTGTTAAGTGTTCAATGCCTGGGATCACAGATGTAGTTCCATGTCAAAATAAATTTTAGTTTTGCTTCATGTTAAAATATGTTTAGTTTGCTCATGACACCATTCCTCTTTTTATAAAATAGCTTGATTTTCTTTGTTAGAATAAAGCTAATATTACTGTATTCCTGCTTAGAAGAACTGACATTCTACCAGCTTTGTACTACATTATACCTCCTGGTCTAATTCTCTAATTACAAATGATGTATGGAAGAAATTTTCTAATTACAATGACGTGGGGAACAGAAAGTTCTTGGATGGGAGTAATGGAAAGACACCAGTTGATGGAGAGTTTTTAGGTATCTGTCTGGCTAGTAATGAAAGTCTCCTTGTGACAAGAAAATTCAAACCACAGATCTGGTCCGCTCCATAGATTTAATTGTTCATCCCCCAATTATTTATCATTTGCCTCCAGGTGCAACAGATAAACCAGAAAGCCAGAAACCACTGCCCTCATGAAACTTACTCTGTGTAGGGAAAACAGTTAATGGGCAAATAATTAGCATGTAGCTTCAGATAGAGATAAGTGCCAGCAACAGGAAAATGAAATAGGACAATAGATGGAGAATGGTGGAGAGTTCCTTTAGCTAGGGTGGTTAAGAAGGCCCTTCTATGAAGATGCAGATCAAGGAGAGAATGAATTTAGGTAGAGGGAACCATAAGTGCAGAGACCTTAACCTGGAATAAGCATGAAGTGTTTAGGGTCAGCATGGCCGGGAATGGCTTATATATATTGTGCAGGAAAGAGAAAATTAGGAAATGGAGGTTTGACAGGGACCCGAGCTGGTAGAGCAGTAATCCTCAAAGTTAGGTCTGCAGTCTAGCAGCATCAGCATCGCCAGGAAATCTGTAAATAATGCAGATTCTCGAGCCCCAGACCAAATGCATCAGAGTCAGGGAGCAAAGTCTGGCAGTCTGAGTTTTAACGTGTTCTCCCGGGGATGTGTGCTCAAATTTAGGACCCACTGAGTCAGAGCTTTGTTTGCCAGGTTAAAAAATTTTGTGATGTATTCTCTACTGGAGAGTTTTAAGCAGAAGAGGGAAATAATGTGATTGAGGCTTTGAGAAGATAACTTTGGCTTTTGTGAAAAGGATGGACAGATTGGTACTTACTCTTTTATGTGTCTATTCTGACTAAAAATTGTAGCTCATCAGGAAAGAACAATTAGCAGAGTCATGCTGAGCTCTGTTTACTTTTATTGTGAAGGATAATTGTATTCAATCTCATGCCTGAATTCCAGATGTCGGGTACCTGAAAATGCAAATAGGAATTCCCTACTATGAGATGTCAGATAACTGAAATTCAAACACACTTGTGGAAATGCAAACCCATCATCAATTGTCTTTGGGTACTAATGTCTTAAGTAGGGTAGATTTTCTAGCTGAAATAAACAATTGGCTTTTGCAATGAAATATAATTAGAACAATTATAAATTAATATGTTGTCTGTTTTACTCTAGATACCAGCCCAGATTTGGTTGTGTGTGTATGTGTGTGTGTGTGTGCGTGTGCGTGTGTGTGTGTGTGTGTAAAACATGCTTCCTTGAGTGGCAACTTAACCTTCATATCATAAAATCCCTCTGTATATTTATGGAGGCTTCAAGGGGATAATCCAAGACTGTTCTAGTATAAATTTTTTCAGCTACCACTTAATCTGCATTTTCCCTTCTCTTCTTTTCTACTTCATTTTCTTCCTAAGATATGTGTAGTAAAGTCACATGAGGTTTGCCACAGCTACCACAGGGGTACCCTTACCACCTCCCATTACTGGAGATGTTATACTTTTTATAATGTGCCCTCTTGGCCAGCTTCCCTGTTAGGCCAGTACTAAGGCTGCTCCACTGGCGTGACAAGCCCACACACCCTGTTGTTACCACAGTCAGACAAACTAAGCCCCAAGAAGTTCTTCCTTCAAATCTCACAGATGTTGTGAAAGAAATCCACTCTTTCCATTCCTACATATGTGTCCTCTCTCCTTGGGACTTAGAATAGCTTACTGGCCATGCCTACCCTTCACTTTTCATGTTTTGGATTTAATGTCCTCTTGGCACTTTCTTTCTCCTTGGGCAAGATTTCCATCTTTGGTCCTTGTAGAAATCTGTCCTAAAGGGTTCTGACCCACCCCAGTCAGGTCTGGTGACTCTCAGGGCAGGCGGCACAGTTTATCTTGCCATCACTCTTTGAGGTCATCCCAAGAACTCTCTTCTCTGCTTTCCTGTGGAAGATCCTCTTACCCGAATTCCATGACTTCCCTTTTCTTACACTTTTGTTTTGGTGAAGTACATCCCTAACTTCCCAAAAAAGAGTGCATTAGAGGTACGGTTCTTTTTTTTTTTTTTAAAGAATTTTCACATCTAAAATTGTCCTTCTTTTATCCTTACACTAAATAATGATAGTTGGACATATAGGGATTTCCAGATTAAAAATCACTTTTTCCTTAGCACTTTGTAGGTATTACACCATTGCTTTCCCATTTCCAGGGACATTCAGATTCTTCATTCTTTATCTGAAAATGTTTTTTTTCTCTCTGGGAGTTTTGAGCATCTTTTCTTTCCCCTGGAATTCTGAAATTTCACTGCAAAATGCATTGGTGTGGGTGTATTTTCACCCATTAGGCTGAACCATTATGCTGATCAGAGCTTTAAATCTGAGATTCATGTCTTTCCATGTGTAGGGAATTTTCTTGAATTATTTCCCTGGTGATTTCTTCTCCTCCCTTTTCTCCATTCTGTCTGGTGGTTTGATTTTATTTTAACATGAAACTGTTTGGGAGTTCTGGGCACCAGAAGAGGTTTGTTGACTCTGGTCTTCATTGTAGAGTTATTGGATTGATTCCTTCCTTCAGGAACTCCTGATGTCAATATCTTTAGAATTTTCTTTTTGCTTACATTCTCCAGGGAAGACTCTTCCAATCCCCTGCCTGGCTTTTACACTCTGGAAATTAAGTAGATGTGAAAAAGGACTGAGGTCTGAACATTCAGTATGTAAAAACTGTCATTCCATTGTTTCCGGCAGGGGCCCAACTCTCAACTGGGCCTGGAGTCTCACAGTTCAGAGGCCCTGTTTCTTTTCTTAAGAATAAAGCTTCAGGATTCTGTCAGGATGAAGAATTGGAAAAGATTTTGGGGAGCCAACAGCTTCTTAAATGTTCTTTTAACAGATCTTCCTGTGGTTAGTTTTATCTTCTCTATCCCTTCCAGAGGAGTTTGATGCCATTGCATCCTGATCCCACTGGTAGTTCTGCGATGTAAATCAGGTTGTGTTTGCCTTTCTTTGCTGCTGATTGAGAATTTTGCTTTTTTGAGTCTACAAAGTAGGTTTCCACTCATTTATCCACTTTCTACTCTTTAACATTTTGGTTTATTGTCTCATCTCCCATTATCCTTTGAAGATTCATGCATTTAAAAAATTCATTATTTGAGATTTTATGGCATATGAGAAGGAACAGAATAAGTGCATGTGTTTAATTCACCATTTAAAATCACAAGTGCTTTCAAACGTATTTCCTCCCCTCTGGTCTCTGAATTGGGTTGGAAAGTTTTATGAATTATGACACCTATATCCCTATACTTCCCTATTAGAAACCAGATTTAGATACAGTAAGTTTATATTACAAATTTTTTTTTCCTCTGTGTTACATATCAACATGGTCCAATTCTATTTCTTCTTAAGATGAGCAGGGATGTATTTAAATTTCAGAACAAGGAATGGGGATTAGATAAGAGCAGAAATCTCCTGACTGTGTGGGATGTTGAGATAGGTTATCATGGGAATCTGCTGAAGCTTGTGAGTAGCCGAGTTGACCAAGAGCTAAGAGCCTAAGTATGGATCTTACCTTGGCTCTGTTCCTTTGTAAGGCACAGCAATTAGCACAGAAGCAAGCACACTCATCTCTTTCCCTGCATTAAGAAATATCTGCAATTTTAAGCAAGTGCAGTGCTCTTATTGATGCGTATTTAGATATTGCAGAGCTGTCCCTGAGATCAAGTCACTTACATCCAGTGGTTCCTGGGCATCACTTTTGAGAGTGTTGGGCATAGCTGCTGCCAGATGGACAGTGATTCAGTGAGGGTAGTGGAGAGGAGGAGGGGGCTCTAGCAGCTTCTATGAAAAATATTTACCACATACAATCTACCCATTAATAATATATCTTCCAATTTATTGTTTGAGAAATGGTGACTGATCACTCCTCTACTTTTGTAGAGTCCTTAGATTTACTTGCTCTGCCTTTTCTTTCTTTTTTTCTTTTTTCTTTTATCTCTCATGTTAATTAAAACATAATTTCATCTGGATAATTTTTGGCAAGTTTTTTTTCTCTTCTCCTGTGAGTGTTGAGGTGTTGTGGTGAGCAGGAAGCCTTTTGCTTTTTCAAAGAGGGGTTGCAATATCTTACCATGGTTTGTCTCTGCAAAGTTCCCTTTAGGTGTGTATGTCACTGTGTATTGCAAAGTCGATGCTGCAGGGAGAAAGCTATCCAAGCCCTGCTATGAAATTGGGTTGAATTTATGTTTAACTGCAGAGTCAAACTCAAGAAAATAAAGTTGTTAGTTACCGCTTTTTACTGGAAGCTTGGCCACTCCTTGCCTTGTCTGGGTTTTGAATTTGGAAGGGTAGCACTGATAAAACACTTATTTGGTAAGGATTTTCTAATCCCACCTTTCTAAAGCCAGTGTTGCACAGGAGGGAAGAGTATAGGTTTTGAATGAGACAGACCTGGGTCCAGATGTGTGTGAGTGACTTTGACCAAACTAGTTAATCTCTTTAAACTTCAGCCTCCTTATTTGTAAAGTGAGAATGATGTGAGTGCTTTTCCAAGGACTGCTGTGAAGATTAAATGACCCAGTATAAGTAAACAGCTCCTGTCATTGCCGTGATGATTATCAGTTTTATTATTATTCAAAGAAAGACTGGGAGGTCAGAAGGCAGAAAAGTGGGAAAAGGATTTTAGAAGTGGCTTGAGGGTGAGCAAAGGCAAGTGAGCTGAGCCTATTTCTCCTGCAGAGTCTAGTAGAAGACTTGTATAAATGTGGTTCCACAGCACAGACTAGAAATAAATCCTGCTTTATGGAATGTCCACTAGTTCTGCCTAGAATTTATCTTACACACCAGATGTCCTTGCTAGGCCCCAGGAAGAAATTTAGTAAATCACCACTATTTCAAAGTCCCATTTACAAGAACGCTTAGGGAGTTCCCTCTGTTGTTCAGCAAAAACGAATCTGACTAGCATCCATGAGGATGCAGGTTCCATCCCTGGCCTCACTCAGTGGGTGAAGGATCTGGCATTTCTGGGGCTGTAGTGTAGGCCAACAGCTACAGCTCCGATTTGACCCCTAGCCTGGGAACCTCCATATGCTGTGGGTGCAGCCCTAAGAAGACAAAAAACAAAGATAAAAACCCAAAACCCCCTAAAATACAAGAACGCTTCTTCCTTACCTGTGTCCAACTTCAACAGGCAGTGAACATTGATACTGTTGAGAGAATCCCAATAGAGCAATAAAAAGCCTTAAATATATCATTTTAACTGAAATATTTTAAAATGTCCACATATTCACATGAGTAATTGTACAAAATAATAAGCATGTGGAAAGTTATCAGAACCTTCAAATTGATACATTTCCAGATGTGGAGAGAATACTTTTTTTTAAAAGGTGAGCTAGAAAAATAAACATGATTCAAAGGATCCATGATTCAGAACAGAGTTTCCTAAAATAAAAAATTAAAGTAATGCAAAATTGACTGTGAAAAGAATGGCACTCAGTAAACGAAGCCCTTTCTTTTGCCTGTGTATCAAATCAAATGCATTTCATAAAGGAGCAGCAACCTCGTTAAGTACAATGAAGCCTTCTTTAAGCATTTACTCTAGGGAATAACAAAAATCAATTGCCTACTCAAGGTAAATCTTTAATAAAAGATGGAATCAAAATGGTATCGGAAGCTGCATTCACATTATAAACAAGTGGCCCCTGAAGACGGCTGATTGGCCACCATGCAGCATTTTTGGTACAGATTCTGTTGTCTCTTTTAAAGGAGACAGTTTGATTGAGGAATGCCATGTTGAATACAAAGGCCTATTTTATTCCTTCATATGTTTACTTATTAACGATCAGATTCATTACCTTAAATAACAGAGAGAAAGAGTATTTCTAAGTCCCGTAATAGTAAGAGGGAGTATAGTTATGTGTACTTTTAAAGCGAACTCCTTGGCTGATATCACCTAATTAATCTTTACAGTCTGTGCATAAGAAGGATGCAGTTTTAATGTCCCCCAATCTGTAGATCTAATAACTGTGAGACATAGAAGATAAACTGTATTTGCCCTGAATAGCTGGTTTTAAAGGAGTCTCTATAGTCCCAATAATGAAGCCTATTCTAAGTTTCATACACAAGGGGACTTTGACTGAAGGCTTCTTGTGTGGGATGCCTGGAGTCTGTTTAAACAGGGGAAATCTTTCAGAAACATTCAGGTGGTCCTAGTTCTGAGAGGAGCAGCACAGTCTGTGCTGTGCCTTTGGGACCTACTAGAGCCTCCGCTCTTTTCTAAATTTCAGGATCTGGACAGGTTGGGAATGCTGTGCACAGTAAAGTACATGGTGACAGTTCCTACCATGGGAGAGAAGGACTAAAATTCTGTTGCATATCATTTGATCCATGTGGATGGGGCGTATTAACAATGAAAGCAGAATGGCCGTTTGAGAACAGTGTTAATGACCTGAATGTACTCTGTGCAAGCCCAGAGCCAAGGGGTCTACTGACTTCATTTTCTTTAATAAACATGATGCTCAGTGAGGTTGGTGGTATGATCATACCAAATTTACAGGGGGGAAAAAAGTATCTGACTTTATTTAACAAAGAAAAAGGTGGAAAAATCAGAGCTTCACAGGAGTCATTTTATTTAATTGATATATAGTTGATTTACAATATTGTAATATTTTTGCATGTAAAGTGCAGTGATCTGGTGTTTTTACAGATTATGCTCTATTAAAAGTTATTACAACATAGTGGCTATGGTCTCCTCTGCTGTGCAATATAACCTTGTTGCATATCTATGTTATACACTAGTTACATCTCTTAATCTAGTACTCCATCTTGCCTTTTATCTCCCTACTTGTAGCCACTAGTTTGTTTCCTACATCTGCAAGTCTGTTTCTATTTTTCTGTATATGTTAATTTGTTTTATTTTTGAGATTCCTCATACAAGTGATATCATACAGTACTTGTCTTTCTCTAATGTATTTTATTAAACATAATATTCTCTAGGTCCAGGCACGTTGCTGCAAATGACAGATTTTCATTCTTTTTAATGGCTGAGGAATGTTCCATTGCATACATGAACCATATCTTCCTTGTCTGTGGTTGGACACTTGGGTTGCTTCCATGTGTTCCAGTTAGTTTTCAGTGAGAATTGTTCCTCATGTAGATGTATTTTTGATGTATTCCTTGAGGAACATGAGCTCCACATCTTACTCTGCCATCTTGATTATTTCCCTTAGGGAGTCATTTTTTTTTTTCTAATGCAGAATATGGCAATTTAGTTTTTGATACTCCCTTGGTCTCTTCACAATTCAGTTAAGTTTTTGATTCAAAGATTTCTTTGGGATACTGGGTAAGGGGATTGGGCTGGTTACTGAGCATAGGGAAATGAAAAACGGCCCAATGCTTGTCCTTAAGAAATTCAGTCCAAACTGGGCTACAAACTCACATTCTTTTAGGGGCAGCCATGTAGCATGACACCCTGAGTATGACAGGGCCTGCCAACTGGAGACGTTCCAATTAAATGGCATTAACAACAGAAATTGCTGCCATGTGAGCAGAACCCCACTTGGGGCTGGTTTAGGTCTGGCATTATGTTGCAACTCATGGGCTAGCTCTGCTCTCATCTTTTGGCCAATATCATGTTTTATCTTTGATTTTTCATATTAAAATCAAAACATAAGATCTTTACCTCTGTGATAGGGAAACTTTGAGGCACTGGGGCATTCTGTAAAGTAGACTCATTTCTTCTGATTGTCCCTAGAACCTACTCTGGCTTCTTAGGGGACCTCTTCTCACATTGGCAATGGGCCAGGATGGCTCTACTGGCTTCATCTTAACCTGGATCTTAACTCGAGGGTATTGCTGCTTTCTTGGTTTTAGGGAACTTATAACACATCTTAAACATATTCTGTGAAATGTGTAATTCTGTGCTTTCTATTGCCAGCTCTGTTAAAAAAATAAAAAATAAAACAACACAATAGCTTTATTGAGATACAATCCATGCTAAACAATTTACTGTTTAAAGTATATAATTCAATGACTTTTAGTGTATTCACGGAGTTGTGCAACCACAATAGACTGTGGACAACCACAGTATGTTGTGGAACTTTAACACCAACCCACCCAAAATCCTGTCCCCTTAGGAGAAAAGCAGTTTCTCCTTTTTTCTCTCTCAATGTCCCACTCCTCAGCCCTTGGAGACCACTAATCTGGTATTTGTCTTATTAGAGTTTCTTATTCTGGACATTTCACATAAGTGGGATCATGTAATATGTGCCTTTTGTGATTGGCTTCCTTCACATAGGGTAGTGTTGTCAAGGACTATCTATGTTGTAGATATGAATAATTTGTGTCTTTTTGTTGCCAAATTATAGCCCATTGTATGGATGTACCATATTTTTTCATTTATCAGGTGATGGACATTTGAATGGTTTTTACTTTTTGGCTATTATGAATAATGATGCTGTGAACATTCATGTACAACTTTTTGCGTAGCTATATGTTTTCTTTTCTCTTGCATATATACCTAGGAATGGAATTGTTGGGTCACGTGAAAATTTTATTTTTAACCCTTTGAGAAAATGACAAACGTTTTTGAAAGTAACTACCTCTTTTTACATTCCCAGTAGCAAAGTATTAAGGTTCTAATTTTGCCGTATTCTCATGAACACTTTTTTTGTTAAATGTTTTTGGGCTTTAGACACTCTTTTTTAAAAATTAAATTTAAAAAAAATTTAGTTTTATTGGAATATAGTTGATTTACAATGTCGTATTAGTTTCAGGTGTATAGCAAAATGAATCAGTCATACATATAAATGTATCCACTCTTTTTTTCCAAAATAGGTTATTATGAACTGTTGAGTAGGTTTTCCTATGCTATGCAATAGGTTCTCATTAATCATTTATAGGCATTCTAATGGTTATGAAGATATATATCATTGTGGTTTTGATTTGTATTTCCCTCATGGCTAGTAATGTCGAGCATATTTTTATGTGCTTATTCGTCATTTATGTACCGTCTTGTAGAGGTATCTATTTAGATTCTTTGTCCATTTTTAAATTGGGTTGTATATGGAGTTCCCCTTGCGGCGCAGCAGAAATGAACCTGACTAGGAACCATGAGGTTGTGGGTTCAATCCCTGGTCTCACTCAGTGGGTTAAGGATTCGGAGTTGCCGTGGGCCATGTTGTAGGTCGCAGACGCGGCTCAGATCTGGTGTGTTGCTGTGGCCCTGGTGTAGGCCCACAACAACAGTTCCAATTAGAACCCTAGCCTGGGAACCTTCATATGCCACTGGTGTGGCCCTAAAAGGACAAAAGACAAATAAATAAATAAATTGGGTTGTCTTTTTATTGGGTTCTTTTTATATTCTATTATATAAATCCCTTATCAATTATATGGTTTACATGTATTTTCTCCCATTTTGTGTATTCTCTTTTCATTTTCTCATTCTCTAAAGCACAAAACCTTTTAACTCTGAAGGTGTCCAATTTATTTTTTTTTCTTTTGCTGCTGGTGATTTTGGTGTTGTGTCTAAGAAATGTGGATATTGATTTGTTACAATACCATTTGTTGAAAGCATTATTCTTTTTTCCATTGAATAGTCTTGGCACCCTTGTCAAAAAACAACTGACCACAAGTAAAAGGGGTATAGCTGGACTTTTAATTCTATTCTGTTGATTTATATGTCTATCCTTAGGCCAAGCTGTACTGTCTTGGTTTTTGTAGCTTTGCCATAAGATTTGAGATTAGGAAGTGTGTGTATCCTCTAACTTTTTCTTCTTTTGCAATATTGTTTTGGATATTCTGGGCCCCTTATGTTTCCATATAAATTTAAGATCAAATTGTAAATTTTTCGTGAAGTCACCTACGATTTTTTTTTTTTTTGGTCTTTTTGCCATTTCTTGGGCCGCTCCCGTGGCATATGGAGGTTCTCAGGCTAGGGGTCAAATCGGAGCTGTAGCCACTGGCCTACGCCAGAGCCACAGCAACGCGGGACCCGAGCCGCGTCTGCAACCTACACCACAGCTCACGGGCAACGCCAGATCCTTAACCCACTGAGCGAGGGCAGGGACCGAACCCGCAACCTCATGGTTCCTAGTCGGATTCGTTAACCCCTGCGCCACAACGGGAACTCCCACCTACGATTTTGATAGTGATTTCATTGACTTATTTTACTTAGTGATTGAATTTTTATAGTATTTGATAGTAATTGCATTGAATCAGTGTGGGGAATACTGACATATTAATAATATTAATCTTGTTAATGTAAATCTTCAGATGAATAAATTTGTCAATGTATTTCCATTTATTTAGATCTTTAATTTCTTTCAACAGTGTTTTTTAGTTTTCAGAGTATAAGATTACATTTCTTTGGTTAACTTTATTGTTAAATATTTTATTCTTTTTGATGTTATTGAAAATCAAATTGTTTTCTTAATTCTAATATTGGATAGTTCACTAACAGTGTGTATAAACAATTTATTTTTGTACTCTGCAACCTTGTGGAATCCAGTGATTAGATTACTATTATATATAATACATTACTTATATATGTTACTATTATATATAATACATTACTTATATATATATATATGTATATAATATAGTACTCTTAAATAGTTTTTATTTTGGTTGATTCCCTAGGGTTTTCTATATAAAAAATCATCTCATTTGAAAATAGAGTTGTATTTCTTTCTCGTTAATCTCAATGCCTTTTATTTCATAGTCTTGCCTAATTGTCTTGGCTACAACCTCCAATATAATGTTGACTAGAAGCAGTTAGAGTGGACGTGTTTGTCTTGTTCTTGATCTTGAAAGGAAAACTTTCATTCTGTCACCATTGATTATGATGTTAGCTGTGGGTGTTTTATAGATGCCTTTTATGAGGTTGAGGAGGTTTGTTTCTATTTCTATTTTATTGAGTGTTTTTATTTTGAAAGTGTGTTAACTTTGTTGAAAAGCTCATCATTAATATGGTATATCATGCTAATTTGTCTATTGTTTTTAATGTAGCTTTCCTGAATAACTGAGAACTTTTACTTTTGTATACCCAGTGTATGTCATGACTTAGGTTCTCTGGAAGCAGATGTTAAGATCGAATTTGGGGTGTAAGAGAGTTATTAGGGATTGACACCTGTGAAAGACTTGGGAGAAAGCAGGATTGGGCAGACGAAGAGGTCAAAATGCCATATGTGTCTGGCCAAGTCTTGGCCAGTCCTCCAGGCAACTCTGGAACAAATGTTTCCCTTCGAGTTCTCTGATGGTGGGTCAGAATGGCTGGATCTTTGCTGCCTTGCCTTGCTCAGTAAGCAGGTATCAGTTTCTCCAAAAAAGGTGTGCCCTGGGCCCAGGTAGCTCTCTGTAGCTGGAGGGACCCTGAAGGTGCTGACAGCTGGAGGCTGTTTGCAGATCACTTAGGCAACAAATCCTCCCTTTAAGGGTGATCTGGACCATGCATTGGCATGTCGACCAAACTCACTCATAGGAATCTTAGATTCTGACTCAAGGCTTATTGCTGTTATAAGAGGTTTGAGTTCCAGAACAGAGCGTAAGTGTGCGAATAGTCCTTTGGCCAGAGTTATGCACCACAGGCCAGTAGCCACAAATCCACAAGCAGTCCACTCTCCTTGGACTACTTAGCACACACAAGCAGTCTGTACCTATAGTGTTAAGTGGCTTTGATGACTAATCTAAATATTATCTCATGAGAAGCAAGGCTTGTGCAAATCAAGAAACATTTAAGAATAGGTTCCTGTTATTTGTGATGATAGAGAAATCTTAGAAAATCTGGGAAGTGAAGTTTCACTGACGCTGTTTTCATTTGAGAAGGCACAATTTAACTGAAAATGTAATTTACTCTGCCTCCTTTTATATTCTTTCATTCTGCTGGTCTTTTCTTATCCTTGTTTTCATTTTCCTATTAAAATTCTCTATACATGTAGCTTAGGAGACCCAGTAATCACAGAAACCGTTAGGAAAAAAGAAAAAGATTAAAATCACATCTCTTTCTCTCAAAGAAGTGCTGCTTGTAAGTCTAGAATATTTTGTTTTACAGCAGATTTTACTTGTATTTATTCTGGATCTGTGACTCCAGGTCTCACTTCAGTGGCCCTCTAAAATCCACTTAGACTGACTTGGCTTTGTTTGTTCTTTGTTCTCAGAAAATGTGATGTAATGAACAGGAGACTACATCCACATTAATGTGGAGTGTGGATACATTTTATGTAATAATCCTCTAAGATCTTACATACCAGATTATCTGGGAAGTGAGGAAGGGGATATTAACCCGTTCAGTGTGGATTCTAACCTGTTTTCCAAGTAAGAGAGACTCTTTGGTACTGTTTCCATCAGAATTGTCTTGTTGTTGTTCTCTGAGGCAAATGGTTCTTCCACAAATGAAATGACCTATCACTCCTTTAGCCTGAATTTTGACTCATTGAAAACAGAGTCTGATTCACCTGTGTCTGAGATGCTGGCAGTAAGCAGAAAGAACAGCACATGGCAACGTCTTGGTAACACTGAATATATGCCTGGGAACACATGTGCTTGGCCTTTCAAGTAAGCATTAGAATAGGACCCTTTCTTGGAGTTCCCATTGTGGCACAGTGGTTAACGAATCCGACTGGGAACCATGAGGTTGTGGGTTCGGTCCCTGCCCTTGCTCAGTGGGTTAAGGATCCGGCGTTGCCGTGAGCTGTGGTGTAGGTTGCAGACTTGGCTCGGATCCCGCGTTGCTGTGGCTCTGGCGTAGGCCGGCAGCTACAGCTCCGATTCGACCCCTAGCCTGGGAACCTCCATATGCCGTGGAAGCGGCCCAAAGAAATAGCAAAAAGACAAAAAAAAAAAAAAAAACCCAAAAAACAAACAAACAAACAAAAAAAAGAATAGGACCCTTTCTGACAATGTTGAAATGTGAACAGAAGCATCGAAATGTCCCCTGCCTTCAATTCTACCATCCCAAGCCCTGTGGAAATGACTAATGGAATTTAGACATGGCAGGAAACTTTGAGGAATTGCTCTTGGAATAGTACAGGCACAGCCAGTTAAAGAAGGTGACTTTGAAGACCAATAAAGAGTTTATTTGCTTGTGAAATTACTGTCTGCTCTCCATTTGCAGGAATCAGACAGACTATATTGTACACAAATGAAAGGACCAGGAGGAAAGAGTATAGAGTGAAAATAACCCAAATATCCATATCTTGTGTTTCATTCTTTTTTTTCCTATAAAACACTGCATTTTGTTCTATAACATTGAGCAACTGTTAATTTTCACAATGATTATATCAGAACACTTATTCAATTAGCAGTATACTTTCCCATTGTTGAGCAAAAAGATATTTTGCATTGCTCTCACCCTATAAAGTACTTTGAGGAAATTACAGTAAGGGTTACAATGACACAAATAGTTGCAATGATATTTCTTCCATCTCATGGTATTCCTATAGTAATGAAACATTTGTAACATGCTTAGCCTTTTAATGTTCCTTCTCTAGAAATTTCTACTGAAATTATAACTTTTATGGGAAAGTCGTAGTATGGACCCAGAAGAGCTGCTTGAATTTGCTGTGCTGGATTACTGACCCCTGGATGTTAGTACTTAGTTAATGAAACTAAAATTTTGACACCTTACAGTGATTACAAATAGTGAACATTTAAAACCCACAGGGATTTGCCTTTCCTGGAAACCTGGCATAGATCTTTGATTCCTAATAAACTAATCCTAAGAGACAAGCATTAACATTTATTGACTACTAGTATTTGCCAGGCATTGTGCTAATGTACTTTATGTCCATTGGCTCTTCAATCCTTTCAACAACCAAATGAAAAAGTTCTTACCCTTATTTTACAGATGATTAAGCTGAGGTGTAAAAAAGTCAAGAGACTTGCCAAGAACACATGGGAAATAATGGAGCTAGAACACAGATAGATAGAAAAAGAGAATATTATCGCTGATGATTTTTTTAACTAAATTATTATTATTAAGTATATTAGCTTAGTTCCATATGTTTTGAAAGACACTATTAGTATTTTCTTGATTACATTTGCTATGAAATGATCAGAAAAACAGAAAATGTTAAGATGAAGATAAAAATCATCAATGTTCTCGTTGGGGAAAAAAATAATTTTCCCTCCATCCTTCTAGGTTCTTGGCTAAGACCTCCCAGTAATAAAAGATTAACAGGAGAAAAAAATGAGCAGAAGTTGAATAACACATCCTTTATCCGTGGGAGATACCTAGGAAAGCTGAATAACTCCCTGAAGTGACCTAAGCCATTGCCTTAAATACTATCTTTAGCTAAAGACAAAAGAAAGATGTTGGGGTGGGCTGGGGGCTGTTCCTGGGAGGTTACCAGGAAAAGTATAGTAACAAGTAAGAGGGGTGTGGTGGTTATGCAAATCTAGTTCCTGGCCTTCTCCATCAATAAGTGTTTCTAGAGATTTATTCATCCTTCTCTTGCTGGTACTGAGAGGGAAAGACCCTTGCAAGTGGAGATTTCCCTTAAAGATGTAAATGTCTCATGCAAAAGGGTAACTTCTACTCAGTTTCTAGAGCTTTCCCTGTGTCCATTTTTTCTTAAAGCTAATCAGTCTAACATAATCCTTATGCCAAAGAAACATATTTTGAGGTAGCAAGTTCTGATCTCTTTCTCTCTCCTCTATTGCTCACCATTGTCATTGATATATATACATGAAGTACAAAGTTGGAGTAATAATGGACCTATCATAAGCTTTTTCTCACAAAAAAATGTAGTGAACATTTTTTTATATCATTAGTCACCTTCTAATACAGTATTTTAATGGTGTTTAACACGTTATCATATTCCAGTTATGAACATATGATTTAGCCAGTTTCTTACTGTTTATTTAAGTGGTCCCTAATATTCTATTATATGTTTTACAATGATCCTTCTTGGTAAACAGTCAGTTGTTATTAGTAAATTACTAGAAATAGAGGAAAATTAATATTTTAAAGTACGTGATACATATTTTAAACTGCTCTTGGAGAAGATGGTTTGTAAGATGTGTTAGCTTGCTGAGGATGCTGTAACAAAATACCACAAACTGGCTAGTTTAGAACAAGAGAAATGTATTATCTCACAGTCCTAGAGGGTGGAAGTCCTAAATCAAGATGTCAGCAGACCCATGCTCTCTCTGAAACCTGTAGAGACAGAATCTTTTGACTTTTTCCAGTTTTTGGTAACTCCAGACATTCCTTGGTTTGTGGCTGCATAATTCCCATCTTGCCATGATGTTCTCCTTGTGTCTCCTCACACAGTATTCCTTCTGTGTATGACTGTGTCCACATTTCCTCTTTTATTTTTATTTATTTAATTTTTCTATTTTATTTTATTTTTTTTCTATTTTATTTTTATTTTTTATTTTTTAAATTTTTTCCTGCTGTACAGCATAGGGATCAAGTTATTCTTATATGTATACATTTTTTCCCCACCCTTTGTTCTGTTGCACATTTCCTCTTTTAATAAGGACACCGGTCATTGGATTAGGGCCCATCCTAATGACCTCATCCTCACTTGGTTAAATCTGCAAAGACCTCTTTCCAAGTGAGGTCACATTCTGAGGAAATGGAGGATAGGACTTTGACACATTTTTTTTGGGGGGGGGGCACAGTTTGACCCATAATACAAGATATACAATCTTTATCAATGTATGAGTCCTTATTCCCCTACATCGTCATCAGGACTGGGCAAAATTTAACAAATAATAAAAGAAGATTTTGTGTTTACCAATTTAAAGGAATAAAAAGTGTGTGTGTGTGTGTTTGCACTCTGCTTTGTTTGATTTCTGTTGAGGCTGCATGTTTTCTTATGGCTTGTGGCACTCATCTTATGGGTTGTGGCACTCTGCCTACCACACCTTACTTAGCTAATCAGATGCTAGTTCTAATGGCTTCTACCTCCTAAATACCTCTTGACCTTGTTCAACTCCTTTTCCTCTGTTGTTTCCAAAATGATTCAGATTTCATCAGCTGTCACCAGAATTCTGTTAATAGTCTCCAAACCGGCCTCCCAGTCTTTGGCTTTCTCTTTCCAATCCATTCTACATGACCCCTTCCCTCAGGGTGGGGTCTATGCTTCTTAACGTGGAGTACAGGTCCCTTCACCATATATCCCTTGCTCACAACCCCAGCTCCATCTTCTGCCACTATCTCCTTCCACCTTTTATTTTAGCTACTACTGAACTTCTGTCATCTTCCTCCAACACAGTGTGTTCCCTTACCTGTAGGCCTGCATACCTGCTCCTTAAAACTAGAATTAGTTGTGTTTTAATTTTTACTTTCCTAAAACCTGCTTTACTTCTCTTTTAGGTCTCACTTAAAATACATTTCCTTTAGGAAGTCTTTGCTGTTCCCCATCCTCCAGGATGTTAGGTGTCCCTCCTTCCCTATATCAATACTTGACTATTTTTGCATTGCGATTTTTCATTTGTTGATTTGACTGTTTCTCAAACCCTCTTGAGTATAAGTTCTATGAAGACGAGTATCATATCTGTCTTACTTGCCATCCCTGGTGTGTTTTTAGGGTCTAGCTGGTGTTTGACATATAGTAGATTCTCAACATAAATGTGTTGAGTTAGAAAAGCAATGAATATAGTCCTTTCTCAAATAAAGTGGCCATGCTTGGCCCAGCCCTGCCTACCTCTTGAAATTCATCCTACTTCTCCCTCACTCTTGTTTTCTGTGACCCCGGTGCACTGGCCTCTCAGTGCTGCCAAGGCTCCCTGCTCCACCATGCTGTAGGAACATTAGTCATGTTGTACCTTCTCCCTAGAGTACATTCCTGTGTCTATACCATACCTTTGTCCCAGATCTCAGCCCAGAGATCACTTCTTCAGCGAAAATTTTCCTTGACTCTCCTTGTTTTATGGACTAAATGTTTATGCCTTCCATCATTCCTCCCGACCCTAACAATTCATATTTTGAAGCCTTAAACTGTGGCTGTTGGGCCTTTGGTGCTAACTAGGTTTTGATGAATCATAAGGATGGGGTCTCATGAAGGGATTAGTGTCCTTATAAGAAGAAGAAGGGACTAGAGCTCTCTTTCTTTCTCTTCTTCTTTCGAAGACATGGTAAAAAGGCAGCCATCTACAGCCAGGAAGAGGGTCCTCACCAGGCTTTGGTGGTACTTTGATCTTGGATTCCTAGCCTCCAGAACGGTGATCTTTACTTAGACTGTTGTTTAAGCCACTCAGTCTGCAGAAATTTGTTATGGTTTATGACAGTCTCAGCTGACTAAGACATACCCCATGTCCTTTCCCAGTCAAGCTCTCTCATTACATATTCTTCAAAAACACTTATATTAGAGCCATTATTTCAGTTGATATTTATACATTTGTTATGATAGGGATGAAGTAGGATAGTTACACAGGTAGTTGTAGAAGTCCCAATAAGGAACCATAGATAGAGAGGGAAACCTAGGGGACTTGGGGAGATCACCATAAGTTAATAATTTCTCGAGAAAGCCATCAGAATGAGGCAGGCTTGCTTGACTAGTGGAGATATGCTTCAGGTCATTGGGTGGGGCATGAGGTGAGGCCTGCATTCAGGTTCAGACCAAGGGCAGGAGTTTAAAGACCATTCTTCTGCTGATTTGAATAAGTACCGTGACAGTCCTAGTTTGACCTTATAGGGTCAAATACTCTTACCTGAAGAGGTGGTCTTTTCCCACCCACATGCACCTTAGATTATAAAGCTGTTGGCCACCTGATCCTCGGGGCAGAACCTCCTTGCCTGCCTGCTCACAAGTGTCCTATCCTAAATCTATTTCTTGCCTATCACTTTGTCTCTTGCTGAATTCTTTCTGCACTGAGGTACAAAGAACCTGAACCTCAGTGAGTCAAGACACCAGGTAAGTGATTCTAATTTAAAAACTGTGGGTTCAAGTCCCAATCTGGGTTTAGGTTGGGTTCAAGTCCCAATCTGGGTTTAGGTTGGGTTCAAGTCCCAATCTGGGTTTAGGTTGGGTTCAAGTCCCAATCTGGGTTTAGGTTGGGTTCAAGTCCCAGCTCGTGGGTTCAAGCCATAAGTGCTGTCTGTTTCAATTAGAGGGTATATTTAATGTTTGTCTTACTAATTGACTAAGTTCCATAAGAACAGGCCTAGGTTCTACTTTGACTTACGATTGTATTCCCATTCAGCCACCAATAAATATTGGTTGGATGAAAAAACAAAACATGAATGAATACATAAATGAATGGATTCCTCCCCTTTCATCCTCTGAGTTTCTTTCTTTTCCTCTCCATTTCTCCTTTACTCTTCACTGTGCTAGCTAGAGTGACTTATCTCAAACACATGAGCACAGAAAGTGTTTCTTTGTCTGCATGGGAATAGCTGTGGTAAGAATCATGAGATCATCTGGACCAGTCTCCATACATGTCAGACCTTCAGTCACCAACCCTGAGGCCTAGGTTTGATAACTTATGAACTTTTTCAGTCACTGTCTGTTCAGGACATTTCAATTCATTATATTTTTCAATAGTTCTGATGATTTGAAAACTCTCCCTTTACCAAACCAACAACCATCTTCTTAAATTCCTTCCATTTATCCCATCTCAGCCCTTTGTAGCAACATATGATAAAGTTATTCTCTCTTCTACATGGCTCCCTTTGAGTATTTATTGGCAGGTAGTAGGGACCCTTCTCCCTTGGCCAGGACGCTTGTCAAGGCTCCATTCCTTTCAACAGTTACCATCCTGTTTGTGTCTGGTGGCTCTTCTCTTGCTTCTCTCCCTGTCTCCTTTCTACACCCCACCTTTCTTCCTTCTTCTTGTTTTTCCTTCCCTCTTCCCTTCCTCCCTCTCCCCCCTTTTCTATTTTCTTTCCTTTCCTTCTCCTGCATCCTGCTCCCCTTGTCCTTTGGTTTCCCTCTGCAGTTTCCTTCCATTTTCCATTTCCTTCCCTTCCCTTTCCCTACTTAGTTTCCCAAACAATATAAAACAATAGATGATCTCTGGTTCAAATTTTTTCTTTTAAAGATGGAAGGAAGGAGAGAGGGACATCACCAGCTCCAAGTCATTTTGATAAGAACAACAGCATGCTTCTATCCAAACTGTAGATGAAAATGTTAACAGAATCAAGCTATGTACAGAAACCTGGGAACACTACTAAGATCTCCCTTCAAGTTAATCCTGATCCATTAATCAACACTCAGTTATTAATATGCCATCACCAAGCCCATGTGGAGAATGTGAACGATAATGTAATCACAGGGGAATCTTGAAAGCTAGATTTAATATTTCAGAGAAATCCATCCATACATTTATTCACTCAATTGAGTACCCACTTAATATGTAGCCCTGACATTTTAAACTGAATGTTTTGGTCATGGCAGCTACAATAGAGATTTGAAATTTCAAAATGTCACCCCTCTGTCCACTCGGAAGTCATGTCATTAGTTTCCTGTCTGTCATGATACATTCAGAAGATATATTGTAGCCACTGACCAATTTTGCATGGAATCCTGGGTCCTTCTGCTTTAACTTTAGAATTTCCATTCATCAACTCAGCTGACATGTGAGTGCATTGCTATGGCAGCTGCTTCCATCTTATTGGCTAAATGAAGTGAAGGTTGTGACTATCTCCTTTCATTAGATCAGCTGTGCTGCATTAGTATTGAGAAGAAGCAGTCAAGGCTCCAGAATGCATGAGGGATCAGGAATCTGTGAATCATTGCCAGTGTTCCTGGATCCTTCCCTGAAGGGGTGGCCCTTACAAGCGCCAGCTCTCAGAGCAGATTATTCCCAGCCATGCTGGGATACTTCCTTTAAAACTTGTAGTTTTTCTGAAAGTGCGATAGGACATACTTCCCTTCTTTCCAATCCCGTGTTCAAGTGATCAACAAATCCTGTCATTTCTACCTCTTAACTCTCTTTGGTATGTGTGTCATCCCATCTCCATCCTTCCTGTTACTACTTCATCCAGATCATCACCATCATCACCTTCCATGAATTGCAGCCGGAGATACTCTCATAGGGCTCCCTTCTTTCTCCTTTGCCTTCCTCTAGATATTGCTCACACTCTAACCAGAGTGGTGTTTCTAAAAGATAAATCAACTCAAGTCATTTTCCTGCTCAGAAACCTTTAGTGGCTCCCTATTGCCTGTAGATTTAAGGCCATTTGTGATTTGGTTCTAACCTTCCTCTCTTGCCTGACCTTACCCCATCCCCTGTGTAGTTCCTTTGACTTCCTCCATTTCCTTGAATGTGTTACTTTGTTTTGCCTTTACACTTGCTAGTATTCTGTCTGAATACCCTACTTTCCATATCTTCTTGCTGAATACCCAGGAGTCCAGTCCAACTCATCAGAGATGCTCCCTGGGAGACCATCAGACCCAGGCAGAATTGGACATTCTTCCCTTACATGTTTATGTTTGTTTACGTTAGGTTGTATTAATAGATTTTTTTTTTCTCTCTTGAGGTTAGGGTTATGATTTTACTTTTGTATATCCGTAACAACTAAAACATAGCAGGTGCACATTTTTTAGTTGTTGATAAATACCACCACATTAGAAAACAATTACAGGGCACTTATTCTGTGTTAGGCACTATTCTAAGCACTCCACACAGGTCATCTATTTAAGGAATGAATGTCTATAGCCAGGTGGTTTAGTTAATAGGCATACTGCCTTGTGACTTATATGTCACAGAAATGTGAAACCCACTCTAGCAGCCACTTTCTCGCCTATTTGAACCCCCATTTCTTTGCTTCTATCTCATTCATCTCAGTAATGACATCCCTGAAGGCTTCAGTCTATCTTGGTTCTAAAGACAATCTGCTCTTAAGGCAGAAGGTTTCAAGAAGCTCCTCCTCCCCAGTGAATGGTAGTGTCAAGCCCAAGTACTGACTGGTGGCTTTGTAGCTCATCTAACCCAGAGTGTGGAGTCTCAGCAGTTACCCTATAGTCTATGTTTATTGAGCTCTCCATACCTTTCTCAGACCTTGAAATTGCCCAGTTTTCTAAGCTCAATATCCCCTCTCCCTCTATCCTCATGTGCCTCAATCAATAAATAAAACTTATGACTTAGTCCCTAGTCCAAGATTTTATTTCAGTACACTTGATATAACTGGGGCCTCTGTGCATCTCCCACTGTCCTTATGCCCCTGCTGGGAGGTTTCCTAATATGTGTGGATGGACTCACAATAGCTGATTGTTTGCTTGATGCTGGACTTCTGAGCGTTGTCATGATTATTGCCTTTGGGGAAGAGGTGGTGGTGACAGCCCCTGGCCTAGATCATTCCTGAGACTATGACGGGTTTGTGTGTAGAAGTGGAGCTTGCCTTTCAATCCCAACCTTACCTACATGTGTCACGGTAACTTCACTATGGGAAAGCTTACTTCTTGGCTTTATTTGGCTTACAACACAGTTTTTTTTTTTGTCTTTTTTCTTTTTAGGGCCACCACCTGTGGCATATGGAGGTTCTCAGGCTAGGGGTCTAATCAGAGCTACAGCTGCTGGCCCACACCATAGCCACAGCAACATGGGATCCGAGATGTGTCTGCGACCTACACCACAGCTCACAGCCATGCCTGATCCTTAACCCACTGAGTAAGGCGAGGGATCGAATCTGCAATCTTGTGGTTCCTAGTTGGGTTTGTTTTTGCTGTGCCATGATGGGAACTCCAACACAGTCTTTTTTAAAGGCTAACTTTCCTTGATCCCATGCTATGTGCCAGTCATAAAAACTTCACATAAAGCTTCAGGGTAAACATCATTATCCCCATTATACACATGAGGAAACTGTGTTTCTGAAACATTAAATGACTTTCTCAAGATCAGTGTGATGAAACCAACATTCAAATTAGTATCGGTTGAACTGCAAACATAAAATTGCTCTTCCTCTGCAAATTGGAGGAAGAAACACTTGGGATAAGCACAGAAGTGTTTCTGGGCTGCTAAAGGAGGTTGAGTTTATGGTAAGTGCTCGATCAATACTCCTTGCTTTGGATGTTGACCTGATATCACTTCACAACCCTCTCATTGATTGTGGACAAGGCAATTATAAAATTATGAAGTTGAACCAATCAAAGCCTTTCCTGAAATGAATGAACGCAGAAGGCCTTGTAGGTGTGCAGCTGTAGATTGTCAAAGGTGACAGAAGATGTGGTTAAAAGCATATTCAAACCCAATGAGAGGCTGACAGTTGCTGGAACAGCTTTCCCCACGTAGATGAGGGTATTTGAATGTGGGGAACATATATAAATTCTGTATAGACAAGGGTGAGCTTGGGTTACCCTGAAATCACAAAAACTGAGAGGCAACTGGTGGGCTAGCACATTCTATAAAGAGAAGTGATGCACCGACAGCATCAGGAGAGAGGCTGGGTACCAAAGAAGACTAAGGGAAAAGGAACCTTTCTAAAGAGGAACACCATCATCAAGATGGAAAGTGGCTAGCACAATAGACATCTCTTCATCCCCAGCATGCTTCGCAGTGCATACAGGGTATGCAAGGCAGTTTCTGAAAGAGGAAGAATTCAACTGAATGGTCCCATGGACGTGTGACTCCCATGAGCGCCTGTGGTCTACATAAGCACCTTTAACACCAGAATGGGTTTGTGAAACATGTATGAACATGTGTAAGGTTTGAGTGAACGTGTGTATTATCTGGAAAAGGGTAGGTGACATCTAAATAAACGCATGAGTGTGGAAGATCAAAGTGAAGGTTTACCGTAGGTAAGATTTAGGCAAACATTTTTAGCAACACAGTGTAGGTATGTATCATCTCAGCGTGCACAGATACTGACTGATGAGGTTTTGTGATGCCTTAGGTATGACTTTCTGAGCAAGCCTGTGCATGATCTGAATGTTAGTGTGATATTTGAGCTGTTTATTATCTCAAAGAATGTTTTTTTTTTTAAAAAAAACTAATGTGTAACATTTTGGTGAACATGTGTGTCACTTGCATTAGTAAGGATATGATCTCAGCATAAGGATGTATAATATCTAAGATGTTGGGTTTCAAACTTGAGCATGCTCCAGAATCACCTGCAGGGCTTGTTAAGCACAGATCATGGGGAGCTCTTCCCTGTAGTTTCTGAATCATTAGATCTGGGGTCAGGCCCAAGGATATGCATTCAGATGATGCTGGAAACCATATTTTGAGAACTACTGTTTTAAGTATGTGTAACACCCATGTGTAGCATTTCACTGTTTTCTTAACATCAACATGAGCACATGTCTGATCTAAGGGAACACATGTAACATTTGAGGGACATATGTATCACCTGAACAAACACTATGACAACTGTATAAGCACATGTAACATTGGAATGATATGAGAAGAACTTAAGTGAATCTCAATATGTTTGCAAAAACATCTAAATAATCATGCGTAAAGTATGAGGGCAGATAGAATATATGAATGAGTGTGAATACCATCTGAGTAGATAAAGCATCTAGAAGGGGTGTATGTCTTTTACAGATGGAAGCGCTCATTGTCTATACGACTAGACAGACATCTGTACAGATAATTACTGCACATTATGGGAAATGTAGCACTGAGTGTCCAGGGAACAAAGATGCACAAGAAACAATAGCTACATTAGGAGCAGAAGCTGCTAGAGGAGGATGGAGTTGGAAGATGACCTATGAGGTCTGTTTTAGAAGCTGGTTAGGTCTGTGGCTATACCACCCTGAATGTGCTGCTTCTCATCTAATCCAGGCAGGATCAGGCCTGGTTTGTATTTGGATGGGAGACTGCCTGAGAGTACTGGGGGCTGTAGACTTTTTAAAAAAAGGGGGGCTCATGAGGAATTCTTTGAGGATGATAGGAAGAGGTAGGTAGGTGGGGAAAGTACAGTACTTTTGGAAGAGGGCACAACAAAGACATAAAAGAAAATAGCTTGGTGTGCTTAGACTACCACAGTAGTTTGGGATTTCTAGAATAAAGGATGATGGGGGAGCCAGGGCTAAGGCTAGACTGGTCCCAAGGGATCAGATTATGGAGAGCCTCATGGGCCACAATATAGAACACTGTTTTTTTCCTCCCAGAATGAATTGCTTTTAGGCAGGGGAGTTATACAATTGGTTTATAGTCAGAAACATTGCTCTGAGCCTGAATGGAAGATAAATTGGAAAAAGAGCAGGGAGTCTGCTGCAACATGTATTTATGACACATGATGAGGTCTTAACCTATAACAAATGCAATGGAAAATAAGGGACAAAATTAGGAGCTGTTTTAGGAGCTAAAATTCCACAGGACTTTTGGACCTGGATATCAGCTGGAGTGAATAGTAGAGACAAGTTATATGGAGAATGAATTGGAAGGGATGATGTATTTGGTATCAGACACTTTTAAGTCAATAGAGGCACTTCTCTGACATTCAGAAAGGGATGTTGTTGTACCCTTGGGTCTGGTGCTCAGGGGACAGTCCAGGCCAAAGATAGAAGTTTGGCAGTTTGTTAGTGCTAACTACACTCAGGGGAATTGCCAGACTTTAGTGAGAAGAGTAAAGAGCAAAGAGACCAAAGATGCAGGATGGGCAAATGAAGAGACTCAAACAAAAGGAAATTAGGTGGAATGGCAGAAAGGAAGGGGGATGCAGAGGCATGTGACCTTATGAAACATTGAGTTCCTTTAAAAGGGGGAAATCCATTTCATTTAAATGATTTTTGGAGGGTCCTGGATAGGTAGTTCAAGAGGGAGTCCCATGTCCCATCCTGGCTGTGGTACTAGGTACTTTTGTGACCTTTCTTCATTCATTTGAGTCTCTGGACCTTAAAATATGAAAAATGAGAAGGCAATCCAGATTGTGAGAGAACAAGAGCTTGGTAGTTTCTGTTTTGCCTGTGAATGAGAGTTTAAAGGCTGACCTTGGAACGCTTGTTACCAGGGCAGGCTCTAGAGTTGCTCAGTACTTGGTTAAAATCCTAAAGACATTGTTTATTAGTTCTTTGACCCTGGGTAAGTTGCTTAATCTCTCTAGCCTCAATATCCTTAAAATAAGTCTAACAATTTCCTATAAAATAGGTTTAACAGTAGTAGGTCTGTGGGTGGTTTATGGGTATGCGCACGCACATGCATATTTAAAGAATAGGTTAAGGATCCAGCATTGTCACTGCAGTGGCTCGGGCCACTGCTGTGGCATGGGTTTGATCCCTAGCCTGGGAACTTCCATATGCTGGTGTGGCCAAAAAAGAAAGAGAGAGGGGAGCCAGGTAAACGTCTTAGCACAATGCCTGGTACAGGGTAAATGTACAAACAAACCAACCCATCAACAGCAACTATAAAACCCTGCAAATTCATGAGGAAGTTAAATTATATCATCTCTAAAGTCTTTTCCAGCCCATCACTCTTTGTGCTTGTTTCTGTTTTTTTGTCTGTGATCCTGAGATGAGATCCTCAGTAGACATTTATGACCTAAATATTAGACTAGGAAGAAGGATCTGGTTTCTGATATCTGACATATATTACATATAAAATATATTACATATAAAATATGACATATATTACATATAAAAATAATTCTGATGGGAAAAATGGCATAAAATGCAAATATGCTAAAAAAAAATATATGGCTCACCAGACAGTGCCCCTCCTCCTCTCCCCTAGAGGCGTCTGAGGAGCCAGTGCTGCATAGAATCCAAAGAGTATCTTCCACTAATGACCCGTAATAAATTGTTTCCTAGATCCAGTCACTGGGACTGGTGATTATTTGTTTCTCAAAACATTGCAGTAAATGAGAAGGAGTGGGCTTGGAAGAATGTAGTGGTTGATTATTCCTCTCCCTTTTTTGCATATGATCGGAAGGTCTCATTACTTCCTTTATGAGAGCTGCGTGGTTGGCATTCTTTCATATGCACAATATCTAGAAAACTGTGAGATTGACAAAAAGTGGGTTATTAATATGGATCCCTGATTAAATTTAGGAACCAGCAGGGAAGAAATATAAAGAAGTCTGACTCAAAGCCTGTGGCACACAGGGAAAGTTAGAAGAGATCTCACCTTTGTGGTGACAATGATTATTTTGCAATGCAAAACCATCCTCTCATCTCCATGCGAAGGCAGGCTAATGAGACTTAGTGGATTAAAGGCTGGACCCAGGAAAGGAGTAAGGGTTAGGTTTTACCTTCTGCTCATTTATTTTTATTTGTGAAAAAACCTATGGTTGCATTTCATGATATTATTTGAGCTGCTTACCTCTGTGTAAGTCCTCCACCCCATTCCTCACATCTTGCCCTGCTTGAAATACAACCTAATTGCTCTCAAACCCTGGAAACACTATAATTTATTATGGGGATGCATTTTGGAACACACAGTGTTTTGTTTTATTTTGTTTTTTAATGCTAGCATTTTTGTTTATTTTTCTTTTTCTTTTTTATGGCTACACCTACAACATGTGGAAGTTCCCAGGCTAGGGGTTGAGTTGGAGCTGCAGCTGTGGACCTATGCCACAGCCACAGCAATGCCAGGTCCAAGTTACCATATCTGCAACTTACACCACAACTTGTGGTAATGCCATATCCTTAATCCACTGAGCGAGGCTAGGGATGTAACTGGCATCCTCACAGACATTATGTAGGGTTCTTAACTGGCTGAGCCACAGTGGGAACTCCCTATACTAGCATTTAAGAAATTTTAAGGAATTATATTCTGATAATATATGAGATGGCCTTAAAGACAGTTTGTCAGAGATTGCTCTTTGTTCCATATTTGTGTATTCTTTATTGAGTTCTTTATCACTTAATGCTCACTGTTAGGACCTGACTCTTAAGACTTCTAGGAGACTGTTAGAGCCTACAATTAGGACTATTGTTTCCCCTATTAAGTAGCTGAGAGAACTGAAGTTAGTGATGGAAAGTAGTACACCCGAAGTTACATTATTAAATAGTGACAGAGTAGGATTTGACACAGGTCTGTTGGATTCCCAAGTCTACAATTTGAGCCACTATACAATTCTTGTGTGTAAAAAAAGTATATGCAACTAAATTAAACCTTAAGAATTGCACTTTCTTTTACCCATTGCTGCTTGTGTCTTGCTTAGCTTGCTGCAGGCACTTTGTGCATTCCTTAATTATAATACTTATTGCTTAGTGTTATAATTTATGTTTGTTTCATTCTTTATTGGTGGCTTTTGACTTTTCTTGTGTGGCAAAGGATGGTGGTAACAGATGAACTCCTTTGAGGGTTTACCAAGGTTAGGCCCTCACTAGGGAAAAAATGTGCATGCATTCAGAATGGGGTAATATCCCAGTGATTATTTATGTAATTTTATATACTTCCCCCATCAAAACACAATATGAGTGTCCTTAGATTTTTTTCCAGACCCATAAGATCACCCTTTTATTTGGTATCTTAATACCAGATACATCATAAAAGAAAGTTTGTCCCCTTCTGAAAACCTCTGAGTGTTTGCTATAAATGCTTCTCAGTCTTTGTTGCTACATGCCACCTCTTGGTCCAGCTGCATGAAGCTCCAGAGCCCGCTTTGGAGAATGGTCGACACACTTCATGAGGACCTAAGGGTAACATGAGATGATTTAAGAAAGGGAAAAAAGGAAACCTAATAGTTGGGCATCAGACATAACTCTCCCCCAAATTTCTTATTGGATGCTTTACCCAATATATGGCCATCTTGTTGAATAAACAGAATAATTGGATGAATGAAAGAATAAATCTATATAGCCTTTAAATATTAATGAACCAGGAAATTCAAACCCTTGCACAAGACTGTAAGGTCCTTAAGGGCAAAGTTTTTTTTTCCTATATTCTTCACCATTCTGTACCTATAAGCTGATGCTCAAAGCCTATTTGTTGAATATATTAATAGAATTAATCCACAAACCCAAGTACATTGGTACACTAAAGAGAAGATTAGCTCCTCTTTTTTTTTAAACTTATTACTTTAAAACTAGACTAGAAGCCCTTAAAATAATATTTTCAAGTATGAGGGCATTATTCCCCCACCCAAAAGAGAATTCTGTCATTATCTGATTAATGTTGTTTATAGATTGCCGTCTATTCCCACTTATTACATTTCTATGTGTGATCACTTTTATGTGTGATTGTCTGTCTTTTCCATTAGACTATAAGCTTATAAACTTGATGTAGGGTAGGAACCACCTTTATCTGTATACTATTGTATTTCCAGGTTTTAGATGGAGATAATAAATCTGTGTTGAAGGAGACCTATTGCATCAATGAATGGATTGTTAAATCAATCAGTGGATCCATTCATCCATGGTCTATGGGTTGTCTTATATTGGAAACATCTTGCAAAGCCTTTTTCCATTTTGTATTCCTGACCTACACCATAGAATCTGGCACAGAATAGGTATTCAGGAGATGTGTGTTGAATTAAATAAATACATGCATAAATGACAGGTTGGGATAAGCCCTTGTGGTCCAACTCAGGACTCTGTGAAAGCAGAACCATTAGTAATCATGCCAGGATATCAGGCACAGACCAGAACTGCCCAGACACACTGGGAAATGTGGTCACCCTATGGATAAAGATGATACCAAAGTACATTTTTGTTTAGGGAAAATAAAAGCCATTGTCATTGTAATGCAGTTCCCTGAACATTTAAATAAAATCCCACTCAATGCCATAAATTACCCTAAATAATTAAGGTAATGCCTATTTCTTTCTTTGGAAGTCCCAAGATCCTGCCTATCTCCAGGAGGTTCTGAAGACTGGAAGGCAGGCTGAAAACACCCAAGAGAGCAATTGGGAATTTGTCTGGTGGCCTGAAGGGTAGTTGTTGTAATAATTTGCATTTTTGTTTCTTTAACCTATGGAAAGAGAATAAACATCCCCTAGAAATGCATTCTCTAACCCACTTGTTTCCTGCAAATGTTCCCAGCCTGCTCTGGTCTGAAGTTTCTTCTTAGGGCTTCTTTGGATCATAGTACAGCCTTCGCCTCTATCCATTTTAGGATTAGACTCACTATGTAGCTCAGAGTAGAACTACCTAGTCTCTATAGCCAATGGTATTGGGAATAAACTGGGGCTACAACTTCACTCTGGCTTGTGGGCTTCATCTCCTGATTGTGGATTGTAGAATCCTCTGGTCAAGCTAATGTCAGGCAGTGTGGAAGAGTGGACTTTAGAATTAGAAGTTAGGGCTGGGCTGAAGTCATACTCTGTTACTCAGATGGCTGTGTAAAGCTGAGAAATTCAGGCAACATTTCTGAGCTTCTTTTAATCCTATATAAAGGCATATGTTGTGAAGATTACATTAAGGGAACCTTAATGTAAGGTTGTTTCCATGTCTTTACTATCGTGAACAGTGCTACTATGAACATACGGGTGCATATGTAGCTTTTTAAATTATATTTTTGTCCAGATGTATGTCCAGGAGTTGGATTGCTGGATCATATGTAGTTCTATATTTAGTTTTCTGAGAAACCTCCATAATGTTTTCCATAGTGATTGTATCGACTTGCATCCTCAGCAACAGAATAGGAGAGTTCCCTTTTCTCCATACTCTCTCCAAAATTTGTTATTTGTGGAATTTGTAATGATGGCCATCCTGACTGGTGTTAAGTGGTACCTCGTTGTAGTTTTGATTTGTATTTCTCTAATAATTAGTGATGTTGAGCATCTTTTCATGTGCCTACTGACCATCCTTATGTCTTCTTCAGAGAAATGTCTATTTAGGTTTTCTGCCCATTTTTTCGATTGGGTTTTTTGTTTTTTGGTTGAGTTGTATAAGTTGTTTATTTATTTTGGAGATTGAGCCCTTGTCTGTTGCATCATTTGCAACTGTTTTCTCCCATTCCTGTAGGCTGTCTTTTAGTCTTATTTATGGTTTCCTTTGCTATACAGAAGCTTGTAAGTTTGATTGGATCCCATTTGTTTACTTTTGTTTTTATTTCTATTGCTTTGAGAGACTGACCTAATAAAACATTTGTACAGTTGATGTCAGAGTATGTTTTGTCTATGTTCTTTTCTAGGAGCTTTATGGTTTCATGTCTTATGTTTAAGTCTATAAGCCATTTTGAGTTTATTTTTGTGTGTGGATTGAAGGTGTGTTCTAGTTTCATTGATTTACCTGAAGCTGTCCAGTTTTGCTAGCAGCACTTGCTGAAGAGACTGTCTTTCTCATTTTATATTCTTGCCTCCTTTGTAAAAGATTAATTGACCATAGGTGTCCAGGTTTATTTCTGGGCTCTCTATTCTGTTCCATTGATCTGTATGTCTGTTTTTTGTTTTGTTTTGTTTTGTTTTTAAACAATACCACACTGTTTTGATTACTGTAGCCTCTATAGTATTTTCTGAAGTCTGGAAGAGATGCCACTTGCCTTCCCACCCCCCGCCCCAGGATTACTTTGGTGTTCCTGGATTTTTTATGGTTCCATATAAATTTTTGAATTATTTGCTCTAGTTCTGTGAAAAATGTCATGGTAATATGATAGAATTTGCATTAAATTTTTAGATTGCTTTGGGTAGTATGGCCATTTTAACAATATTGTTCCAATCCAAGAATGTAGAATACCTTTATATTTCTTTGACTCATCTCTAATTTCCTTGATTAATGTTTTGTAGTTCTCAGCATATAAATCTTTCACTTCCTGGGTCAAGTTTATTCCTTGTTTTTTTTTTTTTGGTGTGATTTAAAAAGGTTGTATTTTTTAACATTCCTTTTCTGATATTTCATTATTAGTATACAGAACTGATTTCTGAGTGTTAATCTTGTATCCTGTTACTTTGATGAAACTGTTTATCAGATTGAGTAGTTTTGGTGTGTAGAGTTTCAGGTGTTCTACATATAATAGCATGTCATCTGCATATAGTGACAATTCTACTTCTTCCCTTCCAATTTGTACAATTTTTAATTCTTTTTCTTGTCTGATTGCTGTGGCCAGGACTTCCAATACTATGCTAAATAAAAGTGGTGAGAGTGGACATCCTTGTCTTGTCCCAGATTTTAGCAGGTTTTCAGCTTTTCTCCATTGAGTATTATATTGGCTGTGGGTTTGTCATAAATGGCTTTTTTGATGTTGATATATGTTCCCTATATACTCTCTAACTCTATGTAAGAGTTTTATCATGAATGGATGTTGAATTTTGTCAAATGCTTTTGTTCTGCATCTATTGAGATAATCATGTGGTTTAGACTTTTCTTTTGTTAATGTGTGTATGATGTTGATTGATTTGTGTATGTTGAACCATTCTTGTGAACCTTGGATGAATTCCACTTGGTCATGGTGTATGATCTTTTTTATGTGTTGTTGGATTCAGTTTGCTAAATTTTTATTGTGAATGTTTGAATCTATATTCATCAAAGATACTAGCCTATAATTTTCTTTTTTTTGGTGGTATCTCTGTCTGGTTTTGGTATTACGGTGATTGTGGCTTCATAGAATGTTCCCTCCTCTTGAGTCTTTTGGAGAAGTTGGTTTTTTTGAGTTTGGGTTTTGGATTTTTTTATTTGTTTGTTTTGTTTTGTTTCTTTCTTTATGGATGTACCCATAGCATATGGAACTTCCTGGGCCAAGGATTTAATCTGAGCTGCAGCTGTGGCCTATGCTGCGCTAGGCTGGCAATTGAACCTGTGTGCCACTGTTGCAGTCAGATTTTTAACCACTGTACCACATCAGGAATTCCTGGAAGAGTTTAAGAAAGATTGGTATAAGTTCTTCTTTGTATGTTTGGTATAATTTGCCTGTGAAGCCATCTGATCCTGGACTATTGTTTGTAGGGAGTTTTTTTTTGTTTGTTTCTAAATCACATATTCAATTTCAATTCCAGTGATTAGTCTGTTCAAATTCTCTGTTTCCTCATAACTCAGTTTTGGTGGGTGGGCTGTATATTTCTAGAAATTTGTCCATTTCTCCTAGGTTGTCAAACTTGGCAGATAATTGTTAATAGTATTCTCTTATGGTTTTTGTTGTTTGTTTGTTTGTTTTTTTTTCTGCAGTATCAGTTGGGATTTCTGCTTTTTCATCTCTTATTTTGTTTATTTGGGTTCTCTCTCTTTTCTTTTTGGTGAGCTGGCCAACCAGAGGTTTGTCAATTTTGTTTACCCAAACAAAATTGGTTTTATTTTTTTCTTTTGGACATGCCCACAGCAGTTGCAAGATTCTAGGCAAGGGGCTGAACCTTCACCACAGCAGTGACAACATCAGATCCTTAACCTGCTGTGCCATAAGAAAACTCCCTATTTTTAATAAAAATCTCTATTTTACTGATTTCCTCTCTGATGTTTATGATTTCCTTCCTTCTGCAGACTTTAGGTTTTATTTGTTGTTGTTGTTCTTCTTCTTTTTTTTGTGTGTGTATTTTGTCTTTTTAGGGCTGCACCCGTGGCTAGTTGTTGAATCAGAGCTGTGGCTGCCAGCCTACACCACAGCCACAGCAACATGGGATCCAAGCCATGTCTGTGACCTACACCACAGCTCAAGGTAATCCTGGATCCTTAACCCACTGAGCAAGGCCAGGGATCAAACCTGTGTCCTCAAGGATTCTAGTCAGATTCTTTTCTACTGAGCCATGATGGGAACTCCTCTTCTTCATTTTCTAATTCTTTTAGGTGGTAGGTTAAGTTGTTGATTTGTGATTTTTCTTCTTTTTTGAGGAAGGCCTATATCACTGTGAAAGAATCACTTTTGTGGCATTCCATATATTTTATATGCTTGTGTTTTCATTGTTGTTTGTCTTGAGGTATTTTTTAATTTTCTTTTTGATTTCCTCATTGACTCATTGGTTTTTTAGTAGTATGTTGTTTGGTATCCATGTAATCAGTATTTTAACATTTTTTTCCTGTGGTTAATATCTAGTTTCATGCCATTTCATAGTCAGAGAAGATGCTTAAAATAATTTCTATACTCAAAGTTGTTGAGGTTAATTTTGTGACCCAGTACATGGTCAGTCCTAGAGAATGTTCCATGTGCACTTGAAAGGAATGTATATTCTGGGTTTTTATTTTCTTCTTTTTTTTTGCATGTAATGTCCTAAAAAAATTAAGTCTAACTGTTGTATTGTGTCGTTTAGGATCTCTGTTGCCTTATTGATTTTCTGTCCAGAAGCTCTGTTCATTGATGTGTGAGGGATGTTAAAATCTCCTATTATTATTGTATTCTTATCAATTTCTCTTTTTACACCTTTTAGTACTGTTTTATATATTTTGTTGCTTCTATGTTAGGTGCACATATGTTGACATGTGTAATATCTTTAACTGATTCTGTTATCATTGAGTAATATCCTTCTTTATCTTTATTTCCTTTGTTTTAAAGTATATATTTTTTTCTGATATGAGTGTTTTGACTCCAGCTTTCTTGTCATTTACATTTTCCTGAAATATCATTTTCCATACTCACTTTCAATCTGTGTGTGTCCTTTGCCCTAAGGTGGGTCTCTTTCAGGTGGCATATTATCCAGTCTTCCTTTTTATGTGTTTTGATTGGAGCATTCAATCCATAGACAGTTAGGATAATTATTGATACATATGCTTTTATTGCCACTTTAAACCTTGCGTTCCAGTTGATCTTTTGTATCTTTGTTCCTTTGTGTGTGTGTGTGGCTTGATGATTTCCTTTTATCATATGCTTGTGTCCTCATCTTTTTGGTTTTTGTGAATTTAATGTGGGTTTTTTTTGTTTGTGGTTGCCCTGTTTTTCAAGTATGTAAACCCCTTCCTATATCTGCTTGCTTTAGCCTGATAGTCATATAGGCTCAAACACATTCTTAAAAAAAGAGTCTAGTTATTCTTACTCTCCTCCCCACATTTTATGATTTTGATGTCCTTTTTTACATCTTAATTTTATCCTTTTGTTGCTCCTTGTGTTTATCATTGCTTTCACAACTGTGTGTGTGTGTGTGTGTGTGTATGTGTGTATGTGTGTTTAAATCTATATACTGGCTTATTTAAGTGATTATTTTCTAAATGTGACTTCCTCCATCCTATATCTTCTTACTTCTTTTCTGTTTAGAGGAGACCTTTCAATATTTCTGTTCGGATAGGTTTGGTATTTCTGTTTGAGAAATTCTTTATTTCTCTTAGTTTAAATTATAATCTTACTGGGTAGAGTATTCTGGTTTGAAGATTTTTCCCTTTTAGGATTTGAATATATCTTGCCATTCCATTCTAGCCTGCAGTGTTTCTGTAGAGAAATCAGGTGATAGCCTTATGGGGATTCTCTTGTAATTAACTCTTTATTTTTCTCTTGCTACGTTTAGAATCCTCCCCTTATCTTTGACTTTTGCCATTTTTATTATGTCTTGGTATAGGTCTGTTTGGGTTCATCTTGATTGGGGCCCCATTGCTTCCTGTATTTGGATATCTGTTTCTCTTTAAATTTGGAAAATTTTCAGCCATAATTTCTTGAAATACATTTTCTTTTCTTTTTCTTCTCCTTATGGAATCACTATTATGCATAGATTGGCATGTTTTATGTTATCCCATAGATCTCTTATGTTGCTTTCATTTGTTTGTTTGTTTGTTTTATTTGGATTTCTGTCTGATAACCTGATTGGGTGATTTCCATTATTCTGTCTTCTAAGTCTCTTATTCATTTCTCTGCATTATTCATTCTGCTATGCATTGCCTTTAGCTCATCTTTTGTCTTGGCAAATGAGTTTTCTAATTTTTCTTGGCTCCTCCTTATAGTTTCTAGTTCCTTTTTACAGTAATATGCATTACTGTCAATAACTGTTCTTAACTCCTTCAGTATTTTCATTACCTCCTTTTTGAACTTGGTGTCTGTTAGACTGCATAGGTCTTTTTCATTGTCTGCTCCTTCAGGGGAATTCTCCTATTCTTTTAACTTGGAATAGTTCCCATGCCCCTTTATTTTTGCTTATATTTTTCTTACTCTGTGAATTTAGAGAAAACAGTTATCTACTGTAGTCTTGGAGGGCTGTTTGTATGCAGGAATGTCCCTGGGTAGCTTGTGTGGGTTTACTATGTTTTTGGCATGAAGGCTGCTTTTGATTTGGATGCTTGCTGTCTCTTTCCTCAGTGTGCAGGCTGTTATCCCCTTGATGGGCGGTGTGTGTGGGTATAAGTCCTGTGCATACTTCCAGGGAGGTGTGGAGGCAATGGGTGACACCTGATCACTGGGCTCTTGGCAGCGGTGGTGACCTACAGGGAGGTGGGGGCAGAAAGTTTCATCTGGTTTCAGCGCCCTCAGCAGTGACAGTGACCCCCAGGAAGATAGCACGCAGTCATGGGCCCTTAGCAGCAGCAATAGCAGGGTGTGAGTGTTCCCAGGGTGGGATGGGCAATGGTCCACAGCAGCATTGGTGCCTGAGGTAGTGGGGGAAGCAAGCATTGGCAGACTGTGCCCACCTCTGGAGTCTGAGATGGCTGTGGTGGCCTGCACCCACCCCTGTAGCCTGCACAAGAGGTGCCCTGCCATATGAGAACCCACATGCACAGAGAAAGAAATTGCTATGGAGGTAACCTCCCCTCACTCCACAACAATAACACCTTGCTTTTCTGGCAGGCCCAGGCCTTCTCCTGCAGTCTCTTGGCTGTGACACACTGGCACCAGAGCCCATGGCATACCACTCCCTAGCCTCCTCAGGCTGTTTCCACATAGCCAACCCTAGTCCTCTTCCTGGAACTGACTTCTGAAGCCTGAGCCTCAAAACCCAGCCCCCACAGAGTGTCTCAAACTGTTGTGCCCTGGGCAATGGTACTGTGGTCTATGTGGCTCTCTCTCTCTGTCTGCTTTGCCTTCCTCAGACTGGCTGTTGTGCATGTCTTTGAGGCTTTGAGGCTCCCTCTCTGTCCTGTCTGATCTCCCCATCAGTTAGGTGGCCTCCCAGGTTGCAGATTCCTTTCCTCTTTCACAGCTCCCCCCATCCCCAGGAGTGCTGGTCCTGTCCTGATTCCTTTTTCTCTCTTATCTCTCTCTCTCTCTCTGTTTTTTCCTTTTGTTTTATCCAGTTATGTGGAGGTTTTCTTGCCCCCTGTAGAAATCTGAGGTCTTCTGCCAGCATTCAGTAGATGTTATGTGGGAATCATTGTATATGTAGATTTTTTTTTGATGTATTTGTGGGAGAAGGTGAGTTCCATGTTCTACTCCTCTACTATCTTGATTCTGGCATAAATTTTTTATATATATATTAGAAGAAGTTGTTTTCCCTCCCTGCTCCCATGGTCAAATTTAACTATTTTTTTTTTAAATGGTTAACCCATTTGTGTCATATTTAAGAACATGTTTAATTTACTAACATGGCTCATAAAATACTGTCCTGTATTGTTCTCTAAAAGCTATAGAATGTTACCATTTGCATTTGTCTCTAGTCTTCTTGGAACTTTGGTGTATGGGACAAATTAATTTTTTTCCTATAGATAACCAGCTGTGTCCTATTGCCTATTTTTGGAAGGGTCATCCTTTCCTATTGATTTGCAGTGCAGGCTCAGTTACACATCAGATTTCCATCTAACTGTGGGTCTATATTTCCTAGTAGCATTTTAAAAAGAGAAACATTATTGTCCACATTGAATTTCTCATTTATTGAGAATTAGTTTGGGCTGGAACTCTGCTGAAAGCTTTTCTATGCACTGTTTAGTTGACCCTTAAGTAATCCTGTTAAGTTTGGCAGATTTGTTCATTTTGTCCCCATTTTACTCATGAAGAAACTGAATCATCTACATGAATTACATAAATTAAATAATCATCTTTTCCTACTAAGGAGTAGAGATTGGCAATGAACTCTATACTAAAGATATATTTATTTTGCAAGGCACCGTTTTGGCTTGAGAAACCAGTATGTATCCTTATAACCCTGAGTTTTTAAAACATATTTTTGAAGCTTTAAATTGTATGTCATATAGAGTCTCAGCTCAGAAAATAATTATAAGCATACTTCCTGCTTCCCTCTGTTCCTGCTATGCCATCTCAAAAAGATTTTTATGGAGAATTTTGCCAGAATCTACTCCTTTTATAAGGATTAAGGCATTCATTAAACTGTATAAACAGAGACAGTACTCTGATATGACTTCATTGTAAGGAATGAAGTAAAACTATTTATTATTAATCACAGATTGATTGCATGAATATTCTTCTTAATGCCTGCATTAGAGTGATTCAGTCAGCTTTATAGGGCTTTACTATTATTTTTTAACGTAATTAAAAATTTTGGTTAAAAATGTATTTAATGTATTCATTTCAACCTAAGGCTGATATATTCAATGTAACATATATCTAAGAACCCCACTGGACACCAGAATTCCTTTATTATAGAAATCCCATCTGTAGAGGAAATGCCTGAATACTAGGATGTTTTCTAGTCAGAGAGATCTCATCTGTTTATGAAATGACTAAAGTATGCCCTATAAATAAAATCCGAATATTCATATACTTTTGTGGAGGCACACACACACACACACACACACACACACCCATACCCATAACCCCTCATATCCACATACCCACAGACAGAATTCCTGACTCTGGTTTAGTTATTAGGGCTAATTAATTTTTTTGTATCTTTTATACTTCTTACCCTACCCACAACAACATGTAGAATAAAATAAAATCTTAATCGACCATTAGGTTGGAGGTTTGCAATGTATGTAAAAATAAATATCTGATCAAATGAAAATAAATAAAGAATTCTCAGAGAAACTCATGAGTTCTTAAAACTCCCAATGTGAATGCAGTTGTCTATGCAATTTAATGAGAGAAATTAACTTCTGTAAAGAAATTCTCTTAAATTCTTTAAAAAATCTGTTTTAATTTTTTTTTTTCTGGAAGGTCAGTTGAGTTTTGGGGAGAGAGCAAATTCCAGAAGACCGAACCTTAGAGAAAATTTTTCTGTCTACTGTGTTTTCCCTGTTAGACTTCCACTTACTGTGTTTTCTTTCTGTATTTTCCATTCTGGCATTTTTAAAATGTGAGAAATATATTTTTTATTTTATTTATCTATTAACTTTTTGGGGGTCTTTTTGTCTTTTCTAGGGCCACCCTGTGGCATGTGGAGGTTCCCAGGCTAGGGGTCTAATCGGAGCTTTAGCTGCTGGCCTATGCCACAGCCACAGCAATGTGGGATCTGAGCCGCATCTGCAACCTACACGACAGCTCATGGCAATGTCAGATCCTTAACCCACTGAGCAAGGCCAGGGATCAGACCCACAACCTCATGGTTCCTAGTTGGATTCGTTAACCACTGAGCCACGATGGGAACTCTTTTTTTTTTTTTTTTTGAGAAATATATTTTTTAAATGTATGAATGAGTTCATGCATTCATAACATGTCAGAACTGAATAAAACCTTAGAAATCTTCTTGTTCAGATATTCTCAAAGTGTAGTTCATGGATCCACAGGACCTTTGCAAGGGATCCATGAAGTAAAAATTATTGATCTCACAAATAATTAAAGAGACACAAATGAAGGCGTTCCCTTCATGGATCAGTAACAAACCTGACTAGCATCCATGAGGATGTAGGTTCGATCCCTGGCCTCGCCCAGTGGGTTAAGGATCCAGCATTGAAGTGAGCTGTATGTAGGTTGCAGACACTGCTCGGATCCCGAGTTGTGGCTGTGGTGTAGACTGGCAGATATAGCTCTGATTTGACCCATGGCCTGTGAACTTCCATATGAACTTTTTTTGCAACTGTAAAAAGCAAAAAAAAAGTTGAGGGGGATATGAAGATATGAATAAAAATGACAACAAAAATAACATAGCATCTTAGCTTTCCGGGTAGCAAGGATTAAAAGATTAAAAGTTTGCATAATACTCAGTGTTGCTAAGAAATGTAAATAAAAATAACTATTTAGAAAAAAGCAATATGATGATGTCTAGCAAAAATAAAAGGCATATATCTATCTACTTAACAAATTCCCTCTATACTTAAACATTTATGCAAGTTTGCAAAATACATGTGCAAAGATGTTGTATCATTGTTTGTAATAGTAAAAGTTAAATGACAGAGGTATCCATCAGTGGCGGATGCTTTAATAAGCTTTAATATATCCAGGCAAACAAGCCTAATGAAATCATTAAAAGGATTGAGGTATAAGTATAGGCACTGATACTGAACACTCTACAAGATGTATTGCTAAGATATAGCATGCTTCCATTTGTATAATGGTGCAGGGTTTATGTATAAATTGCAGATATTCTTGTGTGTGAATATAAAGTTTCTGGAAGAATAAATAAATTGTTAAAAGTGGTTACATCCAAGGAGTGAACTCTAGGTTGGGGTTGGGGAAGAATGGAAAAGAGACTTTTGCTTCTTAATAGACTATGTTTATGTGTTACCTCTATAATTAAAAACATTATAACAAAAAGCCTTAAAATTTATATCCGTTTTAATTGAGCAGTGTGACTTTAAGGAATTAATCTTATAGAAATAATTATGTACATATGCAGAGCCCTGGCTCTAAGATATTCTTTTGGCATTGTTAATAAATAAAGGGTTAGAAGCAATATGAGTGACTAACCACCCAAAAAAAAATGGGTTATGTGAATTATGGTGTTATTAAAAATGACATTGTGAGAGAATATTTATACTGTATTGTTAGATGGTGCCCCTTGAAAAGTATGTGCAGCATAACTCAGATATCTGGGATGAAATATACCAAAACATGACTAGTGGCAAAATAACGAGTGACTTTTGTTTTCCTTTTTTTTTTTAAAAAAAAAAACCCAAAACCTATATTTCCTAAGTACTTTAAAAAAAAAAACCCAAATCACTTTCAGAAGATAAAAATAAAGTCTAAGACATTTAGATATTCCTGCTAAGATTAAATTAATCTCTTCTTAGCATGATAAGAACATCTGATTCGATATTTTCATAACCCAATTCTATTTTCTTAGTTTAGTAATACTACTGGCTGCTTGGCTTACGTGTGGTAGAATTCCTGTATAAATGATGCATTCATTAAGACCTGTTTATTCAGCAGTCAGTTCCTTTAATGAAAACATTTTGGAGCTTGTGTGGTAAATATTTGGGGGAAGGTGTTTTCCTGTTGTATTTGTGTGCCTAAACTGTATTAAATGATCAATGTGATTAAGTATAGTTTGTCAATATTCTGTTGATGCTACTCTGGCGTTTTATAAATAGATTTTATTTATTTTGGTAAGATAGAAAAATTATGAAGCACCGTCATTTACTTTGTGAAAATTCAGATACCAAGTGGTAAAACCTTAGCCACACAGTTATAAAAATTTAACATTGTGAGTTTCTGAATCTCCCTGACCACAGAGTGGTGCCAGTACATGAGCTGCTCTCTACTTGGCTGCACTAAACCATATCGTTTTAAGGCATCTGACAACCTAACCCACCAGTGACAATGAGACATTTAAAAGGGCACTCAAATATTTGAAAGTCTTTGTAGTAGAAGAACTGAACAGAATTTATCCTCCTAAATACCAGTGCTTTAAAATATGTACAACTGTGCTTCAACCCTCGCTCCTCCCTTCCAACTTCATAAAGCCTTTTATTTGAACAAATTTAAACTCAGATAATAATTTGGCCTTTCCCTGCTCCCCCCATATTCTCTATTACTCTATATACTATAAGATCATTTCTATTGCAAAATCTCTGGTGGCCGTACTGTCAGATCTCCGTGAATGATATTTGCTTTCTGAGCTATATAGATTTGCACAGAAATATGAGGTGTGGGCTGCATATATCATATCAACTGAAATCCAATATTCTCCATTTACTGTACGTACATTGATAGTCATGCTCAAAGACAATGCAGGTTTACAATCCTGTTTGAACACCTTACCTCTGTATCAGCTTAGCACCTAGTTCATCACTCATACCACAAAAGCATTCGAGGTGGTTAAGGACAACTTTCCAGACACCATCATTTCTACATTATATTATGAAATGTATGGGTATACATATATGGCTTTATTTATATTTGCACATACAGACAGCAGGCATTCTACACACAGAATTTATATGTGAGTACAGATGGAAATACAACCCCACTAACATAACCCGTAAATAACATTTAGCTGAGAGTGTCCATTTATACAGTCCTTACCCATTTAATACTGGGTTTATATTCCCATAAGATGCAATTTTGAGACTTAGGAGTTTGGCGACTATTCTCCTCTAAAAATATCTCAAATGAACAGCTTCAAATACACACAGCGTTGTTAGCAGTAATTTGAGTGCCTTCCTGCATTTAATCATTGTCTCCTCCTGGCATGCAGAAATGGTGCATTGTTACTTGGTGACCCCAAGCAGTGTAGCGCTGAGCTTGACAGTTGCCATATGGCTTATGGCGCTTCACAGTTTGGGGGAGGTGGGGGAGTGAGGAATGCTGAGGATGCACTTTCTTTTCTCCACATGGAGATAGGAAGTGGTGCCGGCAGCTAACTGCAGAATATCGGAGCAGCTTCAGACTTCATCCTCACACTGTCAAATGCCAGGTGGTGGTGTTTGCTTGTCTGTTTGTTTATAGTTTACACTGAAACAAACCCAGAAGAAACAAGTCCATGTCAGTTCACCTGGGATGGGGATGAAGCAGTAAACTGACCTCACCTTTCCTATGTCTGCCTCCAATATGTGCATATTTGCAGTGAACAAGGTTTGGGGCTTGAGGCATGGATCTTTTCCTCCATGGTTTTGTTTGTTTTTTGTTTTGTTTTTTGGCTGCCCCCCAAGGCATATGCAAGTTCCTGGGCCAGGGATCAAATCCCAGCCATAGATGCAACCTATGCTACAGCTGTGGCAAGCTGGATCCTTAGTCCATTGCACCTGGCCGGGGATCGAACCTGTACCACCACAGAGACAGCCCTGGATCCTTAACATGCTGCGCCACAGTGGACTCCTTTCCTCCAGTTTTTTACTTCTTTGGGGAGCTGACAAATCCCTAGAGATATGCCTGAGTATTTGGAGAACAGTTGTCTATGCCTGGGGGCCTCCACCTTGACTGCCTTGTTCTTTTAGATATAAACATTCAAGTTTAGGAGGTGCTAGAATGGTAGTCAGAAATGGGAGTGGAAGTGATAAGAAGAATTGTATTCTTTTTGCTGAATCCTTAAGTACTTTAATGCTTCGTAACTCAGAGGATGTTTTAGTAGCCTCCAGTGAGAACCCTCAGTATTAGTTCTAATTTACTCAAATCAAAACCATGCTAAACCTAACCAACTCCCACAAAACATAAAGAAACCAGGTCAGTGTTTTCGTTCATTTTTGCTTTCATATTTTCTAAGTGGTGTTAGCTCTTTAGAAAAGCAATAAGAAAGTGATATGAGTTAGAGATATGTGACTATTATTTATGTTTTTAAATTTCCTGCAGGAAATGGATCATTCACTTTCTTATAAGATGAACTAGAAAATGTATCATTTCAAGATCTTGACAAATCAGAATTCAGATGAACCCTTGGAACCCCAGTTTGCATTCTTAATGGGATTTTTTTTTACAGCTTCTTAAATATGCCAGTATTCAGTATGCCTGGGGGGAACTGTGGTGGTAAAAAAGAACAGCAAAAATCACACTCATTGATGCTGACACTGAAGCTTTTTTACATGTAAAAGACAAAAACAAAGCAAACCAAAAAATCAAGCAAACCGGACTTGCAGTTGCAGATTCACAGAACAAATCTGACTAGTATCCATGAGGATGTGGGTTCAATCCCTAGCCTCACTCAATGGGTTAAGGATCTGGTGTTGCCATGAGCTGTGGTGTAGGTCGCAGATCCGATCTGGCATTGCTGTGACTGTGGTGTAGGGTGAGAGCTACAGCTCCAATTTGACCCCTGGCCTGGGAACTTCCATATGCTGGGGGTGCAGCCCTAAGATAAATCGATAAATCAATCAAACAAACCCCTGCACTGTTGATAGACAAATGCAATTTTTTTTTTTTAAGTGAAGGTGGGCATAAAGACTGAGCTATAGAGGCTGTGGTGGGGAGGAGGGCCTGGGCCTGGGGGCAGACGTCTCAGTAGAAGATAGGAGGAGACTCAGCTAGACCAGGAGGGAAAGGCTGCAACAGGGGAGGACGGTGAAATGACAGACAATAGGAGTAAGGAGTGAGGGGCATGTCCTGAAGAGTGAGCAGGGGCCTGAAATAGCTACTCATGACATAGTCATCAAGGCAAATAGCAGCATCAGGACCCAGCGTTCAGCTTCCCACTGCACATGGGAAAAAAATTCCAAAGTCTTTACCAGGCTTGCAAAGTCCTACAAAATCTGTCTCTCACTTTCCCCTCTAGCCCATCTCTCTCTCCACTATCCCCTCTCCCCTTTCCCCCTTTACTCGCTTTGCTTTAACAAATTCATCTGCTGTGGTTCTTCCAACATTTCAAGCTTCTTCCTGATTCAAGGCCTCTCTGCATGCTGTTTCCTCTGCCTGGATTCCTATTTCCCTCCATACTTCCCATCAACTGCCCTCAATCTAGCTATCAGGGCTGGTCCTGATGTAATGAAGACCTGAAAAATCAACTAGGGATTACTGTTTTTCCTGCCCTCCCTGAAAAGCTTAGTAGGCGGATATTGCTAAACATCCTTCTCTATAAGGGAGCACTGAAGACCATTTATTAATTAGCTTAGCACTTTTGAGAGGTGAGGGAGAGTCTCGTTTTTTTGTTTTGTTACCTCTTGTAGCTAATTATGTTCTTAAAATAATCTGAGTCTTGCAGCAGCTGGAGATGACTCTCCAGGTAATTTCAGCATCACACTGTGGGCTCAGCCTGCATTGGATTCTGCTGCCTTGTCATGTTCTGTCCAATCCCCACAGCAGAGGAAAGACATTCATATGGGAGACCTCATTCCATTCTCACATTGGAGCCCCAGTGAGATAAAGTGGCCAGCTCACTTCTAGAAGGTCTTTTTCTTCTTTCCAGGTGGAGCTTCAGGAACATATGGGGAAAGAGGCAGCACAAACACTTAGATATATCTCTGCTCTGAGCTTGATTTGCACAGAGGATCAACAGCCTGCATACATTTAGCCTACAACGGCAGTTGTGATAGTTGTGGGAGCGGAGACTGATTTCAATGATGCAGTTATTTATCAGGTGATTACCATGGGCCAAAGACATGGGGCTACAATGATGAACAAAACAGACATGGTATCGTCATATTTTCAGAACTTCACGTTTACAAATTGCCTGTTGAGATTTCAGGATGTGTCTTTCCCTCCCTTAGGGAATATAAAAGAGGGCAAAGAATAGAGCTTGAAAAAAAATCATAGATGTGAGAGACATAAAAACCATATTGCATAATAGCTTTTTTAACAACCATTACATAAAACGTGATGATGAAATATGCATATATACCATATGGCATGTGTGCATTATGCTTTTTATCAAATAACTTGAATGTACACTTAGCTGCATCTCATGTTAACAAAAGGGATTTCTTGCTTTCTTTTTACTCATAGAATTCCTTCAGGTTCAGCTAGGAGAGATAATAATAGCAACAATAATGTAAGTCACTCCATTAAGGATGATCACTTTTTGCTGAGTTTCACATCATTCTCACTACTTAACAGTGGCTCGTGGAATTTACTCAAGTCCTTCTGGTTTTCTAGAAAATGAAAAGGAAGCTTCTGTAGAAGCACAAGACTTCGAAGATTCTCTAAGAATAACTACAGATCCCAATGTGGCTTTGTGACCAAAGGTCATTTTCATCTAGGCAACTCAATAAATAGCTGTAGATCACTTATCCACTATAAGACAGGCAATCAAGAAACAGCATGTAGTAAAGAGTGCAGGCTCTGAAATCAGCTGTGTCAAAAACTTAGGCAGCTTATTTAATCTCCAGAGGCTCAAAATTTTCCTTCTCTTTACATAGAGATCATAAGAACATCTTTCAAAAGTTAGTTGGGAGGAGCAAATGACATACCTAGCATGCTGCCCGGCACACCTACCGGCATCACCTACCCTATTCCCATCTTTAGTTCGAGTTCCCTCTTCTTAAATGAATGGGGCCCCAGGATAATTGGGGATTTCCTGCCAAGGCCTGCTTTGTTAGGTGCCATCAATAGAGGCAGATTTTGTGTCAGCAGTGGTTTCAAGGGGGAAAGCATAAAGGAACAATCCAGAGGGAAGCTCGTGGACAAAAGAAGATAAGATCAAATGTTTAGAGAAGAAGGTAGAGGATGATTCCAGAGAAATTACCTAACAGTGTAGCTGTTCACACTTGATTTATTGACAACATCCTAGGACATGGGTGGGCAAGCACCACCTGCCCTGGCAGTAATGTTCAGGAATCTTAAGTGCTATCTCACTGACCGGACACAGGTGCTGCTTGCTGGGGTTCTGGGAGTCTGGGTTTAGTGGGGCCCATACAAGGGAACTAAAGAGAAGGAACATAACTGTGAGAGAGATTGTGTCTGGAGTCACATCATAAAGACTGAAAATCCACTTTCTTGGAAACAGGCTCTGAAAGAGAGAGCTGAGTAAATGGAATGAGAGAGGAAGTGAAGTGGAGGAGGACTGAAACACAGAAGATCTAGCACTTGTCCCATGAACCAGGAGGGGATGGCTTGGACTCTCTCTGGGTTCTGGCTACACATGGTTTGAGATAAAGATGTGGCTTCAGCTGGGGCAGATGTCAGAGGGCAGCGAGAGAGGCCTTGCCCCAGATAGAGGGAAGATGATGAAGTCTGCTTGAGATGTGCAAGGCATTTCTAGCTGAGCCTCTGAATAATGGAGGGCCATAACATTCTTTTTTCATTTTCTTTTTCTTTTGAAATAAGCAAGTGGCATGATGAGATTTCTGTATTAGGAAGGCACAATCTTCTTATCCCTTCAGCCCTAATTAATCACCTCTTCCTCTTCCACACAGCTTGGCTCCTGCCATATCATGATTTATGTTATAGTTAGGCTTTTTCCCAACCATAAAATTCCCTGAAGGAAGACCTGTGTCTTAGACTTTAATCCCTTCAGAAAAAAGAGAGAGACAAGAACACAAAAATAAAGTGCAGATTTTGTGACATCCTGTAAGAGGTTTGTTTCTGGAAACTCCTAAAGGGCTTGGGGCCCAGGTAGTCAGTTACCACCCTCCTGCATTAGAATTGGGCCCCTGGGAATGGTTCAGCTGTAACTGGGCTTGCAGCAGTGGAAGCTTCCTGAGACTCCTTTTTCTCTTTTTCGTCACTGTCTTCCCAGGCTTACCAGGTGTTTGGCACATAGCACTTAATGTGGGTTTAGTAGATGAAAGGCTGGTACTGCTTCTTTGGAGGATGACCTGAGATGGGGAATCAAGAGTGGTGCTTTCCCTGATATGATAGCATCCTTAGTGTGCTGCTTTGGTAGTGTGGATGCCCACCTGGTCTCCTGGGAGATGCTTGGAATAAAACCCCTTGCACTGCCTATAGCTAAAGAGAAAACCCTGGCCCTCAGATGTGGCCAGTGGAGGGCAGCAGAGGGCTACAGAATTAGATCCAGCTTCTCAAGGGAAGGTCCCTCTGGAGGCCATGAACCAGCAGTCCTGGATGAAGGAACTGGGAGAGCAGAGCTGAGAGGGAAATGCTCCTAAGCCACCAAGAAGAAGAGTCAATAGCATATTGGGAGCAAGGCTGGGATGTAGGGAAATTGAGGAGCTGCCTTCTTGAAAACCTTGAACTAGGCCAGGGACTACTAATGGGAAACTAACAACAACTTTAGCTGAGCGCATGGAGAAAAGCACAGCTAGCACCATTACGCAGTGCCTCTATGTTCCTGGTGAGCTGGATGAAACACACTTTCCATAGGACCTCAAAGGGAAACTCAAATGGCCTTTAAGCTCTTTACTTGCCTGGAGAAGTCAGTGGCTCTGAAAAAAATCCCCTTCCCATAGCCTTCTCCACATGCCTCCCATCTAAACCACTCATCTGTCTCATCTGTTCTATGCCTGGCTGAGGAGGCTAGTCCTACACGTATGGAAAAGCCCAGGTTTCCCTTGGCATCTCAACAGCCTCACTGCAGACTGTCTCCCTCCGTTTACTACTGTGAGTAGTGGAATTTAGGAGACGTTCCTCCCTACTTTTAGCCTGTTCTTTATTGAGTTTCTGCTTATTGGCCAGGAAAGCTCTCTGGGTTCTTTCTGGTAGCTGAATTACCCACATTTTCACACCTAAATTAGTGTTCCAGCCTCCACTTACTATGGCTTCCCAGGAGAAAAAATATCTTGACACATACAAAAATAAAAATAATCATCCACAAAATGTGAGAAAGAGATGGAATGAGATGAACTTACTCTCCTGAAATTTCTCTTTCCTTTTTTGTTTTTTGCTCTTTCCCTACCCACGTAACAGCCAGTGGAACCAATTGTGAATTCCCCTTAATGGCTTTGATGGTTAGAATTGCTGACATTAGGCTCTATGACTTATTTAAAAGAGATAATGTTTGAATGTTCTATTTATTTTTTTCCAAGTTTATTAGCCAATATATCTTATCAGTGTCTTTGTTCTTATTACCTAAATTTATTATTACTCAAAGAAGCATCATAAATATCCTTACTGGCTAGAACCTCATTGCCTGGTAATAAGGTATCTTCCTGAATGAGTTACTCACGCCCTCCTGCACATAGTCAGTTAGCAACATGTGCTGTTCAGTTAGCAATAGGCACTATTGAGCGAATGGATGGGTGAGTGCCTGCTGTGTGATAAGTACCGTCCCCTTATTTTATCCTAGGACCATTCCATTTTATAAGCTGGTCAAAGGAAATAGTTATGATCATATTCTTCCCTCTTTAAATACTTGCGAGTGCAAGGTCATCACCAAAGGGAAGGTGTGAGGATCAGTTAGCTTAGCCACCAATCCCCCTTGGTTTGGATCTCTGTGCCTGGGGAAAGAATGTAACCCTGTGAGGCCCTTCCTCCTCTGTTAGTTCCAGGTTTTAGTGAATCTTCCATCTCACCACCACAATCACATCCTTGGCATTGGACATACTGGAATTATTCTTGGGGGCTTAGAAGATAGAATCAGAATCCATCAGTAAGTGGTTATTGCAGAGAAATACATTTGGGCTCAACTAAATAAGCATTTTCTCTGAACCTGCCCAAAGACAATGAAGCTGATTCACAAGGCGATGAAGGCCAGTCACTGGGTTTTCAGCAGAGGGTGGAAGGCCACTTGTCAGCTCTGGTTCTCTCTCTTGCTCAGATTGTTTTTAAAGTTTATACAGCATTCAGGACATGTAATGATCATGGCCTTCTGGAGTAGGTTTCTTATGTGTTCCTATTGATGCCTGAGTCTTACCCGGTGGACTAGGGCAGTAGGGCAGTGCATCTTAGAAACACTGTCTAGCTTCTTTTTACCTGACAGAATAAATTTGCAGTCATCGAATTCCCATATATCATGTGTGGTGCCATTTTTCTTTTAATCCTCTCAACAACCCTGCTAGGCAAAGTTTATGCTTTTCATTCCACAGGCAAGGAAACTAAGACTCAGAGGGTTTAAGTCACTTGTCCAAGTTCACATCATAGCAGAGCCCAATCTGGAGTCAGATGTGTCTGAAGGTCTATCTTTTCACTGCCCAGGCCACTTTTAATAAAGAATTGAAAGCTGCATTTGCCAAAGCACTGTCCCTCTGAGAATGCCATGCATTTTAGTCACAAGTAACAACATTTACGATAGCAGTTTATGATCAAGGAGCAGTTTGTACTTTTTTATAAATGACTGCAGGGTAAACATAGCTCAGCTTCATTCTACATTCACCGCATGTTCTGAGGTTCACAGTCTGTCGATTCTCACATTTCATGTCAGCAAGTTGAGTGGATGTGGTACTCAAGGAAGGTGAAAAATGATTGACCGCCTTAGATTTATGGGAGTCTCAAGGTTTTTGTTTTTTTTTAACTAGTTATGCTGTGAGAATTGTGACTGTGGGCAAGTGAGAACAGTGAATTCTTCCAGGAGGTAACAGCTTTTACCTTTGCTGTTATACTGGCTGAGCCCCTCTCTTTTTTAGATATAGGCTTTGCACTCAGCAGGCTACTTGAGGGCTAATCACAAACGTGACCATGACAGTATGATTAAATGATTCCACCAGTTTGTAGTGGGAAGAACTAGGAGGCCAGAGTCACCGTCAGGAATGTGGATGCTGCATTTCCCAATGCTCTGGAAAGCTGGAACACATCCAAACAGTCAGCCTTTGGGTATTTATTTCCTTCATATAAAAACAGACATTGAACTTGCTTTGTATTCATTTGTTTTCCAGGTTAGCGCTTGCAATTTTCTCTGAATGTGCAGAGAGGGATTTTTCAGAGGTAGTATCTGAACATAACAAGGAATCTTATCTGGCAGCCTTCCCTGATCTGTCACTGAAGGCTAATCTCACTACAGGAGCCCTGTCATACATCATAAAGATATAGACCCTTTCCAGGCATTTTAAAACTTGTTCATCTTCCCACTGTTGTACAAACACTGACATTGTCTACAACTGTTGGTTTTCATAATATTGCTAGCAAACATTTAATTGCATTCGCTACATGCCCGGCACCATTCTAAGAGCTTTTTCTCTTACAAAAACTTTGTGATGATTCTCATTTTACAGAGGTGGAAACTATATCCAGCTTATTTTTTTCCCTAATAGACATGGGGAAAAAAAGTTGAAGTGAAAACCCCTGCCAGCTTTAAAGGGGATATTCAATTTAAAACAAAATCTAACCAGTTTCAAAGACGTATATTCTAGAAGTTATTTGTAGAGTCATAGTTACTGTTCACCTTGGTTTCAATCTCGTTTAACAATTTTTGTACCTAATAGGAATCAATAGATTTAATTAAATATATTTGAGATAGTATTCCTATGAAAAATAGTCTTTTTGAAAACATCCCCAGGGTAAACTCTGGATTGAAGTTGTTGCCTTTTGGGTATTAATTCTATCTCCATCAATCCCTAAACTGTATTCCTTCTAGTACCTAGTTAGTACCTGGTTACTCTCAAAGACTGCTGGCTTTCAGACCTGTCTGTAGAAACTAGATCACTACTTCTCTAAATCTATTTCCAGAATTGCAAGTTGGCATTTAATATAAGTGGCTTTGTCTCAAGTGCATTGTTTAAGAGTCTCGTGATAGCATTCTTTCCCTTAGACCTAAATTTAGTTTCAGTACAGTGGGTTTATCTGGGCTAATGCCAAATAACTGGTGTTCCTGAAGCCCCTCTGAGACTTTGTTATGGTGAGTTCCCCATAAGCCAACTCAATGTATCTATATATTTCTAAAACCCTAAATTAAGGCTTCATGCTCTAAATTAAGACTAAACGTTATAAATCTGAAAGTGCACCCAAATTAGGAATGTGGAATAGCTCTACCTTTAAGTCCATCCCAGGGCTTTCAGACACTGAGTGGTACACCATCTTCACACTGAAGTCTCCAAGCTCTGAGATCAGACAGCTTGGGTCTGGTCCTGCCAGTAAGGGCAAGTGTGCGTTACCATAAATGTACTGGTCCTGGTGATGGCTGGTGCTCATGGGATAGCGGGGAGCCTATGGGGAGTGGGGTATGAGTGGAGTGAGAGCCCATAGGTAGTTGGAGAACCATTTCAAGAGGGTTGGTGAAAAGTAGAAAGGGAGAACAGGGAGAATTAAATCACATCAGACGTGAAGCAGGGGATATTAAGCTGGAATGTGGGTGGAGATTAAAGTTGACAGAATTCCCAGCAAGAGTAGTCCAGGGATACTTGTGAGGATCTAGGAAATAATAGGTACTTTGGGGTAATAGGGAGTTTCTTTGAGAACTGGGTGCTATGTCTAGAGATACATTAAAGGAAAACCTGGGACCCCTGTTATGGACGGACCAAGAGGTCTGCTCACGTGGTATAGTCACTCGAACATCCAACTGTAGAGAACTTCCAAAGAAGGAAAACCTCACTGGAATCATGAGTCAGCCCAACCTACCCTTACGGCTTTTTGTTTAAATTCTGAGAAGTTCTTTCCCTAAAAGGATGAATGCTTGCTTTCTAAATAGAAGTCATTTTTCCATTGAGATGTAGCGATGGTCTTATTTACTCTTGCCAGATCTTTAGATTATTTGAACCAATCTGTGGCAGACTGTTTACTGAGTGCCAGATTTAGTTTCCCATCGCTGCTTTGAAGGCATGGAAAACGTGCACTTCCTTCAAAGCAGGGATTGAATATTTTTTGGCACTTAGCACAGTGCAAGTTTTGTGTGTGTGTGTGTGTTGGGGTGGGGGGAGGCTTTTGGCCATACCCCCAGCATATGAAAGTCCAGGGATCAAATCCAAGCCATGGCTGCGACCTATGCCACAACTGCAGCAACACTAGATCCTTAACCCACTGTGCTGGGCCAAGAATTGAACCCACACCGCCACAGAGATAATGCCAGATCCTCAATCTGCTGCAGCACAGTGGAAACTCCACAGTGTAAGTTTAACATGATGGGAGGGTAGCATTTGTTCTATTGACATGCCCAAGTTAATCAGTGCTATCTCTCAAAATATGTAGGTAATTATTCATCTCTTTGCCTGAGTCCATGTAATCTGCAGGCTTGAGACACTTCTCTGATGAGAACTTTGGGAGGAAATGATTTCATCTTTGTCTTATGGTTTAATGTCAGTCATTCCCATTATAATGCCCTGTTAGGAAGAACAGAGAAGTTAAAGAACTGACCCAAGTTAACCCAGTGAATAGAAGATTCTGAAACAGGATTCTTTTTCTTCTAACAGTCAAATCCTATGGTTCTGTCAAGGTTGATACAAAACCTATTGGTTACCAGAAGCTAAACTTGACCAACTATACTTAGTAATGTTATGCTGTTATTTTATATTCCCCTTTATATTATTTTGATCATTTTTAGATATCCTATTATATAAATCCTTATCATATATATTATAACCCATAGAGATAGATGTGCAACTATACTCATGGTGCTCTAACTACTTAATTGTCTCCCCAGGTAGACTTTGAGGTCCATGGGGTAGAGTCCCTTGTCCTCCAATTCCTTAATGGTCCCCCTGCCCTCTTGTACAGTGCAGAGCACACTGTAGGGACCTAAAAATCCTCGTTGACAATTTAAGACTGACTATACCAAAAATTTGCAAAAATATGAAGCAATTAGAACTCTTATTCACTGCTCGAGAGAAATGAAAGCAAGCATCCACATGAGAGTTGTACAAAAATATTCATAGACTTTGTAATAAATATTACAAATATTTCTTTGTAATAGCCCCAAACTTGACACAGCCAAATATCTGTCCATCTATAGGTGAATGGAGAAGCAAATTGTGGGATATCCGTATCATGGTGTACTATTCAGCAATAAAAAGGAACCAACTATTGATTGTCACTACACAAAAAAGCTTCACCATAAAAAGAGTATATACTGTATGATTCCATGTATATAAAATTCTAGAAAGTTCAGACTAATGTATAGTGACAACATATGTGGTTGCTTGGGAATGGGAGAGCAGAGGGGAAGATTATAAAGGCAATGAGGAAACTTTTGGGAGTGATGGACATGCTCATTATCTTGACTATGGTGATGGTCTAATAAACATGTATGTATGTCAAAAACCGAGGTAGAAAACTTACATTCTAAATATGCTTGGTTTATTGTCAGTTATATGTCATGAAGCTGGAAAAAAAAGCAAAAAGCACTGAAACTACTGAAAATATTCTACATGCATCCTTTTTCCTTCAGTGTTCTGCTGCTTCTGTGTTTCCATGGCAAGAAACATGCAAGATGATATGAAGCAGATCAAAGAATTTAAGTCAGAGCTGGTGTGATCCAAGATGTGCCTCTTGCTGTGTGACTCTGGGCAAGTTGCTCCATGTTCTTAGACCTCAGTTTCTTTCTCTTCTAGAAAATGGAACTAGTAATATGCCAACCTCAGGGTCATGGTATAAAAATTTATTTAGATAAAAGACCTGACATTTCATACATGGTAGCTGTATTTTTCACATATTGTTAAGAACCTTTTTATTTACAACACTGGCACACATTTATTGAGACCTTTCTCAGTTTGATTTAATTCTTGCTGATTCCTAACCAATTACTGAGAATAAAGCAAATAACAGGGAGAGAGAGCAGACTATGCTTGAAAATATAAATAATACAAAATCACTCCTGGGCACCTATCCATCATTTGTGCCCAGCTAAATTAGCAGCATACGTGTAAGTGTGTTCAGATGTTCTAAATGGAGAGTAGGCTAATACAGAGAATGTGTGTCAGGGGCAAAGTGGAAATTAATAAACTGAGCAGCATGGAGAGGTAATTGAAAGAATGTGGGTATGGGTTTACCCAGTCTGACTTTAAATGTGGGCTCAGCCACTTACTATTTATATATGAAGCCCTGGACAGGTAATTAAACATCTGTCACCCTCAGTTTATTCATTTGAAAAATGCAGATTAACAGTTCACACATCAAAAGTTTGTTGTAACAATGAATATTTATACCAATATTAGAAATAATTTCAGGAATTCCCATTGTGGCTCAGTGGAAATGAATCTGACTAGCATCCAAGAGGACGCAGGTTCGATCCCTGGCCTTGCTCAGTGGGTTGAGGATCTGGCATTTCTGTGAGCTGTGGTGTAGGTTGCAGACGTGGCTCAGATCCTGAGTTGCTGTGGTTGGGGTGTAGACCAGCGGTTATAGCTCTGATTCGACCCCTAGCCTAGGAACCTCCATATGCTGCAGGTGTGGCCCTAAAATAGCAAAAACAAACAAACAAAAAAGAATTTCAAGGATAAATATATGTGTAATGGTCCTATTCCCCCTTCTTATTCTGGATAAGGCCAACTGTGTGTACTAATGATAAACACATGACTTAACCTGGCCTTAATGGTATTTTAAAAACAATAGCTATTAATAGTCGTTTGTAAACTCATTCTGGAATAATTGTGGTGTGTGTGTGTGTGTGTGTGTGTGTGTGTGTGTGTGATTACCTGATTTCTTGAATCCTCTCATTAATATTTCTTCTAAGGGGAGAACTTTGTCACATTAAACCTTCTAAGTGAAAGAATGCAACTAAAGCAGTATTTTTGGTTTAAAACAGGGAAGGCAGGTGCCCAAGCCAAGCCAGGGCAAGCCCACATTCTATGGTGTGGTCAGGTTTAAAGGGACCACCTGAGGAGGAGCAGCCCTAGGAAGCTTTGCTGTGGAGGTGGAGGCAGCAGCAGGCCTGGGAGCTCTTCTCTGGATGGGAAGCCACTTGACCGGCTCTGTGAGTGTTCTCTCTCAGACACCAGCATCTGCTCCTAGGATGAAAGATTCACCATCACTTACCTTCTTTTCTCAGTTCACTTCAAAGTTTGAGAAAGGTACCCATTTTAATTTAATTTTGAAAATGGGGAACCAAGTCTTAGAGAAACAAGTAGTAGAGATGTTTGCTTTGAAATAAATTTTTAGCAAAGAGATGAAAACCGTAGACTCTGATTCCCTGGGCTCAGCTTCTATCTCTGCTACTTATGAGCTCTGTGATCTAGGACAATTAATTTCACTTTGTCTTGGTTTCTCCATGTGTAAAGTGGAGAACTCAAGAGAGTTTTTTGACACATGATATAAGTCAGAGCAAAGTGCTCAGATGGCTTCTAGGAAGTGCTGCATCCATGTTGGTTATTGTTTTTTTGAACCATTGCTTAATAGGTCTCATAAGAAAAGGTTTGGTGTATTGGGATTACTCTGGCTTTCCATAACTCTATTCCTTCTAGACTATTTGGTCAGTAGCATCTTAAGACACTGCAGCTTTTTAAATAGAGTTTTGAAAACAGGGAGAGTTTGGAAACTGAGGAGGCTGTAGACAGAGGACTCCTAAAAGTCTTATGAAGATGTTTTAAGGTCAGTAAGCACCACTAAAATCCTAGAAATCACCCTAGAAGTGAGTAGGGCCCAGCCCCTGAAGAATGTACTGGGGAATTAGAGTACTTAAGTGGCTTTTTTCACTCTTTTTCTCTCAATCTCTGGAACTTTTTTTTGAATGATTAACCAAGGATTATGTTTCTTTTTGTTTGTTTTTAAGGCCGCACCTGTGGCATGTGGAGTTTCCCAGGTTAGGGGTCAAATAGGAGCTGCAGCTGTCAGCCTACACCACAGCCACAGCAATGTGGGATCTGAGCCGCTTATGCAAACTGTACCACAACTTGTGGCAATTTCGGAACCTTTTAACCGAGGTCAGGGCTTGAACCCGCATCCTCATGGATACTAGTTGGGTTCCTAACCTTCTGAGCCACAACAGGAGCTCCTTATGCTTGTTATTTTAAGTCTAAGTTTGACCATCAGATAGATTCAATCATACCGCAAAACCATGTAACTGAATTAGTGTTAACCGCGATATAAATCCCTTGGGACCAAATTTCATTTAGGAAACTATATTACAGAAAGATAATCTTGAATAGCAGTCTTAGGAATAAAAAAGTGTTTTTTTAAATTTTTATCTACATGGAGTTTCTCCATCAATACCCCTTACTGCACAAAGCACCCATCTCCTTATATAATATATACTTTTGAAACTTACACTTTAATGCCATTTCCTTTTAATAGGTGTAGTGTTGAACTGCTGGTTAGAACAAATTTAATTATTTTCCCCTGATTTCATGTCCATTCTAAAAGAAAACTTGTATTAAGTCATTTAAGCACTATAATAGATGATAGGAGAAAGCAGGATAGTTTAGAGGTTGAATTTAGTGTCTAGTATCAAGTGGGACTGGGTTTGAATTCCAGCTTCACCATCTAAAAACTTTTGGCTTTAGATTGATAATTGAGTTTAAGCTTCGATTATTTTACTTTTTTTTTTTAAAGGAATAATATTTGTATTTACTATACATGATATTTACATGATTCGTTTTAGGCAATCAGGATTAAGTGATACAACATATGTAAATACTAATATTCATGCCTGGCATAAGGTTAGCAGCAAATAGTAAATATCACGATTACTCAATGTTTTTAGCCTAAATAATAAGACAGCTTCATATTCAGAGAAGGATGACTCTGTTTTATGCCTACTGTTCTCGAGTTTATCCCTGTAGGGAAGTAAAGGAAACTACAGTAAAATCACACCGAAGCAGTATAGTAGTATTATATGAATGTTATAAACCCAAGCTCTGAATTTAGACAAGCTGCGTTCAAGTTCCAGCTCTACCCTTTATTACTCTATGAGTTTGGAGAAGGTGTTTAACCTCATTGTGCCTCATTTTCTCCATCTATAAAACTGGGTCAATAATACCATCTACTTGACCGAGTAGCAGTGAGAGTTAAGTGAGATGATGCTTACAAGGCATTGAGAACATAGAACTGGCACATTGAAAACGTTCAGATATTTGGAGTTTCCGTGGTGGCTCAGCAGATTAAGAACTGAACATAGTGTCCATGAGGATGTGGGTTCAATCCCTGGCCTCTCTCAGTGGGTTAAGAATCCTGTATTGGCGCAAGCTTCAGCATAGGTCACAGATGTGGCTCATATCCAGTATAGCTGCTGTGACATAGGCCTGCAGCTGCAGCTCTGACTGAGCCCCTAGCCGGGAAACTTCCATATTCTGCAGGCATGGCCATAAAAAGAAAAAAAAATGCAAAGATTTGAACTACTAATATTCAAGAATAGTCAAGGAAATCGCACAATGTAAACAACTAAAGTTTAGGTTTGGAGTTCTAGGAAATGTGCAGGAGTTTTCTTCTAGTGGATGAAAATGAGGTTGGTATCAAATCATAGTTTCTACTTGTGTCAAGTTAAATAGACTCCGTATCTGTATTAATGTACCATAAATAATAGAGCTGTTTAAGAAGTAAGGAATTTAATAGATGATTAAATCTCTATGACAAGCCTAGGTCATAGAAAATAATTTGAGGAGCGCATCAGATAATATAGTGCTAAGTGATATGGTCTGTAAGAAAAGAAATTCTGCAAAGAATGTCAGGTATCAGAGCAGCTGGGGATAACGTATGGAGAGTATAGTAAATGACTAAGAGTTTGGAAGGGAGTAGGGATGGATTTAAGCTGTAGTTCAAGAGAAGAGCAAAAGCAAAGGGGAAGTGGTGGGGCTGGGCGTGGTGTTTGTAGAGGGGAGAAGCAGAGGAGAGAAAAACCCCAGAGGGTGTCTGAGCTGATGTTGAGAACTGGGTTTGGCCTTCCGTACAACAAGATCACTTAGGAGTCAAGTTTGTGTCCTAACCACTCCCCTCATTTTATAGATGAGGCGACAGAGGTGTAAAGAACACCAAGTCCTGCTTATTAATTGAAGTCAACCCTGACTTCTTGGCTAGTGAACTTACAGCTGCATCGCTCCATGGGGTCAGCCTACAGAGATCCTTAAAATGAATGAAAAATTCCCTAGATGTATTTCCCTAGGAGCAAGTACTAATTCATGGCCACCCAAACGAGGGCTTCATCAGTTCCCACTTGGAACACTCATCCTAAATAGGTGATTTGATAATGGGAACATCCAATTCCCAGGGCTAAACGCTTTCCACTGTATCCCACCACGTTTATTTACTTCCTACGATTTCAAACCCATGTCGGAAGAATTGCCTCATTTCCATCTGCCAGGTTTATTGACCCAGGTTTTTTTCCTCTATGAAGTGTGTTTCTTTTTCTCTGGCTTATACCACCCTCCTCAAGGTCAATGAAATGTTATCCTCTACCTAAATGGAGCCTGCAGGATGGCTCTGCCTGGTGCTCCCTGAGAGCTGCTGATCTGGAGTTTATATTCTGTCGGCTTGTGTTCCTGAATAAGGTAGGTTATTAGATGAGGAAGATGTTTTCTTCCTCCTCTGAGTCACCTCTGGCTTAGAGGTTGCAGGTCCTCCTCTGCGGGGGTCCTTTCTTCATGAAAGCATCAAGGGACACCTGCATCCTAAGGGAGATCCTTAGGATCCTTGCCATTACAGTCTGGTGCAGTTGTTTTTATCTTCCCACTTAGCAGTTTTCCCCTCCTGCCAGGTTCTCTTGGCAGGTTCTCCATGAGGAAAGAAGCAGCAGGGGAGTCTGGTCAGGCCTGTATATCAACACAGCTGTGGCTTGTGGCTTATTTCAGATGGCTGTGCTGGGAAGAGGAGGCAGGCCAGAAACTGCAGATAAAATACCAAAGTAGATAGTATGTGCTGTGACTGAGGAGGTAGGGAATTAGAGAAATTTCTCTGCTACTTTTTAATCAGCTTCAGTTCCTCTCACTCACCTCTAAGTGGGTGTAAATTACTTCAGCTTTTCGCACCCTCACATCCTCCTCTTCCCCTTACCTCTATTGCCTTTCACAGCCCCTAGTGGCAGGTGAATCAGAGTCAGTGGGGGAATAATTACTCTCTCTTCTACCTTCACCATTTATCACCAGCCCACTTCCCTTTAAGACATGAGATACCGCTTGCATGTTGCCAAGTACCCGGAAAGCCCTGAAAAAACATCACGTTTATAGAAATAGCTTATACTGTCAGCATTGGAGTTGAGAAAATAAGTGCAGGTATGTTCATCAAATCAGAGACCGATCTCAGTGGATCTGTTAAAACTGGGAGCAAAAATAGACTTCTGGGTTCTCCTTTGCTGATCCTATTTGATGCCATTAAATACATGCTTCGCATGACAATGTTCTCTTTTCCCCTGATATTACGCTGTTTTTATTGCTTTGTGAAGGTTCCAATTTCTTTACATTTACTTGTTGCTATTGAATCTTTCACCAATAAATCCCCTCCTCCCCATTCAATTTTCGGTCGGCTAAGTGTATGTCTTTCTTGATGAATTGCATTTATTCTGTTACATTTGCTTCTAAGAGCTTTATATACTTTTATATGTGAAAGTGGGTTGTGTGGTTATTTATTTATTTATTTATTTATTTGTCTTTTTGCTATTTCTTTGGGCTGCTTCCACGGCATATGGAGGTTCCCAGGCTAGGGGTCTAATCGGAGCTGTAGCCACCGGCCTATGCCAGAGCCACAGCAATGCAGGATCCGAGCCGCGTCTGCAACCTACACCACAGCTCAAGGCAACGCCAGATCGTTAACCCACTGAGCAAGGGCAGGGACCGAACCCGCAACCTCATGGTTCCTAGTCGGATTCGTTAACCACTGCGCCACGATGGGAACTCCCTGTGTGGTTATTTTTATAAGTCATAATTCGGTTGTGAGGACTTGAATATGGTTACTGGGTTTCTTAGTGATAGTGCCTGGCTCTCTTCACAGCACCTGTTCCCTTGAGGCCTTAATGGCAGTCTGAGAGGTGACATTCTTTGGCAGACTGGGTGTCAGACAGGATGGAGGAGCATTCTGCACATTGCACTTGGGAAATACATAGAGACAAGAGAGGAAGCAACTAGCCAGGAGAGGCATAATGGTGGTTTAAACAAGCTGTTGGAAGGACTTCCTGGTGAGAGAAGTCAGAAGAAAAGAGGAGCACAAGCCAGAAGGAATGGAAGTTGTAGGAATAAGAAATAAAAATTACTTGGACAGAAATAGATGGGAGATAATTAAAGGAAAATAGAATTTACTCAATGACACTCTGCCTTGGTTCCTTTCAGAAGGTGTCAGTTCCTCTGGGTGGAAGTAGGCCTGCATTTGGGGTGCATGTCTTGCTGAGCAGAGAGTAAGCTGTATTTCAGCACCATTTGCCTCCTTGATTCAGTGCCTTTGGAAACAACCTAAATCTCCATCGATAGATGAATGGATTAAAAAGCTGTGGTACATATACATAATGGAATACTACTCGGCCATTAAAAAAACAGAATAATGCCACTTGCAGCAACATGGATGGAACTAGAGTCTCTCGTACTAAGTGAAATAAGTCAGAAAGATAAATACCATATGATATCACTTATATCTGGAATCTTTTTTTATTTCCTTATATATATGTACTTTTTCTCCTGCACAGCATGGTGACCCAGTTACACATAGATGTACACATTCTTTTTTCTCACATTACGTGTTCCATCATAAGTGACTAGACAGAGTTCCCAGTGCTACACAGCAGGATCCCATTGCTAATCCATCCCGAAGGCAACATTCTGCATCTATTTACTCCAAGCTCCCAATCCCTCCCAGTCCCTCCCCTTCCCTCTTGGCAACCACAAGTCTATTCTCCAATCTAGTATATGGAACAAATGACCTATCTACAGAAAAGAAACAAACTCATGGACATGGAGAACAGACATGTAGTTGCTGAGGGCGAGAGGGAGGGAGTGGGATGGACTGGGAGTTTGGAGTTAGTAGATTCAAACTATTGCATTTGGAGTGGATAAGCAATGAGATCCTGCTGTATAGCACAGGGAACTATACCTAATCACTTGTGATGGAATATGATGGAGGATAATGTGAGAAAAAATATATGTATGACTGGATCACTTTGCCATATAGCAGAAATTGACAAATCATTGTAAATCAAATATAATAGAAAAAATAAAAATCTCAAAAAAAAGATAAATGTTTTAGTTGGTAAATAGCTGCAAGCGTACTTGTGAAGACTGACTTCTCTCCCGTCATCATGTTTTCAGTGATGACAATTTCTTGGGGTGCCAGTTGATTATTTTTTCTCCTTTAAACCTACCCCTCATTAGCTCTGGCAGTGTGTGTTCTCAAAGGTCTCACAGCATGAGAGACATTGATACTGGCCTCTTTCCAAGGATGTAGAGGAGCAGCCAGAAGTGACTAATATCCCACACTGTGGTAAACACAGTTCTGTCTTTATCCCCGAAGGCCTCATGGTATAACAATCAATATGGCAATGGGTAGGAACTTTTTCTCTGTTTGTTGTGAAATCTGTATTTATTCACCTCTCCGAAGTAAGAAAAGTTAATATTTAGAAAACATTAAATAGTTGTAATGAATTCTAATAAAAATAAAGTTGCCAGAGTGCCCCCCCCCCCAACATGAAAAGCAGATGACTGTGTACCAGCAATAGAATAGCCCAGATGTGGGCCTAGTTTACAGAGGGAGTTCTGGTCCTCCCAAAACCCATTACAGAGAGTCTGCAAAACATGAAATAAAGATGAATACATAGGTGCTGATTCTAGCTCTGCCACTTGCTAGCTTCATTGTCCTGGGCGAAGTCTTATTTTCTCTGAGCCTTGGCCTTCTCTGTCATCAGAGGGTGAGCATTCCAGTTTGACAGGCACTTTGTAAGGACTAAAGGAGTCCACAGATGGAACAGAGCTAGCAGAGGGCGAGGCGCTAATGCGAGTTCCCTGAAGATGGGTCCTGTCTCCTTCAGGGTTGACAGTGCAGCGAGGGTTGACAGATGCAGGAGGTGACTGCAGAGTAAAGTTAATGTGTTGTGTTCACAGTAGAAGTGGCATTGTTATATTAATTTTGGTAGGTGTAGGAATATAAAATAAAGATTATTTATAATTCTAGTTGGTTAATAAAATGGCCCGTTTGAAGTAGAAGATACAAATGGGTGTGGGGCCTGAGTCAAGGGCTGAGGGCCTGGCATCTAGATCCAGATCAGATTGAGCTGAAGAGTTTTCCATGCCCTGTGCCTCAGCTTCTCCCCTCACAAGTGCAATGATCACCTATTACACATTTGCTGCTTCATAGAAAGAATGAGGCAAGGCTTGTAAGACTGTGGTATCCTTTAGTGAGAGGGATAATGTGAGTTTGGAGTTATGTGTCATTGCCTCCTCTTTTTGTTACCTACAGGCTAAGACTTGTAAACATTCTCATAAAAATTACTTTTGTGGAACAGGTTTGGCTTTTCATAGAGACAAAAAAAAATTAGTAAGTAGGAAAAAATAGATTCCCTATATGGACTGTACCAAGTTTGTTTCATTCACTCAGGTGTTTGAGGTCTACTCTATGCCAGCATCTTCACTGAGTACTGCACATAGAAGGAACAGGCATTTGAAATGCCAGCAGGAATAAAATAGGACTGACACTGTCAGGGGAGAAATTGTTAGGTGTGTAAAATATTCTTTGCATTTAAAAGTGTTTAAAAGGCAGGAGAAGGGTACTTTGTGTATTATACAGAATAGCCTCTCTCTCCAGGGACTTCCCCCTATTTAAATAGCTCTCTATCCTCATGTGTTGTAGAATAAATAGCTTCTTCTAGAGGGTACAACATGACAGCTGTTTAATGACATATGACATAACAGAAGACACCAACGAGACTGTCATACCCCTTAGAGACAGTGAGGGAGAATGGGGGGAGGTCAGAAGACAGCAGCCAGTTACCTACAGTGGAACTTGGCCCATACGTTGTAGGGGGATTGCTTTGGTAGACTGTTTAATGAGATGTACTGAACCTCTACAATTGGCTATGTATGTCCTCTGGCTAGACAGATAGGAAGAATAACATGGTACTAGGATGAGAGACTAAAATAAGCAACAAAACAAGACCTGGGCAGATGTGGGAAAGAGGTGGAGCTTGTGTTCCACCAGTGAGTGACCTTGGGATCTGTCAGTAGGTAACACTCTCCTTAGAGGTGTTACAGCGACGATACGTGACAGGAATCCCATGAGAAATGATCCAAAAATGAAGTTTGTCATTCTGAAAGGGAATGACACTCTTCTATCCCTGTTTCATAGGGAATATGAATTCTTAGAATAGAAATTAAGCATTAATTTTCAACCACAAAGGACATGTGTTCTGTTAGACATTGGGAGGAGAGATAAGTCTCCGAGGAGAACCCATGAGAATCTCCTCTGGCAACAGGGAAGATTCTAGTCTGTGAATGCATTAGCTCTTCTGTCTCATGCTATTTAATCGTTAGCATCATAAACTCTTAGGCACTAAGGGGGTTGATGTAACAAATATAGCCATAATTTTCTGCTCATCTATTTTCTATCTCTCACTGGGGAATAATCCTTTTGTGTGAATTACCTTATTTAAATCTCATGAGGTAGATATTATCATTGCCAGTTTTCAGATTAGAAATTTGAGGATTAGAGATATTAAGTATATTGCCAAAAATCACACTGTAAGTGGCAAATCTCATTAACTCCTGTTAGATAGACCTGAACTTGGGTCAAAGCCCAAGGTCTTAACCATAACTTGATAGATTTTTTTTTTTTTATAGCACAGAATGAGTAAGAGGATTCTGGGTTCTATGTGTGGATGAACAATTTAAAATGTATTTATTGAATGAGGATTAGAAAAGAATCTAACCCATGATTCCATTGATGTTCTTAGAATGAGACCATAAAAATAGTTGACTTAAAAGATAGCTTTCTAGCAGTAGGATGGATATGGGAAAGCCAGGAGTGAGGATGGGAAACTGTATGAGGGTACATATCCTTCCCTGGTTCTTGAACTTCTGTTACCAGCACCCTTTATCCCTATGTTCTCTGGAATTTCAGTGCTGACTTTTTCTGTTCCTGTTCCTTTGATGCCTAACAGTATAGGAGGAAGAAAAGTATAACCCTGCTTAATTGGCCCTGGCACCACATATTTATCATTCTCAGCCCTGTTTGTGTCTCCCAGTTGGTCAGCAGTTCTGTTCTGCATCCCATTGTGGCTATTCCAAACCTTTACCACATTTCTCCAGTCCATCTGAACATCCCTGTCACTAGATGATCCAAGCTTCCTCCTTCACCAATACCTTATTAAGGTTTCTAACATACAAGTAAACTGAGGCACAGAAGCTTCAGTAACTTGCCCCAAGTCTCCCGGCTAATAATGGTAGAGCTGGGATCCACACCTTCTTAGTCTGGCTATAGACTTCGCCCTATTAACCACTATACCATATTGCTTTTCTGATCACATGTTTTGAATGAGTTCCTTAACAAATGGATGGGTTAAAGACTAGAACTAGAAACTTGGTCTACTCCTGACCCATAGTAGCCAGGACAGCTTTGCCTGTATTTCTGAAGTGACTGATAAAGTTAATTCTTTTATGGGGACCCACAAAATGGAGGCCACCTTAGGAGCCTGGCCCACGTCATAAAAGTACACCTAAGCCAGCCTGCACTTACAGGAATGCCTGTCAAGGAAACCTAACATATGCCAACCACAATCCTACCAGTGTGCTTTAGCTGGTTCCCATCACCCTAGAAAATAGGACCTGTTGGCCCTGTAAGGAAATCCCCCACCTCCTAGCAATCATGCCTTGTTCCCACACTGCCTCTTCTATTGCTCTGTAAAACTCACACTTGCCACAATCCTTTGGAAGGAATGTTCCACGGCTTCTAAAGCACTGCATGCCCCGATCCCTGGAGTATTTTCTCTTGAATAAAGGACATCAGGCCCCTTACTCAATTGTTTTAATTTTGCCCCTGGCATTAGGCTTGTACTTTGCTCCAGCATCCTGTGTGGTGAGAATGGTTGCTCCACTGACTCTTCCCTGGCCTCAGCTAGCTTTTCTCCTATATTCTCTATTGCCCTTAAGGACAGTCTTCCAGATAAGAATGTAGGATCATCTAGAATCCTTCTCGTACTCTCCTGAAACTTCATCTCTTGACTCTGTTTCCTTCTCTCATTTTCTACTGTTTATTCCTTAATTATTTCATGTAGGGTTTATTTTTATCTATTTATTTATTTATTTTTAGGGCCACACCTGCAGACATATATAAGTTCCCAGGGGTCAAATCAGAGCTATAGTGGTTGGCCTATACCACAGCCACAGTAACACAGGATCTGAGCCACATCTGCAACCTATATACACCACAGCTCATCACAATGTGGATCCTTAACCCACTGAGCAAGGGCAGGAATTGAACCCATGTCCTCATGGATACTAGTTGGGTTCACTACCTCTGAGCCACAATGGGAACTCGCTTTTTTTTTTATGTAGCCAATTTTTTTGACATTAAGAATTCAGTGAGGAACACAGCAGACAAGGCTCCTATCTTCAAGAAGTTCCCATTGTAGGGAAAGAGATTCTAACCAAGATCTAGATCATGATAAGTTAAAAGAATCAAGTATGAGAGGGAAAAGCAAACTTGGGGTACAGGGTATAGCAGGTGGCCTGATGGTATTAAAAGCATCTGTGAAATGGGTGCTCATTAATTTATTATGAAACCAGCCATCCTTGTTGGGTGATTTTGTTTTCTCCTGTAACTTGCCTGCTTGAATGAGGCATGGGCAGGGTGGATGAGTGACTTTCTTCATTCCTTTCTTATTTTCTTAAGCAGTTCACTGCAAAAGCCTGCTGAGTGGTCCCTTTACCTCTAGTTCCCACCTATCTCCAACTCCATATGGATGCTAGTGTGTTCTCTGTGAACACAGGGGTGTTTCATTGTTGCTCTGACTAGGTATCTCTAACGCCCTCTCTGGCTACAGCAGTGGTTTTCAAACCTTGGTATATCGCAATCTCCTGGGGAGTTAACCACACTGATTGCCATCTCCTCTCCTGCTCCCAGGTTTCTGATGCTGTAGGTCTTCGGTGGGGGGATAGGTCTGGGATGGACGCTGAGAATGGGCAATTCTAAGTAGTTTTCAGTTTATGCTGATGGTGTGGAGTCCACACTTTGAAAACCACTGGCTTGAGGAACAGTTGGCTAACCCCCTCATAGGCTAAGCCAGCCTATGTCTAGCTTCAGTTCTCAACCCTCTCATTCAGATAGTGTTCTAGCCAGGCTACTTGCAGCATTTGCAGCACACCAAGTGTGTCATCTGTTACCTCTGCTCATGCTGTTTCTCTTGCCTTGAATGCTTTTTCTTTCCTATCCATGGTGAAATGAAGTCCTGCCTAAAAACAGCCACCTCTGGGAATCCTTCCCTTATTCAATAATTTGAGAGAAATTAATGACTGCTTCCTCTGGGCTCCCATAGCACTTTTTTTAAAAAATATCTCTTTATTTCTTATAACATAATGTGATTTTTTTCTACGTCTTTTGGTTTGAAGAATGAGTTTATTCATCAGTGTACTGCAGTGACCAGCACAGGTCCTGGTGATAGGGATGGAGTAGGCACCAGTAGTTGTGGAAGTCCCAGTAAGGGACCATAGATAAAGAGGGAAACCTAGAGGACTTGTGGAGATCACTGTAAGTTAATAACTGCTCAAGAGCACCATCAGAACAAAGCAGGCTTGCTTAACTAGTGGAGGCACAAGATATGCTTCAGGTCATTGGGTGGGGGATGGGGTGAGGCCTACATTCAGGTTCAGACCAAAGGCAGGAGTTCGAGGACTGCCTTTCTGCTGATTTGAATACACACCTTACTAGACACTAAGGAGGAAGAGGCCGTCTCCCCTTGGATGATAAACTGTAGCCCACCAGATCCTGGGGGCAGAGGCTGCCTCCCTGCCCACTTGCATCTCTCACAAGCATCCTATCTTAATAAATCTGTTTCTTGCCTATCGCTTTGTCTCTTGCTGAATTCCTTCTGTGTGGAGACATGAAGAACCTGAACCTCAGTCAGTGCAGACACAGAGTGAGTGATTCTAATTTAAAACTGTGTGTTTTAGTCTTAATCTGGGTTTAGGCTGGATTCAAGTCCCAGCACATGGGTTCAAGTCCCAGTCTGGGTTTAGGATGGATTCGAGTCCCGGCATATGAATTCAAGTCCCAATCTGTGTTCTGGCTAGGTTCAGGCCATTAATGCTGTCAGTTTCATTGGCATATGGCAGATGCTCAAGAAATATGTGTTGACAAATGACGTGTTAGGTAGATGGATGCTTAGGGTGGTCAGAGAAGGCCCTTCAGAGTGATGGTGGAAAGATGTTACTGGAATCCGGGTTTTTGTTCACGCAGCTGAAGAATGAACTTCGAGAACACATAGGCAGCAAGCAAGCAAAGTCTTTATTACAGGAGAGCAAATAGCTCCCAGGGCTATTGGGAGGGGGGAGAAGAGCCCCCCCCGGCCCCCCGCTCTCTGTTGTCCTATAGGGGTTTTTACCCCTTAAAGATCAGGGGGTACCAATGTGGGGTCCAGAAAGAGGTGGTTTTCTCCCTTTGGCCTTGCCCAGTTAGCTGTATCAGTCCTTGTCCAATAGGGATTTGAGGGATGGAAATGTCCTTTAAATTTTATGGTTTTTTTGTCCTTCTCTTCCCTTAGACTGAGTCACCATTCCTCTCATTCCCTTTCTGTCAAGTGAGGTGTGGGTTAGAGATTAAGGTCCATGTGGGCATAGGTACACTTACCAAGTAAACAAGGCCTGTGGGGAAGGTCCATTTCCCATAGTAAACAAGGCCTGTGGGGATATTATTCTCTGGAGCCTTTAAACCACAAATGTTAATCAATAGCCATATCAAGGAATGCATCCAAGCCCATGCTCCTACACTGACTACCTGAGTTACCATTCTGCCTCAAGAGCAGTGTCTTAAATAAAAGAGTAGGAAGAATACCTGATAATGTGCTATTGTTAAGCCTTGTTAGCCAGGAGCCTATGTGGCCGGAAAATGAAGTTCCCTCAGAAGAACCCCCAGCCACCCCACCCACCAAGCCTGGCAAATTTAAGAGAAGAGATCTGTTGATTATGCAGAAAGGAAGAGTGTTTGAAAATCCCAGCTTAAATTGCCTGGGAATTACAGAAACAAGGAAAACATCATCAGTGAAGGTACAGTGGAATAACCTGATGAAATCATTTCTGAGCCTACGGCTCCGAAGGAGTGCCTTTCCTTATTCTCTGGCTCCCTAATCTTCCCCTCCCCCAACCTAGCACAAAACCCACTGTGAGTTCTGAGCTCCCAGTGATGACAGACCCTATCCTAGGGTCAGCAGGAAAGGTCTGCACCTTGAAGAAACTGAAAATGCTGCTTGAAACACATGGCATTAACACATGGAGAAGAGAGATGGTTTGCTTGTCAAAACTGATATTTTGTGATTTTCAAGCTTTGTTTCAATTCCATGAGGCATTAAGAATTTTAAAAGAGGAGGAGTTCCCGTCATGGCTCAGTGGTTTATGAATCAGACTAGGAACCATGAGGTTGCGGGTTCAATCCCTGGCCTTGCTCAGTGGGTTAAGGATCTGGCATTGCCGTGAGCTGTCACAGACGCGGCTTGGATCCCTCATTGCTGTGGCTCTGGCGTAGGCTGGCAGCAACAACTCCGATTAGACCCCTAGCCTGGGGACCTCCATATGCTGCAGGAGTGGCCCTAGAAAAGGCAAAAAGACAAAAAAAGAAAAAAAAAATTTTAATAGAGGAATTCCCTGGTAGCCTGGCAGTTAAGGATCTGGCATTGTCACCGCTGTGGCTCAGGTCACTGCTGTGGCACCGGTTGGATCCCTGGCCTGGGGACTTCCACATGCTGCAGGCATGCCCCCCCCCCCAAAAAAAACAATTTAAAAGTGATTTCTGTTTCTGGTTTATCTTGTTTAATAAGAAGAGACTAGGTTGTTGTAAGACCACATTGTTGGACAAAATGTCACCTCTGCTGTTCTGACAGTGTGGTCACAGCCCAGCCACCTGATAACTTTAGAACTGACTAGGAGCTGTGTGTGGCTGAGAGTGGCTTCCATGCTCACCCTGTGGAAGAGGCACTGTGCTGGAAAGACCTCATGTGAACTTTGCTCAAACATAGCTCCGTGGCTCAGAGCAGAGTCCTACCCAGTGCCCAGTGGTCTAGTATATTTCCCATGTCTGCATATTTATGATTTGTGAGGAATGTTTGTATTCATCCACAGTAAGGACTTTCTGTGGGAATTACCACAATTTTCTGTCTTTGAGTGGGCTTTAGAAAAATAGTCACCTTTGATCCCTTGAAGGCACCCATTTTTTCTTTCTTTCTTTCTTTTTTTTGGGCCACACCCTCAGCATATGGAAGTTCCCAGGCTAGGAGTTGAATTGGAGCTGTAGCTGCCTGCCTAAACCACAGGAACAGAAACCCTGGATCCAAGCTGCGCCAGTGACCTACACCACAGCTCATGGCAACGTACAGCTCACCGCAACTCTGGATCCCTAACCCACTGAGTGAGGCCAGGGATGGAATCCGCATCCTCATGGATCCTAGTTGGGTTCATTAACTGCCAAACCACAAAGAGAACTCCTGAAGGCACCCATTTCTTACTAACACTAGGGTAAGATATTCAGAATTGCAAATCAAAAAGAAAAGTTTTTGTACTAAGTGCCCTTTGGGCTCCTCTTGAGTCTTTTTAACCATAATTTCTTAGGAAGGAGGAGCAGAATAGCAAAAAACATAGGCAGATACTCAAATTAAGAATATGAAGAGCAAGATTTAGGAGGAGGAAGACAGACTGAATTCCTAGGAAAGAGGACAGAGAGAAGAGAGTTCCAGAGAAGGAGAAGGAGATTGGACAATGTACAGGAAGAAGACAGATGATGTAGTTTGAGGAATTGGAGGTGATTTTGCAGATAACCAGTAGCTGATGCAGTAGATTTGTTCTCGGGTGGCTGTCAGGTGAGAATGCTGAACCCTAACCACTTGATGTAGGTCCCTAGAACTTTGTCCCTTTGGAGAAAGAATTCTCCAAAGAGAGTGAGGGTAATGAGGCAATTAAGTGTTTATTTCAAGAGAGAAGAGAAACAAGATAGGTGTGGAGAAAATATAGGCACAGACAGTCTGGGTGGGAGAGGTTTGTGGAAAGGGAGAGAGAAAGACAGAGACAGAAAGAGGAAGAGAGCAACATGTGCTTTGTTGCTTTAAATCACTCACATGGGGGCAGTCTTTCCAGGCTTCCTCTGGCCAATCATCTTGCTTCGTCTGGCTTCAGGATGACTCAGGGCCCTGCCCCCAGGATGGATTCTAGCACAGGGGTCTCTGGGAAGTTGACAGGATGTACTATGGGATGGTGCCCCTCCCTTCTCTGACCCCTGAGGGACCTTTCTGCAAGTGGGTAGTTCCGGAGGTCTCCTTGACCTCAAGAACAGAAATGGAAGAGCTCTACCTTTTATCCAAGTAGGATGCAGCGTTTATCTTGAAGTTATCTGTCCACAGGGAACAGATTATAGTTGTGCAGGCTGGGACCCATCTATCTCCTGCTTCAGGTACAGTGGAAAGCTGGGAAGTGTGGGGTGATGGGTACAGGGCCCCCATCTGCTGAGTGTTTAATCATCTCGGGCTCTTTAGCATCTACTTTTTATTTTCTTGGCAAATCCCCACAAGAACCCTGTGAGATGTCCCTATCCAAGGCTAGCTCAGTGAAGTTACATCATATGACTAATGTCACTAAGTGACAGAAATGGAATTTAAGCCTGTGTGTGTTTTGACCCCAGAGCTCATTCCTAAGATGGCCAAATCTGAGGCACCATCTTTTCCTGGCTCAGGGCCCTCTTCAAATCATGGTCATAAAGGCAGTCACATTAGGATGCCTGTTCACCTGAGTGGGTGTTAGGAGAGGGTCCTCCATGTGCACAGTTAGGCTGGCATCCACCCACCTCCCAGTCTCCAAGTGACCTCTGCTCAGATGGCACTGATGGAGTCGCAGGTGCTCCGGGTCCTTCCCTTGGTGTAATTGCAAAAGGCCTAGTGCCTTTTCTTTCTTCTCAGGGGCCCTCACCCAGTAAATGCCCAGATCTTCTCTCCAATCTAGATTGGAAAAATCTCAGGTGCTCCTGATATGACTGTAAACCCTGTCCTGGGTTCATCGCCTTGTCAATGAAAGTATTTGCATACACAATTCAAAAACTGCCAACAGCTCCCAAATAAGCAGCTTTTTAGATTCTACCCCTGCTTTCTCTTGTCTGTCATTTTCATTTTTAGCTCTTTGTTGAGCTTGGTTCTCCACTCCTTCTACCCCAGAATGAATCTCTAACATTCTGTCCAGCACCCTTTTCCTACCTGCACTGTGTTGGGCCAAGTCCTCCCAGTCTTTTTTGAAACCTTCTATTGACCTTGTAAATGTCCCCCTGCCTGTGTTCTCTCTATTCATTTTACAGATTTTCTGCCAGATTAATCCTCCCTAAACACAATGAGGGTTTTCCTCTGTGTTTAATATTGTAGTCACCTCACTAATCACAATATGAAACTCCAACTGTGTGGTCTGGCCTTCATGACCCAACATTATTTCACCTTACTTTCCAGGATTCTCCCACCCAACACTCTCAATTCCAGAACACATCCAGGACTTTTCTCACTTCTGTGCCCTCATTTGCACAGTTCCTTCTGCTTGGAAGTTATTTCCCCTCATCCCCAGAGGTCAAAATCCACTTGTAATTCAAAGCCTGGTTCAAGTACCAATTACCACAAAAGTCCTTCTGTTAAAGTCCTCGTCCCCATCCTTCTGCCTGAAGTGGTCCTCTCCCACCCATGTGAACTCCCATCCCATTGCATTAAATTCGTTTAGTGAGCTTTACATTTTAAAATGTGTATGAGAAATATTTAGCTAATAAGTACCCCTGTTAGGTACCCTTCTAGGAATTTGCCTTGTAGAATTGATCAGGTAATGTGTGCCTTCCATGTTTTTTTTTACACTTCTGAGTTAATGGGAAAACGCTCATCAAAAGAGTTATGGTTAAAAGAAGTAATTATTATAAAATACTATTGATCCTATACCCCAAATAAAGTGTGTAAGAGTATAAGACACTGGAGTATAACATGGACTCAATGAATATTTTTTGAATAAATGAATAGATAAAATAAAGCAAATTAAAATTTCTTGAACTCATCCTTAAAAACAAAAACAAACCCTGACATTACTCATAACCATTACCACTTCATACTCTCTGGGCTTATCCAGAATTCTAGAAGTCCATGTGGCCTTCCAGTTTTTTTGGGTTATGTCTTTGTGTATTCAGTCTTGGATCCATGGTGGCTTTGCTTCCTCACAGTGAGTCCCTGCTTAACTAGAGACATGTAGGAAAACAAGAACAGTGTGGCTGGTTATGAAATTCTTAGGTCACATTTTCTTTAGAATTTTGTCCATCTTATTATTTCATATTTAATGAAATATGTTTTTATAAAGAAGTCAGGTTTTTCTTTCTTAAATTTAAATTTTTTAAAATTTATTTTTTATTGTTATTTCCAACACACCTTTTTTTTTTTTTTTTTGTTATTCCCCATTGTGCAGCATGGGGACCCGGTTACACATACATGTATACATAATTTTTCCCCTGTTGTCATGCTGCATTGTAAGTATCTAGATGATTGGATTAGGAAGATGTAGTATATATACACAATGGAATACTACTCAGCCATAAAAAAGAATGAAATATTGCCATTTGCAGCAACATGGATGGAACTAGAGACGCTCATACTGAGTGAAGTAAGTCAGAAAGAGAAGGACAGATACCATGTGATATCTCTCATCTCTGGTATCTAATATACAGCACAAATGAACCTTTCCATGGAAAAGAAAATCATGGACTTGGACAACATAACATTTTTATTCTTTGTTTCTCACAGCTAGATTTTATCTATAGAATTTATTTTTTTAATGTTTGTAGTTCAGCAGCCAGTATTTAGTCAGCTTTGCTTTGGAGAGGGTATGTCTTTTTATCTGCAGTTAAAATTCTTTAATCCAGGATTTTTTTTCTTCTTTTACATCTTTGATGGTTTTTATTCCTTTTTTTTTTTTTTTTGTCCTGTCTTTTTTTTTTTCAGGAACACCAGTTATAGGGAGATCAGATTTCCTTTGGCTTCTAATGAATCATCCTCCTTATAATCTTGTTAATATTGTTGTTCTTATATCATTGTAAGCCTCTCTACTATATCCCTAAGTCTGATTTCAGTTGCATTTATTTCATATTTGTGATTTTAATGAGGTTTTCATTTGCCATGCTTCTGCTTTTCCTTTGTATTTCTTTCTTGAGTACTGCAAACTTTTTTTAATCTTGTGTAAGCTCAATAATAATAACATATTTAATGATTTTTATTTTTTTCATTATTAATCACCTATTTTAAACCCTGTATCTCTTCTTTGATCCCTTTCTACAGCTTTCTAATATTTTTGTGTCTATTGAGATTCATTTGTCTGAACACTGTTATTGGGTTCTTTTTATATTAAAGGGTCTTCATTTCATTTGTCCTTTTTTTCCTTTTGTGGGGTTTTAGTGTTTGTTTTCATTGTTTTATAGCTTCTATGCATAGGTCTTAAACTGATGCATTTCCGATTATTTTCTTTGATTTGAGCCACTAGTTTCAAAAGGATATTTCAGAGTAGAGTAAAAGATAGGTTTTAGGTTGGAGCATTTTATGGTTTTGGTTGAGACATTGTCTTAAACACTTTTTCACAAAAGCTGTTATGTTTTGTGTTTATTTATCTTATACTCAGGGGTTGGACTTTAATTTTTTGTCCTTCAGAAAGCTGATGTGATTCTTGGCAGAACTTTTTAGTTGACAGTTGTCAATTTCATGATCTGAGGACTGCTGCCTCTTACCAATTTACCACCTTGTTCTTCTCTGATGGCCCCAGTCAACTAGAGGGTTATACTGTGGACCATGGAAAGAGCCATTCAGCTTTGGTTCCTCTTTACATTCCCCTCCCTGAATATCTGTAGTGATCTGACCTGCTTCTCTCTTTTTAAAAATTTATTATTGAAGTATAGTTAATTTACAATGTTGTGCCAATTTCTGCTATACAGCATAGTGAACCAGTCATACATATATTGTACATTCTTTTTCTCATAGTATCTACCATCGTGTTCTATCACAAGAGATAGGATATAGTTCCCTATGTTATAAAGTAGGACCTCATTGCCTATCCATTATAAATGTAATAGTCTGTATCTACTAACCCCAAACTCCCACTCCATCCCATTCCCTCCATCTCTCCCTTGGCAGCCACAACTCTGTTCTCTATGTCTATGAGTCTCTCTCTGTTTTGTAGATAGTTTCGTTTGTGCCATATTTTAGATTCCACAATATACATATGATATTTTTTTTCTCTCTTTGACTTACTCCACTTAGTATGAGACTCTCTAGTTGCAACCATGTTGCTGCAAGTGGTATTATTTCATTCCTTTTATGGCTGAGTAGTATTCCATTGTGCATATATACCACATCTCTTAATCCATTCCTCTATCAGTGGACATTTAGGTTGGTGTGTCTTGGGTATTGTGGATAGTGCTGCAGTGAACATAGGGGTGCATGTATCTTTTTGCTGATGTTCCGAAATCTCATTCCTTCAAAAAATGAGTTTTCAAGAGGTCTTTGCTCTTGCTGTCTCTTGCTATCAGTGAGATCTGTTTCCTGCTTGAGTTTTGAGAAGATGTGTTGATTCTCACATGTACAGATTTCATAGTATTGGTCAGATATGCCTTATAGTTGGGGCAGCATTACCGTATCCAGTTAAATAGATTTTTTTCCTTGATGGTTTCTTTTGTGTAGTATTTGAAAGAATAGAGTAAAATGGAAACACCTTTATATTTTTGCTCAAATTACAAGAAAGGCATGTGTGGCTAATGAAAATATTCTGTGAATTGCATAATGCTTGAGTAATGGGTATTCGTTGGCATTGTGAGTTGTTTGTGTAATTCTTTGGAACCCTTCTCAGATAAAATAATTTTTTAATGATTTTTATTTTTTTGATTATAGTTGGTTTACAGCATTTTGTCAATTTTCTACTGTACATAAAGTGACCTAGTTGTGCACACACATTTACATTCTTTTTCTCATATTATCCTCCATCATGCCCCATAACAAATGACTAGATATAGTTCCCAGGGCTATACAGCAGGATCTCATTGTTTATCCACTCCAAATGCAATAGTTTTCATCTATTAACCCCAAGCTTCCCATCCATCCCATTCCTTCCCCATCCCCCTTTGCAACCACAAGTCTGTTCTCCAAATCCATGAGTTTCTTTGCTGTGGAAATGTTTATTTGTGCCATGTATTATATTCAAGATATGTGATACCATATGGTATTTGCCTTTCACTTTCTGACTTACTTCACTTAGTATGAGAGTCTCTAGTTCCATCCATGTTGTTGCAAGTGGTATTATTTTGTTCTTTTTGATGGTTGAGTAGTATTCCATTGTGTATATGTACCACATCTTCTTAATCCATTCATCTGTTGATAGACATTTAGGTCATTTCCATGGCTTGGCTATTGTGAATACTGCTTCAGTGAACATACGGGTGCATGTAGCTTTTTCAAGGAAAGTTTTGTCTGGATATATGCCCAAGAGTGGGATTGCTGGGTAATACGGTAGTTCTAGATTTAGTGTTCTGAGGTACCTCCATACCTCATCCATCGTGGCTGTACCCTCAGATGAAATAATCGATGGGAAACAACTTTAAAAATATTAGATAGTATTTAAGTATAAGGTGGTAATACTTCTTATAGAAAAGAGTTTGTACCAATCTGGGTTATTGAAGAAATTTACTGGTTGGAATACCTGGAGGCCTTTTTATTGATTTGGCTTCAAATATTTGTACTTATTTTTACAAGGAAACTAAATAGTGTTCTTTAAGCAGGGGAAAGTATCAGGTGTTGCAGAAATAAGAGATAAAGATTTGATGCTTTAAAATAATATTCCATCAGACCAAATAGCACAGCAACATCATAGTATGTAATGAGTGAATTGTCAGGTTCTCTGACTTTCTGAATGAAGCTTGAGGATGTTCCAGTGAAGCCGTGTGTGTGGTATTTGGGTCACTAAAGGAGGACAACTGTGTAGCACACATGTTGCTGCTCCTCTCTTGCTGCACTCCTGACTGAGTGCTAATTTATCATTTTACACTTTATACTAGATCAAATGTGGCCTAGGAATCCTTGCCATCACAGAACCTAAAGCATCTCTTACTATGAATGTATTCAATATAGCGTGACAAAAGCAATCTGCTTACCACCCCAGATCTAACTCACCACTGGGCTTCTTGATTTGATGATGTTTTGCAAATGATGAGCAGGCAGAAATGTGAAATTATGTGAATAAAATGAGATTTCCTAACTATCATAAAATATGCTATATGCTTGTTTTCTATGATGTTTGGATTGGGTGACTGAAATTGAATTCAATCACTTATTGATGCCTATTCTGGGTGCTATCCGAACTGGAGTAAGGAGATGAATAAAATGTAGGCCCTGTCTTCAAGAAGTTAGTCTATTAGTCCAAATATCTATTAAACACTTCCTCTGGCAGACACAATGCCTGGTGCTTGGCTCACAGCAGTGAACAAAACCAACGCTGACCTTACCCTTATGAAATATGGAGTCTAGAAGGAAAGATGGAAAGTCAAAACAAATAACAGTCAACTAATTACAAGTACACAGAATGCTTTGAAGTTGTAGAAGGGCACTTCTATTTGTATTTCATAGGGGGTTCCGAGTTTGCCCTGGGTTGAAAGGATTTGCCATCTAGTAATAGAAGCAAGCAAATAGAACTTGATATGACACAAACAATAGAAGAGTTATGTAGAAGGAGCAGAAGCAGTGCCAAAGACATAATGATTAATTCTGTTTTGTGGGGAACACCCGAGGGAGGTTGTAAATAATGAATAGGATGTCAATGGGCAGATACAGAGAGAGAGAGAGGCTTGCTGATGGAGGAAATATCTGGAATTCAAAAGCAAAGGAGAGTCACTGCCTAGTATTTGCAGAGAACTGTAACCAATTCTAAATGGCAAGTGATAGTCTTTTAAGATGGTAAAGATTCCTATATGACATGTAAAGAAACTTTAACTTTTTTTTTCTTTTTTTGATTGATGCGACTGAAATTGGCATAGTCTCATTTGGTGGCAGTACTGAGGATGGATTGGTGGGTGAAATACAGCCTGGAGATAAGAAACCCCAATAGGAGTTTCTGATACCATGTGAGGGAGATAATGAGGATTATTATAATGGCAAATTTGAAATTTCCAAATCCAAATACCCATCCAATTTACACTTTTTGGTTCCTACTTTACTTGCTTTTTTCTCTGATAATGGAGAAGAAAAGAGGCGAACACATTTGAGAAATACTTAGGAGATAAAATTCAAAGGACTTGTTAATTGTTAGGTCATGATTCCTGAAAGAGAAGAGGAGTGATTAAGTATATGAAGATTTCACTAAGTAAGATGCAGATTGTAGGAGATCTGGGCTCAAAATCCTTGAGTTCAGTCTTGGATTTATGAAATCTAGGTGCCTATGAACATTCAAGAAATATATCCTAAGGGGTGGTGGATATATGGATCTAAATTGAAGGGAATGTCAATCCCGAAGATACAGATTTCAGCATTGTTAGCATATTATGATGGTTAAAACCAGGGGAATAAATGAAATTACCCAGCAAGAGCATGTATGGTAAAAAGAGAATCCTAGAAGAGAGCCCTGGAGAGCATCGACGTTTATATAGTTTGCAGAATAATGGAATCCAAATCAGGCTACAAAGGAATAGTCTGAAATATAAGAGGAAAATCAAGAGAGTGAGGTCGTAAAAGTCAAGTTTAATGAAATTTAAAGAAGGTGGTTTCTATAACATAGAGAAATGAAGTAGGGGCATAAAAATGTTGGGTTTGGCATTTAGGAGGTCACTGCTGACATTTGGTGAAAAGAGCTTCAGTAGAGATGGAAAAAGAAGGCAGATGGCAATTGGTGAAGAGAAAATTACAGCATATAGACTACTCTTTAGATTGGACGAAAAAGAAAGAGGAAGGGAAATTAGGAAAATAGCCAGAAAGGGATGCAAGAGGGTTTCTTCATAAAGTGAGGGAAGACCGAATCCTAGGAAGAAAAAGTCAGTGGAGCAGAGAGCAAGATGGGAGATGACAGAGCCAGCATTCAGTGGAAGAATCTGGCCTTCATCTTAGGTTGGATCTGTTTAGAGACATGCTGAGACAAGAGGGCAAGTATTTCTTCAGGAAGTGCAGGAAATAAGAGTAACAACGTAGAGAAGTGGGACAGGGAAGGAAGACAGCCAATCGAGGATAAACTCCCAAGCCAGCTACCATTGTGGGTGACTGGAGCTTAACCCCATGGCCAAAGTCCGGGAAACAGTGTGAAGTGCATGCCATAGCATTTTCTCATCCAAGGGGTGGGGGAAGCTGAGGAATTTTATTCCCCTTATCATCAAACATTGGTTAGGAATTGCTGCTTTCAGGAGTTTTAATTCCTTGCCACTTCTAGCCTGCATTGCAGGTGGTTGGGCCGTTACCTTCTCCTTCAGGTAAAATATCCTCAGGTAGAGATGTTGTAGGTACTGCAGAGGTGGGGGTTGGGCAAGATCAACTGAAATAGTAAGGTCTGAGAGATCAGTGCTGGGCACAAACAGCTTCTCCTATAGCTTGGAAGATTGGCTTCTGCCGAGTGGTTGAAATCATGGGCTCAAATAGATTCTCCATTACATTTCTGGTAACTGGTGTATGAATGCTAAATTTAGTTAATATTTTCATCATATATCCATTTTGAGAGTTAAAATTATGTTTAAGTAGGAGCCTATAAGGTAAGACCCTTTTTCCTCATCTTACATATTTAATTGATAATCTTGATGTATGACTCCATTTTCAATGCATAGAAGTAGATGTTGATTTCTTATAATTGATCTTGCAAGAACACCTGGAAATGGAATTTTAGTATGAAAAATCAAGCCTGCAACTAAGTACATAGAAATTAAAAATCATCTCTGAGGTGGGCTAGGTATTTATAAGGAGTGAGGTTAAAGGTATATAACTTCTACCGAATTAATATCCTTAAGATAAGACATGCAATATTTGGCCTCTTTCATTTTATATATATATATAGGTACTGACCTCAGATTTATTTTATTTAGAGTTGTCTCATTGTGGAAGATATAAGTGGTAGTTTAGGATGTGGTAATGTGCTTCTTCTGGATTTTCTTCTCTGATATTTGAATCAAACTGAAAATGATTTTTTCCCCTGCATAATATTACTAATCACTTTATTTCCCCCTTAATTGTGTGAATCTAGTTAGTAAATATTAGAAGAAAAACTAAAATGTTTCAAAATGATTGCCTCTCAAGGGTGGGACACTGAGGTGAAGAAAGGCCAGATGGGAGACTGCTAATGGGGTCATAAGGTTGTAGTTTTTTTGGCCTTTTAAACTTGGCACATGTATTTATCTCTTCATAGAAGCTTTAAAAATGTTTTGTGGAACAAAGAGGTAAAAGGAATGAATGGGAAGAAATGGTGAACCATAACTATAGTGCAAAAGAAAAAAGTTCTGGAAGGTGAGGATGATAAAAAGGCCACTTCCATGCACAAGATTAAAGGAATGTCATGCAGAACACTTCCACCAGAGGGGAAGAGGGGGAAGAGGGCGTTGGTGGGGACCGAGGTGGTCAAAATGAACAGGCATGGTATTCCAAGCTGTGGGTTGATATTTAGCCTTTACATCTCACTTTCCAGGGACTGAGACCTGGAGAGCCAGACCCTTCAGACTGTAACTTAAGATCTGTATGCAAAGAGGAGTTATTTTACTTCTTGTGACATGATGGTACCCAAACAAAATGCAGGTCTTTCTGTGCTAAGAATAGTGTGGTGGTTGTGATAGCTTTACCTTTAAGGAATAGAAAGTTGGAGGGAGGGTCTGGAGCATCAGTGAAATGGTATCCTGTGAGCCTTTGGGATTCCTAAAGTACATCCCTAGGGAGAGCATGAACATTCTAGAAATCAGCAGAACAAGGACAGGGCCATTGATTCCCCTCTAGGTAGTTGTGAGTGGCCTCTCTCTGTAACTAAAGCAGCAGTGTTGCGTCTGAGGACTGGCTTGAGAACTGCTCCGCTCAGTTGCTACATGATACTGAAAAGGTACTCAGCTTTCTGCTCCTTTGTTTTTTTTTTTCCCTAATAAAGTAGGGTGGTAATCTCCACTTCCACAGATGCTTGTGGGGATCATATGAAGACATTTATGCAAAAGGCTGCCTGGCTGGTGACATCAAGTTCTGATTTGTGCATTTTGCTCTTTGTTTTGGGGACATTTGGTATTTTATTACTCTTGGGTCAAAATGAATGCTTTCACATGAGAAATCCACTTTGTCATGGAATTTGGGTCTTCAGACTTTTGTCCAGAAATAAATATTATAAATTCTGTGATGTGGTTTGCATAACAAATATGAGAATTTAAAATATAGTCTTTAAGAATTCTCTTGCTCTGTTGGTGGGAATGTAAATTGGTAAAACCACTATGGAGAACGGGATGGAGTTTCCTTAAAAAACTAAACATAGACCTACCATATGATCCAGCAATCCTACTCCTGGGCATTATCCAAAGAAAACCATAATTCAAAAATATACGCGCACTCTAATGTTCATTGCAGCACTATTTACAATTGCCAAGACATAGAAGCAACCTAAATGTCCATTAACAGAGGAGAGGATAATGAAGATCTGTATATATGTGTATACACACCTACACAATGGAATATTACTCAGCTATAAAAAATGAATGAAATAATGCTACTTGCAGCAATGTGGATGGACCTAGAAATTATCATACTAACTGAAGTAACTCAGACAAAGACAAATATCATACCACATACATGCAGAATTTAATCAAAATGATAGAAAACTTATAAAACAGAAATAAACTCAGTTTTCAAAACCAAACTTATGATTACTATAGGGGAAACCATAGGGAGGGGGGAGGAATTAAGAGGATGGGAATAACATATACACACTACTGTATGAATAGATGATTAACAAGAACATATATATATATATATATAGCACAGGGAAATCTACTCAATAGTTTGTAATAACCTATATGGGAAAAAAGAATGAATATATGTATATGTATAACTGATTCACTCCACTGTACACCTGAAACTAACACAACATTATAAGTCAGCTATCCTCCAATAAATTTTTTAAAAAAATAAAATGCTGAAAAAAAGCACATAACAATTAAAAGGCTATTAAAACAATTGCTTATTTAACATGGATCAAACCAAGATCAGCAAAGAGCTCAGGTTTCATGGAGAGCATAAAATTGGACAAATTCCTAGATAAAAGGCTTGTAATCCAATTAGCCATCAGGAGTCCATAAATATTTATGCAGAAATCATAGGACTGGAAAGACTTTCCTGTTACATGCAAATATTTCTTTAAAAAAAGTCCTTAACTTCCTTGTTCATGCTAACTTCTTATGTGTATTCAAAATGTCATTGAAATATTAAAAAAAATTTTAACCACTTCAGTGTGACAAGTTGTCTGTAGCTAGATGGTTGACTGGATATAAAACATTATTCCCCTTCAGCTATTAAAGCTGTCCTTGAAAAAGAATGTCTCTCAATTTCCTTCAAAATCACTTGTGCTTCAATGAATAGCATTAAACCACTTTGCTTTTGGTAATGTCATTTCATCGGCATGATTTTTTGCCCTTGACCTGCAAGAGATATGAGTGGGAGGTTCCTAACTGAATTGCGTTGTCAGCTGACTATGAGTATGATTTTTTGATCATCAGAGCTGCTCATAAATGGAACAAATCTATGTTTTCGTTCACTGGAGATGTTCAAATACAAGCTCAATACATGGGAATTTACATTTGCTCACTTATCCCAAGATGTTCTGACCCTAGGAAACTATAGAAAAGTATTGGGACACACTTTAGACAGAAAAATGTATCAGGCTATTGGCCACTTGTCCACAAACTTGCAAATAAGCAAAACTGTCTACTGAGGTCAAGGCAGAGAATGGTAGCAAGGCATTAGGTTTACCTCTGTATTTTTCTCTGTCCCCACATACCCTGTAGACTACATGAATAAACTAGGTTTGTGTCTTGCACTAAAGCTTACTTGTGTGATGTTGAACAAGTTATATATTGTTCTAAACCTCAGTTTCCTTACCTGTCAAGTGGGGATGTTAATGAGAGTGCTTGCTTTCTAAGATGATTATAGTGATTCTTGAGGCAATGCTGCAGAGCTTAGAACAGTCTTATGCATGGGAGTCACTTATATTTTGTTATTTATTAAAAGGAGGCAAGAATATTGTCTCATAAGGGGATTTTTGCCAACCCCCAGGACTGTTCATCTCTCTCGAAACTTACTACCTTACTTCAAAAGGTGGAAAATTCCTTTCTGAAATTCTAAACATGGGATGGGTTCTTGGGCTAGATGACGGGTGAGATTGTTCCTTACTCTGAGGTTCCATTATTTTGCATATTTGATTTTCAGTATTCACTTAGAGTAAATATTTTAATATTTATACTCTCCAGATAACAAAAGCCTGGTTATCCTGGGTGGACATTGTGTAGGGCAAGGAGCCTGATGGAGTGGACTTTGGTGTCCCTTGGAGCCCTGCTGACCTACTTTATGTCCTAGCTTCACTTGCTAGACTGGTATCTACTGAGGCAAGTTACTTAACTTCTCTGAGCCTCAGTATCCACAACTATAAAAAAGGATGAAAGAATATTCAGAATATCTGGAATGAAGATGTAATGAGTTAGTCCCTGTTAGAGCATCTAGTACTGGGTAGCCAGGAAATCACCTTTCTGTTGGCTGCAATTTTCACTTTTTAGCCAGGTGTGTCTACATAGTTAAACACAACCTGCCAGTGTTTTATCTCCACCCCCTGCCTTGCTTTTATTCTGTCCCAAATGGTAGGATGTAAGATTTTTGGATTATACTCAGCTTTTGTTAATATAAAGGATTAAATAAAATGCTTTGATTAGAAACAGTTTTGGCTCATCCACAAATTGTGACAAAAGGACCTGGCTTCCCAAGGGCAAAGCAAGTGATTTTATGACTGGCTTTATTTACTTAGGGAAGAACTTCTGAATTTTGTGCCATCAGCTTGTGTGCATGTTTCTGCAGCTGTCTCTTTTTTAGAGTAGTTCTGGAGAGATCTTCTTAGTGTGATGTGCTCAACTCAAGGGAATTGGATTTATTAGTTCATTAAGTTTAGGGCATTCTAGCCTCAACCTCGCCATTGCTTTTGATATTTGATTTTTTAGGAGCTTCTAATATCTTCAGTATTTGACCTAACACTTTGCCAGCACTGACCCATCACTAAGCTCTACACGCTATGTTTTTATTTCCCAGGTTGGCCAGATGGTTTTGCTCCATGTTGTAGAGAATGTGGTTAATTAAGAGCTTCAGGCAGAACCCGCAAGAGCTTTTTAATTTTTCTGGCTGTCTGGTTCATCGCTCCCCTTATCTCATTACCACGTTTCTCCTCCAATCTCAAGAATGAATTTCCTTCTTACAAAGCCCTGCTGGCTGAAATGTAGCCTGCATACTGCTACCTGCTTGACTGACCTGTGATTTCTCTGTGAGGGGGAAAAAAACTGTGAAATTAACTCATATTCGTCTGAAGCTTTGCTGAAAATAGATGTGAACAAATTAGGTGTTCTGGGAATTAGCCAAAGCTCAGTAATTAATAATCTTTTTATCTGGGTGAATAAGGAGAATGTTTAATAAGTAATTGCTAATGTTCTCTATAAACAGTCCCTTCTTATTAAGTTGAACAGTCGAGCAATGTTTCCACAATCAGTGATGCCTAACACTGAAAGAAAAAAAATAGAAAACTGAACTGTAAGTGAGTGGTGTAATGAGCTTTCATTCAACATGTGTTTACAGAACACCTGGTATATGCTGACCACTACACACATCACGTCATTGCCCTTGATGACAACTACCCCGCTATTAATTACAGCAACATCTAGGAATAGGGAACACAGCAAATCTAATTTACTTACTTGGTTCCTGGTGACCTGGGTCCAGGTACACACTTGTCAGACTCTAAAGCTAGTGCCCAAGGCCATGCAACTGGAGTTTTTTTCTTCTAGGTAGAAAGGGACACTTAACTCATGTGATAGGGTTGGTGCTCACCCAGGAAGGAGATCCCCATTCTGGTGGCATTCTAGTGATATTAGGTTGCTGTGTAGGTTGCTAGTGAACCTGCCCAGGTTTTCTTCTGTATGTTACATGCCAGTGAAGTGCAGAGAGAAAGGAGGACACTTGGTGAGAACACTGGTACAGGCGTTCACTTGATCCCAAAGCAAGTTTATTGATACAGAATGTCAGTCATCATGTACTTTTGAGGGGATAATGTGCTTTCTTAATCAGTTCTAGACTGGGTCACAACATAACATCAAGTCCCCAATTTTACAGTCCTCTAAAGTGGCATTTCAGCGAGATGGAGAAAAGAATGAGAGGGCTCCTAAGGACAGTCATTGCAGATTCCTTGATCCACAACTTGTAGAAGCTCTTTTAAAATTAAGAAAACTTGAGGCTTGCATCAGGGACTCAAAATCCTGGATGTTTACTGGACTCTTCAAAAGAATCAGTGCATCAGAGAGCAAACTGACTATCCACTAACAGGCTCAGAACCAGGAATGTAGATTAAGCCTTTTGCTTCCTTCTTCTTTCTTCTGGGGAAGAAATTGATGTAATGACTGAATACACAAACTTTAGGGTCTGATGCCTGGGTTAAAATCCCAGCTCGGATATTTACCCACTATGTGATCCTGGGCACTCTGCTTAAATTCTCTATAACTGTCTTCTCCCCAAAATACATAGATCCAATTCATAATTGAATCTATTTCATAGGGTGGTTATGAGTATTAAATAAGTAAATGCTAAATAAATTTTGCCCTTGCTTTCATCCCTTTGATCCTGGCCTTTTGATACCTTTAGAAATGTTTTTACTAAAAATGGAAAGGCCAAAATGGAAGGGAAACTCAAGATACAGAATGATGTTTTTTAAAGTAACATTAGCAAAAGGACAGGTGTAACTGTTGACCTGAAATTGGATCCATAGGTGATGTTCATTTGCCTTCTAACATGAATATTCACAAATCGACTCTGGTTTAATCACAATGTCTCCCGAGAAGATCTGACAGTGTTAAATGCTCAGCATTTGCTTGACCAGCCATTGGATGCCTAGCTAGGCACTGTTGTAAAGGTCAGTGACATGAGAGGAGTCGGAACTGAGGCCAATCGGTAGCCACCTCTGTACAGTTCTCTCTGGAATAACCATGGATACTTACCATAAATTGTCACTTAGCACTGGGCTAGATGCCATGGTTTCGAGGGACCCAAAAACCTAAAGGGCAGATCATGCTTGGGGTTTATAGTCTGGAAGAAAAGATAATCCATCTGCCCATAGAAAGTTAACTAAGATCTTTGGAGTTTGAAAGGTGAAAATGAGAATAAATAGGAACCATGGATTGGGAAGGGGCTAAGACATTGCCTTATACCATCCTAATGCCATTGATGTCCAAACATTGCCTGTGACTAAACACAAAATCAGTGGCTCAGGTAAGTAAATGTGCACAGCTTATGGGCAGATCAGAGCATGATTGCTTGAGGCAAAAATGGAATTGTGTCCTGAAAGATACAGAGGAGTTGGAAAGGCAAGAAGAAAATAAGGAAGAACATTCGTATATGTTAAAGGATCCCAACTTACTTGAGGAATTAACAATAAGATCCTGGTTTTGTTGTTTAAGCACAGCATTTTCAAAGGAGATATTGTGAGGTGATTCTCAAGAATAGTCTGTTCCACACTGTGCCTAGTTCTGGGCCAGATGAAGGGTGAGAAGACATGATGGGGATACCGGAAGGAAGATTGAAGGGGAGGGTGCAGATGATTTAACAGGAGCATAAACAGAAAGCCATTCGTCACTGCAAGTAAGAGACAGCACAAGTAAGGATGTTTTAGTTTGAGGGGTTGAAGTAAATAAGAAAAGACATTTTAATCTTCCCACCACTTGAATCAATTACTAAATATTAGTTGCTCTTCTAATCTTTTTAATTCACTGGCCTGCTGTCTCTCTTGCTTTAGCCTTAAACCCAAGCCAGCCTCTCCTCTTGTCTAGATAATTGCAGGGCACTTCCAGTGGCCATCTCACCATATCCATTCTTGTCCCACTCTCCCAAAATATCCTCAACCATCTTTGGTAAAAGCAAATCAGGGCACAGCAGTTTTTTTCCTTAAAGCCTTTCAATAGTTTACTACAGTTCTTAGAACTAATTCCAAACTTTTTAACATGGTCCAGCTGGCCCTGCATGGTGGGTGGTCTCATCCCAAGCCCTGTTTTGTGCCCCATTGCCCACGCTTTTTATGTGTCAGCCATATGGTCATGATGGCCGTGCTTTCTGTCATTCCAGACACTTCCAATGTGCTGTTCCTTTTGACAGGACTAGTTCCCACTGCTTTTATGAATCCAAAGATTGCTTCTTCAGGGAACACTTTCTTGGTCCTCTAGACCAAGAAAGTTCTGTCCCCCATTAAGTCTTGGAGAGACATCATTTTTTATCTCGCTTGTAATTATTTAATGTCATCTTTCCAAGAGACACTTGGGATACAACTGGTGAGCAAAATAGGCAAGGAGTTGTGAAATGTACACCCTGGCCATTGGAGAAAGATAATAAAAATAATAAATAATTCAGGGTGTATTAGATGATAAGTGGCATAGATAAAATACAAAGTAGACCAGGGTAAGGAGGATCAGGAGTGCTAGATGAGGGAAGCAGTTTGCAATATTGAAAAGAATGGTCAGCGTATCTCTGTACCATATGGAAATTAACTCAAGAAGTATTATAGTGTTAAATGTGAAAACTAAAACCATATCCCTGTACAAAGCCTGACATGGAACTAAGTTCTCAACACATATGTATCAAGAAGACTAGTGGACAGTGTTATCTTTATTATTATATTCATTCACATTTGGATCAGTCCTAGAGTATATGCAGTCCTCTCCCAATTGCCCAGCAGGGCAGGCAAACCATGGCTTATGCCAGTGTTGTCTAATCCTTCTCTGAAATCTCCCGTGGTGAAAGGGAATTCCTTCCACTGCTTTTTTTTGTCTCCTGTGAGACCCCAACGGGGTCCAACAGAGCTAATTAATTACCCTGTCATGAGGGCAGAGGGACTTCCTGGTTGTGATTTCTGAGGGTGCCTGAGGAATGAGGATCTAATGACAAAAACAGAATCGCTCTGTTCCAGTGGATTGACACGAGGATAGATTTGGTATCTTAATTCATGCATGTCTCTGTCTGTCTCTGCCCCCCCCACCCCCCACACATGTGCATGTGCATTCTCTTTCTCTCTCTCTCCTTGTCTTCTTTTCTGAAAAACAAGCAGCTTGGCTCCTAGGCAGCTTAGCTTTAAATTGGAAAATGCAGCCTTGCTTGGCAGAACAACAGTATCACAGCCTCCCCATTGCTCAGAACAGCTTGTGACACACATCCCTGCAGGCAAGACCATACAGGTCTGGCTAATATCCTGGAACCTCCACCCCTAAAAGGACTGTGCTTTGCACCTTCTTTCCATTTCTAGTCTGTGAGGTATGTCATCACTTCTCCAGCAGTTTCTCACCCTGGACTTAAACTTTGGCTTCTTTTCCCACCATTTAATTAGTGATCCTATCTCTTTGATCATTAGAAACCCACTGTGGCCCTGAGGATGTGAATCAAAACAGAATTCAAAGGGAAATAGAGGGACCAATGACTTGGAAGTCAGAAGGAGTGCTCTAGTCCCTCTGACCTTCATAACCTATTCAGTTCCCTTCTAGGCCACTTTACAGAGTTCTCTGTTCAAATAGGGGTTCCTATTTACTTCTCTTCCCTATTCATTTCAAAAATTTAAAAAGAAACTAGACTGAAGCCAGCTCCTGCATGGTTCTGATTATATCTGACCTGGATGGTAGTGACTCCTCATAATTCCTACTAAATTCAATGTTTACCCACCACCACCCATCTTACATTCTGTAAAAGCCAAAGAAAATGGAGAGAAGCTAAAATCTTTAGCTTGGGAGTTCCCCTTGTGGAACAGCAGAATCGAATCCGACTAGTATCCATGAGGATGTGGGTTAGATCCCTGGCCTCGCTTAGTGGGTCAGGGATCCCGGGTTGTCCTGAGCTGTGCTGTAAGTCGCAGACACAGCTCAGATCCTGCATTGCTGTGGCTGTGGTGTAGGCTGGCAGCTGTAGCTCCAGTTTGGCCCCTAGCCTGGAACTTAAATATGCCACAGGTGCAGCCCTAAAAAGCAAAAAAATAAAATAACGGAAAATCTTTAGCTTGGATTCAACCTCCCAGTCCCAGTCTTCTATCGATCCCCAGGCTATTTTTATCTCCTGTGTGCTGGCCAAACTTGTCTAACCATAATTCCATACCATAGATATAGTCTGGGCTTTTCTACTCCCTACTTTGCTCATTCCATTCCAAATGCCTAGAAAATCATCTGTCTCCTGGATGTGTTCATAACTTACCTGTCCTCACTGGTTCACTTCAGATATCACCCATGGAAACACTCCCTCCTTCCTATAAATTCTCATCATCTATATTATATTAAAAATGGAGTCTACATTTGTCTGCATTTGTATACTTACTAGGTTATAAGCTACTGTCTCTCAATGACCGATTCATATTTACATCACTCAAAGCCTAAGGCTTTGCACCTAGTACCTACTTTAAAGCCTCATTGATGGATGAATGGATAGAATGGCACCATTTCTCAATGCCTGTCTTCAAAATAGTTTTGTAAAAGGCATTAGGGTCAGAGGTACATCAGAGCCTTTCTGAAATATAGCTCATTTTAGACTAGACTTTAACATAGTACAAATTTATTTAAATCTTACCATTTTCACTGGAATGATGTAAGAAACCACAACAAAATAATTCTTTACCTTTAATAGAGTCAGTCCTATAACACAGATCATGAGAACATCATTATAAATTTTGTTAATTGCAGGTACTTTTGAAATTGTATTTGAAGGTTTGTAACCAGAGCCTAATGTAAAAGAATATAAATACATTCGGTCCCTGACTTACTATGGTTGAACTTAGAATTTTTTGACTTCACAATGGGGTGAAAGTCATTCAGCAGAAACTATCATTTAAACTGTGATCTTTTCCTGGGCTATCACATGAGGTATAGTGGGGGCAGGGCAGTGAGCTGCAGCACTCAGTCTGCCACAGGGTCACAAGGGCAAACCACTGATACATTTACAACCATTTTATACCCAGACAATCATTCTAGTTTTGACTTTGAGTACAATATTCAAAGAATTACGTGGGATATTCAACACTTTATTATAAAATAGGTTTGAGTTAGATGACTTTGCCTAACCACAGACCATGTTCTAAGCACATTTAAGGTAGGCAAGGCTAAGCTATGATATTTGATAGTTTAGGTGAAGTAAATGCATTATTTTTTTTAAGTTTTATTGAATTATAGTTGATTTATAATGTTGTGACAATTTCTGCTATACAGGAAAGTGATTCAGTTATACATATACACATATCCATTTTTAAAAATTTTTTATTTTTAGGACTGCATCTGTGGCATATGGAAGTTCCCAGGCTAGGGATTGAATTGGAACTACAGCTGCCAGTCTACACCACTGCCACAGCAACACCAGATCCTAGGTGCATCTGCAACCTATACCACAGCTCAAGGCAATGCCAGATCTTTGGCCCACTGAGTTGGGGGCAGGGATGGAACCCGCATCCTCAGGGATACTAGTTATGTTCACTTGCACTGAGCTACAATGGGAACTCCCACATATCCATTTTTTTTAGAACTTCTGTATCACATAAGGAACTCTACCCAATATTCTGTATAGGTTATTACCTATATGAGAAAAGAATCTGAAAAATGCCTTTTTGACTCATGATATTTTCAATGTGCAATGGATTTATCAGGACATAATTCCATCGTAATCAAGGCAGATCTATATTTATTTATGTTTAAGAATCACATTCACTACTTTTCAATGGAGAGCAATTGTAGCATATTCTCTGCCTATTTTCTCCCCAGACTTTAAGCTGAGCACAACATTGCCTAGAACTTTCCCCATCTTTAAGCCTTTTTGAGGGGAGGGGTGTGTGTGTGTGTGTGTGTGTATACTTCTGGTTCTTGCTCCAGTGCTTCAAGGTTTCAGTTCAACTGAGCATCAAAACCTCATTTCCTTCTAGCCTTTGATTTTATTCTAAGAAACATTAACTCACTGCTTTATAATTAAGAAAAGCTCTTTGTGCCCTGCTACTTCTTCCAGCTGTGTTTTCCTTTTTCCTGGTGGAAAATTAGGGGTAAACAATATCAACAATTGAAAAAGAAATTAGGGCAACACCCTGCTGGACTGGGCACTGTTTTCCTATTAAGCAGTTCTCCCGGTGGTAGCCCATCAAATCGTCCCAGGTGCTTCTTCCCACCAGCCATTTCGACATTCATATGCTTTTTGCTTCTGTCCAACAACGGTCTCGGGTCACCTGCTGAGCTTTGCAGTCAACATAATCCTTGTGCTTCTTATTTTTAGAAGGCCAGTCTCTAACAGCAATGGCTTACTTTTAGATAGACTTGGACTCATTCCAATTTAAACTTTTAACTTTAAGGCATGTACCTTTTAAAGCAGCAATCTAAAGTGACTTTATTTAACAGTAAAAGGACCCAGAGGTAAAATCCAGTGAAATAATTTTCCCTTTCAGCTTTATATTTTGAAATGTGTTTATATTTTTTTAATGTTTAAATTTTTTATTTCTAGGACTTTCAAACAGTTTTTTTCATTGTTCTTTGGCTGTAAGGTGTAGTGGGTCTTAACTAGTTTGATTGGGCAGAAGGGCTTGGTGGAAGCACTGCATTAGTACCATATTGTTGAGCACATGCAAGACCAGAGAGGATTGACTGAGACCTAGGTGAGGACTGGGTCAGGACTAAGGAATGGATCCACGATAAACATGAAATCGAATAGCAAGCTGAGTGGCTTAGGCGTGTTTTTAGTGTCGGTGTTTACTGTGTCCTTACTATGTGCCTGGTGCTGTGCAAGGTACTAAGGTTACGGTGCTGAGCAAGACAGGTAAACATGGCCATGGCCACATGGAGCAAAGCTGATGGACAAATCTAGAAAAGGAATAGATATTAAACAATTATATAGTAAACACTCTGAAGGAGGCTGGTAGTGTATAATAGAACTGAATCAGGGCAATTAAGGAAATGTTCCCACAGAAAAAGGCATTTAACTGAAGATCTGAAGGAGGAGCAAACAATGGAGGAGGAAAGCGTTCTCCACGATGTAGTACAAGAGGAGGCTCAGAGGTGGGAAGGAACTTGGCATGCTGTAGAAGCTGAGCCAGTGGCTGGGGATGAGTATGAGGTAGAGATGGTTGCGATATGGGACTGGAGAGGTTTAACATGGTCAAAAGTTATAACAGGCTCAGACATTAGCTGGGCAAGCTTCTGCCTTAGTTGTGAGCAGGGATCCTAGATGTCAGGTGATACCCTGGTGACAAGGGGCAATGGCTGTCTTGCAGACTATCCATTCAGGCTTAGGGCTGAAGTATGACCAAGGCATACTCATAGGTTCAGTGGACTTACCTAGATAAATGGGGCAGCTGAGTCCTAGTTACTAAGGTCCAGATAGGAATGCATGCTTGTAAAGAGACTGAGGTACTGGAGAGTGATGCTCGGATTTAAGCAGTAATAACAAAGCTGACAGCTGGTCATATGGATAGGGCCAATGTAGTATGGGAGCCCTGAGGAAATCCGGAATTATCCCTGGATCTGAAGTCACTCGAGAACAACATGGAGCCCAAGCATCCTCACAGGGCCCCTGAATCTTTACTTTGTAAAGATGTGACTGAACTCTAGAGCTCCCTGGATTGGGGGGTCTCCTGCTCTTTGCATCTTTCTGCCTTATTCTGGGCTGGCTCTAGGGATGGACCATGGCTCTAACTGTGAGACACTGTGGATGGGAGAGACTGGACAAGAAAGAGAGTGGCAGTGCTACTCTCCTGTTAAGTAGGATCTTCACATTGTTGTTCTTTATAGGCTTTGAAAAGCATCTCTAAAACTAAACAGAGTAAAGTATTTCTCTTGAAAGTCTAAGTAGTACAATCTTAAATCCCACACCATCTTGTGATGAAATCTCTTTTACATTCATCTACAATCCCATTCGATTTGTTCCTATCTCTTAATGTCTTTGTTGCTTAAAAAAAAAAAATCCATAGTTAGGTTTTCCAGCTTTGGAAAATTAAATGCAACCTGTGATCCTGGTAGGAGATAATTTACTGAATAGAAATAAATCAGAACAGTGAGGTGTTGCTCAGTGCCACCAAAGAAGTTAATGCCTATTTAACATGTGTTAAAGATGAGATGGATTTGGGGATTATGGCTCACTCTGAGTACTGGGAAACAAAATGAAATGTAACTCTTGCCATTCATTTTTTGCATTTTAATTTTCCTTTTTTTATTCCAATCCCCCCACCCCTTACCTCCAATTAAGATTTGGATCACATAGAAAACAAAAACAAAAACAAAAACCCTTTCCCCCTTTGCTAGACATAGTCTCATTTCACTCTTCACCAACCTAATTTTGAAGAAATCCCCAAAAGTTTTGCCATGTTGAGTGTTATAAAACTCATGTCAGAGATGTCTTTGCTGTGACCTGGGTCATGGATTGTGCAATGTTGTCTTGTTTCTGGGGCCTCCTGACATCAGGGAAAAGCATGCCACTCAATGGCCCAGAATCTCAATAAATACTCAGTATTCTGTATCAGACGAATTTAAGAAAAAATATAAAACTCTATAGGAAGTACTTAGTTCTAATTGTGATCCCAATATAACAAATGTTTTCACAGTTGGAGTTCACAGTTAACCCAAACTGAAGTCTTCTACCTGCTACCTGGTGAGTTAGGTGTCTTCCCATTTGGGTTGGTGGGAACAGAATGTACTCTTGGCCTTGTGTGAGCACTACTGATGATTTTGCTGTTTTTTCAGCCTTAGGTAGTTTCCCAGTGCTCATCAGTACTCTGCTAAAGACTGGAGGGGACCCTCTGCTGAGTAGCCCAGCTCTCTGTGTGCAGCATTCTCCTCTCTGGTTCTCTGCCTTATGAATTCCAGTCATTTGAGCCTCCCCACATTCCCAGTTCTATCCTCAACTCAGGGAAACTACAGGCCATGTGCTGGGGACCCTCTCTGGCCACTAAGCTAGCGCAATTGTAGGGTTTTCCTCTGTTCCCATCTTTCAGGGATCATCACCCTTCATTGCCTCTCATCCAATACCTTGAATACCATCATCTTGTTTATTTTGTCTGTATGTTTTAGTTGCACCAGGCGCAGAATCCAGTCTCAGTTTCTTTTGCTTGGCTGAAAGCAAAATCCCTCCAGGGCTATTTTAAGTTTGTTTAAGCTTATTTTTGATACTCACTTTTTGTGGCCCCACTCCATATGATGATAAACACAGTGAATCATCTGACAGTACATCTTTATTTTATGGCAAAAAGAAAAGACTTTTATAATTCCTCTTTTGAAATTATTTTTTTTCTGAGTCAATAACATAATTATTTAGAGTTTCTTTGCAAAGGAATTTTTAGAATTTCACCTACAAATCACTTTCAAATTAATGGGTAACATTAAATTTAGTAATGAAATTGTAAAAATTTTACATTTTTGGGTATACAGTTAGATATTTATTCATTTGGTTTTACATAGTTTTGGTGCCCTTTTTTATTTCTTCTATATTTTCATGGGATATTAAATAGCTCACAAGGCTTAAGAGTTGGGCCTATACCACCTAATGGATAAAACAGTCCTGCTTTCTTTTGAGGTTCAAAGTAGTATTAAGTACTCCTACTGTAGCATTATTATCACCCCAGTCTTTGAGTCTGAGATGCCCTTTGTTTCCCCAAATGCCGGTGAGGCATCTCAACAATTTCCTGATTTCCCTCTGTTATGTATTAAGTACGAATATCTTTGTCCCCTTGGGGAAAATTGTGGCCTTTTCTTTGGTGAAGCAAGTTCTTTACCAGCTCAAAAATTCTCATGTCCTAAGGCCCCTTTTCAGTCCTTTTAAATTGTTGGTTCTGCTCCAGGGCCATGCTCCCTTCCTACCTTAAAAGGGAATATCTGACAATGTCTGGAGACATTTTTAGTTGTTACAATATTGAGGGAGGAAGGTTTCTACTATTGGCATCTTGTGGGTAGAGGCCAAAAATGTAATTAAATATCCAATGATATTCAGGACAGGTTCTCACAATAAAGAAATACCCAGCCCACAATATCGACAGTGATGGGGTTAAGAAATACTGTTCTAAATCAGTGTGGCCTCAGAGTGCGGAATTCTTGGACTTACTCAGAAAAGTACCATTTTGGGTGGCCTTGTTGTTGCCTATTTGTTGTTGTCTATAGATTTTTGTTTTGGTGCACTTGATTAATTTATATCATCCTAACTTTGAAGGGACCCTCTATGCATTTTTAGCAAGATTAGCTCAAAATATTCTCTATAAAAAGATCATACTCTAGCTTCCCTAAAATCATAGACTCTGGACTGCTGAGAAGGACCACAGGTCATGACTTTGGCCACTGGAAATATTAGATTCCCAGCAAGGCTGGGCAGAAGGTCCACTGAATCATGCTGACTCTGTCTCAAGGGCATTTTTGTTCCCTGCTTCTTCATCGACTGAACAGCTAGAACCAACTTTGCATAACTTATAAATCAATGAGATTTGTCCCCATCTAGCTATGACCATGCTCCGTCACCATCCATTTTCAGTCTCACTAAAACAGATACTTTATAATCAGCAGTTATCTTTGTATTTGTCCTGGGTTGGTTAGGAATTGTTATACTTCTCATGGAAAATCCTCTGGAACCACATGAGACTCCATTGACGCCTTTATTGCACAGGTCCGATTTACATACTTACCTGCCTAGAAATGAAGAGCTCTGTCTGAGTGAATTAGTTACTAAGAAATAGTACTGTTTATCAATGTTGTTTTTTCCCCTTTGTTCCTATCAGATATGAAAATGGCCCAATCTTGAATTTCTTACCTTTGAGTGTGTGCATAAAGAGCTACATGGACATCAACAAACTTGGTAACATCTATACTCATCCTCGAATGTTTTCATATGTTTGAAATGGTAATGTTTTTAAGGTTTCCCAAACGCATTAGGCAAATTCATACCTTTGGAACCTTAGCTCTTGCTGCTCATCTTTAGCTGAAAGGCTTCTCTCTTCCTCCTCTGATAAGGAAACAGTTACCTTTATTTTAATCAACTTAAATAGCTATCTCCTCTAAGAAATCTTTCCTTAACTTTCCCCCAACTAGGATTGACTTTTTATTTTGTGACTTTAAGCAATTTTGCCTTATAATAAAATATATAACAAGCTTCAAACAAGATCCCAAGTCTTACAGTGTAACAACCCAAGGTCAATCAAAATTCAACCCAAGGTCAACCAAAACCAGAAAGATTACAAACTGAATAAGAAAAGACCATCGATAGGCACCAAAACCAAAATAGTGCAGCACTATCTGACAAGAATTTAAGTGGCATCATAAAATGCTTCAGTGAATAATTACAGACATGTTTGAAACAAATGAAAAAAAGTCTCAGCAAAGAGGAATAGAAAATAGAAAGAAAAGCAAATGGAAATTTTAGAACTAAGAAATATAGCAACTAAAATAAACTCAATGGATAAACTTGGCTCAACACCATAATGGGGATGATAGAGAAAGAATCAGTGAACCTGAGGATAGAGTAATAGAAAATACCTCATCAGAACAACAGAGAGAATATAGACTTGGGTGGGGGAGTTAAGAGTATCAAGGACATGTTGGATTAAAACCAAAGGTCTAATATTCTCATCATTGGAGTCCCGGGGGATATGAGAGAATGAGTAAAAAAATATTCTATGAATAATGGCCAAAAAATGTCCCATATTTGGGGGAAAAAAACATATACCCATAGATTCAAGTGGTAAGAAATCTCTAAGCAAGGTAAACCTAAAGGAATCCACACCAAGGCGTGTTAATTGTCAAAAGACAAAAAATATATATCTGATTGGGGATTTGATCCAGAACATACAAATAACCTTATATCTTGAACATACTCAAATCTTTTGGATTTTTCTGATTTGGCTTTTTCTCAAATGCAGATAGAATAATGGGCAATAAGCACCAGAAAGGATGCTTAATATAATTTATTATTTTCAAAATGAAAATCACAATGAGATGTCATCTCACACCCACTAGAATGACTATACTAAAAAAAGAGAGGCGATAAAATTGTTAGGATATTGAGAAAAGGGAACCCTCATTTGTTGCCAGTGGCAAAGCAAAATGTCACAGCCACCTTGGAAAACACTTTGGCAGTTTTCTTAAAAAAAAATTAAACAATTTAGCACATGGCCAAGAAATTCTACTCTTAGGTATATACCCATGACAAATGAAAATATATCTACACAAATACTTATACACATTCACTCTTAGCATCATCATCTATAATTTTGGGTACAACCTAATATTGGATACAGCAAAAATTAGAAACAACCTACATTTTCACCAATAGAAAAAAGTGCTATAGCCATACAGTGGAATACATTCAGTGATAAACATGAAAAATGACTGATATGTGAATTATGACATGAATAAACCTAAAAAACATTATGCTAAATAAAAAAATCCAGATAAGGAGACAACATATAGTATGATTCTGTTTATTTGAAATATCTAGGAAAAGCAAATCTGTAGAGACAGAGAGCAGATTAGTGATTGGCTGGAGGTAGAGATAGTGAGGGAGGTGCTGGTAGAAATGAGAATTCTTTTTCAGGGTGAGGGAAAAAGTGCCAGAATTGTTTTATGGTTATCATTGTATGACTTGGTAAATTTACTGAAATATCATTGAATTGTATACTTGAAATAAATGAATTGTATGTAAAATATGCTTCACTACAGTTACTATATAATATACATATGTAGATACATATATATACATAAATATATATATATAATATCTCCATGCACATATAAAAAGCAAGGTTGCATTTGTATTTTTGTTAATTGTATGTAGAAACCATCTAAAATAAAATACTAGGGGAGTTCCCGTTGTGGCTCAGTGGATTAAGAATCTGACTAGTACCCATGAGGATGAGAGTTCGATCCTTGGCTTCACTCGGTGGGTTAAGGATCTGGGGTTGCTGTGAGCTGTGGTGTAGGTTGCAAACTCAGCTTGGATCTCCTGTTGCTGTGGCCGTGATATGGGCCTGCAGCTTCAGCTCCTATTCGACCTCTAGCCTGGGACCTTCCATATGCAATGGGTATAACCCTAAAATAAGTAAATAAGTAAGTAAGTAAATAAATAAATAAATAAATAAAATACTAGTGTGTCTGATGCCTTTGTTTTTTCTGGTGTCCCTACCTACACGAGATGATTAAAATTTTATTTTCTTTTCAGATATATAGCACTGTATTCAGCTGATGCTAACAGTAAGACTCATCTAAATTGTAAACACTAACAAGTGAATTCTAACACACTTGGCTTAAGTACGGGTAAAATTAAACAAACACATGGTGTCAAATCAACTCAATATGTGTTCCAAGTATCGGTTCCTTTCTAATTGTAAAAAAATTAGTTATTTCTAAATCCTGAAATGGAATGGTGAAGTAAAAGTTTTATTATGAATATTTTATAAATAGATAATATCCAATTTGAATTGAAAAAATTGTGTTGCCTAAAAATTAAATATTTTAAACACTATGATTGGTGTGGACTTACTACTGCACATAATGTTAAATTTGATCAGAGAAAGTTGTAATTGACAAGTGAAAGTTGGTATTTCAAAAAGAGAAGGAAATGTATTTTAAAGTTTTGTTTTGGAAAAGATAAGGATGGGCTTAAAAACAGAATTAAGTTGAAGACATTAATTCATGACCTTTAAGAAAGGTGCAGTTGGCCATTTGCATGGACTAAAAGTCCCTGTGCTATTTTTCATATCACCATCCATGGGAACAATCGGGAAGTCTAACACAGAAAAAGCACAAACAAAAAGTAACAACTCAAGAGCAGATTCCTGAAACATGTTAAGTATTGCTTTGGATAGAGAAGAAAACGTGTAGTGGAAAATTATTTTTATCAGGCTGTGGAAGTTTCAAAAAAGCCTAAAATTTCTATTGTGTTTTTGTTTCTCTTTTAAGAAGAAACGAAAATAATTTATTTTCTAATATAAGAATGTTTTCTCTCTTTTTCACTCTCTCTCTCTCTTTTTTTTTTTTCTTTTTTTTTTTAGGGCTGTATGTGTGACATGGAAGTTCCCAGGCTAGGGGTTGAATTGAAGCTGCAGCTGCCAGGCTATGCCACAGCCACAGCCACAGCAATGTGGGATACCAGCCAAGAATACAACCTACACTACATCTCAGGGCAACACCGGATCATTAACCCACTGAGCGAGGCCAGAGATGGAATCTGCATTCTCATGGATGCTAGTTGGTTTTGTTACAGCTGAGCCACAATGGGAATTCCTACAAGAATATTTTCTTCTCTCTCTCTCTTTTTTTTTTTTTTTAGGGCTGTACCCACAGCATATGGAGGTTCCCAGGCTAGGGGTTGAATCAGAGCTGTAGTCACTCGCCTATGCCACAGCCACACCAGATCCCAGACAGGGCTCTTGACCTATGCCACAGCTCATGGCAACACCAGATCCTTCACCCACTGAGCGAGGCCAGGGATTGAACCTGTGTCCTTATGGATACGAGTCAGATTCGTTTCTGCCAAGCCATGACCAGAACTCCCCTACAAGAGTATTTTCAGTTCAAAATAGGACGGAGGTGTTCTAACAAATATTTAAAGTAATCTGCTGTTGCCCCATGTGTTCCAGTCTTATTGGCAAATGTATTATGGCATCAGTGTTTTGTGTTTGGAACATGCACATGCACACACACAAACACACACAGACACATAGGGCTGAGAGAACCCAGTGAGAGGAATCAGTGATGTATTAATCCAAAGTAGTTAACAGCCCTATAGTCGAGGGAGCCAGGGCAAAGAGTGGTCAAGGAAGGAAGTATGGGATTAGAGCTTCATAACTAAATGTCAGCTCCAAAGGGAGAAGCAAGGGCAGAAATAAACAAGTCCCTCACTTGCAAACTTCAAGAATCAGGGACAGGTAGAGGAGATCCACGCAGAATGGACAATAAAAAATGTAATAAAACTTGTATTTTGTGGCATGAGTGACATCTACTGGGTTAAGGCACCATGTGGCACTAGGAGATTGGAATTCTTTTCACTGTAACTGTATGTGCACAGGAGCTCCATACCTGGGCATTTAGGCTCAAAGACTCTTCATGGCTAGTATGTATTATTTTCTTTTGTCTGGAATTATTATTAGTCTGATTTGACTGTATTATACATCAGTATTTTGCATTGTTTGCACACAGCTTGCTTATCTTAAGGGTAGCTGATATTTTTATATAAATGCCTAAGGGACTGCTAAACATATGGTTCTTACACTATGCCATCCATTTCTGTTTCAGCCTGGAGAGTTTTAGACGGTGCAGCCTTGCTACATGTTGTGAGAAATGGCTGTAGGAAACAACACTCAACGAAGTTATTCCATCATCCCATGTTTTATATTTGTTGAGGTATGTGGGATTTTTTTTTGCCTTTACAGACAAATTGGAATCATTGTAGCAGTTTTTATGCTGAGAACTTGGATTATTTTATAAAATTGTTTAGTCAACGTTGATAGTTAAATTTTGATGGCGCATATGTTGGTAAAGAACTGATAATTTATGCAAAGTGTTTCTTAAATAGAAAGCCATAGAACAAGAAGTTTCATCCATAGCCTACGAAATAATTATATATTATTAGATTTCTTTTCTTTTTGGTGATGACTTGAATATATTATTAATTATGAATGCAGTTTTTTAATTTGTTTTCTAAAAATGAGTATCATGTTTCAGGAATTCAATAAACCAAGAGGTTTCTAGGTAATGTTACTTGATAGTCTACGCTAATTTTTTTTCTTTATTTGGGCTCCAAGGCAAAAGACTCTACTGGACATTTTTCTTTTTTTCTTTTTTTTTGTCTTTTTGCCTTTTCTAGGGCCGCTCTCATGGCATATGGAAATTCCCAGGGTAGGAGTCTAATCGGAACCGTAGCCACCGGCCTACACCAGAGCCACAGCAACAGGGGATTTGAGCTGCGTCTGCAAACTACACCGCAGCTCAGGGCAACGCTGGATCCTCGACCCACTGAACAAGGCCAGGGATCGAACCCGCAACCTCATGGTTCCTAGTTGGATTCGTTAACCACTGCGCCACAACGGGAACTCCTGGGCATTTTTCTTTAGTGGGATATGAGAACTTGTATAGTGTGCAGTTTCTTTTGGTCATAACTGATTTTGTTGAGATGCTCCAAGTTTGTACCAGCAAATAATTTCTCCAGCATATTTTTGGTTGAACTTCTTGTACTTCTTGTACTCCTTCCCCCCTTCTCTCCCTTTCTATAGTGTTTGCTGTAGAAAAGACAAAGGCGTGGAAATTTTAGGAAATTTAGAATCACATGGTATGAAAAAATACTACTCCAGGTTATCTCAAAGTAAGATATCGATTTGCCAGAGATGATACTTTGTATGCCTTTTCAAAGAGATAGGGCATCTAATGAACTTTTTTATCCTGAACATTGTGTCTAAAATGTGACATTGTAAGGAGCTGAAAAGTGAGTGTCGTGAGTTTTCTCTCTGAGTAACTGCCCGTGTAATCTCTAGCTCCTGAGGATCAGCTGAGCATGTTCTTTTGTTATGGGGTAGGGGAGCTTTTTGAGTGTGGGAGGAAACTGCATGTCAATCCACTTTATTACTTGTGTGAAATCAGACAGATACTTGAGTTAAACCACCACATATATTTGCAAAAAATGGCTTTCAGTACTTATGCTGTTTAAACACACCTGGTGAATCAATGAAATGGGTATTTTTATCTTCTAGCTCTTTCAGGTAATTTAGCTGTCTATATAGTCAGCTGGGTAATTTTGAGCATTCTTATTTTGGGCCAAATATATATGTTTGGCTGATCCTTGGGTTTACCTTATAGGTATAGCCCTTGGTAGTTTAGATGAACACATATTACTTGATGATTTATTTCCTAGTGGTATCTGTGAACCTGTTTGTATTATAGAATCAGGTGGAAACAGGAGATTAGGCTGGGACAGAGGTGTTGATATAAATTAAGATGCTTACAGATTCAAGCTATATTTCTAAAAGGGTAAGCAAATAACAAATAACTTAATTATTAAGGTTTATGTTGAGAGATATATTAAATATTAAGATGTATTAATACATCTTAATTAATTATTAATACATCTTAATTATTTAATTAAATACATCTTTATTAAGTATTAATTATTAATCACCTTAATACTCTTAATCTACTGTACAAGGCCAAGAATAACTCCTTTTAGATAATAACTACATTTTATTTATATATATATACTATTTTCTAGGTATTATTGTTCATATTAAAATTGTAATAAAGAAAGACAAGTTATTTTCTCCCATTTCTCATGGGACAAAGGGTAGAAGGCTTAGTATTATGTTTTTCAGTGTTAAAACCCTTTCTCTTTTGTCATGAGAAAGTAAAATTTTAATAAAATTATAGGAAATTGAGAACAAATCATCTGTCATCATCCTTATCCTCCTGTAGCAGTTAATTTAAAATTTTCTTATAAACTGAACAGGAACCTGTGCTTGTAATGATTTTCAGCTCTCTAATGTGTGAACAATGAGCTTGACTGGTAGAGAAAGCAACAAAAATATGAATTAGTCTTTCTATGCCTTAACCTTACACAAACATAAATATAAGTCTAAAAATCTGGAAGAGACAAGACAGCTTATTCTTTTTCTTAATTTATTGTCATTATTACTTTGCATGGGGTTTTAAAACATATCAGTGACTTCTCTGAAACGAGCAGGAAATAGAGAAAGGGAAGTAGAATAAAGTAGAAACTGAGAAGGGAAGAGGTGATTCTCAAAGTGGCTTTCATGATTCTCATGTATTTCATTCATCAAACACTTACTGTTATACATACTGCACGTTCATTGCAGCACTATTTATAATAATCAAATTGTAGTTTCACTGTAACTGAAATTGTGGTATATGGAATACTATTCAGCCATCAAAAAAGAATTGAAATACTGCCATTGGTGAGAAAATGGGTCACAAATGGGTATTACACTAAGTGAAACAAGTCAGTCAAAGAAAGACAAATATGGCATGATTGTGGAATCTAAAATACGTAGAATCTGCTGTATAACACAAAGAGCTGTGTCCAATCTTTTGAGATAGAACATGATGGGGGATGATATGAGAAAAAGAATGTATATATGTATGACTGGGTCACTTTTCTGTACAGCAAATTACCACAACATTGTAAACCGACTATATGTGAATGTAAATAAATAAATATGGAATCTAAAAAGGAAAAATAACAAGCTTATACAGATTTCGAATTTCTGGGGGGGGGGTGGGGGGAGAAGGGAGAAATGGGTAAAGATGGGCAGAAGGTTAAAAAAAAAAAAAGGTCTCTTCTAAGATTGGGCAACAAAATTGAGTAAGATCCAAGAACAAAACAGACATACAGACCAATGGAACAGAATAGAGAACCCAGAAATTAACCCAGACACCTACAGTCAATTAATCTTTGACAATGGAGGCAAGAACATAAAATGGGAAAAAGACAGTCCTTTCAGCAGGTATTGCTGGGAAACCTGGACAGCTGCATGCAAATCAATGAAACTAGAACACAGCCTCGCACAAAATAAACTCAAAATGGCTGAAAGACTTAAATATAAGACAAGACACCATCAAACTCCTGGAAGAGAAATCAACCTTAGAAATGTTTTCTCAGGTCAGTCTTCAAAGCAACAGAAATAAGAGCAAAAATAAACCAGTGGGACCTAATCAAACTGACAGCTTTTGCACAGCAAAGCAAACCAAAAAGAAACCAAAAAGACAACTTACAGAATGGGAGAAAATAGTTTCAAATTATGCAACTGACAAGGGCTTAATCTCTAGAATATACAAGCTACTTATACAACTCAACAGCAAAAAAGCTAACAACTCAGTTGAAAAATGGGCAACGGACCCAAAAAGACATTTCTCCAAGGAAGTTATGCAGATGGCCAACAAGCACATGAAAAGATGCTCAACATCCCTGATTATTAGATAAATGTAAATCAAAACTACCATGACATACCACCTCACCCCAGTCAGAATGGCCATCATTAATAAGTCCACAAATAACAAATGCTGGAGGGGGTGTGGAGAAAAGGGAACCCTCCTGCACTATTGGTGGGAATGTAAGCTGGTAACATCACTATGGAGAACAGTATGCAGGTACCTTAGATATCTATACATAGTACTACCATTTGACCCAGCAAGCCCACTCTTGGGCATATATCCAGACAAAACTTTCCTTGAAAAAGATGCATGCACCCACATGTTCATTGCAGCACTATTCACAAAGGCCAAGACATAGAAACAACCTAAATGTCCATCAACAGATGATTGGATTCAGAAGATGTGGTATATATACACAATGGAATACTACTCAGCCATAAAAAAGAACAAAATAATGCCATTTGCAGCAACATGGATGGATCTAGAGACTCTCATACTAAGTTAAGTAGGTCAGAAAGAGAAAGACAAATACCATATGATCTCACTTATATCTGGGATATAATATACAGCACAAATGAACCTTCCCACAAAAAGAAAATCATGGACATGGAGAACAGACTTGTTGTTGCCAAGGGGGAGGGGAAGGGAATGGAATGAATTGGGAGCTTGGGATTAATAGATGCCAACTATTGCCTGTGGAATGGATAAGCAATGAGATCCTGCTGTATAGCACTGGGAACTGTATCTAGTCACAATTGAGTACAATAATGTGAGAAAAAAGAATGTATGTGTAACTGCGTCACCTTGCTGTACCATAGAAAATTGAGAAAACACTGTAAACCAGCTATAATAGAAAAAATAAAAATCTTTATAAAAAATATATATATGAAATACAGCAAAAAAAAAAAAGATAAAATACTTGTCATGTACTTCCCTTATTCCAGGCATTTTAACAGGGATATCAAAAACTTGATCAAAAATAACTTGGTTAAAATGTCCATATGATTGATAAATATCTTTTCACTATTTTTATTACTGGAGTAATTTTTATTATTTTATTAAAATAAGCTAATATTATCTTTGCACTTTTATTTATAGTAACTAACATAAACAAAGAAAACATGTTCTTTCTTAAAACTTTTTTACATTTTAAAGTATAGTTGATTTACAGTGTTGTGCCAATTTCTACTGCCCACCAAAGTAACCCAGTCATATGCATATATATATATATATATATATATATATATATATATATACACACATTCTTTTTCTTATATTATCTTCCATCATGTTCCACCCAAGAGACTGGATATAGTTCCCCGTGCTATATACAGTGGGACCTCATTGTTTATCCTTGTAAATGTAATAGTTTGCATCTACTAACCCCAAACTCCCAGTCCATCCCACTCCCTTTAGCCTCCCCTCTTGGCAACCACACGTCTATTCTCTATGTCTGAATATCTTTTCACTATTTTTAAAATTATGATAGAATTCAGACAGAATATAGTATAACAGACATCATTGCACCTACCATCAAGGCCATATTTTACAATTTTGCCATATATGTTTCAAATATTTTTTCAAGGGAAATAAAATATTACAGATATGGCTGAAGTCCTGCTATCCTGGATCCAGAAGTAACTACACTTGCACCATGAACAATGCAGATTTGAACTATGCTTTCTGCTTATACACAGATGCTTGTCAACAGCAAATACTAAAATACTACACAGTCTGTGGTTGGTTAAATCCATGAATGTGGAGGAGCCATGGATATCCAAGGCCGACTATAAGTTATATTCAGATTAATCCCCGCATTGTTCAAGGATCAGTTATATACGTGTGAAGTTAGAGGCTTCATTCTCCTGCATGATTTTCATGTATATTTTTTTTTGTATTTTCCCTAAATGTCTATATATTCATAAATTATATTTTAGGGATATTTTATGTGATACCATTTGGAAGTGTCCTTTTGAAACTTGCCTTTTTATTCAACATTATATTTCTGAGTTTTATGGAGACTGACAATTCATTCTTTTCAGTTGTTGTATTTTATCCTATTGTGTGAATATACCTACTGAGGGATGATTTGGTTGGTTCTTTTTTGTTTTTTTCACAACATTTTATACTGTTATAGCTTCTTTTGCAGAAATTATCTTATTGCTGTCTTTATGTTTCTATGTTCAAAAGCATGCCTTGGATTGACACTTAGAAGTGGAATTTTAGGGAGATGATTACATTTTCCAGTTGTTTGTTGCTTCATGATAGGAATAATATTGATATTTTTATATCAGTTTTCTTGAAAAAACTTTGTTAAATTCTGTTATTAGTTTTACAAGTGTCTAGATATTTCTTAGGTTTTTTTTAAAGACAGTTACATTATCTGCAAGTAGTAGCAGATTTGTTTTTCTTCTTTTCTGATTGTTATGACTAATTTGTTTTTCTTGACTTATTGCTTCAGCTAAGGCGTCCAGTGTAAAACTAGAAAAAGACAGTGGTAGAGAACATCCTTACTTTGTTGCTGACTTTAAAGGGCATACTTAAGGTGCTTCAATATTAAATTATGAATAAACATAGACTTTGATGCTTTTTCCTGTTCTCTGCCTTCTAGACTGGATTCCTTATTTTAACCCCCCTTTATGCTATAAATTATATTTCTATTCTTTTAAAGATTACTCTGAAATTTTAAATGTATAAAATTTAAAAAGTTGATGTTAATCAATAGGTCTATGCTTTTCTTAATATATTGTATTTTCAGGTCACTTTGAGATCTTGGTGTCATTCAAGATTTTTATATCTTCCTCAAATTTTTCATTAATTTTTTTCAGTCAGGGACTCCTTGAATTTCCCCATATGTTCATCAGTTTGAGTTTTTTTTCCCCTTACAATTCCTTCCTTTATTCCTCTCCTTCAGGATTTAATTTCCTCGTGAAATTTATCCTTTAGTACTTCTTTCGGCAAGGTTCTAACAAATTATAAAAATTCATAATACTTATCTGAGATTGTCTTTATATTCAATTAATCTGGAATGGTGCTCTGTCTTGGCAGTGAATTTATATTGACTAGTTTATTTTCTACTCTCAGAACTTTCACAGTATTAATCCATTTCACTTTCTCCCCCAACTGCCATTCTATTCTTTTATTGTTTCTGTGAAACTCTTTTATTACTGTTTATAATAGATAATCCACTTTTTCTCTCCAGTTGCTTTTACATTTTTCTTTTTCTTTGGTGTCCTGAAATTTCAGTGTAACATTTCTAAGCATATATTTATACTGGCTGGGACTTGTCTTACATCTAGAATAACATCTAGAATAACATCGTCATGTTTCTGCCATTTCTGCAAAACTCTTAGCCATCACATCTTCAAATTTTCTCTACTTCCATTCTCTGTTCTCTTTTAATGTATGTTGGATCTTCTCATTTTTTCTGTATTTCATGTCCCTTAGCCCATTTTTAAAAAACACCTACAAATTCTATGGGCATTTCCAAAAATTTGCCTGATTTTATAAATTTCCTATGCTTATGTTATTTATTTTTTGTATTCTTTCAGATTATGCTGTTTTTTGCAACTATTCATATATATATATTTTTTTTTGGCTATTTCTTGGGCTGCCCCTGCGGCATGTGGAGGTTTCCCAGGCCAGGGGTAGAATCGGAGCCACAGCCACCGGACTACGCCAGAGCCACAGCAACGTGAGATCCGAGCCGCGTCTGCAACCTACACCACAGCTCACGGCAACGCCGGATCGTTAACCCACTGAGCAAGGGCAGGGACTGAACCCGCAACCTCATGGTTCCTAGTCGGATTCGTTAACCACTGCACCACGACGGGAACTCCATCAACTATTCATATTCTAATCCTCCTGTATATTGTGTCTGCTATCTCTAGATCATGGTGGATTGTTTATTTATTTATTTTTATTTATTTTTATTTATTTTTTTTTATTTTCCCACTGTACAGCAAGGGGGTCAGGTTATCCTTACATGTATACATTACAATTACATTTTTCCCCCAGCTGTTTATTTTTATTTATAATTATTTTAGCTCATTTTTGGTAGATATTACTTCTGTAGAATTCATGTGAATCTTAGATTTTTAAGGGTATCCCTTTTGAAAAATATTTTTTTTAAATTTTATTGAACTATAGTTGACTATGTTATATTAGTTTCAAGTGTACAGCAAAGTGAATCAGTTACACATATATCCATTCATTTTTGGATTCTTTTTCATATAGGTTACTATAGAATATTGAGTAGATTTCTGTGTGTTATACACCAGGTCTTTGTTATTCATCCATTCCATATATAGCAGTGTGTATATGTCAATCATAGCCTCCCATTTTATCCCTCCCCTCAACATTTCCCCTTTGGTAACCATAAGTTTGGTTTCAAAATCTTCAAGATTTTTTTTCTGATTTGTGTGTAAATTCTTTGTGTCATTTGTACTAGATTCTGCATATATGTGATATCATATGATATTTGTCTTTGTCTGACTTACCTCACTTAGTATGATAATCTCTAGGTCTATCCATGTTGTTGCAAATGGCATTATTTTATTCTTTTTTTGGTGTGGCTGAGTAGTATTTCCTTATATATATGTACCACATCTTCTTTATCCATTCCTCTCTCAATGGATATTTAGGTTGCTTCCATGTCTTGGCTATTGCAATTTGTGCTACAGTGAACTTTGGGGGGTGCATGTATCTTTTCAAATTATGGTTTTCTTTGGATATATGCCCAGGAATGGGGATTGCTGGATTATATGGTAGTTCTATTTTTACTTTTTAAAGGGATCATATGGTAGTTCTATTTTTAGTTTTTAAAGGAACCTCCATTTGCCCTCCAGAGTGGTTGCACCAGCTTACGTTTCCCACCAACAGTGTAGGAAGAACGTCTTTTGCCCCTTTAGGTAGGTTTATTCCTAGGTATTATATTCTCTTTGATGTGACAGTAAAGAGGATTATTACCTTAATTTCTCTCTCTGATCTTTCATTGTTAGCCTATAGAAAATCAAGAGATTTTTGTGTATTAACTTTGTATCCTGCAACTTTACCAAATTCATTGATGAGCTCTATGTTTCCTGGTAGCATCTTTAGGATTTTCTATGTATAGTATTACATCATCTTCAGACAGTGACAGTTTTACTTCTTTTATAATTTGGAATCCTTTTATTTCTTTATCTTCTCTGATTACCATAGCTAGGACTTCCAAACCTATATTGAATAACAGTGGTGAGAGTGAACCTCCTTGACTTGTTCCTGATTTAGTGAAATGGTTTCAACTTCTCACCATTGAAAATGATATTAGCTGTGGGTTTGACATATGTGGCCATTATTATGTTGAGGTAGTTTCCTTCTATGCCCACCTTCTGGAGAGAGTTTTTATTAAAAAATGGGTGTTGAATTTTGTCAGAAGCTTTTCCTGCATCTACTGAGATGACCAAATGTTTATTTTTCTTCAGTTTGTTAATGTGGTATGTCACATTGATAGGTGAATATTGAAGAATATTTACATCCCTGGGATAAATCCCACTTGACCATAGTGTATGATCCTTTTAATGTATTGTTGGATTTGGCTTGCTAATAATTTGTTCAAGATTTTTGCCTCTATGTTCATCAATGATATTGGCCTGTAATTTCCATGTTTCTCTTGGGCTAATGCTTCTATATTCCTAAGTTAAATTGGCATAATCCGAAAGTATAGGTAGTCAAAATTCACCTTCCTTGTAATATTCCTATGCCAGAAGGTGGATTTATTTGGAACACTCTTTCTCTGAAGTGAAAAGCAAGCTTTCAGGATTTCTGGCTTTTACACAGGAGTCTCAGTTCTTTCCAACTCAAGTCCTCAAGATGCCCTATCCTCATGGACATTAAAACCCAGACCTTGTTACTGAGACTGACATGTACTCCTTTCTCTCTTCCCATTTAGGTTCACTGTATCATTAGTTTATCCAGTTAGCATTCTTATTTTCAGTACCCTTTTTGATTCAGCTCATATGGGAATTAAGAAAGAAAAAAGCTAACCATTGTTTGTAGATGTTTGCAGTATAATGTTTTCAAGCTTTCTTTGTTCCATGAATGCATTTATACATTCTTCACCCACTTTTTCAGTATTCATTTTTCTCCTCCAAGTAATTATGTGTTTTTCCATTTTTGCATACTTTATATAGTAACTATTTTTCTTTAAATTAGATCTCAATAAGTTTTTTTGCAGGTCCAGGACTGTAGGGACATGTTTAAAATGTGTGGAAGGGATGAAGGGGTGGGGGATGAGAGACACATAGGGCCACAGTTGAAGCACTGATGTGTATCTTGGTAAGCTAACTATATAAGCATATAATTTTGACTGAGGGATATTTTACTAGTGGCGGTTGGTGAGGAGAATAGATGCCAACCAGGCTTTAAAATTGAAACATGCTGACAAAGTAGAAGCCTGCCTGGGACCCACACAGAAGTCTGAAACAGTGATAGAGGGGCAGTCTGACAAAGCACCATAAAAAGTGGTAACAAGTCAGGAGAGCATTGCTGTAGGTAATCCTTGAATGTCATAAACCAAAATGAGAAGTAAAACCGTTATTGGAGAGAGAGAACAAAGTTTGTAGAATAAGAAGGTAATGGACGGAAAGGGAGGGAATTAACAGTAGGAGGATAGCAGAATGGATTGACGTATAATAGGCCATGAGCAATGCAGGTGGTTCCAGAAACCAAGCCTGTGAATGTTAGCCATTCAGAAAAATGTCCCTTCTACATCTCCAGCTAATCCTTAAAATGTACTTTTCCATGCTGGCTGGAGCCTTTTAAATGGAAATCCCTTGACAAGAGAATAATGACTTTAAGGTCCAGAATATAAATTTTTCTGTCACTAATGAGAGGAAAATTCAGAATTGCTAAAATTCTGGTATACAACAATATCTCTGGCCAGCATTCAACTCTAGACTGACCTACTAGAGCAAATGAAAAAGCAAATACTGACCTAGAAGAAGCTGGAGAAGTCAGAGGGAGAAGGAAAAGTGGTAGAAATTTACCAACTTGTAAATGAACCTGAGAACATCTTCTTTCCCATCCTTATTTTTACTTCTTGAAATCAATAATATTATTTTTTTGGTGAGGATAAATGCACACACAACAAAATAGTTTCAAAAAGTGATCAAAATAATGAGATATTCTTTGTGGTTTTCATCCTTAATCTATTTTTCTCTTTTCCTCTCTTTGCCTTTCCTGCCTCCCTCTCCCCCTTCCAGTGTACTTCTGACTCCTTCTCTCTCTCTCCATGCTTTCCTCCTCTCTCTACTTTTCTCTGTCATTTCATCAATACCTCTCATGCTTGGGGGTCTACAAAAGGAGGATTGCCCTGAGGGAAAACATGCAAATTGGTGATTAAATTATGATTTTCCCTAAAAATAGGAATATGAGTTGTTTGAGGTCTCCCATGTCCTCAAAATCAATACTGATGTATTGTTCCAAAATACTTAGGGCTGCGATATCCCTTTTGATACATCTTCCCAGATACTAGTAGAATCCTCTCAAGATAATTTCACTGCATTCTCTGTCAAATTATGAAAAACACAGTCAAATCTCTTTTACATATATTTGACTAACAGCAAAACTCTAAATGGAACTTAGCTTTCTTGGCAGACAATATTAAGTACCAGGGGTTTGGACATAATGAGTGCAATTGTTGCTTGATACATACAGATGTGACAGTTCTATCATTTTGATGGTTGCTTGTACTTGCAATTTTTATTGCCTTTTTTCGACAACTCATTTTTCGCAGCTTGAACCTACCAGGTGATTCTTATAAATCCCATCCTGCAGATAAATAATCTCTTGAAGGTTCTGCAAGAACTTGATGATTCTGAGTGTGTTTCTCTGGGGCCAGAAGTTAAGGAATTCCACATCATCATTTTTGAACTATGAGTGACATTTCAATGCCTCTCTTGTTTTGTGTGCCTCACATTTTAGAAGAAGAGTTGCCTGGCCTTGTTTTCTGCTCTTTACTTGCAGGTGCTATAATTTAACAACTCTGATTGCCTTGTTTCTGAGACTTAAATTGCATTTAGTCACACTGAAATCTTTTCCTCCTTTAAAAAAAAAGTTTCTGCTGGTTCTTGCCAAGGAGAAAGTATTAAAATCTTATCCTTAGAATAGAACAAGATAATAACCTCATGTCAGAAGCACTGGGCTTGAGTCCTGGCTCTGCCATTTATTGCTACTATAAACTTGGTCACCTTCTCTGAACCTCAGTTTATTCATCTGTAAAATGGAAATAAAAACAACTTGTTCCTGGGCACTTTTGAGAAATGAAATAATGCACCTTAAAGTGCTTATAAGTAATAAGTGTAAATGTTAACATAAAAATAATTCAAAATAATAGCTTCTATCCAATGTAAAACAGAAAACAAAACAACAAAGATGAAAAATAAGACTAACCAAACACACACAGACACACACACATACACACGCGAGTGCATGCACACACACACACACACACACCAAAACCCTTACAATTAAAGAGGAACTCTGACAGTTTAATCCCCAGATATGCAACATTGGTGGACTCAGGAGGATTATATTTTTAGAATATACTGAGATGTTGTTGGATAAGATTTCAAACAAAGCAGTTAAAAACTCTGTATTCTCTTAAATTACAATGACAAATGCACACTATAAAGTACTTTCCCATGCATTTTCTTATATTATCATTATGACTAGTGTTTGCAGTACTGGGGCAAAAGGACAATGCCAACATTTAGGTATCTATTTTTCATAGTCTTATAATACTAATGTTGATTTTAATATTACCATCACCCTTTATCTTTGTCATCAGATGCTCTTCCAACTGAGTGAAGGCTCCTATGCTCTTCAGCATTAAGTCTCTCTAAGATGAATGGTTTGGGATCAAGGTCCCAGTTAAAATAAATTATTGTGAGAGGATAAGTTAGGGCTAAGAAAATAGGTCTAGCCCTGGAGGACAAAAGATCAAGAGAGGAGGAAATATGCTTCTTGGGGAAATCATATGTTGGACTCCAAGAGAAGGACTAGGAGTTGGGCCTGGGAACCTCCCAGTGTTACCAAACTTAGGTCTGGCTACTCACTGCTCAAAAGTCAGTACTCAAGAAGCAAGTGTTGGTAGAAATGGAAAACATTGCTTTTAATCAGAGAGCTGGCAGTTTGGGGAAAAGATGGACTGGTCATCTGTTAATGACTTATTCTGCATTTTTACTTCTTTGATCTATGGCAAGAACCAACAGGTTAGGCATGGTATTGTGGGATTAAAAGATCTGAAAGGTGTGTGTAGGCCAGAGATGAATAGAGCATGGGGCTGCCTGGTTTAAAGTTAGCTGCAATATAGCTTTGCTAAAGGGACAAGACAGAAAGGGCCTCCTGCAGAGAGCTCTTTCCTGCCAAAATCTGCTTATACCAGCCCCTTCCTTCTGTGATCCCCTTTGCATAACCTCCTCCCACTTCCCTCACTGGTCTACCCCCTCCTTTTTCAAAGATAATAAAAGGCCCAATATGACTCTGGAGGAAAATATAAATCTCTAAGAAGTATAAGAAAAGATGTGGTACCTCACTGGTAATCTAAAAATGAGAGTGATAACAACTGTGAAGTACCATGAAAGAATTTTGAATAGAGCAGGGAAGAGGTCAGACTGAGGGCTTCTTTGTGCTCTTGTCAACATTTTAATGAAATACAGATCTCTCAGCACACATTTCAAGGTGTAAGTTATTCAAATTTCAGATTTTTTAATCCCCAAATAATGGCATTATACTATAAAACATATCATATTTGACATTTGCATGGAGTTCTGTTACAGAACTGGAGTACTCAAAAACATCAATAGGATACTATTGACCCTATGCAATAGAAATTTGTCTTTTCAAATTTCAAAACGTAGAAACTGAGGTTCAGAGAAGTTAATTGGTTTACCCAAGGCTACACAGCAAATAGGTGATAAAGTTGGGATTTTAATGTAAGGAGCATTCAAATTTTGTGTTCTTTCCACTGCACATATGTAGCCATAACAACTGGCTTCATGGTCACATTGAAAGAGGAAACTTTCTCCAGCTGAGAATTAATATAGAGAGTAAGGAAGTCTTTTCAGAGGCCAGAATTCAAACAAAAAGAGATGTTGTAGTGTGAATTCTCCTTTGTACAACCTACCATCCTTTAAGTGCTTAGGGAGAATTATTATTTTTTAATCCAGGAAATTCTCAATTATCTAGAACTCTTTGGGAAGTAAGATATTTTGTTTGAAGGTTTAGGTTAGCTAATAATAATCAGAAAACCCTTTGACTTCAATAATTGTTAATTTTCTTTTAAAAATGTATTGTGAATGATCTGAAGCATACTCTATGTAAAGAAAATATCATTAAAGTACTTAGCTATATAAAACCTTAAATTTTGGTATTATGTGGTTCAGATTTAAAATAATAATAAAACATAACTCATATAGTTGAAACGCCTAAGTACCCTCGCCTCTCCAGAGGTGACCACTGAGCTGAATTTGGTGCACTTAGCTTTTTAGGATTTTAACACTTTTCTATTATGTGTTCATTACATGCCCTAGTAAGTTAAAGAGGCTAAGCAATCACATTTCTTTTTTAATGTTGAAGTATTTTGAACATGAGTTGTGCTTACATGCTACTCTACTATAGCGCTCTCTCTCTCTCTCTCTCTCTCTCTCTCTCTATATATATATATATATATATATATATATATATATATATAAAAGGTTGTATGAAACATATATTGACCAAGGCTTTATCTGGTAAGTTGCCATTTTGAAATAATCCCAGCTAACACTGACTCTAACAATCACTGTGGAATAGGTTTTGCCACAATAACAGACAGCACCTAGAGGTCAGTGGCTTAATACACACAAGCTGATTTCTCACACTGTGGCTTCTTTGTAGTTGGTGGGAGGGCTCTGCCCATCCTGTTGGAGGCATCATCTCAACACATGTTCCATGATTATTTTGGTAAAGAACAACACATATGTAAATTCACAGCACAGTCTTTTCAAGCTTCATATGTAACTGATATAGGTCACTTCTACCCACATTTCATTAGCCCAAGCAACAAAACTGTGGCCATACTCAACTTCTACCAGGGTGGGGAAGCACATCCTGCAAATGCCTCTAAGGGAGAGAGAAGCTTTATAGCCTAAGTGACTACCACGATGCCCTTGTGATTTCTCTCTTCCCACTAAGTATTGTCTCAAATTGTTCAGATAACTAGTTTTACTTAGCCATGTTCTATTTAATAGTGACATTTGCAGGGAGAGTTCCTTGTCACTGGAGGGATCAAGTAGAGAACTGTTTGCCAAATGGTGGGAGGTTGAGTAAAAGACTCTAGCATGACACCAGTGACCCTTACTCCCTATGACCCTGAGAACCTGTCCTAGTGAGGCCATACAAACATGGTAGTCCTTGTGAGAAGTCCACACGGAAGTGCCAATCCCCATATTCTATCCAAGATTGTTTCTGCAATCTTCCACCTACTTTGTTTCATTTTCTAGGCTACCTTATCCCCACACTGGATATCATGTGGTAATGTGCTCCCTATCAGTTTCCCTGAGAATTGACCTATCACTGCAAACCAACCATTCTCCATAATGTTGAGTGGATGTACCAATACTCTGATCCTCATAGAATTTTACATTCTTCCTCTCTGGGTCGTGAACCCAGACAATCATACCAGTGACAGACTCTGAACATATTATATTTTTCAAGAACTCTGAAAGATAGCATCTTGTCCTGCTGCAGTATATTATTTTGCATAGTCTGCAGATGAATTCATTTTTTACTTTGTGGTGCATTTTTCTTTTATAAAATTCGTCCTTTAAATATAACATGAAGCAGTCTACGTTGTCATTGATATGTGTGATTGGCCAAACTCTTTGTATTTCTCTTGAATCATGATTTCAAGACTGCATCAAGCCTAATCTTAAAGCCAATACAATGTTATGATCTTAAAAAAAAAAACCCTCAAATTCTAATCTAGTTCAGAGCATATGAAATATGTTTTTTTTTAGGAATGTTAAAATAACAATCTGTAGGGAGAAGAAGTTTAGCAGGTGTCCCCAAATCTTCAGGACTTTGTATTTCCTGTTTGACCCCAAAAGCACATTCCTAATCTAACCTACAGAAGTAATCATGCTTTTGAAAGATTTTGCTACAAGGTGATTTATCATAAAATTGTTACTGTTGAAAAGCCCCCAATATTAAACTACAGGAGACCAAAAAACTCTTATCCATTCAAAACATGGGACACTCTGCATCCATAAAAATGATATTGTAGAGAAATATTTAATCCCATGAAGAAATATTTAAATTCAATAGTTAAGTGGATGGGAGAGAGGGAATAGGTTCCACACAGTACATAATCTGAGTTTCCCTAGGCATCACCAGACTGTGGTTATAGATGACGAGGATATTATCAGTAAGAACTGAACTTTCACTGTCTAATGCTCACACCTGCTCACGGAGAATTCCAGTGGCCCCACAGTCTTCTCCAGTTAAGCCTGGGATTGATACCCATGCTTGGTAAGCTGTCTCTGAGCTCTTGTCACCCAAAGAAGTAGAGAATTTTCTTCATCAACCTCAGCCATGCATATCCACTTCCTCAAGCAAAGAGGCCTCATAAAGGTGCCTCCTCCCTGCCACTGCTGGTGTTGCTCATATGGGGGATGCTAACATCCAAGCCACTGGTACTTGCTCTATAGGGAGAGTGGGAAGAAGCCCTACTCCCAACTTGATGTTTCACTTGTCACCTGAGTCTCAGAGGTGCTGCCGTGTCTCTACAGCCTTCTGTTCATAGGACGCAGACGTGAATCCATGTACTTATGAAAGAGCCAATACCTAAAGGCAAACACCCCTGTCTCCTCTACCCTCATTTTTCCTTCCCTTTTCTCCATGCAGATTAGGTCATGGAAAATATTTTGTTTCTGGACCATCAGCTACACTAACTTTTCAGACAGGCTGGGCATGTTAGGGTCACAGCAATAGATACTGCAGTCTCCAGTCCAGGTAACCTCTTCATTCAGATTCTGCGGCACAGGTGTAAAATGTATGCCTTTTTGGAAATGTGTATAAGTGCTTGTATAACTATTTGCCTAGAAAGAAAAGATATGCACAAACCCCAGTGTTTATCTCTGGGTTTTGGGATTAAACGTATGTTTTTTGCATAGAACTTTATTACTTTTCTATCAGAAGAAAGATATCTGCTTTTTTAAGCTTATACTAAGTTACTGATGTTTGTAGTATGAAATAAGAAAATGCCTTTATACAAAAGTAGAGACTGGTTACTTCTATAATTTGAACACTCATATTCACAAATCAGAAGTCACATGTCATTTCTAAGAGTAAAATCAATTGAAATAATGATGAGGGTTACTCTTTCCAACACTTGGTTTTTGTTTGTTTGTTTGTTTGTTTTACATCATGTTCTGTATGTTTGTCAGCAATATCAAGCCTTGGGGGCATTACTATAAATAATTATAATTAGGAGTTCCCGCAGTGGCTCCATGAGGATGTGGGTTCTATCCCTGGCCTTGCTCAGTGGGTTAAGGATCTGCCATTGCCACAAGCTGTGGCATAGGTTGCAGATGCAGCTTGGATCCAATGTTTCTGTGGCTGTGGTACAGGCCAGCAGCTGCAGCTCAGATTCAACCCCTAGCCTGGGAACTTCTATATGTTGCAGGTATGGCTGTAAAAAGAAAAAAAATTGGAGTTCCCGTCGTGGCGCAGTGGTTAACGAATCTGACTAGGAACCATGAGGTTGCGGGTTCGGTCCCTGCCCTTGCTCAGTGGGTTAACGATCCGTCGTTGCCATGAGCTGTGGTATAGGTTGCAGACGCGGCTCGGATCCCGCGTTGCTGTGGCTCTGGCATAGGCCGGTGGCTACAGCTCCGATGTGACCCCTAGCCTGGGAACCTCCATATGCCGCAGGAGCGGCCCAAGAAATGGCAAAAAGTCCAAAAAAAAAATTTTTTCAAAAAAAAGAAAAAAAATTGTAATTATGCTTTAATTGTCAACCTTGTTTAGAAAAACATACTTAGGAAAATATATTTGGGTGCTGTGAATTTTTCTCTGATTATAGGTTGGTATATTAGATTGTTCATTATATAAAATAATGATTATTCTATTTTCAGTTTTAGAACTACTGTCTTTCTACACATATTTGTAGAACTGTCTTCTTCTACTCAACTGGCAGCCCTGGCTGGATGTCTGCCAATGGTTTTGTCTCCTTGGTGTCGATTATGTTAGTGGAGTAAGGAAGCCTTGTCCCAGTCCTACCCCTAGACACTTACCAGCACCAGAGACATTTCTTCCCACAGTTAAGGATAGAGCACTAAATGGGGCCCTAGATCACTTAGGCAGGTCTCTCTTGTTTCAGATAAGATAACTGAGATTCAGAAAGGTTTAGTGGCTTGTCTAAGATCACACAGCTGGTAATGAGTTGGTACCCAAACCTATAACTCTTACCCTGTCATAATCAATAGCAAATTAGTTTTCATTAGGCAAATAACTTCAAAAGCAGAAATATAAAAATTATTGGCAAATGTTTACAGCAAGAACAATCATATAGCATATAATGTGATATATCTCAATCTACTTAACATGGTATGAGAAAGGGCCTTCAAAAGTATTAGATCCCAAGGCCTATAAAGATTCGAATACAGCACTGACTCATCTTCTGAAGGGGCCAGGGAAGCGTCACAGAGGGAGTTCATACAGACCGGTACCTGAAGATTAGTGAGTCAGGTAGATGAGTAGGCTCCCTGGAGGAGTCCTCCAGGAGGAAGACACGGCTTGATGTGAGCCAAGACTAAGGATCTACAGAAAATTTGTAAAGCTCAAAGAGTTTTAATAAGGCTGGAGCTTAAAGGATATCAGGGATTCATGATGGAGGAGAATGGCAAGGCAGACAGAGGCCAGATCAAGAAGTACCTTGCAGGCTATAGTAAGCAACTCGTTTATCCTGACGGGTTTGGGAAACCACAATACTCCTGCATATTTTAACTTTATACCTTTCTTGATGATACGACATGTCAGAGAGAAGTGGTAATGAGAACCTAGGACTGAGGAGAGGAGATACGAGCTTGGATTTGCACCGTTTACAAGAGATACCATCTCCCTCCAAACTGCAGATCATCTTTCTTAGAGAGGAACAAGGGTCAGTGCCCCGGGGCTCTCATTGCCCACTCTTCCTAGTTCATAGTAGACAGATGAGCAGAATGTGAAAGGAACTGTGTTGCACAGCAAATTGCTTTTAGCAGTACCATGTTACCCTTTATCAAACAAATTCTATAATTTTAGAAGTACCATGTTACCCTTTATTACAATCCAGGAAACTTCGAAAAAGACTGTTTCAACACTTGGTCTGGCTTTGATGCTTCCCAAAGCTGCACTGGTTTATATGCTGGCTCCCTAGTAAAAAAAGCTTGAAGATAAATTTTCCCTTAGATTCTGACCATTATATATATATAGGTACAATGACTTCATTTTCTGTTTCAGTGCCAACTCTTATTTTCTCCTTACATTCACTCCTACTTATCACACCATTTTGTTGGAAAAGTGTGGTCACTTCAGCATAAGGCTATCTGACAATGTTGCTCTTGATCCACGGTCAGTAGGATGTACTTATATTTAAAGTGCTTTTCCAGAATTAGACTCACAAAGTGCTAACCCATCCACATACTCTCATTATATTCTCCTTATGAACAATAGCTTATATTTGGAAAAAATGGGACGTAGGAAAGTAAGATCCATCTGTGGCCAAGTTAGAGATTTTTCTTTCTGAGCCACTGGTTGGGCCACCTGGGAATAAATTCATAGTCTTTGGCATCACCAGCACAGTATTTTCACACAGTGGTCCAAGGACCGCTTGCTTCGGAATGGTTAAGGTGCTTGTTAAAATTCAGGTTCCCAAACCTAACCATTGGCCTTAATCAGAAGGGCTTTGGGGGGAGTTCCTCTCAGGGCTCAGTAGTTAACAAACCTGACTAGTATCCATGAGGACATGGGTTCGATCCCTGGCCTTGATCAGTGGGTTAAGGATCTAGTGTAGCCATGAGCTGTGGTGTAAGTTGCAGACCTGGCTCAGATCCCACATTGCTGTGCTTGTGGTGTAGGCCAGCAGCAGTAGCTCTGATTCAACCCCTAGCCTGGGAACCTCCATGCCTCATGTGCGACCCTAAAAAGACACACACACACAAACACACATGAATGGTATCAGGGGCTATAGATATGTATTTTTCTAAGTTTTTATATCATTATGTCCAGTGAAGTTGAGAATTAAGTTGATCAATAAAGCAATTCATTGTGGCTAGACATAGTGCCTGTTTTTCCTTGACTCATCCCAAGAGCACTTGCAAACAGTCCTGAATGAACATACAGGTTTGTCTGTCCTTTGTCTGAGGAGGTTCTCTGGCTGTAGAAATGTGCTGTCCTAACATGTTGAGGGGCTGTGATTGCTGGAGAGTTACCCCATTTCCCCTTGACTAATGAGGGAGGCATGATGGTAGATAAATGGTCTATCTTCCTCACATCTCAGGAGGCCTGTTCTGAAGGGAGTGTGATATAGTTTCTGAGAGGTTCCCAGTGAGGAAACTGGCAGTTGCCCGGAGTGGTAACCTGCTCATGAATGCACCTTTATTGGCTTTCCTCCTTCCTTTCTCCTTTCCCCCTCCTCCCCGCTTCCCAGGATCACTTCACCAATAAACAGCTTGCGTCCACATCACTGTCTCAAGCAAGGTCCACTTTGAGGGGGAACCCAAACTAAGGAAGAGAATGTATTGTATATAGAGTAAATAAACTTTATTCCAGCCAAATTAGGGGGTGAGGTTTGAAGAAGAGAGGGCTAAAATTTTTTTCAAAGAGATTTGATGAAGGAAATTTAATTAAATGCAAATGGAATCAATTCGGCCAATGCTATATTTCACTCTGTTTGCTATTCCTTCTGTGTGGGTGTTCATCTTCATATGAAATCTAATGTGTTCAGTATCCTTACCAATGTATCCTACCTAATCGCTTGCTATTAAGTCCTGCAGTTTTCCTTGAAAATCTTCAGGTTTTTCTGGAGATAAATATTAATTCTGTGTATACTACATAGAGTTTAGAAAACAGGAATGAATTCTCTTTTTTAGACAAAAGAATGGTTACCCCCCCAAAAGAAGCATTTTAAAGACATTTTCCCTGGAACTATATGTTATGTGACTGAATAATTGAGGACTCAATTGTCTAAACTCATCTTTGGCATCTCCTAAGAAAAAAACACCCTGAAGTTAAAATTTGGTGTGCTTTCTTTTCAACCCTGCAGGAAGACCACATGGTCTTTTGGGAGGAGTTTGGATTTGAGGGTCTGACAAAATAGCTCTAAGACTTTCAGCTTACATTTGGCAAGTTACTTAAGCATCTCCAAGTTTTTTCTCAGCCATTAAAGGGAAATAATAGTAATATTAATAATACTACTTCACCAAATTGTTTTGAGGATTACATATTGTTTTAAGGTGCCTAGATCATGGCAGTTAGATGCTTACTGTCTTAGCTCACAAGGCAGCCTGGCTAGAACCATACACCATGAAAAAGCCAGCATTTATCAGCTCGAGGATGCCCTAAAGTTTGCTTATCATTTATTTCTTTTAGGGCCACACCCATGGCATATGGAAATTCCTAGGCTAGGGGTCAAATCGGAGCTTTAGCCACCAGCTCACACCACAGCTCACAGCAATGCCAGATCATTAACCCAACGATCAAGGCCAGGGATCAAACCCACATCCTTATGAATACTAGTTGGGTTCATTACCACTGAGCTAAAACAGGAACTCTGCTTATCATCCATTTTTATTCAGCTTTCTGTGTTCTGTCATTTTATTGAGTAGCTATCTTGGGCTGAAGGAGAGTTATTTATAGGATTCTGTACCCATGTCTGTGACCTGCAAACACTGGGCAGACTTTGGCACACTTGCTGGCTCACGTGCAAACTCAAATGGCTGACATGTCAACCCAATGACATACATGAAATTTAACTGTTTATTTTGTCTGCCTTCCATGGAAATTATTCCATTTTGAAAGAACTGAATGAAGACAGTTCTGACACTCTCAAACACAAGATTTAAAATAGCCAATCAATCTTATCCAACCAGATTCGGGGCTTTATGTATCTACCTCTACCACTAAAAAGCAAGCCTGGGTTTACGAAATCTTCCCTTTGGGATTGACCGTTCAAGCTTACACGGTAAGCAATGACAAATTCTTTGACATGTAATTTCTGAGTAAAATCTGGACGCTGGTTGTTTCTTTGATGTGTGTAATGTTACTGCTTAGGTTGCTTGGCTCTTTCCTGTTATAGAGAATTTCATGCTGAGTTCCTAATTGCCAGTTCCTGTTTTCGTTGTGAGAATCTTTTACTAGTGAACATATTTTCATTGTATATATCCGAAGTCTCCCCTAAAAGTACTCTGTCTTCTCTTGTCTTCCCTTTGTGGTTGCATTCCTAGAGGTCTTAGCTTTTGAGGACAAGGATGGTATCTCTTTCCTCTTCATATCTCTGGATACCTATTATAGAAAAGTGATTTTTACAGAGAACATATGCCTGTGTTAGGTTGGATTCTCCCAGGACAGATCCTAAACAAAGATTAGAGTGCAAGCAGTTTGAAAGTACCCTTGAGAAATGGAAAGGGAATGACGCTGACACATGGTTCATTGAAGAGCAGGTGTCCATGGTGGAGAACTGAGCTCAGGGACTGCAGGAAACTGCTGAGAAGCTGCCTAAGATATGTCTCAGAGTTATCCCAGCTGAGGGGCGAGAGGCTGGAGGATTTATCATATGGTAGCTGCACTGTCGTTTGAGGTTTACTCCAAGGGGCATTGACTCCTGGGCACTCCGGCCGGCTCTGCAGACAGCTGGCATAGTCTTGCATCTCCGAAAGCCCTCGGGCAGAGAGTCACTTTGTGACAAAACAGCAAGTGCCAAGGGACTTGGGCAGGGCACCGGCTGCTTCTGCAGTAATGCTCAATAAATTCTTATTGTACAGGATTGAATGGAATTTGCTAAAAGCTATAGGAAATGTCAAATGACTCTAAGACCTGAAATCATTGATTTTTACTTACCTCCTGCGGATGCATGTTTTCCAAAGTATCAACTCTGTCAGGGCTGAACGGTTTGGGGGCAATGCCATCTCTAAAAGCAGCAGGAGAGCAGTGTTTATTCTAACTCCATCACACCGTTGGGATGTCTTCCATACCCAAGCTGTGTTACAGATGGAGCAATAAAAGTACTTTTTATGCTTTTGAAACTAAACATTGTGAGAGCTCACTGGAGAAGTTGGGGGAAAAAAAAAGACTTTTTGGTCCTTTGGAAACAGGACTGGGCCAGGAGTTGGGGAATTTAGATTTCTGTCTTCCTTGTGTGACCTTGTAGGCATGTGGACAAAAATCACTAGGCCTCATTTTGCTGACCAGTAAAATGTACAGATTGAACAGAATATTTCTTCCAGCTTCAGGTATGGCTGTCCTATGAAATAAGGCAATAGGACTTTTATCTGTTATGCGAATCAAGTAGAGACTGGGAGGAAAAAAAATACAGATTTAAACATATGTGCAAATTACACATTTATTTCTGTAACACGCACATCTATTTTATTTTTAAATTTATTGGGGTATAGTTGATTTACAATGTTGTATTAGTATCATGTTTATGGATATAGGTTATATACATGCACATATCCATTCTCCCCTCACCCCTGTGTGTATCTATTTATTTGGTAGTTTTCAGTCGAAAAATGAGAGAACAAATTGTTATGGCATTCCGAATATATCCTGAATAAAAATTCTAATAATTTCCCCCGAAAGAAAATGGTTTCTTCTCCCACTTACAAATGAAAATATATTTTTCACATAGGTTCACAAAAGAAAGGGAATTTGAGAATGAGAATTATCTCTTTTTCTTGTGACTGACGTGATTAAGTGGTCTATAGAGATGAATGCTGGTTGTGGATTCATGTGAATAACCTAAGGTTGCATCCCATGTAATGCAAGTTTGTCTTAATTTCCCATCTGTCTTCATAAACTCAGCGGGATTATACTAGTATAAGAGGATTCCCTATTTCTTAATATTAAAAAAACCCAACCTTGCAGTTTTGTTTTATTTTGCTGATTTAGCCTAAGTGTTGGTCTCATACCTAATAAATATAAGGTTTTATCCTATTTTTCCCAGGAGGTATATAGTGGTGTGTGAGGGGTAGAAGCAACCAGTTCAAACCCATGTGCAGGGCTCACCTACCCCAGCCCCTATCTCTTCAAGGACTTCATATCACAGTAGGAATGAGGGAAATCTGGTATTTCAAGATAAGGATGAACATTATGTTGTGATGGAGTTGTCAAAGAGAGAAAGTATATCTTCTATACTAACAGCACTGCTCATTATCCCTGACTCTGACCTTCCCACTTGGTTCCTTTAAGGGAGCATGCTGAGGCTTGGCTGATGCTCAGCTGAGGATGCAGAAAGTGATTGGCTCTGGTTTTGAGGCCCGGTCACATTTATAGACATTCTGCAGCTGCTGGCCCCATGTACTGAGAAAGCAAAGCCACAGCCCAGCCCTTCCTCTAGTGCTTTGCCATTGTGTGTGCCTGTTCCTCTTCCCTAGGGACCAACCCCACTCCAGCTGGGCTCTTCAAGGCGCTGGAAGTACTGAATGGGTTTCTAAGATTCTCTAGCTTCTCTAGAAGGGTCAATACTTTCTTACTGAGCTAATCAGAATGTCTGAGGTCCCAACAGACCTTTGAGTCAAATCCAACATGGGAATTGCTAGTAGCTGAGGACATCTGGGTGTGGGAGGCTGTGCTCACCCCAGCTCAGTCTAGTCTAGCACAAATAATAAAGTGGGTACTGTTCAGTTTTACCAGGATCTATCAAAGCAGTTTGGATCCTATTTTTGTAAAGAAAGTTTGTGTGTATATATTGGAGGTGGGAAGAAATGTAACTAGCTCATTCCTCAGTTTCTTATAGATTTTAATAATTACAATGTCAGTTTTGTAATTTTTAAGGTGCTCTTAGTACCCAAAGTTTTATGTCTTGCATAGTGTGGTCATTTTGGTTATATTTAAACCCCTGTTGGAAGAAAAAATGGAGTCATTAATGCTTGCAAAATCCTTCTGTATCTACAAGGAGGCTTTGTAAGTTCAATGCATGCTTTTGTTTCTTTTTGGATATTATCTTTCCCTACCCTTGAGATCTTAGTGCAGTGGTTCTACAACTTCAAGATGTATTAGAATCAATAGAAGTATTACAAATGTAGATTTCTGACTCCTCAGAGATTAGATTTAGAGAAGATGGTTGATTAGGAATCTACATTTGAAACAATTACAACATACTATGCTAAATGCAGTTGGCCCATGGAACTTATTTTGAGAAAAACTCTTTTAGAGATGCTCCTATGGTAAATGTTTTTGAAAACTCCCTTTTTCAAGAAGAGGTCTTTTCAACCCCAGAAATGCGGTGTTTCTAAACAGAAGTAAATCATGGATAAGGAATGTTCTGTCATCTCCAGGAAAATAGCCAATAGTATGAATGCACACCTCAAAGTCATTATTATTGAGGGCATATGCACGTAAACATATTGTTTCTATTTTCACCTACTTTTGATGTATATAAGTTCAAATTGACAATTCCCTTTGAACATAACAAATATAGCCCCTTAAAAGATCTGTCATATCATGGACTAGCCTTGGACCTTAAAAATGTTCAAATATTTTACTTAACATTTAGTAAGTACATATTCATTGAAATTTTTCTTGGCACTAGGCCCTAAGCCAGCACTGAAGCGATGTCACATTTGAACTCTCTCATGACTATTAAATGCACTTCCTATACTCCTGGCCTTGTGTGAGACACACACACTCAAACATAAGTTTTGCTCAAGCCTACTCAGTGCTGCTTACTTAGTTTTACTTGGTTTAAGAATCCTAATCTTTCTTGCAATTGTAAGAAAGATATAGAGGAAATGCTCTATGTTTCCTTATGAAGAATCTCAACTAATGGTTGCAAGAGGGTAAGATGGTCATGGGGTGGGAGCTGGAGTGTGACTAAATTTTTTTTTTTGTCTTTTTGTCTTTTTAGGGCCACACCTGCAGCATATGAAGGTTCCCAGGCTAAGGGTCTAATCAGAGCTGTTGCTGCTGGCCTACACCACCGCCACAGCAATGCCAGATTCAAGCTGCGTCTGTGACCTGCACCACAGCTCACAGCAATGCTGGATCCTTAACCCACTGACTGAGGCTAGGGATCAAACCCACAACCTCATGGTTCCCAGTCGGATTTGTTTCCACTGCACCAAAATGAGAACTCCCCTAAATTTTTTTTTACTGTATTTTTATTAGAGTACAGTTGATTTACAATGTTGTGCCAATTTCTGCTTTACAAAAAAATGATCCAGTCCTACATATATATATACACATTTATTTTCTTATATTATCTTCCATCATGGTTTATCCCAAGATTCTGGATATAGTTCCCTGTGCTATATAGCAGGACCTCATTGTTTATCCATTCTAAATATAAAAGTTTGCATCTACTAACCCCATACTCCCAGTCCGTCCCACAACATCCCCTCTCCCTTTGGCAACTACAAGTCTTTTCTCTATGTCTACAATTATGTTTCTGTTTTGTAGATAGGTTCATTTGTGCAATATTTTATATTCCACATATAAGTGATAGCATTGTGTATTTGGTTTTTTCTTTCTTTCTTTTTTTTTTCATCTTTTTAGGGCTGCAGACATAGCATATGAAGGTTCCCAGGCTAGGGGTTGAATCAGAGCTGTATCACTGGCCTACACCACAGCTACAGCAGTGTCAGGACCAAGCAGCATCTGCGATCTACACCACAGCTTATGGCAATGCCACTGAGGGAGGCCAAGAATCAAACCTGCATCCTCATGGATGCTAGTCAGATTCTCTTCTGCTGAGCTACAATGGGAACTCCTGTCTTTCTCTTTCTGACCTACTTCACTTAGTATGAGAATCTCTAGTTGCATCCATGTTGCTGCAAATGGCATTATTTTGTTCTTTTTTTATGGCTGAGTAGTATTCCATTGTATTATGTACCACATCTTCTTATCCATTCCTCTGTCAATGGACATTTAGGTTGCTTCCACATCTTGGCTATTGTGAATAGTGCTGCTAAGAACATAGGGGCGCATGTATCTTTTTGAAATTGTAATTTTGTCCAGATATATGCACAGGAGTCTACTGGCCTAAAAATTATACCAACATATTTCCTCAGGTATTTGTGAGAATTAAAGTCACAATGACCAAAGGATTTATAGGAGCTAGACTATTTCTCAAAAATGAGGTTGAAATAGGTTTAAAAACTACTGGTCTATAATTATTATCTGGAGGCCGTTTTATAACACTTTGTCAGTGTAACAAAAGATTGTGAATGTCTGAATCCATACTCTGGAAAGGAAGATGGTAGAACTGACTCTCTCTCTCTCTCTCTCTCTCACACACACACACACACACACACACACACACACACACACACACACACTAAACACATGCAATGTCCAGGCCCACACCCATAGCCTTCTGAATAAACTTTCTGGAAGTTCACTTGAGTCTAGTCTTTAGCCAGTAATTCTCAAGGAAGTATATCTGAGGATATTTGGTAAAATGCCTGCTGCTTTGACCTCTTAAGCTGAGACCCCATTTGCTCCAATCCACAGCCTGAGTTTTCTCCCAGATTCTCAGATCTCTGCCTAGAACAGAACAACCTTTTTTTTTTTTGTCCTGTCCTTTTGTGTTAACAATAGGCTATCCAGGGTTCTCTTACTGTATAGCAAAGGGGCAGAGGTAGGGACAGGAAAAGAGTAGGTTTAAACTTAGATCCTTTGCCAGCAGATTATTTTCTTGAAAGGTGTTGTAAATGAACATTGATTCAGCTAACACCTACAACACCCAGGTTTTCCTGCTAAATTGCTAGATGTGTCGCTTTCTGTGTGATAATAATATTTTCCTTGTAACTTTCACCAGTACCTGGAGTTCCTCTTTCCTCTGGGAGCTCAGAGCTGCTCAAGGAACTTACCAGGGCAGAAGAGGTTCCCAGCATCACTAGGTCTACAGGACCTTGGGGTTTGACACCCCTGTAAGAGCCTAAAGTAGATCACCAGACCTGTCCTTCCATTGCCTGTCCGGGACTTAGAAAGAACATAGCGCCTCCCTGTTGGAATCCCGCCAAAAAAAAGATGTCGTTTACCACCTTCTAGTCTAGGTTTGGAGCATAGACACAAAGACATGCAAATTAAGAGATTTTCTTCCAGATTACTTGCATTATTCTGATTATTTTCCAAATTATAATTTTTATCATCTGTTATGGTTTAATGTATTTGCTTTTTAAATTTGCTTTTTTAAATTTGCTTTTTTATTGTTTCTCACTCAGTAGACTGTAAGCTTCATGTGTAACGAAGGTAAGGTAATCAGTATTAGTTCTGTGAATGAATAAATAAACTCTCAAGAAAAGCCTATCCAACCACCAACCCTTCTCATCACTTTAACAAGAAATGAAAAAGAATGAGATAGAGAAGGAACTGGAATCATTAGATCACACTGACCTGTAGGGTTCATGCTAAGGCTGTTCTCTAGCCTTTAATTGTAGTTGATCTGGAAGAGTTAAGCAGAATTGTCTTCAAACCCTCTAATTCTTTGATTCATTTTTTTTCAGTGCTCTGGTTTTCTCCATCTGTGGTTTGATAGTCTTCATATTCTACGTAATTGCTCAAAGTACTTTCTTTCTTAGAGCCCACATGCATTTTCAGATTGCTGTTCCAGTGGCCTGAAGTGGACTGATGGAGATGAGGAGGAAGCGAAGAGGAAGCATGGGGAATAGAACCTAAGCTTCTACTCCTTAGTCAGCTTCAGGCTACATGATATCAGGCCACCCCACTCACCACCAATGGCAGTGAGTACATCACTAATGGATTGTATCTCAGCATGGGAAGTGATCAAAGAATTTCTGATGGAACCATGATCTACCTGGCTTCCTCTAGGAATTAGGGGGAGAATTCTGAGCCTATAAGAGTCTGAAAACAAAAGGAATGCTCTTTAAGGAGGGGGTAGAATACATATCCAAAAGTAAGCAGTGAGATAACTAGGAAAATAGGGCAGGATATGGCTTCCTATAGTCTAAGGAGAGGTCCTCAGTGGAAGGCTGGCTGCTGCATCCTACCTACAAGCATATTTTTTTGGGTCACATGCAATTTTAATAGTCAGGAAACTTTACACGAAGTTCCAAGTTCTGACCCGTCTTGAAAAAGTGGGGGATCTGATAATACTAGGATTACATCCTGTAATGCAACAATCTCCTGGAGCTGAGAAAGAGCCTCCCCTTTACATAGAGTTTTTGGTTAACCAAGTCTCAACTATTACCTTATATTCTCTCAGTTTCACTTACTTATATAGGTCCCTGTAGACTGTGAGATTTCAACTCATATCTGTGGGACAGTTAGGATTTTTAAAGGGATAGTCCACACTGAGTATTTCATTGGCAAGGTGGAAATGAATGGCAGTCACTGCCTGACTCCACTGGAGAGAACCCAGAGCTCCGAGAAGGTGTGGTTCTCACTTTTGCATCCTTGGGAGACACATGTATGGAGGACATCTCTTGAACCTGAGCATCACTCAGTGGTTAAGAATTTCTTGTAGTGGTGGTGGTGGGCTTTCTGCCCCCTGGTGATAGTTTTCTCTGTCAGCACAAATTTTTGATTTGCATTTTGCTCACTTTGTGCTGCTCTCTTTGTAAATACTCACTTGTACCTTTTTTTGAATGTTATAGCTATTTTTTAATCTTTATACCTCAACCTTCATTTGTTCCAAATGGCTAAGTATCTTTCTACTGGAAAATTTGTTTAGTCCCAGTAAATGGGTGTCTGTTATTAGTTCAGATTAGTTTTGCCAAATCACTGAATATAATATCCTCAGGGTAAAATAAATTAATACATTTTTAAAGGTAATTCCATTAAGTACTTTGCCACAGCAGTCAGAAGAAAAGAATATAGAAAATTTCTAATGGATCCTTTGGAGTGGTTTTCTAAAAGACTCATGTAAATTCTAATTAGCTGTAAATATAATTTGGTACCTTTCACATTTACAAGGATAGATCTCTTTGGGCTATTATCGTTCTTGTTAGTTCCCCCTTTGTCCTGGGTAAACAAAGGGAACATCCAGTTTGGGCTTGCTCTTTCATCTCTTTGTGCCTCAGCTTCCTCATTCAGGCCCTGACAATCATTTCTTAAGCAAACTCATGAGAACCTCAGGTGAGGAAAGAGACCTGCCCTCAGAAAGCTCAGAAACTCATGAAGGGAGGAATTAGACCTGTGGGTCTCAAAGGGCAGGGCCCAACGTGTAGCCTCAGCATCGCGTTGGGTCTTGTTAGAAATGCAGATTTACAGCTCCCACTCCAAGTGTAATGAACCAGGAAGTCGAGGGGTGGGCACTGTAATCAGAGTATGAACAAAGTGATCCAGGTGATTCTGACATACATAAAAGTTTAAGAGCCCAAGTGTCCTGGGTTCTACTCACACAAACTAACACTCCAAGTTTCTTCACATAACTTCCTCAGAAACTAAGCAAATAAGCCAAGTCATGAGGTCCATGGTATCCAAAAGAGGCAGACTTTTTTCTTCTGTGAGTTCTTTCTGTCCAGGAGAACTGGGTGCTGTATGGCTATTTCTGCATAGACCTGGTACTGACAGGACTAAACGTTAGGGTGATTGTGGAGTGAATGGATCATTTGCTCCTTGTCTGTCTCTCTGTTTGTGTGCTTTTTTAGATTTCTTGGGTTTTTCAATCCACCAGCACCTCCATAGCCCAATAATCTGTGCTTCCGTTTATACACTCTCTTTTCCACTGTGTATTGATCATAAAGATAGAAATGATGAATTCACAATGAGGGGCTGAGGTTTGGTCCGAACTATGAAGATGCCTAGGCAGCATATTTTGAGCAGCTGACAGTGCAATTTTCTTGCTAGCCAAAGTATTTGATTTCCACATCAAATGAGTGTGATGGAGTCTGACCATTCTAGGTTTGCCCATTTTCCAGATACTGATATAGTCCCTCTAAGGGATTTATGCAGGTGTGGATTATTTTACTAGGAAGAAGTTTTAAAAATAGCACATCAGGGAGTTCCCGTCGTGGCGCAGTGGTTAACAAATCCGACTAGGAACCATGAGGTTGCGGGTTCCATCACTGCCCTTGCTCAGTGGGTTAACGATCCGGCCTTGCCGTGAGCTGTGGTGTAGGTTGCAGACGTGGCTCGGATCCCGCGTTGCTGTGGCTCTGGCGTAGGCCGGTGGCTACAGCTCCGATTCTACCCCTAGCCTGGGAACCTCCATATGCCGCTGGAGTGGCCCAAGAAATAGCAACAACAACAACAACAAAAAAGACAAAAGACAAAAAAAAAAATAGCACATCAGCTATCTTCTGGATCATGGCTCTCTGATCTAATCATTTGTTCTGTTCTCAAGGTTAACACTGATTCTTGCAGACAGTTTGTGCAGTGACTGTTAATCCAGGTTTGAGCTCAGGAATAATGGAGCCTTAGCTGTAAAGAATGAATAGTATTTCCTAGAAGTGTAGGGATTTGGTTTATAACCACTTACATTTCCATCAGATGTAGGATAACTTTCAGAATCATAAAACCAAATCCTATGTACATTTGCTATGTCCTGACAGTTGCTTTAATCTTCAGTCATCAGCAGTGCTTGCTAACACTGAACGATGGTTAGTGTTGCAATCAAATACACAAAGGCATTGTGTCATAGGCAAAAATGATGCTGGCTTTGGGATAGTGGGATAGACAGCTCACAGAAATGAATGTGACCTGTGGCGCTATTTCAGAGCACCGTGCCATCATCTGGGAGAAAAACATGTGTAGGTAACAGCACACAGAGCCTGGAGGACTCTGCATTCTGATGCCCAGCACAGGTGCTCCCTGTGCCCTGTGGGATTTTTGTGGGTAGTAACCAGTGGTTAGGAACAGACAGGGAAGGCGAGCCTATGTACCCATCCCCACCGCTCTCTCTGGAGGCCTCTGCAAAGGGTACCTGACTTGCCTTCCTTCTTCTTCTTATCTTTATGATGGGCTTTGATGATAAGAGGAGTCATAATCTCCCATCAATTTTTTCCTAGATCTGGCCTTGTATCATATGAATATGATGAAATTTACACATTTCTTTTGGCCAGTTTTGCTTATAAAAACAGACGTTTAAAACCTGAAATTAAAAAGAATGCAATTTTCTTCTTTATTTATCTTCACAATTGAGTTGGGCATCCTTCCATTTTTAATCTTAATTAAATTTAGTTTTATATCACCCTGTAATTATAATTATGGGTTTATGATCCCCTGGCTAATTTTAGGATTCAGATGTTGCTGCTGAAAATAATAACTGAAAAGACAAGACTGGAGATTTCACAAGGGGTCACCCACCCCAGTGAGAAATGAGCTTCATTAAATAGTGAGAAAGAGAAAAGCAACCCTGACACCCAGGAGCTAGTCTAGTACTCTCTTCAAGGCCTTGGCCTTCTCCTGCTGCACACAATTTCACAGGGCATCAACTTCAGACAAGGCCATCCTGTGACTATGATGGATCAAGACAAAAACAGGACCACTCTGAATTCACATCAAAACGTGACCATTATTCAATCCAGAAAATACCAAACGTCCTCCTTTCTCAGCTAATAGGAGTAACTGCTGTTTCTCTACCAAATATAGCTTTAGTTGGCCTGTCCTTAGATAAGGTTTATTGACATAATAAAATTATTCCTGAAAAGTACCCAACAGAGATAGAAGCCCACTTCCTTGGGCCATCCTCAAATCACAAAGCCCCAACTGTGAAAATCCTTGCTAACACCTTCTTTCTCAGACACTCCACAGTTACCCATGGTGTGCAGTCTTCTTTGCTAAAGTGAGTAACAAACCTAACTTGTTCAACTGCAAGTGTGTTCCTGGTGATCGGATGGTCTTTCACCAGAGAATATTATATATGTCAGTTGATTATTTGGTTATGTCCATTCTGGACAATAAATCTGAATTGTACTAGTTAGGCTACCTCCTTAACCCTGGGCCTGGCTTACTGATGCAGCAGCTTTGTCCTTCTGTGACTTCAGTTCTTCTAGATTTGTTCCTAATGGCTTCATATACTGAAAAGATTTTAGTCCATTGGACAGGAAGAGTCACCTCAGGATCCAAACAGAAAATATGTATTATGCAGGGTTCTCTAAAGAAATATAACTGGGTACATGGATGAGGTAGTAAGTGTTATATTAAATATCTGATATTTACTGCGTGTCAGGAACTGTGTTAAGTGCTTCACATAAATTAGCTTGTTTTAATCCTTGAAACAAGCCTATGAGATCATTATTACCCCATTTTACAAATGAGCAAACTGAAACATGGGTAAATAAATTACCTTGCCTGAGGTTATACAGCTAAGGTTCAAATTCAAGTTGTCTAACTCTACATTCTTTGCTTTTAACATTTACATTTTACTGCCTTTGAGATACCTCCTCTATTTCCCAGAATCTAAACAGTTGTAATTCAGAATGCTATTACCTAGTGTCACACGTGTAATTCTAGGAAAGGATAATAACAGTTATTTAAATGTTGGCATAGGAGTTCTCTTGTGGCACAGTGGGTTAAGGATCTGGCATTGTCACTGCAGCCGCTTAGGTCACTGTTGAGTTGCGGGTGACCTTGGGCTGGAAACTTCCACATGTCACAGGCATGGCCAAAAAAAAAAGAATAAATGTTGGCATATTTTAGTTTATAGTAAATGTAATTACCACACATAGCCTTTTTCTTCTTAGCTACAATAGTTAATGAGTGCAGGATAAAACTCTTTAGAGATACTATTATCATATACAACTACAGGTTTCAGATTATAGGAATAATTATTGCCCAAAGGTATTCCTCAGAGCTATGGAGAGCTGCTGTAATGTACAAATACATAGGAAACTGCCTTCCATGAATAAGAAAGACATGTCTGGAACAGAAGGAACTCAGGGTAGGTGTAACACGAGTGCTGGTACAAGCGTATTATGGTGTGTCATTTGTAACAAGTGTTTCCCAGTTATTGTCCTCCTCATTGGTCACAGCTTGTTGGGCATTTATACAGAGAGGTGCTACTTGATCTGTTGTTGTAGGACACTTTACTCTTATTTAATCCAATCATTACTCTCAGTTTCCTTTGTTCTCTGTCCATCTTAGTCACAGGAGATTTTATTACTCCCAGAGGCTATTTGATCACTTCTTTAACACCACCTCACCATTTCTTCTATAATTTGTCTGAATTTTTCTAACAAAACTTCTGCAGCCATTTTTGCAACGCTTCAAACCTTAAGTCCTCTATTAATGTTAATAAATCAAGGATTGATTTGAATATCTCGAAATGCATAAATATTTTGAGTAAGCAATCAGAAAAAGATACAAGCCTAACAATACTTTTAGAAAGCACTCTATTCAAAATAAGGCATGTGTTTAACGTCATAGATACACTGTAAAATTTCTAAAGTTAATAACAGTAAATATGCAGAAACATAAAATGCATAAAGAGATTACATTCCTGTCACTTATCAATTTTATTAATTAAAATTCATGACTTAGACACAATTATGGTATGCTTTCCTGTCCATTATCTGGAGCAATCATGGGAAAACCTAGACACTCCTGAACCTGAACCTTGGGGAAATATTTCTTAGCATTTTGCATATAGAATGTTCTTCCTCAGTTTCTTCCCAATATTGTTAGGGTTGCGATTCACTTTTACAACCCCTCCATTGCTCCTTATTGCCAGACAGACTCTAAATCTAATGCTTTATACCTAAGAAGGGAAACACATTGTGAAAAAACAAAAGAAAAAGTTTAGTCATAAGCCCCTCAAATGCAAATGTACCATTCTTTTGATTGTATTCACAGAAGGTTAAATACCGACCAGGGGGTGGGGGGGGAGTATGTGATGATTTAACCAAATAATTTATTTTATCAGTATTGTATCTCTTACTCTAAACATCTACGATTCTATATATTCATAGAGAAAATCAGAAATGTGGGGCAGTTCAGAGAGACGTGTTTGTCTACAGTTTTGATCTGTAAAGGGACAGTATGACTCAATCACTCTCGACTATTCTGTGAGGCCTCCAGAAAATTCTGTAAAGAGCTGGATGAGGTGACCAAACAAATCCTGATAAAGAGGGATTTAGGGATTGCTGTCACTTGAAGGACTAAAGATTAGGTCAAAAATATTTTTGTTCAAGTTCATTCAAAAATCAATCATGTCATTCAGCAGGGGTGCTGGGGGAAATTACAATTTGACCTACTGCAGAGATATCTTTTACCCTTGATAGCTCCTTGTGCTTCAAGGAGCTTAAACATGTCATTGTACTGCTAACATATCCTGGCCTAGCTTAGCATATCAGTACTTTGCTATGTCACATTAATATTTTTAGAGGTCTATCCAGAGGTCTATCCAGTATCTATCTATCTATCTATCTATCTATCTATCTATCTATCTATCTATCTCCAGTGTGTGTGTGTATGTGTGTGTGTATGTACATATATATGTATACACATACATATATATATACATACACATCTACTTACTATGTAATAAAATCAAATGACCAAAAATGGCTACTTTAAAAAAAGATCTGTAGCTGGAGTTCCCGTCGTGGCTCAGTGGTTAACGAATCCGACTAGGAACCATGAGGTTGCGGGTTCGGTCCCTGCCCTTGCTCAGTGGGTTAACGATCCAGCGTTGCCGCAAGCTGTGGTGTAGGTGGCAGATGTGGCTGGGATCCCGCGTTGCTGTGGCTCTAGCGTAGGCCAGTGGCTACAGCTCCAATTCGACCCCTAGCCTGGGAACCTCCATATGCTGCGGGAGCGGCCCAAGAAATAGCAAAAAAAAGACAAAAAAAAAGAAGATCTGTAGCTTAAATTTTTCATATAATTAGTTGTTTATTTTTAACTTAAAGTGATAAATATTCAAAGGCAAAAATGTTTTACTAGAAATATTTTATGTTTTTAATTCTATTAACATTATTTATTAAAGTAAGTTTGGAAGTCCAAGCCTGTGCTGTATGAACTAAACAAAAATAAACATTGGAAAGAATCTATAAATTATATTACTTTATGGCTTGAAAATTGAAAGAAACCAGGAAAATCTACTCAAATTACGAGTTTTAGTAAAATTGTTTGAATTAAAAAGTAGTATGTAAAACATTTAATAACAAAGAGATATCATTTTAGAGCAAGAAACTTACAAAATTTTTACAAATAAACCTGAGAGATGTTAATGAAAAATTAAAAAAAAACTAGAAAATTTGAGGGGAAATTTTACTTGGTAAAAACTTACAAACTGGAGCTATAATAGGAGGCTGATGGGAATGTAAGTTAATTTGTCATACGAGTTCGATTCTTGCCAAAATCTGAAAAGAATTTTTGTTTTCCTTGACAGAAGCTCTTCTAAAATTCATCTATAAAAATAAGCATTCAGGAAGACCAATTGTTATTTTGAAAAGCAGCAGAAATGGGGGCATTGGCTAGCTTTAAATGACTTTTTTTTTACAGGTATCAATAAATTTTATTTTTATTTTTATTTCCCCAATACATTATTTTTTTCTGCTGTACAGTGTGGTGACCCAATTACACATACATGTATACATTCTTTTTTCTCAAATTATCATGCTCCATAATAAGTGACTAGACATAGTTCCCAGTGCTACACAGCAGGATCTCATTGCTTATCCATTCCACAGGCAATAGTTGGCATCTATTAATCCCAAGCTCCCAATCCATCCCATTCCCTTCCCCTCCCCCTTGGCAAACACAAGTCTATTCTCCAAGTCCATGATTTTCTTTTCTGTGGGAAGGTTCATTTGTGCCTTATATTAGATTCAAGATATAAGTGATATCATATGGTATTTGTCTTTCTCTTTCTGACTTCACTCAGTATGAGAGGCTCTAGTTCCATCCATGTTGCTGCAAATGGCATTATTTCATTCTTTTTATGGCTGAGTAGTGTTCCATTGTGTATATATACCACATCTTCCTAGTCCAATCATCTGTCAATGGACATTTGGGTTGTTTCCATGTCTTGGCTATTGTGACAAGTGCTTCAATGAACATGCAGGTGCATGTGTTTTTTTAAGGAAAATTTTGTCCGGATACCTGTCCAAGAGTGGGATTGCTGGGTCATATGGTAGTTCTATGTATATTTTTCTAAGGTACCTCCATACTGTTCTCCATAGTGGTTGTACCAGCTTACATTCCCACCAATAGTGCTGGAGGGTTCCCTTTTCTCCACATCCCACCAGCACTTGTTATTTGTGGACTTACTAATGATGGCCATTCTGACTGGTATGAGGTGGTACCTCATAGTAGTTTTGATTTGCATTTCTCTAATAATCAGTGATGTGGAGCATTTTTCCATGTGCTTGTTGGCCATCTGTGGAGAACAGTCTATTCAGGTCTTTTGCCCATTTTTCCATTGGGTGGTTGGCTTTTTTACTGTTGTGTTGTATAAGTTGTTTGTCTGTTTTAGAGATTAAGCCCTTGTCTGTTGCATTATTTGAAACTATTTTCTCCCATTCTGTAAGTTGTCTTTTTGGTTTCTTTTTGGTTTGCTTTGCTGTGCAAAAGCTTTTCAGTTTGATTAGGTCCTATTGGTTTACTTTTGCTTTTATTTCTGCTGCTTTGGGAGAGTGACCTGAGAAAATATTTGTAAGGTCGATGTCAGAGAATGTTTTGTCTATGTTCTCTTCCAGGAGTTTGATGGTGTCTTGTCTTAAAATATTTAAGTCTCTCAGCCATGTTGAGTTTATTTTTGTGCATGGTGTGAGGGTGTGTTCTAGTTTCATTGCTTTGCATGCAGCTGTCCAGGTTTCCCAGCAATGCTTGCTGAATAGACTTTCTTTTTCCCATTTTATGCTCTTGCTTCCTTTGTCAAAGATTATTTGACCATAGGTGTCTGGGTTTATTTCCATTGGTCTGTTTGTCTGTTTTGGTACCAGTACTATGTTGAATAACAGTGGTGAGAATGGGCATCCTTGTTTTGTTCCCAATTTTAGTGGGAAGTCTTTCAGCTTTTCTCCATTGAGTATTATATTTGCTGTGGGTTTGTCATAAATGGCTTTTATTATGTGAAGGTATGTTCCCTCCAAACCTTGGAAAGAGTTTCTATCATGAATGGATGTCAGACTTTGTCAAATGCTTTCTCTGCATCTATTGAGATGATCATGTGGTTTTTGACTTTTCTTTTGTTAATGTGGTGTATGATGTTGATTGATTTGCATTATTGAACCATCCTTGTGAACCTAGGATGAATTCCACCTGGTTGTGGTGTATGATCTTTTTTATATGTTGTTGGATTCGGTTGGCTAAGATTTTGTTGAGAATTTTTGTGTCTATATTCCTCAAAGATATTGGCCTATAGTTTTCTTTTTTGGTGGTATCTTTGTCTGGTTTTGGAATTAGGGTGATGGTGGCATCATAGAATGTCTTTGGTAGTGTTCCTTCTTCAACCTTTTGAAAAAGTCTAAGGATGAAAGGTATAAGTTCCTCTTTGTATGTTTGGTAGAATTCACCTGTGAAGTCATATGGTCTTGGACTTTTATTTGTAGGGAGTGTTTTAATGTACCTAAACATGCTGTAATGCATCAGTAAATAAAATACAAAGCTAGAGTAGGATTTCTCAACCCTGCTGGACCCTTGGGCCAGAGACTTTTTGTTGTGGGGCTGTCCTGAAATTGTGGGATGATTAGCAGCACCCCTGGCCTCTACTCATTAGATGCCAGTAGCACCTCCTTCCTCAGTTGTGAGAACCAAAAACATCTGGATACTGACAAATGTCCCATGGGGACAAAGTAATTCTTGGTGTGACCACAGATCTAATAGAGCAAACAATAGAACAAACAATAGATTCGAATTAATGAAACAGATTTAAAAGTTTAAAAATTGTCCAATTTATATATATGAAATTTATGATAAGGTAGGCATCATTGAGCAATGAGAAGGAGAATGTTTACAACTGGAAATGTAACTGTTTAAAAATGGATAGAGTAGGAGTTCCCATAGTGGCTCAGTGGTTAACAAACCTGACTAGTATCCCTGAGGACACAGGTTCAATCCCTGGCCTTGCCCAGTGGGTTAAATGATTGCTGGTTAAAGATCCAGCATTGATGTGAGATGTGATGTAGGCTGCAGATTTGGCTTGGATCCCACGTTGCTGTGGCTGTGGTGTAGCCCAGCAGCTACATCTCCGATTTGACCCCTAGCCTGGAAACTGCCATATGCCGTGGATGTGGCCCTAAAAAGACAAAAAGACGTAAGAAAATGGATAGAATAGCCTATAATCAGATTTCATACTACACATTAAAATTAATTTAATGAATAGAATTAAATATAAGAAATAATATCATTAAAAGAATAGAAAATAGATTTATCTATATATCCTATCTCTGGGACAGTAATTATTGAAGGAAACTATCTAAAAATTCTGTCATATATAAAAACAAACATCAGTGTTTTGACACAAATGGCATAGTTCATTTTTTTCAAGTGGCATAACTTAAAAAATGAAATTATAGACAAAGAAAAACATTTAAACCCATTTAACAGATTTGGATTAATATGTATCCCAAAAAGACTACATAATCAGCAAAGGGCTTTGTGAGCAGGACCAGCTTCATGGGCATGAGACTTTCATTTGATTTAATGCTCTGAAATTCTTAATAATCTTTTAACAAGGGGCTCCACATTTTAATTTTTTTTTACCCTACAAATGATTTAGCCAGCTGTATTTGCAGGCCATGTATTCTCTGTTGATATTACTCAACTCTGCAGTTGAAGCATAAAAGCAGCTATAGATGATACATGAATGAATGTAGCTGTGTTTGAATAAAACTTTATTTACGTAAATAGGCAGTAGGCCAGATTTGGCCCATAAGGCATAGCTTGCCCTTGTCTATTTCATGCAGAAAGTTTCTAGAAACTAATACGAAGAGCCACATACAAATGAATGTCCTACCTTTGTAATTTCCAAAGAAATGATTATTAACAGAAGACAACTGTTGAATTAATACAGACTTAAAATAATAACATATTTCCATACTGAAAATCCTAGTAGCCTGAAAAAGCACTCATAGGGACATAACTCAGAGACCTTTTTGAAGAAGATGTTTGGAGAATTATAAAAAGGCACCTGGCCTTTGACTCAGTAGCTTCACTCCTAGGAATTTATCCCAAGAAGTATGTCAAATTTAGAAAATACTCCATGTTTACTAGAGATTAATTGTTAGAAGATTAAAAAATCCTGAAAACTATATAAATATGCTATAATGGAAGCATGCTTAAGTCAAGAAAGTATATGTGTGCTATCAATAAAAATGATCCCTTTGTGATTATTAGCAGCTTGGAAAGTGATTTTAGTATTCTGCTAAATGAAAAGGATAGACAAGTTGGTCAATGCTATGTTTGCACACATGTAAAAATTATGCATAGGTTATAATAAATTCTGGAAGGAACCAATGAGAGAACAACCAGAACACCATCTTTCATTTCCAGCTCTGGTGTCAGTCTAGTGCTAAGCTGGAGTCCTAGCCCTGTCCTATTTGGTAGGGCCCCATCTGCCATCACCATGGGCAAGTTACTTAACTTCTCTAAGACTCAATTTGCTTTTTTTCAAGATAGATGAAATAACATTATATTGTCTATCTCTTGAGGATGTTATAAGACTTAAATGAAATATATATATATATACACACACATGGTATAGCACAGTGCTTTGCACATGGAAAGGTTTCAAATGTTAGCTATTATTATTATTATTAGCAAAGCATGGGAAATTAAAACAGTTTATTTCATTTTTAGTTCAGTTATTTGTGCAGTTAAAACTTCTAACAGCTGTCTTTTAAAATGTAATGATTAAGACTACAGCAATCTCAGCGGGTAGCAAACTAAAACTATTAAAGTAGGGATAATAAAAAGACTGTTTTAAAGATTTCACCAATAGAAAAGGGAAAAGAATTGCTGAAATGTCTTACACAAGTTGCTAAGCAAAGTCACAAAGACAATTAGAATGAGCACAGGCAAGGGTAATAAGTGGCAATAATTAAAGCTGCCACCAGATACACAAACGTGCAAACTCATACACATCTCTGTGTCCTTTAGGGAAGCTGATTAAGTCAGCAGAGGAGGAGAGAAAAGGGTAATTATTAAACCAGTCATGTTGTGTACACTCCCCTCCACACAGTTTCTCCCCTATGGAGTCAGGGGAAGAGAAGTCACATTATCACGTTACTGCCAGAAAGCTTTGCATTCATACCTGGTCATGTCCTTGTCCTCACTTCTCACTGTAGATGAATGGGGCTTCCAGACACCACATATGTAGCTGGATGGTCTGGAGTGGCGGCGTGGTTCCAGCTGGGTTACTCTCAGCAACTCTGCTCAAGATTTGGGGAGGTTGGCATGACACTGAATTTATTCTAGCCATTTGGTACCAAGAAGTTTTGTGAGGAAAAAAGCATTTAATGCAGTAAATTTGGACTTAACCTTCTACCTCATGATGATTATCACTGCCAAAAAGGGCTGTAGGACTATCCCACCTTTTTTCTCTCTGTTACACTTGCGAATGTCTGTTAGACTGGACTAGGCAGTGTTCTGTTCCTCTACCATGCCAGAATTTGCAGATACCCTCGGTATGTGCACACATATCATACCTGATGTAATGTAATGTGATATGTTTAAGAAGTATAAAATGATATATAAACTATAGAATGTCAGTAGCTTGTTAATGAAAGTAAGATGCCCTATTCCTCGTGACTCTGAGTCTCAACATTTTGACGGTGCTTCAGCTCATGATAATTGCAGACGCAGGGAGCTCTGCCTGTGCCCCTACCCTTGGGGATGGCACTCATCCTCTTACTGTAGCACCATCAGGAGCCCTGGCTGGGTGCTCAGGTTTGCCCCTCCAGTGCTCCATAACCTCCACATTTCCTCAGCTCCACCCTTAGCTCCTTCCTCTACTCTGAAACCCATCGGTTTCAGATAGATATCCCCCTATCCTTGGCACAAGGGCAGGGAACTCCTCTCTTTTTCCTCCTGGTGCTACTATCTTATTGCTCATTAATTTGTCTTCTTTCATTTCCCCAACGTATTTTGGTAGAAATAATGCAAATCTTGGAGTTCCTATTGTGGCTCAGTGGTAACAAACCCAACTAGTAGCCAGGAGGCCACAGGTTCAATCCCTGGCCCCACTCAGTGGGTTATAGATGAGGCATTGCTGTGAGTTGTAGTGTAGGTGACAGACATGGCTGGGATTCTGTGTTGCTGTGGCTGTGGCGTAGGCCTGCAGCTATAGCTCTGATTCGACTCCTAGCCTGGGAACATCCATATGCTGCAGGTATGGACCTAAAAAAAAAGAAAAAGAAAAGAAAGAAGGAAAGGAAATAATGCAAATCTAGGCTCAAGTTGAGCACCCCCTGACATCAATAGGTATATCTTCTAGATCTGAGTTTCTCAACCTTGGCACTTATTGACATTTTGGACTGGATGGTTCTTTTTTGTGGGGTTGGTTCTGTGAATTGTGAGATATTTAGCAGCATCCCTGGCTCTGCCTACTAAGTGTCAGCTGCACTTCTCCTCCAGCTGTGACAATCAAAAATGTTAATAGATGTTGCCAGATGTCCACTAGGAGCAAAATCCTAGTTTAGAGCCACTCTTCTAGATAGTACTTCTGTATGACTTCCTGATTACTTTTATGCAAAAACGCCATTTAAGTGAGCAAAGTCATTTAAATATTATTAATTACCACCTGTAATTTAAAAGGGAGTTATTATTAAACCCATTTTTCAGGTGAGGAAATTGAGACTCTATTTGCCAAATGTTACACAGTTAATAAGTGGTAAGTTCTGGATTTGAATACAGATCTAATTACAATGCTCTCCTTCTTTCTACTACTTGAGCGCAAACTAGAGTATTATTTACATGTATCTTAGCTTGGGCCACTATGACAAAAATATCGCAGACTGGCTGGCTTAAACAATAATTCTTTTGCATAGTTCTGGAGGTTGGGAAGTCCAAGATCAAAGTGCTGGCATATTTGGTGTTTGATGGGGGCCTACTTCCTGGTTCATAGTTAGCTGGTATTTTTCCTGTGTCCTCACATGACAGAAGTATTAAGAAAGCTCTGAGAGGGTCTCTTTTACAAGGGCAGTAATTCCATTTGTGAGGGCTCCACCCTTATGACCTAATTGCCTCCCAAAGGCTTCACCTACAAGTACTATCAAATCGGGCTTAGGATTTCAACATATGAATTTGGGAGGGATACAAACCTTCAGTTCATAACAATATACATATAACACATGAAGCAGTAAAGTAACAAAGAAAAACATCAAAGAGCTACATCATTTTAGTTGTTATTACATTGTTAAAGTCTCAAATATCTTTTAGAACAAGTCACTTTCTTATGATCTGGCTTATCCTTAAATGGAAAGTAATTTATCTTTGAGGGTAATTAGATTCACAGAGTTTTCCTTTCCCATTAGAGTCACAGAGTTTTCCTTTCCCTAAGTATATTTGATCTCTCAGCTGAAGCTTTATATTACAGATTTCAAACTGATTAGTTTACATAACTGAAAAGTCCAGATATAGTTTCAGGTAAGGTTTTATCCAGGATTTCAAACACTTTCATCACGGACTTTTTCTCCTCCATCTTTGAATTCCTTTTCTTAAGGCCAACTTCATTCTCAGATTCTACACTGGGGGCCAGCAGATCAAGGCTTTCCCTTTATGGTAATAGTTCAGGCTTTACAGCTTCATATAATACCATCCAAAAGGAAGAGAGAGTCTTTTGTGATAGTTCCACAGAAGAGAGTGGATTCCTTTTTCTCTTAAGCTCCAGAAAATATTTCATTGGTTCTTACTGAGTTGTATGCCCAGCTTTGAGCCAATCAGGATGTGTGATTTGCTTTACCTATTAAAAGCTCAACTCTGGATTAGTCATGGGTTAATCCTCTTTAAATTATAGAGCCAAAATTGAAAAGTAGTTATTTCTAAAGGAAAGTTAGCAATATGATTCGAGAAGATGGGGGAATGTATGCTAGAGAAGACCAAATAATATGCTTCTACACCAGTGCTGTATTCATGTATTTCCTGAAATTGGCAGTTCTCCTTCAGTTCTCATTATTTCATACGTGAAATTCTATTACAGAGCTTTTATCATAAGCCTGTTTCTTTTACCTGGCATTATTGGAAAGTCCTTGACGAGTGCCCGGGTACTGTCAGTAGAAAGTGTGGTGAATCAACACCACAGAGCAGGTCTAATCCCAGGCCAGGGCTAGGTCAAAGGACCACCTACTGCTCCTTGGAGAGGCCTCCCAGCTGTTCCTATCAGTCAGTCAGAAACTGTCTGGATCATGGAGACTGAAGGCAGGATAGTATTTCATTCTTCAAGTGCAAAGGCAAGGGACTTACTGTTTTTGAGCACCTACTGTATACCAAGCAAATATACAGCCACCCTGTGAGGTAGATATTATTATCCCAGTTTAAAGATGAAGAAATAGGGAGTTCCCGTTGTAGCGCAGTGGAAATGAATCTGACGAGTAACCATGAGGTTGTGAGTTCAATCCCTGGCCTCAATCAGTGAGTTAAGGACCTGGTGTTGCCATAAGCTGTGGTATATGTCGGAGACGTGACTTGGATCGTGCATTGCTGTGGCTTTGGCATAGGCCGGCAGCTGGGGTAGCTTGATTCGACCCCTAGCCTGGGAACCTCCATATGCCTTGGGTGTGGTCCTAAAAAAAAAAATGAAGAAATAGAAGACCAGGAAGGTGAAGGAGTTTGCCCAAAGTCACACTCCCTATAAGAAGTAGAACATGGATTCACCGACATGTCTTTCATTCCAAAGCCTATACTTTTCATCACCCAAATTGAACCCCCCAAATGAATGTGTATTTTCTTAAAATCTATTGTGTATCAAGAAATATGCTCAACATTATTTGCATTTGAGTAAATGTAAAGCATTTCCCCTTTTCCCCAGGAATGAATGAGAAGAGGGAATGAGAGAAAGTAGGAAAGATCAAACCATTATATAATGAGAAGATCCTTAGCCACCCCTGTGGTACACACAATGCCTAGAAAATTAGTATCAACGTGTAGTAACAAGAGCATCTGTAACAATGGTAAAGCAGTTGCTTCAGCAGAAATGCAGGGCAGGACTTCTTTAGGCAGTAACACTGAGTCCCCAGAGAAATTAGCAGCAGCCCTGCAGTGACATGGGAATTAAAGCAGCACTTGAGAAAGAGGGCAAGCTGGCAGTGTGTCTGCCAGTCCCATCATAAAGTATTTCAGCTCTGCCCCCAGGTTGGTGTGCCCTAAAAGAATTCCTGCTAGAGAAAGATGATGCAGCAATATGCATGAACTGGGTTCTGCCACAATTCAAACTCTGTAGTCTGGAATAGAACAAACAGGAAGAGCATTTGCTTATTCCTGGGTTATCTTGAAAAGCCACTGTAGCCATAGCATTTGTGTGTACTCTTCACCTGATAGGGCATTATACGGATTTCTTTCAGCTCTGATAAGAATGTGGTTTTTAGGCACATTAAAATGCAACAGATCCTCTACCCAACTCAGTGTCTATATACCTTATACCTTGCCATCCTAAACCCCTGTACACTTCTGACAGATTGGGAGTTAAACTTGTTCCTCTGACCATGATCAATAGTATACACAAAAGCAAATAGCCATTTTTTTTTCCCATGATGTGTCATAGAGATTACAGGCGATTGCATACAGTTTGGGTCATTCTGCAGATAGCCTAGAGCAGGAGCATTCAGATGGGTTCTGCAGAGAAATAGGCCTCTGAGAAAGTGTCTCAAAGATGGCAGGGGATGGGACCAGGTGGAAGCCTATGTGTTTCCTCCTTCCACCCCTTCTCCCCAGGATCCTCTACTGCACATGTTTCTGATAGGGGAGCTCTATGGGAAATTGTGTCGGCAAACAGTTCCTAGAACAATATGGAAGTCAACAGCTCTGGAGGACACCAGCTGTTAGAGGCAAGTATCTCCTGAATCTGCATGGGAACAGGTTGGTTGGTGTATAATACTTTTGGTCCTGACATCCAGAAAATAGAATTTCCAGAACTTCTGTGAAGACCATCCCTCATATGCTGAGACACCTCCCTCCCCAATTATAAAATCATTTTACTAATTCACCTACAGTCAGTGAGAACCTATAGTAAGTTCTAAGTAAAGCATCAGGGCCTTAAGCCTCTGGATTGTCCATCTTGACTAGTGGGGCAATGAAAGGAGGCTACAGACTATTTTCCACCTGATCTGCCACCTAGGATTATTAGGAAATGCATTTTAAGATACAGAGTGAGGAAATTGTGCTATATTTTGAGTTAACCTGAGCCTCTCTGGGAAATGACAATTATAAATTTTCTTTGGTGTAAAATGAAATACCCAATTGGCTTTGTCAATTTAAAGAAAACTGTATATGAATATATGTGAATATGTATTCATATAATATCTAAATGTACATAACCAAACTAGTATGTCCTCATTGTAGCAAACAGGTAGTCAATTTTTAGATCACATTTTTAAATTATATAGCAACAACTCTCTCCAATTTTCTCTCCTGACCCTATTAGTGTGTTGGAACCTGTGACTTGATATCTGGGTCTGAATTTTTCCTCTCTTATCAAGATGAAATAGCAAAGCCTCTCACCTCCCTAGAAGAGCTATTTTGAGGAATAATAAAAAGTTGCCATTGTGCTTTAGCCTCTGACAATTGACAATGTTAAGAGGCTGGATAAAGGAGAAAGATTTTGGAAAAATAATTTTCCCTATAAATCTGGTGGTGAATGTCTTTTCTGTTGTTGATGGTTACACGCTAACAAGGTTAAAAAATGTTCTACTAGGAAATTCGTGAGGATTCCAGGGCCATATCCAAAAAGATACAGTCTGCTATTGAATTTTGAGCATTCATTTTCATTCATTGTGGGAAACATAATTAAAAGCTTCCATTTTGATGATCGAATTCTTTTTTCCTTTCTCACTGAACCCAAAGTTACTGATGTTCAGACCTCTGTCATTGAGTCTTTGAGGGAGGGTTTTATTTCTCCTTTGCAAAGACAGCGTACAGGTGGCAGTTTACTTGGGAGAGAAATGCACCGTGGATGTTCCCCAAGGGCCCGTAGATGACCTAGGGTGGATGTTTATAGACACTGTGAAGAAGATCTGTGGGTGTGAAAGTCTGTGTTAGCGTCTTGGGCCTGGATTTGTGCCTGTCCAAGAATCTGTCTTTTGGAGTCATTTGAGGAATGAATTTTACCAGCACATCCTCCTTAAGTAAAAAGAATCATTAAGTCAGTTCTGTTAGAGTACATGACATCTTTAATGTATCTTACAGATCAGTTGTGGAGTGAAGTATTTGCATGGCTCACACTGCAGCTTTCTGAAAATAGAGGGCCCTGCAGACAGATTTAACAAGGGCCGTGCCTCACCTCAGCGTGCAGAGCCAACTGGCTCATTCTGGTCCCACATAGCTCACCCAAAGCAAGAGCCAGATAGTGACCACACAGGGATTCACTCATAAACTCCCAGATTTCCACAATTTCTCATCCCAATTGCAAAATTTTCCTGTGCAGCTGACCCAAAGGAAGGAGAGTGCTATGAAAACAACTGGAAGTGAGCAGTAATAGAACTCGGAGTGAGTTGCTTCTCACACAACCTGTCACAAGCCGTGCTTGCTTATGTGCTATATTCGCCTTTGGAAACTTCACCCCCTACCCTTAACATGGCTCATTCATTGTCCTGTGCATTTATCTAGCCAAACAATATAACCTAAAAGTGTCAAATATTTAGACAGTTATTATTAAGATGCTTTTATAAAAATGATAGATCCATTCTTGTTACACCAAACCAGATGCAAATCTTGGGGCTTGGAGGGCCTTTGGGATCAACCCCTCAAAACCACTTATTTTTGCACCTGGGGAAACTGAGGTGCAGAGAGAGAATGTCACTTATCCAGGGTCACACAGTAAGCTTAGTACGAGAAGTCTCCTACCCTCAGTTCAGTGCTCTTTCTCCAGAGCCAAAGAGTCCATGGCTGCTTTTCATCTCTGCAATCTCAGTTCCTGAGTTTATTGTCTGACCTGATGGTTCAAATGGTCTTACTCTGGGCAGGTGTCACAGCAGTTTTTCCTTAAAGTGAATTTCTTGGGGAACATGCTGCTTATGTAGTAGAACAATGCACTGAAATGTTTACCTCCCACTCCCACACACACCTCCCCCCACCCCATTCCAATCCAATACCAACCAGGTAGCCAGGGCCTCTGAGGGCTGTGTTAATCACAGGGCTATATGCTGGAGGGGGTGGAGGAGCTGAAGCTATTTAAACTTACTGACTTTTGTTATATTTTTTCAAAGCTTGTACACTCCTTAAAGTGATTATGCTGGAAGACTTGGAGGGATGGGGAAAGAGGGTTGATCTGAGGGCCAACAGAGAGTAGGATATTCTGCAGGACTAGAAAAGAGGAACAAAAAGGGGGTGGGTCTTTCAACTAATGGGGTATGTTCTGCTGGGTGGAAGAACTCTCAGTTGGCATTACCTCACAGGGGATGACCTCTTGGCACACCATGGGAGGCTGGACCTTAGGGCCCAGGGCTCCGAGCCCCAGAAATGATGCCTGGGCCCTAACCATCACCCCAAGGGCCCATCTGATGCACTAAGATCCTGACGAGGGGGATTCCCAGCAGTTACAACAAATAAGTTTCTTGTGGCCCAGTGTGATGGTGAGTCAAATTCAGATAGTGACTTTAAAAAAAAAACAGCAAAGGAAATGGGATGTTTTTTAACACCCTAATTTATAGCTGAGATTTTTGTGTGTGTGTGTGTGTCCTTTTGTCTTTTGGGGCCACACCTGTGGCATATGGAGATTCCTAGGCCAGGGGTCGAATTGGAGCTGCAGCTGCTGGCCTACGCCAGGGCCACAGCAACGCAGGATCTGAGCCATATCTGCGACCTACACCACAGCTCACAGCAATGCCAGATCCTTAACCCACTGAGCGAGACCAGGGATCAAACTTGCGTCCTCATGGATGCTAGTTGGATTCCTTAACCACGAAGCCACAATGGGAATTCCTATAGCTGAGATTTTTACCTGTTCCATTTGTATTTAAAATTTTAATCAAAGTGTGGGTATTACATTTGCCTCAACAACTGGAATCCTGGCAACATTTGTAGTGTACAAAAAGACACAACTTCAAAAGCAATGACTTGCCCCTGGAAAGGTTTATAGTGTAGTGGAAATTTTGTCTGCCCTGTGAACCCTTTTCTGACGAGACATACCCTTCTCTGGGCTACTACTGTAACTTGTAAATGCATCTTTAATTGCACTTGTTCCTCTACTTATGATTATTCATGTATAGGACTTTCCCCTCACTAGACTGCAAGCTCATTCAATGTAGGGTCTATGCCTTATTCTTCAGCGTGTTCCCATAAAATAGCACAGATACAGGCGTGTGAGAGACTATCAATAAATCTCTTTTATGCCACAGTCAGAGCTGTGGCTTTCCTATAGCATTTTCCCTCAAAGGAATTTTAGGGTAAATTATGGGTCAGTTGCTCAGGCTATACATAATTTCATTTTGAGATGAGAGAGAAAAAAAACAAACTTCTGTGCTCTTCATTTAATCTAATGAAAACAGGAAAGCCCAAAGTTATTTAGAAGCTGTGAGGATTCTAGCTTTTCAGTGGTGCTGCTTATGCTTTCAACTCCCTCAGGTCAATTAAACAAACTCAAAAGGAATACCTAGCGTGTTTGGAGCACTTTTCTCTGTGCCATGAGGAAGCACACAGACACACACAGGCTCTAGCAAGGAGCTCCCAGCCCATTGGACAGGGCAGGCAAAACCAATGTGAGTGGTAAAAAAAATCACGTTGCAAATTCCCTTTCCTTCGTATCTGCTATAGGACCCTCTTCAAAGCCTCACATAAGCCTATCTGACTGAAGCTCTGGTACTCATGCCACCCCACGCCAGTCACATGCATTTAGAGGGAAGTCGTATGAACTCTGAATTTTGAAAGCAAGGAGCTAGGTTCTAATCCTTTATTTGGATCTTAGTTTCTTTTATTTCTTCATCTGTAAATGGATGTAGCATTTGCCTCAGAGGTCTATTTATAGTATATCATACTTAAATGTGCTGTGTAAAAAACATTTTTAAAAAGTTAAAAGGGGGAGTTCCCGTTGTGACTCAGTGTGTTGAGAACATGACATGGTAACCATAAAGATGCAGGTTCAACCCCTGTCCTCATTCAGTGTGTTGGAGATCTGGTGTTGCCACAAGCTGCAGCAGATATGGCTCGGATCCCACATTGCTGTGGCTGTGGCATAGGCCACCCAACAACTGTAGTTCCAATTCGACCTCTAGCTCAGGAACTTCCATATGCCACAGGTGAGTCCCTAAAAAGAAAAAATAAAGTAAAAATAAAGAAAAGACACTCTTCCAAATAAAGAATAAGTAAACAAGGCAAATATACAGAATGAGTATATAAAACAGGGAACTGAATAGAGAGGATCAAAAATAAGGAAGTAGCAAGGGCAGATAAAGCCCACTTAATCAATAAACTCAAATATAAAAGTAGAGAAACTGGACAGAGGTTGAAATTGACAGTAAATTCCAGTGGGACTGTTGGTGATGCAATATATTCAGGAGATGAGATTATTTAAAAGCAGACCAATTAAGTTCATCATAAATGCTAGTTAGAAAATGGGGGCATCATCATCTAAAAGAGTAAAATAGTAAATTTAGTGTAGAGGTAGAAGGTGACTAGACAGGGCAGCAGCTAAATCTTTGGGAGAGTGAGTTAGCTGGGGAGGAAAAATAGGAAGTTAAAGGACATTTGCAGGAGAGAAATACAAAATAAGTGAGTTGAAAGGATCAACTGAGTAAAGATCCCTCTCCCCAAGTCACTGTATTATTTACCTAGGAATCAGTATAAAGTGTTTAGAACTGCAGCCTGCATGGAGATTCATGTGACCAAATGGGCCTTTTCCATGACCTGCCCAGTCAAAATCATGCAGGTCTTAACTCAGAATAAAAAAGAGATTAGGTCTCCTTCCAGAAGATTGTCTTGTTTGTTATTGGGTCAGAGATTTGATATTGGATCAGTGACACATTCTCTTTTTATTAATTGAAGTATGGTTGATTTACAATATTGTGTTAGTTTCAGGTGTACAGCAATGATTCAGTTTCTTATATTTTTCAGATTCTTCTCTGATATAGGTTATTACAAAATATTGATTATAGTTCCCTGTGGTATAGAGTAGTCCTTGTTGTTTATCTAATTTACATATAATAGTATGTATGTTACTCCCACATTCCTAATTTAGCCCTCTGCCTCACCTTTTCCCTTTAGTAACCATAGTTTTTTTTCTATGTTGGTGGGTCAATTTCTACTTTGTAAATAAGTTAATTTGAACCTTTTTTTTAAGATTGCACATATAAGTGTTATATTTGTCTTTAAAAGACTTAGTATCTCTAGGTCCACCCATGTTGGTGCAAATGGCATTTTTCATTTTTATGGCTAATATTTTATGTGTTATATACCACACCTTTATCTACTCATATGTCAATAGATATTTGGATTGCTTCTGTCTTGACTATCATAAACAGTGCTTCAGTGACCATAGGGGTGCATGTACCTTTTTGAATTATAGTTTTGTCCAGATATATGCCCAGGAGTGGAATTGCTGGATAACATGGTAGTTCTATATTAGCTTTCTGAAGAACCTCCATACTGTTCTCCATAGTGATTGTACCAACATATATTCCCACCAACAGTGAAAGAGGGTTCCCTTTTCTCCACACCCTCTCCAACATTTACTAATTGTAGGCTTTTAGATGATGCCATTCTGACTGGGGTGAGGTGGTACCACTCACTGTAGTTTCGATTTGCAAATCTCTAATGATTAGTGATGTTGAATATATTTTCATGTATTTTTTGGCCATCTGTATGTGTTCTTTGAAGAAATTTCTATTTAGATCTTTTGCTTATTTTTTTATATTGAGCTGTATCACCTTGTATATTTTGGAGATTAATCCCTTTTCAGTTGCATCACATGCAAAGATTTTTCTCCATTCCATAGTTTGTCTTTTCATTTTGTGTATGGTTTCCTTTGTTGTATGAAAGCTTTTATGTCCCATTTGTTTTTGTTTTTATTTTCTTTAGGAGGTGGATCCAAAAAGATATTGCTGTGATTTATGTCAAAAAAAGTGTCCTGTCCTATGTTTTCTTCTGGTTTTATAGTATCCAGTCCTACATTTAGGTCTTTAATCCATTTTGAATTTATTTTTGTGTATGGTGTTAGAGAATGTTCTAATTTCATTCCGTTCCATGTAGCTGTCCAGTTTTCCTCATACTGCTTATTAAAGAGACTGTCTTTTTTCCATCGTATATTCTTGCCTCCTTTGTCATAAATTAATTGAACTATAGGTGTGTGAATTTATTTCTGGGCTTTCCATCCTGTTCCATTAATCTGTATGTCTATTTTTGTGCCAGTACCATGCTGTTTTGATGACTGTAGCTTGTAGTATAGTCTGAGGTCAGGGAGCCTGATTTTTCCAGCTCTGCTTTGTTTCCCTCTCAAGATTTCTTTGGCTATTCAGGGTCTTTTGGGTTTCCATACAAATTTTTTAAATGTTTGTTCTAGTTTTGTGAAAAATGCCATGGATAATTTGATAGGGATTGCACTGAATCTGTAGAATACCTTGGGTAGGATAGTAATTTTGACAATATTGATTTTTCCAATCCAAGAATATAGTATATCTTTCTGTTTGTATCATATTTGATTTCTTTCACCATTGTCTTATTTGGAGAACAGGTCTTTTGCCTCCTTGGGTAGGTTTATTCATAGGTATTTTATTCTTTTTGATTCAGTGGTAAATGGGACTGTTTTATTAATTTTCCTTTCTGATCTATTATTGTTAGTGTATAGAAATACAAGAGATTTCTGCATATTATTTTCATATTCTACAACTTTACTGAATTCATTGATCAGCTCTAATAGTTTTCTAGAGTTGTCTTTAGGATTTTCTGTGTACAGTATCATGTCATCTGCAAACAGTGACAGTTTTACTTCTTGACACATTGATTCTTAAAGATGGTTTTGTACTGAAGTGAAAATAAAATGTATCTGTAATTATTCAGTCAAAAAAGTGCAGTTTAAGAATCAACTGTTATCTATGTTTATTATTTTCTAGTTCATTGAATTTTCCACTCAAGATCTTAGAAACAAGAGGTAGTTCTCTTAAGTACTTTATAGCCAATTTAGGGGCAGTGATTCAACTCTTCCATAAGAATAAGCAGACTTTTAGAATTAAAACTTAATTCTTCCATTTATAAAAGTAATTTGCAGGAAAGAAAAAGGAGAAAAAATAATTCATTGTTCAGTCATACAAAAAAAGCAACCCACCACCAATAATGTAATGTATGTCCTTCTAGTATTTTCTATGTGAATTTTATTTCATAGTTGGGATCATAATGATATTTCAGATATAGCTTCATTTACTTATTCTAATTATAAAGAGGACATTTTAAAATACTTTTTTAAAAATAAGATGCCTAAGTCTAAAATGCTGTGCATTTGAATGCTTTTATCTCTCAGTTTCAACAGACCTTAAAATCTTTAACAGGAAGTAAAATTCAGCATTAAATCGGACTATAAATTTAGAGAACCTATTTGGAGGGTCACAGCCAGCAAAGTCAGCAGATTCTAAAGCCTCTCCAATTTCTATGCCTTGCCAAGTGACTGAAGTGGAGAGGCAATTTGACTATTGCCTTCTGACTTTAATTAATGTTTAATACTGAACAGCAAAAGTGCACTTCCTCTTGTAAGTTCTCATTAAGTTCCTTTTGAATCAGTTAACACTCTGTTTATAAAGATGTGGATATTTTCTCTAATTACTGTAATTTTGGCTACTGCTGTAAAAATCAGTGCTCCATGTCACGCTGTCAGAAATCATTACAGATGTCTATGTACTTCTCTCCTCCCTCCCCTGGAAAGGATCCAGTTATCTCTGAAAATTAAATGCATTAAAGGGCTCAATAAAGGATAGGAAAATCCAGACATAGCACTTCTCATTTCAAGCCATTCCAGAATAAAACCAGGATGTATTCATCAGGGTGATGAAATGTGGTCTGCTTAAAGATTAAGGACATGGATGCGGAGTTCTGTTACTTATAATAAATTTCATTATTATAAAATCCAATTCATCCTACCAAACAAGAATGAACTGAGGTGATTTATGCTCTCGGAAGCACATTTCCCACTCCTGGTATTTTCTTTTGCATGAAGAGATATCTCTAAGGGCCTCTCTCTACCCCTTCAGGTGCCCTTCCCCTGGGGTGGAATTTTCACCCTTGCTGAATTTGGAAGAAGACCTGGGCACGTATAGCTCAGCTTTTTTCTCCTTCCTGCCCCTTGGGAGCCAGACACCAGAAGAAACATGTGTTCTAGTCTATGCCTTTTCTGTGGGGAAAGACTGTGGTTTTCTAGCTGTCTGTGACTGAGTAGGTAAGTCTACTTAATTCTGTGGTTCAGTTTGAGAAGATCTAGTTAAGCCATATCCTCTGACCTAACCTTTAGTAGTAACACAGGACTCTCTTGATCTTTCTGACACCTTCTCTCTCTCTTGATTGATCCAAAACCCTTGATGAACTAAAATGGGTGTTTTTTACCACCAAACACAAAGGCTGGTGATTCAAAAACAAAGCAAAGTAAAAATGCCACTCTGTTTTAGGGTGCTGTTTTAAAGTAGTGCTGTTTTCCTTCCTGTTACTGCAGGCAGCATCCAGGAAGAAATACTATAAGAGTTTATTACACTGAGAAAAATATACCCAAATAGAAACACATATTCCAGGAGTTCAGACAATGGCCCCAGAGGTCAAGGCAAGTTTTATAGTACATAGTCCATGTCTGCCATATACCTAGAAGGAGTTGAATGAACGTAAAAAATCTGGATGAGCATTAAGGGTGGAAATAGTCAGCCTTCTCATGCTTCAAATAGAACTGAATCAGAAAAAGCTATAGGTGTATGTATGTGTATATGTGTGTTTTGAGGTATCCTTCCTTTGCATTATTTCTTAAGATCTCAAATTTTAAGTCCCAGAATTGTACCTTCTAAGATACAAAGCTAAGTATTTTTGAGGAAAGAGGAGCTAGAAAAATGGAGTATCAAAATTTTCTATAAAGTATGATAATTCCTAAGTAATTCTATCTGCCATCTAGCATTTATGTCATGGTAGATCTGGAAATTTTGCATTGATTTTTATTGGTGTTTAACCATCTTTCCATCCATGACCAATCTGGGGTTGTGTATGTGTTTGAGTGAAGAAACGTAGCTCTTTATCTCATATATTGTGCATTCCAAATCTAAAGATTTTTTCCTTTTCCCCTAATTCTTTTCACGATTATATGTTTTTGCCTATGCCAGTAAAAGAGGAGAAGAAAAGATAAAGCAGTATTTGTTGTATTAGAGAAGTTCTAACACAGAAAGAACTATTTGATTTCACTCTCATTACAGCTAAATGAGAGCTGTGAGCATTAGTGATGCTAGTTCACCATGATGCCAATTCAGCTGTCTTCCCAATTCCTAGGACTTGGAAATGCTGAATCTGCAGCTGCTGTGATATTTTTCTCTCTCCGTTTAAGGCCTCTGGCATTTTTCATTTATCTTGGAAAAACCAAATATGTGCATGCTGTACTTTTATTTAAATTTCATTCAGAATAGACGACATTTCTATGTGGATTTTTCTAAGAAAAATCGTTTCCCTACTGCTTTGATTTGTGATCATTTTTAAATGCTTAGAATTATCGAGTACTTATTCTGAGTCAAGTTCTCCTGTTGATAGAACACCAATGCCCCCTACTGATAAAATTCCCAAAACCTTTCTTGAGAAAATGAGAACAGAAACCCCTCACTTAGATTAGGCATGGTATTCACTGGACTTGTCTGAAAAGGACACCTGCTTTTTAGGGTCATCTTGGTCTGCTTTGTTAGCCTCTCATTAGTGTAATTTCCTCTATTAGTCTTTATTAAAGCAGCTAGAAGTTATTTCATGCTTGGTTGGATTTATTAGAAAAACAATTTTAAAGGTATCAGTGGAATTTTATACCTGACATAATGTGAACCAGAACTAACATTCGATTATTGTAATGTAATTCCTGTTACATTATGTTTATATTTAATGGGGAAAGTCCCTCCAAATGCCTTCATATTTGTCTTCCTCTTTCTTCAGTATTTATAGAATTCAGGCATGAGGGGACTTAGTATCTAATGCTCCAGATTTACTTGAACCCTGTCTAATGTCATCTCTATCTAGTAATTGCTTAGTTTCCCCTGGTGACAGAGAACACATCACATATAAAATCAACTTTTTGCATCTTTGAACATTCTGGCAGAAAGTTCATGCAATATTTTTCTCTTTTCAGTTTCCAATATTGGGCAGTTTCTACTCTTTGCTTGGTGTAACAAATATAATTCTTCTTAATTCTTCAAATCTCATGCCCTTCTCCTGGCATTCTTCTCTTCTCCAGGAAGAATAATGTCAACTGTTAGAGAAAAGACAAAGATTTCTATAAAGGTGAGATAGATAAAAGGGGCAAAAATTTAGGACAGAATGCTAGTAGGGTATAAAATTCCTAATTTCAAGTGATATATTAATTGTTACTTTCTGTCTTCTACCCCTCCCCCCACCCTGCATATCTCATAGTTACAATACACTTTTTTATAATTTAATTTTTATTGTATATTAGAATATACTTGATTTGCAGTGTTGTTAGTTTCAGATATACAGAAAAGTGATTCAGTTACACATATATCCATTCTTTTTCAGAGTCTTTTCCCATATAGGTTATTAAAGAAGACTGAGAGGAATTCCCTGTGATACACAGCAGGTCTTTATTGATGACCTATTTTATATGTAGTAGTGTGTACGTGTTAATTCCAAACTCCTAATTTACTCCTGCCCCCCACCTTTCCCCTTTGGTAACCATACATCTGTTTTTGAAGTCTGTAAGTCTATTTCTGTTTTGAAATAAGTGCATTTGTATCCTCCCTTTTTTTTAACCACACAAGTCATGTGATATATGTATTTCTCTGACTTAACGTTGCTTAGCATGATAAGCTCTAGGTTCATCCATGTTGCTGTAAATGGCATTATTTCATTCTTTTTTATGAGTAATATTCCATTGCATATACATACCACATCTTCCTTACCCAATCCTCTGTTGTTGGAAATTTAGGTTGTTTTCATATCTTGGCTATTGTAAGTAGTGCTGCAGTGAACATAGGGCTGGCATGTGTCTTTTTGACTTTTTTTTTTTTTTTGACATATGCCCAGGAGTGGAATTGCTAGATCATATGGTAGTTTTATATTTAGTTTTCTGAGGAACCTCCATACTGTTTTATGCAGTGGTTGCACCAATTTGCATTCCCACCAACAGTGTAGGAGGGTTCCCTTTTCTTACAACATCTCCAGCATTTATTGTTTGTCGGCTTTTTGAGGATGGCCATTCTGACTGGTGTGAGGTGATACCTCATTGTAGTTTTGATTTGCATTTCTCTTATACTTCGAGATGTTGACCATCTTTTCATGTGCTTTTTGGCCATCTGAATGTCTTCTTTGGATAAATTTCTATTTAGATCTTCTGCCTGTTTTTTTAATTTGTTTTTTTTTTTAATATTGAGCTGTATCATCTTGTATATTTTGGAGATTTAATTCCTTGTCATTTGAATCACAAAGATTTTCTTCCGTTTCATAGGTTGTCTTTTCATTTTGTGTACATTTTCCTTTGTTGTACAAAAGCGTCTAGGTCCCATTTGTTTTTGTTTTTTTAATTTTCTTTACTCTAGAAGATGGATCAAAAAAGATATTGTTGTGATTTATGTCAAAAAGTGTCCTGTCCTATGTTTTCTTCTGGTTTTATAGTATCCAGTCCTACATTTAGATCTTTAATCCATTTTGAATTTATTTTTGTGTATGGTGTTAGAGAATGTTCTAATTTCATTCTGTTCCATGTAGCTGTCCAGTTTTCCTAGCACTAAAGAGACTGTCTTTTTTCCATTGTATATTCTTGCCTCCTTTGTCATGATCAATTGACCATACATATATAGAGTTATTTCTGGGCTTTCTATCCTGTTCCATTAATCTGTATGTCTATTTTTGTGCCAGTACCATACTGTTATGATAACTGTAGCTTTGTAGTATAGTCTGAAACCAGGGAGCCTGATTCTTCCTGCTCTTTTTTTTTGTTTTTGTTTTTTACCTTTGGCTATTTAAGGTCTTTGGGGTTTCCATACAAATTTTTTAAATGTTTATTCTAATTTTGTGAAAAATGCCATTGATAATTTGATAGTGATTGCATTGAATCTGTATATTGTCTTGGGCAGGATAGTCATTTTGACAATACTGATTCTTACAGCCCAAGAGCATAGTGTACCTTTACATCTGTTTATGTCATCCTTGATTTCTTTCATCCATATCTTGTAGTTTTCATAGTATAGGTCTTTACCTCCTTAGGTAAAGTTATTCCTAGGAATTTTATTGTTTTTGGCATGATAGTAATGTTTTTTTTCCCTTAATTTCTCTATCTGATCTTTCATTGTTAGTGTATAGGAATGCAAGAGATTTCTGTGTATTAATTTTGTATCCTGCAACTTACTGAATTTGGGCTCTAATAGTTTTCTGGTAGCATCTTTAAGATTTTCTATGTATAGTATTGTGTCATCTGCAAACAGTGACAGTTTTACTTCTTACTTTTCCAATTTGGATTCTTTTTATTCCTCTTTCTTCTCTGATTGCTGTGACTAGGACTTCTGAAACTATGTTGAATAAAAGTAGTAAGAGTGGACATCCTTGACTTCTCCATGATTTTAGCACAAATGCTTTCAGCTTTTAACCATTGAGAGTGATTTTAGGTTTGAGTTTGTCATATATGGTCCTTATGTTGAGGTAGGTTCCCTCTGTGCTCACTTTGTGGATAAGTTTTATCATAAATGGGTATTGAATTTTTTCAAAAGTGTTTTATGAATCAATTGAGATGATCATAGGTTTTTATTCTTTTATTTGTTAATATGGTGTATCACATTGATTAACTTCCAGATATGAAAGAATCTTTGCATTCATTGGATAAATCCTACTTGATTATAGTGTATGATACTTTTGATGTATATTTGTATGGGGTTTACTAATATTTTGTTGAGGATTTTTATGTTCTGTGTTCATCAGTGATATTGGCCTATACTTTTTTTTTTGTGGTATCTTTGTCTGCTTTTGGTTTCAGGATGATGGTGGCCTCATAGAATAAGTTTGGGAGTGTTCCTTCCTCTGCAGTTTTTTGGAAGAGTTTCAGAAGAATAGGTATTAACTCCTCTCTAAATATTTGATAGTACTCAACTGTGACACCATATAATCCTAGATTTTTATTTGTTGGGAGTTTTTAAATCACAGTTTCAATTTCAGTACTTGTTATTGGTCTGTTCATCTTTTCTACTTCTTCCTGGTTCAGTCTTGAAAGTTTGTACCTTTGTAAGAATTTGTCCATTTCTTCTAGGTTTTCCATTTTCTTGGCATATATTTGCTTTTTGATTTACTTAGCTGTTCTTCTGGGGTTTTGTCTTGTTCCTTCTTCTTGAATATATTTCTTTGCTGTCTCATTTTGTCTAGCTTTTTGTGTTTGTGATCTCCTTTCTTCAAGCTGTAGGATTGTAGTTCCTCTTTCTTCTGGTATCTTCCCCCAATGGGTGAGGTTGGTCCAGGGCCTTGTGCAGTCTTCCTAGAAGAAGGCACTGGTACATGCCAACTGGTGCATGAAGCTAGCACAGGAGCTCCACAGAACTGGGGGTAACAGATTTCACTCTTGGAGGGTGCACATGAGATTTCACATACACTGGAAACCAGGGAGAAGCAGTGGCTCCACAGGAGCCTGGGCCAGACCTACCTGCTGGTCTTGGAGGGTCTCTTCAGGAGGCAGGGGTCTACTGTGGCTCACTGTGGGGGCTAGGACACTAGTGGCATAGGCCCCAGGAATATTGATCAGCATGAGCTCTCCAAAAGATCACAATTTTGGCACCAGGATGTGGCTCCACCCAACAGCATGAAGACTCCAGTGCTGTGACACCTCAAGCGAAACAGTAGCAATATCTACTGTTAATTTCCCATTTTTTTACAGAAATATTTCTCATGTAGAGTCCTTATGGCTCCTTTTTTTTAAAAGTTTATAGCTGTCTTGATCTAAGTGCAGTATCACATCAGGGCAAAATATTCTAAATATGCACTGATTAGTCCAGACAAAAGCTGAACTATCACTGTCTATAAGTTCCAGAACTGTTAATAGAGCCAGGGGGAACAAAATTGTGCAAGTGACACTATGGTATTTATGCACATTGAGTTAATCTATTCCGTAAAGATGAATTAAGTGTTCACTGTGTACCAGAAACTATGCTAAGCTCTGAGGCTACAAAGATAAATAGAACTTAGCCCTTTCTCTCGAGGAGCTCACAGTTTAGTGGTAAAGCTTGTCATGCAAAACAAATAATTCCTGCTCTGTGTCATATACTACAATAAGAAAATTAGGCTCTTTGGAGAGTTTCTGTTGTGGCCCAGTGGAAATTAATCTGCCTAGGAACCATGAAGTTGCAGGTTCGATCCCTGGACTCAGTGGGTTAAGGATCCAGCGTTGCTGTGAGCTGTGGTGTAGGTCGCAGATCTGGCATTGCTGTGTCTCTGGCATAGGCCGGCAGCGACAGCTCCAATTGAACCCTTAGCCTGGGAGCCTCCATATGCCATTGGTGTGGCCCTAAAAAAAAAAGACAGAAAAAAAAGAGAAAATGAAAATGATGCTCTTTGGGAATATGGAAGAGAAGTTTTCAAATGCTGCCTAGAGAAGGCAAGGATTATGCCCTAAAGAGATTAATCAGGCAAAGAAATGGAACAAAGAACAATTGAAGCAAAAGGAAAAACCTATGAATTGGCCAAAATGTATAGTAAAAACAATATATATGTAGGTAACCTTACTTTAAGCAGAAATGTATGATTGGTCTATTGGATACTTGCAAGGAAGGACTATGAGATGCAATTGGAAAGGTAGGGAGAGGACTCAGCCCATCAAGATCTGGAATGGCATGCTATTGGGATTACTATCCTCTAGAAAAGGAAGTCAATAGACTTTTTATAATTCAAGAGTCTTAGAAAAAGTGCCCTAGTGGAAGTGTGATATTAAGGAAACAGAATCAATTGAACTTGAAGTCTACCTGAATGTGGAGGAGAAAAAAAAAAAGAAGAATCAGGCACAACTCTCATTTCTCAGCTTATATGGGAGGTGGTATGATTTTTCTGAGAAGGAAGTACTGAAGGAAGAGGTCTGAGGAGGTAGAGGGAGGGTAGTTATAATTTACCTTGAAAATCTTGAGTATAAGATGCTTTAAGAAAATCTAGAGGCAGATGTTGAGTATGGATTTAGAAATAAAGGTTTGGCATTCAACAGAGAGATCTAAATTAGAGTTTCTGTGAATAATCAAAGTCGGGGGGGAATTGAAGCCATTAGAGGAGTAGATGAGAAAGTAAAGTCTGGAACTTAAGAAAGGGAGTTGTGTAAGAAATAGATATCTCATCATATAAGAGGCAATTGAAACCCTGGGAATACTTGAGATCCCCCAGTAACAAATGGTGAGAATAAAGTACAGAACCAAAGGCAGAATGAGGTGCACACTTTAGGAGAGTTGACAAAAAAGGCTTGAGATGCTATTCTGAGACCGGGAAAATAACCATAAAAGAAAGGAAACCAAGAGAAGACAGAACTTAAAGAATAAAAAATGTGATTAGGAATGTCAAATACTGCAGTGGCATGAATCAAATAAGCTTAAGACTGAAAACTGTTTCATGTATTTTTCAATTAGGAAGTCATTGCTGACCTAAATGAGGCCAACTTGGAGAGAGCAAACACAGTTAACCGCTGAGTAGCTTTGCACTGTAGAAAAGTAAAAAGATCAGGTGGTAGCTAAAGGCAGTAATAAAATGAAGGGAGGGTTTTAATTTTTGTTCTGTGTTTTATTTTAAATGTTTAAGATGTTCTCAGAAGAAGTGAAGGTGGAAGGGCTTCAAATTCAGAAGGAGGAAGAATAGTGGGAACAGCATTTTCTAGAAAGATCGATTAGTTAGGTCAAGAGGGGAAAGCCTTTTTCCTAAGTCTTATTCCCTTGTTGCTGTTCTTTTAAGGTAATTGTATGCCCCTCTCATACCCACCACCCAATATTTGAGTAATAGATTACTTTAGACTCAAGTGTTAGGGGTTCTGTTTTCTATCTTTATGAAATTTGAGTTAAATTTAGTCTCTCATTCTAGATTGTTGAGAACTTTTCTGATTTTGTCTTTCAGTATATGTGCTGTCCCTTCAAAGTTCATATCCATCATTCACAGATTTGATAAGGCTGATTTCTAACTCAATGACATAAAACTAAAAATATGCACATACCTAGATTTTTCCATTAATGTTACTACTGATTCATTAATAAACTCATTTTCAGTTCATCCAATATTCAATATACCTGTCATCCAGTCCACATTTTTGTCTTGTCCACCAGGTTTCTCAAGGTTAACTTTTGCCATATTCTTGGATGTACTTAGAGAACAAATAATTCATTTCCTTCCTATGCCAATCTAGTAACTCCATTAAACAGTGAAATAAAATGAGCATGAGATGACCTTACACGTGCTTAGTGAGCTCACCCTGGCTCAAGGTAATCAGTGCTTTCTCTTCTAAGAGCAAAGAATATTGCCCTGTAATATCCATTCTAGAGTCATGCCCCAGATAAGTGTAAAATTCAGTTATCGTCATTGGCAATGCTTTTAAGTCTGTATACTTTACTTTCTGAAATTTGGAAATAATGTTTGCCTATATTTAACCTTCCTATTTCTCTTTTACTCTCAGTAATTCCCTAAAACTTTCATTTGCAAGTTTCTCAGTCCTGGATGCAAATTCCATTTGTAAACACATTTAAACTCATTTAAAGCAACTTTGTTCTTCCTTCAGTCACTCCCTACATTTGGGACCAAAGCCATTCTCACTTTTTAAAACTAAAAAACGTTTCTCTAGACAAATTAGTACCAAATAGTTCTGCTTTCTCAGTACCATCCATCCATCAGTATCCCACTATCATTGTCTTATCTCATCACATTTAATTGATGTGATGAAACCACTGTTTACTTTGCATTTTGAACATCTGAACACACAATAAAAGAGATCCACTGTATATGTGTCTCAGCTCTCTTTCCTTTCATTTTTTATACATCCAGTTGCCAAACCCGGCCTCATGGTAAGGTTCCCCATACAGCCCAAAGAGTTTCTTTCTTTTGTTTCTCCTCTTCTTTTTCATTAGAACTTCATTTGTGACAGTTTTAATTGATAGATTTATCTTCTAGGTTTTCATGTCTTAGACTCTTGCTGCTTCCTCAAGGTCTTTGGTCAGAAACAAATTTGTGAAAAAAAGAATTTAACAAACTCAACCTTTCCTGTCTCAGGAATTCCCATACACCGAACTCCTATATGACATGGCAGCTTTTTTCCTTCTATGTCCACTTCAGGCAATTTATTTTTGATTGTTTTACATGGATTATAGCATATTGATCTGACACATTAATTATAAACAATCTAATGTCTTATATCAAAATTGACTGCAAATTTGATACTTATTTCATGTGAATTGTGAAGCAAATGAAAAATGGAAGGTATGTGACTTACTAGGTGAACAAAATTATATTTCTCAACTACCAATGAGGCTTGGTTCCTCATCAAAAGGAGTTAAACTGATAAAGTAATTGCTTCGTGTTATTTTAGATATGTGACTGACAGGATAATAATTTATACATTTCAAATCCCTGAAATTTGGAGATAGTCTCTTTTCTATGTTGACATACAATAAGGCACACCTTTGATGTTGTGAACACAATACTAAAGAAAGTGTTAAAACCAAGAAGTTGTATTCATTTAAAAGATGTCATAAAGTAAAAAGATACATCATTACCTGAGAATATTTATTTGCTACAAATGTATCTGATAAAAGATTAGTGTCTAGAGTTCATTAAAAACTACTTCAAGTCAAACAAAAGCAGAAATATAGATCAATGGAACAGGAGAGAAAGCCCAGAATTAAACCCACGCACCTACAGTCAACTAATCTATAACAAAGGAGGCAAGAATATACAATGGAGAAAAGACGGTCCCTTCAATAAGTGGTGCTGGGAAAACTGGACAGCTACTTGCAAAAGAGTAAAATTAGAATACTTCCTAACACCACACACACACAAAACTCAAAATGGATTGAAGACCGGAATATAAGACCAGATACTGTAAAACTCTTAGAGAAAAACATAGGCCAAACACTCTCTGTCATAAACTACAGAAATATCTTCTCAGATCCACCTCCTTGAGTAATGATAATAAAACCAAAAATAAATGGGACCTAATTAAACTTAAGAGGTTTTTGCACAGCAAAGGAAACCCTAAATAAAATGAAAAGACAACCTAGAGAGTGAGAAAAAGTATTTGCAAATGAAGTGGCTGACAAGGGATTAATCTTCAAAATATATAAACACCTCCTGAAGCTCAACACCAAAAAAACTAAAGAACCCCATCAAAATTGCCACAATATCTAAAGACACAATTCTCCAAAGAAGACTTATAAATGGCCAAAAACACATGAAAAGATGTTCAACATCACTAATTATTAGAGAAATGAAAATTAAACCTACTATAAGATACCATGTTATGCCAACCAGAATGGCCATCACCAAAAACAATTAATGCTGGAGAGGGTGTGGAGAAAAGGGAACTCTCTTACACTGTTGGTGGGAATGTACATCGGTGCAACCACTATGGAAAAAAGTATGGATATTCCTCAAAAAACTAAAAATAGAATTATCATTTGATCCAGCAATCCCACTTCTGGGCACCTATCCAGAGAAAATCATGACTTGAAAAAGATACATGTACCCCAATGTTCATTGCAGCACTATATACAATAAGCAAGACATGGAAGCAAGCTAAATGTCCATTTACAGGGGAGTGGATAAAAAGATGTGGTGCATATACACAATGGAATATTACCCAGCCATAAAAAGGAATTAAATAATGGCATTTGTAGCAACATGGATGGACCTAGAAATGATCATACTAAGTGAAGTTAGACAGTGAGACACAAACATCATATGCTATCACTTATATGTGGAATCTAAAAAAAAAGGTTACAATGAACTTCTTTGCAGAACAGAACTCATGGACTTTGAAAAACTTACGGTTACCAAAGGAGACAAGTTGTAGGGGCCAGAGGAGAAGGATGGGATGGGCCTTTGGTATGGAAATGTTGTAAAATTGGGTTGTGATGATGTTTGTACAACTACAAATATAATAAAATCCACTGAGTTTAAAAAAAACACTTTAAGTCGATTAAGACAATACAGAAAAATAGAAAATTGCAAAGAAGACATAAATAGGCATAGAAAGACATATTCATACATACATATATTTCTTCATTTTATAGGAGACACTAATGTGCAAGGAAATGAAAAACACAAAATCTGGAAAATGGTAACCTTTTTGTGGGGATGCATTAGATTGGAGTTGCAGTAGGATCCAGTAAATTGAGATTAGAGCACATACCGCTGACTCTTTAGCAAGGCAGGGGTTAGGAGTTCCAACTCTACACAGTGAAAAACCACATATAAATTATAATAAGCACTCCACATCAGTGTCTGCTCCATATCTGCAGTTTTGCTCTGAGGATTCAACCAACCCACTGATTGTGTAATGAAAAAAAATTGGGGTTTAGGAGTTCCCATTATGGCACAGTGGAAACGATTCTGATTAGGAACCATGAGGTTGTGGGTTCTATCCCTGGTCTCACTCAGTGGGTTAAGGATCCGGCATTGCTGTGAGCTGTGGTGTAGGTCACAGACACATCTCGAATCCCGTGTTCCTGTGGCTGTGGTGTAGGCCAGCAGCTGTAGCTCCGATTAGATCCCTAGGCTGGGAAACTCCATATGCAGTGGGTGTGGCCCTAAAATGCAAAAAAAAAAAAAAAATTGGGGTTTAAGTGAACCCGCATAGTTCAAACCCATGTTGTTCAAGGATGAACTGTATACAGGAAGTGTCTATGGCATTAGGTGATATGTCCGGGTACTTATTACATGTCTAATTTTCACTATATATCATATTTTTAATTAAAATGGTTAATTTACAATATTATGTTAGTTTCAGGTGTACAGCAAAGTGATTCAGTTGTACATATATTTGGGGGGAGTTCTTTTCTATTATAGGTTATTACAAGATACTCAGTATGGTTCCCTGTGCTATACAGTAGGTCCTTATTGTTTATTTTATATATAGCAATGTATATATGTTAATCCAAACTCCTAATTTTACACATCAAATACTGAACAATTAAAAAAAAGAAAAGAAAAGAATCCACTGGACTTGGGAGCGCACTATATTCTTACCCCAGTGCCTTTTACTAATTATTCTGGTATCGCAAACAAATTACTTAGCTTGTCTGAGCCTCATTTCTCTCATTGGTACAGAGACTGGATAATCTGTAAAGTGCCTTCCAATTCCACAGTCTAATCCCAAGATCCAGAGACATAATAGTATGTAAACCAAGGAACTTCCCCAGTTAGTTTTCAATGTATCCATGTTGACATAGACTTGACATACTAGAAAAGGGGCAAAGAGTATTAATCTAAGTTGTTTTAAATAAATGAAGAATTCAAATAAGGGAAGACTAAGTAAACTGCATTATTTGAAACCATCCAGTCTTACCTCTGGATCAAATAGCTACTTGTCCATAAACCCCACTGACATTCCTTATTTAGGACAAGAGCAGCCTGTCAGCCACATAGGATCAAACTACTTGGTTCTCTTTTCATCAATGCAAAACAACATAATAGAAAATGATAACAGCACATTTGTAGTACTTACTCTATGCCATAGACTGTTATTTTATGTATGTAAAATATTTTTATAATGATTTTTATTTTTTCCATTATAGCAGGGACTGTTCCAAGCTCATCATATATAATTAGTTCATTTAATCTTTGCATCAGCCTCTGTTGGTAAATAGCGTTACCTCCATTTTATAGATCGAGAAACACTTACAGAGGGAGTTCCTGTTGTGGCTCAGTGGTTGATGAACCTGACTAGTAGCCGTGAGGACAGAGGTTTGATCCATCGCCTTGCTCAGTGGGTTAAGGATCCAGCGTTGCTGTGAGCTGTGGTGTAGGCTACAGACACAGCTCAGATCCCTTGTTGCTGTGCCTGTGGCATAGGCCAGCAGTTACAGCTCTGATAGGACCCCTAGCCTGGGAACCTCCATATGCTATGGGTGTGGCCCTAAAAAGACAAAACAAAACAGAACAGAACAACAACAACAACTAAAAACACCGAGAGTTTGACGTCTCCAGGGTCATTATGTGGCAGAGGCAGGATTTAAACCCAAGCTCTTGGCTTCCAGATTCTGGTCCCTTTACCACTGAACTATATTAACCCTCAGCAGCAAAAGAAAGTAGCTCTGTCTGATATCTATTCCCACAATAATGATGCATTAAAAACTATTCCAAAACTGAGTGGTGTGTAACAGTGGGGATTATTTAGTTTATGAGTTTGTGGACTGACTGCTTAGAACTTACTGGATGGTTTTGGTCTGGGCTGGGCTCATTCATAGTCTAGGAGCTGACCAGCTTTCATCTGAGTTAGTAACGGTGACCTGGAGTGACCAGCTTTCATCTGAGTTACTAACTGCATCCCTCCAGCAGGCTAACTGAGGCATGGTCTCCTGGCAAGAGGCAGAGGTGTAGGAGAAAGTGGGGACACATTTGCTTTTCACACCTGGGCTTGTCATCACATCTGCACATACCCTGTGGGCCAAAGTAAGCCTCTGCTCTTTAGTAAAAGAAGCAACAAGAAAAAGGGCATGGGTGTAGGGAGAGGAGAAGAATTAGGTCATTTAATGCCATTATTTACCATAGTAGCTGTTGAGAGGTGGCCAAAAAGAAGCTTCTGTTGCAACGACAAGGACCCTCCACCGTGTCAGGGCTCACGCCTGAGGCCACAGGCGACAGGTCCCAAAAGGAAGGAGGGGCTCAACAACATGTCATCCAGAGCAAAGCCCTTCAGACACCTGGATTCAGAAATCTGACCTCCAGAGGAGATTCTCCAGTAAGAGAGGGAAAAATCAAAAGAAGCAACACAAAGGCAACTCCAGCTCCCTCTCATCCCTCCCCTCTCAAGCTTCTAGATGACCTAGCTGCATATCAACCTGTTCTTAACAGTTGAGAGGAGGATTTTTACAGCCACCAGAGGGAAAGGAAGGGAATCTAGACAGGTACTTTTGCAGGAAAGTGTTTTGAGTTTCTATTGGGGTTTAGATTCACCACGTGGCAATTTCTAGGGCGTTCCTTGGCATTAATGGTTGTCTTGAGGCACTTGAGAGAACATGGGCTGTAGGTGAGGTGGTCTGTGGATCGGTATCCATCTGGCTAGAGTCTGGATCTTGTGAGCTCCTCTGGCTTTCATCCATTTCCTGAACAAAAACCCACCACCTACCAAGCTCTGGGAACACAATAGCTGTTCTGTGTTTGTAATCCCTGGACACCTCTTAGTGTGGTACTCTGATTTTTCATGGGCTCCCAGGTAAAAAGATGGATTTTCCACACCCAGGGTGCTCATTGGACTACCTTTAGGAATTAAAGTAGCATGATTATTGCTATTCTGTCTTCCCCACCTCTCAGTCTTGATGAGTGAATATAACCTCCTCTTCAGTATGTGCAGTTAAAAATGTTTTTCCTAATGCCCAGAGAATATAGTTCCTAACCTACTTCATAGAAAACTGAGAGCCCATGCCTGGGAAGGGCTGGGCTAAGCCTGAATTAACTCAACAACAGTACTAATAGTTTTTTAGAAGCTACTTTTAGAGACTTTAAGAGGCTGATAATGTGAGGTGTAAGATGTCAGTTGATGGAGAGTGAACCAACACCTGAGTGTACACTCTTTTTATAGCAATTCTGATATCAAAGATGTCATAAAAATGTGACGACACCATTGAAATGATCTTTCATATACTGGATTCCCTACCTTCTATGGGCTGTTTCATGAGGTCAGAAGGCAGAGGCAGCAGTCACGGACGAAAAGATACCTTGTGATAAACAATTATTAGCTACTCAGGGATATACCTAACTTCCTGAACCTTTTCAGCTCAACATGTCTGTCTCAAATCAAATGCTCTAAGTGTGTCTTCTAAAGTAATTTCACATCTCATTGAATAAATTTCCATTGACAAGGCGTGCTCAGTCATAAGTACCCTAGTATAATGATAGAGTATTTAGAGTGCTAAATGATACAGCTTTTGTATTGTGCCATGCTCAGAAAGTTTTAAAATGGGACGATTATTTTCAGAAGGAACAAAAATCAACCCAAGAGGATAAAAGTGAGAAAAGGAGGCTTAGATTACTTTGCAGAATCTCCAGTCAAGCATGGATATTCAGAGAGTGACAGTCTTTCATAAGAATCAGGAGATTATGGGCTCTGAAAGTCTTTCTCCTATCATGTGTATTAAAATAATTGTTCCTCTAATTCAGATCTCTAAGCAGCTTAATGCCTGTTCTTATCTTGGTTCACTTTACAAAGAATATAATAATAAAAACGCTGTATCTGTTCAGTGTCTGCTTCTCTAAATGAAATTGTTTAAGTAAACTCAAAGCTCTAGGCTTATATGGCTGCCCATATAGATGGACATTCCTTCCAAAGATAAGGTGAAGAAAGCCTCTCCTAGGCCAAGACTCAAGTTGAGAAGTGAGTTTAGGATTGTTAGAGGAATAAAAGTAAACTTAGTAGAATCACTATCAACTGACAGAATGGGGGCCTCCTCTGAGGACAAGAAGTCACCGTCTTTTCTGAAGTTACTGACTTCCTCCAAAATTAAAATAAAACCATTGATGAGAAAATGTCTGGCAAGACCCGATGCTGAATTTCCTGTTGTGTGCCTCTCCTCTCAAGAGGAAACTTTGGAACCAGAGTTTTCTTGTCTCAAGAACATGGAGTACTTTGAAGGAGCATAGGAATCATTCAAACAATGGACTGAAAACCTTGTGGTAGTCCAAACTATTTCAGGACCCACATCATATATCTGAAAAGGGGCAGCCTAATTCTTATCAATTGGTAATGACTGGAGCGCCATGCAGAAAATGGAGTGCCATTTGAAGACACGACGGGGTTCAACAGGAAAGAGTTCCAAGAATTACTGGTCAGAATTATGATACCCTTGGCATGACTTTGTCATTTTTAGTTCTGTTGACATCTCCCTATTTTCCCTTGCATTTTCTCATTTCTTTAAAAACACAGGGGAAAAATAACCCTGGTTGAGCATGGGGAATGGGTTTAGGTCCTCTACATTTTGAACAATGACAATGTTGGTGCTGTGTTTGTGTTACCCTCTGACAGTTTATAAGGTGCTTGTTATAAAATGGTACAGGCATTTCTGAGTCTGGGTCTCCACCATGTGAGTACCTGGAGAAGTGGACAACTGGCCCTTTTTGCTCTGGAGGCAGAGGGGGAGATGGACCTCCTGGAATCTCAAAGAGCAAGAAGAGGTTTTGAAACTGCCAGGTCTCTTATCACCTGCTAGACAGCAGGCACAGCTGCATCTGAGGACTTACATTTCCTGGAGATGACTGCTTTCCTTTCTTTCTATCCTTTTCCATGCCTGGTACCATGGTAGATATTCAACACTTATTTGTTGAGATAAAGGTGGAATCCTTGCTACCTAGAGATGCCTAAAAAGGTGCTTAACTGCCACAACTTAGGAAACATATTTCACCATAAAAATTATTAATATTTAATAATATTTAAATATTATTAAATGTATTAATACATTCTTATATTAACACCCAAAGGCTTATTATTACTCTTTGTTAACTCACAATACAATACAAAGTAGCTTTGTCTCTTCCGCTCTTGGTATAGCCCCACTAATCTGCCTCAGAGAACACTGGGGCTAATTCTGTCTTTTGTCCCTGTCTTAACCACAATTAGAAGACAGAGATTCCACATCACTGGTCACGCCGTGGTGTCTCATGTCTACACAGCTCTGTGCATCTCTAACTGATCCCATCACCCATCTTCCTCAACCCTTACATTGCTTCCCTGGAAACTCCAAAACTCACAGCTCAGTCATCAGTAAAGCTCCTTATCTTCTTAACTTTGAATTAATAGTTCCTTCTTCTTCTTACTATGAATTCAGCTTTCTTAATTATGTTGCTTCCCTACAGCCCTCCTGGGTGGCCATGTTTTATCTCTTATACTCCTTATGCCACTGGACTTGGAGACAGAGTAGGTGTTGTTTCCTTGTTCCTCATTAACTCTTCTAGACTCTCTTAAATGTCACTCAACTTATAACTAAAGAAATGCAAATCATGGAGTTCCCGTCGTGGCACAGTGGTTAACGAATCCGACTAGGAACCATGAGGTTGCGGGTTCGGTCCCTGCCCTTGCTCAGTGGGTTAACGATCCGGTGTTGCCGTGAGCTGTGGTTTAGGTTGCAGACGCAGCTCGGATCCTGCGTTGCTGTGGCTCTGGCGTAGGCCGGTGGCTACAGCTCCGATTAGACCCCTAGCCTGGGAACCTCCATATGCCGAGGGAGCGGCCCTAGAAATAGCAACAACAACAACAACAACAACAAAAAGACAAAAAAAAAAGAAATGCAAATCAAAACTACAGTGGGGTACCACTTCACACCTGTCAGAATGGCCATCAAAAAATCCACAAATTACAAATGCTGGAGAGGGTGCAGAGAAAAGGGAACCCTCCTACACTGTTGGTAAGAATATCAATTGGTGCAGCCAATACGGAAAACAGTGCGAAGATTCCTTAAAAAATTAAAATTAGAGTTACCATATGATCCATCAATCCCACTCCTGGGCGTATATCTGAACAAAACTGTAATTCAAAAAGATACATGCACCTCTATGTTCATTGCAGCACTATTCACAATAGCCAAAACATGGAAAGAGCCTAAATGCCTATTGACAAATGAAGAGATTAAGAAGATATATACATATATATGCACACAATGGAATATTAATCAGCCATAAAAAATGAAATAATGCCATTTGCAGGTACGTGGAAAAACTTAGAGATCATAATAAGTGAAGTAAGGCAAAAAGGCAAATACCATATGATTTCATTTATATGTGGAGTTTAAAATGACACAAATGAACTTATCTATGAAGCAGAAACAGTCTCACAGACATAGAGAACAGACTTCTGGTTGCCAGTGGGGAGGGGAGAAAAGGGAGGGTTAGACTGGGAGTTTGGCACTAGCAAATGAAAACTATTTATTATATAAAGAAGAGATAAACAACAAGATCCTATTATATGTACAGGGAACTATATTCAATTCCCTGTAACAAACCATAAGGGAAAAGAATATGAGAAAGTTATATATAATCAACCAAATCGCTTCGCTATACAGCAGAAACTAACACAGCATTATAAATCAACTATACTCAAAAAAAGTCACTCAGCTTAGAGACTCGTGCCATCAGTCAATACCACTCACTCTGCCTCCTTGGTGTCCCTATATAAAGTCCTGGACCACCCCATCTTCCATCTTTGGAGATTCCTGTTCTTGGCTCCCCATTCCTTTCCCTCCAACTCTACTCATCATCACCTTCTTCATTTGCCTTTGCTCATTCATCACATCTCCTGGACTCCCCTTTCATCTATGTATGCTTGCTAACTAGGCGATCATCTACTCCTATGGCTCCCAAAATACATCTCCAATTTACATAGCTGACAGCCTCCTATACCTTTCTGTTGACTGTCTAAATAGGCATCTCAAAATTTGTGTGTTCAAAATTAAGCTTATTTTCCTCAGCCCCCAAATCTACTCTTTTTACTGCCTCCTCCATGTGCAAAGACTTTATTTTGTGCACTGCTATTTCCCTAAGGCCTGTCATGTAGTATTTTATCAATAAAAATTTAATGAATGAATTACTTTGTGTCTTCAAAATTTAGTTAAAAACTAAATTTACAACAATATATTACTTCTGCATTGTGAGGAAGAAAGGTAAATAGGATTTTGTGAGCTTGCTCTGGAAATATGATAGCAGTGCAGTATTACTGGTATTCTGAATACCTGGTAACTCACTTGTAAACAAACCTTTGTACCAACTCTGGTTTCTCTGCCAAGGGTCTCTGCTCCATCCCAATACAGATTATTGCCAAGGTCACCCTCTTTAATGACAGGTTTTAGGCTGCCACCTTTCCACTTAAAAACCTTTATTTATTTCCTTCTAAGTACATAATAAAATGCTGATTTCCTCTGCCTGCCACCAAAGCTCTCCTCTTTTGAGTGTGTACCTACTTCTATTTTCTTCTGAGATATGGCCCATGATAACACTCACAGTGCTAACGCTAAATGTGAGTCTGGTTCCTGGATACACCTAAGTCAGTCAGAACACACTGGATCTTTTAACTGTAAAGATCTCTATGTACTCACATAGAAAGATGGTCAAAATATGTTAGGAGAATCAAAGCTGTGGAACAGCCTATATGGTATGATTCCACTTTACTTTAAAGACTACTTTAAAGACCACCTATGATTGTAATATTTATATGGCTTGGGAGAAAAAAAAAGTCTAGAAAAATAAATATACACCACATATTAATTCAGATGACAAATTTCTCAATTTATACTATTATGTATTAGAGATTTTTCTCTTTTTTTTTTTTTTTTTTTTTTTTTTTTTTAGGGCTGCAATGGTGGCATATGAAACTCCCTGGCTAGGGGTCAAATCAGAGCTGTGCTGCCAGCCTACGCCACAGACAGAGCAATGCCAGATTCAAGCCGCCTCTGTGACCTATACTGCAGCTCACGGCAATGCCAGATCCTTAACCCACTGAGCAAGGCCAGGAATCAAACTTGCATCCTTATGGATACTAGTCAGGTTCTTAACTTTTTGCTGAGCCACAATGGGAACTCCTTGAGTGTTTTATTTTTGAAAAGGTTCACAGATTCATAGAGAAAGAGATCAGACCTGTGTCTCCCAGAAGCAGAAGTGGGGGGTGAGGGATTGGGAATTAGAGGGAGGTGATCAAAAGGTACAAACTTCTAGTTAAAAATAAGTACTAGGGGGAGTTCCAGTTGTGACTCAGTGGGTTAAAAACCTTACAAGATCCATGAGGTTATGACTTAAATCCCTGGCCTCAGTGATCTGGCCTTGCCACAGTTGTGGCTTAAGTTGCAGATGTGGCTCAGATCTGGTGTTGCTGTGGCTGTGGCGTAGGCCAGCTGTAACTTCAATTTGGCCCCTAGCCTGGGAACTTCCATATGCTGCAAGTGCAGCCCTAAAAAAAAAAAAAAAAAATTACTAGGGATGTCAGTACCACATAATGACTAGAGCTAACAGTGCTTTATTATATACAGGAGAGTTGTTAAGATAGTGAATCCAAGAGTTCTCATCACAAGGAGAAATTTTTTTCCTTTTTTTTCATTTCCTTTATGATTTCTTTTTTAAATATATATAATTTTTATTTTTTTCCATTATAGCTGGTTTACAGTGTTCTGTAAATTTTCCACTGTACAGCATGGTGACCCAGTTACACATACATGTATATATTCTTTTTTCTCACATTATCATGCTCTATCATAAGTGATCATAGTTCCCAGTGCTACACAGCAGGATCTCATTGCTAATCCATTCCAAAGGCAATAGTCTGCATCTATTTCTTCTTTTTTTTTTAACTGTATTTAGGTGAGGGATGTTAACTAAACTGTTGCCATGATTTCACAATATATGTAAATCAAACCATAATTCTGTATGCCTTAAACTTATACGGTGATACATCTCAATAAAAACAGGAAAAAATTAAAATTTTTGTGTTTGTTCACAGTACCTCTCCACTAATGCAAAGCCATCATGTACTGTCCAATATGTAGCCACCAGTCACATGTGGCTGTTTAAATTGATACAAATGAAGATGAAATTTAAAATTCCATTATTAAGTTGCAATAGCCACATTTTAAAGGCTTAATAGTGACATAGTTTGATACCATATTGAGAGTACAAATGTAGAACACTTCTGTCAATGTGAAACAATTACTCCTACAATGGGAAGCACCTAGTAAGCTAGAGGAACCTAGAGGCTCACCTGCTCACTTTCACCAGGATAAAGGGCTTTCTTTACATGCAACCAGGGTGAAGCAGGTGCAGCCTTGAGCACCTGTGATCTGATAGCCACGAAGAGTTAAGAGTGAGGTTCAGGTCTGTATTCATTTATGCAGGGTTTTCTAATGTGTTTGGGGAAAGGAGTATCCTAGAGCCAATGTGCTCAGTAAATTGAAGTGAAATAAGGAAAAATACCTGTCTGTAATTTTTAAAGGAAAATGAGAACATCTAAGTCTTTTGGAGTGTTGAGATTTACCTGTTTTTAGACAGGAAAACAACTGGTTGATATATTAAAATGTTCTCCCTTTTCTTCTTAGGCCATCTATTCTTTTTACGAAGAGCAGAGTTACTATGAGTAGAACAAACTATAGAATCTCATCCATTCATTCAACTGCTGTCTTTTAAATACATGTTGGGTACCTATGCTAAGCCGGGGTACAAATTTGAAGGATCTTTCGCTTTAGGCCCTCACAGCTTGGTGGAGACACAGGAAAATTGGGGATGGCCATGCTGATTCATAAGGGTTGGGATCATGTTAGGTTTGTACAGGGAATCACTACATACTGTCAAGATGGCCAGTGAGAACTTCCAGATCAATTTCAGGGGCTTCGATGTTTAATGTCCATCCACTTTTGGGTTCTTCTTTATGAAGTCTATACCTAGCATCCTATCTTGAAGTATTCTTAATGGTGGAATACACATCACATGCCCCACCTCGAAATAAAGAGAAATACAGGATGAAATGTATAATCAAGTCCCAAAGAACTTAATCCTATACAGAAGGATCCAAAATGACTAGAAAAATACCTTTTGTTGGGCTGAAATCCTATTCTATCATATTTTCCTTCAATTAAGTATATTAGATAAAGTCTTTAAGTTACCTTTACTTGAAACAGCATACATTAGGATTTTAAGGTGGATATTGTAGAGCGTGGATAGACCACAGGAAGTAAGAATTAACTTCTCTTTTTCCTTCAAACTAGACACAAAACCCCAAATGATTTTTGAAGACAAATGAGAAAGCCATTCTTTAGTTAGAAAATCAAATGAGTCTCCCAAAAGCGAAGCCAGTGTTCAGTTAGAAAACAAAGGCTGCAAAGATGATGATTCAAACCCTGGGCTCTTATATTCACTTGTGATATCAGGTTTTGCTCACCCAGTGGCTGTGCTTGCTGATTAAGCCCATATCTCTTTTACTGAAAACCTCTTTCTATTATTAATGAAGGATATTTTAAAGATGGCAAGAAAATTACATTTCCTTTTGAAATTATAGCTTAAGTGTAGTTTCTTCAACTGACTCTTTAAAAATTGAGAGGGCCTCATCATCACAGATTAATGAAATTTTCCTTTTCCTGCTCCCATTCAAACCCCCTTGGACCTACTTATTCAGTAATAAGACTGCCACGTATGTCTCAACTGTCAGGAATAAGTCTCAACAAGTCTTCATTACTTTGAGTAGGGCTAACTATTCTGGATGCTTGGGCCATCATATTTCCAAAGATTTTCTCCAGTGTTTTGACTGGAGTGGATGTCACATCAAAGGCTCTATTCTCATATCTACACCCTTCTCCCCTTCCTCCTCCACAAGAGCAAAGTTATGCCTTTGGTGTTAGAATCTGAATACTGGCATTCAGACAGCTCACTTTCTCCAGTGATGCTCATGCCTACAAAGAAGTCAGTCACTAGTTAAGAGGCAAACTCAAGAATATCTGTGGGTTTAGAGCAGGGGTTTTTTTCCAGAGCCCTAAGGGACTAAATCCTTTAAAGACACAGTAAGTTGTTTTGGACATGGCTCTTGGGACTCAAATAACAGAAAACCAACTGCACTTGATGAAGCCAGTTTTTTTTTTAATTGGGATAAAAGTGAATCCAAACTCAAGCACAGATGGGCAATTAATCTTTGAAAAAAGAGGGAAGAATATCAAATGGGAAAAAGACCATCTCTTCAGCAAGTGGTACTGGGACTTGCTGAAGGGGCACATAAATCAGTTAAGCTAGAATACACCCTCAGACCATTCACAGAAAGTAAACTCACAATGGCTTAAAGACTTAAACATAAGACACAACACCATGAAACTCCTAGAAGAGAACATAGGCAAAACATTCTCTGATATCAACTGTACAAATGTTTTCCAGGTCAGTCTCCCAAAGGAATAGATATGAAAACAAAAATAAACCAATGGGACCTAATCAAGCTGACAAGTTTTTTCACAGCAAAGGAAACAATAAAAACAAAAAGACAACATACTGAATGTAAGAAAATAGTTTCAAAAGATGCAACTGACAAGGGCTTAATTTCCAAAAATTAATCTCCAATTAATAATTGGCCTAATCTCCAATGTTTGTTGTTGTACAAACAGCTCATACAACTCAACAGCAAAAAAACAAACACCCAACTGAAAAATGGGCAGAAGACCTGAATAGACATTTCTCCAAAGAAGACATACAGATGGCCCACAGGCACATGAAAAAAATGCTCAACATCACTAATTATTAGAGAAATGCAAATCAAAATTACGATGAGGTACCACTGCACACTGGTCAGTATGGCCATCATTACGAAGTCTACAAATAACAAATGCTAGAGAGGGTATGGAGAAAAGGGAACCCTCCTACACTGTTGGTGGGAATCTAAATTGGTACAACCACTATGGTAAACAGTATGGAGGTTCCTCAGAAAACTTAATATTGAACTACAATATGATCCAGCAATCCCACTCCTTGGGCATATATCCAGACAAAAATTTCATTGAAAAAGATACATACACCCTATGTTTATTGCAGCACTATTCACAATAGTTAAGACATGGACACAACCTAAAAGTCCATTGACAGATGAATAGATTAAGAAGGTGTGGTACATACACACAATGGAGTACTACTCAGCCATAAAAATGAACAAAATAATGTCGTTTGCAGCAACATGGATGGAACTAGACACTCTCATACTAAGTTTAATCAGAAAGAGAAAGACAAATGTCATACAATATCACTTATATCTGGAATCTAATATATGGCACACAAAAAAATGCACCTCTATGCAGAAAAGAAACAAGACTTGTGATTGCCAAGGGGGAGGGCAAGGGAGTGGGATGGACTTGGAGTTTGGGGTTAGTAGATGCACACTATTTCATTTGGAATGGCTAAGCAATGAGATCTTGATGATAGATAGCACAGGGAACTGTATCTAATCACTTGTGATGGAACATGATGGAGGATAATGTGAGAAAAAAATATATTATATATAAATACAATATATATTTATAACTGGGCCACTTTGCTGTACAGAAGAAATTGGTAGAACATTGCAAAGCAACTGTAATTTTTTTTTAAATTAAATCCCACAAAACACAAGAAGCATTGACTGGCCTCATCACAAACTAAAAGGAGAAACTGAAAAACCATCAGAACCAAAATTATTCTTTCTCTCCAGGCCTTATGGTCTCTTAACTTTGCATGTCCACTTTGCCCTTCTCTCTATAAAACTACATTCACTTTCAAGGCTTTGCCAGGTTCTGATAGTCACATACAGTTCTGGAGCTCCTGGATTTCTATGTCCTGAGTTTAAGTGGTCAACAAAGACACATGAAGGTGTGTGAATCTCATTTCACATTCTTGAGAAGCCAGTCAGTGGCAGAAAAAGACCAAAAGTTAGGCCTCCCTCTCCCAGTTATGGGGTTTCTCACTTTTTTCAATCTTCCTTTGTATCGTCAGAATGTGGAGGCTAAGTGTGGAATATCCTGAGCAGGGACACATTTAGGTGCCCGTAGAAATGACTTCCATGGCCACCTCCTTGTGATACTCACCTGTGAAGGTGAACACCGTTTCTGTCTCCTTTCTCCAAACCTCATGTCATCTTTGAGAGCCAAGTCAGCCAGGACCTTGTTTCCCTACCCTTCTCCCACAGGGCAGTGGGCGCCTGCATATAGCTAGCAGCTTAAATTTTGTAGTGTTTCTGATGGGTCAGTTGATTTCATGTAACCCCATTTTTAAATTAGGTTTTCTAGAAAGGTTCTGCTATTTACTCTGCTATCAAGAGGCTATGGAGGATGATGAACTCTCCTTTATCAGCAAGCATATAAGCCATGAGCTCAACAGTACTTTTTACATATTTTAATTTTCACAAGTATTTAATATGTATTACTATATATGTATTATCTGTGAGGAAACTGAGATTCAGAGATTTTGTACATTACCTCAAAGGCATTAGATAGTACATGTCAGGGCATAGTCAGTGGAGAGCAAGACCTTTAAGTCTCTCAGGCCAGAGGTCTAGGCTTTCTTCTCCACTACCCCTGAAGTTACTGAATAGAAACACCTTGCTATAGGACTTTAGATTTGTCCCCAGAGAATGTTTTCAAATGTCAAAATCATTTTGAATTTTTCTGCTTTGTCTGATAAGTTATGCTTGCTACTTTCATGTCACTATACATTTAACATTCCTTATATGTAACCATCTGTGTCTTGGATTTATATGTGTGTGTGTATCTATATCTATATCTATATCTATATCTATATCTATATCTATCTATCTATCCCTAAAGGCAGAAGAACAAAGAGAAATTTTGTGGCCTAGTTTAACTTGACTTAAATCCAATAATAATCCCTTCCTCAGTATAGTTGTAAATCTACCTGAAAGTATTATCATACACTCTACATTTCTCTACATTATTTACTAATAAAAAATATTATGCTGGAGAACAAAAATGAAAAATCAAGAAGACAAGGATGTGGCATTTGCATTTGTTCTTTAAAGAGTGACCAAATAGGAAGGTATAGGCAGCCCAGGTATTTTCTGCTACCTGAGGAGCAATACCTGATGAGGTTTATCGTGTTGGTCTCTATTCAAATGGCAGGCTTCTGTCCATTACCAAAAACATGACTGGGACAAAGTCCAATGTGTTAAATACAGAGAAGATTGTTTGGTTTATCTGAAGATTTATCACTAAAGATTTTGGAATAAGAGACATCCTCGCAGCTATGCCTTAGGATCATAACTCTTTAGGAGCAGGGTAAGTAATGGCATGAAGGGATTGAGATCCCACAGGCAGCAACAGCAGGTAGGACAAGATCAATAGTGTAGATGAGAGAATATGGAGGCCTGAATAAGAACATGGCAGTTGGCACAGGAAAAATTAGATAAATAGGAGGAGCACTACAATCATAAAAACTTAGGAACAGACCATGTATGGGATGAAGCAGAACGAGAAAGCTGGAGGAAGTATCTAAGGTAATGTTGAGATTTCTAGCCTGGGTAACTGAGAAGATGTTGGTTGAATTTACCAGGATAGGGAACTCAAGAGAAGTTGCAGGGGAGGAGGGATGCTGAATTTCTTTTCAGACTTGTGGTATTCAGAGTGGCTGTGTAGCACAAGGTTGGTGGTAAGGAGAGTAAGCAGACCAAGAATGATAAGATGAGGGTCAGTGGAGTCAATGTGAGTAGAAGTTATAGAAAGAGATGAACTCTCCAAAGAAGAATACATAGACAGAAAGTGAAAAATAGGTATAAGGATAGATCCTAGGAGAGCACCACCATATACAGATTAGATGGAATAAAAGGAAAAAAAAATCAACAGGGCCAGAGTGGTGAGAGGCAGGAGAAAGTGATGTTTTTAAGATTAAGAAAGGAGAATGATGGAGGGTGCTCAGTCAGTTCCCATTCTCACCCTAGAGCCATATATTTGAAGCATTGAAAAGGACAAGTGAATAAATATATATGCCTCCAAAATAGGAGCACCATGATATATAAAGAAAATGCTAATAGCCACAAAAGGAGAAATCGACAGTAACAGAATAATAGTAGGTGATTTTAACACTCCATTTACATCAATTGACAGAACTTTCAGACAATCAATAAGGAAATAGACGCTTTAAATGACACATTAGACCAGATAGATTTAACTGACATTTATGGAACTTTCCATCCAAAAGCAGCAGAAAATACATTCTTCTCACATGTACATGGAAAATTCTTCAGGAAAGATCACATATTGGGCCACAATCAAGCATCAGTAAATTTAAGAAAATTGAAATTCTATCAAGCATCTTTTTCAACCACAATGCTTGAAGACTAGAAATCAACTATAGGAAAAAAATGCCAAACAATCCGGAGGCTAAACCATATGCTGCTAAACAACCAATGGATCACTGAAGAAATTAAGGAGGAGATCAAAAAATACCTAGAGACAAGTGACAGTGAAAACATGACAATCCAAAACTTATGGGCCACATCAAAAACAGTTTTTAAGAGTGAAGTTTATAAAAATACAGTCTTTTCTCAGGAAAGAAAATTCTCCAATACACAACCAAACCTTGCACCTAAAGCAACTGGAGAAAGAAAAACTATAAAACCCAAAGTTGGTAGAAACCAAAGAACAGAGCAGAAATAAATGAAATAGAGATTAAGAAAATAATATAGGAGATCAATGAAACAAAAAATTCATTCTTTGAGATCAAAAAAATTCATAAACCTTTAGCTGGTCTCGTCAATATAAAAAGGGAGAGGGCTCAAATCAATAAAATTAGAAATAAAAAAAGGAAGTTAGAACTGACACAATGAAATACAGACAATCATAAGACACTACCACAAGCAATTATATGCCAAGAAAATGGACAACCTAGAAGAAATAGACAAATTCTTACAAAGGGACAACCTTCCAAAAATGAAGAACTATATGTAAATAAATGAAATACTAAATACTAAATGAAATACTAAAAATTATAGTATTATTATTCTTTAACACCGTATTAAAAAATAAACTCAAAATGGATTAAACACCTAAAAGTAAGGCTGGATACTATAAAACTCCTAGAGGAAAATGTAAGCAAAAGATACTTGGACAAAAGTTGTAGCCATATCTTTTTTGATCACCTCCTAGAGTAATGAAAATAAAAACAAGAAATTAATAAAGGGGACATAATTCACCTTAAAAGCTTTTGAAAAGCAAAGGAAAGCATAAAAAAAACCAAAAAGACAATACAATCCAAAAATTTGAGAAAATATTTGCAAATGAAACAACCAACAAGGGATTAATCTCCAAAATTTACAAACATCTTATGCAGCTCATTATAAAAAAATTAAAAACCCAATCAAAAAGTGTGCAGATGATCTAAATATACATTTCTCCTAAAGAAGACAGATGGCCTAAAAGCACATGAAGAAATGCTCAACATCGCTAATTATTAAAGAAATGCAAATCAAAACTACAATGAGGTGTCACTCACACCGGTCAGAATGGCCATCCTCAAAAAGCCTACAAACAATAAATGCTGAATAGGGTGTGGAGAAAAAGGAACTCTCCTACACTGTTGGTGGGAATATAAATTGGTACAACCACTATGGAAAACAGTATGAAGGTTCCTTCAAAAATTAAATATTAACTACCATTTGATCCAATAATCTTACTCCTGGACATATATCCAGAGAAAACCATACTTTGAAAAGATATATACATGCCAGTGTTCACTGCAGCAATGTTTACAATAGCCAAGGCATGGAAGCAACCTAAATGTCCATCAACAGAGGAATGGACAAAGAAGACATGGTACCTATATACAATGGAATAGTAGTCATCTATAAAAAGAATGCAATAATGCCATTTGTAGCAATATGGATGGACCTAGAGATTGTCATAGTAAGTAAGTCAGAGAAGGACAAATGCTATACGCTATCACTTATATGCAGAATCTAATAAAAATGATACAAAAGAACTTATTTATGAAACAGAAACAAGCTCAGTTTTCAAAACCAAACTTATGGTTACCACAAGGGGAAACTGTGGGGAGGAGGGAGGAATTGAGAGGGTAAAACTAAGATATACACACTACCTTATAAAACAGATGATTAAGACAGTGGAGAAGTAAGACGAGGCACTCGCCTTCTCCCACAAACACAATCAAAAAACCCATCTACATTTAGAACAATTCCCATAGAACATCTACTGTATGCTGGCAGAAGACCTTAAACCTCCAAAAAGGACAAGAAACCTTCCCCATAACTGGGTAGGACAAAAGTGGGGTGGGGGGAAAATGGAATCAGGATGGAACAAGCACACCTGAGAGGGAGCTGTGAAAGAGGAAAGGCACCCACACTCTGGGAAGTCACCTAACTGACAGGAAGATCAGCCAATATGGAGGGACCCCAAAGCCTCAGAGGAAAGCACTGCAGCTAGACTGAAGAGGGCAAAGCAGGGTCAGGGCCACAGGACCATTGGTACCACCTCTTGGAACACCACAGCCTGGGATGCTTAGAAGGGAGCTGGGCACAGAGACTCAGAATATGGAGGTCAATTCCAGGAAGAGGACTAGGGTTGGTTGTGCAGACAGCCTGAGGAACTAGGGAGCAGTGCGCCAAGGGCTGGGGAGCAGAGCACCACAGCCAAGGGAAACCTCAGGAGAAGCAAGGCCCCATTGTTAGGGAGGACAAGAGGAAGAGGGCCAGACCCTCATAAGAATATTTCTCTCTGTGCAAATGCAGACTCTTGGAGGGTGGGGCTATGGGCAGTGAGGCTCATCTTGCACATGCTAAGGGTAACAGGAACCCCCCTTCATGGCAGGATACTAGTTGGTGGTGCCTCCTGCATGGGATAAGTGTGATGGGAAGCCTCATGCATGGTCTACAGGCAGCAGGGACAAACCACCACAGTCATCTCAGACTCCAAAGGTGGACATGGTCCACCACCACTAGGGGTCTGTGAACAGGAACCACCTGTGGCCCCAGTCACCTCAGAGATTAGCACAGAGGAGGGCAGTGCAACTGAGCACCACCCATTGTTGTTCTCACTCGCCTGGGAAAGCACACACCCTGCCACTGCCAAATGCTCTGGGTGTTGTGTACACCTGCCTTAGAGTCATTGCCACTTCCCAGAGTCCTGCAACCAGAGGAAGCCTGTGCCACCTCCCTGTGGGTCCTCGCCACTGTCAAGGGCCCAGCAACCAGGTACAGGATAGCCCATATGTATGGCCTACACATGCTTCCATCTCCCTAGAAGCATGTGCAGGCCATACGTCAGCATGAGTATGACATCCTGCACACACTGAGGAAAGAGACAGTTGGCATCCAAACCAGAAGCAGCCCTCATGCCAAAAATAAATAGTAAACCTTCACAAAATACCCAGGGGCACTCTCACATATAAATATCCCTCTAGGAGTTCCCATTATGGCCCGGTGGAAACAGATCCAACTAGGAACCATGAGGTTTTAGGTTCGATTCCTGGCCTCACTCAGTAGGTTAAAGATCTGGCATTGCCCTGAGCTGTGGTGTAGGTTGCAGACACGCTCAGATCCTACATTGCTGTGGCTGTGGTGTAGGCCAGCAGCTGTAGCTCTGATTCAACCCCTAGCCTGGGGACCTCCATATGCTGCAGGTGCAGCCCTAAAAATCAAAAAATAAATAAATAGCCCTCTAAAACTACAGTAGTTTTTTTCCCTAAATGGACAGAATAAGAAAAATATAAGCAAAATGAAGAAGCTCAGGAACCATTCCTAGTTAAAAGAACAGGAGAATTCCCTGAAGGAACACACAATGAAACAGACCTCTGCAGTCTAACAGATATCCAGTTTATAAAGAAGATAGTTAAAATGCTGAAGGAATGAAGAGTGAATATGAAGGAATTAATGGTGGATATGAAAAGTAACGCAGATTACTTTAAAAAGGAACTAGAAAATATGAGGAGCCAGGAATAATTAGAAAATCCATTTGCAGAGATGCAAGCTGAGTTAAAGACACTGAAGAGAAGATTGAATAGTGCAGAGGAATGAATAAATGACTTGGAAGATGGAATAATGGAAATCACCAATCAGGACAGCAGAAAGAAAACCAAATGAAAAAACATGAAGGCAATATAAAAGATCTGTGGGATAATATAAAGCGGGCCAATCTATGCATAATAGAGATTCCAGAAGGAGAAAAAAACAAAGAAGAGGGGATTGAAAAAATATTTCAAGAAATTATTGGCAAACACTTTCCAAATCTAAAGGAAACAGATATGAAGATATAGAAAACAAGAGCTCCTCAAATAAGTTGAACCCAAACAGGCCCACAGGACATATTGTAATAAAAATGTCAAAAGTTAAAGACAGGATTCTAAAAGCAGCAAGAGAAAAACGAAGGACACCTCCATAAGGCTATCAGCTGATTTTTCTGCAGAAACACTAAAGGCCAGAAGAGAGTAGCAAGATATATTCAAAGTTCCAATAGGGAAAACATATGCAGCCTAGAATATCACTTTAAATAGAAGGAGAAATAAAGAATTTCTCCAACAAACAAAAACAAAGAGAGTACAGCAATACTAAACCCATTCTAAAAGAAACACTGCAAAGGCTCCTCTAATTAAAAAAGTAAGAAAAAATAGGATGGAGGAAATCACAATTGGAAAGTAATCATTTCAATAAGCCAGTATACAGATCTAAAAGGAAAAACAAAACTATTGTAAAAGCAACATTAAACACAAGAATATACATGAAGATGTTGAAAAAAAAATCAAAATCGTAGAATCTGGGGAAGAAAAGTGATAAAATCTAGACTCTCTCTCTTTTTTTTTTTTGTCTTTTTGCCTTTTTGTAGGGCTGCAACAGTGGCATATGGAGGTTCCCAGGCTAGGGGTCTAATCGGAGCTGTAGCCACTGGCCTACACCAGAACCACAGTAACGAGGGATCCTAGCCGTGTCTGCAACCTACACCACAGCTCATGGCAACGCCAGATCCTTAACTCACTGAGCAAGACCAGGGATTGAACCTGCAACCTCATGGTTCCTAGTTGGATTTGTTAACCACTGAGCCATGATGGGAACTCTTTTTTTTTTTTTTTAAAGTGCTTGAGGCTTTATGACTATCAGGCTAAAGCAAGCAGATATAGGAAGGAGTTAACATACATGAAAAACAGGGCAACCATGAATCAAAACCAAACAGTACATTCACAAAAACTAAAAAGAAGAGGACACAAGTATAAAATAAAAGGAACTCATCCAACCAAAAAAAGAAAGGAACAAAGGAGAAACATAGAATCAACTGAAAAATAAGGTTTAAAATGTCAATAATTACATATTTATCAATAATTACTTTAAATGTCAATGGACTGAATGCTTTAATCAAAAGACACAGAGTGGAAGACTGTATAAAAAAACAAGAGCCTCCAATATGATTCCTACAAGAGATTCACCTTAGGGCAAAGGACACATATAAACTGAAAGTGTGGGGATGGAAAAAGGTATTTCATGAGAATGGAAAGACAGGAAAGCAGGAAGTGCAATGCTCATATGAGACAAAATAGACATTAAAACAAAGGCCATGAAGAAAGACAAAGAAGGACACTATTTAATGACAAAAGGATTTTTCAAGAAGAGGATATTACAGTTGTCAATATATATGCCCCTAATACAGGAGCACCCAAATATATACAAGAAATACTAACAGAGATAGAAGGAGAAATTGATGGGACTACAATAATAGCAGGAGACTTTCATACCCCACTCATGTCAATGGACAGATCCTCTAGACAGAAAATCAATAAGGCAACAGAGATCTGAAATGACACAATAGAAAAATTAAGACTTAATTGACAATTTCAGAGGATATTTCATCCAAAAAAATCAGCATATACATTCTTTTCAAGTGCATGGAAGATTATCGAGGACTGACCACATACTGGGGCACAAAACTAACCTCAACAAATTTAGGAGCACAGAAATTATTTCTAGCAATTTATCTGACCACAATGCCATGAAACTAGAAAATAACCACAGAAAAAGAAATGAGAAAAAATGACTGCATGGATACTAAACAACATGCTACTGAAAAACCAATGGGTCAAGGAGGAAATCAAAAGGGAAATTAAAAAATACCTTGAGACAAATGATAATGAAAACACAACCTTTCAAAATCTATGGGATGCCACAAAAAGTTCTTAGAGAGAAGTTCATAGTGATAGAGTTTTCCTCAAAAAAGAAGAAAAACACAAATCAACAACTTAACCTACTACATAAAAGAATTAGAAAAATAACAAAGAAAACCCATAGGCAGCAGAAGGAAGGAAATCTTAAAGATCAGAGAGGACATCAATGAAATAGGGTTTCAAAAAATAACAGAAAAAAAATCGATAAAACCAGGAGGTGGTTCTTTGAAAAGGTAAACAAAATCGACAAACCTCTGGCCAGACTCACCAAGAAGAAGAGAGAAAAAACCCAAGTAAACAAAATAAGAAATGAAAAAGGAGAAATCACAAATACCGCAGAAATACAAAAAAAATGTAAGAGAATACTATGAACAATTATATGCCAATAAATTCGACAACCTAGGAGAAATGGAAATCTTTCTAGATACTTACAGCCTGCCAAAACTGAATCAAGAAGATATAGATCAAGTGAATAAACCAATCACTAGAAATGAAATTTAATATGTAATAAAAACACTCCCTACAAATAAAAGTCCAGGACCAGACGGCTTCACAGGCAAATTCTACCAAACATACAAAGAGGAACTTATACCCATCCTCCTTAAACTTTTATAAAAGGTTGAAGGAGGAACACTCCCAAAGACATTCTATGACGCCATCACCCTAATACCAAAACCAGACAAAGATACCGCCAAAAAAGAAAACTACAGGCCAATATCTTTGATGAATATAGATGCAAAAATTCTCAACAAAATTTTGCCAACTAAATCCAACAACATATAAAAAAGATCATACACCATGACCAAGTGGGATTCATCCCAGGTTCACAAGGATGGTTCAATATACACAAATCAATCAACATCATACACCACATTAAAAAAAGTCAAAAACCACATGATCATCTCAATAGATGCAGAAAAAGCATTTGACAAAGACCAACATCTATTCATGATAAAAACTCTTACCAAAGTGGGTATAGAGGAAACATACCTTAACATAATAAAAGCCATTTACGACAAACCCACAGCCAATATAGTACAATGGAGAAAAGCTGAAAGTCTTTCTTCTAAAATCTGGAGCAAGACAAGGATGTCCACTCTCACCACTTTTATTCAATGTAGTATTGGAAGTCCTAGCCACAGCAATCAGACAAAAAAAAAAAAAAAAAAGAAATAAAAGGCATCCAAATAGGAAGAGAAGAGGTAAAACTGTCACTGTATGCAGATGACTTGATACTATATATATATAAAACCCTAAGGACTCCACAAAAGAAACTACTCAAACTGATCAACTAATTCAGCAAAGTAGCAGGATGCAAGATTAATATTCAGAAGTAGGATCCATTTTTGTATACTAACAATGAAATATTAGAAAAGGAATATAAAAATAGCTTTTAAAACCACACCCCCAAAAATTAAATACCTAGGAATAAACCTGACCAAGGAGGTGAAAGGCTGAGAACTGTAAAACATTAATCAAGGAAAATAAGGAGGGTCAAAGAAGTGGAAAGATATTCCATGCTCCTGGCTTGCAAGAATTAACATCATTAAAATGGCCATACTACCCAAAGCAATCTATAGATTCAATGCAATCCTTATCATATTACCCATGACATTTTTCACAGAACTAGAACAAACAATCCAAAAATTTATATTGAACCAAAAAGACCCAGAATTGCCAAAACAATCCTAAGGGGGAAAAAAAAAAAAAAAAAACAAGCAGGAGACATAACTCTCCCAGATTTCAGACAACATTACAAAGAAACAGTAATCGAGACAGTATGGTACTGGTACAAAAACAGACATAGAGACCAATGGAACAAAATAAAGAACTCAGAAATAAACCCAGACACCTATGGTCAATTAATTTTTGACAAAGGAGGCAAGAATATACAATGGGAAAAAGACCATTTCTTCAGTAAGTGGTGCTGGAAAATTCAACAGGAGCATGTAAATCAATGAAGCTAGAATACACTCTCACAGCATGTACAAAAAGCAAACTCAAAATGGCTTAAAGACTTAAACATAAGATATGACACCATGAAAATCCTAGAAGAGGAGTTCCTGTCATGGCACAGTGGTTAACGAATCCGACTAGGAACCATGAGGTTGCGGGTTCGGTCCCTGCCCTTGCTCAGTGGGTTAACCGATCTGGCGTTGCCGTGAGCTGTGGTGTAGGTTGCAGACGCGGCTCGGATCCCGTGTTGCTGTGGCTCTGGTGTAGGCCGGTGGCTACAGCTCCGATTGGACCCTAGCCTGGGAATCTCCATATGCCGCAGGAGCGGCCCAAGAAATAGTAAAAAGACAAAAAAAAAAATCCTAGAAGAGAACATAGGCAAAACATTCTCTGATATCAACTGTACAAATGTTTTCTAGGTCAGTCTCCCAAAGGAATAGATATGAAAACAAAAATAAACCAATGGGACCTAATCAAACTGACAAGCTTTTGCACAGCAAAGGAAACCATAAAAACAAAAAGACAACCTACTGAATTGGAGAAAATAGTTTCAAACAATGCAACTGACAAGGGCTTAATCTCCAGAATATAAAAACAACACATACAACTCAATGGCAAAAAAAAAAAAAAAAACCCAACTGGAAAATGGGCAGAAGACCTGAATAGACATTTCTCCAAAGAAGACATACAGATGGCCCATAGTCACATGAAAAAAATGCTCAACATCACTAATTATTAGAGTAATTATGGCCATCATTACTAAGTCTACAAATAACAAATGCTAGAGAGGGTATGGAGAAAAGGGAACCCTCCTACACTGTTGGTGGGAATCTAAATTGGTACAACCACTATGGTAAACAGTATGGAGGTTCCTCAGAAAACTTAATATTGAACTACAATATGATCTAGCAATCCCACTCTTGGGCATATATCCAGACAAAAATTTCATTGAAAAAGATACATACACCCTATGTTTATTGCAGCACTATTCACAATAGTTAAGACATGGACACAACCTAAAAGTCCATTGAGATGAATAGATTAAGAAGGTGTGGTACATACACACAATGGAGTACTACTCAGCCATAAAAATGAACAAAATAATGTTGTTTGCAGCAACATGGATAGAACTAGACACTCTCATACTAAGTTTAATCAGAAAGAGAAAGACAAATGTCATACAATATCACTTATATCTGGAATCTAATATATGGCACACAAAAAAATGCACCTCTATGCAGAAAAGAAACAAGACTTGTGATTGCCAAGGGGGAGGGCAAGGGAGTGGGATGGACTTGGAGTTTGGGGTTAGTAGATGCACACTATTTCATTTGGAATGGCTAAGCAATGAGATCTTGATGAATATATAGCACAGGGAACTGTATTTAATCACTTGTGATGGAACATGATAGAGAATAATGTGAGAAAAAGAATGTATATAAATATATATATAACTGGGTAACTTTGCTCTACAGCAGAAATTAACACTGTAAATCATCTATAATAAAAAATTGGGGGGAAGTCCTCACCTATAGCATATGGAAGTTCCCAGGCTGGGGTCAAATCGGAGATGCAGCTGCCAGCATACACCACAGCCACAGTAATGAGGATCCAAGTTATGGCAGCGACATACACCACCGCTCACAGCAACGCTGGATCCTTAACCCACTGAGAGAGGCCAGGGATCAAACCCATATCCCCATGGTTACTAGTCGAATTCATTTCCACTGAGCCACAACTGGAATTCCCTATAATAAAAAATTTTTAAAGAAAAATAATAGATGATTAATGAGAACCTACTTTATGGCACAGGGAAACCTACTCAACAGTCTGTAATAACCTCTATGGGAAAAATGAGTGTATATATGTATATGTGTAACTGGTTCACTTTGCTGTACACCTGAAACTAATACAACATTGTAAGTCAACTGTACTCCAATAAAATTTTTTTAAAAGAAAGAAAAAAGAGAAACTAGGCAAGAAGGAGAGAAGGATGGAGGGAGGGAATGCATGAAACTGAAAATCAATCATCCATTATCACTCTGGATTTCATGGTTTAATAAAGCTCAGCTCATCATAGGTAAAGCATTAACACACACAGGACAAGTTAATAGAAATAGAATAAGAGAAAGGGAGGACTGAGCACTTACTAAACACTAAGTAGGCATTAGGCTAAGCATTTGACAAGTATCATCTCCTTATGCTTAAGGAACACCACAGGTTCAAAATTCTGGCACCACTATTCACTAGTTCTGTGATTTTTGGATAAATGTACTCAGCTCTAAATGGGGTGACTCATCATCTCACAAGGTGGCATGAATATCATGCAAGAGAATTCATTTCAATGTACATAGTTTGTTATGTTATCAATGAGTCATTATCATTCTTTGACCTTGCTTTTATAATATCTCCCCCTCCCACAAAGCTCCATGAGTCCGAAAGTCATGTCTCTTTTGTGAAGTTTATTATTCATTTTGCCCTGAAAATGCCCGATATTTGTGTATAGTAGGCACACAGTAAATACTAGTTGAATAACTGAACAATATCATTTAATATGGGTACGCTTTTGGTTCTCAAAAAGAGGGGATGAATTCTCATAGATGTACTGGTCCATTCTAAGTTTTTTGATTCTCTTAAGGGGATGTCATTCTTAACCACAGCTTAATTACCTGTTAACTAAAAGATACAGGTCTGAGGGGAAAATGGAGACTTACTAATCAGCAGGCATGAACTCTTAGCTAAGCAAGATGAATAAGCTCTAGAATTCCCTGAACATTGGACCCATAGTCAGCAATAACATGTGTTACTATTAAAATATTTGCTAAGAAGGTAGATCTCATTTTAAGCATTCTTACCACAATAATTTTTTAAATCTTTCAGGAAATGCAAAATATAATAGAAAATTAAAGATCAAATATATGGACAAACAAAACAAAAAAAAGCAAACATATGGACAAGAGGACTGATTACTTAACATTTTATTTTTATGCCTTCATATCTTGAGATAAAACATAATTTGCACATAGCAAAACTAAAAATGGTTTATGACTGTTAAAAATTTATGTTTGTAGAAATAAGGTGTTTACCAAGAAGCTTCATTTTATAGACAAAAAAACTAGTTGATTATTCAGCCCTTGCTAATGTGATGACTTTATAGTCTCTTATGTACTTACTGCATGTGGTATTATTTGCTGATTTAGAAAAAAAAAGTATATTCTACTTAAGTCTTAGTAACAGCTAACAGTTATTGAGTGCCTGCTACATGGTTTTGATATACTAAATTATATACTTCTCATACCACTCCCATTATTCATTTCCCAGGAGTTCCCATCATGGCTCAGCAGTTAATGAACCTATCATCCACGAGGACACGGGTTCAATCCCATGCCTCACTTAGTGGGTTAAGGACCCGGCATTGCCATGAACTGTGGTGTAGGTCTCAGACACGGCTTGGATCCTGTGTTGCTATGGCTGTGGTGTAGGATTGGACCCCTAGCCTGGGAACCTCTATACACTGCAGGTGCAGCCCTAAAAAGACAAAAAAAAAAAGAAAGAAAGAAAAAGAATTCATTTCCCATGTCAGCAATGATTTACCCATTTCATAGGTGAGGAAACTAAGGCATAAATAGGCTAAACAATTGGTTCAAAGCCATACAGTAGTAATTAGTGGATTTGAGATTCTAATCTATGTATCTTAGTCACTGTATTATAAGAAACTTGCACCCAATGAGACACATATCTAATAAAATCACATTTTTTGAAGGATTTTTTTTTATTCAACACATAGTAAGAAATGCATTTCACTTGGTATTATACATTCTCCATCTGCCTTTATATTATATACTCAGTAAAAATTTCACATAAAAATACTTGTCCCTACTATGTGTAAAATTCTGATATATTCTATTTTATTCTGTTATTTTTCACTAAAAAAATTCTAACTGAACCCCAAATTGTGTACAGTTGTGTTTGTTTCATAATCCACTAATGGTTTGAGACCCATACTTTGGAAAACCATCATACTAAGGGACGTATTAAGATACAGCAACAGCAAATGAAGTTAATAACAACTAGGGATGGCATTTATTAAGTGTATACTATGTACCAAAATACTATCATTTATATTGATGTATAATATCCTCAATTTTCATTACAACCCTGAAAAAAATCCTAATCTTTTTCACAGAAGAAACCAGGATGGGTAAAGGCTAAAAGATTTGTCCTGTACAGATTAGCTTGAGCAAACATTCCTTCCACTTAAATGTATTATTAAATAATGAAATCTGTGTTTTAAAAAGACACGGTTTTGTATTTCACTAGCAGGATACTTATTAAAAGATAGTGTCTAATTCACAGCTACCCAGTTTTAAACTACGTTTTAAAACTTAACCTGAGAGAATCTATACTTAGGAAGGTGAGTTGAAGAATAGTCTATTCATTCTTTTCAAACATGCTACTATTATCAGTCAGATACTGCTCTAAATACTTACTATACAATCCTCATTTAATCCTCAAGATGACCTGGAGAGATAGGTGCTGTAGTGTTATTAGGGCTACTTAATAAGAAAGAAACAGACATAAAAATTTAAGTCACACACATCTAGGGAGCAGCAAAGTGGGTTTCCAGCCTAGGCAGCCTGGTCTACATGCTTAACCTTTCACGGAGCCGTCTCTCTCAGGTTCAACCTAGACAAAATCTCAATGCCCACCTCCTCCATTCTATCTCACAATATTATTTTTGTGTATTTTGTCTTGTTGCGATGCCATCAGCCTGTTAAGAGTTGATGTGAGGTCCTGTATAAACAATAGCACTGTCATACTCAGCATTGTCATTCTTTATCATGTGCTCTTATGAGGACCCAGGATGAATTCCTGTCACTATATCAGAAAGATTCTACTTATCTTTAACCTTTGGTTGGTTTTATCTTGTAGCTACTGTGAAATGTGAAACTGACCAGCATTTCCCTACTGTGTTGGCTATTAGACAACTTATACTCAAGGATGTAATTCATGTCTCCACACTTATTTCCTTTCTTCTATTCCAATTTCTCATTGATGCTTGCTTAATTTTATTTGGTGGAGGTTGATACAACTTTTATTTTTGGAACAAAATGAGAATACATAAACATGCCTGATGGCACACTGATGAGTTAGCTATTATTAACCTTCATACAGATGAGGAAATTGACATGTGACTAAAATACTTGAGACTGTAGCCTGTAGTTTCAGCCTTAATATTATGCTGACATATTTGTAACCTGATTGTGCCCAGGATGCCTAAATTTGTATGGAGAAAAACTTTATAATTACGTTCACCCCTATGAATTGTGTGACCTTATGTAATACATGTAATCTCTCTGCCTCTGTTTCCTTATCTGTAAAATGGAAATTATATACCTACCACACAGGGAAGTTGGGTAGAATAAGAGTTAATTTATTCGAAGCGCTTATAACAGTTCCTGAGACATACACACAGTATATGTCATCACGCTTACCATCTTCTCTCTCCCCGTCTCCTCCTTCCATCTTCTCTCTGATCGTTGTTGTTTATTGAGAATTCCCAATCCCTCTCAAAGGGTCACCTTTATTTCTAAGGACTCCTAGGAGTTCTCACCAGGGCGTACTATCAGTTTCTCAGGTGTTTCCCCTTCAGTCAGTGTCACTTGAGGGTTTCCACCCCAGCCTGTGCCTGCAGCTACTAACCCTTGTGCCTCACATGCTTTCTTAATACTGAAGAACATGCACATCTGCAAAGTTAACTACCTCCTGGAGTCCTAAGACATTGCTTCTGCGTCACAACCATGCCAAATCATATCATCTAAGCTCTGATGCAGCGTTTCCTTCTGCTCTGAGTTTCCTTTATCCTCTTTCTCTATGGAATTGACCGTATGCTCATGGGGTATAGTCCAAACCCATGTCCTGAACAGACACTCTGCTGCCCTCCCCCTCCCATTGCCCTCGCCCCTCCTTCATGCAGTAGCTCCTTCCTTTGTTCTCCTTCTGTCAGTACCCATCCTACCACTTTACCAAACACATGTAGCCATGTATGAACCCCAATTTGGGATCAGCCAACACCCTTCTACTGACCATTGTCTGTTTTCTGTGTTGCTGAGTGCTCCCCAGTTGGATCACACATTGCTTGAGGTTGGAGAGCATGTTTGAGAATTCCTCACCTTCATAGCACTTAGTGTGGGACTGAACACAGAGACAGTTTTTAGAAAGAGTTGTTGGTCGACTGATTAATTGGCATTGGTCTTGATAGTTCCTGGCCAGACCTGAATAAGAAAGCTCTTTGGGGAAGGGAATATCCATTGTCTTAGGTAGAGTGACTTAGCACCCCAATTTATTTTAGGCTCTATTTTAGGCTCTATTTTAGCCCCTAAAGGCCCCATGGCCCAGCAAACTCCCTGGTCCTGGGAAAATTAAGATGGTTGGTCACTTAGTACTAGGATTCCCCAGTTGGAAAAATGCCCTTTGTGCTCCAGACCAGACACCAATCCTCTCATTGCCACATTGGGTGTCTGCCCCTATATCCTTAGGCAGACACACACATATGCTTACTCACATGAGCCATCACACCATCATCTATCCCCTGCTCTCTCAGCTTGTATCATGTCACATAAATCAGTGGTCCACAATTGCTTCAGACTTTACCGACCAAAGGAAAATGTACTTGTCATCTCAGCCTCTTCTCCCAGCTTGGAGACCTTCCCAGTCCTCCCTCTGTGACATTCACTTTTCTCTAATCAGCAGGGGGCCTGGGTAGAAACCCAGTGCTCTCAACTCTGAGAGGCTGAATTTCAGATATTGCTGGCTTCTGTCTTCTGAATCTTTGTGGAATGATCTGGACTTAATGCATTTTCATATATCGGGTTGTCATTCTTAGAAAGTGACAGCTGAGGAAAATCCCTGTTATGTGAGCTCCTTACACCTTGTTATCTCCCCACAGCCATAATTGCTCTTTTCACACTGATGTTGCCAACCTTACCACCAGCACTTAGGTCCAGCACAGCATCACCATCTGTTCATATGACACCAACATTATGGCCTCCCTCCATGCATCCCTAAATGGGGCTCGAGAAGGCACCAGAGATGACAAGTGTGCCAGCTGGCACCAGTGACATGAACCTCGACAGTGAGGAATCACAGCCCAGGACAGGGAGGAGGCAGGGAGGATGTTGATAGCTAATTGTATGCTGTCATCAGTGCTGCAAGGCAGACCTTTCTCCTCATAGAAGCAGAGTCAACATGACTGTGCTGTTCCTGTTTCTGCAGTAAATACATAAGCTTCTTTTTAAGATATGGTCAAAAAAGAATGTTCAATAGAAAAAAAAAAACTTGAAATTAAGATCTGAATTGTTCTATTTGTGCTTCTATGAATCTCTAACTGGCATAATTAAGGACTCTCCGGGCAGTTTGAGGATTGCTTAAAAACGACAAGAAAGGATTTCTGGCTACTCCAGGGAGGAGCCAAAGCAAGTTGACTCAGGCTGATGGGTCATTTCTGTCCTGGGGCTGCTGAAGTCCACATCTGCCTCTACCACCCTGCATCTCCAAGGTTCTCTGTTCTTTATGTCCTCCTGCACTTGATTGATACATCCATCCATTCAGTATTCTCTGAATGCTGTTTCCAGGATTAAACTGGCCAAGCGCCTATTCAAGATTTTGTCTATATATTTCAAATTTAGACATCTTGACCTTAGCCTTTTTGTTGTTGTTGTTAATTTTAATGTATTTGGTATTAAGATGATTCTGTTTTAAAATTTTCTAGTCTTCATTTTTCTGTTAAGTTTTCTTACATATGTGTGTGTGTGTGTGTGTATGTATTTGCTTTCACTTATTTTTACCTTTCTCTTTTTTAAATGGAAGTGGTAGTACAGATGCACCCAATAAAATATAAATATTCTTCCTTAATGGAGGAAGCTAGATGCCGTTTTTATTTTTGTCCAATCCAGAAATCTCCCATCAATCCTGACTGTTCTCCAAGCAGATTTCTCCCAGGGCTGATGAAGCTGAGAGAGAACTATGTTTCCTACAACATGGGTAAGAGATACAGAAATCAGATCAGGCCTATGCAGGAGACAGACAGACAGAGGCATAGCCCCAAAACTGTTAGAATGCTGGTGTTAGCTCCAAAATATTTGAGTCCCCTGGTTAGGTTCCCTCCCATCAAGTCAACTCAGTTGACCAGTGCAGCACAAAAGAAACAGAAACTTCATGGCTTTGACTTTATAAACTAGCTGCCAGCAAGAGCACCCATTGGTGGAGCAGCTTGGAAGCACCTATCTCTCGTTCTTATAGGAAACATACTGATCCAAGTCTCTCCTCTGTTGCTAGAGAGAAGAGAAATAAAAATGCTTGAAATGGTAGAGATGGCTGGCATGAGCATTGATAATACACATGTGGTGCCAGTAAACACTTTCAGGCACAGAGAAACACATGCAAATGTCCAGAGGTTAATGGATGGTCAGAAGTTGTGACAGAAGATCCACTAGGGAAGAGGGGTATAAAATTCCAGATAATGGAATGTAATCCTTATAGAGGGCAGAAACAAGTCAAGTGTGAGAGATAGTGATTGGAAAGTATGATTTGGGGCCTACCCGGAGATAAAAGTGTTGATAGATAGATAGGGCCAAAATGTAACGACATTTATAGCAGAATGGTTAGGAGTTTGTACTTTAGACACATTATAGCTGGAGATGCTCAAAGGCTTCTGAACCAAAGAGGAAAGGCATTGAGTGAGAGAAAATGGAAGACTGAGTGAGGATTCTTAATCCAAATGACCCTTTAAGAAAACAATGCTTCCTGCTGGAGTGAGGAGGGATTATAGAACTAATTCCCCAGAAGGAGAAGCTTTGTATTGTGTCAGAGAGTGGGCAGAGTATAAGACTCCAGCTAAAGAAATGGAAGTGAATGTGCATAGAGATGCTAAATGGTGCCTTTCTGCATTACAGTTGAACTACTTTGCCTTCCCCCCACCCCAACTTTCCATGCTTTGTATAAGAGGCAAGGTCAGTGCCATGACATGGGTGTTTTTCTTCCTGGGGGTCAGAAAATGTGGGTTTCTAGTCCTGGGTTTAACACTAACTGTGTGACCTTGGATTAGCCATTCGAGGACCAGAATAAGAACTTTAGGCTAAATCTTCAAAAGAGTATGTTTCCCCTTTGCTGTCTCATATGTGCTTCCAAAGGGAACAATGTGAATCCATAAAAGAGGCACAAAGAAGCCCTACCAAGTTCTACTTTTTACTCCCTTCATGATTACTTTGATGCTTTTAAACAAAACAACATTTAAAAATATTTTGTCTCCATTTTATTTTCCCTGCTTTGCTGATAGTCTAAGCACGTGTTTATTTTACTTGTTGGTAATCCAGCGGGGGTCAGTTCTCCTTGCTGGGCCTCAGTTTCCTCATCTGTGAAATAGAGATTTTAGATAGGAAGACCTCCAAGATCTTTTCCAGCTTAATTTTCTGTGATTTCATAACCTCAAAAAACTTCTGTCCGCCTTTATCACCATCTTAATCTTGCTCTTTTGATGTTTCTCAATACGAAAGAGAAAAATAAGCTTGGCATTTCCATACTCCCCAAACTCCCCATACCTATTAAAGGCTGCATCTAAACCTCCTTGAGTATCCAGGACATTTTTGAATCAAATGAAAGAATAACTGTGTCCCTTTTTGCGTCCCAACCTTATGAAGAATATACGTCTATAATAATTAGGTGTGATCATTAGCAAAGTCCTTTCCTGGTAGAAAGCATTCTGGAATAAAGGCAAAATCTTTTCAGAAAAGCATAAAAGTTGTGACTGAGACAGGATACCTGTACAATGTTTTCATCTGTGCCAGTAATTTAGGGGTGGTTTTGAAAATATCCCTTAAACTTTCTAGGCTTTAGCTTCCCTGTTCGTTCATTCCTTCATTCATCATTTACCTTCCTCTAATACTTTATAATAAGGTAAGTCTTTAACCTTTTATGAAATTTTCTATGAACAGACCTCACATCTACACCTGGCCAATCCCTATGCCAACACCCTTTGACTTTCGCCTCTGTCCTGAATGGCAATATTGTCTCGGTTCCCATGTATCCTCTGGGAGGGACAGCAGAAGCTGGGTCTCTCTCTACAAGCCTTGCTATGGTCTGCCTCTTGGATTGGAGCTGTTCATTATTTGCTGGAAGGTTTATACGACAGATGTGACAAGGCAGACAAGTAAGCACACACTCCCCGAGCCTGGAGCACGCCGAGCCAGACACGTACACACTTGCCAGTACTAGCTCAGGGAGAGCTGCCGGGGTGATGGAGGGAGTGTGCTCTGAGGGGCAGGCGCTGCTCCAAAGCCCAGCTAATGTCTCTGTGTGGCCATGCTGTATTTTCAGCTTGTCATCATGGCTGGGACAGTGCTGCTTGCCTACTACTTCGAATGCACTGACACTTTTCAGGTGCATATCCAAGGATTCTTCTGTCAGGATGGAGACCTAATGAAGCCTTACCCAGGGACAGAGGAAGAAAGCTTCATCACCCCTCTGGTGCTCTATTGTGTGCTGGCTGCCACCCCAACGGCTATTGTAAGTACAGAAATAGATTTCTCTTTTTATCATCAGATCCTAAACATTTTCTGTCTGCCTTTCTCCTCTTTCCTCTATCCCTGGGCGTTCACCATATCAGACATGTCCTGTTTCAGCCAAAACAGAGTGAGTAGAGCTCTACATAAAATCTCATTTAAATGGGCCTTGTCTTTTATAGATGGCTTTTGCTTTTTTGTATCTGAATTTAAATATATCTATAGATTTTTTTTTTTTTTAAAAAAAAGCATGTTTGAATGTGTACATCAACAGGCATGATTGGCTGCCATGTTAAGAATAGCTACTGTGCTCTTGAAAATAAACGCTGTGCTTGTGTATGTTCAGAAGTGGTCTTGAATGGGAATGCTGGCCTTGATATAAAGACCCAAATCAGAGTGGAATAGAATCACCCAGGCCTGTGTCTCCTGCTCTTCTGATTGAACGTCCAGAGAGGCCAGAGATGAGAGAGACTGCTTGACCTTAAGTTTGCTGTGATTCATTCTTGGCTCTGGCTCTGCTCACATCACATTACATTCAATTAATTTGCAACTTTACTTTCATTGATTGCATTCTTCTCTCTTGTAAGGAAAAACAAAAAACAAAAAAACAAAAATGGCCAGACAGTCCTCTTAGGAAGACTGTTAGGGAGCATAAACCTCACAGATTTGTATTGTCTGGTAAAATGATTCAACACTTAGACATTTTGATTTTGATTTTAAAAATGAGTTTGAGAATGTTTCAAAATAAACATTTATGTCTGAACGTGCTACAAGGGCAGATTATTTGGGATGGCATCTCAGTTATTCCCCTGCTTTCTCTTCCAAAGCTGCCTCCCCAGTTCTCGTTCCTCTTGTCCTCTCCCACTCCCCTCTCTTTGGGGCAGCAATAAAAACACCAACAGGTATGCTGAGGAATGTAATGATTGCTCATATATTCACTTCAAATACTGCTTTCTATGCAAATGATTTTCTTGTTGTACAATGAGAAATGGAATAGAATTTTGAGGAGAAATAATATTGACATAGTGAGTCATTATATTTGAAGTTCATTTTGATCATTGAGCCTAGGCTTGACAAGCTTCCCCTTAAATGATGAGACCATGTGGTAGGAATTAAAGTCAGCAGTGATAAAACATGATCTATTCAACTGATTAAAAAGAAGCCTTGCTGTCCAACCTACCAGGGTTCACATTCTGTCTATGTGACTTTGAGCAAGTCATTCTACTGTTCCCTCCAGTAAAAATGGGAATAATATGACTGCCTATTTCACAGAGTTGTCATGAGACTTAAATGATTCATACAAATGACTTGGCATAGCATCTGGCTGTGGTTAGAAGTAGGGAAAACAAAGAACCAGGCTGGAAATTGATCTTCGCCTTCTTCAAAATCATAGTCGAACTTCCTCTCCTTGAACAGGAGACTCCACTGAGAACCCTGGTAACGCCTGCTCTTTAGAGTGATGGGGGTCGTGCCATCTCCCAGAGGAAGGCTGATCTCCAAATCCCTGTTACCTTCCTCTTATCCTTTCACACGCAGCCCAGGGCATAAGACCAAGTATAAAAGACACATCTCCATGTACCTCAGATAAAACCTCGATGCCACAGTATGTTCTACCTGAAATGGTTTACCTGGTGACTCTACCTGGGCTTAGTCTGGATTCAGACCCTGGTTTCTTCCTGTCTTATAAGCATATTTTCTCATGTTCTCAGACATGATTCTCTGAGTGATCAACTGACCTACTAACCTATTTTCCTCTCTTCTTTCCAGACCCAAGAAATATCATTGCCTAGGTTCTCCTATAATTACTTTTTGTGTTTATAGAGGGTTTTTTTCCCTAAAAAAAAAAACTAAGGAAGGCAAAAGAAACAGATTAATAACAATTAAAATTTATAAAATTATTATAAAAATTATAATAAAAATTATAAACCAAAAAAAACTCAGTGAATCGAAAAATCGAATTGATGGCTAAAATGTACAACCCCCTGGTGAGGCTAATGTAAAAAAAAGGCAAAAGAAAAAAAAGTTAAGAAAAATATAAGCAAAAATATATAAACTTTTAAAAGTCCACACTGTAGTTTTATTGAAATTGTGTATTCAATTCTATGCCAATACATGCTTACCTCTCAATAAAATTGATAATATTCTATGAAAAGGTAACTAACAATGCCTTAAAAAGAAGTATAAAAGGTGAACAGATGAATAACAATAGAATAAATTTTTAAACATGTCTAAAATTTATCTTGCAAAATAGTAGGGACAGAAAACTGCAATATAAACTCTCAAATTTTCCAGAGATAGAAAATGTGTAACTATATAAACTGTTCCAGAACCTAAAAATAAATAAAAAGCTTTTCAATGTACATTACAAAGTGAGAAAAATGTGGATTTCAAACACTTAGAAAGTCTACATACATACCCACAAAAGCATCTGCATTTAGAAATGTTGATTCAAGGAGATAGAAAAGGATAGATTTGTCTATCTGAAAATAAGCATTTCTACCAAAAGAAGAAGTAAATAAAGACTGCATTTTTAAAAAATTGCTGCATATGACACTACAAAGTAATATTCTTAATACTTAAAAATATGAGCTTCCCAAAATAAAAATGAGAAGACAAAAATAGACAATTAACAAAATAAATTAACTATATGCATACAAACATTTCTAAACTCAATTATCAAAGAGAAGTAATTTTTTTAAATACAACATTTTCCCCATAAGAGTGGCAAATGTTTTTTTAACATCTCCATTTTTTATTAAGGTGTAGGTGATTTACAAATGTTTTAAATAAGCATAATCTATGTTGTTAAAGGTGTAGATACTTTCACACAACTTGAGTCAAAATGTAATTGACATTATCTTTCTGAAAAGCAGCTGGTCAAAGATGTACTAAGAGTTTTATAAACTTCAGACTCAGTCATTAATTCCATCCTCTGACTTTTTGTTAAGGAGGTAATCAGTGTTTTATATAAACACAAAGATTTGTGTATAAGGATGTTCTTTAGTCTGAAGAGTGGAAAACTTGGCACTAGCTAAATGCATAGCTAGTATTTAGCTAGAGGATTGTGTAAATACATTATGGGGCAGCCATGTTTTTGAAACACCTCTAATAGCAATGAAACATGCTTGTGATTTAATGATAAATTTTAAGAAGGCTAATAAATTGTATATATTATTGCAGATAAAAGCTGTTTCCCTTCTGCGAGAGAATCTGACCTTCCTTTAGTTTTCTAGTTCTGTTTCCCTAGAAAAAGATATGTATCAGCTATGTCACTAGGCAAAATTAACCCTTGATTGGTGAATTGCATCTGAACTCAGGACTATAATTATCCAAGAAGGTACCATGTGCAGTGACTTTGGAAACTTGGTAGGTCCAATGTGGGAACTTGGAAGCTATGTCTATAGAATTGCTATACCGTATATTGACTACTATGAGACATGATAAGTCTTATAAACTAGGGTGGCTCCTGCATCCTCTGTCTGTATTCTCCTTGCACATGAGCATGTACTTGCCATACTGCAAGGACATGTGCAAAAGATAAGCATGTGATGCTGCCCTGTTGGAAAGCCATAGTTCCTCCCAAGTGGACCAGTGCCAAATGAAGCATGTGGTTATTTGTGAGTCTGAATGTTTAGTAGAACCTAAGATGATACCTTGTGTATGTTACAAGTATAATCCCAAATTATAAAAAATAAAAAATTAAAAAATAGGCTAAAAATTTATAGCTATTATCTCTGAGTGCCAGTGGTACAATTTTTTTCTTCCATTATAATTTTATACTTTTTTTCTAAATTCTACATCAATGCAATATTTTCAAGTTTTAAAGATATATTTTTAAAACATTGCCAGTTCTTCTGGCATAATTATGAAATGACCAATCTTTAATAAGGCTTAAAAATGGCAATTCTAATAAACAAAGACAAACATGGCCAAAAACCAAAAATAGAAAAACAGAACTTTATGAAGAATTTCTCTTCTCTCCAGGCAAAAATGATAAATCTTTCATTCTAATATTTTTAGCAGAAACTCTTCTGCAGAGTACAAATTTTGATCATATATCTTCCATCAATCCCTTTTCCCCATGTAACACAAATTGACATAGGGGTCAGATGCTCTGATGGGAAGCCAAGGTGACATGGCCAATGGACAGTGAACTGACTAATAAGAACCTACAGTTTTACTTGAGTTTTCAATTATGGAACACTGATTCAGACTTTTATTCCTTTGCTTCTTGGGGTGAAAAATGTGACCAACAATGATGGCAGACCTCCAAGATATGTGCTGAGGAATATCTCATGTGCTGAACATGATGATGGCAAAAACATCTTTTAATTTACTTGTGTTCTGAAATCCTTGCCTAATTTATTCTCATAATATCCCAGTGAACGAGACAAGAGACACCCCAAAGTACACAGGGAAAATGTGTGGTCCAGTTCCCTTCATTCTTGAGATCAGAATGTTGAGACTTAGCTACATTAAATGGTTTTCTGAAGGTTGCAGCTAGTTCTTCATATGATTGGACAGTTACCCACCCATTTGGTTCCACTTTGATTTTCCTCTCAGTTGAGGAGCATTGCTAGGAACCAGTGCTGATTATAGCTGATGGATTAATAGCTGAGAGCTGAGTGGCCTTGGAACCCTGCCGATGGTACTTAATCTTCTCCCAAGACCTGAATATAAGTGAGCAGTGACAAGACAGAAAACAGAAATCTCCTGATGCTCAGGGCCATTACCAGGGAGCAAGAAGCCATGTTCATGTCTGCCCTTCCCAGGGAGACATGGAACAGTCTTTACTGGGCCACTTGAATACAGATCCCAAGTACCTAACTCAGCACAGCCCCGGCCTCTGCGAGTATCCTTCACTCTCCTCGCACTGCAGGGTCATCTATGGCAGGTCTCATCTGTCAAGCGAAGCAGGGATCCAGTTGTGGCTTTGCCCCTGTTAATTGTGTGACCTCTGATAAGGAGCATCCCCTCTGTGGGTCTGATTTCTTATCCGTAACTAAAAAGCGGGGTTGGACTAAATGATCTCCAAGATCTTTCCCATCCTAATATTCCTCGAAAGCTGAAAAAGAACCTTCCAATTGGAAGGCTCCAAATGTCAGATTCCTAACTCCCTAGTCTGTCCTGACTTTCTTTCTGGAGTTCAATTTTATACCCCTGTGCCTAGCCAAGGGTTTTATAGAAGGGCACTGTGTGTGTGTGTGTGTGTGTGTGTGTGTGTGTGTGTGTGTGTACACTCCTGTTTTAACCCATGTCCTACTTTCCCTGGAGTAGAAAGAAAGCAAGACTACTCAGGTGTGACTTCTGTGACACTGAAGGCAATTTTCAAAGAAGGTAGCTCAACCTGGACTTGTCTGGCATTCTGTGTATTCTCTAGTGCATTAACCAAAAAACAAACAAACAAACAAAAAACCTAGCACCCAGCACTGCCATATGTCTCCATGGCTGGGCACTAATTGCAGGGACACAGAAGAAAGGCATGAGGGAAAAGACTCTGCCATGTGTTTTTCCTGTCATTTCCTATTTCTTCTTTTGTGCTTAGCTGTCAGAAAGGATCAGCATCATTTTGAGGCAAGGCCCTGTGGGAGAAACTGTATAGGGGCTTAGGAAAGGTTAGAGCTTGGGGGATTTATTGTGTCCAGAACCATTTATACAAAAGCAGTGGCCCACGCTTCTAGGAAACCTGCAGGTATGGTCTGACCAGGGTGGAAACCTTGCCTAACAACTGCCTCAGGCCCGCTGAATAAACTCACATACTCAGAGTCAAAGGCGGAGAGCCTCTTTGGATAAGAGGATTTAACTCAGTGGTGAATCTGATTTACCCTCATTTTATCTCAGCCTCAGGGCCACAGGGCATGAGAAAATGGCTAGTAAACCTTTTCCTTGGCCTCTCAACAGAGTGATGGGAGTATTTAGAATTGAAGCAGCAGAACATTTGACACTCAGCCTGAGAGAATTGACACAGCTTGCAGTGTGTATGCAAGCGTGCACTTGTGCATATAGACTCATCTAGAATTTCCTAGGAGAGGAAGAGACAAGCCCAATTGGATAGAAGGGCACAATTTGGAGGAAACTGTGACCCTTCATTTGGGGGATCTCTGGGCCATAAGCTCTTGCAGTGAGTATAAAAGCTCAAAGCACAGTGTGGATCACAGAACAGGGCCTCAATAAATGAATGGCTCTTGGCTGCTGACCAGGGATGCAGCTGCCGGAGCAAAGGAGACAGTGTGGGGCCCTGTACTGCCCCATCATCTGCCTCTTCCAGGCTCTGAACAGCCTCCTGTGTTGAAACCCCTTTTAACACTTCATCATTCACATCTTTTTTTTCCCCTCTTTAGTACATTATCACATGACTTCCTCTTTTGTTTATTTTTGCATTTTTTTTTTGCCATGACCACATTACAATTTACATTTCCCCCCTGGGGAAGAATTATAGATATCCTCATTAATTGTTGGTTTAAAAAAAAAACTTAAAGAATATCCATTTCCCTATTTACTGTCCCTGTGGCAGATGAGGGCTCCACAAGGAACAATTTTTATTTTAGCTAACTCATTTTCAATTCCCATTTCTCTTATATCCACTATCTAGGGGAAAAAAAGGCTCAAAAGAATACCGTGCTTTGGAAATGTAGTGTGTCACCTTGGTACTGCATTTTGTAGCAAGTATCAAGTGAAACAGCCTTCTGAATGGGTAGATGCCACCCCGGATTAAGGTCACCAATGAGGCCCCAATCCACAGAACACTCATTAGCTGAGTTGCTGAATGATTTCCAAAATGCCATCATCCAAATAGCCTTGATTCTATGGAAGCTTTCAGCTTCAAAAGGCATAGTGTCTAAAGCTAAATCCTTTATTTATACTTAGGTGTGAGAAAACAGAAGTCAAGTGCTCTTGAACCAAACACAGCTCAGCAACTGAGAGGATTAGAACCTCTCTATAGATCTGGGTTATCAATGACACTCATTAGGAACAACTAAAGCACAGCATGAAGACATTTGCAGTCAGAACTGGCAGCAGTCTGTACATTTAAAATCCCCTGGGTCACTTTTTTTTGGCCACACCCATGGTATGAGGAAGTTCCTGGGCTAGGGATGCAACCCATACCACAGCAGTGATCTGAGCCACAAAAATGACAACTCTGGATCCTTAACCCACTGAGCCACCAGACAACTCTCCCTGGGTCACTTTTAGATAAAATCTACATAAAAAAAAAACCATGGTTACCTTTCTTGGAAATGCTCATGAGTAAACAAGCCACCCAGGAAGAATATTGGAAGCATCTAAAAATCCCTTGGAATGAAACCTCTGAAGGTATATAGACATTAATATTGAGAATTATGCAAAGAACCCTCTCCTCTTCAGGAGAAACCCAGAGAGGGCTGACAGCTTCTGCCGTCCTTTAGGAATGCAGGTGATAGCGAAATTGGGAAAAGTGATGACCCTGGCCTGAGCTGTGTCCACTTTGCTTTAAGGGAAGATTACTTAGTGAAAGCAAAGGCCCATGGGATTTTAAAAGTGAATGAAGGCTGAAGGAAGAAGCATTGCAAGAAACCATGCTGGCCCTGGAGAGCCTAACCCACAGAAGGGAGACTGAAGCCCAATTATGTGATTTCAGTTCCTATCATAAAGGCAGACATGCTAGGCCTGGAAAAGCAACTTAAAGATCTCCTGGTCCAACAGATGAGAAGCTGACAGATGGACAGTGGCCTGAGAGATCAAACACCTGGTCAAGGGCAGAGCAGAGCTCAAGGCACATGGTGTTTCCTTAATCCAGGACTATATATATATTATACATATATTAAGATCTGCAGGTGCTGCATATGGAAGTTACTGGTGTGGCTACCAACCTACATCACAGCCACAGCAATGCCAGAACCTTAACCCACTGAGCAAGGCCAGGGATTGAACGCCCGTCCTTATGGATACTAGTCAGGTTCATTTCCACTGAGCCATGATGGGAACTCGTATATTTTTTAAATCAGTGTCAACACACTCTCTTGCCTGGACCAGTAAGTAAAGGCAACAAGGATTCTTTGAGTACCTACAGGCGCTTTGACATGCATTTTTTAATACTCTCAATTTTCTGATATAGTTATCACTCATGTTCAAAATCATGAAAAAAGAAAAGAAAAACCAAAGCTCAAAAAGTTTCCATTGCTTTCACAAAGTCACACATCAAGTTGGGAGAGAGCTGAAATTTCAACTTCACAGCCCACATTCAAGAAACAACAATGACTTTGATATTGCCATGTACCGGAGCTGCAATCATCTTACGTGTGAACCCCAGGTACCAGAGCTACAACTGTCATAAGTATGTAAATGTCATACATAATAACATATAGTCTAACAAGGATGACAGCTACAAATGCCATGGTGAATCCCCTTTACCATATGAAATTATAATACATCTTCCAGGGACTTTTTCTGCAGACAGTTTATATTCTGAAATCTAAACACTACCCCCTAAATATTTTGCATTTATATCACTTACTTATGACTTACCAGACCTCCTTTAAACACTGAAAAGAAAGAAAGTATGAAAAGATAACACACCAAACTGATGTACTACATTCCAGGGTTATTTATTTGCCATTTGGGTTTCCATATTTGAAAGACAACTTTATCAAGAATTATACTCACTACTTATATTTACTATTATCTAAATGTCTTATGTCACTTAAAATTATAGCCGCGTAGTTGAGGGATGGGAGACACATCAATGGAACTCACTTGCACTTTGTTTATGGCCAGATCAAGACTTTGACCTTGATCATTTCTCACTGGAGGGTGTTCTCATTTGCTATATGAGTGATAGGATGTTTGTTAGCCAACAATCTGAAAGGCTGTAATAGGCAGGGCAACCAGGGCTGAACACATGGCGAGGTCCACATGCCCCAGATGCTCTCTGAACAGAGTAGTAGATAGAGGCAGTGTATATGCCAAGGGACCAAGTCATTGCCAAAACCAGAGCCATAAATCTGCCAGTGTGTGAAATGCTTCCAACATGGGCTGGTGGCCTGGCAGGAAAGAAGAGAGACCCCTGCCTCTATCAAGCAGAATCTTCCTTTTCTCCCCCGATCCCTCTCAGCAGAATCAGGACCTGTAGGAGACTTTAGGACCCAGTGTAGAGAAGCAGCACCTTATGTGTGATCAGGAAAATACAGTGAAATAAACATCCAGGAAGCCCATTCAGTGCAATCTGAAAGTTGCATTGCTTCATCAACAACCTTTGTGTCCACCACACAATCTGAACTGAAAACCAGGACTACTAGTTATAAAATGACGCCCTTCCTCCCTCTCTTCCTGCTTTATCTTAACATTCATTATTACTATATTGAAAGTATGTGTCAGTAACCAGATATAAAGGCTGACAAATATCCTTGCTCTGATCTTTTATGTTTTATACCTGAGTTGAATATTGTTGACAAATAGCATCAATTCCTGTACTGCTTATCACCTCTAACATAGGAGTCTGAGGATTTATGGATTTATTTAAGCCCCATATGCTTTCCACATGACAAGTTTGGTTTGGTTTGGGGTGATTTTGTTTAGATTTTAGTGTGTGTATATGGGTGCATATGTGTGTTTTTAACAGTAGGTTTTGTGTAGATCTTCTCTCACATTTTCTTGCTTTTCTGCCCTCTTGTGTGGGTAGTGAAAACCTTCACTAAATGGAGAACTTCTATAATTTGCTTATCTCTTTCTTATAGAGTAAGAATATTTTGGATTTATAAAATGGATGAGGCAAGAAATGCCATTTAAAAAAATTTCCAAGTCTTTTTGTTTAATAGACATTTCTAATTTTTTAAATTATTTTTTATTTTTTTGGCTGCACCTATGGCATGTAGAAGTTCCTGGACCAGGGATCAAACCCACGCCACAGGGATGACCCAAGCCGCTGTGGTGGATCTTTAACCTACTGCACCAGAAGGCAACTCCCAAGCAATGCTTATTTCTTTCCTTATTCTTATGTGTTTACCATTCTCCATCCCATTTCCCTAATTTACTTTTTAATAATGTCATTTCACAATATTATATATGTATTGGTTTATTTGTGTCCTTCCTTACTATGCTCTGTTCACAGCTACGTCTCTAGTGCTACAATAATTCCTGGCACAGTGAGTGTTCCCTCTCCAGAACTATTGAATTCAAAATGAGTTTATGAGTAAATTTAGTTTAAAAGAGATAGTTTACTTTGTATTACTTCATCCTTAGTTTTTTACATTCTTATGCAATACATCCAATGTTTTTTACATTCTTATGTTGGTAATTTCTGCAGAGAAATATTTAGAGCAGTTAAGGTCAGAGGGTTCTAAACATATGTATGTCCTCTAAAGATTCAGTCTTTTATTAATTCAACAACGGTTGATTGAGCCTCCTATACAACAGTCCCTGCTCTAGTTACCATGCAAGGAAGGGGAAAAGTGTTTCCCATATGGACATCATAGTCAAACAAAGAGCGACACACTAACAATAACTACAGTTAATTGCATAGATGTCAAGTTGGAGGTATGTATAATATGCTCTTTGTGGGAGCAAAGACAAGACAGGGTCTTCCTTTTCTTGAGGGGAACTGGCAAAGTCATTGGGAAGAAGGGATATTTTAAGTAGGTCTGGAAAGATGCTCATTTTCTTCTTTATAATCTACCTCATTAAACCTATATTCCAAAATACCTTCATTAATATGCTTTATTCACTCATCATTAACTAACTACTATGTACCTTACACAGGGCTAGGCCCTGGGGATATAATCAAAATAAGACAAGCAGGATATCCCAGAACAAATTATAATAGCATGTAATATTTGTGGTAAGGAATAGACAAGAGAAACACAAAGTAAGAGATTCATGTACAAGTTTTGCTAAGGTAGTTTGTGGGATCACAGCTCCCTCAACCCTCCTACACTGTTTGTGGGAATGTAAATTGGTACAGCTACTATGGTAACAGTATGGAGGTGCCTCAAAAAACTAAAAATAGAACTACCATATGATCTAGCAATCCCACTCTTGGGCATCTATCTGAAGAAAACCATAATTTGAAAAGATACATGCACCCCAATCAGTGTTCACTGCAGCACTATTTACAATAGCTAAGACATGGAAGCAACTTAAAAGTCTATCCACAAAAGAATGGCTAAAGAAGATGGGGTGTGTGTGTGTGTGTGCGCGCGCGCATATGTGTGTATGGATGGAATATTACTTAGCCATAAAAATAAATGAAATATACCATTTGCAGCAACATGGATAAACTTACAGATTATCATACAAAGTGAAGCAAATCAGACAGAGAAAGACAAACATCATATGATATCACTTATATATGGAATCTAAAAAAAGGATACAAATGTGGATTTACAATGAGATCCTGCTATGTAGCATTGAAAACTATGTCTAGGTACTTACATCACAACACAACAATTGGAGGAAAAAGTATGTATACATGTATGTTTAACTTGGTCCCCATGCTATACAGCAGAAAAAAGAAAAGAAAAAAAAGATACAAATGAATTTATTTGCAGAACAGAAACAGACTCACAGACTTTGAAAGCAAATTTATGGTTACCAAATGGAACAATTAGGGGGAGGTATGGATTAGGAGTTTGGAATTGGCATATGCACACTGTAGTATATGGAATGGATGGTCAGTGGGGACCTTCTGTAGAGCACAGGGAACTCTACCCAATATTCTGTGATAATCTCTGTGGGAAAAGAATCCAAAAAAGAATGGATGCATGTATATGTATAACAGAATCACTTTGTTGCACAGCAGAAATTATCACAACATTGTAAATCAACTATACTTCAATAAATCTTTAAAAAAGAGAAATTTCCCTAAAGGAAATACTGCTTTATGTATCCAAATATGCATGAATTCATTCTCATCTGTTCACAAAGGTAAAGAACAGTAGTGCAGGTCCATCATTATGGTGGGGACAAACGAAGCCCCTTGGCATGTTATTTTGGCAGAGATAGCTCTGAGAAAAGAGAGAGGGTTGCATTCTTAAAGCTATTTACATATTTTTACCTGGCAGAGCATCAACTTGTTGTTAATTCCTATGGATGTCAGGCACAAAATATTCCTAAACATAAATAGCACCTGCCAAGGCGATCCAAGCTGGCCCATTCTTTGCCTATCTTACTCTGAACTTGGTCTGTTCCTGCCAACTTCTCACCCCATTCTGACTTGCCTATAGTCCTCTTTCCACTATACCATTCTATATTGTACTATAATATCATTTCAGTTTTTCATGGTTTAAAGCATATTGCATTTAATTTGTTTTGCTTTCCATGTGATCAATATTAAAGACAAATTCAAAAAATTTTGTTGAATCACTACTGAGTAAAAATATAGCAGTTAAGAGAAAAGACTCTGGAACCAGGGGTTCATGGCTTCAGAGATGGGATTTATGATGACCTTTGACACATAATTTAACCCCTCTATGCCTCAGGTGTCTTATGTGTACAATGGGATACCAGTGTCTATTTATAGGCCACCTGCCAGAGCTGCTTCAGACACTGTCTGGCTGTGTGTGGCCAAGTCCCTGAGACATTCAGTTTCCTCACTCATTAAAAAAAGGGGAATGAGTCCAGTTTTTTAATTCTGTAGCTTAATTTCTGTCACTCAGGTGCCATTCATGATGTTGACATCATTATCCATCTAAACATATATTATTTAGTGGCAAGAGGAGTATGAGAGTTCTTAAAACACTGGTAAAAGTTTATCTAAAACCACAAGCATATACATAACAATGATGATCAACTATAAGATCACAGGCTTCTTGGGAAGTGCCAAAAAGAGGGTTCAGAAAATAAAAATGGTAAACAGTGTGGTGGAGAGTGTGGACTTTGGAACCCAGTTGTACTAGGTTCCAGTCGTACCAATCCCAGTGCCTCCACATGCCATTGTATTGCTGTGGAGCATAAGTTACTTAACCTGGCTGCACTTTCATCCTTCACCAGTAAAGCAAAGGTGATGCTATATACACTAGGGATTTATTGAGTATGAAGACTACTTTGGTAAAGCACCTGACACCCACTTTGCAATAGGCGGTGGTAATTATGAAGTTTTTATTCTTCAGTGAAGGTTCTTAGTCTTCAGTTGGGGCACTGTCAGAATTGGTGACAACTTCTCTCATGCCAGTTCCTTGTTTTAAATTGGAATACAGTGTTCTGGGTGCTATAGATATTAATGAAGAAATATAAGATATGGTCCCTATCATCAGGGACATTACAATGTACATAAAGGCATTATGATTTAAATGGTAATATGTATGGATTAGCTCAAGATAATAAGAGAGAGGTACCAATCATAAAGGAGTGCTAGTCAACCAGTTCAGAGGAGGAGAAAAATAGCTCAGGAAAACATGTTCAAATAAGGATTTCTCACGTAAATAATGGTAGCATTGCCACATAATGAAGTAATAATTTATTGCAGGGCACACAGGCACACTGGCACACTGGCTGTCCCAGTCATTCCTCATCATTGCAAAGCACATATTCAGTTAAAAAGGATTCAAAGCCAACCTGAGTCTTATCATAGATCCTATTCTATTGCTCGATCCATTATTTTAACTTATATTTTATGTGACTTTAGAATTTAATATTATAACCTGAAATCTATCTAAAATTATCCACTATTGCTTTCTAGAATTCTTTTCAAGAGTTGACTGCAAACTACGTTTTAATTCTCCATCTCTCCACCACGCTATCTTTTAAAAGCATTGTGAAGCCTCAGAAGTCTTTTTTTTTTTTTTAAGACCATGGTCTCTTTTATTAGACAGCTCTCAAACTTGACATTTCTTAAACATTCCTTCTCCAGATTTTTATTGGTGAGATATCCATGTATTTCATAAAGTCAACCAGAGAATCTCTAATTGCCCAGGAGAAAACAATTCTGACTGGAGAGTGCTGTTACCTGAACCCCTTACTCCGAAGGATCATAAGATTCATAGGTGAGTACAAGCCCATGTTGGACTGAACCCTAACTTATAGATAAAACATACTAACTTACTGAAGAGTTACACCCTTAATAACATAAACTAAGCTATGGAAGCATCATCTTTAAAAGCAAGGGTTGTTTAATGGATTTTCCAGGAAGTGCAGAAATTGAGCCTGATCCAAAAACCAAGACAAATTTTTGATCCTTAAAATGAAATGATACTTGTTATTTTACAAATGATTTCAACTTTGATTTTTTTACCCTATACTTCATCTGAGATTCCCTTGGGACATATATTTTAATACAGACTGAAAATAACAATACACCCTTTAGCCAGTCAGGCAGTGTGGGAATGGTGGAGGGAACACCAATCAAATGAACTAATATAATCACATTTCCTGACAAAACTTTCCTATCCAGTAATTTTGTTATGTGAGTAAGAAAGCATAGGAAATATAATCCATCAGATTCTTGAAAATAATGCCTTTCCAAAGTTGGAGAACAAGTAGTTTTGTTAATGTCCATGACAAGGGATAATTAAATCGTATTCTAGATCTCTCCTTTGAGGACTTTCATAAAAATTCCTGAGTCGATATGGATAATGAGTATAGATATGGTAATGAATGTATATAGTTAAAGGTAGGAATATAGATTTTGCAGAGTGTCTACATGGTTAGTACTCAGTGAATAACTATTATAGTGTTCTAATAAGGTCCTATAAATACCCACAAGCCAGATCTTCATGGGAGCCAGGATAAAACTCTGAAAGTGTGAACATGGTGTTAAAACAAACTTGATACCATTTAGAACATATGGAACCGACTACTGAGGAAGTTAGGGCCAGAATACAGTGTGCCTCAACTCTTTTGGTCATCCTGAATCCTCTCCTTCCAATTGTGAAAAAGGGTTGAATTTTCTCAAGTCATGAGCGAACAACCACATCAAAATCAAATCTGCAGTAACTTCTGTCATTGGTATGGGAGTGACAGAAGTAGTAGAGTGGGAGATCTGAGAACACCTAAGTTAAAAGGAGCAACCCTTAACATTAAAAAAGTCTTCATCATTTACCAATGGTATTTTCAAAATGACCTGTGGGAGCCTGCAGTTGATTTATTAGATATACCCCAATTCATATGATATCACAAATGTCTAGTTTACTCATTCCAACGATTGATGCCTTTCAAAGGCATCCAGAGTTGATCACTTCCCAGCAAAGTGGCTTCAAGGAAAGATGATGAGATGAGAGAATATTTATTGTACAGGGCACTGGACTAAACACTTTATAATTTCATTTGATCCATCCAACACCCTACAAGATAGGTTACAGTTCCACTGGGGCAGATGAAGAATCTGATATAAAATAGGATAAAGTAACTATTCCCAAGGACTGGAAGTGTATGTGTTAGAGTAATAATACCTATGTTACATGTCTTGTAAGCATGAAAAATACTATGATAAAATGCCTGACACCCAGTGTCCAATAGATGATGTTAATTATTAACTTTTTTTCCCGTGATTTGGCTTTCTATGGTTTCAGTTACATTTAGCCATGGTCCAAAAATATTAAATGTAAAATTCCAGAAATAAACAATTCATCAGTTTTAAATCATGCCCCATTCTGAATAGCATGATGAAATCTTGTGCTGTCCTGCTCAGCCATGAATCATCCTTTTGTCCAAAATAACTGTGTGGTGGAGAGTGTTAAGTTAAAATTTATTATAGGCATATATGTATCAGATAACATAGTATGCACAGGAATCAGTATAATCCAAGGTTTCAGGCATCTACTGGGGGTCATGGAACTGATCCCCTGGGGACAAGGGGACACCTCTATAATGTGTGACAACCTGGAGAGCAGGGACTATATCTTTTTCACTTTGTATCAACAGCAAATTGCAAAATGTCTGGTACATTGGTTATCAGTAATTTTTTTAAGAACTAAAGACCAAAGATAAACTCCATTAAATCACAGATTTGCCTAAATTTGCTTCCATAAATGCTGATTCTTAAACATTTATCTCATGTTTAACTTCATTACCACTCTTCAGCTTAGTTCTAGAAAGTTAAAGCATATAAATAAGGCAATTTCTAAGTGAAAGTCAAAAGTCTATTCTGATTTTTCCTAAGAAAGTTGAAGGTGGGAGAAGGGGGTCTATCTTGAGATGGGTGTATTTCTTAGTATCTGTGGATTAATTTTTTTCAGAAGAGGAAAGAAACATTACTTGAAATAAACATCCTTTAAATGGAGATGTTTACTATGAAAAAAATTAAAGATGGGGTAGTAATCAAAATGTACTAGAAATGTTATCATAAATCATGCAAATATACACATTATGAGGATCCCAGAATAAGAAGAAAGAGAAAAGGGAACAGAAAATGTATTTGAAGAAATTATGGCTGAAAATTTCCCAAATCTAAAAAAGGACACAGATACGCAAATATAGGAATCATGAAGGGTCCCAAACAAGATGGACACAACAGAAATACACTAAGAAATATTACAATAAAAGTGGCAACATTTAAAGATAAGTAGAGAATTCTAAAGGCAGCAAGAAAAAAAATATTTCATTACAACTCTTAGTTGTATCAGCTAATTTCTCTACAGAAATGCTGCAGGCCAGAAAGGAGTGGTAGGACATACTGAAAATTCTCAAGGGGAAATATCTGCAACCTAGAATGCTCTAACCAACAAAACTATCATTTAAAATTGGAGAAATAATTTCTCAGACAAGCAAAAGAATATAGCAATACTGAACACATCATAAAAAAATATTGAAAAGTTTCCTCTAAATAGGAAATACATAAGAAGATAGAGGATGAAGAAAATCTCAATTGGAAAGTAATCACTTTAATAAGCCAGTATAGAGGTTAAAAAGGAAAAAAAAAACTATTCGTGAAAGCAATGATAAGCACAAGGAATAGCAAAAGGATAAACATGAAGATGTAAAAAAGGACATCAAAATCATAAGATGTGGGGGAAAAGAGTAAGAAAATTAGGCTCTTTTTTTCAAATGTGTTTTAGCCTATATGACTATCATCCTAAAGCAACCAGATATAGAAAGAGATTGACATATTTGAAAAGCAGGGCAACCACAAATACACAATAGACTCACAAAAAAGAGGACAGAAGTGTAAAATAAAAGGAAATTAGCAAACCACATACACACAAAAAAAAAGGAACAAAGAAGAAACATAGAATCAAGCAGAAAAAACTTTAAAGTGTCAATAAATACATATGTACCAATAATTACCTTAAATGCTAATGGACTGAATGGTCCCATCAAAAGATAGAATAGCAGACTGGATAAAAAAAAAAAAAAACAAGAGCCTACAATATCTACAAGAGACTCACCTGAGGCCCAAAGACACTCAGATTGAAAGTGAGGGGATAGGAAGATATTTCATGCAAATGGAAATGAAAAGAAAGTAGAAGTCTTAATACTCATATCAGACAAAATACACTATAAAACAAAGGCCTTGGAGTTCACATTGTGGCTCAGCCAGTTAAGGACCTGACCCAGTCTCCATGAGGATGTGGGTGTGAATCCTGGCCTTGCTCAGTGGGTTTAAGAGCCACCATCACCATAAGCTTGTGGCATAGGTCAGAGATGTGGCTCATCTCTGGTATTGCTGTGGCTGTGGTGTGGGCTTTCAGCTGCAGCTCTGATTCAACCCCTATCCAAGGAACTTCCATATGTTGTGGGTCTGACTGTTAAAAAAAAAAAAAAAAAGTCATAAAGATAGATATTATTTAATGGTAAAAGTATCAAGTATCAATTCATTAAGAAGAAGATATTATCCACATCAATGTATATGCCACTAATATGGGAGAACCCAAATACTTAAAACAAATACTAACAGACATAAAAGGAGAAACTGATAGGAATACAATAATAGGAGACTTTTAACACTTCACTCATAGCAATGGACAGATCTAGACAGAAAATCAGTAAGGCAATAAAGATCCTAAATGGAACTTTAAACTTAATGGAACAGTTAAACCTAACTGATATTTTCAGGATATTCTTTTCAGGTACACATGGAACATTCTCTAGGAATGACCACATACCAGGGCACAAAACTAACCTCAATAGAGAGTATAGAAATTATTTCAAAAATCTCTGACCACAATGGCATGAAACTAGAAATCAATTTCATGAAAAGGAATGAGAAAAAACCAACTACATAGATACTTAACAACATGTTACTAAAAAAAAAATGGATCAATAAGGAAATCAAAAAAGAAAATTTTAAAGCTGATAAAATTAAGACCTTGAGACAAATGACAAAACACAAGCATACAAAATCTATGGGATGCTGCAAAATCAGTTCTTATAGGGAAGTTCCTAGATATATAGGCTTTCCTAAAAAAAAAAAAAAAAAGTAAAACCTCAAATAACCTAACTTACCATATAAAAGAATTAGAAAAAGAGGAAGAAAAAGTAGAAGGAAATGATAAAGATCAGAGAGGAATTACATTAAATAGATTTTTAAAAATAGAAAAAAAAAATCAATAAAACCAAGAGCTGAATTTTTGAAAGGATAAATTGACAAACCTCCAGACTCACCAAGAAGAAAAGAGAAAGAATCCAAATAAACAAAGTTATGAAATGAAAAAGGAGAAATCTCAGCTAATACTATAGAAATACAAAAAACCCGTAAGAAAATACTGTAAACAGTTGATCCCATCATGGTGCAGCAGAAACGAATCTCACTAGGAACCAAGAGGTTGTGGGTTCAAACCCTGGCCTTGCTCAGTGGGTTAGGCATTCAGCATTGCCATGAGCTGTGGTGTAGGTCACAGATGTGGCTCAGATCTGGCATTGCTGTGGCTCTGGCATAGGCTGGCAACTGTAGCTCAGACTCAACCCCTAGCCTGGGAACTTCCATATGCTGCTGGTGTGGCCCTAAAAAGGCCAAAAAAAGGGGGGAAAAACTATAAAAAATTACATGCCAACAAATTTGACAGCCTAGACGAAATGGACAACTTCCTAAAAACATACAGCTCACCAAAAGTGAATCAAGATGAAATAGATTAATTTGAACAGAGCAATCTGAACATTAAAAAAACCTCCCTGAAATGAAATGAAATTGAACATTAAAAAAAAAACTCCCTACAAACAAAAGTCCAAAACCAGATGGCTTCACAGATGAATTCTACCAAACATATCCTTCTTAAGCTTTTCCAAAATACTGAAGATGAGGGAAAGACATTTTACAAAGCCACCACCTCTCTAATACCAACAGAATGATACTACCAAAAGAGAAAGTTATAGGCCAGTATCTTCATTAATATAAATTCACACATTCTCAACAAAATTTTAGCCAACTGAATCTAACAATATGTTAAAAAAAGATCATCATACACCACAACCAAATGGGATTCATCCCAAGTTCACAAGGATGGTACGATATATGTAAATCAATCAATGTAATACACCACATTAATGAAAGAAAAGTTGAAAACTACATGATCATCTCAATAAATGGAGAAAAAGCATTTGACAAAAGTCAACATCCATTCATCATAAAGCTCTTACCATAGTGGGCATAGAGGGAGCATATCTCAACATCATAAAAGCCATTTATGAAAAACACACAGCCAATATAATACTCAATGGAGAAAAGCTGAAAGTCTTCTTGCTAAAACCTGAAATAAGACACAGATGCCCATTCTCACTACTTTTATTTAACATAGTATTTTAAATCCTGGCCAGAGCAATTAGACAAGAAAAAAGAAGTAAAATTATCCAAATTGTAAAGAAAGATGTAAAATTGTCACTATATGCAGATTACACTATACTGTATATAAAAATCTCTAAAGACGCCACACAAAAACTACTTGATCTGATCAACAAATTCAGTAAAGTAGCAGGATACAAGATTAACATTCAGAAATCAGTTGCATATTTGTATACTAACAATGAATATCAGAAAAGGATTTGAGAAAAAACAAAAACTTTTCAAATCATACTAGAAAAAAATTAAATACCTAGGAATAAACCTGACCAAGGAGGTGAAAGACTTATATGCTGAGAACTATAAAATATTAATCAGGGAGATTAAACAGGATTCAAAGAAATGTAAAATACCCCATGGTCTTGGATTGGAAGAATTAATATTGTTAAAATGGTCATACTACCCAAAGCAATCTACAGACTTAATGCAATCTCTATCAAATTACCCGTGACATTTTTCACAGAAATAGAGCAAATAATCTGAAAATTTATATGGAACCGTAAAAGACCCAAAATTGCCAAAGCAATCTTGAGGGGGGAGAAAAACAGGAGGCATTACTCTTCCAGACTTCAGACAATACTATGAAGATAATCAAAACAGTATTATTTTGGCAGAAAAAAACAGACATACAAATTAATATAACAGAATAGAGAGCCCAGAAATAAACCCAGACACCTATAGTCAGTTAATCTTTGACATCCTTTGAGGCAAGAATGTAAAAAGGGGAAAAGACAATCTCTTCAGTAAGTGTTGCTGGAAAAATGGGACACCTGCATGGAAATCAATGAAATTAGAATATATCCTCACAGCATGCACAAAAATAAAGCCAGAATGGCTTAACGACTTAAACATAAGACATGACACCATAAAACTCCTAGAAGAGAACATAGGCATATGTTCTCTGACATAAAGCCTGTAAATGTTTTAAGTCAGTCTCCCAAGGCAATAGAAATAAAAACAAAAATAAATGGGACCTAATCAAACTTAAAAACTTTTGCACAGTAAAGGAAACCATAAACAAAATGAAAATACAACCTATGGAATGGGAGAAAATAGTTGCAAACAGTGTAACTGACAAGGGCTTAATCTCTGAAATTTAAAACAACTCCTACAACTCAACAAAAAAATAACCCAATTGAAAAATGGGCAAAAGACCTAACTAGGCATTTCTCCAAAGAACACATATAGATGGCCAGGAGGCACGTGAAAAAAATGTTCAACATCACAAATTGCTAGAGAAATGGAAATTAAAACTACAATGAGGTACAATTACACACCAATCAGAATGGCCATCATTAAAATGTTTACAAATAGCAAATGCCAAGGAGGGTATGGAGAAAAGGAAACCCTCAACACTATTGGTGGGAGTGTAAATTGATACAACCACTGTGGAAAACAGCAGGGAGGTTCCTCAGAAAACTAAATATAGAACTACTGTATGATCCAGCAAACTCACTCTTGGTCATATATCCAGATAAAATTTTTATTGAAAAAGATACATGCACCCCTATGTTCACTGCAGCACTATTCACAGTGGCCAAGACATGGAATCAACATAAATTTCCATGGACAGATGAACAGATTAAGAAGATATGGTACATATAAACAATGGAATTACTACTCAAACATAAAAAATAATGCCCTTTGCAGCAATGTGGACTCAACTAGAGATTATCATGCTAAGTGAAGTCAAAAAGAGAAAAACAAATACCCTATGATACTTATATGTGGAATTCTAAAATAGGGCACAAATGAACCTATCTACAAAACAGAACAGAGTCACAGACATGGAGAACAGACTTGTGTTTGCCACTGTTAGGGTGGGGGGCGGGTAGGAAGTGGGATGGATGGGAAGTGAGGTTAGAAAATGCAAACTGTTACATTTAGAATGGATAAGTGATGAAGTCCTAGTATATATATATAGCACAGGAAACTATAACCAATCTCCTTGAATAGAGCATGATGGAAAATAATATTTTAAAAAAGAATATATATATATATATAAATGTATGTCTGAATCACTTTTCTGTACAGCAGAAATTGACACAACATTGTAAATCAACTATAATTTTAAAAAGAGGCATTCCCATCATGGTGTAGTGGATACAAATCCGACTAGGAACCATGAGGTTGCAGGTTCGATCCCTGGCCTTGCTAAGTGGATTAAGGATCCGGTCTTGCCATGGGCTGTGGTGTAGGTCACAGACATGGCTCACATCTGGCATTGCTGTGGCTGTGGCCAGCAGCTGTAGCTCCAGTTATACCCCTAGCCTGGGAACCTCCATATGCTGCATCTATGGCCCTAAAAAGCAAAAAAAAAAAAAAAAAAAAAAAAAAGATGTGCCCAACAACCAAAAAGAAATGTTATTTTAAAGAGCTTAACAATCTTTTTTTCTAACCCAGTAGCCACCAAAATACATACTGTGCAATTGAAATTAGAAAATGACAACCATTTCAGCTAACTATTCTAATTAAGCTGAAATGGCATGACTTTGCTCTTGCGGTTTATGTAATTATTCTAGAACCCATTACAATAGCTTTTTCTAACAAATATAATCGGCTCCATGTTGCAAAAATGGCCAATGAACTAGCAAAATATTTTTAAACAACATAATGCTTTATGCTTTCAAAGATGAGAACCACTTGGGATTCTAATACACTTCTCATAGATTATTCTGCATAGCAACTTGATAGCATTTCAATAGCCTTCAAAATAACCATCCTTGGAGTTCCCATTGTGGTTCAGCAAGTTAAGAACTTGACATAGTTTCTGTGAGGATGCCAGTTCAATCCCTGGCTCTCTCAGTGGGTTAAGGATCCTCTGTTGCTAAAAGATAAGGCATAAGTTGCAGATGGGGCTCGGATCTGGCATTGCCATGGCTGTGGCATAGGCAGGCAGCTGAAGCTGTGATTCAACCCCTACCCTGGGGAACTTCTATATGCTGCAGGAGTGTGCTTAAACAAAAGAAAAAAAAACCCACCCCTTTTAACCTTAAATTCTACTTCAAATAATATATCCCAGGTAATGATCAAAAATTTTATCAACTAAAATTATTATTGTCATCATATAAATTAGAAATGTCCAACAATATAATTTTTTAAACAATACTACAATCATAAGGTAAAATCTCAGAAAATAGTATTTTTAAAGAATTTTTCACAGAAAGGGAAATATTCGTGATATAACAGTATGTGGAAAAGTCAAGGCACTATGATTATTTCAAAATAAATAATTATTTCAAAATAAAAAGGAAGCAGCATTATATGTATATGTGTATGTTTCTGCATGTCTGTATTTGTGTGTACATATTTGTATGTACATGTACATGTGTCACATAGAAGAGATTGAAGATATGTAAAAGTTAACTTTTGTTACTTCTGAGTTGTAAGTTAACAGGTGAATAATTTTTGCTTTTTATTCTCTCATCTTGAATGTTTTATCATGAATGTGTATAATTTTAAAATCGGGAAAGAGCTAGACATTTTGAGAGGAGTGGCAAAGGGACTCTTCAGAAAGATGGTCAAGTCCTTTAACAGTGTTCAGCACAGAAAGCAGAGCTAAAAGTGCCACTGTGGCTCTTGAATTCCCTGTCTTCTCTAATCTGTACGGCATAGACATGAACAGATAGCCCCTCCCTCTATCCTACAGTTCCAAAATAAATTTTAAAAGAAAAAACTGCATGAAAAGCCAAGTCATAGGGAAACTATTCCAATTAAACCATTTCCTCCTGTAGACAAATGCTAATTGTGTTGACCTTGGCAGAGATGATTGAACTCCTCTGATTCACAAATCCAACAATAATTTTTTTGCCCAGGGTTCTTATTATAAGGAGGATGAAACAGACTCACAGAAAACAAACTTATGGTTACCGAAAGAGAAAGGGGGGGGGGATGTGGAGGGATAAATTCGGGCTATAGGATTAACAGACACACACTGCTATATGTGAAATAAACAACATGGATTTATAATACAGCACAGGGAACTATATTTCAATATCTTATAATGGAAAAGAATCTGGAAGTGTGTGTGTGTGTATAACTGAATCACTTTGCTATACACCTGAAACTAACACAATATTATGAATCAACTCTATTTCAACAAACACACGGGAAGCTTTAGCTATAAACCCTCATAGTTAACTTCTGTACCCATTTCTAAACTGTTGCATAATTTCTCATGTTGTTCTACATGATATGAGGAGGGAGGAAAGGAATTGGCTGAGCTAACAAATTTGACCAATGTTTTATCAAAACATATATAGTCAAATTAGTAACACATATTTAGACTTCTCCCTTTCCTCATTTTTCCTTTCCCATTCCTTTCTCTTGTACCAGTTCTTTGGTGTGCATTAAATTGAACAATGCACAGATTTGAATTCTCAAAAGAGATAAACCTCTGCATTCCCTTTTCAGCAAAGACAAAATAAGGAAGTTATATTTAAATTCCTTTCATTCAAAAATATACTTGAGTAAACATATTCTTATAAATATAGAATAGTAAATAGTAACTTTTAAAGTAATGAATAAAAAGCATTAGAATTCAGTGAGGGTTTTTGGTTTGTTTGCCAAATAAAAGGAAAACTAAATTAGCTTTCCCTTCTGAATAACTGCTCTCTTTTGAGTTAAAGAAAAAAACTGATCCAAATATGCCAAGATTAGACTGTCTATGAGCAACTAAAGTAGCCTGTCATCTAGAAGCTATTTATTATGGGCCATTCATTTGGGATCACACAGTTGCTCCATTATTACTTCCAATAAAAATTTAATTAAATACCAAGCAAATCTTATGCCGTTTAGGTCAGGTCTAAGGATTAGGTAGCACTGGACAGAATATAAAGTGCTATGGTAAACAGTTAATTCATGTAACACTAATTAATTGCCATAAATTAAGTGTGATCTAAATGAAGCATGAATATTTTAAATGTAGCCTCAAAGGTCACAGTGTTTTATGGTTGTAAGAACTGATACCCTGAGACAAGCTTAATGTCAGCTTTTTCAAGAAATAGAAAATCCTTCTCAATTTTGAAAGTAATTTAAATGTACTTTATCTGTAAGGAGACTTCATTTGATTCCATCAGTCCATTTCTACTTGCAGTCAGTATTTGTAAACTGGGGGCTGATCGTATTTTCAACTTTCAACAAATAATTTTTGGGGCAGCTACCATAACCTAAGCACTGATTAACATGTTGAGGACATATTAGTGAACCAAATAGAGATTTATTTGCTCTCATTGTATTTATATTCTAGTGGGGGACGTAAAGTAAATTACAGCATTTCTTAGAATACAGATGCTATGAGGTAAAATGATGTAAGAAAAAAACAGCGAGTTTGTGGAGGCAGACATGCAATTTTAATAGGAAGGGAGAGGCTGCCCTACAATGAGGGTTGACTAGCATTGGTGGTGACCTCAAAGCAGGACAGTCACCATCTCAGGAAACTAGGTGCCCAGTGAACTAGGCCAGCTCCACCTGCTGACCGATGAAGAGCCTGACTGGATAGTCTAAAAATTACTTGCAGTGCCCAGGCTCCCAACTTGAGTTCTGAGTCGAGAGGATAGACCTGAAGACAAAAATGCCAAAAGCAAGGCATGGCCAGAGCCTATAAGCAAATGGAGGTGTTTCTAGAAATCAGTACCAAGAACCAGAGGTGAAACCTAGGAACATAGAAAAAGAGACCCCTAGCCTGGAACCTTCCATATGTCATATGCTGCAGGTGTGGCCCTAAAAAGACAAGAAAAAGAGAAAAAGGAGAAATCCAGCATAGATCTTAGGAAATAAATGGAACCCAAATTTCTGAACCCCACAAGCACTCAAGCCACCAGCCTTTGAGACAAAGATGTTTGCTACTTACTGCAGGGGTCAGCATTGGCTCTGGATACAGGAAGGAGAGGGATGCTGAGACCAGGAGCCTTGGCTGACTTCCAAGGCATAACCCAGGGTCATCCTCTGGTCAGAACACAAAAAGTGATGCGTCTGATTTTGGTTGCTGTGCTCAGTGCAGAAAACCAGTCTGTTCCCTTTTGAATGTCATTCTCAGTGGACCAGAACAGTATGGACTCAAAAAAGACTCCTGGCCCAGAACTCTATAGGTTACTTTAATTATCAAGGGGAAAGTAATTAAGTCATATGAGATTCAAGTGACCATTTTCTGAGGGTCCTCCTCTGCACCAGTGTTTAGAGGCTAGACTCAAAAGGATCATAACCAAGCTGCTTAGGACTAAATAGAAGGACTAAATGAAGACTGATGATTTCTGTAGCACTTTGAAGATTAACCAGTGTAAATTCATGGCACTTCAGTGGACTTGTTTTCTGTAAAGCAGAATTTGTCTACATCAGCACTATTGACATTTGGGGCCATTTCATTCTTTTCTTTGTAGGGAGAGGGGACATCCTACATTGTAGGATGAAGGATGCATAGTAACATCCCTAACCTTTGCCCACCAGATGGCAGCAGCGCCCGCTCCCCTGTTAGTGAATCAAAAAGGTCTCCAAACATTGCAAAATGTTCCCTGAAGACAAAATCCCCCTCAGTCGAAATCTACTGGTGTAAAGGTTTAAGAAAACAAGTATTTCAAAGGCTTTTTTAAAGAAAAGTTATATGAATATTTATATTAGGCAAGATTACACACCACAAAATCAGGCACAAGAAAAGTACAGAAATACTGTCTGAATATCGGAAATCTCTCCCAACAACCAATGAAGGACAGTTTCAAAGTTTTCTGATAAAAAAAAAAAAATTCACAATATATACAAATATCAAATCATTACATTGTACACCTGAAGCTAATGTTGTGTCAATCATACCTCAATTTAAAAAAGAAAAATACAGTGGTGTGTGTTTTGAAAATAATTTTAATTATTACATTAGAATATCATAAAAGTGGTTAGGAAATGGTCATGCAGAGGGCAACTGCACCAGATCAGTATCTGCTAATTCACCAACAGGGCTGGCAGCTGCCTGGCGAGGAAACTTGAGGCTGGTCTGGGCAGAAGACCTAAATAGACATTTCTCCAGAGACGACACACAGATGGCCAAAAGGCACATGAAAAAGTGTTAAACATCACTAATTATCAGAGAAAAGCAAACCAAAACTATAGTAAGTTATCACTTCCAATCCAGTCAGAATGGCCATCATCAAAAAGTCCACAAATAATAAATTCTGAAGCGTATATGTAGAAAAAGCAACCTTCATACACTGCTGGTGGAAATGTAAATTAGTAAAACCACTGTGGAAAACAGTATGGAGGTTCCTTTAAAAAACAGTTACCGTAAGATCCTACCACCTCAATCCTGGGTGTATATAGGGAGAAGATTCTATTTGAAAAGATACAGGTACCCCAGTGTTCATTAAAGTGCTGTTTACAATAACCAAGACATGGAAGAAATGTAAATGTCCATCAGCAGAGGAATGGATAAAGAAGATGTGGTGTGGGTGTGTGTGTGTGTGTATACACACATATGGAATGTGGAATATTATTCAGCCATAAAAAAGAATGAAATAATGCCATTTGCAGCAATATGGAAAGACCTAGAGTTTATCATGCCAAATGAAGTCAGACAGAGAAAGACAAATATGTGATATTGCTTATATGTAGAATCTAAAAAAAATGCAAATTAACTTATTTCCAAAACAGAAATAGACCACAGACATAGAAAACAAATGTATGATTACTAAAGGGAAAAGGTGAGGGGAGGGGTAAATTAGGAGATTAACATATACACACTACTACATGTAAAATAGATAACCAACAGGGAAATACTATATAGGATAGGGAACTATACTCAATATTTTGTAACAACATACAAAGGGAAAATAATCTGAAGAAGAATATAGATATATAGATATGTATATGTATGTATAACTGAATTATTGCGCTGTACACCTGAAACTAACATTGTAAACTGACCATAAATTTTAAAAAATAAAGTCAAAAAAATACTGCAGCAAAAAAAAAAAAAATGGGTGGAGGGAAGAAAGCATGACTAGCAAAATGCTGATAATTACTGCAATTTAATATATGTGGGTTCATTACACTATACCGTCTACCTTTGAGTATTTGAAAGTCACTGTAACAAAAACTGTGAAAAATTAATAATAAACTGACAACCGTTGCAACTTTTCAGAAAGAGAAATGGGGAAATTTCTCTGAAAGATGTTCATGTCTAGGTAAAACTGTACCCAAGGGCATCATGATTTCCAAATACTTTTTGTGCTTCACAGATGTCCCCAGTAAGAAGTCTTGCAAACACACACACACACACTATGGATCGTCACTCCTCAATTTAAAGTTCCCTTCTCATTCTTACGGCATTGAAAAATGGAGTATGCTTTGATTTCCAAATTATGACTTACAAGTTTTCTGACTCATGAGACACTTAAAAAGTTCTAGTTTTTAATTATCCTCTGTTTTCTGACTCATGAGACACTTAAAAAGTTCTAGTTTTTAATTATCCTCTGTCTTCTACGTACCTAGCACTGTGTGAGATTTTGTGAAGTTTATTAAAAAGAGACATGGTCCCTACATTTTACATGCTAAGTGGTTTGATGTCAACCCTTATGTCCAATAGAATCAGGGATGTGAAACATCAAATAAGTTAGAAAATTTGGACAAGTTCCTATACTCTTTTATCCTCTTCTTCCATCAGTGTTCTGTGAAGTTTCTTCAGCAACTGACTCATTGATTCTGCAAATATCTATAAATGTTTGCTACGTGAACAAGTTTCATGCTAGATACTCAGAATACAATGTTAAGCAAAAATGGATGTGTTCTGTGCTCTTTTAGAGCTGGTATATTCTACAAGTCTAGTGTGAGAGATGGACATTACTGAACAATCACACCAATGTAAAATTCCAAGTAGAATAAGGGGTTAAAAAAAAAAGTAGTATAATGGTACCATATTGATCTAAAATAGGAGTGTTTTTTCCAAGTCCCCGTATGGATATATATATGACTGTTTCTCACTCTTAAGTGGGGGAAGATCTCTACCCACTCAGTGTTCCTCAACAGATAGAAGAGGTGTGACTTGCTCACTCTTCAGAGTTTAAGCTTGAGAGTAAGTTAGTATGCATAGCATTGAGTCCAGGCCCAAATGAGCAGATTTTTTTTTTTTTTTCGCTTTTTAGGGCCGTACCCACAGCATATGGAGGTTCCCAGGCTATGGGTCAAATCAAAACTGTAGCCACTGGCTTATGCCACAGCCACAGCAATGCCAGATCTGAGCCATGTCTGTGACATACACCATAGGTCATGGCAACGCTGGATCCTTAACCCACTGAGCAAGGCTAGGGTTTGAACCTGCGTCCTTGTGGATACTAGTCAGATTCATTTCTGCTGAGCCATGATGGGAACTCCCAAATGAACAGACTTTCTACCAGAGCTCCTCCACTTCATTGAACTGGCATCTCCACATACCCATCATAAAGACAGAGTGCACACAAAGCTATGGCACCCAGCATGCACTCTGCTCTCTGGAGCAGGCAGGTCTGCTCCTCTCAGATGCAAGACGCCAATGCCTATGCCTCGGCCACTCCTGGCCTGGATGTTGTCCAGCAGTACGTCTCTAAGTACATTTAGAAAAATGAGAGGGGAGAGGAGAACTTCCAGGCAAATTCCAAGAGCACATCTCATCCAGTGGAGTGACAGCAGCTCTATTTTCTAAGCAGTCTAAATCCTGGATCCAGAGTCAGGGGGGACAGACAGTAGGAGAGAAAGGACATCTCCCTAGGTTTTCTCCCATGATCTCTGTCTTCTGAGGAGGAACTTGAGTTTTCCATGAGATGAAACTGTGTGAGAGAGACATTAGACAGACATCCCTCATTGATTCTTCCTTCAGGTTGTCACTATGAATTTCTATCTTTTTTCACTGGCATCGTGTTTATTTTAGTGGAAAATTGAGAGATGCTTTATTACAGGCTGTCAGCAAAGTACAATTTTAAACTGGAAAATTATACATTTATAGTATAATATAGAATAACTAGCCTTTAGTTCTAAAGTCATTGGCTTTTTGAGGCTGATAGAAATGTGTTCCTTCCTTTGCTCACCCCACCAGTCCCTGCTCATAATTACTCTGTGGTCTGGGTCTAGGCTTCCTAGTGAAGGCCTCCTGTGTGTAAAGCAACAGAGTCCTCCTCAGCAATGAGCAGCCTGGTTTATGCATTTTGATCAGTTCTTTGTTTGGGAGTCCTAAAGACAACCTGATATAAGCCCTATTATCATTTGCCAGTGCAGCAATTATCTGTGACTTAGAAGATCTTTTCATGCATATGTCCTGTTTATGTTACTGCTTCTCCTGCTGCATTCTTGGCTGAGTAAAAGGATACAGCACTGTACTGATTCCTTGGCAAAAACAAAGTCACAGAGTTTCACCTCCATATCCTAAATTACTAGTGATCAAAGATTCTAATTTGTCCAAAGATGTCCAGTCTGAGATCAGATGGATCCAGGTAAAACCCTGAGGTGAAAAAAAAAAAAAAAAAGGGCTATGTAGCACCTTCCTCTTCCTCTTTCTTCATCCTTTGACTTGCCTGATGGATGTTTCATTCTTTTAGGCTACCAAGAAGAGGCATGTTTAAGGTACCTGAGTGATCTGTGTCATCATAGCAGGGACCACAGATATCAACAGATGTCATTCTCTGTCCTAATGCCAGGCTTCTAGCCTCTTGGTTCTTTCAGCATTCTAATGTCCTTTATCCCTCAGTGACAGGGAAATCCACAACAGCTTACCCTCTTCCATGCCAGAATGTACAGGTTTTGTGAGAAGTCCTTGGCAATTTGAGCCTCCCTCGCCGTTGCTGGTGCAGGTGCCTGTAGCTCTGATAACATGCTGGATATGGAATTTCTCTACAAGGTACTCAGGGCTCCTGAGCTACACCCTGAGAGGTGCAGGGCATACTTTAACTTCATTTCCAAAAATCATTCTTCGTATATCTGTTGCCCTGCCCTTGGGGTTTGACAGCCAACCTGAGTCAGTGAGCATGTGATACTCTTTATGCCTCCAAGCAGGGTTTCCTCTCCTCCTGGAGAGACATCCTCAGCCATTTTCCTCTTTTGAGGGTTCATTTTAGAAATTCACTGTTCTCATCCTCCAGACCATGGCTCTTTGTCTTCCCATCCAAGTCTTTTCAGAATTCTAAACAAAGTAGTAAGTGTCTCAAGCACATAGCTCTGACAAGTCAAAAGCACTTTTACACTTTCATGTCTGCTATAAATCCATTCAGAAAGGTGATCGACTCCCCTCAAGTAAGAAACACCACTGCGAGCAGAGCCAGAAGATAAATAAAACCAGCTAGGGAGGGTTACAGGAATGAAAAATACATCTGTTAAAATTTCAGAAAGTTTATCTCATTTAAAGAATTTTAGACACCAATGTAGGACATATAGACAGTTTAAAAGCATCTCCTTCAAATCATACATGGCAGCACAGGAGATCATAAACAGTGTTCCACCCAACTCTGAGAACAAAAGTGGCTCTTTATAGCTTCTGAGGCTTATAACATACACATGAGGAGGTCAGGATTAAGTAACAGAGGAATGGCTGGAGTTTCTTACAAAAGCCCTGTATGATCTGATGTTGTCTGTGAATCACCATTGTAGGTTCCACTGTGCTTTGTTGGCATGGCTGTGCCAGGCAGGTGGGGTCCCTGGACTGCGCTTCTGAAGCTAGATCAAATACACCAGAATGAAATGTTTGGAAAGCAAATGCTTGTTAAGCCATCAGGAGAAGCAGACATAATCCAGGGTAGGCGAAGAGGGGAAAGCAACTTTCAGCAGCAATATCACATGACAGTAATGTGGAAATTTGCCCATCACAGAATCACTGTGACCATGGACCTGGCATTTCAGACACCCATCTGAGAAGCCCAGAAAGCCTCTGTCTCCGAAAGAACTCACCCTAATTGGAAGCACTTCTGACAAGTAAAATGCCAGAGGAAAATGCTGGCACTTTTCCCTTTTCAAATCATAAATTACCCTAGGTTCCTGGAAAAGTGTGTTCAGACAGACTTGACACCCCCATGGAAGAGCCAGAGACCTGGTCTTTGAGAATCTTACCTGAAGATGTAAAAAAAATTCTACCAGACTTCCAGAACCTGTGGGTGAAAATTGCCACGAATGATCGATGAATGCCTACTCTCTTAGGTGGGGGTCTATGAGTGTGAGTGGCCAAAGCTATTAAAAGAGCCAGTCCTCCTTGTGATAAAGTACATCCTGGCAAAGCCACAAAGAAGAAAATTATAGCAATCAATACAGGTCAGAATGGAAACCGGATGAAGCTTTCAGCCAAACTTGCTCTCACTTCTGCTCTAATGGATGGATGTTTGGGTTCTTAAATCAGCACAATTTGCAGATTCAAGACATTGAACATGGAAGTCAAAATTGGAGAGAAATTTACTTGAAACTATAGCAAGTCCTTGAAATGTGCAAGGGTTAATGCTACTCTCATACTTGTCTGGTTCTCCCATAATTGAGCTACATTTGAAAAGTCATCTTTATCTCTTCAAGTGACTCATTATATATCTTGCTCCACACAGCCACTCTTGATATAGTTAATAGATAAGAGTCCACAGACCATTGATAGATGTGTGTATAGGCTTTGAAAGAATTCGTAGTGATACTTCCTGTAAGGAATTCTGCTTATTCATGTTCAAGCTTATTGGGAGTAATCCTGTGGAATTTATTAGAGAGCAGATAAAACCCAGGAAGTATAGCCTACCCATTCAGTTTTGGCCAAACAGGCTACATCAGCACTCTAAGTAAATATTGCCTTCCACACCCCAGAATGTCCACATCCTAGTCTCTGGGAGCTGTGGATATGCTACATTATACGGCAACAGGGAATTTACAGGTATGGTTAGATAAAGGATTTTGTGATTACCCTGGATTATCCAGGTGGACACAGTGTAACCAGAGGGATGTTATGAGAGGAAAGCAAGAGGGTGAGGGGGACAGAAACATGACAGTGGCAGATCTATTGTGACATGATTGCTGGAGGGGATGGAGGTGGGCTCATGTCAAGGAATGGAGGTAAGAAGCTGAAAAAGGCAAGGAATGAATTCTACTCTGGAGCTTCCAGAAAGAACACAACCCTGCCAACACTTTGATTTTTAGCCCAGTAAAACCTATGTTGGATTTCTGGTCTCCAGAACTGTAGAAGGGTAAATTTGTGTTGGGTTAAGCCACTCCGAATATGGTAATTTGTGACAGAAGTAATAAAAAAAACTGATACAGTCAACAACATCCAGCTGTAACATTCTTCCTTCTCATTTTCTGTTTCCAGCATCAAATGAAACATCGAATTCAATCAAGGTTTCTAGAATGATCTTTCCTTCTTTTGGGGACAGCTTCCTAACAACTTCATTCTCTCTCACCTGCCCTGATAACTCCTCCTCCGAGTATTTGCACTTTCAATAGGACCAAGGAGAAGATATTTTCTATAAAAGAGAACTGATATTGAGTAACTGCTTAATGCCAGGAACCCTAGTGGGTATTTTGCACATATTTCCTTTCATTTTTCCAGCTCCTTTCTGAGGTATCATTCCCCCCAATCTTTTTGTGATAAGGGTACCAAAATTCAGAAATGGTCAATAGCTTACACTATGAATGAGTCATCAAAGCTGGGACGGGAACCCAGCTCTACACGACTCCAAAGTTCAAATTCCTCCCACTGGAATGTGCCGCTTCTAATTTACTTGTATAGAACAATAAAATGCTACCAGCAGCACGACTGCTTCAATTTGGAAGAAACAGTGATTTGGGAAGCAGGCACTACTCCCTGGAAAAATAAAGGAGAGGGGACAGTTTGACTCTGGGGAGGACCTTTGGATAGGTTGTCATGGATTCTCAACTCTGTTTTTCAGTCAGGGTCAAAACCAACCCATGGTGTATGTCACCATTCCTAATTACCTTAAATCTCCTTATAGGGGTATTTGCTTTTGGGCTTTTTGCTACTGACATTTTTGTAAACGCCGGACAAGTGGTCACGGGGCACCTGACGCCCTACTTCCTGACGGTGTGCAAGCCCAACTACACCAGCGCAGACTGCCGGGCACACCACCAGTTCATAAACAATGGGAATATCTGTACCGGGGACCTGGAGGTGATTGAGAAGGCTCGGAGGTCCTTTCCTTCCAAACACGCTGCTCTGAGCATTTACTCTGCCTTGTATGCCACGGTGAGTAAGCCAGTACTGCCATCTCCCAAGTGGAGCTTTGGCTGAGATGGGTCTCTCCGCCATCCTCACCCCCATTCTTTCATTACAGTCACTTAGAGTGATTTTTAAAGTCATGTTACAGTATGTTTCTGCTCTATCATATTGTGCTGTTGCCCCTCCCTTAACATCCCAATGTAAGACCTGCCCAAGATTGTGAATTCTGGGAAGATTGCTGATAATCATTTTATCACATCCTCCCATTTTACTGATGCAGACACTGAGGCCCAGAGAATAGCTAAGAACACATTCAGAGCTGAGAGTCAGCCTTCTAGCACCATCATCTAGGTTTCTCTTGCTGCTCACTACAGCACTCTTTGCCAAAGTTTTACTTGGTTCCAGAACAGTGCACACTTCTCACACTTGTCTACAAATGTACAAATGTGCAGGTGTCGGCCTTGTGTGAACATCTGCCTGTGCAGTACAGCAGATCCAGGATAAAGATGCAGCTTTGCTCTGCTCCTCCTAATGCTCTTCTCCATCACACTTTGCCAGGACGGATGGGCAATCCTACAAGACCCCCCCCCCCCCCCCCACACACACACACATCCAAAATTTACTTTTCACTGTTCTCTAGACCACACAAGTTTTAACTGCCACCACCACCCCCCCCCCCCGGTATAATATTTTAAATTTTTGGCTCTCATCACAGAGGAAGTCCAAAGCGTGTCTCACATCTTAAGATAGAAAAAACGATGATGCCCATCTTTTTCCCTGCTCTTTAATTGCATCCAATTTGCAAATGAACTCACTTCACCTTTTGTCTGGCCCCAGCTTTTCCTTAGAACCAAGAGTATAGAAGTCTCCATGCAAAACTTCCACTGCTGGATCTCATGCTTATATACCTGTGGATGTGTGACTTTTGGTTGAAAACACTCCTTTTCCTTCTATTTATTTTATATACAGGGTATGACTTGACTAGTGATTCTCAATGAAAGATGAGGGAACGAGAAGGCAGAGGGAAGCCCCCTTTCAAACTTTGCCTTCTTCTAAGAGGCCTCGTGTGCCGTTGCCCCTCCCCCAGGATGTGTGTTCCCATCCCCTCCGAGGACAGTCACTGCCCACTCCACTGAGTCTGCTTCTGACGGCAGAGTGCCACTGCCCCAAATACACTCGTTCAGGGTAGAAAAAAGGTGACTTGACTATAGGTCTGGCCTGTTTAGTAGAGTTTAAAAGAAATTGCTGAATATTCTCTTTAACACAATGGTTCTTTGTCCCATTTGCAAAATCAATTTATCAACCATAACTTTTCAAAAATAAGTCAAATTATTTACTTTTCTTTGGCCATGCCCACAGCATGTGGAAGTTCTCAGGCCAGAGATCAAAACAGAGCCATAGCAGTTGACAACCTAGATCCTCAACCTGCTAGGCCACCAGGAAACCCCCGCTATTTATTTTAGATCTACTTTTTAATGACTATGTGATGCAAGTAATTTCAGCTACCCCCACATTAAGGAAACATGAATATAATGAAAATAGAAGCCTTGATTTACAAAACCGATCAGTTGTAGCTTAGAGAGGTTTCTTGGCTTTACCACTTCTCCCCCAACCCCTGGAAAAAAAAAATCTATGACAGATTATTTTTTAAACAAAATCTTCTGAGGCATTTAGCATAGTTTCCCATTTTCAAAATATCCATCTGTCCTAGATTATCTAGAATCTAAGTTATAGGAAACAATGTGCTCTTGCACCTTTTTTCATATTTTTATCAGATTCAAGTCATTGTGTGAAACTGATTTTTACAAGACCATTTATTATAAAAATAAATGTTACTCATAATAAACTACTGCCTCATCAAATGAGATATAAATTTCTCTTTTGGGTAGAAAGTATAGTTCTCTTATTCCAAATAGATGCTGCTGTAGCACATTTTCGAGGATTCAGATATAATCCAATTCAAATGGTGCCCCACAGGCAGACTATAATCAGATAAACCCTGATACAAAATTCCGATTATATAAACTTTTCTGAGCCCCTGTTTTTTGTGAAGTACCTTCAGAGATTACTCAACCAGGATTTCCCAAGTACTAGTTAATATTGTGAAGAATACTAATCAACCACAGGTCCATGTTTTGTTTTGTTTGTTGTGTTTTTTAAGGGCCACAACCGCAGCATGTGGAATTCCTGGGCCAAGGGTTGAATTAGGGCTGCAGCCGCTGGCTTACCCACAGCCACAACAAAATGGGTTCTAAGCCACATCTGTGACCTATGCACAGCTTGCAGCAATGCCAGATCCTTAACTCACTGAGAGAGGCCGGGGATCAAATCCACATCCTCATGGATTCTAGTCGTGTTCTTAACACACTGAGCCACAACAGGAACTCCCTATGTCCTTAAGTTTGTAATATTATGGGAAAGATTTTATAAGGATGTAATTTAAAAAAAACCTAAATTTAAATACATCTAGTATAGATGTTAAGTAACATTTCCTACACAGGCACAGAACAGTGTAATGATTTGCTCTAATTTATGTAACTGATCTAACCACAGTTTTGTAGGCTGTTACATGTATAACAAAGAAACTCCCATTTTCATGTATTCACACCATCACTGAAGGATCATTTTAGGAGTTAAGTTTCCACTGTAATACTTTAAAACACATCTATTTGAACTTACATGTGCTCGGACCATACAAATACACTATAGACTGTAATATAAGTATTGGCATACTATTTTTCTGGGTTGCAATTTCATTTATCACTTTTGTTAAGAAATGGTGGATCAACAGTGCCCTCTAGTGGTTTTTTGTAGCCATTACCAAAGGTTATGTGACAAAGTGTTTATTTGTTTGAAAGAAGCACATCTTACTAACGCTAAGCCACCAGGGACATATATGGTAACTGAGCTTATGAAATACTCAAGAGTCGTATGCAGCACCTCACAGTGGAATAAGAACACCCTACATCGCTGATGTCATAAATTGCATCATCTTTTACCCAATATCAGGTCTTCCCAACTTTTTGCACATTGTGACACTTGTAGAAATTTTTAATATTTTAAAACATGCCAGATAATAAATGTTGGAGAAGGTGTGGAGAAAGGGGAACCTTCCTGCACTATCAGTGGGAATGTGAGTTGGTACAGCCACTCTGGCAGAGTAGGGAGGTCCCTCAAAAAGCTAAAAATAGAGTTGCCATATGAGCCAGCAATCCCACTCCTGGGCATATATCCAGACAAAACTATAATTAAAAAAGATAAATGCACTTCCATTTTAAGTGCTGCATTTACAATAGCAAAGACATGGAAGAAACCTATGTCTATCAATAGAGGAATAGATAAAGATGTGGTGTGTGTGTATATATATATATATATATGTACACACACACACACAAAATGGAACACTGCTCAGCCATAAAAAAATGAAATAATGCCATTTGCAGCAACATGGATGGACCTAGAGATTAGCATACTAAGTGAAGTATGTCAGGCAAAGACAAATATCATGATACCACTTACATGTGGAATCTAAAATATGACATAAACGAACTTATCTAGGAAACAGAAACAGACTCACAGACAGAACAGACTCGTGGTTGCCAAGGGGAAGGTGGTAGGGAGGGACGGGAGTGGGAGTTGGGGTTAGCAGATGCAAACTATTATATATAGAATGGTTAACAACAAGAACCAGTTGTATAGCACAGGGAGCTATATTCAATATCCTGTGATAAACCATAATGGAAAAGAATATTAAAAAAGAACATATAGGTGTTTCCATCGTGGTGCAGTTGGTTAAGAATCTGACTGCAGTGGCTCGGGTTGCTGCTGAAGAATCCCAGCCTGGCAGTGGGTTAAAGGATCCAGTGTTGCCACAGCTGCAACATAGGTTGGCAGCTGCAGCTTAGATTCAGTCCTTGAGCTAGGAACATCCATACACCGTGAGTGGCCATTAAAAAAAAAAAAATGTATGTATGTGTGTGTGTGTAATGAATTACTTTGCTGTACAGCACAAATTACAGCACAACCTTGTAATCAATTATACTTCAGTTTTTAAAAAAAATGGACGAGTTCCCACTGTGGTACAGCAGGTTAAGGATCTTGCATTGCTGCAGCTGAGGCTTGGATTCAGTCCCTGGCCTGGGAACTTCTGTTTGCCTTAGGTGCTGCTAAAAAAAAAAACAAAACAACAACAAACGAACAAACCAAAAAAAAAACATACTGGAGTAAATGAATGGACAGAGTTTATCACAGCTATCCCAAGGAAAGTGAAAAAAAAATCAATTCCCCAGCACAGCTGAAATCTATCTCTGTGACATGCTGATTTAGAAGTTCTGATTCAGTCATTCGGCTAATCAGTCAACACTTTGATATTCATTGAAAGTGTGAATACTCACAAGGACTACGGGAGACACAAAAAGTGGAGTGTATTGCCACTCAGCTATCTGATCTTCTCCATAGAATTCATTCTCATATAAAATTTGGCATCTCAGATTCTTATATGGGTTTCCTAACAGCCCAAATGTTTCTTTAGTTTGTTGCATAAAAACTGCATGTGTCTGAACCTGCACAATAATCAGGTTCATTCCTGTGCCTGTAATTTGTTCCCATGCCCACCAGATATAAAACACCAAGACCAATGTACATTCGTTCATCCTTCTTGCCTTGGTGTGGGCTCATTCGCATGTTCTGGTGTATGTACGTGCATGTTTGTATATGCACCGTATGCAGAGGCTGCCAGTCACTCCCCGGTCTCTGTCCTAAACTAGATGTACATCACAAGCACAATCAAGACCAAGAGCAGTCGACTGGCCAAACCGGTGCTGTGCCTCGGGACCCTCTGCACCGCCTTCCTGACGGGCCTCAACCGGGTCTCTGAGTATCGGAACCACTGCTCTGACGTGATCGCGGGCTTTATCCTGGGCACTGCTGTTGCCCTGTTTCTGGTAGGTCAACTTCCCTCTACTTTTTTTTTTTTTTTCCCCTCTGGTGCCCTCTGAAAGGCGGCCCAAGATCCTGGCGAGTCAGGCTCCCCAGACTCTGAGGTCTGAAGTCCAACCTCTTCTGGCCCCAATCTTGTGATCTACAGTGATTCTCCAACTATTATGCGTCTTTTCTTTCTTTCAGAAATAGGATTGCATATTCCCTCTGCTGGTCAAGGATAGGATTGCTCCAGGATGGACAGCTTATTCCATTTCCTTCAATCCTGGGCTTAGGGCTGGGCAGACTAATAATTTGGTGTCCCTTCAAACCATTGTTCTTTGAATGTTTGTTCAGAATGTACTGGGATCCTAAGCTAAGTGTTGCTTGGTGGGGAGCAGAAAACAAAGTACTGATGAACTGACGAAAGCAGGCAGCTCCTTCTCCAGCATTTCAACAAACTCAGCTCTGGCCCCGACTTGCACATCCCACTCAGAATTATGAAAACCCTCAGCTAACCATACCCATATATTTTTTTGGACACACCCACGGCATGCGGAATTTCCCGGGCCAGGGATGGAACCCATGCCACGGCAATGCTCACATCCATGCTTTTCAGGAGGCCTCTGTTATCTGATGCCTATTTCCACTACAAGTGGCTTTTCAACCACATATAATACTCTTCCTGGATAAGTGTTTTCTTTCTTTCTTTTTTTGACCATGCCCATGGCATGCAGAATTTCAGGGCTGGGGTAGCTGCAACCCGAGCCACAGCAGTGACAGTGCTTGATCCTTTACCCGCTGTGCCACCAGGGAACTCCCTAATTTTTTTTTTAATTTTTACAGATTTGAGGTATGATAGGCTTATAATAAATAGCACATGAAGTGTATAGTTTGGTCAGTTTTGACCTATAGTTATATCCTTCTCTCTCACTCTTCCCTTCCTCTCATTCCTAAGCAACCCTGATACTCTGTATTAGTTTACCCTAAGATTTAATATTCATAGATTCATACAGTATGTGTTTTTTCTCTTGGCATCCTTCACCCAACATAGTTGATATTCATCCATGCTGTAAGCATCTATCAGTAATTCCTTTTTCTTGCTGTGTAGGATTCCATTGCATGGGCATATCACGGAGGTGCAGTTTTAAAAATTGTCTTCAAGGATTTAAAAACATGCCCAGAAAGATTTATAGTAAGTCACTGAGCCTGGAGATTCACATGCTGTGCATGAAATTAACCTCCTGTTAGCATTCAACAAGCCTCCCCTAGAAGACAGAGGCCACCACATGTCCTTCCTCCCATTCTTCCCTTCTGGTCCAAAGCACCCATTAAGACTAATATGACACATAGATGGGTTTCACAGGCCTATGACCTAACTCCTCCTTGTCCTGTCCCTCCCATACAAGGACTTTATATGTATGTCCTCCCCAACATAAAAAATACACATATTCTTCTCCCAACTTCTAATGCAGTTTTCTGGTGCTTTTACCTGCTAAGATGTGTACAGAAAATGCTCATATTTACTCAGAACACTAAATGGCAAGCTCCATTCTGATTCAAAACTATTTTTAATGGATCCAGTCTTTCTGAAGTGAAAGATGAGGGACTTAAATGCAAGTTTTCTGAGGGAAGCAGCAGGAAAAGTGGTGCTGAGATAACCCTGAGATGTTGATACCTCAGAGGGTATTTCCCTAGGATTGCTTTCTGCAAGGAGGAAGAGAATACAGATGACTTCACAAAAAGAGGATTTGCAAAGAGAGGTTAATGTTACGTAAACGAAGGCTTGGGATGCAAAGAAAAGCCAAACACTTGTGCTGTCCATGAGTCCTGGATCCAGCCATCCTTAGCTCCAGAGAAAAGATAGTGCTGACTGTCCCAAGCAATCTCATGGGCTTCCGATGGGATGAAATGTGAAAACTTGGTGTTTGCTAAGTCCCTGTATTCAAATTCTGATTTCATGTTAAACCTGTGTTCTCTCTGTAACTTGCAGCCCTGCTTCCTACCACGCAGTTACGTTTGTTCTTGCATTGCCTTCCCAATTGATAGCAAATGTCAAAATTAGTTTTCCACAAGTGATCTTTAGGCAAGACCCAAACTGGCTATTGAACTGCTCGGGCAGGAGGCAGACCACACTGTCTCCATGTGCCCACCACACACACACACACACACGCGCACACTCGCTCCCCAGGCTGGGAAATGAGAGGGGAAGGCTGTTGTAGAAGAGGATGGAACCATTCTAAGGCAGAGGCTTGAGGAGACAGAAGAACAGAAGATTCTGAGAGCAGGAGCAAATTTGCAGCCTACGCTCATTATAGTTTTGTGTTTTTATGAGGACGAAAGTGGGAGAAAGGAGGAGGAAACTAATTGAGCAAGTTCTCCGTGTCTTGCACTTGATAGACACCAAATCATGTGCTCCCAGGACACCTCTAACAATCTTTTTACTGAAGTAACAGAGGTTTATGATAATATATAAGTTTCTCATGTACATTATAAGGAGACTTCTGTATACAGGGTGCTCATCGCCAAAAGTCTGCTTTCTATCTGTCACCATACAATAGGCCCCCCTTAACCTATTTTACCCTACTCCCCCCTCCCCCCCGTAACCAATCTGTTCTGTGTTTCTTTTGTTCGTTTATCTTGCCCTAACAGCATTCTTATCCTCATTTTATTGAGGAGGAAAATGAGGCTCAAATATAAGTAACTGACCCAATGGCCACTCAACCAGCAAGCCATGAATCTGACCTGGGTCTCCCCACCCCCAGAGCTCTTTCTTCCACTTCTCCCGTTTCCCGAGTGGAGGAAGTTTAAGCAGAGCTGGAGAGTGAGATGGAGGAAACCCAGGTAGAGAATATTCATGTAAATGTTCTGCAAGGCTTGAGGAGCTACGGGAACAATTCGAAGGCACTGGATATAGAAACAAAGATGCAGAACAATGGACGAAAGTGTGGAAAGAGACAGAAGATAGAACAGTCAGGTATGAAAGGGCCTCAGTAGGAAATAAAGAGAGGTAGGTAGTAATTTAGAGGGAACATTTTTTTTTTAATGGAAGCAATTAAAGTGCCATTCAAAAGTGCATTATTTAAGCAAAGAGTCATATAATTTCAGGGTGCTCTTCTTAGGTAAGAGTTCAAGGCCAACTAACATTGAATTTTTTCTATACATTTGGCATTTGTTAAGAGGCAAACATACTCTAGTGGTGTGATTTAAAGGCTACGGAGTTTAAATCTATGTAATCTTGGGCAAGTTATCTAAATTCTCTGTGCCTCCTTATCTAAGGTGGAGATAATCGTACTTCCGTTATAAGATTGCAGAGTGGGATAAATGAAATAAGGTAAAGTCCTTAAGACAATGCCAAACATTTGGGCGGCCCTGATTACAATAAGCTGTATTATGAGGTGGTTTACATTCATTGTTTCTTTTAATCAGTATAAACCCTTGAGATCAGTATTATTCCTGTTTTACAGGTAAGGAAAGAAGTTCTGTGAGGGTAGATTAATCACCAGAAGGCCAGTGATACTCAAACAGATGTTTCCTCAGCACCTAGAATGTGCTCAGCAGACGCGTTGGACCATGTCCCAGGTCTTTCCCTGCTCACTGGCTCAAAGGGTAAAAGTCACTATGCAGGGAAAGGCCTGCCACCCTCACAGGTGGCCAGGCATTGATGACTGCAATCTGATTTGGCATTTTTTTCCCTCCTCCCCCACAGGGAATGTGTGTGGTCCATAACTTTAAAGGAACTCAAGGATCTCCTTCCAAACCGAAACCCGAGGACCCCCATGGAGTACCTCTCATGGCTTTCCCAAGGATAGAAAGCCCTCTGGAAACCTTAAGTGCACAGGTATAGTAAAGGGGTTTTGGCAAACCAAACCTAGAGGCTCAAAGCCTGTTATCTTGGAGTTCAGCTAATACATTCCTCTGCTGGAAGCAGAACACAACTAAATCCACCCAGCACCAGTAACATTCTGACATAAAATCCCTCAAGAACATCCCGGCTTCCCTCAATTAATCCTGTATTCATTCTGGGGCTTGGCCGTCGTGACACCTCAGAAAGTCCTTAGTAATGTCTAACTTAAACCCCGACTACCTCAGGATACCTTCAACTCTAATACCACATTTGGGAAATTTAGACCAATCTTGTGGGAGGCCACTTTGATTTAGTAACTAGGACATTTGGAAAGAAAGGTTTTGATACATCCAGTGACAGATGTAAACTGGAAGCACATTAAAAAAGAGTAAGTATCCTTGTAGATCTATTTTGCTAACAACCCAAAATTCAGTGCAACAGTACCTACTGATCACTCATTTATATACCAGGACTTGGCTTCATGACGGAGATGAAGAAAATAACTAGCTACACAGTCCTTGTCCTCAAGGAACTCACAGTTAAGGAAAGGTGTACATAAATAAGTAATCCTAATATGGTATGTGAATCAGATCCACAAATTTCTTGGTGAATACAAATGAATAAAAAATTTACTCTAAGACAAAGAAAGCCATGGAGACTTGCCAACTGAAACAAGCCCTGAAAGATGATAGCAAGCACTGACTTTTGCCTGGAATAACTGCTAGGTGCTTTACTAATATATTTTTAGTTGAACAAACGCCTTATTGAATTGATACTGTAATTCCCATTTCACAGGTGGAGATAGGAATAGGACTGAACAAGCAATGTTCAATTACTTGCCCAAGGCCCAGAGCTAGCAAGTGGAAAAGCTGGGATGACAAGTTCTTTGAGCAGACAAAGAGGGTTAACTTGTAATCACAGAGGGGTTTTATATCATCATGCCACCTTTTTTTTTTTTTTTTCTGTCTTTTTAGGGCCACACGTGCACCTGCAACATATGGAAGTTCCCAGGCTAGGGGTCCAATTGGAGCAGCAGCTGCCTACGCCACAGCCACAGCAATGCCAGATCCAAGCCACATCTGCAACCTACACCACCGGTTGTGGCAACACTGGATCATTAACCCACTGATTGAGGCCAGGGATCGATCCTGCATCCTCATGGATACTAGTTGGGTTCATTACTGCTGAGCCACAATGGAAACTCCATCATGCCACTTTTTTTGGGTAACTGAATCCTGCAAAAATATTTTTAACAATCTGTTTATCTTGAGTTCTTTTTGTATTTGGCACTTCCTTATTAAATCATTTCTATAGAGTGCAAGAGAAAAGCAAATCACCTCCTACTGGAATTATAATGTATTTCATATTAGTATAAAATATTGTACTATTTAAAGGTTAACTATCATACACTTGAGATCATTAAATGTGAAAAGAAGTGGGATAATTTATTTTATTAATGAATCAGGAAAAAAAAAGCTATTACTATCTTGGGAAAAATGTTTAAGTCTCTCCTTTAAACCCAGTACCAAGGGTTTTATTTATTTTCCCTCTACTGGTATTAAGGTAAAAATCGATTTGGCCTAATTAGAAATAACACACTGAAAAATGTATTTCTGGTTTATTTATATACAGCCAGTTAATGCAGGTTGAATGACGAATGAGCCAAATAATGAAACCTTGAATGAAATGGCAAAATAGACTCCCTCAGTTTTTTTTTTTTCCCCTAATTATGTTCTTGTACCCAGTGAAGTCAAAGTGATTCCTTCTATTTTTGAGATGAAGCAACTAAGGACAAAGGTGAATTTTAAAGCAAACCAAATGTTTGCCAAGTTACACAAACATGTCAGTCTGTCTTTGTAAACACTATCCACTGTGCCCTAAAAGTCCTGGTCTAAGGACTTTTTCCACAAGCACACCTGCATCCTTCAACCCGTCACTGCTCAAGCATCACCTTCTGTCTGAAGCCTTCTCTAGATTTCTCTCTTTTCCCTGAGGACCAGTAATAGTTGACCAGGCAAAGAGATATCCAGGTCATGTTTTGGGGGATTTCACTTACATTGAAAAATATAGTGCCAAACAGGGTTTCAAAATCTGCTGTTCACAATATGGATTAAAAGTTCCTTAAAAATATGTATTAACTTATTGTTCACTACAGGCAATAGCTGAACGTTTCAAATCTGTCCATGTATCTTTATTTCCACATACATCACTTTCTGGATACAATTTAAGGCCTTTCGTGAATACCAGGCTGGGCTAAAGGATGCTCAGAGCCCCTCCTGTGATTGCCCTTTGTAATTAATGTCAAGAATCCCCTCATATCTGCCTTCCCCAAGGACATAGATCTTTGAGGGTCTGAACCCTATGAACCATGGTGTTCTCACTCTCCATATTTCCTGGCATTCACTGGGTGTGAAATCAATGTTTAATGGACAGACACAAATCAGAACCAAAACCTGAACTAGACCCTTTAGCCAAAACCAAGAACCTAAAATTGGACAATCATTAATATCTCAATGTCCATAGTAAATAGAGGTTTATGAAAAGTGATGAACAGGACTTCTGCAGGCTAGTCAAAAAATGAAGTTACAGGAAGCTGGATGCAATGTACTGCCTCCCACACTAGTTTCAAGGTTCAAGTAACCAAGCATCTGCTTTCCACATGGGTCGTTAGGAGGCTATATACCCTTTATTTGTTGGTCAAGAAGAGAAAATGAGTATTGCAAGCCATCGCATTCAATCCTTATAATAATCCTGCAATTGATATTATTCTATTTTATAGATGAAGAAAGGCACAGAGTCTAATTAACCTGCCTAAGGTCACCTGGTCAGATTAAAACACTGTTCCATCTAATTCCAAAGGCCCTGCTTATTCTTCTACACTTCACGGCCTGACATTTAAGGAAAATTCCATCTTAAAATCTATGACTTTCAGTATTAAATCTGGAAACATACTGCAGGGGATAGGGTGTTTGAACTGAGCTGCAGAGAACTGGCAGAGTTTAAACTGAGCTATAGCTCCAAAATAAATATGTCGCATGTTTTCCTTGGTGGACAAGAGCTTCCTGGGCTCTCCAACAACTGAGATTTCTGTTAGGAGCTTCTCCCTTGTAATTTCCAGGATAGAACCATCTTCTTTTGGGAGCTGAGAGCAGTTAGGAACCTCTCTCTAGAGCACAGATTCTCCCATGCAAATCCATCCCACTGTTGAGAGTAGGTTCAAGTCTGCCTGGATGAGAGGGAACCCCCTCCCCCTCCTTCCTTCCTCCTGAAACATCTTTCTCCTTTGCCATAGGAACCCCCAGAGCTGCAGGGTCCTTCCTCCTCTCTAAAAGATCAACTCAAATCTGCACATTTGGCTTCTGTGACTGAGAAAGTACATTTTCTAAAATCCTTCCCAAGTAGTAAAGAAAAACCAAAAAGTAAATAATTACAGAATCCACACGAAACCAAGGGTCAACTTTCCAGAGCATTATCCTGTAATCGTAGAGAGTTCCTGTGCTCCTATGGAAAACAGCCCCTAGCTATCCTTGCCCTGCACCCCTATTTCCACATTCACCTGATAATCAAGCTTAGCCTGGAGCCACCATGTCCTTGTTGAACACAGTTTCTATGAATAAAAATGAAATTAGAGGTGAAACAATGTGTTAACTCACCCTGTGTGTGGTATAAAATCTCCCTATGTCTCCAGATGGGGAGAAAGAATATATTTTTTTCTTTAACAACAACAGCAACAAAGGATCCAGTCTATCCTGAGGCCCACCTATCTATAACCTTATTCTAGAAGTTTTTGACTCAGCCATTCTGGAGTGAAAAATCATGTATGAAAATATTCCCGGGGGAATTCTAATGCTCCCTCACCTAATTTAGAACAGGTGATATAGACTTCATATTATAAATACATTTAAAAAAAAAAGACTTGGAGAGTTAAAGAAATCTACCCGAAGTCATCCAGTTAGTTATCTTAGGCTGTTGAATTACTTCATCTTTGTCCCTCACTCTTAAATAGAATCTTACAAGTGACCAAAGTATTGACCAAAAATTTTAAAAAAGAAAGCATATTATAGGAGTTCCCACTGTGGCTCAGTGAGTTAAGAACTCCACTGCAGCACTTGGGTTGCTGCAGAGGCATGAGTTCTATACCCAACTCAACATAGTGGGTTAAATGATCTAGCATTGCCAATGCTGTGGCTCAGATCTAATCCCTGGCCGGTGAACTTCCATATGCCACAGGTACAGCCACTCAAAAAAAGAAAATTTTTTAAAAAATTAAAAGAAAGTATATTATAGAAGTAAAAACATGAAAGGAAATGTATCTTTCATATTATGGCAAAAAATGCAGAAACCTCAGTTTTCACAAACATAATCGATCAAAAGTTGATCTTGAAAAATATACAACACTGTTTCTAAAATTTCTAGTTGAACTCAAGAGCCTAAATTTCTAATGTCCTAAAAACAAACAGGAATAAGCAAACCTATAGTAATAAATTAGATCTGAAGCCATTGTTTCTTAAGGACTCAATGGACTCAAACAAAAGAGAAAGCCTGGGGCCTGAAAAAAGGTGGTGTTATATATATATATATATATATATATATATATAATATGGTGGTGGTGTTATATAATATAAATATAATATAAAACAAAAGAAGTGAGGGCCTTATGAACAAGGCATATAAACAAAAAACGCTAAAATCATAAGGGAAAAGGAACAAAGTCACAATCATATATTTTACTACTTCTCAGTAATAAGCAAACAAAATGTACTAAAGATATAGATGATTAAAAGGTTGATCTAAGGCATATTTACATCACACTCCTCAAAACACACAGAACATTTAAAAATAGGCAATGTGAGAGACTAGAGAGCAAATCAAGAAATTTTTTTTTTGTCTTTTTGCCTTTTCTAGGGCCCCTCCCGCGGCACATGGAGGTTCCCAGGCTAGGGGTCGAATCAGAGCTGCAGCTGCCAGCCTGCACCACAGCCACAGCAACATGGGATCCGAGCCATGTCTGCAACCTACACCACAGCTCAGAGCAACGCCGGATCCTCAACCCACTGAGCAACGCCAGGGATTGAACCCGCAACCTCATGATTCCTAGTCGGACTCATTAACCACTAAGCCACAACGGGAACGCCAAATCAAGAAATTTTAAAAGGCTCTAGATCATGCGTATTACCTTCTCTAGAAATTTGAAGATACCTTAAACCAAAAAACCCTATGTACTTGAAAGAATTAAACTCACTTCTCTGTAATGTATGGCTCGATATAGCCTGTGCACATTGTTTAAAAATAGAACTCAACATTAAAACACACAACATTAAAAAAAATATGTGGGGTGCATCGAAAATTGAGATCTTTAAATATTTCATTAGAGTATACTTAAGTATAATACAGATGATCTTATTTTGGTTGAAATCTCAAGGAAGGTTTAATAGAAGATTTAACAATTTGAGTGGCCTTTGAAGAGCATGATCAGGGAGCAGGAACAGCCCATACAAAAATGAGACCACAAAGCAAGGGGCTGTTCAGGGAACAGTAAGTGTGTGCTAGAGTCAACTAAGTTTGTATCTACTTATATTCCCAGAATCACTCTGCCTCCATGACCGAAGTTACCTGAGATGGCTGGTGTGTCACAAGCTGTTTTTTTTAAAAATCACCTTCCTATTTGATACTTCAAGACACACAGTTACTTGATGTCAAACTGTGAAGACAAGTATTATGTTTAACTAGTTAGAAACTAATGTTTTGTACATTTTTTTTTGTATGAGGAAGTGATGTAGCTTGCCCTGATTTTTTTTTTTTTTTTTGGTCAGCTTTAATATATTTATGCCAGAATTTTAAAGAAAACTTTCTTGTTCAGGTGTGCATCGAAGAACCACATTTATTCAATGGTTGATGTTGTTTGGTGATATTTGTACACAAACCCTCTTTTCTCAGTTTTATAGATACCAATAAAATGAACATAATAATTCACTTTAATCTTTTACTACCACAGTTGCTGCCTCTTCTGGAATTTTGGAATTTTAATGAAACTTCCCTTTTGCGTTACAGGGAAAATGATGTTGGTTAATGGTCAATCTCAAAAATCAATTGTGCAGGAAAAAATACTACCCTGAAAAAGAACTTTGTGTTCAGATTTCTTGACACGTGATCACATTCAAAGTAATATATTAATAAAAGATCACCTAAGTTACACAAGCAGTGACAGGGAATCCTGGATTTGAGCAATGCTGGGCATGATTCTTTCTTACCTAAGGGCCTCTCCTGTGTAAGAAATTCAAGGTCATTCTGCAGCCATGCCCTTGGGCTGGCAGGTGATACTGCCACCTGCGTTCCCCAAAAATGCCACTACCAGCCTCCCCTATCCACGCAGTTTTGTATATCTCACTGTACGGACTTTGTAGAAAATGTATATTTTATAGTTTGCACAGTATTACTTTACAGGAAGGGTGGCGGAGCATCTACAGCCTAGAGCCCCAGAGCAATAGCTTGACTTTGTGGCTCCAATTTTAACTGCATCTCATTTCTCTAGCATGGTAATAGCTAATGTGTAACTCCTTCAAGAGAAGGCGCTCCCTTGTCTGTACCCATCAGAATGTTCTCTTGACACTTCCATGTTGGTTCTTCTTTAACTTTTCTTTTTGTACATTTTTTTTTCTAAAGAAAAAAGTTATCACAAAAGTATTCTGGCTCGTGTCCTTTGTTTTAAGCTTCATCCCTGGGCAAACGTATTTGAAGAGTCACAGGGTCTGAGCTCCCTAAGTGCTTATCCCCTTCAGTTCCATGCCTACTGAGATAAGACCTAATAGAGGCATGATTGATGACCAGTACGTCTTTTCATGGTTGAGTATGTGTTTAGGCAAAAGAATTCTTGACATGAAGACACTGAAAGGCACCTTCTGGATGCCTACCAAGCAAATACCTTTGTCTTCAGCCTGCCCAGAGATACTTCTGAGACGTCAGTAAAAAGTCAGAGTCATCTTGAGCAAAAGAAGTAACCTCTGCTGAAGCTTTCCCTCATCCCTCACCTCATTCTCTCCTAAAGTTACTTACACTTACACACACACACACACACACACACCTTTTGAGTGACATCTGACTACAAGTTGGGGAAGGGGGCAAGAAAGCAAAGTGTTGAAAGCCCTACTCATGCCAGATGCTAAGCCACAACCATACTCTGGTTGCTCTCAAAACGATGAGCCCAGAGAAGCTGTGCCGATCCCAAGGTCTACACACATCAACACTAATATTAGAATCCAGGTGTGCCCAGCTCCAAACTCCATTCTTTCTGCCACATCGAAATGCCTCTGAATCGAATCCTCATCTTTTCAGAGGCCCTTCAATGTGATCACCCTACTGAGGTGAACTTAGGTGGTTCAGGGGATGGTGTAGGGAACAAAAGCACATGATGAGAAAGATGCATTCTGCTCATGAGAAGGGATCATTTGTGAGCTCCAAGTCTTCCAATCTTGTATAAGCTAGTTCAGTACACTGTGACTGTCGCCCAGTTTCAGAGTGATGCATTTCCCACACATTTTATGTTTTCATAACAGCAATGAGAGATCAGTTTTATTGCACTGTTCCCAAGACATTCTGAAAAATACTGGCAGGATATATTGACGTTACCTTACCTATTTCTTACCACAAAAAGAAGACCATCTACATGGAGGACAGCCAGATGGTATTTCCAAGAACCTAAGCACAAAAGTGAGGGTTATACTTCTACTCGTCTCTCTGGTTCCCTTCTGGGAGGACCTGTTAGAAGTGTTCCGAGATCTCCGGCCCCAGACCCCTATTCCCTGGCCTGGGGGGCTACTGGTACATGAGTGAGTGAGTGATGCTCCACAGGACACTACCTGGGGGCCCAAGGAATAAGGGCCACACCCCCTGGGCTCACTGAGCTGGGTCAATTCCTCCTGCTATGACAAGGCAGCCTTAAGTGCTACCCTTGCTTAACTTCAAGTCATTACACAGCCCTCACGTTAATCTGTCAACCCTTCCATTGAAGATTCATTTCTTAGACGTCAGACCCCTGCACAAGGGACTTCTCCAAAGGACAATGCCCTGGGACACAAAGTCTAAATAGGAATGGTTACAATGACTTCAGAATGAACTCTACAATCAGTTTTTCTCTTCTTTAACGGAAAACCCTGGGTAGCCTGATAAGTCAGACTCGCTGTGAGAGGGAAGCCGAGAAAAGCCAATGAAAGGCAAATAAGGACTGCATACAGGGAGTTCCCATTGTGGCTCCGCGGTCACAAACCTGACTGGTAGCCATGAGGATGTGGGTTCAAACCCTGGCCTCGCTCAGTGGGTTGGGGATCCAGCGTTGCTGAAAGCTGTGGTGCAGTTCGAAGACATGGCTCGGACCTGGCATTGCTGTGGCAGTCATGTAGGCCAGCAGCTGCAGCTCCAATTCAACCCCTCGTGGGAACTTTCATATGCTGCAGGGACAGCCCAAGAAAGCAAAAATAATCATAATGATAATAAGGGTTTTTTTTTTTTTAAGTGTGTATACAGGTAAACTCCTGAGACAATTAGCCCCTGAGGATGTGGATGACATCTTTCATTTCTCTGATTCTGCACACAGAGGAGTACCTGACAAAACCAACAGTGAAAACCTTGTCAAATAGATGGATTCCAGGCTTCTGCTTAATTTGGCTGAGGAGACTATGAGTCATTTGGAAATACGGAAAATTCAAACGGGGCCTGGAGGTCCATGACAGAGAAGTCTATTCAGATAGAGAAGTCAGGGTGAGGAAGGTGCACTTGGCAGTTATGAGTATGTGGGTGCCTGTCTTGGTAAAGTGGAGCAAGCCCTCCAACTTAGCCACAATAGGCAGAGGGGCTATATGATGCTCCACGGCAGCAGAAGGCGAACCGGCAGATTCCCACACACAGAAGGAGAAGGAATAGGCCTCATTGGAATGATTTAAAGAGCAGAAGAGCCAGGAGTAGCATTTTTGTTTCAAAAGCGCTGCCTTGATTTCCTAGTATATGCAACAACCACCATATCAAGGAGGCAGATACAAGCACTGGGTGGCCCTCAGTCCTTTTACGGAGCTTACATTAAAGCTGTTATACTACTCTCGTCCTGCTGAATTCAAACTAAGGACTAGAGAGGAACCACAAATTTCTCGCCTGTAGCTTTGTTCTACATTCAGATGTCCCAGGATCAATAGGTGGTTAATGAGCATCTCGTGTGTGTCAGGAATCATGCTAAGAATTGGGAATATCCAATGAAATTGACTTGCTTACCCTCATGGAATTTAGAGTCAAGTGGAAGAAAAGGGACACCACAACAAAACACTCAGAGCTTTGAAGGAAACCTGATTTAGCTAGGCCAAGATATCTGTATAGTGATATACATGTTAGAATGAGGAGGAGGTAACTGGAGAGAAAGTAGAGAAAGCATATGAGGCCAAGAGAACAGCATGTACAAATGTCCTGAGGCAAGAAAGAGCTTTACACGTGCAAAGAGCTGAAAGGAAGCCAGAGTGCACCCACAATCGGGCGGGCCATTCAAGGGGAAGTTTGGCACCTCTTACCTCTTGCTAAGCCCCTGTGGGTTCCTCGATTTGGTCCAGCTCGTCCCTGTGTTAAGGCAGCCACCAGTGGAGTAGCCAGTTACGTCGTTCTCCATTTGTTCCCCTCTCTTCCTCAACCTGGTCCCTGCCAGCAAAAATCTGGAAGGCAATTTCAATAACTTGAGACATAGGCACATCCCTAAAGCCCCTTCCAACTCTTGGATTTTTCTCTCTATATACAGGCTTCTCTGACCAATAAAAGCCCCAGGCCTTTAACCCAGCAACCATCTTTAAATTCCCCGAGGCTTCACGGTCTATAGCTGTGTATATGCCTAGAGGCTTTAGAGATCCTTTCCAGAAATTCTGAAGAAACTCCACTGGGTTTCTGTTTGACCTCCCGAACTTTACTCAGACGTCTCTGTTTCGGCCCCCTCTTCACAATCTTGCAAGAATGCCATCTCGATAAGGTTCAGGTTTTGGCCTCTCCCCAGCACTGCATCCCAATCAGGATCCACTGTTGGTTCAGCGGTGCCTCCAGCAGCCTGTGCCGGCTGCCAGGGATTGTGTGTGAAGCTGATTTGCCCCCTCTCTGACCTCATCCAGCACCATTTTATGTTCCTCTCATAACATAAAGGTGAGGAGAGTATTTAATACATTTGGAACACTGGCCCAGGTCGGGGTGTGGGTTGCAAAAAATTCGTGGCAAAAGATTTTCTGTTCTCTGTTGATCATCTCTCTAAGTTGCTACACTGGTCTTCCCGTTAGAGAAATCTGAAGTTGAAAAAGAAGAATGGACCCAGATCAATCCCAACGACTCCCCAGTTTGAGCATTCCCACCTCCAGTGGGGGCTTGCCTTAAGGGATTTTGCCCCACCTGACAGGATCCAAAAACAAAGTCCCAGGCCTTCAAGCCAGGTACCTTGGTGGTTGTCACCTTTATACTGTCTGCCCACTCCCACCAGGTGGGCCACAAACCCACAACCAGCAGGACCTCACAGAGAACATGGGCACAAGCTTATATCTTTAACAAGGTTACCCGAAAGGCATCTTCCAAACCCCTCAAATGTTTTGGTTTGTTTGTTTGTTTGTTTGTGTTTTTTTCCCCCCACTATAAAATGAAACTAAGTGCCGAGATTGAGGGCACTTCGCCAGGTGCATCAAGGGACAGACCCTGGAACAAAGGGACCAGGCAGCTGCTTGGACACATGCACAGGCTCTCAGTACTAGCAAGAGGCTCCCAAACCAACAGGCAAAACTTCTGACAGGACTTACCTCCTGGTTAGGCAACCAAATTTGTCACTGGGCCAGCTTCATTTTGCCAGATGCATTTTGCCAGATGCAAAACCAAATCGCTAAGAAGCTTGTGAGGAGGGGTGGGCGGGAAAGATTTCATCACTAGGCAGCCACGCAAAGACCAAAAAAGCTCTCTCAAACCCGCCCCCTGGGAGCCAAGGGGTTTGTGGCACTTGTGGGATAGCCAATAAAGAAGCAGGGCTGTCTGAGGCATGGGGCGTGTAGGAGCGTGATCGGGAAAACGTGCCTTAACCAGGGCTCTGCACAGGTGCGCCGAAGCGAAGGCCCCTGAACTTTCAAAAGGTCACGAGGGATGCCAGCACATGCCCAGCTGGAGGGTGTCTGTGCTAGTCCTTCCTAACCAGCTCAGCTTGAACTAGACACAGCTGAGATTCCAGGTGCCTGGAAAATAACTGGGCCAATCATCTTATTTAGGCTCTGTGCCCGGCTTGGAGGACAAGCAAGTCTTATAACCACCTTGATCAGTGAAAACAAGTGAAATGGACTTGACTAATCATTATGCACTGTTTCAGAAAGAACCACGAAAAAAAAAAAAAAAACCCACAGAGTAAGGAAACGAAAAGAGAAAAGTATGTAAAAACATTTTCAAATATCATCTTTATCACACTGTGTGTAAACTCAGAACACATTTATTAATTGAGGGTGAAATTTTCGCTAATTCAGGCCCAGAATTTGATATCCTCCAGTGGTACTGCATCTTGTAGTCGGGACGTCTAGAAAAGCACTTAATTAGTTAAAATGTTACTTGGTTAGCATGCAATTAAAAAAAAAAAAAAAGCTGAATAGTGTCTATTTGCATAAGCCATGGGAAAATCCTGCTACGCAGTTCTTGTCCCCTGGCTAAACTGACTTTTCTATTGTTGACACAACTACATTTCTCCTATAGGTGTTCTTTCTTTTCTGATCCAGTTTTTCTCATTCAGGGAAATGGACATTCATAAAACGTTCTCACTGAGGTCAGAACACACCTCTGCTTGGTATGATTTTTTTCTTTCTGTACATGTAATGTTAAAGTATTTGAAAGGCCTTCTATCTTTATTTAGTCTTTTACTCTAATGTGAAAGGCTTTTCATATTTCTTTTTGAAAAACTATTGAAGTCTGTCTTTTACTATTATGTGTTGAGCTAATCCATCTAAAACATTGTAAGGACCCTTATCACATTCACCTCAGTTATATAATACTGGAAGCCATAATAGACAAGAGAAGACTAGAATATTGCATCTCTAGCCACTGAAACCTGGGTAGCTACTGCTGCCAGGTGGGCAAAATACTAGTTACATGAGTTGTAGAGGAAGACTATAAACCCAATCCTTTTATAAACTCATCTCTCCTTGCATGAGCTCAGGTAGATTAAAGCCCCCAAGTTTTAGTTTACTCATCTGTTAATGGAAATAGGTTCATAACTACCTATGCTGGAATTTTTTTTTTTTCTTTTTCAGCTGTACCCACTGCATATAGAAGTTCTCAGACAGGGACTAAATCCAAGCCACAGCTGCAGCAACACTGCATCCTTAACCCACCGGGCCAGGCCGGGGACCAAACCCACAAGGCCTCAGAGACAATGCCAGGTCTTTAACCTGCTGTGCCACAGAGGGAACTCCTGTGATGATTAATTTCATGTATTATATATTGACTGAGCCACAGGGAGCCAAGATATTTGGTTAAAGATTATTCTGGGTATGTCTGTGGGGGTGTTTTGGGATGAGATTGACATTAGATTCAGCAGGCTGAGTGAAAGAGTTTCCCTTCCTATTATGGGTGACCCTCATCCAGTCAATGGAAGGCTACTAAGCAGAACAAAAAGGCTGACCTTCCTTTGCAAAGAGGCAATTCCTCCTGCCTAAAAGTTTGAGCTAAGACATCATCGTTTGCAGCCTGAAGTCTCATACTGACACATGGGCTGGCCTTGGATCTCGAGCCTGCCGGCTTTAGGACTGAAATTTAGACAGTTACCTCTGGTAGTCCTCAGGCCTTCAGACTCAGACTGGAATCAACCCATCAGCTCTCCCTGGGTCTCCAGATTGCAGGTTGCCGATCTGGAGACTTCTCAGCCTCCATAATTGCAGGTGACCGTTCCTTATAGTCTCTTTCCTTCTCTTTCTTTCTAAACAGAATGTTTGTTTTATTTCTCTGGAGAGCCCTGACTAAGATGTTGGTACTGAGAGTGGTTCTAGAGCAACAGAGTTGTGAGGATGATTTTCTAAATTGGATCTGGCCTTTCTGGAATTGACCCTTTATTCTGATGAGATTTACAGATGCCAATAACTCTTTGAAGCAGTAAGGAGAACACTGATAGTCTATGGCATGACTTGGCAATCGTTCTATGCAAAATGTCAACATGGGATACTCCTACTCAACCTCTTACAAGAAGCAAAGGGCTGGGTGAGTTTGTGATTTTTTGGGACATTTGGACAAACTGAAGGATATGATGAGATTGGCTGGTTGCTCCTCATGTCGCAGGGCAAAGTAGGGAAAGAAAACGATGAGCTCAGGGAGTTACACTCCCAGCTTCTGTGTCCATACATGATCTGAAGGCTTCGATGTGCGCTCTGAAGAACATCTTTATCTTCTGTAGCCACAGGGCAGAGAGTGCGAAAAATCAAATCCAGCATCTTAACCTGTGAGGGGCTGACTCACCATGCTCGTTGAACTCACTGCCTCGTGGGCTATCTACTGTTAAAGCTGATGTGAAGATTCAATGGTAGAACTCATGAAAAGCTTTTAGCAGGGCTTCTGGTATGAAGTAAACACTCAATAGGCACTTTTGCTCTGTGTTTCTGCAATACAGATGGCTTGTTTTTCAGTCCCCCTCCAATCAGGAGATGGAAGTGACTCTACTCGCCATCAGAGGTTTCACTGCTCCCCACTATTGCATCATCACAAACAAAATGTAACACAGTCTCCTCCAACAACAACGCATGGTCCTCTAACCTGAGGACCAGGCATAGTATCGAAGCTTATGAAACTTACACAGAGTCTAAAAAATGTCTTATAAAATTCAAGACGGTTATTGGTTTTCAATTCATCCTGTTCAATTTTGATTTAAAAAACTCCTCTGCTTGTGCCATTTGTCCCTCTACACTGCCTCAGGCCAGGTCCAAAAGAGGATGGACGGCTGTGATGGGAGACGGGTTCGTCATCCCGACAGTCTTTAGTACCAAAGCGCGAAAAGCCCTGATGCAAATGGCTTCGGGTAGGCACTTTGTTGAGTCCCATAACTAGAAATCCAAAGACTGAGCAACTGTGGGAGCAACATAGTTTGAGCCCCGGTTCCATTTCTCTGCAATTCATTTGGCTCAGACCCTGGGTACTGGTTTCATCCTCAGACAAGCTCCCCTCCTGGTCTCAATGGATCCTCCACCTTAAGAAAAAACAGCAGCCAGAAGGAAAATTTCCCCCACACGCCAAAATGTCTCTTTCAGACAATCTCCATTCTCTTCAGATGTCTCTGACATCTCATTGGCCAGAATTATACCGTATGCTGGAGTTCCCATTGTGCCTCAGCAGGTTAAGAACCTGACATTGTCTCTATGACGATGCAGGTTTGATCCCTCACATGCCTCAGTGGATTAAGGATCTGGTGTTGCCACAAGCTAAAGCATAGGTTGCAACTGCAGCTTGAATCCAGCATTGCTGTGGCTGTGGTATAAGCCTGCAGCTGCAGCTCCAATTCACCCCCCCATCCTGGGAACTTCCATATGACAATTAAAAAAGAAGTCTGCCACAGGTCCTTCCCTACACTAATCCATGGATGAAGAAAAAAAGACCACTATTATTGGTCTACACCAATTAGCACTCACCTGTGGGAGCTAGAATAAGTCCAGAATCACAAAAGCACAGGGACATATGTGGGTACCATCAGGAAGGCAAATGTTTAGGCTACCAACAGTGTAACGGCAGAGGATTTTTGTTTGTTTGTTTGTTTGTTTTCAATGGCTGCATCTGTGGCATATGGAGGATCCTAGGCTTGGGGTCTAATTGGAGTTGGAGCTGCCACTCTACACCACAGCCACTGCAACTCCACCGCAGTGTGGATTTGAGCCACATCTGACACTTACTCCACAGCTCACGGCAAGGACACATCCTTAACCCCCTGAGGGAAGCCAAGGATCAAACCCCCATCCTCAGGGATACTAGTCGGGTTTGTAACCCACTGAACCACAGTGGGAATTCCAGATTTTTAAAGCAATGAAACTTACTTCCAGAAGCAATAGAGATTTATGAAGAGCACATATAAGGATAGGTGGAAAATACATAGCCATGGTTAAACATAACAATGAAACAGTAGAGTAGCAAGCCTTAGAGACTAAGGCTGCCAGGTCCAGCATTAATTATTAGGTGTATGCAAAGGTGCATAAAGCCTTTGTCTTTGAGATAGACTGTCTCGCTACCCTAGAAAGGGAATACGATAGGGTGAAAGTTACTGGGATCCATATATATATATACATAAACAGAATGACAAAAAGTGTTCTGGAGATACTTCTGCCATCAGCCAAGAAGGGGGATACAGCCTAGAGAATCAACATGTTTGGAAAAGTCAATTCAGGAGTAAATCTTTCCCAGAAGTTAAAGAAAATACTTAACATGCATCAGAAACCAGGAGAGCACATCCACCCTGCCCACTTTTCATTTGTTTAGAAAATAGTTAGGGGAGACAGGAAAAACAGGTGGAGCAAATTGCGCTGATTGGCAACTGAATAGTCTTTGCTGGTGATGGATCTCATTTTTGTTCACGGTCACCAAATGGACATGGTTTTCAATGGATGCTGGCCCATCTCTATGTCCATGGGTCATTCTTCTTTGTCTAAGCTGGTGGGATGGTCTCCTTTCCTTTGCCTGTTATTACTTTAGGCATGAGCATGTGATACAGTTCTGCCCCATGGGGTACCAAGCAGAATGAATGAAAACAGTAATAATAAATTCACTCCTAGTCATTTCTTGAATTTCAGAACACTAAAAATGAAGAGAAAATTGTAAGATGCTTTCTTTTGGAGAAAGCAGGGAAAAAAATCCCATAAAGTAACAAGAATCAGATTTCGCATTGGCAACAATGGATGCCAAAAGAAAAAGACCATAGTGCTGAGGGAAAATTATTGTTACCGTCAATTTCCATAGGTATAAAAATTGTAAAGAGTAAGGGTAAAATAAATACAGATAAACATGGATCTTTTGAAATAATTACTTGAATTTGTACTTAGTAAAAATGGCCAAAAATTGTTAATAAGGCCAATAATTAAAAAGACAAAAGATGGGGGAGGGATGGACTGGGAGTTTAAGATTAGCAGATGCAAACTCATATATGGATAATTGACAAGGTCCTACTGCATAGCACAGGGAACTATATTCACTTCCTAGGATAAGCCATAATGGAAAAGAATATATACGTATGTATAACCAAATCACTTTGTTGTACAGCAGAAATGAACACGACATTGTAAATCAACTATACGTCAATAAAATAAAAAGGTTTTAGAAGGCATAAGAAACAGTGAGGAACTAAGAAACTATCAAGGTATAGTTATGTTTAAATTTATTTATTATAAAATATTATTCTGATATTAATGAGTGTGTTATGTAGAAAAAGATGTAGTATATGCTCAAGTTCCAGTCTGTTGGGCAGAAAAGTAAATATTTTGATTCTATCTCTTATTTTTTTTAACTTTTCATTATGAAAAATTGCAAGCATTCATAAAAACAGAAAACAAACTTTATTATGCCCATCATCTGGATGTAATAAGTTTTCACATTTGCCATATTCCTGTAGTATTTTAAGACATCTCCCAGATATTTTAAACCTTCACCTCTAAATATTCCAGTATGCATCTCTAAAAAATTACTTTTTTATATAACCTCAATGTCCTTTTGACACATAACATGATAATTTCTTAGTATCCCTTGATTTCTTTAATTATCCCTTATTTCTTTTTACCTTGTTCAAACCACACCCATACATAGCATTTGGTTTATATACCTCTTAAGTTCCTTTCAATTCTGAAGAGCCCTCCAGCTCTCTCCAATTCAAAAAGAAAAAATAAAACCCCCAAAGTTAAAAATTCCAATTTTTTTCCTGGAATTAACTTGAGAAAAGATACAAGGCCATATTGTAATCAACTGTGAAGAGACCAGCTCATAAAATGACTGACAATCTATGTTTGACTGTCTCCTTGTAGAAGCATTTAACTGTTCACTAGCCATAACATCAGTAAGAATTTTGATCTAATGGCTTGATTGTTATCAAGTTTAACAGTGTTGTTAGACATAGGTCTAAGTAGTGCTGGGCACTCCATATTACATCTGGTCATGAAAGCTATTATGTCAAGTAGATGATTTTTAGAGGTGCTAAGTCTGATCAGTAGGTTCAGATAGTGAAAATCTGACCCCTCCATTGCAAAGTGAGGTACCTTATCACTAGCATATTATCTAGAGGATGAGATTTTGTACTTTGGTAAAATTACTCTTGGGTTTAAGAGGGTAAAAAATAAAAAGTAAATGTCTAGTTAGACATTAACAAAATGAGAACAGTGCCTCTCTAGGAGCTAGAAAAACAAAATAACAGCAGAAGGAATGAGTTTATTTAAGAGAAACAGAAATTGATGAATCAGGAAAAATTAGATTTGACCAATAAACAACCCAAATGCTGTTCTAGGAAAAGATCAATAAAACACACAAATATTTGGCAAGTCAGACTAAAAGGAAAAAAGAATATGCAAACAAATAACAGGGGATATGTGAAAAATTCTAAGAGAAAAATACAGGCCAGAAAATAGGGGTGAAATTTTGAGCATATATAAATGACTAGGTTGGCTCCAAAAGAAATTTTAAAACCAGAATTAGTCAATATGAGAAATTGATCTAATAGAATTAGATGAATGAGCAAAATTAGTCCATTAATGAATGTAATTCACTACATTCAGATATTGGAGGAGAAAAACATTATGAAAATACTGATAACTAACTCTGGTATAGAAATTTCAATGTGCCAGGCACTGTTCTGTTTTAAACTTAATGCATTTAATTTCAACAAGTGCTACAAAGGCACTTACTTTCACTCCTGATTAAAATCATAAAAACAAATGTTTTAGGAATAAAAAGCATCACTAAAAAATTAAAGTGTCTCCTAGAATCTATAGCAAGGATTACACTTGATAGTAGTATTAGAACTTTTCATATCAAATGTCAAATTCAACTCAAAATAATTTAAACAAATGATTTCACAAGTAACTTGTGCAAGTTCAAGGAAATTCACCTGGATTGGCAATACCTGGATCCGAGGTTGCCCTAACTGAGATATAAAAGGTTATTAAATTGGTAAGGATATCACAATTTTGATATAACAATGTATCCTGGTGTATATAAACGAGATTCAATTTACGAAAGTTCACATAAAATTTGGTCAGGTATATTTCAGATGCACTTGGTAGTTTGATTTGGCCCAATCTCTTTCAGTTGACTCAAGATGACTATAAATCTGGAAAAATCAGGATGGCCTCCTCTTCCATTGACATCCATATCTTACCCACTTTTTTTTTGTCTCCTCACCATTTCATCCCCCTTATTCAAAATTTGCTTCTGCTTCCAACGTGTTGCCTGAAGAATTTCAGGATCTCTCTCCAGGCTTGCTCTTGGGCTGCCTCATGGAGAACAGGGTCCCCTCCCCAGAGCAGGGGACGGAAAAGACCACGGGTCCAGGACCCATAACACATGGGCCAATAGGGCGGCTCTATGAGGTGGCCTGCCCCAGGGTAGAGCAGCATCCTTCCATCACTTCTCCCGTGACTTTGGAGCTGGTCCAGGGCCTGCTCAGCGTAGTCTCTGCTATTGAAGCATTCATCATCCCCCCCTATAATGAAGAGGATCGGGCCCTGGGATTTTTCAACAGGAAAGACACTCTGTTGATTCGATTCATCTCTGGGATCCCCCTTGTAATGGCGAAGGCGCACAGCCCCCGAGGCGCTGACTTCCATGCGTTCCGGAAATGAGGGAATGGGTTTTAAAACCAGATCCCGGTACCTGAGTGGAAATTCAAAGGCGGCATTGCTCCCATTGATGCAGACAGTGGCTACCACCTGCTTCAGGTAGCAGGCCATGGCCAGCCCAATCTCTGCACCTTTGCTCACAGAGATCACTCCAATTCCTGGCTTTTGGATCTAAAGAACAAAATAAAGGGAACCTATTATAAGCCAGACTCTGAGAAGGAGCTGTCCTATAAGCTCCTATAAGACCAATACAGCATTATGATGAGAAGAGTCAGAACATGTTGGGTGGGGGTGAGGATCCTGGCACTAGGGTTTCCAGCTTCAGTGACACACAGAGAACACTACCTAGTAACTCTCCTGGAGCCTTATTGTCTTAAGGGGTGGTAATATTACCTACCTTGCGGGAACAAAATGAAGATCAAGCAAAACCGTAGAAATAAAAACTCTTCATCAAAAACAGTGTTCTATAAGGCCAAAAGATGTCTAAATGCACCAGCAACATTCAATATCACAGGAGCAGAGGCAGGTAAGCTTTCTGAAGCATCAGATTCTTCTCTCCAGCTAGGGAAAGAAGCGCCCTGCTTTCTTTCTAGTGTCGGGTAAGTGGAATTCATATTTAACTAGCATTTTATAGCTACAAAGGATCCAAGGGCTACTCCTGTAAGCATTGGGAGCATAAAGGTAAAAGACTTGGATTCCATAAATGATTGCATTGCACTGCCCAGTCCAATAGCAAAAGCAGTAGGTCACAGGAGGGACTCCTTACTTTATAGTAGGCTGTGGAAGCAGAGGAAAAGGAAGAAGCCTATGACCAATGAGAGGGGGAAGGGAATTCTGGACAAACAGCAGCAAATACCTAGCAACCCATGTTTATCTGGCTCATAACTGTAACCCCAGTACATTTCTGTCATCAGAAAAAAAAAAAAAAACCAGCATAAACTTTCAAAAGAGATCATTCTGAGATCCAATTTTTTTGAGATCTACTTCAATAGGTATAAGTGGGGCCAAGAATCTGATACTATAAAATAGCCCCAATCTGATACTATAAAATACCCCATGTGCACCCATGTTTGGGAACCATCCATGTGAGGAATGGATCAGGGAGTGGGGGTGAGGGGGCTACACCTGGAGACAGGAAATTAATTAATGCACTATTTCCCCTTCACTGGCATTGATGATGAGGGACCAGACTAAAACAATGGCAGGGAGGATGAGGAGGGTGTGATGTACAAAGAAAGAACCTAAAACCCTTTGAGATGGGTTGAGGGTGTGGGGAAAGGAAGAAGGAAGAAACCAGTTGGGCACAGGTGACGAGGTGGATTTACTGAGAGTTTGCTATATGCTAGGCCCTCTAGGTGCTTTACACATACTAGCTCAGTCCTTCCAACAAGAAAAGGGAGATTCAGCAAGTTTAATTCTCACTCAAGTTGACAACAGTATCAAGGGTGGGAGGTGGACCTGTCCTGCTGAACCTAAATACAGACTGAATTTTGGCACTCGCCCTTTCCCCTCAGAAAATGCCACAAATAGTTACATTTAAGTTGCACGAAAATAAAAAGTTAACTCGAAAGCATTTTATCTGGGATTTAATTCTAGGCAGTCCTTTAAAAAGAGCTAAATATACTCAGAAAAATCACACATACACTTGACAATGATGCTATCACTGACGATGGGGATCCTGGTGATGCTCCAATAGGAAATGCATCCTATCTCTTCTTGAGAAGACTCAAGGCTCTCCAGGAGGAGCATGATACCAGTCATGGAGTCAGGACGACTTAGTGGTCAGGAGCAGACATGGCCAGAAGGGCTCCGTCACTTACTTAAGTGAGGTGAGGATGCCTTCTCACCTGCAAAGTGAGGACCTTGTCAAGAGTACTTCCTTCACAAGGTGAGTGTGAGCATTAAATGAGATGGGGCATGTGAAGCAGTTAGCATAGAGGCTAACCTAAGAGTCACCTCATACACGTTAGGTGCTATGATTGTTTTACCATGTCGGGTTGAACCTTAAGAAATACTTGCTGTTTGGACATTCTTCAACTAGAAAATGAACGGCATCCTAGTACACCGACCATTTATTGTCTTCTGTGTGCCCATAAGCGCTAAGCTGATCCTCATCAACCCAACAATCCTACAAGGAGCTATCACTATCTCCAAGTGTAAAGAGACGGCTGCAATAGCCAGAACAGGTATTCGAGATTTTTTTTCTGTAATATTGCCAGGTAAAAGGGAAAGTATTTTAGGTACCTTGGGATGAGCTAGTAGCAAGTTGGCAGCTTCCTCAAAATAGTCCAGGTCCACCTCCTGCAGCTGGTTGGGCAGGTCGTCATAGGCAAAATATGCTAAGGCCAGCACTGCAAAGCCATGAGCAGCCAAAAGACCAGCTCGATATTCAAGTAGACCCCCGATGCCCCCAAACAAGTCGATGATTCCTGGGAAAGGGCCTTCCCCTAAGAGAACAAAGACAGAAGGGAATGGGCTCAGAAAGAGTAACAGGAGGGTCAAGTAGGTAGCAGTGAAAGTTCAGGCTGAGCAGAATGAATTCCATCTTCACACACACAACAAAATGGCATGTTACTTTTAAAATCTTACTGGATCTCACTTGGATAAAGGAATTCTGACTTCCATATAAGCTTTGGCAGAACCAGAAAAAAAAAAATCCAGCTGGGAGGGAGATATTCCTCAGTGGAATATTTTATGTTTAAGAAGAAAAGTAGAAAATTACTGTGTGACTTTGTTCAGGTTACTTTGTTATCTCTTTGTTCAGAAATACAAGTTTTTTGGTGGATTTCTTTTTTTCAAAGAACTCTCTAAATGCAACTTGCTGGCTTCCTCACCTGCCATCATGTTGAAAACTCGAACTCGATCCATGTATTTAGGGAATTCTGTCAGAAAACATTTATAACTTGCAGTATTTAAAGGAATCATATTTACTGTTCATAAAATGTCTTTCAAATGCATGTACTGACTACCATTTGGGGATGGGAACTAGTTTTCCAAAAAGCACCTAATATTGCATAATAGTGCCTCGATAATCTTGCTAGTTGAAAACACAATATTTTTTGGAATTTACCTTGTGGCTCAGTAGTAACAAACTCCACTACTATGCATGAGGGAATGGGTTCAACCTCTGGCCTCTATCAGTGAGTTAAGGATCAGTTGTTGCCCTCAGCTGCAGTGTATGTTGCAGACTGGGCTCTGATCTGGCATTGCTATGGCTGTGGTGTATGCTGACAGCTACAGCTCTGATTTGACCCCTGCTGGGAACATCCATATGTTGAGGCTGTGGCCCTAAAAAGCCAAAACAAACAAACATACATACAAAAAGACAGTATTTTGGCCATTTGGCCGAAAAAATATATATGGGAAATAATGGTTCCCCAACATTTGATGCCCTTTTTTTTGTTTTCTTTCCATCACAATGTTATCCATATCACCAAGTTTAGTCTCACCTGGAGGCAGGAAAAGGGCTCCTCGCACCCGCCCTTCTCGGATCTTCAGCCGCTGCACCCCAGGGCTGGAGAACCAGCGTTGCAACTCCAGGCTGGCCCTGGGCTGAACCACGCCCGACTTTTGCAAATAAACTGAGTCATATAGATCCAGGGTGATCCAAAAGGGGCTGTTCATCACCTCCAGCTTAAGCAGCCTCCCAAAAGCCTTCTCAGGCTTCAGAGACCAGAAGAGGCCCATCGGATGGACCCCCACAAAGTCACCTCCCAAGGCAGGATCCTGCTCCAGGTCCAGCTCACCAGCCTCATTAGCCCTGTAGAAGGCTCTGGACTGGAACAAATTCCCCTTCTCATCCTTCAGCGATGCCATGAGGGTCACCACCTGCAGTGGGGCCAGGCCCATCACTCGGATGTGCACTGGCTCATCTGCAAGGGCACTTACTGGGGTGGCTGTCAGCTGGAACATTGGCAACCTGCAAAGAGACCAAGCAGAATTTCCTGCCCTGCAGTGGAGAGGAGACTCTGTGTTGGAGACAGATTCCAAGGAAGAGACCCAGGCGAGGCTTAAATTAGGTCTGGCCAAGGTAGACTTCTGGGAACTAGTGCAAAATACACAAGATATTTAGAGGAGGGGAAATAAGGTGGGCAGAGAGTGCTCATTATTCTCATTTCATGTATGAGGAAACAGGCTAAGTGGTGTGCTCCAAGTCTTGTAAATAATTAATAGTAGAACTGGAAATTCAAGCTAGGTCTGACACCACAGCCCCCTCCTATCTTATCCATGGTGACACTGTAATAAATGTTAGTTTTGTGGTTCTGAGTAAGTTGAGCTTCAGTTCTGCACTTGAGATCTTTCCCATGTGACCTATTTCACAGTTGTTTGTTAGGATCCAAGTGGGTAATGCAGGATTAAGGGTTTATAGGAAGGCTCAGTGCTGCTTTTCACCTTTCTTGCCTATATAAATAAGCAAAATGTTAGCGTGTTGTTTCTTTCCTTTTTTCCTCTTTTTTGGTTTCCAAGCTCTCCCTGCCATTTTAAGACCAACCACCGGCTCTTTTCAAAATTCCCATTATTTGTTCTTTTTAAGGAAAAATAAATCTTCATAACCTGCTTTTGTAGTTTTCCAATGGAATGATAAGGTTAATAGTTGTTTGTAGTAAAGAGACTATAATATATGTATTATCAGCTTCTTCATTCGTGGCTCATTAATGAGCAAAGATAGGTGTATCCTCTAACTCCTTCCTCCCTCCTTCCCTTGTTTCTTTCCCTCCCTTCTTCTAGACCACATTCTGCAACGGTTTTGAATCTATTTACAAATAACAGAGACATAATAAAATAAAAATAAAATAGGATCTGGGAAAATAGGAACTATAATCAAGAGATAATAAATAAGTGACAGCCAAAGGGAAAACGGCAATCTGTCAGTTCTATTGTTGTAATCCTTCTCATAGAAAATGGTACCGGGTTTTTTCAAGGGAAAGGAAAAAGTGCAGCCTTTTCATCTTTTTGCCAAAAGAAATTTCTTATATGAGACTTTGACATAGGTACGTATCATTTGTTTCAGTAATATCTTCACACAAATTGAAGCAATAGGTACCCCATCATGAAGCTTGATTCTCTAGGGGATCCCTGATTTTATTTTATAGAGAAGGCAAAACAAAGCCTTTAGGGTTTAGATTTGTGCGCAGAAAAGATTCTGAAGAAAATAAACTGGCCCTGGCAATGCACAGGCAGAAGAGAGGCTTGATGTGCAGTTCTTCACTGTTGAAAGGGGGCCACCGGAAGAAAGACAGGGTCAAGGGAAAGTCATTTTGTGCTTCTTTTCAAAAAGTGATTTTATGCAAAGGACACCACACCTTCCCACTTGGTCCCTCATCAAAAACCAGCATTACTAACCATTTCATGTAAAGCTAAACTCAAGGTCAATGGAATGATTTTGACTAAATAGAATAATCGTGAATGTTTTCCCTCAATACCAACAGAGTTCTTGGCAGACCAACTGGCATCAGTTCAACCTTCCTATGTCACTCCTTTGTGCTAGGGAGATGGGGCACATAATATGGGTAACAGCATCTCATGGGACATTTCAGTGCTTCCTTGATATCTTCTGATCTGGTCCTTCCTATAAGCCTCCGTCATCTTCTTTTCTTTCTTCCCAAGAAGAGAGATCATTTAGAAGGGAGACTTGATTGCCCTATTCCACAAATCCTTTCCCAACTCTTCTTCTCAAAACGTCCATATCATGTATGGACTCAATACATTGTTTTATTTCCAAACTGAATTAATTTCAATTCATCAACAAAACCGACCTCCAGCATGCATCCCACATGTGGTCTTATCCTCCCAACTGGACCTCCGACTCCTCAAGGGCACCAACAATGTGTTAAAACTTTAGGGATCCTGTTGCTACTCAAACAGTGAATTATGCAATGTACATGTTTCTGAGTTATGAGATTCATAACAGAGGCAGAAAAAAAATAGCACCAAAAATGTAATTGAAATATTCTATGTACACATAGTGCTTTTGTAACATAAAATATTAGGGCTTCTATCCAAGACATAGTTCCTCTTTATCTGAGAATTGCCCCGTAAAACCCAGAACTGGACACTCAGCAGCTATGTTTAGACCATGTGACCTCCATCCTGGATTTGGGCAGAATACCTAATGCAGGATGGGCCAGGGATGCTCTCCCCCTTGCCAAGGCAGAATGGGAACCCAGAGATCACCAGTCACACTATTAGGATTTAGGCTAAAGGTGAGGCAAGAAGGCACCTAGGTTGCAAAATTCACTGGCACGGCCAAGTACCTGAAGTCCTGACATTTTGTACCCTCGGGGCCTCTCCCTTGCCCCACCCTTTTTGTACATGGCTGAATCCATAAAATTCAGAAGCTGTATCCAGATAAGCACAGAAAGCCAGTGTTGGGTAGAGTGTGGGAGTTTGAGGAAAGACAGACAGAGACAGAGAGAAATGTGGTTTTTTCCTATCCTGAGACGCTCCTAAGGAAAGAAAGTGTAGCTCATTTAGAAGTTCTCGAGCTATGTAGATAAGCCTCATGGCAAAGAGAGAGGCCAGAAGATAGATTTGAGAAGACTTCAGTCTTTAAAAGGAATCTATTGTCGTAGAGCTAGACTTTTTCCTTTGTTTTTCTCTTTTTATGTCCGCCCCTGCAGCATGTTAAAGTTCCTTGGCCAGGAGTCAAATAAGAGCTGTAGATGCAGCCTCTGCCACAGCTTGAGGCAAGGCCTGATCCTTAACTCACTGAGCAAGGTCCATTATGCGGAAAGGACATTGGAGGCAAAGGTCTTAGAAAAAATCATTAGTGTAAACTCCTCTATAGGTAGCCACTTTGGAAAAATCCGGCTGCATCAGGCCTGAGAAGCCCCACACCATACAACAAACTGGGTGGGAAACAGCCTCACCAATCAGCAAACAGGCTGTCTAAAGACCCCCAAGGCACACAGCTGCCTCTAATCATACCAAGAGACAAAGCTCCACCCATCAGATTGATAAAAATAAGCTCCAACTACAAGTGGGCAGGTACCATTCCCTCCCATCAGGAAGCCCACAGAAAGCCCCCATACCAACTTCAGTTACAACAGGGAGGCAGACATCAAAAGCAAGAGAGGCTACAACCCTATTGTCTGAAAAAAGAAACCACACTAAAAATCTATACAAAATAGGAAGGCAGAGCATTATGACTCAGATAAAGGATCAAGAAAAAACAAAACAAACAAACCATCAAAAACAGAAGAACAGCTAAGTGATCTGGAGATTACCAACCTCCATGAAAAAGACTTTAGGCTAGTGAGAGTAAAGATGATTTAAGATCTTGGAAATAAACTGGAGGCAAAGATTGATAAATTATAAGAAACACTGAAGAAAGAAATAGAAGATTTCAAGATTAAGCAAATATAGATGCAAAAATACAACAATTTAAATTACAAAATTCACTAGGAGGAACCAACAGCAGAACACAGGAGGCAAAAGAACAAATAAGTGGAAGACTGATTCGTGGAAATCACTGATGCAGAATAGGGAAGAGTAAGAAGATTGAAAAGCAATGAAGACAGTCTACAATAACTCTGGGACAACTATAAATACACCAATACCCATATTGTAGGGGTGCCAGAAGGAAAGGAGAGAAGAAAAGGGCTAGAGAAAATGTTTGAAGAGATAATAGCCAAAAACTGCCCTAACTTGGGGAAAGAATGACTCACTCAAATCCTGGAAGCACAAAAAGTATCATAAAAAATAAACCCAAGGAGGCTCACCCAGAGACACCTGCTAATCAAACAGACCAATAATAAAGGCCACAAGAAAATATTGAAAGCAGCTGGGGAAAGATACAAATAACATACAAGGGAACACTGATAATGTTATTGGCTGATTTTTTAGGAGAAACCCTGCAGGCCAGATGGGAGTGGCATGATATACTTAAAGTGATGAAAGGAAAAAAAAACCTCCAACTGAGAATACTCTGCCCAACAAGGCTCTCCTTCAGATTTGAAGGAGAAATAAAAAGCTTAACAGACAAGCAAAAGCTAAGAGAATTCAGCATCATGAAACAAGCTTTCCAACAAATACTAAAGGAACATCTCTAGGTGGAAAAGAAAAGGCCACAGCTAGAAAAAAAATTACAAATGACAAGGCTCACCAGTAAAGGCATACATATAGAAAAGGTAGAAAATCATCCACACACAAATATGCCACCAAAACCAGAAATCATGGGAAGAGCATACAAACGCAGGATGCTAGAGATGCATTTGCAATTAAGAGACCGACAATTTAAAACAATATTTTATATATATATAGACTCCTTTATCAAAACTTTATGGTAGGAGTTTCCATTGTGGCTCTGAGGTAACTAATCCAACTAGTATCATGAGGATGTAGGTTCAATCCCTGGCCCTGTTCAGTGGCTTAAGGATCCGGCATTGCTGCAATCTGCAGTGTAGGTCACAGACGAGGTTTGGATATGGCATTGCTGTGGGTGCCATAGGCTGGTGGTTACAGCTCTGATTTGACCCTTAGCCTGGGAACTTCCATATGCTGCTGATATGGCCCCCAAAAGACCCAAAAACAAAAACGTAAAAGCAAAACCAAAAACTTCATGGTAACTGCAAACCAAAAATCTACAAAAGACACACACACAAATAAGAAAAAGCAATCCAAACACAACACTAAAGATAGTCATCGAACCACAAGAGAAGAGAACAAGGGAAGAAAAAATGCCAACAGAAACAAATCCAAAGCACTTAATAAAATAGCAACAATGGAGTTCCCGTCGTGGCTCAGTGGTTAACGAATCTGACTAGGAACCATGAGGTTTCGGGTTCGATCCGTGGCCTTGCTCAGTGCGTTGAGGATCTGGCGTTGCTCAGTGCGTTGAGGATCCGGCGTTGCCCTGAGCTGTGGTGTAGGTTGCAAATACGGCTTGGATCCCGTGTTGCTGTGGCTCTGGCGTAGGTCGGCAGCTACAGCTCCGATTGGACCCCTAGCCTGGGAACCTCCATGTGCCGCGGGAGTGGCCCAAGAAATGGCAAAAAGACAGAAAAATAAAATAAAATAAAATGGCAACAAGAACATAAATATCAATAATTACCTTAAATGTAAATGGACTAAAGGCCCCAACCAAAAGACACAGACTAGCTGAATGAATACAAAAACAGAACCCATATATATGCCATCTTCAAGAGACTCACTTCAATTCTAGGTACACATACAAATTGAAAGTGAGAGTATGGAAGAAAATTTTCCATGCAAAAAGAAATCAAAAGAAAGCTCAGAGGGTCAGGGATCCAGCTTTGCCGAGAGCTATGGTGTAGGTTGCAGATGTGTATCAGATCTGAGCTGCTGTGACTGTGGCATAGGTTGGCAGCTGTAGCTCTGATTGGACCCCCAGCCTGGGAACTTGCATATGACACAGGTGCAGCCCTAAAAAGCAAACCATCCTCCCCCCAAAAACCCTCCAGAAGGTGGGCATTGAGAGAACCTCCCTCAACACAATAAAGGTCATTCTTTCCTTAGCCACACCTTCTGTTTTTCTTTCCTACTTCCTTCTTGACTTCAACTTCATCTTTCCCTTTCCCTGATTCTGAAACTTTTAGTTAAATATATTCCCTGGTGTACAATGTGGCAGGACTAGTAATCCAATAGTAAGATTAAACTTTAGTCCACAAACCCATATGTGCACACACAGTATGTAACTTTTTTCTATTTTCCAGAGTCAAGTAATTTCTATCCTGAGTCCTTGTCCCTCCAGGTGGCAGAGATGTAATCCCAAGAGTTCAGAGAACCCTACTTTTCCTGGGTGCACAAGTAAGTTCCCCGTGACTGTGGTGTTGGCCACAGACTTGGGGTTGGGACGCCCAGCTCCCATGTGATGCATTCTTCTAAACCCATTTTACAATGGATGTGGGGATTCTGAATTCAGATACCTGTAGGGGCCAGGAAGGTTCTATAGATTTGTAGATAAAGGTCAGAAATCATCAAAATTTAAGACTGTAGTGAACCTAAGACTACCTGCCCATCTAAAGCCATTCAAATGTAATTCTATTTTAAAAACAGGAGTTTCCTTGGGGCACAGTGTGTTAAGGATCCAGCATTGTCTCTGCAATGGCTTGGGTCACTGCTGTGGTGCAGATTTGATCCCTGGCCCAGGAACTTCCTCATGCACCTGGGGCAGCCAAAAAACAAACAAACAAACAAACAAACAAAGCATATTCACAAAACCACAACCACACAACAACAAACTAACAAAAAAACACAACTCAAGATGTGGACCAAACAAAACACACCCATTCATGACTTCTGAAATTCCCATCATCCGTTAGGCTTTTTAGAATTCAAGGGCCAGGAAAAGACCTTGGTTTTTCACTTTCTGGTGTGCCATCCTTTCCTACAGCAATAGGTATCAACTTACCTACCTCTGGAAAAAGAAGGAAAACAGGGTAAAAATGGAAATACCAAAAGGTGAGGATGGAAAGTGGGAAGTGAGGACTCACTGATTAATATTTTCAGTGGTATAAGGCAAGGAAAACCTGCCCCCCATATCCAAAGCCTTCAAACCTTCTCCTTGTCACCTCTCAACATATTTAGTTCTTTCCTGGTTTCCTTGTATTCCATTTCTATTGTCCTAGTCTCCATTGGATCCCAACTAATCCATATATTGTGATAGGGAAAAATACCCTTGTTAGTTGATAAGGCTGATTGCTCACCAGAGCCCGTTCCTCATAGATTTTCAGAATAAGTTATAAGTAGTTTTAAAACGTATCCTGTCCAACACTGTTATCATCATTGATGAAGCACCTACTGTGTAGAGGGACACCCAGCTGAAGGGGGCTTTCTTTCCCTCCTCTGGGCTCTATACCATGCCAATCACAGCATGTAATATATTCTTGAATCTTATATGAGAGTCCTGTGTGCTTCCTATCTCCTGTTACTCAGTATGTTTCTTTCTTTCTTTTTTTTTTTTTTTTTTGGTCTTTTTGCTATTTCTTGGGCCACTCCCGAGGCATATGGAGGTTCCCAGGCTAGGGGTCCAAATGGAGCCGTAGCCACCAGCCTACGCCAGAGCCACAGCAACGCAGGATCTGAGCCGCGTCTGCAACCTACACCACAGCTCACGGCGACGCCAGATCGTTAACCCACTGAGCAAGGGCAGGGACCGAACCTGCAACCTCATGGTTCCTAGTCAGATTCGTTAACCACTGCACCACGACGGGAACTCCTTAGTATGTTTCTTGAGGGCAGGGTCCTGTCTGATATGTCTTTGCCACTTACATTGCACATGAGCCCTTCACATCCCATGTGTTCATTCAATGATTGTGGACTTTCCTCTCCATTCCATAAAGTCTCATCATTTACCCAATTCTTTCTCTCTTTCTATGGTCTTTTTTGCTCCCCAGTCTGATTGCTGTACTGTTGTCACACAGAACTTTACAAAATTCAAAAATAATCAAATTTCTTCCCCACTTTAAACCTACAATGGCAGCCAGATTCACTTGAGGGTTAAATCTGAATCCTTTATCCCTGTACTTAAACACCCTTTACAGGGGAGTGACTCTACCACAGCACTTTGGAGACCTTCTATGTTTCCACAGGCAAAGCTTGAACTATTACCTGACCTAAGTCTGGGTGGAATGCCTTGCGATCCTTCTGGGAGCGTGCAAAGATAAGCGGTCTTCAGAAGAAGAGTCTTATTAAGACTGTTTTCCCATCTGTCTCTCCCTAGCTGTGGGAGGCTTCCACGGGGCAGTTTTCCATCCACCTTCTTGGGTCCAGAGAGACATGCGACTTTCTATCTCACCCCTACACCCCTGCAGGTTCCAGGACCATTGAGCTGCAGTCTAATACACTTCTCAGCCACACACTATCTCACTACTATGTTGAGGCTGCCTGGTTCCTTTTGCTTCAGTGACGTTTCTTCTGGTGTGTGCAGAAGGGACCCAGAGAGCTTCAGCCTTGACATCTCTTGCCTTCATGATCTATATGAATAATAAAACGTAATTCCCAGCTAAGTCATTCAGACATGAACTTACCCTTGGGTTTGACACCTTTTCTTTTTGTCTTTTGTCCTTTTAGGGCCACACCCATGGCACATGGAGGTTCCCAGGCTAGGGGTCGAATCTCGAACCCGCAACCTCATGGTTCCTAGTGGGATTCGTTTCCGCTGTGCCATGATGGGAACTCCCTGACACATTTTTTTTGTTTGTTTGTTTTTGGTTTTGGTCTTTTTATGGCCACATCCGAGGCATATGGAGGTTCCCAGGCTAGGGGTCCAATCAGATCTGTAGCGTTGGCCTGTACCACAGCCACAGCAAGACAGGATCTGAGCCTGGTTTGTGACCTACACCACAGCTCACGGCAATGCCTCACCACAGTGCGGGATCTTTAACCCACTGAGTGAGGCCAGGGATCGAACCTGAGTCCTCATGGATGCTAGTCAGGTTTGATAACCGCTGAGCCACGACAGGAACTCCTCCCTGACACATTTTATCATCTAATCCAGTCAAAGCTTTTCAACCTTTCCCGTTAGCATAGGATATTGTAAAACTCTGCTTCTTTCTCTGTCTCTCCCTTTTCTGCTCTATCCCATATAGTGACCACCAGCTGCATGCAGCTACTTATGTTTCAATTCATTAAAAATACATAAAATTCAAAATTTAGTCCCTCAGTCACAATAACCACATAATAATTGCTCAATAGTCACATGAAACTACTGCCTACTGTATTGGACTAGGTAGCTATGGAATATTCCCATCATCACAGAATAGTCCATTAAACAGCAATACTCTGGATTGTAAAGTAGTCATCAAGGGTAGTAATTACACCTTGTTCAACACTCTATTCCCCTGTTCCTGAGATAGGGCCTGGCACATAGTGTTTGTTCAGTAAGTGTTTGAGGAATTAAGAGAAAGAGTAAATGATAAAGGAACCCCCCCCCCAAAATATTGAGCAACATAGCTCAGAGAGAATGTGAAGACAGAACAGAAACCCAGTTGAATTTGTACGGGCTATTTCTGAAGAAGGGAGTCTCCTCAAAATTGAATGGAGTAAAATTTTCTGTCTTCCTATTTTTTTTTTTTTTTTTGCAGCAAAAGTCAAGACTCTGTATACTGCAGACTGTTAGTGAAACCAAAGCTACAAAGCAGCCAGAGAGCAAGAAGCAAGAACTCTGCTGCCTCATGTAACCATAGCCTCTCAGGATTGGAGGGGAGCCCTCAGTAAAATGGAAGTGACCTGATAGGGACTTAGAGTTGAAAGCCCCTTTCAGACCTTCTGAGTCCCAGGGTGAAGGGTGGGGATCAAGCCTACGACACTGGCAGACCTTGACCTATTAGAGGAAAGGCAGTCAAGAACTGGTAAGCACATCAACCGATCAGAAAGCAGGAAACAAAGAATAAAAGACAGCCAACATTAAAATTACCCACAGGGGTTAAAATTACCATTAATACGCAAGAAACATCAATTCCATTCCCTTTAGGAGCATTTGCTTTCTTTTATTCACCACAGCTCTTCCTCCTCTTATGCAATAAAACCCCAGAGAAAAATTCCTTGGGTCAAGAAACCATCTCTCCATTCGTTCACATTAACTGGACCCTGGCTTTTGAAGCCAAATGTGGATTTTGTCTCCAAAATGGTCTCTAAACTATCTTTTGGTAAGGTTGGTGCATTGCATATGCATTGCACATGAATCTGTTTTTGAGCAATAAACCACCTAGGATGGTAATTGCAGGTTTTTCAGAGAAATATGCTACCCACTTGGGTGAGAGAAACACACAGAGCAAGATGAAAGCACTCTTTCCAGGTGCCTTGCTGCTGAAATCAGAAAGCAGGCTTCTATTTGGCCTTGACAGCCTTCACTCACCCTCAGTTCGGCTGGAGGAAGCAGTGTTGAGAAGGATGGCTTCCTGATCCAGCTAGAAGCACTGGACACATGCCAGTTGCCCAAAAATTTAGATCCTTCAAAATACCCCAGCCGGCTGTTCAAAGTTGAAACTGCCTCCACAGAAAGCACCGGCTGGTTTTGTTCTTTTTTTATTTTTTCTTTTTTGTTGTTGTTGTTTTGTTTTGTTTTGTTTTTGGTCTTCAAGCACAGGGCTCCCAGCACTAACTGCCACAGAGTCTGGGCAGGGGCTCAGTCCACCTGGTGTGCCTTTCAATGCAGGTGTTTCATAATTGAGTCTTTCATTTCATCACACAGGTCTGGTTTCTAAGCCTCATCCCTTTCTCCTCTGCTCAACTCCTGGCTCTATTCTCTTTTCCTTCAATTCCTTCTCATTGTTTCAGGGCAAAACAAAGAAGGGTTAAAAGGCCCTTCTTATAGCTGCTGCTTTTTAAAGTGCTAATAATTTTTATGTCAAAGATGTCTATTTAGAAATGAGATTCTGGCTTCCTTAGAATGAGAGAAAATAAAAGCAGCAAAAAAATGATTGTGGAGTAAAGACTATTCCAAGGGGTGAAAGTCACCATGTGTACTTCAAGGATCTGAATAAGCTTCCCCAGAGCTGCAACAGCATCAGTGGTAAACTGTGACTCCCTTTCAGTGACTGAGCCAAAAATGTTTCTAAACATCATTAGACACAAAAAAATGTTCCCATTAGTAGGAGTAAATATAGAAATGGACCCATTGCAACCTCTCTTGAGACAAAAACAGTGTTGGTGTGTAGAACAAAATGTATTTCACATTTCCAGAGAATGGTGTTTAACAGCCTATGGGGAAAGCATAGAAAATTTAGGGCTATGTCCCTGGGTTCTGATTTCAGCACTGCTCTTAATTCATTGTACAAATTTTTCTGAGCCTCTATTTCTTAGCTGTCGTATGAGAAGCCTAACATAAATCAGTATTCCAAAATAGTTCAGTCATTACATAGCACTTGCATAAGTTTAGCCTTATCTGTGTACTCCTTGACCTATTACTTAAGGCAAAAAATGACCCCTCAAAGTATGTACATTTACTACATTAAGGCTAGACCCTGGGCCTTCTTGTACTAGGGAAGAAGGACTCCCTGCCTAGAACAAGGGCCTAGGCATTGACCAAAGGTGAGGATGGGTTAGAAGAAACTGGAAACCTCAGAGGAAGATCTTATCCTGTTTCCTCTTGGAGTTCTCGAAAAAAAGAGTAAAATGGGATATTGTGTGTTTAGGCCGAGAGAGATGCAAAGACAGCTTGCATAATTTTCTCTTTGCACTTCAGTTTTCTGAAAATCAGGAAAAGTTCTCAAAGTTCCCATATTCTCACGTGATGGACATGAAAGGCAGCTGAGAGAGTTAAAGGCCAGCAGGCTTCCCCTGGGATCATTACAGCAGTGTGTGAGCTGACCCTTTGGCACAGGACGTAGGGTATATAGGTCTTCCAGGGACCCGATAAAGGACACAACTGACACTCAGAGAATTTTGAAGGATAATGAAAGCCAAGTGGGCAAACCCAGAGGATTTTGCCACCTGAGCCAGAGGGCAAGAGCGAGTATGTCAGCTGGCCTTGGCCATGCTGAGAGAACAAACCATGAGTTATGAATGCAGATGTGCAGAAGGTCAATGCCTGGAGAACAGATGAGGTACACGTCCACCAGGATAGAGAAGCTGGCCAAGAAGAGTTACTGGATCTAGAATCCTTCCCCCCACCCTTGCCCTGAGACTATATAGGCCCTCTTGCACCCTGATTTGGAGAAGGGGCTGGCGTATCTTTGAAGGAAAGAAACATGTCTGCTACTCTCTGAACTTCAAAATGACTATCCTTCTGAACATGAGCTGGACTAAACAGGAGAAGATTAAGATACATTTAATGAGCTGGTTTATGTTTTCTTTCCCCGCCACCATCATTGCCAACAGGTGTTTGAAAGGCAGCCTGCTTGGATTACACAAAACTAAAGAGAAGGAAGGATCAATGATGGGCTGCCTGAGCTCTCCTCCTCCCACAAACACAACAAAACTATGAGTACGTGTCAAAAAATCCTCTCCCGAAAGGACCCGAAGATTAGCAGAACAGCTCTTCTACAATGGAGTATATAAAAACAACAGTAACACTGAGACTGGAGGAGAGGAAGAGAAGTGATCCTGTTGGCACCCACACTACCAGTGGCCAACTCAGAAGAGGAGGGTACCACAAGCTAGGGAACCATCCCTAAGGAGAGAGAGGCAAAACCTCACCTTAGGTCCCAGCACTGGGATGCAATCCTTCTTGGCTGGCTTTGAGTGAGCCTTATTGGCACGCTGTAGGAAACCAAGACTGCTTTTAAAGGGCATACACACAGACTTGCTTGCTCCCAATCCTAGTACAGAGGCAGCAGATTGAAAAGTACCTGGTGCTCTGGCTGGCCTGCCAAGACAGTCCCAGCATGCCCCCTTGCCCACACCAGGTTCCAGCTCTAGCCCCTTCGACTCCAGTCCTCCTCCCTGCCAAGGTGATGGCCACCAGCACACCCCAGGAGAAAAGGCAGCTTGCACTGGGCTCTTGCTCTAGCCCACTCTGGCCCCAGTCAGGGTCCACCCTTTCCCCACCAAGGTGGCAGCCACCAGTGGGACTTGGGAGAAGCCTAGCCCATGCCAGCCTCCAGCTCTAGCCCCCATCCCCTAAGCTCCATCCCATTCCCGCTGAGGCAATGGACCTGGCGTGCTTCACAAAAAGCTCTAGCTCATGCTTGCTTCAGATCAATCTCCCCTACCAAAGTCACCAGAAACACATAGGTTCCTTAGAGATGCTCCTGCACAGGAACTTGCCTTCCAGACCAGAAAAGGTGACTAATTCCTTTATTTTCATAGAGACAAACAGAAAGTCAAACAAAATGAAAAAACAAGAATCTGTTCAAAACCGTAGAACATGATAAGACCCAGAAAAAAACCCCAATGAAACAGAAATTAAATAATTTACTTGATAAGTAATTCAAAGCAATAGTCATAAAATACTCACTGAACTTGAAAAAGACTAAATGAAGGCAGCAAGAACTTCAGCAAAGAATTAGAAAATATTGGAGTTCCCTGGTGGCCTAGCAGGTAAGAAATCATCATTGTCACTGCTGTGGCTCAGGTATGATCCCTGGCCCAGAATCTTCCACATGCCAAAGGTATAGTGGCACAAAAAAGGAGAAAAAGAGAACTAGAAAATATCATAAAGAGCTAATCACAGCTGAAGAATACAATAAATGAAATGAAAAATACACTAGAGGAAATTAACAACAGATTGTGTGATACAGAAGAATACAAATTGACCTGGAAGACAGAATAGTGGAAATCACCCAATCAGAAATAAAGAAAATAAATGCTTGTCATGAGTATACTTTAAGAGACTTCTGGGACATACTAACATTTGAATTATAAGGGGTCCCCAAAAAAGAAGAAACAAAAGGGTACAAAATGTATTTTCTAAAATATTGGCTAAAAACTTCCCTAATGGGAAGAAAGAAACAGATACCTAGATCCAAGAATCACAGAAAATTCCAAACAAGATGAACCCAAAGAAAACCACACCAAGACATATCCCAATTAAAATGGCAAAAATTTGTGATAAAGAGAGAACTCTAAGGGTGGCAAGAGAGAAACAAAGAGTCACATGAAGAGAATACCCATAAGGCTATCAGCTCATTTTTCAGCAGAAATTTTGCAGTCCAGAAGGGACTAGTATGAGTTTAAAGCGATGAAAGGGAATAAAACTGAAAACCGAGGTCATTCCTCCTGCAAGGTTATCATGCAGAACAGAATGAGAGATAAGAGTTTTCCTGGCAAAGATAGAGTTCATCACCACTAAGCCAACATTATAAGAAATGCTAAAGTTCTGAAGAAATAGAGGGAAATATTGGCAAAGGTAAATATATAGTAAAGGCAGTGGATCAACCACTTTAAAAATCTAGTACAAAAGTTACAAGATAAAAATTGTAAAATCAACTATAACTAGAAGAAAAATTAAGGGATACACATTTTCATTGAAATCTCAGGGAAGGAAGGAAAAAAACGGTAGCAGAGGAGTAGGACATGAGTGTCACCTACTCCCACAAATACATTGTAAATCCATCTATATGTGGAACTATTCTCACAGAAAAATAGCTGAATGCTGACAAAAGTCCCCAGGATTTGGATAGAGCAAGAAAAACTTCATGAAACTGCATAGGAAAAAAGAAAGAGGAAGAAAATGAGAGAAACGGAGAAGAGAAGTGGGTCAGGTCCTGCACCCCTAGAAAGGACCTGGAAAGAGGAACTACTCCTGCACCCTGGGAAATTCCCCACACCAGCAGAGACCAGCAGAGACAGAGGAGGACTTTTGGAGTATTGGGGGAGAACATAGCAATCAGTGTAAAGCAGTTGAAATGGAATATGTCCTCAACAAATGGTCAGTCTCTCTGCCCTGCACTTCCCAACTGTAGGATGATGCAATCAGGGGCCAGGAACTGAAACTCCAGCTTCAGACATCAGACTCAGAGAGAGGGCTGAGACTGACTACATGGGAAAAGACTAGCATTCATAGTGCAGAGAAAACCTGAAGGGACTAGAGTCAGGAGTGACCACATTTGAGACTATAAGCTGAGTAAAGCCAGTTGGGCTTGGAAGCTAGAAGCCATTGTTAGGGGGTGCTGGAGGGAAGGGGCAGAATCCATCACCTTACAAGGCCTCTCAGGTTGCAAGATGACAACTTCTCCAGCTATAGGATATACCCTCAGAGCAGCAGCTGCTTAGCAACAGCTGGGGAGCAGCCCACTGCCCTTAAGGCTACAGAGAGAGTAGAGCAAGCAGAGAGAACCCTTGCAGGAGGCAGAGAGAACCCTTGCAGGAGGCAGAGGGAACTCAGGAACAGCACAGGCCATGTGACCCCAGCCAGCAGCTAGGTGTTGGAGCGGGGGGGGGGGGGAGGGCATTGACGTGATTGCATAACAGTGCAAACAATCCTGGGAATTGGAAGGGGCCCCCTAAGCAGGCAGAAAGCCACGATTTGTCTAGGAGGTAGAAGGTGAATTTGGAAACAGCACAGACCATGTAGAAGTTCTCACAGAGCCCCCTGGGTAGGCAGAGAGCCTCGATTTACCTAGGGGGTGGATAAAATTATTTCAGAAATGGCACAAACATTACTGGGAGTTGGAAGGGACCTCCTAAGTGGATGGAAAGCCACAATTTGTCGAGGGGGCAGAAGGTGAATTTGTAAACAGCATGGATCATACAGGAGTCTGCAATGGAGCCACCTGGGTGGGCAGAGAGCCTTGATTTGCCTAGGTGGGTAGAGAAAGTTATTTCTGAAACAGCACAAAGTGTCCTGGGGAATAGTACAAGCCCTGTGATCCCAGTCAACATTCAAGTGGGGGACCACAGAAGCAGCATAATTGCAGAGCTAGCCAAAGAGGGTCCTTCTGGCTCACCTTTTACTTTGCAGTAGCTACAGGGAGCACTCTGCCATCAGCCCAGTAGGGGTAGGAACCACCAGAATGGTGCAGAGCCTGCAGAAACAGAGAGAATTTTAGTAACAGATAGGGAGCAGCCCACTTCTTTGGGGCTACAGAGAACACTCCCTACTGACCAAACAGAGGGATGGACATAGAAAGCATCTTCCCCCACAGCCGCAGAAAGCAACCCCAAGAGCTCCCAACAAAGGGAGGGACTGCAGGATCAGCTGCTGACATTATCAACCATAGGAAGTCATCCTGGGAGCTACCTGGAAGCAAGAGGGGTTGCAGGAACCAGTGCTTGTCCTCCTGCCTCAACAACAATCCCACGAACTGTGAGCCACTGCTAACTCATGAATTCAATACCTAGTAACCTCCCTGCTCCAGGAGAGGTAGCATAATACCACAGCTCCCATCACTAACTCTGGTATATGTGTGCTGCTACCACCCATGAAAACTCCAAGACTAGGGACCAGCTGCTGCATCTACATACCTGCTGCAAGGGGAAAATAAACATAGAAAGTTAGATTTTATGAGATAACAAAGAAATAGCTATCAGACAAAGGAACAAGACAAAATCACAGAGAAACAACTAAATGAAGAGGAGTTAGGTAATCTACCTGAAAAAAAAAACAAACTCAGAGTGATGATAGTAAAGATGATTTGAGATCTTGAGGAAAAAATGGAGGCACAGACAGAGAGGTTACAAAAAATGTTTAACAAAAAGCTAGAAGACCTAACGAACAAGCAAAATAAGATGGTTAGAACAATATCTCAAATGAAAAATACATTAGAAGGAATCAACAGCAGGATAATGGAGGTAGAAGAATGAATAAGTGATGTGGAAGACAGAGTGGTGGAAATCACTGTCATAAGGAAAAAAATAAAGAATGAAAGTAATTGAGAATCTAAGAGACCTCTGGGACAACATCAAATGCACCAATGTTTGTATCATAGGGGTCCCAGAAGAAGAAGAGAAAGGGCCAGAGAAATATTCAAAGAGATTATAGTTAAAACCTTCCCTAGTATGGGAAAGGAAACACTCACTCAAGTTGAGGAAGCACAGGGAATCCCACACAGGATAAACTCAAGAAGCACAGCAAGACACATACCAATCAAACTGACAAAAGTTAAATACAGAGAAAAAATATTAAAAGCCACAAGGGAAAACCAACAAATAAAATACAAGGGTACCTTATAAGGATGACAGCTCATCTTTCAGCAGAAACTCTGCAAGCTAGAAGGGCATAGCAAGATATATTTAAGGCGATGAAGGAGAGGATCTAGAACCTTGAACACTATACACAGCAAAGCTCTCACTCAGATTTGACAGAGAGATCAAAAGCTTTTCAAGCAAGCAATAGCAAAGAGAATTCAGCAGCTCCAAAACATCTCTACAGAAACTTCTCTAGGTAGCAAAGAAAAAGTCACAATTACAAACAAGAAATTTTCAAATGAGAAAACTCATTGGTAAAGACAAAAATAATATAAAGGTAGAAAAACCCCTACTGACAAATATGACTTCAAAAATAGCAAACATGAGAAGATAAATGAGGAACATTTAAAATGCATCTGAAAAGAAGAAAACCACAACCCCAAACAATTCTGTACACATATCATTTGCTATATCTAAATCTCATGGGAACCACAAACCAAAGAACTATAATGGACCAAAACAACTAACAAAATGGAAATAAACACCTATTTATCCATAATTACACTGAATGTAAATGGATTAAGTGCTCCAACCAAAAAACACAGACTGGATGAATGCGTATGGAAACAAGACCCATATGCATGCTCTTTCCTAGAGACCCACTTCAGGCCTAAGGATGAATAAGACTGTGAGTGGGGGGATAGAAGAAAATATCACAAACAAATGGAAATCAAAGGAAAGCAGGAGTAGCAATACTCATATCAGACACAATAGACTTTAAGGAAAATCACAAGAGACAACGCAGGACACTACATAATGATCAAAGGATCTATCCAAGAAGAAGATATAACCATTGTAAATATATATGTACCTAACAAAGGGGCACCTCAATATATAAGGCAACTGCTGACATCCATAAAAGGAGAAATCACAGCAACACAGTAACAGTGGGAAACTCTAACACCCGACTTACATCAATGGACAGATCATCCAGACAGAAAATCGACAAGGAAACACAGGCCTTAAATGATACTATGGACCAGGTAGATTTAACTGCTATGCATAGAACATTCCACCCCAAAGCAGAACATATATTCTTCTCAAGTGCATATGAAATATTCTCCAAGATAGATCACATCTTGGGCCACACATCAAGCCTTGGTAAATTTTTAAAAATTTAAATTACTTCAAATAGTTTCTCTGACCACAATGCTATGAGACTAGAAATCAACTACAAGAAAAAAAAAAGCCAAAGAGGGGGAACCCACAAACTCCTGGAAGCTAAACAATATGCTACCACATAACCAATGGACCACTGAAGATATCAAAGAGGAAGTTAAAAGACACTTAGAAACAAATGACAATAAAGATACAACAATCCAAAACCCATGGGACACAGCAAAAGCAGTATGAGAGGCAAGTTTATAGCAACAGAATCTTATCTCAGGAAACAAGAAAAAGCCCAAGTAACCTAACCTTACACCTAAAGCAACCAGACAAAGAAGAACAGACAGAAGCCAAAATTAGTGCAATAAATCATAAAGATCAGAGCAGAAATAAATGGAGACAAAGAAAACAATGGGAAAGATCAATGAAAGCAAAAGTTGGATCTTATAAAAGATCAACAAAATAGATTTAGCCAGACTCATCAAGAAAAAAAGGGAGAGGGCTCCAATCAGTAAAATCAGAAAAGAAAAATGAGAAATTACAACTGACTCCATAGAAATATAAGGGATCATAAGAGACTACTATAAGCAACTACATGCCAATAAAATGGACAACCCAGAAGAAATGGACAGATTATTACAAAGGTACAACCTATCAACACTGAATAAGGAAGAAATTTAAGTTAAGAATAGAAAAATCACAAGTACTGAAATTGAACATGTGACTTAAAAACTTCCAAAAAACAAAAGTCCAAGACCTGATGGCTACACAGAGAAATTCTATCAAACATTCAGAGAAAAATTAACACCTGTTCTTCTGAAACTATTCCAAAAATAACAAAGGAAGGAACTATCTCAAGCTTGTTCTATGAGGCTATTATCACCCTGATTCCAAAACCAGACAAAGATACCACACACACAAAAAAAGTTACAGGCCAATATCACAGATGAATGTAGATGCAAAAATCTTCACAAAATATTAGCAAACCAGGGAGTTCCCCTCATGGCTCAGTGGAAATGAATCTGACCAATATTCATGAGGATACAGGTCCAATCCCTGGCCTTGCACATTGAGTTGGGTATCCAGCATTGCAGTAAGTTGATGTGTAGGTTGCAGACACAGCTTGGATCCCATGTTGCTGTGGCTGTGGCATAGGCCAGTGGCTACAGCTCTGGTTCGACCCCTAGCCTGGAAACTTCCATCTGCTGCAGTGAGGCCCTAAAAAGCATTTTAAAAAATTTAATAAACCAAATACAAATATATATTAAAAGCATCATAAGCCATGATCAAGTGGGATATATCCCAGGGATGCAATGATTTTTCAATATCCACGATAAACCACATTGACTAATTGAAAAAGAAAAAACATATGATTGCCTCAATAAATGCAGAAAAAGCTTTTGACAAAATTCAATGCCTATTTCCAATAAAAAAAAAAAAAACTCGCCTGAAAGTGCACATAGAGGGAAACTACCTCAACATAATAAAAACCATATATGACAAACCCACAGCTAACATCATTCTCAATGGTGTTAAACTGAAAACATTTCCACTAAAAACATTTCCACTAAGATCAGGAAAAAAAAAAAAAGAATGTTCACTTTCACCACTACTATTCAACATCATTTTGGAAGTTCTAGCAATGGCAATCAGAGAAGAGAAAGAAAGAAAAGGAATCCAAATTGGAAAAGAAGTAAAACGATCACTGTTTGCAGATGACATGATACTATACTTGGAAAACCCTCAAGACACTACCAGAAAACTGTTAGAACTCATCAGTGAATTTGGCAAAGTTTCAGGATACAAAGTTAATACAAAGAAATTGAGTTCATTTCTATAAACTCATAATGAAGGATCAGAAAAAGAAATCGGAGAAACTATTCCATTTACCATTGCATTGAAGAGAATTAAATGCCTAGGAATAAACCTACCTAAAGAGACAGAAGACCTATACTCAGAAAACTGTAAGATGCTGATGAAAGAAATCAAAGATGACACAAACAAATGGAAAGATACACCATGCACTTATAATGGAAGAATCAATATTGTCAAAATGACTATACTACCAGGGCCATCCACAGATTCAATGTGATCCCTATCAAATTACCATGGATATTCTTCACAGAACTAGAACAGAATATTTTAAAATTTGTATGGAAACACAGGAGACCTCCAATAGCCAGAGCAATATTGAAAAATAAAAACAGAACTGGCAGGATCAGGGTCCCTGACTTCAGACAATATTACAAAGCTACAGTTATTAAAACAATATGGTACTGGCTCAAAATCAGCCATATAGATTAATGGAACAAGATAGAAAGAACAGAAATAAACCTAAGTGCCTATGGTCAACTAATCTATGACAAAGGAGGCAAAAACATACAGTGGAGAAAAGATAATCTCTTCAATAAATGGTTCTGGGAAAACTGGACAGCTACATGTAAAAGAATGACATTAGAACACACTCCAACACCATACACAAAAATAAACTTAAAATTGATTAAAGACCTAAAGGTAAGGCCAAATATTATAAATTCCTAGAGGAAAACCTAGGCAGAACACCCTTTGAGCTAAATCACAGCAACATCTTGTTTGACCCAGCTCTTAGAATAATGACAGTAAAAACAAAAATAAACCCATGGGACCTAATTAAACTGAAAAGCTTTTGCATAGCAAAAGAAACCATTTTTAAAAATGAAAAGACAACCTACAGAATGGGAGAAAATCTTTGCAAACAGTGCAAAATTCAAGAGCCTAGTCTCTAAAATATATAAATAATGCAAACATTTCAACAACAACAACAACAAAAGAAATGAACAACACAATTGAAAAATGGGCAGAAGACCTAAATAGACATTTCCCCAAAGAAGACATATGGATGGCCATTAGGCCCAGGAAAAAATGCTCAACATCACTAATTATTAGAGAAATGCAAATCAGAACTACAATGAGGTACCACTTCATGCTGGTCAGAAAGGCCATAATTAACAAGTCAACAAATAATGAATGCTGCAAAGGGTGTGGAGAAAAGGGAATCCTCCTTCACCATCAACGAGAATGTAAACTGGTACAACCACTATGGAAAACAGTATGGGGGTACCTCAGAAAACTAAATATAGAACTACCATATGTTCCAGCAATCCCACTCCTGGGCATATATTCAGACAAAACATTCATTCAAAAAATACAGGTGCCCCTATGTTCTCTGCAGCGCTATTCACAATAGCCAATACATAGAAACAACCCAAATGTCTATAGACAGATGAATGGATTAAGAAGCTGTGGTATATTTACATTAAAGAGCATTCTGCCTATGTTTTTCTCTAGGAGTTTTATAGTATCTGGCCTTAAATTTAGACCTTTAATCCATTTTGAGTTTATTTTTGTGTATGGTGTTAGAGAGTGTTCTAATGTCACTTTTGACATGTATCTGTCTGGTTTTTCAAGCACCATTTATCAAAGAGACTATCTTTCCTCTACTTTATATTCTTGCCTCCTATGTCATAAGTTAGTTGACCATAGGCACTTGGGTTTATTTCTGTCCTTCTCTCTTGTTCCGTTGATCTGTATTTCTGTTTTTGTGCTAGTACCACACTGTTTTGATGACTGTAACTTTATAGTAGAGTCTTAAATCAGGGATCCTGATTCCACGAGTTCCATTTTTTTCTCTTGAATATTGCTTTGGCTATTGGAGGTCTCTTGTGTTTCCATACAAATTTTAAAATATTTTGTTCTAGTTCTGTGAAGAATGTCCTTGATAATTTGATAGGGTTTGCATTGAATCTGTAGATTGCCTCAGGTAGTACTGTCATTTTGACTATATTGAGTCTTCCAATCCAGGAGCATGGTGTATTGTTCCACCTATTCATGTCCTTGATTTCTTTCATCAGCCTCTTATACTTCTCAGAGTTTAGGTCTTTTATCTCTTTAAATAGGTTTATTCTAGGTATTTTATTCTTTTTGATGCAATGGTAAATGGGATTGTTTCCCTGATTTCTCTTTCTGACTTTTCATTGTTAGTATACAGAAATGCAATTGATTTTTTGGATCCTGTGACTTTACCAAATTCATCAATGAGTTCTAATAGTTCTCTGATAGTGTCTTTAGGATTTTCTAGGTAGAGTATTATGTTGTCTGCAAACAGCCATCATTTTACTTCTTTTCCAATTTGGATTCTTTTTCTTTTCTTCTATGACTGCCATGGCTAGGACCTCAAAAACTATGTTGAATAACAGTGGTCAAAGAGGAGCTCCTTGTCTTGTCCCGATATTAGTAGAAATGCTTTCAGTATTTCACCATTGAAAATGATGTTAGATGTGTGTTTGTAATAAATAGCTTTCATAATATTGAAGTAGTTTCCCTCTATGCCCACTCTCTGGAGAGTTTTTAATCAGGAATGGGTGGTAAATTTTGTCAAAAGCTTTTTCTGCAACTATTAACATGCTCATACTTTTTTCTTTTTCAGTTTGTTGATGTGGTATGTCAAACTGATAGATTTGCAGATACTGAAGAATCCTTGCATACCTGGGATAAATTATACTTGATCATGGTGTATGACCTTTTTAATATATATTTTCATGTGGTTTGTTAATAAGGAAACCATTGAAAAAATGAAACTACAACCCACAGAAAGGGGAGAAAAATTTTCAAGTGACGCATATGACAAAGGTTTAATCTCCAAAATATATAAGCAACTCATACAACTCAACCCAAAAAAAAATAATAATAACCCAATTTAAAAATGGGCATAAGACCTAAATAGACATTTCTCCAAAGAAAACATAGAGAAGGCCAGCAGGTGCATGAAAAAATGCTCAACATCGCTAATCATTAGAGAAATGCAAATCAAAACTACGATGAGGTACCACCTCACGCCATTTAGGGTGGCCATCATTAACAAGTCAATCAACACCAAATGTTGGAGAGGATGTGGAGGAAAGGGAACCCTTCTTCGCTGTGGGTAGGAATGTAAATTGGCATAACAACTATGGAAAACAGTACGGAAATACCTCAGAAAACTAAATATAGAACTACCACATGACCCAGAAATCCCACGCCTGGGCATATATCCAGACAAAACTTTCATTGAAAAAGATACATGCACCCATATGTTCATCACAGCACTATTCATAATAGCCAAGACAACAAAACAACCTAAATACCCACTGACAGATGAATAGATTAAGAAGATGTGATACATATATGATATGGAATACTACTCAGCCATAAAAAAGGACAAAATAATGACATTTGCAAAAATATGGATGGAACTAGAGACTCTCATCCTGAAGTAAAGTCAGAAAGAGAGATACAGACAGCATAAGATTATCACTTTTATGTGGAGTCTAAAATATGGCAAAAATGATCTATCTATAAAACAGAAAAGATCATGGAAGAAAGACTTGTTTTTGCCATGGGAGAGTGGGGAGGGAGTGGGATAGATTGGGATTCTGGGGTTAGTAAATGCAAATTGTTGCATTTGGAGTGGATGGGCAATGGGATCTAGCTGTATAGGACAGGGAATTATATTCAATCATTTGTGATGCATCAGGATGGAGGATAATGTGAGAAAAAGGATGTGTGTGTGTGTATGTATGTATATATACATAAAAGTGACCCAGTTATACATACGTATGTATACATGAAGTTGGCAGAACATTTTAAGTCAACATAATAAAAAATAAGTGTTTTCCAATTAAAAAAAAAACCATATTGATCTTAAAGCAAACATAGGAGAATTACAATATCAAAATAAAGATAATAATACCAAATTGTTAATTATTCCAAAACATGTAAATTAAACTTGGCAGTTAAAAGAGAATGTCAGACTGGATTACAACATAGTCCAACTTGTGCAATATTTACAAAAGATACACCTAGAGCATGAAAATAATGAAAAGTTGGAAAGAAAAGAATGAGAAGAGATACATGAGACAAATACTAAGGAAAATACAGGTAGTGTAGAAATATTAATCTCAAAGAGGACTTCAAGACAAAGACTCAGCATCATGGAGAACAGAACTTCTACACAACGATTAAAGATGAAAGTCGCTAAAAGCAATATAACAATCCTAAACATGTAAACACATTATTAAATGGACTCAACATATATCAACAAAAATTGAAAGACCTGCAGAAAAAGACAAATCATCGTGATGGTGGGAGATTACAATATGCTTTTTTTGACAAATTATGGTTTAAGCAGGCAAAAAAAATTCAGCAAAAAATATAGAAGAGGTGAATAACACAATTAACAAAGTTCATCTAATGGAACATTTATAAATATATATTATGTATTTAATAGGGGCTATAAAAGACAGCTCAACCAATTTTAAAGGATACTTGTCAAATGAATCTAAGTGGTTCCTTAAACTTGAGGAATATAGTTGTGACTGTGGGGAACATGGGGTTCAATCTTAAATGAACCAAAATAAATTTTCTCTCATCTTATACTACAAAGAATAGAAACTAAAGTATGAATAGTAAAAAGGTTAAACAAACAAAAAAAGATAATTGAATTTATAAACCAAAGCCAGGAAAAATGGGAAACAACCCAAAAAACAATATCAGAAATGAAAGAGGGTCATAGTTACAGAACAGAAGGACATTATAAAGATAATAAAGAATACTATTTGACAGTGTTTGACAACTTTGGAAGATATAAATATATCAATGCTATGCAATAAAATATTTAAAACATTTGATTGGAAATGCTCTGATAGGATATTCTATCATTTAGTTTTTACAATCTAAGTAGTTTCTTACAAATATCATTTCTACACATATGGAGTTATCAAGAAATAAATGTTTTCCACTATCTTGAAAAGAAAAAAGCTGTGGTACATATATACAATGGAGTATTTACTACTTAGCCATAAAAAAGAACAAAATAAAGTCATCTGCAGCAACATGGATGGAACTAGAGATCCTCATATTAAATGAAGTAAGTCAGAAAGAGAAAGACTAATACCATATGATATCACTTATATGTGGAATTTATAATATGACACAGATCACTTATATGTGGAATTTTTAAAAAGGCACATGATCCTTTCTATAAAACACAAACAGATCACTGACATGGAGAGCAGTCTCATGATTGCCAGGGGAGAAGGGAGAAGGAGTGGGGTTGTTGGGGACTTGGGGGTTGGTGGATACAATGGTAACATTTGGAATGGAGGGGAATGGGCTCCTACTGTACAGCACATGGATCTGTGTATGATTGCATCACTTTCTGAACAATACAAGCTGAAGAAACATTGTAAATCATCCATAATAAAAAAACAATAAAAATAAAACAAGGTTTAACAGAAGATTTAACAATTTGAGTGGCCTTTGAAGAGCATGATCAGGGAGCAGGAACAGCCTGTCTGAACTTGAGACCAGAAAGCAAGGGGCTGTTCAGGGAACAGTAAGTGTGTGCTAGAGTCAACTAAGATTGTATCTACTTATATTCCCAGAATCACTCTGCCTCCATGACCAAAGTTACTTGAGATGGCTGGTGTGTCACAAGCTGGTTTTTTTTTTTAATCACCTTCCTATTTGATACTTCAAGACACACAGTTACTTGATGTCAAGCTGTGAAGTATTATGTTTATCTAGTTAGAAGCTAATGTTTTGTACATTTTTTTTGTATGAGGAAGTGATGTAGCTTGCCCTGATTTTTTTTTTTTGGGTCATCTTTAATATATTTATGCCAGAATTTTAAAGAAAACTTTCTTGTTCAGGTGTGCATCGAAGAACCACATTTATTCAATGGTTGATGTTGTTTGGTGATATTTGTACACAAACCCTCTTTTCTCAGTTTTATAGATACCAATAAAATGAACATAATAATTCACTTTAAACTTTTACTACCACAGTTGCTGCCTCTTCTGGAATTTTGGAATTTTAATGAAACTTCCCTTTTGCGTTACAGGGAAAATGATGTTGGTTAATGGTCAATCTCAAAAATCAATTGTGCAGGAAAAAATACTACCCTGAAAAAGAACTTTGTGTTCAGATTTCTTGACACGTGATCACATTCAAAGTAATATATTAATAAAAGATCACCTAAGTTACACAAGCAGTGACAGGGAATCCTGGATTTGAGCAATGCTGGGCATGATTCTTTCTTACCTAAGGGCCTCTCCTGTGTAAGAAATTCAAGGTCATTCTGCAGCCATGCCCTTGGGCTGGCAGGTGATACTGCCACCTGCGTTCCCCAAAAATGCCACTACCAGCCTCCCCTATCCACGCAGTTTTGTATATCTCACTGTACGGACTTTGTAGAAAATGTATATTTTATAGTTTGCACAGTATTACTTTACAGGAAGGGTGGCGGAGCATCTACAGCCTAGAGCCCCAGAGCAACAGCTTGACTTTGTGGCTCCAATTTTAACTGCATCTCATTTCTCTAGCATGGTAATAGCTAATGTGTAACTCCTTTGAGAGAAGGCGCTCCCTTGTCTGTACCCATCAGAATGTTCTCTTGACACTTCCATGTTGGTTCTTCTTTAACTTTTCTTTTTGTACATTTTTTTTTTCTAAAGAAAAAAGTTATCACAAAAGTATTCTGGCTCGTGTCCTTTGTTTTAAGCTTCATCCCTGGGCAAACGTATTTGAAGAGTCACAGGGTCTGAGCTCCCTAAGTGCTTATCCCCTTCAGTTCCATGCCTACTGAGATAAGACCTAATAGAGGCATGGTTGACGACCAGTACGTCTTTTCATGGTTGAGTATGTGTTTAGGCAAAAGAATTCTTGACATGAAGACACTGAAAGGCACCTTCTGGATGCCTACCAAGCAAATACCTTTGTCTTCAGCCTGCCCAGAGATACTTCTGAGACGTCAGTAAAAAGTCAGAGTCATCTTGAGCAAAAGAAGTAACCTCTGCTGAAGCTTTCCCTCATCCCTCACCTCATTCTCTCCTAAAGTTACTTACACTTACACACACACACACACACACACACACACCCCTTTTGAGTGACATCTGACTACAAGTTGGGGAAGGGGGCAAGAAAGCAAAGTGTTGAAAGCCCTACTCATGCCAGATGCTAAGCCACAACCATACTCTGGTTGCTCTCAAAACGATGAGCCCAGAGAAGCTGTGCCGATCCCAAGGTCTACACACATCAACACTAATATTAGAATCCAGGTGTGCCCAGCTCCAAACTCCATTCTTTCTGCCACATCGAAATGCCTCTGAATCGAATCCTCATCTTTTCAGAGGCCCTTCAATGTGATCACCCTACTGAGGTGAACTTAGGTGGTTCAGGGGATGGTGTAGGGAACAAAAGCACATGATGAGAAAGATGCATTCTGCTCATGAGAAGGGATCATTTGTGAGCTCCAAGTCTTCCAATCTTGTATAAGCTAGTTCAGTACACTGTGACTGTCGCCCAGTTTCAGAGTGATGCATTTCCCACACATTTTATGTTTTCATAACAGCAATGAGAGATCAGTTTTATTGCACTGTTCCCAAGACATTCTGAAAAATACTGGCAGGATATATTGACATTACCTTACCTATTTCTTACCACAAAAAGAAGACCATCTACATGGAGGACAGCCAGATGGTATTTCCAAGAACCTAAGCAGAAAAGTGAGGGTTATACTTCTACTCGTCTCTCTGGTTCCCTTCTGGGAGGATCTGTTAGAAGTGTTCCGAGATCTCCGGCCCCAGACCCCTATTCCCTGGCCTGGGGGGTTACTGGTACATGAGTGAGTGAGTGATGCTCCACAGGACACTACCTGGGGGCCCAAGGAATAAGGGCCACACCCCCTGGGCTCACTGAGCTGGGTCAATTCCTCCTGCTATGACAAGGCAGCCTTAAGTGTTACCCTTGCTTAACTTCAAGTCATTACACAGCCCTCACGTTAATCTGTCAACCCTTCCATTGAAGATTCATTTCTTAGACGTCAGACCTCTGCACAAGGGACTTCTCCAAAGGACAATGCCCTGGGACACAAAGTCTAAATAGGAATGGTTACAATGACTTCAGAATGAACTCTACAATCAGTTTTTCTCTTCTTTAACGGAAAACCCTGGGTAGCCTGATAAGTCAGACTCGCTGTGAGAGGGAAGCCGAGAAAAGCCAATGAAAGGCAAATAAGGACTGCATACAGGGAGTTCCCATTGTGGCTCAGCGGTCACGAACCTGACTGGTAGCCATGAGGATGTGGGTTCAAACCCTGGCCTCGCTCAGTGGGTTGGGGATCCAGCGTTGCTGAAAGCTGTGGTGCAGTTCGAAGACATGGCTCGGACCTGGCATTGCTGTGGCAGTCATGTAGGCCAGCAGCTGCAGCTCCAATTCAACCCCTAGTGGGAACTTCCATATGCTGCAGGGACAGCCCAAGAAAGCAAAAATAATCATAATGATAATAAGGGTTGTTTTTTTTTTTAAGTGTGTATACAGGTAAACTCCTGAGACAATTAGCCCCTGAGGATGTGGATGACATCTTTCATTTCTCTGATTCTGCACGCAGAGGAGTACCTGACAAAACCAACAGTGAAACCTTGTCAAATAGATGGATTCCAGGCTTCTGCTTAATTTGGCTGAGGAGACTATGAGTCATTTGGAAATACGGAAAATTCAAACGGGGCCTGGAGGTCCATGACAGAGAAGTATATTCAGATAGAGAAGTCAGGGTGAGGAAGGTGCACTTGGCAGTTATGAGTATGTGGGTGCCTGTCTTGGTAAAGTGGAGCAAGCCCTCCAACTTAGCCACAATAGGCAGAGGGGCTATATAATGCTCCACGGCAGCAGAAGGCGAACCGGCAGATTCCCACACACAGAAGGAGAAGGAATAGGCATCATTGGAATGATTTAAAGAGCAGAAGAGCCAGGAGTAGCATTTTTGTTTCAAAAGCGCTGCCTTGATTTCCTAGCATATGCAACAACCACCATATCAAGAGTGTTAAATACCTTGGAGGCAGATACAAGCACCGGGTGGCCCTCAGTCCTTTTACGGAGCTTACATTAAAGCTGTTATACTACTCTCGTCCTGCTGAATTCAAACTAAGGACTAGAGAGGAACCACAAAGTTCTCGCCTGTAGCTTTGTTCTAGATTCAGATGTCCCAGGATCAATAGGTGGTTAATGAGCATCTCGTGTGTGTCAGGAATCATGCTAAGAATTGGGAATATCCAATGAAATTGACTTGCTTCCCCTCATGGAATTTAGAGTCAAGTGGAAGAAAAGGGACACCACAACAAAACACTCAGAGCTTTGAAGGAAACCTGATTTAGCTAGGCCAAGATATCTGTATAGTGATATACATGTTAGAATGAGGAGGAGGTAACTGGAGAGAAAGTAGAGAAAGCATATGAGGCCGGCCAAGAGAACAGCATGTACAAATGTCCTGAGGCAAGAAAGAGCTTTACACGTGCAAAGAGCTGAAAGGAAGCCAGAGTGCACCCACAATCGGGCGGGCCATTCAAGGGGAAGTTTGGCACCTCTTACCTCTTGCTAAGCCCCTGTGGGTTCCTCGATTTGGTCCAGCTCGTCCCTGTGTTAAGGCAGCCACCAGTGGAGTAGCCAGTTACGTCGTTCTCCATTTGTTCCCCTCTCTTCCTCAACCTGGTCCCTGCCAGCAAAAATCTGGAAGGCAATTTCAATAACTTGAGACATAGGCACATCCCTAAAGCCCCTTCCAACTCTTGGATTTTTCTCTCTATATACGGGCTTCTCTGACCAATAAAAGCCCCAGGCCTTTAACCCATCAACCATCTTTAAATTCCCCGAGGCTTCACGGTCTATAGCTGTGTATATGCCTAGAGGCTTTAGAGATCCTTTCCAGAAATTCTGAAGAAACTCCACTGGGTTTCTGTTTGACCTCCCGAACTTTACTCAGACGTCTCTGTTTCGGCCCCCTCTTCACAATCTTGCAAGAATGCCATCTCGATAAGGTTCAGGTTTTGGCCTCTCCCCAGCACTGCATCCCAATCAGGATCCACTGTTGGTTCAGCGGTGCCTCCAGCAGCCTGTGCCGGCTGCCAGGGATTGTGTGTGAAGCTGATTTGCCCCCTCTCTGACCTCATCCAGCACCATTTTATGTTCCTCTCATAACATAAAGGTGAGGAGGGTATTTAATACATTTGGAACACTGGCCCAGGTCGGGGTGTGGGTTGCAAAAAATTCGTGGCAAAAGATTTTCTGTTCTCTGTTGATCATCTCTCTAAGTTGCTACACTGGTCTTCCCGTTAGAGAAATCTGAAGTTGAAAAAGAAGAATGGACCCAGATCAATCCCAACGACTCCCCAGTTTGAGCATTCCCACCTCCAGTGGGGGCTTGCCTTAAGGGATTTTGCCCCACCTGACAGGATCCAAAAACAAAGTCCCAGGCCTTCAAGCCAGGTACCTTGGTGGTTGTCACCTTTATACTGTCTGCCCACTCCCACCAGGTGGGCCACAAACCCACAACCAGCAGGACCTCACAGAGAACATGGGCACAAGCTTATATCTTTAACAAGGTTACCCGAAAGGCATCTTCCAAACCCCTCAAATGTTTTGGTTGGTTTGTTTGTTTGTTTGTGTTTTTTTCCCCCCACTATAAAATGAAACTAAGTGCCGAGGTTGAGGGCACTTCGCCAGGTGCATCAAGGGACAGACCCTGGAACAAAGGGACCAGGCAGCTGCTTGGACACATGCACAGGCTCTCAGTACTAGCAAGAGGCTCCCAAACCAACAGGCAAAACTTCTGACAGGACTTACCTCCTGGTTAGGCAACCAAATTTGTCACTGGGCCAGCTTCATTTTGCCAGATGCATTTTGCCAGATGCAAAACCAAATCGCTAAGAAGCTTGTGAGGAGGAGTGGGCGGGAAAGATTTCATCACTAGGCAGCCACGCAAAGACCAAAAAAGCTCTCTCAAACCCGCCCCCTGGGAGCCAAGGGGTTTGTGGCATTTGTGGGATAGCCAATAAAGAAGCAGGGCTGTCTGAGGCATGGGGCGTGTAGGAGCGTGATCGGGAAAACGTGCCTTAACCCGGGCTCTGCACAGGTGCGCCGAAGCGAAGGCCCCTGAACTTTCAAAAGGTCACGAGGGATGCCAGCACATGCCCAGCTGGAGGGTGTCTGTGCTAGTCCTTCCTAACCAGCTCAGCTTGAACTAGACACAGCTGAGATTCCAGGTGCCTGGAAAATAACTGGGCCAATCATCTTATTTAGGCTCTGTGCCCGGCTTGGAGGACAAGCAAGTCTTATAACCACCTTGATCAGTGAAAACAAGTGAAATGGACTTGACTAATCACTATGCACTGTTTCAGAAAGAACCACGGGAAGAAAAAAAAAACACAGAGTAAGGAAACGAAAAGAGAAAAGTATGTAAAAACATTTTCAAATATCATCTTTATCACACTGTGTGTAAACTCAGAACACATTTATTAATTGAGGGTGGAATTTTCGCTAATTCAGGCCCAGAATTTGATATCCTCCAGTGGTACTGCATCTTGTAGTCGGGACGTCTAGAAAAGCACTTAATTAGTTAAAATGTTACTTGGTTAGCATGCAATTTAAAAAAAAAAAAAAAAAAAAAAAGCAGAATAGTGTCTATTTGCATAAGCCATGGGAAAATCCTGCTACGCAGTTCTTGTCCCCTGGCTAAACTGACTTTTCTATTGTTGACACAACTACATTTCTCCTATAGGTGTTCTTTCTTTTCTGATCCAGTTTTTCTCATTCAGGGAAATGGACATTCATAAAACGTTCTCACTGAGGTCAGAACACACCTCTGCTTGGTATGATTTTTTTCTTTCTGTACATGTAATGTTAAAGTATTTGAAAGGCCTTCTATCTTTATTTAGTCTTTTACTCTAATGTGAAAGGCTTTTCATATTTCTTTTTGAAAAACTATTGAAGTCTGTCTTTTACTATTATGTGTTGAGCTAATCCATCTAAAACATTGTCAGGACCCTTATCACATTCACCTCAGTTATATAATACTGGAAGCCATAATAGACAAGAGAAGACTAGAATATTGCATCTCTAGCCACTGAAACCTGGGTAGCTACTGCTGCCAGGTGGGCAAAATACTAGTTACATGAGTTGTAGAGGAAGACTATGAGCCCAGTCCTTTTATAAACTCATCTCTCCTTGCATGAGCTCAGGTAGATTAAAGCCCCCAAGTTTTAGTTTACTCATCTGTTAATGGAAATAGGTTCATAACTACCTATGCTGGAATTTTTTTTTTTTTCTTTTTCAGCTGTACCCACTGCATATAGAAGTTCTCAGACAGGGACTAAATCCAAGCCACAGCTGCAGCAACACTGCATCCTTAACCCACCGGGCCAGGCCGGGGACCAAACCCACAAGGCCTCAGAGACAATGCCAGGTCTTTAACCTGCTGTGCCACAGAGGGAACTCCTGTGATGATTAATTTCATGTATTATATATTGACTGAGCCACAGGGAGCCAAGATATTTGGTTAAAGATTATTCTGGGTATGTCTGTGGGGGTGTTTTGGGATGAGATTGACATTAGATTCAGCAGGCTGAGTGAAAGAGTTTCCCTTCCTATTATGGGTGACCCTCATCCAGTCAATGGAAGGCTACTACGCAGAACAAAAAGGCTGACCTTCCTTTGCAAAGAGGCAATTCCTCCTGCCTAAAAGTTTGAGCTAAGACATCATCGTTTGCAGCCTGAAGTCTCATACTGACACATGGGCTGGCCTTGGATCTCGAGCCTGCTGGCTTTAGGACTGAAATTTAGACAGTTACCTCTGGCAGTTCTCAGGCCTTCAGACTCAGACTGGAATCAACCCATCAGCTCTCCCTGGGTCTCCAGATTGCAGGTTGCCGATCTGGAGACTTCTCAGCCTCCATAATTGCAGGTGACCGTCCCTTATAGTCTCCTTCCTTCTCTTTCTTTCTAAACAGAATGTTTGTTTTATTTCTCTGGAGAGCCCTGACTAAGATGTTGGTACTGAGAGTGGTTCTAGAGCAACAGAGTTGTGAGGATGATTTTCTAAATTGGATCTGGCCTTTCTGGAATTGACCCTTTATTCTGATGAGATTTACAGATGCCAATAACTCTTTGAAGCAGTAAGGAGAACACTGATAGTCTATGGCGTGACTTGGCAATCGTTCTATGCAAAATGTCAACATGGGATACTCCTACTCAACCTCTTACAAGAAGCAAAGGGCTGGGTGAGTTTGTGATTTTTTGGGACATTTGGACAAACTGAAGGATATGATGAGATTGGCTGGTTGCTCCTCATGTCGCAGGGCAAAGTAGGGAAAGAAAACGATGAGCTCAGGGAGTTACACTCCCAGCTTCTGTGTCCATACATGATCTGAAGGCTTCGATGCGCGCTCTGAAGAACATCTTTATCTTCTGTAGCCACAGGGCAGAGAGTGCGAAAAATCAAATCCAGCATCTTAACCTGTGAGGGGCTGACTCACCATGCTCGTTGAACTCACTGCCTCGTGGGCTATCTACTGTTAAAGCTGATGTGAAGATTCAATGGTAGAACTCATGAAAAGCTTTTAGCAGGGCTTCTGGTATGGAGTAAACACTCAATAGGCACTTTTGCTCTGTGTTTCTGCAATACAGATGGCTTGTTTTTCAGTCCCCCTCCAATCAGGAGATGGAAGTGACTCTACTCGCCATCAGAGGTTTCACTGCTCCCCACTATTGCATCATCACAAACAAAATGTAACACAGTCTCCTCCAACAACAACGCATGGTCCTCTAACCTGAGGACCAGGCATAGTATCGAAGCTTATGAAACTTACACAGAGTCTAAAAAATGTCTTATAAAATTCAAGACGGTTATTGGTTTTCAATTCATCCTGTTCAATTTTGATTTAAAAAACTCCTCTGCTTGTGCCATTTGTCCCTCTACACTGCCTCAGGCCAGGTCCAAAAGAGGATGGACGGCTGTGATGGGAGACGGGTTCGTCATCCCGACAGTCTTTAGTACCAAAGCACGAAAAGCCCTGATGCAAATGGCTTCGGGTAGGCACTTTGTCGAGTCCCATAACTAGAAATCCAAAGACTGAGCAACTGTGGGAGCAACATAGTTTGAGCCCCGGTTCCATTTCTCTGCAATTCATTTGGCTCAGACCCTGGGTACTGGTTTCATCCTCAGACAAGCTCCCCTCCTGGTCTCAATGGATCCTCCACCTTAAGAAAAAACAACAGCCAGAAGGAAAATTTCCCCCACACGCCAAAATGTCTCTTTCAGACAATCTCCATTCTCTTCAGATGTCTCTGACATCTCATTGGCCAGAATTATACCGTATGCTGGAGTTCCCATTGTGCCTCAGCAGGTTAAGAACCTGACATTGTCTCTATGATGATGCAGGTTTGATCCCTCACATGCCTCAGTGGATTAAGGGTCTGGTGTTGCCACAAGCTAAAGCATAGGTTGCAACTGCAGCTTGAATCCAGCATTGCTGTGGCTGTGGTATAAGCCTGCAGCTGCAGCTCCAGTTCACCCCCCCTATCCTGGGAACTTCCATATGACAATTAAAAAAAAAGTCTGCCACAGGTCCTTCCCTACACTAATCCATGGATGAAGAAAAAAAGACCACTATTATTGGTCTACACCAATTAGCACTCACCTGTGGGAGCTAGAGTAAGTCCAGAATCACAAAAGCACAGGGACATATGTGGGTACCATCAGGAAGGCAAATGTTTAGGCTACCAACAGTGTAAACGGCAGAGGATTTTTGTTTGTTTGTTTGTTTGTTTTCAATGGCTGCATCTGTGGCATATGGAGGATCCTAGGCTTGGGGTCTAATTGGAGTTGGAGCTGCCACTCTACACCACAGCCACTGCAACTCCACCGCAGTGTGGATTTGAGCCACATCTGACACTTACTCCACAGCTCACGGCAAGGACACATCCTTAACCCCCTGAGGGAAGCCAAGGATCAAACCCCCATCCTCAGGGATACTAGTCGGGCTTGTAACCCACTGAACCACAGTGGGAATTCCAGATTTTTAAAGCAATGAAACTTACTTCCAGAAGCAATAGAGATTTATGAAGAGCACATATAAGGATAGGTGGAAAATACATAGCCATGGTTAAACATAACAATGAAACAGTAGAGTAGCAAGCCTTAGAGACTAAGGCTGCCAGGTCCAGCATTAATTATTAGGTGTATGCAAAGGTGCATAAAGCCTTTGTCTTTGAGATAGACTGTCTCGCTACCCTAGAAAGGGAACACGATAGGGTGAAAGTTACTGGGATCCACATATATATACATAAATAGAATGACAAAAAGTGTTCTGGAGATACTTCTGCCATCAGCCAAGAAGGGGGATACAGCCTAGAGAATCAACATGTTTGGAAAAGTCAATTCAGGAGTAAATCTTTCCCAGAAGTTACAGAAAATACTTAACATGCATCAGAAACCAGGAGAGCACATCCACCCGGCCCACTTTTCATTTGTTTAGAAAATAGTTAGGGGAGACAGGAAAAACAGGTGGAGCAAATTGCGCTGATTGGCAACTGAATAGTCTTTGCTGGTGATGGATCTCATTTTTGTTCACGGTCACCAAATGGACATGGTTTTCAATGGATGCTGGCCCATCTCTATGTCCATGGGTCATTCTTCTTTGTCTAAGCTGGTGGGATGGTCTCCTTTCCTTTGCCTGTTATTACTTGAGGCATGAGCATGTGATACAGTTCTGCCCCATGGGGTACCAAGAAGAATGAATGAAAACAGTAATAATAAATTCACTCCTAGTCATTTCTTGAATTTCAGAACACTAAAAATGAAGAGAAAATTGTAAGATGCTTTCTTTTGGAGAAAGCAGGGAAAAAAATCCCATAAAGTAAGAAGAATCAGATTTCGCATTGGCAACAATGGATGCCAAAAGGAAAAACCAAACTACTGAGGGAAAATTATTGTTACCGTCAATTTCCATAGGTATAAAAATTGTAAAGAGTAAGGGTAAAATAAATACAGATAAACATGGATCTTTTGAAATAATTACTTGAATTTGTACTTAGTAAAAATGGCCAAAAATTGTTAATAAGGCCAATAATTAAAAAGACAAAAGATGGGGGAGGGATGGACTGGGAGTTTAAGATTAGCAGATGCAAACTCATATATGGATAATTGACAAGGTCCTACTGCATAGCACAGGGAACTATATTCACTTCCTAGGATAAGCCATAATGGAAAAGAATATATACGTATGTATAACCAAATCACTTTGTTGTACAGCAGAAATGAACACGACATTGTAAATCAACTATACGTCAATAAAATAAAAAGGTTTTAGAAGGCATAAGAAACAGTGAGGAACTAAGAAACTATCAAGGTATAGTTATGTTTAAATTTATTTATTATAAAATATTATTCTGATATTAATGAGTGTGTTATGTAGAAAAAGATGTAGTATATGCTCAAGTTCCAGTCTGTTGGGCAGAAAAGTAAATATTTTGATTCTATCTCTTATTTTTTTTAACTTTTCATTATGAAAAATTGCAAGCATTCATAAAAACAGAAAACAAACTTTATTATACCCATCATCTGGATGTAATAAGTTTTCACATTTGCCATATTCCTGTAGTATTTTAAGACATCTCCCAGATATTTTAAACCTTCACCTCTAAATATTCCAGTATGCATCTCTAAAAAATTACTTTTTTATATAACCTCAATGTCCCTTTGACACATAACATGATAATTTCTTAGTATCCCTTAATTTCTTTAGTTATCCCTTAAATGTCTTTTTACCTTGTTCAAACCACACCCATACATAGCATTTGGTTTATATACCTCTTAAGTTCCTTTCAATTTTGAAGAGCCCTCCAGCTCTCTCCAATTCAAAAAGAAAAAATAAAATCCCCAAAGTTAAAAATTCCAATTTTTTTCCTGGAATTAACTTGAGAAAAGATACAAGGCCATATTGTAATCAACTGTGAAGAGACCAGCTCATAAAATGACTGACAATCTATGTTTGACTGTCTCCTTGTAGAAGCATTTAACTGTTCACTAGCCATAACATCAGTAAGAATTTTGATCTAATGGCTTGATTGTTATCAAGTTTAACAGTGTTGTTAGACATAGGTCTAAGTAGTGCTGGGCACTCCATATTACATCTGGTCATGAAAGCTATTATGTCAAGTAGATGATTTTTAGAGGTGCTAAGTCTGATCAGTAGGTTCAGATAGTGAAAATCTGACCCCTCCATTGCAAAGTGAGGTACCTTATCACTAGCATATTATCTAGAGGATGAGATTTTGTACTTTGGTAAAATTACTCTTGGGTTTAAGAGGGTAAAAAATAAAAAGTAAATGTCTAGTTAGACATTAACAAAATGAGAACAGTGCCTCTCTAGGAGCTAGAAAAACAAAATAACAGCAGAAGGAATGAGTTTATTTAAGAGAAACAGAAATTGATGAATCAGGAAAAATTAGATTTGACCAATAAACAACCCAAATGCTGTTCTAGGAAAAGATCAATAAAACACACAAATATTTGGCAAGTCAGACTAAAAGGAAAAAAGAATATGCAAACAAATAACAGGGGATATGTGAAAAATTCTAAGAGAAAAATACAGGCCAGAAAATAGGGGTGAAATTTTGAGCATATATAAATGACTAGGTTGGCTCCAAAAGAAATTTTAAAACCAGAATTAGTCAATATGAGAAATTGATCTAATAGAATTAGATGAATGAGCAAAATTAGTCCATTAATGAATGTAATTCACTACATTCAGATATTGGAGGAGAAAAACATTATGAAAATACTGATAACTAACTCTGGTATAGAAATTTCAATGTGCCAGGCACTGTTCTGTTTTAAACTTAATGCATTTAATTTCAACAAGTGCTACAAAGGCACTTACTTCACTCCTGATTAAAATCATAAAAACAAATGTTTTAGGAATAAAAAGCATCACTAAAAAATTAAAGTGTCTCCTAGAATCTATAGCAAGGATTACACTTGATAGTAGTATTAGAACTTTTCATATCAAATGTCAAATTCAACTCAAAATAGTTTAAACAAATGATTTCACAAGTAACTTGTGCAAGTTCAAGGAAATTCACCTGGATTGGCAATACCTGGATCCGAGGTTGCCCTAACTGAGATATAAAAGGTTATTAAATTGGTAAGGATATCACAATTTTGATATAACAATGTATCCTGGTGTATATAAACGAGATTCAATTTACGAAAGTTCACATAAAATTTGGTCAGGTATATTTCAGATGCACTTGGTAGTTTGATTTGGCCCAATCTCTTTCAGTTGACTCAAGATGACTGTAAATCTGGAAAAATCAGGATGGCCTCCTCTTCCATTGACATCCATATCTTACCCACTTTTTTTTTTTGTCTCCTCACCATTTCATCCCCCTTATTCAAAATTTGCTTCTGCTTCCAACGTGTTGCCTGAAGAATTTCAGGATCTCTCTCCAGGCTTGCTCTTGGGCTGCCTCATGGAGAACAGGGTCCCCTCCCCAGAGCAGGGGACGGAAAAGACCACGGGTCCAGGACCCATAACACATGGGCCAATAGGGCGGCTCTATGAGGTGGCCTGCCCCAGGGTAGAGCAGCATCCTTCCATCACTTCTCCCGTGACTTTGGAGCTGGTCCAGGGCCTGCTCAGCGTAGTCTCTGCTATTGAAGCATTCATCATCCCCCCCTATAATGAAGAGGATCGGGCCCTGGGATTTTTCAACAGGAAAGACACTCTGTTGATTCGATTCATCTCGGGGATCCCCCTTGTAATGGCGAAGGCGCACAGCCCCCGAGGCGCTGACTTCCATGCGTTCCGGAAATGAGGGAATGGGTTTTAAAACCAGATCCCGGTACCTGAGTGGAAATTCAAAGGCGGCATTGCTCCCATTGATGCAGACAGTGGCTACCACCTGCTTCAGGTAGCAGGCCATGGCCAGCCCAATCTCTGCACCTTTGCTCACAGAGATCACTCCAATTCCTGGCTTTTGGATCTAAAGAACAAAATAAAGGGAACCTATTACAAGCCAGACTCTGAGAAGGAGCTGTCCTATAAGCTCCTATAAGACCAATACAGCATTATGATGAGAAGAGTCAGAACATGTTGGGTGGGGGTGAGGATCCTGGCACTAGGGTTTCCAGCTTCAGTGACACACAGAGAACACTACCTAGTAACTCTCCTGGAGCCTTATTGTCTTAAGGGGTGGTAATATTACCTACCTTGCGGGAACAAAATGAAGATCAAGTGAAACCATAGAAATAAAAACTCTTCATCAAAAACAGTGTTCTATAAGGCCAAAAGATGTCTAAATGCACCAGCAACATTCAGTATCACGGGAGCAGAGGCAGGTAAGCTTTCTGAAGCATCAGATTCTTCTCTCCAGCTAGGGAAAGAAGCGCCCTGCTTTCTTTCTAGTGTCGGGTAAGTGGAATTCATATTTAACTAGCATTTTATAGCTACAAAGGATCCAAGGGCTACTCCTGTAAGCATTGGGAGCATAAAGGTAAAAGACTTGGATTCCATAAATGATTGCATTGCACTGCCCAGTCCAATAGCAAAAGCAGTAGGTCACAGGAGGGACTCCTTACTTTATAGCAGGCTGTGGAAGCAGAGGAAAAGGAAGAAGCCTATGACCAATGAGAGGGGCTCATAACTGTAACCCCAGTACATTTCTGTCATCAGAAAAAAAAAAACAGCATAAACTTTCAAAAGAGATCATTCTGAGATCCAATTTTTTTGAGATCTACTTCAATAGGTATAAGTGGGGCCAAGAATCTGATACTATAAAATAGCCCCAATCTGATACTATAAAATACCCCGTGTGCACCCATGTTTGGGAACCACCCATGTGAGGAATGGATCAGGGAGTGGGGGTGAGGGGGCTACACCTGGAGACAGGAAATTAATTAATGCACTATTTCCCCTTCACTGGCATTGATGATGAGGGACCAGACTAAAACAATGGCAGGGAGGATGAGGAGGGTGTGATGTACAAAGAAAGAACCTAAAACCCTTTGAGATGGGTTGAGGGTGTGGGGAAAGGAAGAAGGAAGAAACCAGTTGGGCACAGGTGACGAGGTGGATTTACTGAGAGTTTGCTATATGCTAGGCCCTCTAGGTGCTTTACACATACTAGCTCAGTCCTTCCAACAAGAAAAGGGAGATTCAGCAAGTTTAATTCTCACTCAAGTTGACAACAGTATCAAGGGTGGGAGGTGGACCTGTCCTGCTGAACCTAAATACAGACTGAATTTTGGCACTTGCCCTTTCCCCTCAGAAAATGCCACAAATAGTTACATTTAAGTTGCACGAAAATAAAAAGTTAACTCGAAAGCATTTTATCTGGGATTTAATTCTAGGCAGTCCTTTAAAAAGAGCTAAATATACTCAGAAAAATCACACATGCACTTGATAATGATGCTATCACTGACGATGGGGATCCTGGTGATGCTCCAATAGGAAATGCATCCTATCTCTTCTTGAGAAGACTCAAGGCTCTCCAGGAGGAGCATGATACCAGTCATGGAGTCAGGACGACTTAGTGGTCAGGAGCAGACATGGCCAGAAGGGCTCCGTCACTTACTTAAGTGAGGCGAGGATGCCTTCTCACCTGCAAAGTTGAGGACCTTGTCAAGAGTACTTCCTTCACAAGGTGAGTGTGAGCATTAAATGAGATGGGGCATGTGAAGCAGTTAGCATAGAGGCTAACCTAAGAGTCACCTCATACACGTTAGGTGCTATGATTGTTTTACCATGTCGGGTGGAACCTTAAGAAATACTTGCTGTTTGGACATTCTTCAACTAGAAAATGAACGGCATCCTAGTACACCCACCATTTATTGTCTTCTGTGTGCCCATAAGCGCTAAGCTGATCCTCATCAACCCAACAATCCTACAAGGAGCTATCACTATCTCCAAGTGTAAAGAGACGGCTGCAATAGCCAGAACAGGTATTCGAGATTTTTTTTCTGTAATATTGCCAGGTAAAAGGGAAAGTATTTTAGGTACCTTGGGATGAGCTAGTAGCAAGTTGGCAGCTTCCTCAAAATAGTCCAGGTCCACCTCCTGCAGCTGGTTGGGCAGGTCGTCATAGGCAAAATATGCTAAGGCCAGCACTGCAAAGCCATGAGCAGCTAAAAGACCAGCTCGATATTCAAGTAGACCCCCGATGCCCCCAAACAAGTCGATGATTCCTGGGAAAGGGCCTTCCCCTAAGAGAACAAAGACAGAAGGGAATGGGCTCAGAAAGAGTAACAGGAGGGTCAAGTAGGTAGCAGTGAAAGTTCAGGCTGAGCAGAATGAATTCCATCTTCACACACACAACAAAATGGCATGTTACTTTTAAAATCTTACTGGATCTCACTTGGATAAAGGAATTCTGACTTCCATATAAGCTTTGGCAGAACCAGAAAAAAAAAAATCCAGCTGGGAGGGAGATATTCCTCAGTGGAATATTTTATGTTTAAGAAGAAACGTAGAAAATTACTGTGTGACTTTGTTCAGGTTACTTTGTTATCTCTTTGTTCAGAAATACAAGTTTTTTGGTGGATTTCTTTTTTTCAAAGAACTCTCTAAATGCAACTTGCTGGCTTCCTCACCTGCCATCATGTTGAAAACTCGAACTCGATCCATGTATTTAGGGAATTCTCTCAGAAAACATTTATAACTTGCAGTATTTAAAGGAATCATATTTACTGTTCATAAAATGTCTTTCAAATGCATGTACTGACTACCATTTGGGGATGGGAACTAGTTTTCCAAAAAGCACCTAATATTGCATAATAGTGCCTCGATAATCTTGCTAGTTGAAAACACAATATTTTTTGGAATTTACCTTGTGGCTCAGTAGTAACAAACTCCACTACTATGCATGAGGGAATGGGTTCAACCTCTGGCCTCTATCAGTGAGTTAAGGATCAGTTGTTGCCCTCAGCTGCAGTGTATGTTGCAGACTGGGCTCTGATCTGGCATTGCTATGGCTGTGGTGTATGCTGACAGCTACAGCTCTGATTTGACCCCTGCTGGGAACATCCATATGTTGAGGCTGTGGCCCTAAAAAGCCAAAACAAACAAACATACATACAAAAAGACAGTATTTTGGCCATTTGGCCGAAAAAATATATATGGGAAATAATGGTTCCCCAACATTTGATGCCCTTTTTTTTTTTTGTTTTCTTTCCATCACAATGTTATCCATATCACCAAGTTTAGTCTCACCTGGAGGCAGGAAAAGGGCTCCTCGCACCCGCCCTTCTCGGATCTTCAGCCGCTGCACCCCAGGGCTGGAGAACCAGCGTTGCAACTCCAGGCTGGCCCTGGGCTGAACCACGCCCGACTTTTGCAAATAAACTGAGTCATATAGATCCAGGGTGATCCAAAAGGGGCTGTTCATCACCTCCAGCTTAAGCAGCCTCCCAAAAGCCTTCTCAGGCTTCAGAGACCAGAAGAGGCCCATCGGATGGACCCCCACAAAGTCACCTCCCAAGGCAGGATCCTGCTCCAGGTCCAGCTCACCAGCCTCATTAGCCCTGTAGAAGGCTCTGGACTGGAACAAATTCCCCTTCTCATCCTTCAGCGATGCCATGAGGGTCACCACCTGCAGTGGGGCCAGGCCCATCACTCGGATGTGCACTGGCTCATCTGCAAGGGCACTTACTGGGGTGGCTGTCAGCTGGAACATTGGCAACCTGCAAAGAGACCAAGCAGAATTTCCTGCCCTGCAGTGGAGAGGAGACTCTGTGTTGGAGACAGATTCCAAGGAAGAGACCCAGGCGAGGCTTAAATTAGGTCTGGCCAAGGTAGACTTCTGGGAACTAGTGCAAAATACACAAGATATTTAGAGGAGGGGAAATAAGGTGGGCAGAGAGTGCTCATTATTCTCATTTCATGTATGAGGAAACAGGCTAAGTGGTGTGCTCCAAGTCTTGTAAATAATTAATAGTAGAACTGGAAATTCAAGCTAGGTCTGACACCACAGCCCCCTCCTATCTTATCCATGGTGACACTGTAATAAATGTTAGTTTTGTGGTTCTGAGTAAGTTGAGCTTCAGTTCTGCACTTGAGATCTTTCCCATGTGACCTATTTCACAGGTGTTTGTTAGGATCCAAGTGGGTAATGCAGGATTAAGGGTTTATAGGAAGGCTCAGTGCTGCTTTTCACCTTTCTTGCCTATATAAATAAGCAAAATGTTAGCGTGTTGTTTCTTTCCTTTTTTCCTCTTTTTTGGTTTCCAAGCTCTCCCTGCCATTTTAAGACCAACCACCGGCTCTTTTCAAAATTCCCATTATTTGCTCTTTTTAAAAGAAAACAAAACTTCATGACCTGCTTTTGTGGCTTTCCAATGGAGTGATAAGTGTCAACAGTTGTTTGTAGTAAAAAGACTGTAATATAAGTTTATCAACTGCTTCATATTTGGCTCCTTTTTGAGCAAAATGTGTGGGTATACTCTCATTTCTTCCTCTCTCCTTCCCTTGCGTCTTTCTCGCCTTTCTTCCAGACTTCATCCACAAAGGATTTGAATCTTTTTATAAGAGAAATAATAAAATAAAATAGGATTGAGAAATAAGAAAAAGAACCAGAAATACTAAAGTGAGAGCCAAAGGGAAAACGGCAATCTGTCAGTTCTATTGTTGTAATCCTTCTCATAGAAAATGGTACCGGGTTTTTTCAAGGGAAAGGAAAAAGTGCAGCCTTTTCATCTTTTTGCCAAAAGAAATTTCTTATATGAGACTTTGACATAGGTACGTATCATTTGTTTCAGTAATATCTTCACACAAATTGTAGCAATAGGTACCCCATCATGAAGCTTGATTCTCTAGGGGATCCCTGATTTTATTTTATAGAGAAGGCAAAACAAAGCCTTTAGGGTTTAGATTTGTGCGCAGAAAAGATTCTGAAGGAAATAAACTGGCCCTGGCAATGCACAGGCAGAAGAGAGGCTTGATGTGCAGTTCTTCACTGTTGAAAGGGGGCCACCGGAAGAAAGACAGGGTCAAGGGAAAGTCATTTTGTGCTTCTTTTCAAAAAGTGATTTTATGCAAAGGACACCACACCTTCCCACTTGGTCCCTCATCAAAAACCAGCATTACTAACCATTTCATGTAAAGCTAAACTCAAGGTCAATGGAATGATTTTGACTAAATAGAATAATCGTGAATGTTTTCCCTCAATACCAACAGAGTTCTTGGCAGACCAACTGGCATCAGTTCAACCTTCCTATGTCACTCCTTTGTGCTAGGGAGATGGGGCACATAATATGGGTAACAGCATCTCATGGGACATTTCAGTGCTTCCTTGATATCTTCTGATCTGGTCCTTCCTATAAGCCTCCGTCATCTTCTTTTCTTTCTTCCCAAGAAGAGAGATCATTTAGAAGGGAGACTTGATTGCCCTATTCCACAAATCCTTTCCCAACTCTTCTTCTCAAAACGTCCATATCATGCATGGACTCAATACATTGTTTTATTTCCAAACTGAATTAATTTCAATTCATCAACAAAACCGACCTCCAGCATGCATCCCACATGTGGTCTTATCCTCCCAACTGGACCTCCGACTCCTCAAGGGCACCAACAATGTGTTAAAACTTTAGGGATCCTGTTGCTACTCAAACAGTGAATTATGCAATGTACATGTTTCTGAGTTATGAGATTCATAACAGAGGCAGAAAAAAAATAGCACCAAAAATGTAATTGAAATATTCTATGTACACATAGTGCTTTTGTAACATAAAATATTAGGGCTTCTATCCAAGTCATAGTTCCTCTTTATCTGAGAATTGCCCCGTAAAACCCAGAACTGGACACTCAGCAGCTATGTTTAGACCATGTGACCTCCATCCTGGATTTGGGCAGAATACCTAATGCAGGATGGGCCAAGGATGCTCTTCCCCTTGCCAAGGCAGAATGGGAACCCAGAGATCACCAGTCACACTATTAGGATTTAGGCTAAAGGTGAGGCAAGAAGGCACCTAGGTTGCAAAATTCACTGGCACGGCCAAGTACCTGAAGTCCTGACATTTTGTACCCTCGGGGCCTCTCCCTTGCCCCACCCTTTTTGTACATGGCTGAATCCATAAAATTCAGAAGCTGTATCCAGATAAGCACAGAAAGCCAGTGTTGGGTAGAGTGTGGGAGTTTGAGGAAAGACAGACAGAGACAGAGAGAAATGTGGTTTTTTCCTATCCTGAGACGCTCCTAAGGAAAGAAAGTGTAGCTCATTTAGAAGTTCTCGAGCTATGTAGATAAGCCTCATGGCAAAGAGAGAGGCCAGAAGATAGATTTGAGAAGACTTCAGTCTTTAAAAGGAATCTATTGTCGTAGAGCTAGACTTTTTCCTTTGTTTTTCTCTTTTTATGTCCGCCCCTGCAGCATGTTAAAGTTCCTTGGCCAGGAGTCAAATAAGAGCTGTAGATGCAGCCTCTGCCACAGCTTGAGGCAAGGCCAGGTCCTTCACTGAGCAAGGTCGAATATCAAACCCACATCCTCACAGAGACAATGTTGGATCTTTATCCCATTGATCCATAGAAAGAACTCCTAGAGCTAGAATTTTGTTTTGAGGTCTTGGTACTTAGCTGACTATGCTTACTGTTTTGTCTCCTAATTTTCCTGGATATCCTAGTAAATGTGTTAATTTATTGATTTTGACATGTCATAAATTTTCAGTAATGGTCTTTAGTATTCTATGTCTAAATATTTGCCTTTTACATCAAGGCACATGCAAGAGATTATGGTGAAACTTCCATTAAGAAGCAGACATTCTCCCAAGAAGATGATGTGGGTTTGACATAAACAAACACATAGTCTGAAGGTAGGGAGCCTGATTCCTCTAGCTCCATTTTTCTTTTTCAGGATGTCTTTGGCTATTCTGGGACTGTTGTGCTTCTAAACAAACTTTAAATTATTTTGTTCAAGTTCTGTGCAAAATGTCCTTGGTAATTTGATAGGGATTGCATTGAATCTGTAGATTGCCTTGAGTAGTATAGTCATTTTGATAATATTAACTCTTCCAATCCATGAGCATGGTATATCTTTCCATTTATTTGTGTCATCTTTGATTTCTTTCATCAGTGGCTTATAGTTTTCAGTGTACAGGTCTTTTGTCTCTTTAGGTAGATTTACTCCTAGGTATTTTATTCTTTTGGATGTGATGGTAAGTGGGATTGCTTTCCTAATTTCTTTTTCTGCTCTTTCATTGTTAGTGTATAGAAATGCAGTCAATTTCTCTGTTTTTAATTTTGTATCCTGTGAATTTACCAAATTCACTGATGAGCTTTAACAGTTTTCTGGTAGAGTCTTTAGGATTCTCTAGGTATACTATGTCATCTGCAAATATTGATAGTTTTACTTCTTACTTCCATTCCAATTTGGATTCCTGTTATTTCTTTTACTTCTCTGATTGCTGTGGCGAGGACTTCCAAAACTATGTTGAAGAGTTGTGGTGAGAGCAGACATCCTTGTCTTGTTCCTGGTCTCAGTGGGAATTCTTTCAGGTTTTCACCATTGAGAAGGATGTTAGCTGTGGGTTTGTCATATATGGCCTTTATTAGGTTGAGGTAGGTTCCCTCTATGCCCACTCTCTGAAGGGTTTTTATCAGAAATGGGTGTTGGATTTTGTCAAGGGCTTTTTCCACGTCTATTGAGAGGATCCTATGGTTTTTATTCTTCAGTTTGTTAAAGTGGTGTATCACACTGATGGATTTGCAGATACTTAGGAACACTTGCATCCCTAGGATAAATCCCACTTGATCATGATGTACAATCCTTTTAATGTATTGTTGGATTATTTGGTTTTCTAGTACCTGGTTGAGGAGTTTTGCATCAATGTTCATCAGTGAAATTGGCCTGTAGTTTTCTTTTTTTGTGGTATCTTTGTCTGGTTTTGGTAACAAGGTGATGGTGGCCTCATAGAATGAGTTTGGGAATGTCCCCTCCTCTGCAATTTTTTGGAATAGTTTCAGAAGGATAGGTGTTAGCTGTTCTCTAAATGTTTGATAGAATTTGCCTGTGAAGCCATCTGGTCCTGGACTTTTGTTTGTTGGAAGTTTTTTAATCACAGTTTCAATTTCAGTTCTTGTGATTTGTCCATTCATCTTTTCTACTTCATCCTGGTTTAGTCTTGGAAGATCATACTTTTCTAAGAATTTGTCCATTTCTTCCAGGTTTTCCATTTTATTGGCATATAGTTGCATATAGTATCTCTTATGATCCTTTGTATTTCTGTGATATCCGTTGTTACTTCTCCTTTTTCATTTCTAATTTTATTGATTTGATTACTCTCTCTTTTTTGCTTGATAAGTCTGGCTAAGGGTTTATCAATTTTGTGGATCTTTTCAAAGAACCAACTTTTCGTTTCATTGATCTTTTCTATGGTTTTCTTCGTTTCTATTTCATTGATTTCTGCTCTGATTTTTATGATTTCTTTCCTTCTACTAACTTAAGGTCTCGTCTGTTCTTTTCTCTTGAGCTGCTTTAGATGTAAAGTTAGCTTGTTTATTTGAGCTTTTTCTTGTTTCCTGAGGTGGGCTTGTATTGCTATAAACTTTCCTCTTAGAACGGCTTTTGCTGCATCCCATAGGTTTTGGAGTGTCGTATCTTTGTTGTCATTTGCTTCTAGGTATTTTTTAACTTCCTCTTTGATTTCTTCAGTGATCCATTGGTTGTTTAGTGGCACGTTGTTTAGTTTCCATGTGTTTGTGGTTTTTGCAGTTTTTTTCTTGCTAGACTTAAAACCAATTTATGAAAAGGCAAAGTATTGAACTTTGGTTGGATTCCTACAAATCTTCATACCTTGATTTATCAGACTTTGTCAGATGACTTCTTTTTAATTTCATATTAAGAAGGCAAGGGCTGTGATTTTACTGATTTTATGGATGATTCCTGGTGTTTGTTTAGTCAGGGAAACTTACACATCTTTCCCAAGCACACACTTTTGTCTTATCAAGAGTCCCCCTCCCACTTTTGGATATATGTGTTTGATTGTTTTTTATTATTACTCAATGAATTTATTACATTTATAGTTGTGCAATGATAATCACAATCCAATTTTATAGGATTTCCATCCCACAGCCCCAGCACATCCCCCCACCCCCCTCAACTGTCTCCTCCGGAGACCATAGTTTTTCAATGTCTGTGAGTCAGCATCTGTTCTGCAAAGAAGTTCAGTCTGTCTTTTTTTTTTTCAGATTCCACATGTCAGTGATAGCATTTGATGTTGGTGTCTCATTGTATGGCTGACTTCACTTAGCATGATAATTTCTAGGTCCATCCATGTTGCTAAAAATGCCAGTATTTTGTTCCTTTTAATGGCTGAGTAATATTCCATTGTTTATATACACAACATCTTCTTGATCCACTCCTGGGCAACCTAAATGTCCATCGACAGAGGAGTGGATCAAGAAGCAGTTGTACATATAAACAATGGAATATTACTCAGCCATTAAAAGGAACAAAATACTGGCATTTTTAGCAACATGGATGGAACCTAGAAATTATCATGCTAAGTGAAGTCAGCCATACAATGAGACACCAACATCAAATGCTTTCACTGACATGTGGAATCTGAAAAAAAAAAAAAAAGACAGACTGAACTTCTTTGCAGAACAGATGCTGACTCACAGACATTGAAAAACTTATGGTCTCCAGAGGAGACACTTTAGGGGGTGGGGGGATGCACTTGGGTTGTGGGATGGAAATCCTGTGAAATTGGATAGTTATGATCATTATACAACTACAGATGTGAGAAATTTATTTGAGTAATTGAAAAAAAAAACTTAGCCAGAATCATCAAGAAAAAAGGGAGAGGACTCATATCAATAAAATTAGGAATGAAAAAGGAGAAGTTACAAAGGACATCACAGAAATATAAAGGAACATAAGAGACTGCCACAAGAAACTATGTGCCAATTAAATGCACAACCTAGAACAAATGGACAAATACTTAGAAAAGTACAATCTTCCAAGACTAAACCAAGAAGAAATAGAAAAGACGAATGTATCAATCAATAATTACTGAAATTGAAAATGCAATTTAAAAAGGTGCAGGACCCATGGGAGCTACGTCAATTCACTTATGATGGAGCATGAAAATGTGAGAAAAAAGAATGTATACATGTATATGTAACTGGGTCACCATGCTATACAGTAGGAAAAAAATGTATTTGGGAAGTAACAATTGATTACAATTAAAAATAAATAAATAAATAACTAAATAGTGCAGGACCAGATGGCTTCAAAGGCAAATTCTATTAAACTTTTAGAGAAGAGCTAACACCTATCCTTCTGAAAATATTCCAAAAAAAAAAAAAAAAAAAACGCAGAGAAAGGAACACTCTCAAACTCATTCTATGAGTACCAAACAAGATACAATCTGGTATCACTCTGATACCAAAATCAGACAAAGATACCACAAAAAAGAAAATTACAGGCCAATATCATTGATGAACATAGATGCAAACATGTATAAAACACTAGCAAACTGAATCCAGCAATACATTAAAAGGATTATACACTATGATCAGTGGGATTCACCCCAGGGATGCAAGGATTTTTCAATACCTTCAAATCAATCAGTGTGATACACCACATTAACAAACTGAAGAATAAAAACCATTTGATTTTCTTGGAGTTCCCTTCGTGGAACAATGGAACAAATCCAACTAGGAACCATGAGTTGTGAGTTTGATCCCTGGCCTCGATCAGTGGGTTAAGGATCCGGCATTGCCGTGAGCTGTGGTGTAGGTTGCAGATGCAGCTTGGTCTGGTGTTGCTATGGCTGTGGCATAGGCTGGCAGCTGTAGCTCTGATTAGATCCCTAGCCTGGGAACCTCCATATGCTGTAGGTGTGGCCCTAAGAGGACAAAAGACACACCCAAAAAAACCCAAACCCAAAACCAAAACCAAACAAACAAAACATTCGATTCTCTCAATAGATACAGAAAAATCTTTTGACAAAATTCAATATCCTTTTCCGATTTAAAAAAAAAAAAAAACCCTCCAGAAAGTGGGCATGGAGTGAACATAGCACAACCTAACAAAGGCCATATATGACAAACCCGTAGCTAACATCATCCTCAATGGTGAAAAGCTGAAGGAATTCCTGTTAAGATCAGAAACAAGACAAGTGTGTCTGCTCTCACTATTACTATTCAACACAGTTTTAGAAGTCCTAGCCACAGCAATCAAAGAATAAAAAGAAATAAAAGGCATCCAAATTGGAGAGGAAGAAGTAAAACTGCCACTGTTTGCATATGAAATACTATACCTAGAAAATCCTAAAGGCACTACCAGAAAATGGAGTTCATCAGTGAATTTGATAAAGATGCAAGATACAAGATTAACACAGAAAAATCAACTGCATTTCTGTATACTAACCATGAAAGTTCAGAAAGGGAAATTAGGGAAACAATCCCATTTGCCATTGCATCAAAAAGAATAAAATATCTAGGAATAAACCTACCTAAAGAGACAAAAGACTGTACTCTGAAAACTACAAGATGCTGATGAAAGAAATCAAAGATGACACAAGCAGATGGAAAGATATTCCATGCTCTTGGATTGGAAGTATCAAAATTGTCAAAATGACAATAATACCTAAGGCAATCTACAGATTCAGTGCTATCTCTATCAAATTACCAATGGAATTTTTCACAGGACTAGAACAAAATATTTTAAATTTTATTTGGAAGCACAAAAGACCTAGACTAGCCAAAGCCATCCCGAGAAAGAAAAGTGGAGCTGGAGGAATCAGGCTCCCTGATGTCAGACTATACTACAAAGCTACAGTCATCTAAACAGTATGGAATTGGCACAAAAACAGAAATATACATCAGTGGAACAGGACCAAAAACCCAGAATTAAACCCATGCACCTATTGTCAACTAAGCTATGACAAAAGATGCAAGAATATACAATGGAGAAAGGACAGTCCCTTCAAATAGGTGGTGCTTGTAAAACTGGACAGCTACATGTAAAAGAATGAAATTAGAACACCTCCTAACACCATACACAAAAATAAATTCAAAAGGGATTAAAGACCTAAATAAGACCAGATACTATTAAACTCTTAGAGGAAAACAAGCTGAAGATGGGAGACTCCTCAAAATCCAATGGAGTAAAAATGTCAGGCTTCCTCACTTTTTTGCAACAAAAGGCAGGACTCTGTATACTACAGACTGTTAATGAAACCAAAGCTACAAAGCAGCCAGAGAGCAAGAAGCAAGAACTCAGCTGCCTCATGTAACCATAGCCTCTCAGGGTTGGAGGGGAGCCCTCAGTAAAATGGAAGTGACCTAATAGGGACTTAGAGTTGAAAGCCTCATGGATGAGCCCCTTTCAGACCTTCTGAGTCCCAGGATGAAGGGTGGGGATCAAGCCTATGACACTGGCAGACCTTGACCTATTAGAGGAAAGGCAGTCAAGAACTGGTAGCACATCAACTGATCAGAAAGCAGGAAACAAGAATAAAGACAGCAAACATTAAAACTACCCACAGAGGTTAAAATTACCACTAATACTCAAGAAAAAGAAATTCCATTCCCTTTAGAAGCCTTTGCTTTTCTTTATTCACTATAGGTCTTCCTCCTTCCATGCAATAAAATCTCAAAGAAAAATTCCTTGTGTCAAGAAAAAATCTCTCCATTAGTTCACATAAACTGGACCCTGGCTTTTGAAGCCAAGTGTGATTTTGTCTCCAAAATGGTCTCTAAACTATTTTTTGTTAAGGTTGATGCATTTCACATAAATCTGTGTTTGAGCAATAAACCGCCTAAGGTGGTAATTGCTGGTTCTTTGGAGAAATATGCTACCTACTCGGGTGAGAGAAACACAGAGCAAGATGAAGGCAGCCTTGCCAGGTGTCTTGCTGCTGAAATCAGAAAGCAGACCTCTTCTACTTGGCTTTGACAGCTCTGACTCACCCCCAGTTCAGCTGGAGGAAGAATTCTTGAGCGGGATGGCTTACTAATCCAGCTAGAAGCACTGGACACATGCCTGTTGCTCGCTAATTTAGATCCTTCAAAATACCACAGGCTATTGTTCAAAGTTGAAATTGTCTCCATAGAAACCACCAGCTGCTCCTTTTAAAAAAAAAAGTCCCCAAGCACAGGGCTCCCAGCACTAACTGCCACAGAGTCTGGGCAGGTGCTCAGTCCACCCAGTGCGCCTTTCAGTGCAGGTGTTTCGTGATGGAGTCTTTTATTTCATCACAGGTGTCTGGTTTCTAAGCCTCTTTCCCTTCTCCTCTGCTCAACTCCTGGCTCTATTTTCTTTTCCTTCAATTCCTTCTCTTTCCCCTCCTCAGGGTTCCCATCGTGGTGCAGTGGAAACGAATCCGACTAGGAACCATGAGTTGGCGGGTTCAATTCAGGCTTTGCTCAGTGGGTTAAGGATCCAGCATTGCCGTGAGCTGTGGTGTAGGTTGCAGACACGGCTCAGATCTGATGTTGCTGTGGCTGTGGTGTAGGCCAGCAGCTGTAGCTCCGATTGGACCCCTAGCCTGGGAACCTCCATATGCCATGGGTGCAGCCCTAAAAAGAAAGAAAAAAAATCCTTTCCCTCCCCTCCTCAAAGTCAGTGGTCTCTTAGGCAGCTGCCTTTTTGATGGTTTCTGAGAAGATGAGTCCCCAGTAGCCATCTTTGGAGTGCTGCTTAAGACTCCCTCGAGGAGTCTTAAATAAAGATTCCCTGGTTCTTCATCTGGAGATTCTGACTTGATAGGTTTGGGGTAAGGTTCTGGGATCTGTTTTTTTGTTTTGTTTTTCTTTTTATAGCCTTGCCTGTGGCATATTGAAGTTCCCAGGTCTTAGGTTGAATCAGAGCTGTAGCCACCAGCCTATGCCACAGCCATGGCAACACTGAATGTGAACTGCATCTGTGACCTACATCACAGTTTGTGGCAACCCCAGATCTTTATTCCACTGAGAAAGGCCAGGGATTGAACCTGCATCTTCCCAGAGATAATTCCAGGTCTTTAACCCACTGAGTCACAACAGGAACTCCTAGGATCCATACTTTTAATAGCAGATTTTAATACACAGCCCAGTTTGCAAACAGCTCTTCCAATAGATAGTAGAAGCCCTCCTCATGCAAAAATGCCTCCTCAGGACCAGAACCTCTGAAATCTGCCGCATTGTTGATCCCGTCAGTCTCTGTCTATTGTCAGAACATACAAGAGATCCAAGCTACAGATTTCAGACTGTGCTTCTTCCTTGAGGGAGATACCATGTCTTTTAATTTTTGCCTCTTTTGCAGCCAGTGAGGTATAGCTGGTCCCTGGAATCAGAGAGACTTAGATTTGAACCCTAATGTAACTGACTTCAGGCAAAGTATGTACCTTTACTTGTGCTTCAGCTTTCTAACTTGTGAAATTGGAATGGTACAATAAAATGAATTACAACTGAAATATAAGCCTTGGGGGAAAGGGCCTGGTATTGAGAGTCATGGGCAGACTAGAATGTCTGGGGAAAAAGAAGGCTCTTTTGGCACATAGCTATTACATGGGATGAGAGGTACTTTGGAAGGACAGCAAGGCTCTCAGCTTAGTGACAAATTCCCAGGAATAGATTCAAGGATGGGAGGTGGGCTAGGAAGGAATGCAGCAGAAATAGAGTACTGTTCTTACTAAGACCCTAAGAGAAGCACAGGAAAGGGTGATGCTCCAGAACCGAGATAATAAGGTGAGATGCATGTTAAACTGGCACAAAGTCAGGCCTACTTCACTCTACTGCCTAGAGCATAGGGGTCCTTGCACTCCATGGACCCCTAAGGGAAGTAGCAAATTAAGAGTCCCCACTGGTGGGAACACTGGGCAGGAAGGTGCCAACCAGCCACAAAAGAGGCATTAGCAGCTATCAGTAGCAGGTGTGAATCATGCAGAAAAGACTGAAATACTCAGAGGAAGAATTTTACCCCCCGCATGCCTTCAGATTCAAGATGGCAACATTGACTGTTCCCTTCATCTCCAGCCTGCTGGCCTGCCTTGCAGATTTCCACCCTCTACAATCAATGAGCCAAATCCTTAAAATATCTGTCTCTCTGACTCTCCTTCTCTCTCTTGTGTCTCTCTCTTTGGGTCTGTCTCTGCCTCTGTCTTTCTGTCTCTGTCCTGTCTCTCTCTCTCTCTATATATATATATATATGTATATATGTATATACACACACACACATATATATATATACACACATATATATATATATGTATATATAGTAGGTAAAAAGTGACTACACTTACGGAGAGCTTAAAGGACAAGAAGAATTGTTCGTAACAAGGTCTATTTGTATAGAATTATCTCAAATCAACTTCTTGCCCTTGATGATAAGGATGTTATTTTCCTTCTGGCATTGGGAGGACATCTTCCAGCTGAGAGTGTGACCTGGTCTTCAGGGGAAAATGCAGAGGAAGACCAGAGGTCGCCTCTTGCAGCTGCTAATTTTTAAAACGATAATAATTTTTATTTTTTATTTTTATTTATTTTTTTTGTCTTTTTGTTGTTGTTGTTGTTGTTGTTGCTATTTCTTGGGCCGCTCCCGCGGCATATGGAGGTTCCCAGGCTAGGGGTCCAATCGGAGCTGTAGCCACCGGCCTACGCCAGAGCCACAGCATTGCGGGATCCAAGCCGCGTCTGCAACCTACACCACAGCTCACGGCAATGCCGGATCGTTAACCCACTGAGCAAGGACAGGGACCGAACCCGCAACCTCATGGTTCCTAGTCGGATTCGTTAACCACTGCGCCACGACGGGAACTCCTAAAACGATAATAATTTTTATGTCAAGTCAAAGATGTCTATTTTGGAATAACATATTCTGGTTTCCTTAGAAGGAGAGAAAAGAAAAACAGAAAAGAAAGTGATTATGGAGTGAAGACTATTGCAAGGTGGGAAAGTCACTACAGGTACTTCAAAGACTTGATGGAGGTTCCACAGAGCTGCAACACAATCACTGGAAAAATGTGACTCCCTTTCAGTGACTGACCGAACTATGTTTCTAATCATCACTAGAACTAAAAAAAAAAGTTCTTCATAAATAGGAATAAATATAGAAATGGACGTGTTTCAAGCTCTCTAGAAACGAAAACAGTGTTGGTGTGTAGAGTTAGTCACATTTCCAGAAAATGGTGTTTAATAGCCTATAGAGAAAAAAATCTCAGTAGTAACAAAGAAAATTTAGGGCTATGTCCCTGGGTTCTGATTTCAGCACTGCTCTTAATTCATTGTACAAATTTTTCTGAGCCTCTATTTCTTAGCTGTCGTATGAGAAGCCTAACATAAATCAGTATTCCAAAATAGTTCAGTCATTACATAGCACTTGCATAAGTTTAGCCTTATCTGTGTACTCCTTGACCTATTACTTAAGGCAAAAAATGATCTTTATTAATACCCCTCAAAGTATGTACATTTACTACATTAAGGCTAGACCCTGGGCCTTCTTGTACTAGGGAAGAAGGACTCCCTGCCTAGAACAAGGGCCTAGGCATTGACCAAAGGTGAGGATGGGTTAGAAGAAACTGGAAACCTCAGAGGAAGATCTTATCCTGTTTCCTCTTGGAGTTCTAGAAAAAAGAGTAAAATGGGATATTGTGTGTTTAGGCCGAGAGAGATGCAAAGACAGCTTGCATAATTTTCTCTTTGCACTTCAGTTTTCTGAAAATCAGGAAAAGTTCTCAAAGTTCCCAAAGTTCCCATATTCTCACGTGATGGACATGAAAGGCAGCTGAGAGAGTTAAAGGCCAGCAGGCTTCCCCTGGGATCATTACAGCAGTGTGTGAGCTGACCCTTTGGCACAGGACGTAGGGTATATAGGTCTTCCAGGGACCCGATAAAGGACACAACTGACACTCAGAGAATTTTGAAGGATAATGAAAGCCAAGTGGGCAAACCCAGAGGATTTTGCCACCTGAGCCAGAGGGCAAGAGCGAGTATGTCAGCTGGCCTTGGCCATGCTGAGAGAACAAACCATGAGTTATGAATGCAGATGTGCAGAAGGTCAATGCCTGGAGAACAGATGAGGTACACGTCCACCAGGATAGAGAAGCTGGCCAAGAAGAGTTACTGGATCTAGAATCCTTCCCCCCACCCTTGCCCTGAGACTATATAGGCCCTCTTGCACCCTGATTTGGAGAAGGGGCTGGCGTATCTTTGAAGGAAAGAAACATGTCTGCTACTCTCTGAACTTCAAAATGACTATCCTTCTGAACATGAGCTGGACTAAACAGGAGAAGATTAAGATACATTTAATGAGCTGGTTTATGTTTTCTTTCCCCGCCACCATCATTGCCAACAGGTGTTTGAAAGGCAGCCTGCTTGGATTACACAAAACTAAAGAGAAGGAAGGATCAATGATGGGCTGCCTGAGCTCTCCTCCTCCCACAAACACAACAAAACTATGAGTACGTGTCAAAAAATCCTCTCCCGAAAGGACCCGAAGATTAGCAGAACAGCTCTTCTACAATGGAGTATATAAAAACAACAGTAACACTGAGACTGGAGGAGAGGAAGAGAAGTGATCCTGTTGGCACCCACACTACCAGTGGCCAACTCAGAAGAGGAGGGTACCACAAGCTAGGGAACCATCCCTAAGGAGAGAGAGGCAAAACCTCACCTTAGGTCCCAGCACTGGGATGCAATCCTTCTTGGCTGGCTTTGAGTGAGCCTTATTGGCACGCTGTAGGAAACCAAGACTGCTTTTAAAGGGCATGCACACAGACTTGCTTGCTCCCAATCCTAGTACAGAGGCAGCAGATTGAAAAGTACCTGGTGCTCTGGCTGGCCTGCCAAGACAGTCCCAGCATGCCCCCTAGCCCACACCAGGTTCCAGCTCTAGCCCCAACATGCCCCCTAGCCCACACCAGGTTCCAGCTCTAGCCCCTTCGACTCCTCCCTGCCAAGGTGATGGCCACCAGCACACCCCAGGAGAAAAGGCAGCTTGCACTGGGCTCTTGCTCTAGCCCACCCTGGCCCCAGTCAGGGTCCACCCTTTCCCCACCAAGGTGGCAGCCACCAGTGGGACTTGGGAGAAGCCTAGCCCATGCCAGCCTCCAGCTCTAGCCCCCATCCCCTAAGCTCCATCCCATTCCCGCTGAGGCAATGGACCTGGCGTGCTTCACAAAAAGCTCTAGCTCATGCTTGCTTCAGATCAATCTCCCCTACCAAATTCACCAGAAACACATAGGTTCCTTAGAGATGCTCCTGCACAGGAACTTGCCTTCCAGACCAGAAAAGGTGACTAATTCCTTTATTTTCATAGAGACAAACAGAAAGTCAAACAAAATGAAAAAACAAGAATCTGTTCAAAACCGTAGAACATGATAAGACCCAGAAAAAACCCCAATGAAACAGAAATTAAATAATTTACTTGATAAGTAATTCAAAGCAATAGTCATAAAATACTCACTGAACTTGAAAAAGACTAAATGAAGGCAGCAAGAACTTCAGCAAAGAATTAGAAAATATTGGAGTTCCCTGGTGGCCTAGCAGGTAAGAAATCATCATTGTCACTGCTGTGGCTCAGGTATGATCCCTGATCCAGAAACTTCCACCTGCCACAGATGTGCTGGAAGAAGAAGAAGAAGCAGGAGGAGGAGGAGGAAGGGAAGGAGAGTGGGGGAGGGGAGGGAGAGGAGAGAGAGTGTTAGGAGGGGAGGAAGGGGAGGAAGGGGAGGAGGGGGAGGGGGAGGTGGTGGAGGTGAGGGAGGAGAGGAAGGAGGAGGAGGGGAAAAAGGCAGCAAGAGTAAGCGTGAAGAATTTTAAGGGCAGCAAGAGAAAAACAAAGAGGAAGAAGGCAACAAGAGAAAGAAGGAAGAATTCTAAAGGCAGCAAGAGAAAAACAAAGAGTCACACACAGGGGAATCCCCATAAGGCTATCATTTGGTTTTTCAGTAGAGACTTGGAAGGACAGAATATAGTAGCATGATGTGTTTAAAATGCTGAAAGGAAAAAAGCCTAAAACCAAGGGTATTCCCCCTGCAAGGTTATCATTCAGAATTGAAGGAGAGATAAAGTTTTCCAGATAAGTAAAAGATAAAGGGTTCATCACCACTAAACCAACCTTACAAGAAATGTGAAAGAGTCTTCTTTAAGTGAAAAAAAAAAGCCATAACAAGAATAAGAAGGAAAAAAAATCTCATTGGTAAAGTTAAATATATAGTAAATGCAGTGGATCAACCAATTAAAAAATCTAGTACAATAGTTCAAAGACAAAAATTGTAAATCAACTATAATTAGAAGATAAATTAGGAGATATACAGAAATATGTCAAATATAACATGAAAAACATAAAGCATGGTGGTGGAGTAAAAAATATAGAGATTTTAGAATGTGTTTGAACTGAAAAGATTGTCAGTTGAAAACAAACAAATATATATATATATATATATACACACACACATATACACACATCTATCTCACAGTAACCAAAAAACAAAGACCTATAATAGATACACAAAAACCAAAAAACTCAAACATAACATTAGAGAAAATCAAACCACAAGGCAAGAAACTAAAGTGCAAAGAACTACAAAAACAACAAGAAAACAAATGACAAAATGACAATAAATATGTGCCTATCAATAATCACTGTAAATGTAAATGGAATAAATGCCCCAATCAAAGACTTAGGGTGCCTGGAGTTCCCTGGTGGTCTAAAAATGGGGACTTGGTGCAGTCACTGCTATTGTTTGGGTTCAATACTGGGCCTGGGAAATTTCACATGCTGCAGGTGCAAGAAAACAAACAAAAAGACTTAGGGTGGCTAAACGGATTAAAAAATAAGGCCTTTTGGTGCAGCAGGTTAAAGATCTGGCATTGCTGATGTGGATTCAATTACTTGCCCTGGAACTTCTGCATGCCATAGATGCAAACAAACAAACAAAAAAGAAGACTCACTTATATTCTACCTACAAAATACTCACTTGAGAGCTAAAAACACACAGAGACTGAAAATTAAAGGGAAAATACTCTGTAAATGAATTAAAAGAAAGGTGGGGTACTAGTATTCATATTGGACAAAACAGACTTTAAAGTCTATAACAAAAGACAAAAAATGGCATTATATAATGATAAGGGGGTCAATCCAGGAAGAGGATATAACATTCATAAACAATAAATACATCTAATATAGGAGCACCTAAATATATAAAGCAAATATTAAGAGACAAAAAGGGAGAAACTGACATTAATACAATAATAGTAGGAGACTTTAATACCCCATTTACATCAATGGATAGTTCATCCAGACAGAAAGGAAACAGTGGCATTAAATTATACATTAAACCAGATGTATTTAATAGATATTTACAAAACATTCCATACCAAAAGAGCAAAGAATGCATTTTTTTAAAACACACATGGAACATTCTCTAGGACAGATCACATGCTAGGCAGCAAAACAAGTCACAATAAATTAAATATTGAAATCATATCAATCATTTTTTCTGACCACAATGGTATGAAACTTCAAATCAATTACAGGAAGAAAACTGGAAAAAAAAACCACAAACACAAGATTAAACAACATGCTCCTAAAAAAATCAATGGGTCAATGAGGAAATAAAAAATACCTTGAAAAAAATGCAAATAGAAACAAGGTGTTTCAAAATCTATAGGACATAGCAAAAAGAAGTTGTAAGAAGAAAGTTAAGAGCAATGCAGGCCTATCTCAGGAAACAAGAAAAATCTCAAATAAACCTAAGTTTCTCCTAGAGGAATTAAAAAAGAAGAATAAAGAAGCCCAAAGTTAGTAGAAGGAAGGGATAATAATCATCAGAGCATAAATAAATAAAATAGAGATAAAAACAAACAATTGAAAAGATAAATGAAACTAAGCTAATTTTTTGGAAAAATAAAACCAATAAGCTTAATCAGCCTCATAAAAAAAAAGAGAGGGCTCAATTTAAAAAAATTAGAAAGGAAAGAGAAATTACAACTGATATCACAGAAATACAATCATTAGGGAATACTATAAACAGTTATACACTAACAAATTGGATAACCTAGAGAAATAAATGAATTCTTAGAAACATGTAATCTTCCAAGACTGAATTAAGGAGAAATAGAAAATCTGAACAGACTGACTATGTGAGTGAAATTCAATCAGTAATTCAAAAATTCCCAACGAACCAAAGTCCACGACTGGACAGTTTCACGGAGGAATTCTATGAAACATTTAAAGAAAACTTAATACCTATTCTTCTCAAACTATTCCAAAAAACCAAAGAGGAGGGAACCCTTCCAAGTTCATTCAACAGGCCTGAATTACCCTGATAGCAAAACCAAACACACTACAAAAAAAGAAAACTACAGGCCAATGTTACCAATGAAATAGATGTAAAAAATCCCCAACAAAATATTAGCAAACCAAGTTCAACAATAATTTTTAAAAATTATACATTATGATCAAGAGGGATTTATTCCAGGGATGCAAGTATGGTTCAAATCTGCAAGTCAATCAATGTGATACACCACATTAACAGAATGAAGGGTAAAAATCTACACTTTTTTTCTATAAGTACAGGAAAAAAATTTGACAAAATTCAACATCCATTCAAGATAAAAACTCTTAACAGGAAACCAACCTCAACATAACAAAGGCCATTCACGACAAATCCATAGCTAACATCATAATTTGTGGTGAAAAGCTAAAGGATTTTCCTCTTAGATCAGGAATAAGACAAGGATGCCCAAGTTTGCCACTTCTATTTAACACAGTATTGGAAGTCCTAGTCACAGAAATCAAAGAAGAAAAAGAAAAAAGAAATTAAAGATATCTGAATTGGGGAGTTCCATCATGGTGCAGGGGAAATGAAACTGACTAGGAACCATGAGGTTTCGGGTTTAATCCCTGGCCTTGCTCAGTGGGTTAAGGATCCAGCATTGCCATGAGCTGTGGTGTAGGTCACAGACGTGTCTTGGATCTGGCATTGCTGTGGCTCTGGCGTAAGTCAGCAGCTACAGCTCCGATTAGACCCCTAGCCTGGGAACCTCCATGTGCCATGCTTGTGGCCCTAAAAAAGACAAAAGTCAATAAAATTTTTTTAAATTTTTAAAAAAGATATCTGAATTGGAAAGGAAGAAGTAAAATTGTCATTATTTATTTGAGGATGACATAATACTATATACAGAAAACCCTAAAGATTCCACAAAAACTATTAAACTAATAGGTGCTTTAGTAAAGTTTCAGTATACAAAATTAATATACAGAAATCTGTTGCATTTCTATATACTAATAGTGAAATATAAGAAAGAGAAATCAAGAAAATAATATTTACAATTGCCTCAAAACTAATAAGATAATTAGTAACAAATTTAGTCAAAGAGGTGAAAGATCTCTATGCCCAAAACTCTGACACTTGGTGAAAGAAACTGAAGATGATACAAATAAGTGGAAATATAGCCAATGTTCATTAACTGAAAGAATTAATATTGTTCAAATATCCATACTACCCAAAGTGATCCACAGTTTCAATGCAATCCCTATCAAAATACTTGTGATGTTTTTCAGGGAACTAGAACAAATATTCCTAAAATTTGTATGGAACCACAAAAGATTCCAAAGAGCCAAAACAATCTTGAGAAAGACAAACCAAGCTGAAAGTGTCATGCTCCCTGACTTCAAACTATACTACAAAGCTATAGTAATCAAAACAGTATGGCACTGACAGAAAAAACAAACACTAAAAAAAAGTAATCCCTCTGCTCTTATCCTCTAAAAGAGATAATAAATAAATAAACAGTAAAATTATAAACCAGTGGAGCAAACTGTTCAACAAAAATTCTCTATCTTCCCACCTGGAAATAAAACTTCATAATGACAAAATCAAACAATATTTATAAAGCTATAATTTTTTATGATTAGAAGTCAGCAAATATCAAAGACAACTGAATTTAATTATTATAGTACCTATCTAAGTGTTCTATTGGCCAGCAATGTTTCACATGAGTAATAAAGACATTAACATATCAAAATTATTATGTTTATTCTGTACCATTCTAGAAAAATAGCTTATCATGTTTTTAGAACTAAGATTTTCACAAAAGTTCCATTCTATTGACAGTAATTTCTAAATAAAAAAATTATTTGAGTCCTTATAGTTCTTAGAGTTTTTCACTCCTTTCAGTTTGGATAAATTTTGTTCTGAGAGGCAATAGGAATTGGAACAGTCAGTATACTTCTTAAAGTAAAGCTCAGATTCAGGAATAAATCATTAATCCTTATATCAACCTTAAATACTGAAATAATTTGTAAATGATAAATTATCAGGCTTGTAGAACATATTACAAAATATTTTAATTTCTTTATATAAAGTGCCATTGCTTACATTGTAATTTTCACTCTCTTAAAGTGATAGCCATATTTTTTTAAATGACAGAACTTGATGATTATACATGGGTCAAATATCAAGGATTAGGGGATAGAACTTTGGGATAATAAATATTCACTTTGACTAGGGAATCTGGTTTTCTTCTGAACAGTAACTCAAGGCTACTGCAGCAACGAGAAAGGCTTTTAAAATTTCTGTTGCTTTTAGCTCAAGCTTATATCCATTAATACATCATTTCTTGTTTGTTAATTTGGGATTCAGTGACTACTCCAAGATAGCTCCAGAGCCAATAATATTAAAGTTAATAATGAAAACAAAACATGTACCATAAACAAAACATGGACAATGAACCAGTTCATTTTGCCTTTCCCAGTTCACTTATTAGACAATTGCTCGCTATTTTCTATCCTCAGTAGCCCAATAAAATAGCTCACCAAGAAATTCTTAACTTTCAAATCTCATGAAACTTTTCAGTCTTCACCTTGAAGACTTCACCTTGAATTTGGTTTCCTATACTGTACAGTAATCATTACTTTGTTTCCTTAGTTTCTGTGAAGTGAGTTTTACCTGGCTTGCCTTCACCCTCTCCAGCTAGCTCTCCTTAGCCCTTTCTGTAGCTTGCTGTTTCTTATCCTATCCATTAAACTGTATTGTTTTACCATCAATCACTCTTTGACATTCATCCTTCCTCATACCACATATTCTCCCTGGGTGACTTCTTATTAAACTGCTGAAAACTTCCAGATTGATATCTCCAACCCAGACATATCTCCTATGACCAGATTCCATCTTCCCCCTGAATGTCAGGCAAATTTAAATTTAAATTTAAAATCTCAAATTTAACATATCCAAAACCAAATTCTTCACCTGAGACATTCTCTTTTAAACACACTCCTTATCTCAATGAATATTATCCATCTGTCAAGTTTCCTGATTCAAAACCTGGGAACTACTTTAGATTCCTCCTTCTTCTACCAGCTACATCCAAATAATCTCAAAGATTAGAAAGGGGGGAAGGCAATTATAGGAATTTTCCTAACTTTCAGTTTTCAGCAGCAATATGGTGGCCATTTAGTTCTAAACTTTCCCTTCTCCTGAACATCAAAGAGTTACAAATGGGAAACTACAAGAACAAAAACCAACAACCACACTTTCAGTGAACCAGAAGAGATAAATTTAACAAGTTACGGGGAGTTCCCATTGTGACTCAGAGGAAATGAATCTGACTGGTATCCATGAGGATGTAGGTTTGATCCCTGGCCTCACTCAGCAGATCAGGGATCCAGCATTGTCATGAGCTGTGGTGTAGGTCACAAACATGGCTAAGATATGGTGGTTGTGGTGTAGGCCTGCAGCTGAAGCTCCAATTTGACCATAGCCTGGGAACTTCCATATGCTGTGGGTGTGGCCCTTAAAAGACAAAAGAAAAAAAAATTACAAGTATTTACTCCCAGAAAGAGACATACCCACTGGAATACAAATGGCTTGGGGGAGGTCAATTTCCAGGTGAGGCAGAGAGAAGAATTTCAGAAATAGTGAGAGGGACCCATAAGTGACAGAACTCAGAAAGCTATTGTGGATAGACACAGTGATTCTGTCCTCAGATCCTCCTATGGGAATAAAGGATTTATAATCCAGCTGCTAAAAGTACTGCTGAGAGACTAATCTTAGTTCTCAGCCTTCTTCCGGGATTACCTCAGCTGAATAAAATCACCTCACTCAAGGTATGTCCAGCCACAGCGGTACTATCAAAACAACAGAAAATAACAAGTGTTGATGAGGATGTGGAGGTGCTGAAACAATTGTGTACTGATGGTAGGAATGTAAAATGATGTCATCACTCTGGAAAACAGTATGGTAGTTCCTCAAAAAAACTAAACATAGAATTACAGTATGATCTAGCATTTCTACTTATTTACCCCAAAGAAGAAAAGGGGACTCAAAACAGATATTTATACACCAACGCTCATAGAGCATTCTTCGCAACAGCGAAAAGGTGGCAAGAACCTAAATGTCATTGACAGATGAATGGACAAACAACATTTTGGTAGATATACATATAGTAGAATATTATTCAGTCTTAAAAAGGAAAATTCTGACACATGCTACAACATGAATGATCCTTGAAGTAATTATGCTGAGTGAAGTAAGCCAGGCACAAAAGGACACATATTATGTGTTTTCAATTATAAGATGTATCAAGAGTTATTGAATTCATAGATATGAAAGATAAAAATGTGGTTACCAGAGACAGTGGAAATGGGCAATAGGGAGTTATTGTTCAACAGGCTTTGAGTTTCAATTTAGAAAAATTCAATTTAGGAAAAAGTTTTAGAGGCTGGTGGTGATTGTAGCATAACAGCATGGATGTACTTAATGTTACTGTATAATTCAGCATATATTCACCTAAAATGGTTAAAATGATATATTTTATCTTTTGTCTATTTACTGCAATAAAAAAGTCAGGATCTTCTACAAAGTTTTGTTCATATAATTTCAAAAATTAAATAAAATTAATATGGAATTCATTTGTTTCATCTCTAGTAATATTAATATGCCATATAGTTTAATTTAACCTAATCTGAAATGTTTCTGATTTTACTGATATATAAAATGCCAAAAAAATAAGTTCCCTGTGGCACAACGGGATTCGCAGTGTTTTGGGCATGCTGGGATGCAGGTTCAATACCTGGCACAGCACAGTGGGTTAAGGATCTGGCATTGCTGCAGCTGCTCCTTAGGTCACAACTGTGGCTCGGATCTGATCGTTGGCCCAAGAACACCATCTGCCACAGGGTGGCCAAAAAAGGGAAAAAATGCCAAAAATATGTATGTGAAGAAATTATTTGAATTGCAAATGTCCACTATAATATAGATGAGAAATGATATACTAAATATTAGTAAAAATACAGGTTGTCTTTAAAAAAAAAATTACCAGGAACAACGTAATACCCAGGATAGAGCAACTAATTTTTAAAGAAGAGATCATTTCCGTCCTAAGTAAACCACCTCAGGAAAGAAGGGAAACTCCTGAATTCTTTTTATGAAACAAGTAGACATTGATATAATACCTGACCCCCAAAACACACACACACATGAAATGGTTTGCTCTTACTTACTGTTAATTTAGAATATATCATGATCAATTGAGTTTTGTTCTACAGATGTAGAGATGATTCAATACTAGAAAAATAATTCATTACATTAACAGATTTACAGAGAAAACCATAAAGTCATTTCTAGTGATGTTGAAAAATCACTTAAAAAAATCCCAATGAATTTAGATACAAATATTCTCAACAGGAGTTCCCGCCGTGGTGCAGTGGTTAACGAATCCGACTAGGAACCATGAGGTTTCCGGTTCGGTCCCTGCCCTTGCTCAGTGGGTTAACGATATGGCGTTGCCGTGAGATGTGGTGTAGGTTGCAGACGCGGCTCGGATCCCGAGTTGCTGTGGCTCTGGCGTAGGCCGGTGGCTACAGCTCCGATTGGACCCCTGGCCTGGGAACCTCCATATGCCGTGGGAGCGGCCCAAGAAATAACAACAACAACAACAACAAAAGAGACAAAAAGACAAAAAAAAATTCTCAACAAAATTTTAGCCAACTGAATCCAACAACATATAAAAAAGATCATACACCACGATCAAGTGGGATTCGTAAATCCATAAAATATAAATCAAGGGATATATTTCAGGCCAAACACCCATATTTTCCTAAAGTCCAAAACAGAGGCATTCTTCCTAAAATCCAAAACAGGGAACAAGAAAATTATACTTTTATACCCATTAGGATAAGTATTATGTAGCATGCTGAGTATATAACTAATACATATATCATATAACACATATAACCATTATGTAATAGAAATCATAGGAGACATTAGCATTGCAATTACATGATTATTATAATTACGGGAGTAAGGTTTTTCTAATTGACCCCACTCATATTGAATGGAATAATTTTACTCTAAACAGAGAGGGTATCAGAAGGGAGATAAAAGAAAAAGATTTTAGGCAGATACAACTGAAGTGTCATCATGTTACTTCTTTATTGGCTCCCCATTATACCATAAAATGATTCAAAATACTTTTTTCCACTAGTTCATCTTCACCTTGATTGTCCACCAATCACCTTCTATTCCATCGATCGCATTTCAGTAGCTTAGCTCAGGAATATTTGGCCTGTGACTTGCTGCTTAGAGAAGACACCTTGAATTTGACTTTGGACAGAGTAATTTGTATTACTCCATACCCAGGGTCATCAAACTATGCCCTGCAAACCAAATCCAGCATATAATTTGTTTTTCTAGTGCCCACGGACTAAGAATGGTTTTTACATTTGTAAACATTGGGAAAAGTAAACAGAAAATTATTATTTTGTGACATGTAAAAATTCTATGAAATTAATGCAAACAAGCATTCATAAATAAAGTTTTATTGGAACAAGGACACAATCATTCATCACATCCTCTCTCAGGCTGCTTTTGTGCTATAATGGCAGAACTAAATAATAGTGACAGAGACTTTATATTTACCATCTAGTACTTTACTAGAAAAAAATCTATTGGCCCCTAGTCTAGAGGCACACAACTCACCCCATCATAACTACTATTATCCTAAACTGAAATTCGGTGAATCTCAAATTGCTCCTCTCTCAAAATGCTGTACATGTTTAGACACACATAAAACATACTTCATTTTGCTAGCTTTTGTTGAATTGTTGATTGTAGACTGATTCTATAATGTTACCTCCATATCTGCTTCCATACGAACTTAATATGTTCTTTTACCCAGGTCTAGTTTTCAAAAAGCCATGAAGTAGCTATGAGCCATGAATATATTTTCAAATATGAGAGATCTAAGCATATTTAATTTGCTTTAAGAAATCAATATACATCAGCATCTGATTTTATTCATGTCTGTTTTATAAGCCAGAGGATTCTGTGGTTCAGTTTTGGTAATTTTTTTCCCTAGAGAATTGCTATAATTGTAAACTGAAATATTTTAGGGCAGTTGGAGCTCTAAGTTTATTTCTAAAAAATATAAACCCTTCAGTTTATGATACTGGATTAAATAGAAAACATTTTGCCCTTTCCAAAGTCAAGGCACAACTATTCTCAGCCCTTCTGTCTTCTCTTGCCATAACTTCCTTCTTACAAAAAAGGATCAGGAGTTCCCGTTGTGGCTCAGCAGTAAGGAACCTGACTAGCATCCATGAGGGTTTGATCCCTGGCCCCCGTCAGTGGGTTAAAGTATCCAGCTGTGGTGTAGGTCACAGATGCAGCTCGGATCCAGCATTTCTGTGGCATAGGCTGGCGGTTGCAGCTCCAATTCAAACCCTAGCCTGGGAATTTCCATATGCCTCTGGTGCAGGCCTAAAAACAAAAAACAAAAAACAAAAAAAAGAGAGGGAGAGAGAGCTCTTGCGTGTGCACATGCACGCCCCCGTGTGTGCGAAATCAAAAGCATTGTTCCATGAAAATGAAGTGGAATGTGGTAAAGCATCCTATTGCTTCTCCATATTCAGGAATGTTTGCCCCTTTCAGAAACGACTGGTCACAACTGGAATAACATGCTTCCTGAGAAACTTCTGGATCTCCTTCCAAGAATGTTCTTGTGCAGCTCCATGTGGGATCACCTCTCCTCCCCAGTACATGGCAATGTGAAAACTGGGGACATTGGAGCCACAGCACAGTGGGGAATGGGGGGGTTCTATCAGGTGGCCTGCCCCTGGGTAAGACAGTAGGGTCCAGTTTTTCTTTCCATGTCTCTTCAGCCATTCTATGGCTTGTTGTGCGTGTGCTTTGCTGTTGACATTCTTATCTTCTTCTCTCACAATGAAAAGGAAATGTCCCTGGGCCTTTTCAATGGGGAGAAAGCAGCCTTATTGGCGTTATTTTTATTTTCCTCAAAAATGTTCTGTAACTTTATAAATCCTAAGTTAGATATGGAGCTATATTGAGGAGAGAAGCCCAAAGGTTGACTTATCTGATCATGATATACGTGCGGAACGTCAATAATAAAGTTATTAATTAATAAGCACGGTGGCTGTGACTTGTTTTAGATGAATAGCCATGGAAAGTCCAATCTCTGCTCCTCTAGAAATGGAGACTATTCCAATGCCTGGGCCTAGGATCTGTAAAAAAAAAATAAAAGATAAAAAATAAACTGAACCCTCAATTAAATATAAATGGAAGGTCAAAAGAGGGAGTGCTCATACCCTGCAACAAGAGCAACAGGTAGAAAGACTCCTCTTCTTTCAAGGCAAGGACTCAGCCAATGAAAAGCCATGGACTCTTTGTTTACTCACAACTTCCTTTTTCCCTCTAGAAAATCCTTCTTCCTTTGCTGTTTGGAGACTTGTATGTGGTTCACCACGGTGGTAGACCCCAAACTGCAATCTCTGCTAATCCTGAATAACCCCATTTTTGCTGGAGAAATATCTGGCATTCTCTTTATTTTTGGTCAACATTTGGTGGCCCATACAGGGACCAGAGGAGCCCCACCAAAGGCTCTTGAGCTGGTGAGCTAAGAGGTCCAATACCCACAATTGAGCCCTTCATTTCCCACAGCTTTTCTCATCTACCTTGGTGTTTGAAGGTACATCTTCCTCCTGAATTTGAGCCTCTGCCTTCTGTGGACTAAGAATGCCACCTGCCATATCAGTAAATAAAGGAGGTAGCAGGCATCAAACCACCAGCCACTATAGAGCTGTTCCAAATGGTGAGCCCTGAGGAAACTCCAGATGGAAACAAACAAGATGCTGGCCCTAGATAGCTAAGGTGCATATCAAAGAAATAATTTCAGTGAGCCTAGACTCTTATATTTTCCCATACAGATAAATGCACGAATTAACTTGAGATGTCTGTTTTTCTGTAATTAATAGTAATCTTTTGATGTTCCCATGACCTGGTTTTGTTGCAAAACTCCTGCCTATTCTGGATCTTCCCTTATGTCTTCGGAGCAGTCCCTCAGAGGTATCTGAGAGGCTGCTTCCTAGACTTGAAGTCCTCAGAAAATCCACTGAATAAAACATATTGCTCAACTTGTAGGTTGACCTCCCCCCGCCACCCAGTCGACACCTCTTTGCATTTGAAGTTCTTCAGGCTGTATTAAGGATCTATGTATTTTAAGGTTTCAATTTTTCTGGTAAAAGCCTTGTTATGAATGCAAGTACTCATTTGGCACGTCATCTGATTCAGAGATCAGACTGTTTTCAACTGAAACTGACTGAGAGGCCATCTTCCCACTTCCTTCAGATATCGGGGCTGTTTCGCTGAAACTGGGTCAGGTCAGCCATCAGTCCATTCCTTTGGAATAGGAGCTATTCCATGGGGACTGGTTGAGAAGACTTTGGTGTAGGATGAAGCTGTTCCTTCAGAACTGGCTGGTATTAGACCTGCAGACACTTTGATTGAAGCTGTTTAAATCGAGCTGTTTGGTTATAAACTATTGGAAAGTTGCTCTTTTACTCTACAGCAAAACCTCTGAGAAATGGGATCCCAGTTATCTAAATATTTTGAGGGTGCCCCTCTGCACTGGGACACCAGTCAATTTTATGTTTAAAAACCTTGGTTCCTTCTTGTGTGCAATTTTATTTTATTTTATTTTATTTTATTTTATTTTATTTTATTTTATTTTATTTTATTGCCCCATTGAGGCATGTGAGCATGTAGAAATTCCTGGGCCGGGGATCAAACCCACACCACAGCAGCGACCCAAGCCACTGCAGTGACAATACTGGATCCTTAACTCACTGTTCCACAAGAGAACTTCCCTCATGTATATTTCTAACTAAATGGACGGATGTGACCAAAGGCAACTTACAATATCAATGGCCATTATGGATAATTTTTGAAATTCCTGAATTTAATTTTCTTAAAATGAAATTGGATTACAATAGCTTGAAAATCTGCAGAACTGAATGGAATGCCTATTTTGATTGGTATTTTGAAATGATGGAATAAAATTTATGCTTTGAGGCAGGACAAGAAAATTTAAGCATAAAATTCTCCCTGTCCTTCCTATGTGCAATGTGCATCTGCCTTATACATTAATCAGACCACCTCAAGGCAGGAATGCCTGCTCAACCATAAAGATTGTTTTTCTGGCTTTGTACACCAGCAAAGTAACTCCTTAAAAGATAACATTCCTTTCCTAATCCTGTAAGTATGGTGATCCCTGGCTGGCTTTGTATATGCTTATCTGGACTATGAATCTTTGGTGAACTTTATGTAAAACATCAGTGTGTTGTCTTGATGCAGGATCCTTTGTTTGAAGAATGTATATAACTGTGCCTTTGACTTCTAAACAATCAAAACAGTCTTCAGACCTTTCAGAAAGATCATCTCCTAGGTTTTAATCTTTCTTTTCTTTTTTCTTTTTTTTAGGGCCATACCTGAGGCATATGGAAGTTCCCAGGCTAGGGATCAAATCAGAGCTTCAGCTGCCTGCCTACATCACAGCCATGCCAGATCTGAGCCACATCTGTGACCTATGCCAATGCAAATTGCGGCAACAGTGGATCCTTAACCACTGAGTGAGGTGGGAATCGAACCTGCGAACTCATGGATACTAGTTAGATTTGTTTCCACTGAGCCACAATGGGAACTCCTAGAACTTTTTTTTTTAATGATACAAAATAAAGCCTTTATTCTCCTCAAGCACTGGCCCCATGCAAGGACAGTTTCAGAGTTACATCTCTTCTAAAGCCTCAATTGATTTTCTGTATTTCTGAGGGGGGAAAAAAAGACATTTTATTAAGAAGTTTTTTGTTTTTTTCGTACTACTTAGAAAAATATGATTGAATGTACCACTTGCACCTAGCTGACAGAAGTGTGAGAAATTCTTGGAGTTCCCACTGTGGCACAACAGATTAAGAATTTGATTGCAGCAGCTCAGGTTGCTGGGGAGGCATGGGTTCAATCCCCGGCCCATTGCAGTGGATTAAAGGATCTGGCGATGCTGCAGCTTCAGTGTAGGTCACAGCTGTGGCTCAGATTCAGTCCCTGGCCTGAGAATTGCCATATGCTACAGGTGTGGCCATTAAAAAAAAAGTGAGAAATTCTTAGGGTAAATGAAAAAAATGAAACAAATTTCTAAGTCATATATACTCTCCATTTTCTACTGCATGTATTAAGAATAGCAGAAATCAACTCCCCTGCCCCCCTCCTTTGGGTTAAAAGAATCTTTTGAGCTCTCAAATTCTACATCTTAATATAATAGATACAGAGTCACAGTTAGGGCAAGGAGAGATGAGACCTCAGAATAGATCTAGCCATAGAGGATAAAGTAAAGGCAGGTATAACATGAATGAACAACAACAACAACAACAACAAAAGGTGAATGAGATATTGCAGGTTTTATCTAATTTATGTCTGGCTTTTGGCAGAATACTAGCTCTTGCAACGTCTGCCACCAAACTTGGGATCAGGGAATTCAGAGTCCCTAGAAAACACTTCAAATCAACAGATGAAGTAAGACTTGCAGGAAAATAAAAGTACCTGAGGTCAAACCTCTCTCAGAACAGATAGTGCGAATGTTTAATGGAAGTACTCAGAGAGAAATCTGGTTTTAAGGCCTGAATTAGCCATTAACTAACTATCCATATGACACTGGTATAGACGATGACAGAAAAACCATGCAGCGCCTACAAAGGGAACCAGGCTAAGAAGCTGAAAAATAGAATCACACAGTTTCTTCATTTCTCATCTAAGCCAAGTAGAGGGCTAGTACAATGATAACAATGACTTTTGACAGTTCAAGGACAATTCTATTATATGCATCAAAAACAGCTGTTTAGAAATTTAATGCATTGGTAGATTATCAATAACTGTGGTTCATTTTATGAATAAATTCTGGTATTTTGGTGATTCTTACATTAAAAAAGAATGTAGTATAGAGACATTTTACTTAGATCAATTCTTATTAAGAAAAAAACATTCACAATAAAGAAGGGCTAATATGCATCAACCCTCTTATAAGAGCAAAGCACTTTTTTAAAATTTAAAGAAGACATGGATTAGAAATTAGCACAGCATTATGTTTAAGCCTTCTCAAGTAACTAAAAATTCAGACAAACTATTCAAAAAAATATAGAATATCTGCTGGTTAAGAATGGTGATTTAATTATTATCAGAGAAGGTGATAATAATAATTGCTCAGACTTATTGACTATTTAGTGCTGTCAGTTACTCAATAAGTACTTGGCTTCTATCATCCCCCTTAGTTTTCACAATAACCTTGTGAAGTTGTGTCACTACAATGTTATTTCATAGATGAAGAAACTGAGGATCAGGGGTTTTTAGTAACTTGCCCAAATTTCCAAAGCCCAAAGGGAAGGAGCAACCAAATTCAACATATTCCTGCCTGAATCCAAAGCCAATGCTAACGTCCTATGCATTTTGCCTTTCTGAGCAACTAGATGTGAAAGAAATTATATGAGTAGTGTAAACATGTAACTGACTTTCAAGTTCACTGAGGAAGAATCGTACCTGGAAGTTAAAGGAAGTTACAGAATATCATGGTTATTAAAATATTGGGACTGAAACCTACTCAAAAGGTAAAGATTACCTTGGGATGTCTCAGGACAAAGTTGACAGCTTCCTCAAAATATTCCAAATCTAGTTTCTCTAGTTTGGGAGGCAGGTCTTCATAGTTACAGTAAGCCAAGGCCAAGGCAGCAAAGCCACGACTGACCAGGAGACTGGCCCAGGATTCCATCAGTCCACTAAGAATTCCAAACAAATCAATTACCCCTGGGAAACGGCCCTCTCCTGAAAAGTAAAGAAACAAACACACAAACAAAAAACACAGAATTGAGTATGAATGGAAGGTGAGGAAAAGAGAAGAAAAATAAGAAAACACAAAGAATAAAGGCATCACAAGTTTAGAATTAATGTACATACAAAGAGGAACTTATACCCATACTTTTCAAACTCTTCCAAAAGGTTGAAGAAGAAACACTCCCAAAGACATTCTATGATGCCACCATCACCCTAATACCAAAACCGGAAAAAGATACCACCAACAAAGGAAACTATAGGCCAATATCTTCGAGGAATATAGATGCAAAAATTCTCAACAAATTTTTAGCCAGCCAAATGCAACAACATATGAAAAAGACCAAGTGGGATTCATCCCAGGTTCACAAGGATGGTTCAACATATGCAAATCAATCAAAATCATACACCACATTAACAAAAGAAAAGTCAAAAACTACATGATCATCCCAAAGGATGCAGAAAAAACATCCAACAAAGTCCAACATCTATTCCTGATCAAACTCTTACCAAAGGGGGTATAGAGGGAACATACCTTAACATAATAAAAGCCATTTATGATAAACCCACAACAAACATAATACTCAGTGGAAACAAGCTGAAAGCCTTCCCATTAAAATCTGGAACAAGACAAGGATGCCCACTCTCACCATCATTATTAAACATAGTACTAGAAGTCCTAGCCACAGCAATCAGACAAATAAAAGATATAAAAGGCATCAAAATTGGAAGAGAAGAGGTAAAATGTCACTGTATGCAGATGACATAATACACTCATATATATACAAGAGGTAAAATGTCACTGTATGCAGATGACATAATACACTCATATATATACAAAATCCTAAGGACTCAACCCAGAAACTACTCAAACTGATCAACAAATTCAGCAACATAGCAGGATATAAGATTAACATTCAGAAATCAGTCACATTTCTGTATATTAACACTGAACTATTAGAAAAGGAATACAAAAATACAATACCTTTAAAATTGCACCCCAAAAAACCAAATTCCTGGGAATACTCCTGATCAAGGAGGTAAAGGACTTATACGGTGAGAACTATAAAACTTTAATCAAGGAATTTAAAAAAGATTCAAAGAAATGGAAAGATACTCCATGCTTTTGGGTTGGAAAAAATAATATTGTAAAAATGGCCATACCACTCAAAGCAATCTACGGATTTGATGCAATCCCTATCAAATTACCCATGGCATTTTTCACAGAACTACAGCAAACAATCCAAAAATTTATATGGAACCACAAAAGACCCAGAATTGCCCAAGCAATCCTGAGGAACAAAAACCAAGCAGGAGGCATAACTCTCCCAGACTTCAGGCAATATTACAAAGCCACAGTCATCAAGACAGTGTGGTACTGGGACCAAAACAGACAGACAGACCAATGGAGAACAGAGAACTGAGAACCCGGAAATAAACCCAGACACCTATAGTCAAGTAGTATTTTTAAGCCAAGCTACAGGAGTTCCCGTTGTGGCTCAGCAGTAATGAACCCAACTAGTATCCATGAGGATGTGGGCTCCTGGCCCTGCTCAGTGGGTTAAGGAACTGGTGTTGCTGTGAGTCGTGGTGTATGTTGCAGATGAGGCTTGGATCCCATGTTGCTGTGGCTGTGGTGTAGGCTGGCAGGTACAGTTCCAATTGGACCCTTAGCCTGGGAACTTCCATATGCTTGCTGCAGGTGTAGCCCAAAAAAGCAAAGAAAAAAATTATAAAAATAATCAAGCTACACTCATAATCACTTTTTTTCTTCTTTTTGCAAGGTGAGAAAACCTAGAAATATTTGGTTTGAAAATTTCTAATACTCCTTTAAATCAAGTCACTTCTTTTAAATATGGATAGGGCCAGTCTTTCTTAGCTAAAATCACTCATACAAGAATAGAATATGCAATTCCTGCATCATAAATTACTTTCAGCATGTGGGCTCTGCTTTCTTTTGGAAGCAAGCTGCTGCCCATACAAACAGTGAGTATAGAATGATGCTCTTACTATCCCTATTTTGGTATAAGATTTCATCACTATATAGTGTTAGGTGAATGTAACAGAGCAATATTAAATCAGGATTATAGTTCACAATCATTTTGGTACCTTTTTGTTGAAGCCATATACTTCTTTGAGAACCCAGTTAAATCCATGGTCCCTCTCATCAGTAAAATGCATATATAAGCATGTACAACGTGCATATATTTTCAAGATCTTCATTTTTCCCAGAGCCTTTTTGAATACCTTTTTATAGATTAAGAGGCCTTGGCCTAATTAATGGCTTTCTTTACTCCAGCACTATAGAAAGGATTCATTATGGGTTCACAATTCTTGACTGCAGAGATTAAACATGTTAGTGAATATGGCTACCAATGAAACCTCTGGATATTATGCTGTTATATATTCCGTCAGCTTTAATTCTGACATAGATACAAGACTGAAAAGGTGGAGTCTATTGAAAGTTTATACACTAATTCTTTTTTTTTCATTTATAATCATTTTTATTTTTCCCATTATAGCTGGTTTACAGTGTTTTCTCAATCTTCTACTACACAGCAAGGTGACCCAGTTACACATCCATGTATACATTCTTTTTTCTCACATTATCCTGCCCCATCATAAGTGACTAGACATAGTTCCCAGTGCTATACAGCAGGATCTCATTGCTTATCCATTCCAAAGGCAATAGTTTGCATCTATTAACCCCAAATTCCCAATCCATTCCACTCCCTCTTCCTCCCCCTTGGCAACCACAAATCTGTTCTCCAAGTCCATGAACTTCTTTTCTGTGGAAAGGTTCATTTGTGCTGTATATTAGATTTCAGATATGTGATATCATATGGTATTTGTATTTCTCTTTCTGACTTCACTCACTATGAGAGTCTCTAGTTCCATCCATGTTGCTGCAAATGGCATTATTTTCTTCTTTTTTATGACTGAGTAGTATTCCATTGTGTATATATGCCACATCTTCTTTTTTTTTTTTTTGCTAATGACTCATATTTATTACGACTCATATTTATTCACATTGGTAACAACATCTGACTTTCAGGGGAAACAAAAAGCACATCTTTTTTATTTTTAGCTAGATGTACTAGGCCTTAGTTTCCAATGTTTTCTAGTTTGGTATGATTTTTTTCTAAATTTTAAAAGTTCTTCATTTTTTATGCCATCTCTTACACTTTTAAAAAGTTTTCTTTTTGACATCCATTCCCAAGTCCCTCACCCTACAACACCCCCAAAATTAAATAATCAAAAAAAAAGTTTTCTTCTTGTAATATTTGTGTGATTATAGAAACTTTGCCATAATTATTTCATTAGATTTTATTAGATCACTAATCAATTTCAGCTTGCTAGTTTGTTTAAAAAATGTATTTGCATTGCTCTTACTACCTATATGTCTTTAAATATTTCACAGCAATTTCCAGAAAAATAAAAATTTAATTATTAACCCCTCTCAGAACACACATACGCAAGCCTAAAACCAAACCATAAGTTAGAAGTTTATTAACACATATAAACATATATTCTAATAATAGTTATCTATAACTATTCTTAGAGAAATTAGAAATTACATCACATTAATAGATGTAATACTATCATACACAGAAAATGTTTGGGTGCTAGTTTTTGGACTATTTCCATGGCCATGTGTTAAAGATCCATATTTGAATTTTTCTTTTATTTTCCCAGTGTACAACAAGGGGATCAAGTTATCCTTACATGTATATATTACATGTACATTTTTTCCCCCACCCTTTGTTTTGTTGCAACATGAGTATCTAGACAAAAGTTCTCAATGCTACTCAGCAGGATCTCCTTGTAAATCTATTCTAAATTGTGTCTGATAAGCCCAAGCTCCCAATCCCTCCCACTCCCTCCCTCTCCCATCAGGCAGCCACAAGTCTTTTCTCCAAGTCCATGATTTTCTTTTCTGAGGAGATGTTCATTTGTGCTGGATATTAGATTCCAGTTATAAGTGATATCATATGGTATTTGTCTTTGTCTTTCTGGCTCATTTCACTCAGGATGAGAGTCTCTAGCTCCATCCATGTTGCTGCAAATGGCATTATGTCGTTCTTTTTTATGGCTGAGTAGTATTCCATTGTGTATCTATACCACCTCTTCCGAATCCAATCATCTGTCGATGGACATTTGGGTTGTTTCCATGTCCTGGCTATTGTGAATGGTGCTGCAATGAACATGCGGGGGCATGTGTCTCTTTTAAGTAGAGTTTTGTCCAGATAGATGCCCAAGAGTGGGATTGTGGGGTCATATAGAAGTTCTATGTATAGATTTCTAAGGTATCTCCAAACTGTTCTCCATAGTGGCTGTACCAGTTTACATTCCCACCAACAGTGCAGGAGGGTTCCCTTTTCTCCACAGCCCCTCCAGCACTTGTTATTTGTGGATTTATTAATGATGGCCATTCTGACTGGTGTGAGGTGGTATCTCATGGTAGTTTTGATTTGCATTTCTCTTATAACCAGCGATGTTGAGCATTTTTTCATGTGCTTGTTGGCCATCTGTATATCTTCTTTGGAGAACAGTCTATTCAGGTCTTTTGCCCATTTTTCCATTGATTGATTGGCTTTTTTGCTGCTGGGTTGTATAAGTTGTTTATATATTCTAGAGAGTAAGCCCTTGTCAGTTGCATGATTTGAAACTATTTTCTCCCATTCTGTAAGTTGTCTTTTTGTTTTCTTTTTTAGTTTCCTTTGCTGTGCAAAAGCTTTTCAGTTTGATGAGGTCCCATGGGTTTATTTTTGCTCTAATTTCTATTGCTTTGGGAGACTGACCTGAGAAAATATTCATGATGTTGATGTCAGAGAGTGTTTTGCCTATGTTTTCTTCTAGGAGTTTGATGGTGTCCTGTTGTATGTTTAAGTCTTTCAGCCATTTTGAGTTTATTTTTGTGCATGGTGTGAGGGTGTGTTCTAGTTTCATTGCTTTGCATGCAGCTGTCCAGGTTTCCCAGCAATGCCTGCTGGATAGACTTTCTTTTTCCCATTTTATGTTCTTGCCTCTCTTGTCAGAGATTAATTGACCCTAGGTGTCAGGGTTTATTTCCGGGTTCTCAGTTCTCTGTTCTCCATTGGTCTGTCTGTCTGTTTTGGTCCCAGTACCACACTGTTTTGATGACTGTGGCTTTGTAGTATTTCTTGAAGTCTGGGAGAGTTATGCCTCCTGCTTGGTTTTTGTTTCTCAGGATTGCTTGGGCAATTCTGGGTCTTTTGTGGTTCCATATAAATTTTTGGATTGTTTGCTGTAGTTCTGTGAAAAATGCCATGGGTAATTTGATAGGGATTGCATTGAATTTGTAGATTGCTTTGGGTAGTATGGCCATTTTTACAATATTGATTTTCCCAATCCAGGAACATGGAATATCTCCATTTCTTTATATCTTCTTTGATTTCTTTGATGAAAGTTTTATAGTTCTTGGCATATAGGTCCTTTACCTCCTTGGTCAGGTATATTCTGAGGTATTTGATTTTGTGAGGTACAATTTTAAAAGGTATTATATTTTTGTATTCCTTTTCTACTATTTCATTGCTGGTATACAGAAATTCAACTGACTTCTGAATGTTAATCTTATATCCTGCTACTTTGATGAATTTATTAATCAGTTCAAGTAGTTTTGGGGTTGAGTCCTTAGGGTTTTCTATGTATAGTATCATGTCGTCTGCATACAGTGACAGTTTGATCTCTTCTCTTCCTATATGGATGCCTTTTATTTCTTTTCTTTGTCTAATTGCTGTGGCTAGGACTTCCAAAACTATGTTGAAGGGCAGAGGTGAGAGTGGGCATCCCTGTCTTGTTCCAGATTGGAGGGAGAAGGCTTTCAGTTTTTCCCCATTGAGTGTTATATTTGCTGTGGGTTTCTCATAAATGGCTTTGATTATATTCAGGAATGTTCCCTCTATACCCACTTTGGCGAGGGTCTTGATCATGAATGGATGTTGGACTTTGTCAAATGCTTTTTCTGCGTCTATTGAGATGATCATATGATTTTTGACTTTTCTTTTGTTAATGCGGTGTATGATGCTGATTGATTTGCGTATGTTGAACCATCCTTGTGAACCTGGGATGAACCCAACCTGGTCATGGTGTATAATTTTTTTGGCATGTTGTTGGATTCGGTTGGCTAAGATTTTGTTGAGAATTTTTGCATCTATATTCATCAGTGATATTGGGCGATCGTTTTCTTTTTTGGTGGTATCTCTGTCTGGTTTTGCAATGAGGGTGATGGTGGCATCATAGAATGTCTTTGGGAGTCTTCCTTCTTCTTCAACCTTTTGAAAGAGTTTCAGGAGGATGGGCACCAATTCCTCTTTATATGTTTGATAGAATTCGCTTGTGAAGCCATCTGGTCCTGGACTTTTATTTGTAGGGTGTGATTTTATGACCTCTTCAATTTCATTTCTAGTGATCGGTCTGTTCAGTTGGTCTGTTTCTTCTTGATTCAGTTTTGGCAGGCTGTAAGATTCTAGAAAATTGTCCATTTCTTCCCTGTTGTCAAACTTGTTGCCATATAGTTGTTCATAGTATTCTCTTATGGTTTTTTGTATTTCTGCTGTATCCGTTGTGATTTCTCCTTTTTCATTTATAATTTTGGTTATTTGGGTTCTTTCTCTCCTCTTTTTAGTGAGTCTGGCCAGGGGATTGTCAATTTTGTTGACCTTTTCAAAGAACCAGCTCTTGGTTTTATTAATTTTCTCTATTGTTTTTTGAGTCTCTATTTTATTGATTTCTTCTTTGATCTTTATAATTTCCTTCCTTTTGCTGACTTTAGGACTTTTTTGTTCTTCTTTTTCTAATTCATTTAGGTGGAGGGTTAAGTTGTCAATTTGGGATCTTTCTTCTTTTTTGAGAAAGGCCTGTATTGCTATAAATTTCCCTCTGAGCACTGCTTTCGCAGCATCCCATAGATTTTGAGAGGTTGTGTCTTCATTATCATTTGTTTCAAGGTATTTTTTTTTATTTCCTTCTTGATTTCCTCATTGACCCATTGGTTTTTTAGTAGCATGTTGTTTAGTCTCCATGTCATAGTTTTTTTCTCATTTCTTTTCCCATGGTTGATTTCTAATTTCATGGCGTTGTGGTCAGAGAAGATACTTGAGATAATTTCTATGCTCCTAAATTTATTGAGGTTAGCTTTGTGTCCCAACATGTGGTCGATTCTTGAGAATGTTCCATGTGCACTTGAGAAGAATGTGTATTCTGCTTTTTTGGGATGTAGTGTCCTGAAGATATCAATGAAGTCTAACTTTTCTATTGTTTCCTTTAGGATCTCTGTTGCTTTATTGGTTTTCTGTCTAGAGGATCTGTCCATTGATGTGAGTGGAGTATTGAAGTCTCCTACTATGACTGTATTCCCATCAATGTCTCCCTATGTCTGTTAATATTTGTTTTATGTATCTGGGTGCTCCTATATTTGGGGCATATATGTTGATGATAGTAACATCCTCTCCTTGGATGGATCCCTTAATCAATAAGTAGTGTCCTTCTTTGTCTTTCTTTATGTCTTTTGTCTTAAAGTCTATTTTGTCTGATATGAGTGTTGCAACTCCTGCTTTTCTGTCATGTCTATTGGCGTGAAATATTTTTCCCCACCCTTTCACTTTCAATCTATATGTATCTTTTGTCCTAAGGTGAGTTTCTTGTAGGCAGCATATTGAAGGTTTTTGCCTTTTTATCCACTCAGCCACTCTGTGTCTTTTGATTGGGGCATTCAGTCCATTGACATTTAAGGTGATAATTGATAGATGATTATGTATTGCCATTTTGAACCTCGTGTTCCAGTTGATTCTTTGGTTCTCCATTCTTCCTTTCTCTCTCTCTTTTTTTTTTTTTTCTTGGTTGGGTGGTCTCTGGTTATTATCTGCTTGAGTGTTTGTTTCGTTTTTTTTTTTTCATTTTTTGTGAATGCAATATTTGGTTTTGGCTTGTGGTTGCCCTGTTTTTTAAGTATGCTAACCCCTTCCTATAATTGTGTGTTTTAGCCTGATGGTCCTGTAGGTTCAAACTCTTCATTACTATATTAAAATTAAGAAGAGAAACATACAAACAAACAAACAAAAAGTGTATATTTATTTCCTAACATCCCTTGCCCACATTTTATGATTTTGATGACTCTTTTTATTTTTTTAATTTTATTTTGTTTGAAACATGTTCGTGATTAAATCTGTATGCTGGCTTATTTGAGTGACTGCTCTCTGATAGTGGTTTCCTCAGTCCTAATTCTTCCTCTTCTTTTTCTTTTTTTTCTTTTTTCTTCCCTTTCTTTTCTTCCTTTCTTTTTGGTTTAGAGAAGCCCTTTCAGTATTTCTTTTAGCCTGGGTTTTGTGTTGCTGTATTCTTTTAGTTTTTGTTTGTTGAAGAAATTTTATTTCCCCTTCTATTTTAAGTGAAAATCTTGTTGGATAGAGTATTCTAGGTTGCATATTTTTCCCTTTTAGCACTTTAAATATCTCTTGCCATTCCCTCCTGGCCTGTAGTGTTTCTGTAGAGAAGTCAGCTGATATTCTTATGGGGGTTCCCTTGTAGGTAACATTCTGCTTTTCTCTTGCTGCCTTTAGGGTCCTCTCTTTATCACTAACTTTTGCCATTTTTATTATGATGTGTCTTGGTGTGGGTCTATTTGGGTTCAACTTGTGTGGGGCCCTCTGTGCTTCCTGTATCTTGAACTCAGTATCCTTTAGATTTGGGAAGTTTCCAGCAATAATTTCTTCAAATATATTTTCCATTCCGTTATCTTTTTCTACTCCTTCTGGAATTCCTATCATGTGTAGATTGACCCGCTTTTTATTATCCCATAGGTCTCTTATATTGCTTTCCTGTTTTTTGATTTGGTTTTCTGTCTGCTGTCCTATTTGTCCATAATTCTATCTTCCATATCACTGATTCGTTCTTCTGCATTATTCATTCTGGTTTTTACTGCCCTTAGTTCTGTTTGTATCTCTGCAAATGAATGTTCTAGTTTTTCTTGGCTCCTCCTTATATTTTCTAGTTCCTTTCTGAGTGTATCCGCATTATCTTCTCTTAATTCCTTCAGTATTTTCACTATTTCTCTTTTGAACTCCAGGTCTGTCAGACTGCAGAGATCTGTTTCATTGTTGACTGTTTTAGGTGAGTTCTCCTGTTGGTTTAACTGGGGGTGGTTTCTCAGCTTCTTCATCTTGCTTGTTGTTTTCTTTTCCCTGGGGGAGTTGTACTCTCTGTGACCAGGCAGTGTTTGCCTTGTCACTGCCGTGGAATGTTTCCTGAGGGCTGGCGTCATTGGCCAGTCTTTTTTGAGGCAGTGTGGCTTTTCTGGAGTGTTGATGGGTCTAACAGGGTCTCCTTGAAGCAAAGGAGGACTTCCTGAGGGCAGACAGGACTGGGAGGTCCACACCACAATGGCATCAGATTTAACTCGGTCAGGCAGAGTTTGCTCTGGTGTTTTTAGGCTGTGGGGTTCTTGCAGGGGGTTGGTGGTGTTGGGCAGCTGTTCCTCAGGAGTGCAGCACCCCCCGAGGGCTGGAGCAGCTAGCTGGGTCACTGAGAATCCAAGAGGCTCTTCCCTAGGGCAGCCTGACTCAGAGGGACTGTCTGAGAATATAGGCAGATCTTTTCACAGCCCAGCCAGGCTTGTTGTAGCTTTTCTGGGCTGCAGGGGGTCCTGCAGAGAGGTGGCAGTCCTTTGCAGCTGTTCTGTGAGGGTGTGGCTCCCCCCGAGGGCTGGAGCAGCTACCTGGGCTGCTGAAAACCCAAGGTGCTCTTCCCCAGGGCAGCCCGACTCAGAAAGACTGTCTGAGAATTAGGCAGATCTTTTCACATCCCAGCCAGGCTTGTTGTAGCTTTTCTGGGCTGCAGGGGGTCCTGCAGAGAGCTGGCAGTCCTTTGCAGCTGTTCTGCGAGTGTTTGGCTCCCCCTGACAGCTGTGGCAGCTAGCTGGGCCTCTGGAACCTAAGATTCTCCTCCCCCGGGCAGCCCAACTTGGAAAGACTGTCCGAGAATTAGGCAGATCTTTTCACGGCCCAGCCAGGCTTGTTCTAGCTTTTCTGGGGTGTGGGGGGTCCTGCCGGGAGCTGGCAGTCCTTTGTGGCTGTTCCACAGGAGTTTGGCTCCCCCTGAGAGCTGGAGGGGCTAGCTGTGGTGCTGTGAGCCCAAGAGGCTCTTCCCCAGGGCAGCTCGACTGGGAAAGACTGGCTGAGAATTAGGCAGATCTTTTCTCGGCCTGGCCAGGCTTGTTGTAGCTTTTCTGGGCTGCAGGCCTTTTCTCGGGGGCTGGTTGTGTTTGGTGCTGCTCCATGGGGGTGTAGCCCCTTCAAAGCGCAAGCAGGCCAGTGCAGGGAGAGCCCCTGTGGTGGCAGGCTTCAGGCACTTGTTGAGGCCAGCCCTCCTGGATGGGAGGCAGCCCCAGGTCCTGCGAGTGCATAGGGGGTGTCAGGAGTGGGGGGAGGGGGTGCACTGGGAAGCACAGCTTTCTGATAGCTAGCAGGCAGGTAAGCTTCCTGTGGCATGGGGAGTATTCTATGGGGACCCACCCCTTCTTCTCTCCCCTCCCCAACACGGGCGCAGACGAGGCTTTTCTCCCAGGTTCCCTCTTATGTGGCTTTCCACTTCCTCGTCCCTAGAGAATTGCTCCCTCCCGCTATGACAGCTTTGCTTTCTAGTCTCCCAGGCAGTCTCTGCCCTGTCAAACTTGACAGACCGGTTTCTAGACCTCCCAAGCAGTCTCCACTCCACCATGCCCCCCCAGCCCTTTCCCAGAGACTAACCTCTGGAGCCGAGGTCTTGGTGCCCAGCCCCCACCCAGATGTCTCAATTTTTGGTGACTGTGCCCGTAGTTCAGATGATCCATTCGGTTCTTGATCTGCTTTTCAGAACTCTGACTTACTGCTACACTCTTCTCTGCATCTGGAAATTGCTCCGGTTCAGTTGATCTTTCAGGCGAGTAGCTGACTTTCCAGGGTGTGGGATCCCTTTCTCCTCCACAGTTCCCTTTCGGGAGTGCCCATCCAGCTTGGATTCACCTTCTCTCACTCTCCTCTTTTTTCTTGTTTTACCTAGCAATGTCACGAACTTCTTGCCGTTATTGGAGTTTAGGTTCTTCCGCCAGCGATCGGTTGATGTTCTGTGTGAGTCATTTATCCTGTAGATGTGTTTTTTTGTGTGTGTGTTTGTGGGAGAGGGCGAGCGTGTCCCCCTACTCTTCTGCTATCTTGTCTCCTCCCTCACCACGTCTTCTTAATCCAATCATCTGTTGATGGACATTTGGGTTGTTTCCACGTCTTGGCTATTGTGAATAGTGCTACAATGAACATGCGGGTGCATGTGTCCTTTTCAAGGAAACTTTTGTCCGGATATATGCCCAAGAGTGGAATTACTGGGTCATATGGTAGTTCTTTGTTTAGTTTTCTAAGGTACTTCCATACTGTTTTCCGTAGAGGTTGTACCAACTTACATTCCTACCAACAGTACAGGAGGGTTCCCTTTTCTCCACACCCTCTCCAGCATTTGTTATTTGTGGATTTATTAATGATGGCCATTCTGATCGGTGTGAGGTTGAACCTCCTGGTAGTTTTGATTTGCATTTCTCTACTAATCAGTGATATGGAGCATTTTTTTTCATGTGCTTGTTGGCCATCTGTATATCTTCCTTGGAGAAATGTCTATTCAGGTCTTTTGCTCATTTTTCACTTGGGTTGTTGGCTTTTTTGCTGTTGAGTTGTATAAGTTGTTTGTGTATTTTAGCGATTAAGCCCTTGTCAGTTGCATTCCTTTGAAACTATTTTCTCCCATTCTGTAAATTTTCTTTTTGTTTTCTTTATGGTTTCCTTTGCAGTGCAGAAGCTTGTCAGTTTGATTAGGTCCCATTGGTTTATTTTTGCTTTTACTTCTGTTGTTTTGAGAGACTGGCCTGAGAAAATATTTGTACAGTCAATGTCAGAGAATGTTTTCCCTACATTCTCTTCTAGGAGTTTAATGGTGTCTAGTCTTATATTTAAGTCTTTCAGCCATTTTGAGTTTATTTTTGTGTATGGTGTGAGGGTGTGTTCTAGTTTCATTGATTTACATACAGCTGTCCAGTTTTCCCATCACCACTTGCTGAAAAGGCTGTCTTTTTCCCATTTTATATTCTTGCTTCCTTTGTCAAAGTTTAATTGACCATAGGTGTCTGGGTTTATTTCTGGGTTCTCAGTTCTCTGTTCTCCATTGGTCTGTCTGTCTGTTTTGGTCCCAGTACCACACTGTCTTGATGACTGTGGCTTTGTAATATTGCCTGAAGTCTGGGAGAGTTATGCCTCCTGCTTGGTTTTTGTTTCTCAGGATTGCTTGGGCAATTCTGGGTCTTTTGTGGTTCCATATAAATTTTTGGATTGTTTGCTGTAGTTCTGTGAAAAATGCCATGGGTAATTTGATAGGGATTGCATTGAATTTGTAGATTGCTTTGAGTAGTATGGCCATTTTTACAATATTATTTTTTCCAACCCAAAAGCATGGAGTATCTTTCCATTTCTTTGAATCTTTTTTAAATTCCTTGATTAAAGTTTTATAGTTCTCAGCGTATAAGTCCTTTACCTCCTTGATCAGGAGTATTCCCAGGAATTTGGTTTTTTGGGGTGCAATTTTAAAGGTATTGTATTTTTGTATTCCTTTTCTAATAGTTCAGTGTTAATATATAGAAATGTGACTGATTTCTGAATGTTAATCTTATATCCTGCTACTTTGCTGTACAGTAGAAAAAAAATTGTATTGGGGAAATAAAAATTAACATTTTAAAAAATGAAAAAAAAATACTACTTGAGGAGCTTCCATTGTGGCTCAGTGGTAACGAACCCGACTAGTATCCATGAGGATGGTTTCTGTGAGCTGCAGTGTAGGTCACAGATGCAGTTTGGATCCAGTGAGCTGGAGATATATATGTGTGTGTGTGTGTGTGTGTATGTATATATGTATACACACACAAACACACACACACACATATATATATCAATCACTTGAATACATGAATGGGGATATTTTTACATCTTCTGATTGACAGTACTTAAGAGTACTGAACATCTCATCTTGGGAAAATATTGCTGTTAAGAATTTCCTTGAGAACTAACTCAACCCCTTTTGGGCCCACATAACACAACGTTTATTTGTACCCCTACAGATCAAACACCCAAATCAGGAGACCCAGCACATGCAGTGTCCAAAAGGGTTTACAAATAGCACACCCAGCACATCATCCCAAAGTGAAAGGCTTACACTAATACTCAGATTTATAACTGAGATAGGATAATAGAGGCACAGAAATTTGTGCCACTTCTTTTTTCATGCCTATGCACATTACAGACAAAAGTGCATGGGTCATGGTGAATTTGGAAGGGGAAGCTTTTTTCCTTCTAGACTATCTAAAACTCTATGTTGTCAAGAAACCATCTTTAACACATCATGTTTCCTTAACCCATTTCAGTTCTAGAAGGAGACTATTTAAAGAAAGAAAAAGAAAGAAAGAAAGCAGAATGAGAGGGAATACATCCTAGTGATATGGTGGCTGTGTCCCAGGTCAAAGCATATGTATGAATAAAGCAACCTAAGACACACCTGAAATCTGGACCTACTGAGGGCTATTTCTGGGAAATTAACATTGCTTCATTCAGTCCCACAATAAAAGCTGAGAAATGCATCACAGATGTTTTGAATCACTTATTGGTATGTGGACAGCACTATGAGAAACTGTGAGTGTTTTGTTAAGTTTTATAGCCATTAGGGAGCTTGTTATATTAGCTGGTGATTTATGGATATTCTACAGATATGCAATATTCATGGAACTAGAGAGTATAAAATTTCTCTGCACCCTCTATATTTGTTAACATATTTCAATCCATTATATCGTCATGCAATGACCTATGCCTGAATTAAAAGTGAGACATGACAGAACCCCCAAAAGAGCTGGGACATGGTTCCATATCAGGATGTGGGTCTTCAGATAGCTGGGCTTCAATGCAAATGAGTGTCACATAAATCCAAAGCTATGGAAATTCTATAATGCAGGGATTCCATAAACTACTGTCATGTCCTCAGACAAGCTCCAGGATTGTTGAGATAAAACTTGAGTTGGAATGGCATTATTACCACCTTGTTCTGATGCAAAGTTAACCCCAATTCTAAGTCAGGAATGGAATGCTCTATATTTTATCCATATCCAGGCTAACCTTCTAGAAGGATAATGCATTTGAAAAAGGAAAATCAAGATGACAATCAGCAGGGTAATTCTACTCACCTGGAGGGATAAAAAGTACTCCCCGAATGTGGCCTTCTTTGCCTTGGGTCCGGGTGACACCAGGTGCTACATACCACCTCTCTAAAGTCAGGCAGACTATTGGAGGAGTAGAGACAGTGTGGGTCAACAGGACGGCTGAATCACAAAGTTTTAATTGGACCTGAAAGGGGCTATTCATCAATCTCTCTTGAAGAGTTTAATTCCAACCTTCTCAGATTTCAGGGACGAGAAGAGACCCATGGGCTGGACTCCTACATAATCACCTCCAAGAGAAGCAGCCTGCTTCAGGTCCACCTCACCAACTTCGTTGGCCTTATAGTAGACGTAAGAATGAAACATATTCCTCCTTTCATCTTCCAGTGATGCCTGAAGAAACACTATCTGAAATGGAGTCAGGCCTGTAACTCGGACATGCACTGGCTCATCATCAAGTGCACTCAGAGGCATAGCTGTCAGCTGAATCATTGTTCCAGTGTGGCACCTTGGGTGATTCTTCAGCAATGCCTTCAGTGGACCTCAGCACAGAGAGAAATATGGGAGAGTGAAATAAGGAAGGGAGAAGGTTAATGCAAAGTGAATTGGACCAGGAATCACGCTGCTTGGGATTCAGCTCTAACTCTTTAGTTCGTTAGCAAATATCCTCACATAATCTTAGGCCACAAGATCCCTAGGAGCATACAACAAATTTCGAAAAGATAGAAAGCCAGGTGATATGTTTTATAATAATAATGAACCAGGGTTGTGGAAACAGCAGCCAAAACAAGCATGAAGGATATCAATCACAATCTGCCATCTAGAACACTTAAAAAATCAAGGGCAGTGGAGAATTGGAGTGAGAGGTGGGGTTGAAAACAGGGGAAATGTTGCTGAATGTCTCTATGTAAGGAACAGATGACTCCAGGACTAATCACCTCCCTGACTCCTGTAAACACACTGCCTTGGCATCTAAAAATTTACCTACAACCCAGCTTAAAAAAAAAAAAAAATAAGGATTTTGGGAGTTCCCATTGTGGCTCAGCGGATTAAGAGCCCAACTGGTGTCCATGAGGATGCAGGTTTGATCTCTGGTTTCACTCAGTGGGTTGGGGATCCAGCCTTGCTGCAAACTATGGCATAGCTTGCAGATGCAGCTCAGATCTGGTGTTGCTGTGGCTGTGGTGGTATAGGCCAGCAACTGCAGCTCTGATTCCACCCCTAGTCTGGGAACTTCCATATGCTGCAGGTGCAGCCCTTAAATAAATAAATAAATTTTAAAAAAATTTAAAAAGACAAAAATATGTATTTATATAAGGATCTTTTCAAAAGAATGAAAATAAAATTTCTATGGAGAACAAGGAGGCTGGCATATATTGCTCCCTCAGAGGGAAAAAAAATACTCCTAACTTTTGTAGTTAGGATTTACCTAGCTACCTAGCTCAGCCAAATTAGAAGCTGACAAGACCTTCAGGTACACAGAAGTGTTCTGTTTTGTTTTATTAAACTCATTAGATTGCTAAGAATTTAAGAATCTAAATGAATTAAACTCTAGAAGGTGGAAAGCCCCACATACAAGAAAGGAAATTGTATATGATGACTCTCAGTAGATGAAGCAGCAGTAGCAGCAACAATAAACCCACAGAAAAAAATAAAGGGAAAGACACATAAAATTTAATGTACTTTTAATGGATGTGTGTGGACTGGTTTGATAGATTAGAATTCTGACATATTCCAGCCACAGAGCAAGTCTTTCTCCAACAGCCAACTCTTTCTCTAAGACTTGACAGTATGCAAGTCAAAACATCAAAGTCTGAGCTGAGAGAGATCCTTCTGAGGCTTTGCAGGCCTTTATATAAAGGCATCTGACTTTCAAAAGATGGAGGCAGAGTGGCAAAATAGAGAGGTTTCCCCAGGTTGAGGATGCCAGGAGTGGGATGACAGAGCGAAGAAAATTCCTTAGTGACCTTCCTTCCAGAAAGACTAAATCAGAGAGGAATATTCCACAGTAGAAAAGCTAGCAACATGACAATAAAATTTAAAAAAATATATCTTCAGAAGTTCATCAATGCTTAGGCTCTTCTAAAATGAGAAAGGCCTAATTCTCAAACTATGTGAAGCCAGGGAGACACTGCATCACATAACGCTCCAGCAAAGCCCAGACCCAGCCCAACTATAGGTCACATTGATTCAGCTCCTAATTCTAACATTTTTACAGAATAGGAGTATGCTCTTTTCTTGAGGTAAACATTACTTTTTATTTTATTTTATTTTTTTTATGGTTGCACCTGTGGCATACTGAAGTACCCAGGCCAGGGAATGAATCCAAGCCACAGCTGTGACCTATGCCACAGCTGCAGCAATGCCAGATCCTTCAATCAACTGCACCAAGCCAGAGATTGAAACCATGCCTCACAGTGACCTGAGCCAGGGCAGTCAGATTCTTAACCCAATGGGCCATAGCAGGAACTCCAAATATTACATATTTTATACAAAATATCCAATATACAAAAAAAAATTATAGGCACAAAAGAAGAAAGAAAATTGACCCATGATTAAGAGAAGAAACAATCCATAGAAGGAAACAAAAATATTCCAGAGGTTGGAAATATCAGATTAGAATTTTGGTACAACTACAATAGAATGCTATTCATCGAGTTTTTAAAAAAAGATTGAATTATTGATATATGCAACTTGGATGAATTACAAGGGAATGATACAAATTTTTAAAAGTCAGCCCCAAATTATTACATACTGTATGATTTCATTTCTATAACATTCTTGAAATGACAGAATTATAGAAATGGAGACCAGATTAGTGGTTGCTGAGGTTCAGGGATTGGGGTTGGGGGGAACGGCTATAGAAGGACACTGAGAATCCTTGTGGTGATGGAAATATTCTTATCTTGACTGTATCGACCTCAATATCCTTGTTGTGATATTGATAGGGACAGAGTAAAGGGCAAAAATAGCTGATTTAAATAGTTAACTCCACTAGAGGATTTAAGTAGAAATCACAGGTATGGGAGACCCCTGTGAGTTAATGATCACTCAAGAAAGCAGGCTTACTTAACGACAAAATCAAGCAAGCTTGCTTAGCAACAAAACCATGCAACAGAAGCATGAGACAAGCTCACAAACAATAAAACAATGGTGGAATGTGACCCACATTCTGCTCAGGGAGGTTAGTAAGTTAATGATTCCTAGGACATGCTTCTCTGCACACATTACAAACAAAAATATAGGGAAAGGTGATATTATACTGAAACCTGAGATGATTTACTACATTTTAGTAAATATTGTTACCTTTTTGCTCATTTCAATGATGTCATGACAGTCCCTGTTTGACCATGGAGGGACAAGAAAACCTCCCTGCCTGACATGGAAGAAGAGCTAATAATGGAAGTTGGATGTATACTCAAGTATGAATAAGAAAGAAGTCTTCTTCCCCTGCCCACATTTCCTGTGATTATAAAACTGTAACCCACTAAGTTCTCAGGGAACAGCCCTCCCTTGCCTGCTCACGTGTATCTTTCATCAGTGTCCTTTCCTTACCCGTCACTCTACCTCTCACTGAATTCTGTGCCAAAACAGAAAACCTATGCTCTACTAAGTCCCAAAACCCATTCTGATGGTTTCAATATTGTACTACAGTTTTGCAAGGTTTTACCATTGGGCAAAATTGGGCAAAGGGTCATTTGTTCTCTCTGCATTGGTTCTTACAACTGATGTGAATCTACCATTACCTTAAAATAAAAGGTTAATTTCGGAGTTCGCTTGTGACGCAGTAGGTTAAGGATCCAGCATCGTCACTGCAGCAACTTAGGTTGCTGTTGTGGTGTGGGTTCAATCCCTGGCTGAGAACTTCCACATGCCACTGGCGTAACCAAAAAAAAAAGGAAAAAGAAAAAAAAAGAAAAAAGAAAAAAGTTAATTTTCAAAATAACTATGATAAAAATGTAAAGATTCTAGTAGGAAGGAAGACAAAATACATGAAGAGATTGAGAATTTCATCTGGGCATGGTAGCTATAAAAAGTAACCAAATAGAAAAGCTAAGAAATAAAAAATAAAGTATCAGAAACAAAGAATTCACTAGATAGACTTAAGGAAAGATGGAAAACAGCTGAGTAAAGGACCATAAACTTGGAGTTCCCAATGTGGCTCAGCAGGTTAAGAATCCAACTGGAATCCATGAGCATCTGGGTTCAGTCCCTGGCCTCGCTTAGTGTATTAAAGATCCAGTGTTGCCGAAAGCTGCTGCATAGGTCACAGATGGGGCTCAGATCTGGTTTTGCTGTGGCTGTGGTGTGGGCCAGTAGCTGCAGCCCCCAATCCACCCCTAGCCTGCCACAGGGTGGCCCTTAAAAAAAAAAAAAAGAAAGAAAGAAAAAGGACCATAAAATTAAGGACATTTCAATTGAAAGTACCCAAATTAAACCACAAAGAGAAAAAAGGGTGTAAGAGAACAGTGCACTTGAGATGTGTGGAATAATATCAAACACTAATGTATCTGTAGATGGTGCCTTAGAAAGAGGGAGATAGGCACAGAAATGTTTCAAATGTTCCAAAAAATAAAGGCTGAAATTTCCCCCAAATTGCTGAAAAACATCATGCCACAATTTCAAGAATCTCAGCAAACCATGAGGAGGATAAACATTAAGAAAACCACAACTGCAGCATTATGGTCAAACTGATAATTGATAAACAGTAAATCTTAAAAGCAGACAGAGGAAATGGAAACATTACACACAAGAGAACAAACAATACAAATAACATTTGAGGAAGGATCAAGATGACAGAGAAGTAAGATGTGGCGCTCACCTTCTCCCACAAACACATTTAAAAAAAAAAAAAAAAACACATTTATATGTAGAACGACTCGCACAGAACACCTACTGAATGCTGGCAGAAGACCTTAAACCTCCCAAAAGGGCAAGAAACCCTTCACATAACTGGGAAGAACAAAAAGGGAAAAAAAAGAGAGAAAAGGAATGAGGATGGTACTAGCATTCCTGAGAGGGAGCCGTTAAAGAGGAAAGGAACCCACGCCCTAGGAAGCCACCGAACTGCTGATGGGGAGATGGGCCGAGACGGAGGGACCTCAAAGTCAAGGAGAAAAGCACAGCAGCTGGATGGAGGAGGACAAAGCAGAGAGAAAACTGCAAAGACCATCTGCACCACCACCACCCCGGGACACCACAGCCTGAGATGGTCGGCCAGGGGCTGCATGCTGAGACTCAGGCTCTGGAGGTCAGTTCCCGGGAGACAACTGGGGTTTGCTTTGTGGAAACAGCCTGAGGGGCTAGGGAGCGATGTGCCACAGGCTGGGGAACTGAGCGCCACAGTGCCCAGAACCCGCGAGGAGGTCTGGGCCTGCAGGAGAAACAAGTGGACTCCCTGAGCGCGGGGTGTCTCTGGTGCAGACTACGGGTGGCCAGCTGGGCAGGCTACGGTGACAGGGTGCCTTTTGCGCAGGCTATGGGTGGCGGGGCACCTATTTGTGGGCCAAGGGCATCAGGGGGCTAAATGAGACCCCTGTCCTGGCAACTTCCATATGCCATAGGTATATGGCATACATACACACACGCACACATACATACATACATAAAGAAAAAACTCGAATTCTTCATCTAACAAAAAAGCGCTTTAAAAATGAAGGCAAAATACAAAAAAGAAAACAAGAAAAAGGGGGAAAAAAGCAAAAATGAAGTCATTTCCAGGAAATGAAGTAGACATTTCCAGGAAAAAAAAAACAAAAACAAAAACCAAATCTGAGAGACTATGTCTGCAATAGATCGGCACTATAAGAAATGCTAAAATGTTTAAGGGAAATGATAATAGATAGACACCAGTTCTATGGAAAAAGATGAAGCTCACAAAAATGGTAATTATAAAATCCCTTAAAAAAAAAAACCCTTTACTATGTATACATACATATATGTGTATGTATTTAAATACAATTAAAAGACTTAAAACAAATTAATAAAAATTCATTGTGGAGCTTATAGGATACACAGAAATAAAATATAATGACAAAAAGTTGGGAATGGGGTAAATAGAATTATATTATTGAAAGATTATTACTGTTTTTCAAATAATACAAGATTATTTGCAGGCAGACTAAAAATAAAGGTACCGTTAGGAGCTCAGGTGAGCTGAAGGAGACAGAATTGAACTGCCAGGTGTCAGAGTAGCTGATTAAGATAAGCCCAAAACAAGAGTTAAGTTTTGATCACATACTGTGATGGGAGAAAGTGCCTGGGACAAGGGCCAAGGAAGGTCCGTGGATCAGCCAGAAATGGAAGTGGTTTCACTGTTGAGGGAGCCCCAAAGGATCCAGCACTTTGAGGTCAGAAAAAAGTAAGGGGAAAGTGTTAGGAGTGAAAAAGAACTGGATGCTGAATAAGACTGGAAAAAAGTGTCTTGAGGATTCCCTCCTCCTTGTATAAAAAGGCCTAGCAGAGATGTCAAAAGACCTGATGTTACCTGATGTTGAGCAAAGACTGAGATAAATATCTAAAAATGATGGCTCCTGGCCAAGGAAAGCAAATGTGAGAAATGTACAATGAATCAGAGTGACCTGAGTCCTCGACTGCAACTTCCTTCAGAGACTGTCATGCACGGGCTGTACCCCAAGTCTGATGTGGGAAGAGCAGCTTTCCGCCATGAGCCTGCCAAGGAAAGCCTTTGTAATTGCCGATGGTCAGGTATAAAATCACATGCAGTTTTTTAACCAGGAGCTTGACTCCTCAAGTACGTGTTGTAATCTCTAAAGTGAGCATACACCCACACGCTTTAACACAAAAGGTAGCAGATGTTCCAATTACTATGGTTGTATAACAAGCCACTCCAAAATTTAGACATGTTCCACAGTTATTTATTACATTCATATATTCTGTAGGTCAGGAATTAGGACAGGGGTCAGTGGGATCAGCTTGTCTCCATACCAATGATGTCTGGTATCTCAATGGGAAGATCAAAGATAAGGGGATAAAATCATCTGACATGTTTGAGAATTGATGTTGGCTTACTACTGCTGGCATAATTTACCCTATATGTGGGCCTCAAATGAGGTCTCTCTACATGGGCTAGTTTGGGCTTCCTCATAGCATGTTGGCTGGATTCCAAGGGTGACCATCCCAAGCAGGATACAGCCAGGTAGAAGCTCTGTACTTTTTATATACCAGCCTTAGAAGCCCTGTGACATTATTTTTTGCCATTTTATATTGTAGCAGTTACAAGTCTTCATCAAAATTCAACTGGAGAAAAAATAGACCGACCCCCTCCTCACAGTGGGAGAAATATTAGTCACATTGCTAAAAAAAAAAAATCAAAAACAAAAATGTGGGATGGGACATGAACATGTGTATTTGTGCAGCCATCTTTGGGATATGCAATCTGCCACAACGGAAAAGAAGGAATAAATAAATAATAAATGGGACTAATAGAAAACATACGACAAAATGAGAGAGTTAAATCCCACCACATTATTGACTGCATTAAATAAAACAAACTAAACATTCTAATTAGTTAAGATGCAGACTGTCAGACTAGTTGAAAAAGCAAATTACTGTTTTTTTTTAAAAAAGATACTGTCATGACAATGACACAAACTGAAAATAAAAAAGAAGAAAAATATATGCAACACAGACATTGAGTATTAAGAAAGCTAATGGGGGTATATTTATATTAACTTTATATCAATTTATATCAACTATATATAAATATATATATTTATATTAAGAGAGTATCACTAGAGATAAAGGGAGATACTTCATAGTAATAAAGAAATCAATTCATCAAGAAAAAATATTTTTAAATGTGTATATAATCTGTAATAAGAGCTTCAAAATACATGAAGCAAAATTGAAAGAACCTGAAAAAAAATCCACAATCACCAGTTGAGAATTTCAGCAACTCTCTCAGTAATCGACAGATCAAGAAAATTTTTAAAAATTCATTAGGGGGAGTTCCCGTCGTGGCGCAGTGGTTAACGAATCCGACTAGGAACCATGAGGTTGGGGGTTCGGTCCCTGCCCTTGCTCAGTGGGTTAACGATCCGGCGTTGCCATGAGCTGTGGTGTAGGTTGCAGACGCGGCTCGGATCCCGCGTTGCTGTGGCTCTGGCGTAGGCTGGTGGCTACAGCTCCGATTCAACCCCTAGCCCAGGAACCTCCATATGCCGCGGGAGCGGCCCAAGAAATAGCAACAACAACAACAACAACAACAACAACAACAACAACAACAACAAATTCATTAGGATACCAAAGATTTGGACAGTACTTCCAACCAACTTGATCTAATAATTGACATTTATAAAACACCACATACCAAAACTGAAATATATATAGTCTTTCTAAAGAAACCACACACTGATTTCTGCTTAGAATGTAGGCAGCTGGAACAAGTGTTGTTCCCATCAATAAGAAAATGTGAAAATCTTGAAAATCATAACAGAACTTAGACCTATTAGAGAGCTGAGGTTTCAGGACAACTAATTAGCCTGAAACCTAAGAAAAGAATTGTGCCTTCAAGGAAAGATGAAACAATCTGGTAAACCTGCAACAGAGTATAAGATGGGGCCTCCACACAAGCAGATAATCAGAACTCAGCTACATTTTCAGTGAGTTGCTAAAGGCTAAGCATGAGCTAGCATATACACAGAAAACACCTGGAGGATGCAGACACAAGAGAAGTTTGCATCCAGTAGCAGGCATTCTCATAAGCAATTGGTTATGAGAAAGATTGGGGTAGGGCAAGAAACTGGAAAAATGTTTCCTGATTTGTGCAGGTCTGAAGAAGTATAGCAGTCACCTCTGTAGGAAAGGCACAAAGTCCCACCTGGACCTTTTTTTATTTGGGGAATTAAAATCCTCAAGCCACTGGGGAGAGGATGACCAGCTGAGCCAGTTTCTTGGGACTGACATTTTTCCCAAAATGCAGGACTTTCAGTGCTAAAACAAGGGCAGTCCCGAAAAAATCAGGAGTCGGCCACCCTACTGGAGAAAGAACACCAAATCCTGTCACTCCCAAGGCATAGGAGAAGACCTATTGTTGCTGAGGGCAGGAAAAGTGAATGGAAAAAAAGAAAAGAAAGAAAAACTCTCTACTCCTGGAGAAGAATAAGGGATCCATTCTGGACTCAAATAATTAGAGGTCTCCTATCACTAGGAGAAGGCAGAATCACTGAGAAATCTCTACCCCACACAAAAGGTCACAGGGCCTGTCAAAGACTAAGGCTCAACCAGGATGACAGAAAACTGTCATGCCTCCCCTTATCAGGCTAGTGAGCACCAACTAAGCAAACAGCAGTCTACCATTCAGGGTGTGTAAAAACAGAGACACTTTTTTTTTTTTTTTTTGTCTTCTATCTTTCTAGGGCTGCACTTATGGAGGTACCCACGCTAGGAGTTGAATCGGAGCTGTAGCTGCTGGCCTACACCACAGCAATGCCAGATCCAAGCAGCATCTGTGACCTACACCAACAGCTCACCACAACACCAGATCCTTAACCCACTGAGCGAAACCAGGGATTGAATCTGCGTCCTCATGGATGCTAGTCAGACTCGTTTCCACTGAGCCACAATGGGAACTCTAAAAGAGACACTTTCTAATGTGCAGGCACACAGGAAAGGCCTAAAGTTGAGAGTGGAAAGTGAACATTAAGAAAAACCCTCTAGCAAATCTACCTCCTTTCTAAACACAGAGTAACAACAAAAGATTTTGAAGTTGGTAATACAGTGAATATAATCATAGCAAAAAAAAAAAAGAGCTCAACTCTGACTAGATCAACCCAACTACTGGACTAGCAGAGGAGGTATTTCTTGCTCAAGATTTCAATATATTAGCTTTTACTGTTCCATATACTATGTCTGACAATCAGTTAAAGAATTATGAGAAACAACTCAATTACAAAAACAATCTGATTAAAAAATGGGCAGAGTATCAGAATAGATAGTTTTCTCAAAGAAGGCAAACAGATGGCCAACAGGTACACAAAAGGTGGTCAACATCACTAATCACCAGGAAAATGCAAATCAAAACCACAATGTTAGGACAACTATTATCAAAAGGAAATAAGTTTTGATGAGGATGTGGAGAAAAGAGAACTCTTGTGCAGGAGGGATGTAAACTGGTGCAGCCACTCTGGAAAACAGTGTGGAGGTTCCTCCAAATATTAAAAATAGAACTTCCTTATGAGTCAGCAATTCCATTTCTGGCTATTTATCCAAAAGAAATGAAAATACTTATTCAAAAAGATATCTACACACTCATGTTCATTATGGCATTATTTATAATACCCAACAGGAAACAATTTAAGTACCCAATGATGGATGAATGGATAAAGAATAAATTGTGGCTATATACACAGTGAAGTATTATTCAGTCAAAAAAGGAAGAAAATTCTGCCATAAGTGACATGAATGGACCTTGAGGGCATTATGCTAAGTTAAATAAGTCAGACAGAGAAAGACAAATACCATACAATCTTACTTTTATGTGGAATCTAAACAAACTAACTCATAGATACAGAAAACAGACTGGTGGTTGCCAGAAGCAGGGGTGGAGGGTGGGAAAAATGGGTGAAGATGATCAAAAAGTAAAGTTCCAGTTATAAAATAAGTCCTGGTGATGTAATTCACAGCATGGGTGACTACAGTTAGTACTACTGTATTGTATATTTGAAAGTTACTGATAGGGTAGATTTTAAATTTTCTCATTGCAAGAAAAAACATTTAAACTATGAGTGTTTAAATGGATAGTGGCTAACTTGCTGTGGTTATCATTTTGCAAAATATACATGTATCAAGTCACTATGTTGTCCACCTATAACTAATATAATGTATGTCAATTGTATCTCAATAAAAAAGAAAAAAAGCTGAAATTCAAGCACAGGATTTGATGGTAAAAGTAGCTAACTGCCAAAAAATGTTGAACAAGTCAAACATGTCAAGTTCAAGACCAAGCTTGGAAAATGAGATGGGGACATCTAGTGGATGCTCCCAACAATTTCCACTTTGTAGAAGTTTCTCAACTTTCTGGATTCGCTGTAGAGGACCACTCTTTGCCCACTAAGGGCTCCCTCTCTCCCCTTCACTGACCCTAACATGAATAAAGACCATATAGAGATCTTCCCCCATAAGGCAACAGGTGCCTTTAGAAGCTATCCTCATTCTGGCTACCAGGCCTATAATCAAGGTTGAGTCACAGCATAACCTGGCTGGGACCATGCAGGGCTTGATGGAAGAAAGGATAGACTATATGCCAAACTTGCCACATAACCCAGCTACCCGCCCTCCCACCCCAAAAAAAGTCAGCCACACAAAAAAGCAAGAAAAAAAATGGAAAAATACAAAGCAATCAATAAAACTAAACTTGGAGATACCCTAGATAGAACTATCAGAAAGAGAACTCAAAATAATTATGAATAATTTTAAATTTTGCTACTGACTGAATGTGTGTGTCCCTCCAAAAACCCATGTGTTGAAGCCCTAATCCACATTGTGATAGTATCCGGAGGTAGGACTTTTGAGAGGTAATGAAGTTGACATGAAGTCATGAGAGCGGAGCCCCTATGATGGGACTGATCTTCTCATAAAAAGATGAGGAGGCCAGAACTCACTCGCTTGCTCTCTTTCTCTCTGCCATGTGAAGATACAGTAAGGAGACCATCAAGTAAAAGGGTCCTCATCAGAATTCAGACATGCTAGCACCCTGATCTCAGACTTACAGCCTCCAGAACTGTGAAAAATAAATTTCTGTTGTCTAAGTCACATAATGAATGATATTTTCTTATAGCAATCTGAACTAAGACAAAGGTCTTGTGAAATGGGTGGACAACATGCATGAATATATAGGGAATTTCAACAACAAAACAACCCAAAAGAAACCCTCAAATGGGAATGCTAGAAAACAAAAACAAAAAGTAAGCAAACAAACAAAAAAACCCCACAGCAACAGAGATGGAGAATGCTTTCAATGGGTTCATTCACTGCACACAACCTGGATAAAATCAAGTTGAAGACAGGTCAACAGAAGTTACCCAAACTGAATAACAAAGAGGGAAAGAAAAAGAGGGAAATGAAAACTGAATAACAAAGAGGGAAATGAAAAACACAATAGAGCATACAAGAATTGTGGGATGATAACAAATCATCTAATATACATGTACTTGGAAATCCAGAAGAAGAGATGTTGGAACAGAAGAAATATTTGAAGAGATAAAGGCCAAGAATTTTCTAAAAATAATAAAAGATAATCACAGACAAGAACCTTTGAGCAGCACAAGAAGGATAAATTTTTTAAAAATATTTTAAACCTAGACACATAATACTCAACGTGCTAAAAACTAAAGTGCCAAAATTTGTTAAGGCAATCAGAGGAAAAACGAAAAACAAAAAACCCACATTATAACAGACAGAGGAACAAAGAAAAGGAGTTCCCGTCGTGGTTCAGTGGTTAAAGAATCTGACTAGGAACCATGAGGTTGCGGGTTTGATCCCTTGCCTTGCTCAATGGGTTAAGGATCTGGCATTGCTGTGAGCTGTGGTGTAGGTTGCAGACGCGGCTCGGATCTGGAGATGCTGTGGCTCTGGCGTTGGCTAGCGGTTACAGCTCCGACTGGACCCCTCGCCTGGGAACCTCCATATGACGCGGAAGCGGCCCTAGAAAAGGCAAAAAAATAAAACAAAAAGAAAGACAAAGAAAGAAAGACAGAAAGAAAGAAAAGGCTTCAGCATCCTTAACAGAAACTATGCAAGTCAGAAGAAAATGGAAAAACAAATCTTACTGAAAGAAAGGTAAAATCACACAAAATCAGAATTTTATATGCAGAAAATCATCTCTCAAAAAGGTGTATATATACAATTCTGCAACTTTCTGAGAACCTACCTATAGTTATTTCAAAATAGATTTTTAAAATAACAGAGAAACATATTTCATACAAAAATTAATAGAATTCATTACTAGATCTGCACTACAAAAAAATGCATTAGGAAAATTCTTTAGGCAGAATTAATAACACACCATGACCTGAGATAGAAAACTGGATCCACCTTGAAAGAAATGAACATCAAAAAAATGGTTAAAGTTGAAAAAAAAATGTATATATATATACACACACACATATTTTCTTATATGTAATGCTCCAAATGGTAACTGGCTCTCTAAAACTCACTTGCTCAATAAGTTCATACCAGCCATGGGACTATTTCAGAGAGGACTTGAAATAACTGCCCTAAAAAATTCAAGGTCAAAGAAGTAATTTTAAAGGAAATGTGTTTTGTTTTGTTTTGTTTTTGGCTTTTTAGGGCCACGCTCCCAGCATATGAAAGTTCCCAGGCTAGGGGTTGAATCAGAGCTGCAGATGGCAGCCTACACCATAGCCACAGCAACTCAGGATCCGAGCCATGTCTGCAACCTACACCACAGTTTACAGCAATGCTGGATTCTTAACCCAGAGTGAGGCCAGGGATAAAACCCACATTCTTGAGGATACTAGGCAGATTCGTTTCCACTGAGCCACAATAGGAACTCCAGGAAGGTATGTTTTAATTGGATGACATTGAAAACAAATACATCAAAAATTGTGTGAATTTAGTTTTTTGAGTGAGGGTACCAGACTTATCTGTAGACACTCCTAACATCGAATTCAGGGACAACATGAACTTCAAGATCATGCTTTATGGGTTCTAATCTGTTATTTTCTCTGCTTTACATCCAACTTCTCTTCCCAATTACCTGCCCTGCAGGTTTCAAGTCCAAAACTCCACTGCCAGATGCAAAGACAACGACCCTTCAGAGGCAGTTAAACCAGCTTCCACAATGGTATAAAGTCAAATCCTCAAGAATTATATATATAGTGGAGTGGAGGGAGACAGGAGCTAAAGAAAAGGTTATTTATTGTCAATTGATATTTTAAGCAAGTCAATTTCTGAAACTGTTATTGTATATACCACATGTTAATCCTTGTACATTTTTAGAGAGAGATTTGGTGACATGGCAAAGGCAAAACCTCATAAGTGTAGGGCTCAGGAATGAAAATAACAGCTTAATTATTCAAGAAAGAGGAGAGAAAGAGGGTGCCAATTACTAAAAAAAAAAAAAAAAAAGTCAAGGAGTTTGCTTTGGGTCCTACTTTGGGTCCCTCCAGAAGCCTACCTTGAGATAAGAACTCAAGAACAAGTAGTTTACTTTGAGGAAGTTCCTGGAAACATGAGTGGAGAAGAACAATGAGAAATATCCAATAATAGTTGAGGATTGCTCCTGATAGTGGTGGGGGTATGTTCATTTTCCACCACTTCTAACCTGCCATGTTGAAGGGTAAATCTGACTCTGGAGCCCCCCAAAAAAGTATCAGACAGAGGAATCCAAGTTCTGGATGTTGTAAGTCAGGCCTATGCACTAACCACTGATACAGATAAGGGAAGGCAATGACAGGATCTGCTAATTTTGTACTTTGTTTTTAATGTGTATATGTGTTTATCGGGGGCAGGGTAGATATGAAACTAGGTAGACACAGGCATGAATACATGCTGATGAGAATGAGCCGAGAGAGAGAAAGTTGAGAATGAGAATTTGATGGTAAGACAACATTCCCCGAGAAGCCTAAAACCAAGTTTAGAGACCCAAATTACCTTGTTTCACTGGTAAAAATACTCAAAAAAATTAAGTAAGGTCACACAGAAATACATGGCAGAGTCAGGAATAGAATTCATATCTCCAACTATGAGTCAAGTTCAGCAAAAATCTATTAAGGGTCTACATATGATAATCACTGGGAAATCAGATGCAGTCCCTAAAGGTGTACTCCTTCCATATGTTACCCATTCTATTTAAGTATCACATATACCAACCAGTGTGTCCATACAGAAAGAAATTGGTTGAAAAGTCATTAAGCTTAAACTTCTTTCCAAACATCTTTATCCTTCATTCCTGAAGTGAATAAATATGTATGTCATATAGTCAACCTTCAAGAAATATTTTCACAGAATGTAATTCTAACATGTCATTGGTCTTACATTAAAAGAAAATCATCCTTGAAACAAAATAAAAACAGAAACACAACTCAGCCTCCCAGACTTGAGAATTTCTTCTGTAATATTCTAGGGAATAGTCTTTAAAATGAAGGAGAAATTAAATGGGAATAGGGGAGACAGATGAAGAAAAGTTAATTTCAGATAGACTTTCATTTTCCCTTGGAAATATAAATTCTACGAGTTCCCATCGTGGCATGGTGGAAACTAATCCGACTAGGAACCACAGGTTGTGGGTTCGATCCCTGGCCTTGCTCAGTGGGTTAAGGACCCAGCGTTGTCATGAGCTGTGGTGTAGGTTGCAGACGCAGCTCGAATCTGGCGTTGCTGTGGCTGTGGCCAGCAGCTGTAGCTCCAATTCGACCCCTAGCCAGGGAACCTCCATATGCCTGGGTATAGCCACAAAAGCAAAAAAAGAAAGAAAGAAAGAAATATAAATTTTAGCCTGATACCCTCATAATCGCAAGTCCCCAGTGACATCCTTTCTAAAAAAGACCAACTGAAAAGACATAGCCTTATTTAACCTACACTTTCAGAACTTTGGAACTCTAAGTGAGTGAAAAGACTCTCTGCCCTAAATTCCAAACACTGGAGGTAATAATCAGATTTACTTATCATTCAAGAGCTGGCATTTTAACCCACCTCCAAAAAGCCCAGAAGAGACAGCCCTGATTACAAAACAAAGTACCTGAATTTCTGTTCTTTTTTTTTTTCCCTTCCTTCCTAGCAGTAAAGAAATATTTTCTCAGGTCAGTCTCCCAAAGCAACAGAAATAAGAGCAAAAATAAACCAATGGGACCTAATCAAACTGACAAGTTTTTGCACAGCAAAGGAAACTAAAAAGAAAACAAAAAGACAACTTATAGAATGGGAGAAAATAGTTTCAAACATGTAACAGACAAGGGCTTAACCTCTAGAATATATAAGCAACTTATACAACTCAATAGCAAAAAAGCCAATCAATCAATGGAAAAATGGGCAAAAGACCTGAATAGACATTTCTCCAAAGAAGATATACAGATGGCCAACAAGCACATGAAAAAATGCTCAACATCGCTGGTTATAAGAGAAATGCAAATCAAAACTACCATGAGATACCACCTCACACCAGTCAGAATGGCCATCATTAATAAGTCCACAAATAACAAGTGCTGGAGGGGCTGTGGAGAAAAGGGAACCCTCCTACACTGCTGGTGGGAATGTAAACTGGTACAGCCACTATGAAGAACAGTTTGCAGATACCTTAGAAATCTATACATAGAACTTCCATATGACTCTGCAACTCCACTCTTGGGCATATATCCAGACAAAAGTTTCCTTGAAAAAGACACGTGCACCCGCACGTTCACTGCAGCACTATTCACAATAGCCAAAACATGGAAACAACCCAAATGTCCATCAACAGATGATTGGATTCGGAAGATGTGGTATATATACACAGAGAATACTACTCAGCCATAAAAAAGAACGACATAATGCCATTTATAGTAACATGGATGGAACTAGAGACTCTCATACTGAGTGAAATGAGCCAGAAAGACAAAGACAAATACCATATGATATCACTTATAACTGGAATCTAATATCCAGCACAAATGAACATTTCCACAGAAAAGAATCATGGACTTGGAGGAATAGACTTGTGGCCGCCCAGGGGGAGAGGGAGGGAGTGGGAGGGATCGGGAGCTTGGGGTTATCGGATATAACTTGAAATGGATTTACAATGAGATCCTGCTGAGTAGCATTGAGAACTATATCTAGATACTTATATTGCAACAGAACAAAAGGTGGGGAAAAAAATGTATACATGTAAGTGTAACTTGGTCCCCATGCTGTACAGTGGAAAAAAAAATAATAAATTAAAATTAAAAAAAAAAAATGACACTACTAGGAGTTCCCGTCATGGCATAGCAGAAATGACTCAGCCTAGGAACCATGAGGTTGCAGGTTCAATCCCTGGCTTCACTCAGTGGGTTAAGGATCCAGTGTTGTGGCGAGCTGTGGTGTAGGTTGCAGATGTGGCTCAGATCTGGCATGGCTGTGGCTGTGGCATAGGCCCTCAGCCATAGCTCTGATTAGACCCCTAGTCAGGGAACCTCCATATGCCATGTGTGTGGTCCTAAAAAGCCAAAAAAAAAAAAAAAAAGAATAAGAAGAAGAATGACACTACTTATCCAGGTCAAAATCTCAAATGTGCCTTTTGAATTTAACTGAGCTAAGGTAAGTGAAGTACCAGACTACTGCCCACTTCTTACTATAGTTTCCTATCAACTTTTAAAATTTATGGATGAACTAATGCCCTTTGCAGCAACACCTATGTACCTGGAGATTATCATACTAAGCAAAGTCAAAAAGACAAACACCATGATCCAGTGGAATCACTTAACATGTGGAATCTAATAAAATATGACACAAATGAACTTGTCTATGAAACAGAAACAGACATAGAGAAGATAACTGTGGTTGCCAAGGGGGAGGTGGGGTAGGAGAGGGATGCATTGGGAGCTTGGGACTAGAAGATGCAAACAATTATATGCAGAATGGATAAACAACAAGGTCCTACTGTATAGCACAGGGAGCTCTATTCAATATCCTATAATAAACTATAATGGAAAAGAATATTAAAAATATTATATAACTGAATCACTTTGCTGTATAATAGAAATAAGACAGAATACAAATAACAAATACCCAAAGTGAAAGAGGGGCTTATCATTTGCAGATCATGGCAGCCGCTAAAAATAAGAGAATATTATGAACAACTTTATGCCAAGTGATTTGACAACTTAGATGAAATTAATAAATTCCTTATAAAATACAACTTACTGAAGAATTGTTTCAAAGTAAGTAAGATTAAGCAGTCATGGAAACAAAATGTAAAGCAGGAACCAGAACAGATCCTGGATCAGGGGGTAGAGTTGCTATAGAGCTCATTACTGGGACAATGATGAAATCTGAATACGAATAGTGTATGATTACTGTTACATTGGTGCCAAATATTTTGAATTTGACATTCCTGATGGAGAGAAGCAGAAATTTGATGGTAGCTGCAGTCTGTTCCTATACAACTAAAATTAACATTGGAGTTCCACAGAATCATAAGTTAACTTCAGCAGCTACTTTTGAATTCAGAAACCATTCAGGCAACCTTTAGGAATTTGCACTGTGAAAGAACCTAATAAAAACAAAAGATATGTAACTGCAGATAAGTTCAAGGTACCTGTCACTTTGTACTTTAGGATATATAAAACACAGGCTAAAGGGGTTACAAATCAAAGAAACGGGACCACATTGTCTATTATTAGGTTAAGGGTCAAGAAATTTACAGTGAATGATTTCTAAGAATGGGTTTTATGGCAGACCAACATTCTAAGAACTAGAAGAGCCAGATAAAAAAATAATGATACTGTCAGCAAAAAGCTGGCAACAATTTAAAATCCAGTAATATACTTTTGCTTGAATAATTATGCAACAGGCTTTTATGGAATAATATGCTATTATTAAGCCTATTATTCTTAAGGCTATGTAAAGATGAGTAGAAATACTCATGATGTGAGGGGGTCAAGGGGACATGATGTCATAGAAATTTGAAAATACAGGAAAAAAGTTTTTTCATTTGTTAATATATAAGAATGTTAGGTGATTACCTGGGTGACGGGATAGAAAAATATTTTCCCAATTTTCTAATAAAAGTGCTACTTACATAGTCAGAAACAAATGATGTTAAAAAAAAGGGGGGGGTGGAGGAGAAGTCTGTTTTATGCTGCTTTAAATACACATTGCTGTTAAAAAGGAGACAAGCCCAAAATAAAATCATTTGGTTAGGTGACAGGGCAGTAAATATCTAACTTAATTATAAGACAATATCTAACCTAATTACAGATTCAGTGTTTTCCAGGAATGTGACCTTTAACTAGTCAACCAGAATTTCCCTGGTCAGCACTAGGAAATCCACTGATAAGACTCCATCCAGTCACCTTATGGAAGGTGATGACCTTGCCTAAAATAATGCATCTCTGCTAGTAATTTTTTTCTGCTCCCTCTCTGCCTTTAAAAGCCTTTCCTTTTCTGAAGCTCAACAGAACACCTCTCTTTTGCTGGATGGGATGCTGCCTGATTCATCGATCATTTAATAAGCCAGTTAGAATCTTCAAATTAATCAGGTGAATTTTTGCTATTTAGCACTATTTATTTAAGACCATTCTATTAGGAGTTCCCGTCGTGGCTCAGTGGTTGACAAATCCGACTAGGAACCATGAGGTTGCAGGTTTGATCCCTGGCCTCGCTCAGTGGGTTGAGGATCCGGCGTTGCCGTGCTGTGGTGTAGGTTGCAGATGTGGCTCGGATCCCGCATTGCTGTGGCTCTGGCCCCGCATTGCTGTGGCTCTGGCGTAGGCCGGCGGCTACAGCTCCGATTCAACCCCTAGCCTGGGAACCTCCATATGCTGTGGGAGTGGCCTAAGAAATGTCAAAAAGGCAAAAAAAAAAAAAAAAAGACCATGAACCTCTATTTTATTAGCAGTTTTTAATGCAAGCACACCTACTGTGTTCAATAGCCCAATAGTGTAAAATTTTTAATACTTTTATGCAGCAACCATTTAGTCTTTAAATAGGTAAACTTATTATGATTACATCACATGTTCTTAGTTATCTCAGCGAACAAGTTAGCAAACCTAATTCAATCTTCTCAGGAAAACTAAAGGTCATTATTCTGATATATTTGGTTCTAAACCAGGGATGTCCTCTAGTTGTTGATGGATGTATAGTTTACCTACTTATAGAATCAGAATCTGCACTTTAGAAAGATCCCAAGTGATTCATAAGCACATTAAATTTGGAGAAACACTGTTCCAGGCTGCAAAGGAGTGATTTCTTCGGCCCTAACACTTATGTGAAGGCTGGTTTTAGAGCTCTCCAGTTGAAACCAAGTGTTTTTCCACACTGCCTTTACCGTCCTTTACTTCCATCTTGCCCTTTGCACATTTTTCTGAGTCTCCAGATTGAAAGATAAAAGTTGTGAGGAAAATGAGATAATCAACCCTTGTATGTAACATTAAAGTGTTTCCATGCTGAATCCCTTTCACATAGAATCAGAAGGGACACAACAGCTCTAATGTTTAAGTTCCAGGACTCCAGACACTTTGATATTCCAGATATTTTTGAAGTTCTTCATACCAGAGGTTACTGAAAATCTGATTGTCTGCTGATGACATTTATAGAGCATAACTGTACTGTAACTAATTTTTCTAATAAACATACCAGAATTTATAAACTCAACTTATTTTTGCCCTCTTCAGAGAAGTCATCCTAGGAAAGAAAATATGCAATTTCCTTTGTTTAAAACCTATCACTTTTCTTTCAGAATTATTAGTAGTCAGGATAAAAATAGAAGAAATTCCTTCTCCTTGAGTCATTACTCTCCAGCCATATCTACGTCTGAACAAAAATAATTCCTAATTTAATCACTTTCTCATTTTTGTCATCCAGAACCATCTGGTTAACTCGTTATTTGAATAATTCTCATAAATTAAGTATACCAAAGTCTGCAAAAACTTATCAGTGACAGGCACTCAAGGCCACTTTTTAAAAGTTACAGAAAAGAAAAACAGCTTGAAACAAACATTATCTCCTTCGAAGAGAAAACCCATTTAGATGTAGAATTTGGTACATCTGTTACCCCAAAAAAAGGTCACACCACTTAATACTTGGCACATATTCTAACTCTTTCATTTGTAATACTTAAATTAACAAAATGACAAGTCAGAAAAGCAAATTTCACATTAAATTAAAAACACAATTCAAGAGGGAGTTCCCATCGTGGCTCAGAGCTAACAATACCAACTAGTATCTATGAGGATGCAAGTTCAACCCCCGGCCTCATTCAATGGAAAGGATCTGGTGTTGCCATGAGCTGTGGTGCAGGTCACAGATGAGACTTGGATCTGGCATTGCTATGGCGGTGGCACAGGCCCGTGGTTGCAGCTCCAACTTGACTCCTATCCTGGGAACTTCTATATGCTGTGGGTGTGGCCCTAAAAAGACCAAAAACAAAACAAAACAAAAAAAACCCACCACACTTCAAGAAATCTATTTTAATTTCAAAAGAGATTAATTCATATTGAATAGTATCATTTTCTACTATATCCACTTGTGCAATAAAGCAAATAGTGAAACTCTCATAATATACAACACAGATTTTCATGTTTCTTTTATAACTACCCATTTCCTTATTTGTGTATGTAATACATATAAAAATACTATCTCAGATTTAAGAGATCTAATACAATTAAAACATTCTTTTGTATCTAATAGTTTATGCCTATGAAGAACAAAGACCACATCTGAACATGTCTTAAAATTCAAGTTAATTATGGTTGTCTTCCAAAGAATATTTTTGTAAATTATTTCCTTATTCTACAAAAAAACAAGTTTCAGCAAATATGAAAAAAGAAAATCCAGTGATATATCAACTCATGATGACAAAAAAAAGAGACATAACACATTCTTCCACAGAAAAAGTGGGTTTAATGAACAGTTCCGATAGCATTTCAAATGGTAAAGTATCAAAAAGTCTGATAAGCAACCTCCCTCTCAAGGGGAAGAAAATGCTTTCAATGTGTTCCTCTTCTGAACTGTTCAGTAACCCCAAATGATTTTTAAGTTGTGAGGGAGATTACTGGCAATGAGTTCATCAAATTTAGATCTATCCTGAACAGGCACATTATAGAAATCAAGAACATCTCTGACCCTGCACATCTGGTGAAGCCTGGAGTTAGGCACTGCATGGCTCAAATCATTAGCTAAACGTGCCAAGAAGCTGAACTTCAGATGAACATCTTCCAGGGAGATATCCTGCCAATTGCTAGGTACAGATGAGCCAAAAACTTCTCTGACGTGAGATTCCAAACGACTCTGGAGATCTTCAGGTGGTATGTATGTTCGGCTTTGTATGGGTGGACACACCAGGATAGGTTCTTTCTTTACCTCTTCTACTGTCTCAGCCACCACTGGCTGCTTCTCTTTTCTGGAATGATCACAAACAAATATATGAATCTTTAGTTAACTGTATCAATGAAGTTGACAAGTTGACAACACCAGACTTAATCTTGCCTATCAATCTAAATCAATAAATAATTGCACACTTACTACTTTTCCGGGCACTGTTGAGAAAACAAAGAATAAGACAGGTCCCTGCCCTTGGAAGCTTACAGTTGAACTGAACTGGCACAGAGAGAAAACAAAACCTAATTTCAAATTTTACATGCTCTAAGAATTCTCAAGAATGCATGAAGAAGGTAAATTGTTCTGTCTGGGATTTCCTGAGCCTCCCAGATCCAAACCCAATCTACCTCTATAATCTCATCTCTCACTAATCTCCTACCTATATACACTCTATGCTCTACTCAAACTAAACTGCATTGTTTCCCACTTTCCTGATGACATGTGTTAGCTCAAGTTTTATCCTATCTGAGATGCTTGTCTTTCATCTCCACTTATAAAAATCTTACTTATCCTCTAAGTCCTAGGACAAAACTGTTCTCTCTCAAACCTTACTTGATTTCCTCACTCAAACCTAAGTGTAAGTTCTTCTGATCTCCCATAGCATTTTATATTGTTCTCAGAGCATGTTGCGACCTGAATCTTAATTTTATTTACATTCTACTTCTCTTACTAGATCAGGATTTCTCACCCCAAATATTATGGACATTTTGAGCCAGATAATTCTTTGTTGTGGGAGGCTCTCCTACTGACTGTAGGTTGCTCAGCAGCATCCCTGGCCTCTGCTCACTAAATCCTAGGAGCACTGCTGTCCTCAGTCATAATAACCAAAAATGTATTATCAAATATCCCCCCTGATGGGCAAAACTGTCCCTGGAACCACTGCGCCAGATTATAAACTCCTGAATACAGAGATGTTTTGATTTGGGGAATCCTTTAAAACTGCTTGAGTAACTATTATTGAGTACCAGGGCCAACGTGAAGGAATCTGTAACGCATTATTTCAGTGCTTAATATTTGTTCATTAACTAACTCCTGTCTTCTATGGAGCTGGCATCTGATTGGGATTGGTCATCTCTACAGAAACTGGAGTACACTAGAAATGAATGGTCCAGCCCCTCGCCTCCCCCCCAAAAAAATTATAATACCATTCCTCTTTGCCTACTCAAAAGACTCTCTATACATCAATTCTCTCTTTTTTTTTTTTTTTTTTTTGCTTTCTAGGGCCTCACCAACAACACATGGAGGTTCCCAGGCTTGGGGTTGAATTGGAGCTACAGCTGCCAGCCTGCAGCACAGCCACAGCCACGTCAGATTCAAACCATGTTTGTGACCTACAACACAGCTCAGGGCAACACCGGATCCTTAACCCACTGAGCGAGGCCAGGAACGGAACCCGTAATTTCATGGTTCCTAATCGGATTCGTTTCTGCTGCACCACGACAATGGAACCTCCTCTGCATCAATTCTTTATCAATTACTCCCTATCTCACTAGAGTATTCCTATGGCACACAATATACTGTAGTATCTCCCATCTTTAAAAAAATTCCTCCTAATCCATGTTTCACTCCAGCTTCCTTTACAACAAAACTTCTCAAGAGTTGCCTATACTTAATGGTCTCTACTTCCTCACCTCCCACCTTCTCCTCAAACTACTCCAGTCACATCATAATGAAATATAATCCATTCCTTTCATCTCAATTATCTCTTATAAAAGCACACCTCACATTATGCCTTCATAAGACATAAAATATCACAGATATCAAATTGAAGGCCTTGTAGCAATACTGCATCAAGCAAGTCTATGAGTGCCATTTTTCCAACAGCATTTGCTTACTTCATGTCTCTGTTACGTTTTGCTAGTTCTCAGTGGAGAAGTAACTGCAAATGTAGTGGAAAGAACAAGAGAACCAGAATTAGAAGTAGACCCTAAAAGATGTAACTGAAACGCTGCCATCTCATGATAAAACCTCAACATTGAGGAGTTGCTTCTTATGGATGAGGAAAAAAAAAAGTTTGAGATGGAATTTGCTTTTGGTAAAGATGCCATGAAGATTGCTGAAAACACAACAAAGGATTTAGAATGCTACATAAACTTAGTTGATAAAAAGGTGCAGAGGAGTTCTGCTGTGGCACAATGCGGTCAGAGAACTAAGACACAGGTTCAATCTCTGGCCCAGCACAGTGGGTTAAGGACCCAGTGCTGATGCAGGTGCAGCTTAGTCTTAATTATGGCTTTGATTTGATCCCTGGCCAGGGAACTCCATATGCAGAGAGGCAGCCAAAAACAAACAAAAAAAAAAGTGCAGAATTTCAGAGAATTGATTGCAATACTAAAAGAAGTAGATAACATGCTATCAAATAGCATTTCATGCTACAGAAAAATCATTTGTGAAAGAGCCAACTGATGCAGCTAACTTGTCTTATTTTAAAGAATTGTCAGACACTTCACCTTTATCAACCACTGCCTTGAACTATCAACAGCCACCAACATCTAGACAAGACGCACCAGCATAAGGCTCACATGATGGATAGCATTTTTTTTTAAGCACTAAAGTATTAAGCTAAGGTATGTATATTGTTTTAGACATATGCTATTGCACATTTAACACACTACAGATAGTGGAAGCATAACTTTAAATGCACAGGGAAACCAAAAAATTCCTTTAACATGCTTTGAGATATTCACTTTACCTAACCCTAACCCTTTGTTTGTTGGAAAACAAACCACAGTAGCTCCAAGGTACACCTTATACTGTTCTAGTTTTCCTCATAATTTACCACTTTCTGAAATTATATTCTACATTTGTTCATTTTTTCCTCCGCCAAAAGACATATTCTATGAAGATAAAGATTTGGTCTGTTTTAACAACCGTATCCCTCACATCTAGACACTGGCATATAGCAGACACTCTAGCAAAACTTGGTAAGTAAATAAAACAAACTTAAAGGAGATTTGAAAGATAATAATAAACATTAACCAAAAGAGGGGAAGCTAATAAATACATGAGCTGATGACAAAAATCCTTTTACTGAAAGAGTTTATGTCTGAAACTTAAGAGGGCATACATTGTTCCCTGCTGTTCCTCTAAGTTTTGATGTCGTAACACTTCCTGAGTCAAAAAGATTTATCTTGACAAAATTCCACATGGCGCTGTGGGAAAAGCAGTTTGATGGACGAGTTAAGAGACCTGGGTTCCACATCCACCTGCCATTAAGTTGCTTTCTGACATTTAGCAAAAAAAACTTTCTCTCTGTGGGCCCTCAGGTTCCTCATATGTCAGAGTACTTACGCTCAGAGAAGGAAGGGGCTTTGTTTCTGTTGCTGTATCCTACTTAGAGAAATTCTGGGCCTGAGCTGGCGTCTAGTATCGGTTGAACGAACCAATGAACTAACAAACGAACACAATGAGGAGTTCTGCTTGTGAAGAAATAAACGCCGCAAACGAATTTAGTTCACCAAGCACGTTCATATTCCTGTTCTGAATTGCCCGTCGGAAATGAGTCATTCCTTTCCTGAGATCCTACTCCACTAGGTGCCTAGAGCGCAAGGTCAGTACTGCTTGCTTAATAAATTAACGGGTGAAATGAAAGGGAAAGGGGAAAGTATTTCGGTTCTAAGATTTGTAAACTGAGGCCAAAGGAAGTGACTGGACCACCACTCGCGGAACCTGGTGCTTGTTTCTCAACTCAGAACCCTAACGCACTTTATCGTCCCTTCCCTAGCAAGACGCAGGAGGAGGTTCCTGTCTTAATAGCACGACGCTCCCTTCCGAATTCTCCTCTTCATCCTTCTCAGTTTCTCTCCTTATTTTCTGTGAGCTTGAACCACCATCACTTTCCGCTTTACCTGAATGGAGACCAAAATTCTCTGCGTGGCGCCCCAAAGACTGCACACGTGAGGCTTCTTCTGGCAAGACCGGAGACCCACCGTGCCGCCATCTTCGAGGAGAACTTCGAAACAAAACACCGCCCCCCGCCGACAGTGACGCGCCAAGACCAGCCAATCAGGCGTAAGCTTAGTGTCAAGCATTCCCTTTTTCCTCTTAAGCCTCACCATTGCTCCCTAGCCCTTTGCACTCCGGGAAATGTAGTCCGGTAGCCGTTGCCGGCTGAAACTGAACCCGGGCGCTCCCTCTGAGCCTGACGGGAGTTGTAGTTGGGGGGAGTCCCGGGAGGGTTCTGGGTGACGCCTTCTGGTCCGGGCGGGCGGTCATAGAGCTCTTTGGCTGAAAGCAAAAGGAGCAGGCAGCCGGGAGGAGGCTCTAGCGCGGCCTGGAAGGCCTGTGTAACTAGGCAGGGGAGGGCATTCGGGGTTAGGGGGCGGCCAAGAAGCGCATCTGACATGCTGCTGGGGTCGTGACCGCTCGGGGACCGAGGAAGGACCTGGCCATATCCAGCCTGGAGGCCTCGCCTTCGTCGGGCCTCATCTTTAGCGGCGGCGTAGGCCTTGCTAAAGGCTCCTTTTCGTGCGGCTACCCCGGATTCCTCCCCTGATTTTCTGTCGGAGAGATGGCCTCCCCGAGCCCCCCGACAGAGCCGAAGGTAGGTCGCCCCTCCGGGTATTCGTGTTCTCTCGCCATTACCCAACTAGGCCACGCCACCGTCGGTCGTCCGCCCCCCCCCCCCCCCCCCCCCCCCCCGCCTCCCCGCCAGATTGCGGTCTTTAGGGCCAGCTTGGTGCGAGGGAGTACCCCTTTAATGCACCAGGGTGCCGGTCATGACCACACTATCCACTGGCTCCTTTTTTGAGGGCGACTGGATAAATTAGCTAAAGAAAATGAGTAGTGCTCCAAACTAGTGTTCTCATTTATGAGTTCTTTCAGGTGAGGTACCTTTTTTGACCCTCTCCTGTGTCTAATGCACCTGCTGCGATGCCTGGACCCAAGGTAGACGCATGGAGAACTTAACGGAATTGAAGTGAAAAGGGTCTCAAGCCAGTGCTAATAGAGAATTGGAGCGGGGCAATGAGGTGCAGGAAACTTGGGAAGGCCTTGGGTCAGTTTACTAGAATTATAATATTGGGGAATAATTGATAAGCCAGAAAGCCGTATCCTAGGCCTCCTCACTACAGAGGGCAAAGATGCAGCAATAGAATTCAGTCTGTTCCCAGAATTGAGCCCAGTTTGGAACTCTTAGTTATCATGTGCCTCCTAGCCTACCCAGCCCTGATAAGTGATTGCTTCTGCTACTTTCAGTGCTAGAATTGTCCTTGAGACAACAAGAACTGACTACAGAAATCATACTATTTCAGGGGTTGCTGACATTTGAGGATGTGGCTGTGTTTTTTACCCAGGAGGAGTGGGATTATCTGGATCCAGCTCAGAGAAGCCTGTATAAAGATGTCATGATGGAGAATTATGGAAACCTGGTCTCACTGGGTAAGAATCTGCTGTTTCTCTGATTAAAATATATAAGAAACTGTAAGAAATCAGAACACTTGAGCCAGTATCATACCAAACTGATTTGTTCCAAAGTTCTGATTCAAACCTTTAACCATGAATTATTTCCATGACTCTCATCCTTACCATCCTTGCAGTGACCAAAATACAAGCCTTTCTAGCTTCATATCTTCATAATCTCATTCCCATATTGCTCTGTACTTTCCCTCCTGGTTCATCCTCCCACTGCTTTCCTCCCACCCCTTTTTACTCTGCCTTCTGGAGCCCCTGTTCCTCTTCACACAATGTTCCCTACCCCTCCTGGCCTTAACTGAAACCTGGCATTTTCCCAAGGACACCACTTCTCTGGCAGTGGCTGCTTATTCTCCCACATCCTCATCCTTTCCCATCCTTTGTCTCAAGGCTGAAAGGGAAAAACTATTGTTCTCTGAGGTTTTCCTTGCTGTTCCCAAAGCATTACTTTTTCCACCTTCAAACACTATTTTTCTCTTTTGATGTCTCAGCTGTCTTGCTCTACCCACTCAATTCTTTTTCACTATCAACTGTCATCTTTTTTTTTTTTTTTTGGTCCCTCACACATAGATTTTGTCACATTTCAGAATCTTATCTTTGCTAACCCACACCGTTAATATTGTAGTCATTACTTCAGCCTCATTGTATATTGACTGTATTGTCCTCAGGGACTCTGCTTCCCATTTTTATTCAGTAACTCACATCAAATGATCATACTCAATTTTGTCCTAACACGCAAATCTTATTCTTTGACCAATATCTTAATCTTTTTCAGGCAGTAGATGTTTATTGACTATAACTAAATGGGAGACCAAATCAGACATGATCTCTGCCCACATGGAGCTTACTGCAACTTCTTATGTTTCTACCTCTCTGACTCCTTTCCTACCGCTTATTTATTCTTAATGTTTCCTGTTCCTTGGCTTCTTTTTCCCCCCAGCCTCTCAATTCACTACTGCCCTCACTTCCTTTTCTAATCCAAAGACCTATATATAAAATCAACCAGCATGTTTTATTGCCACCTTGTCATGTTCTAACCATTCTGCAAACTTCAAATCTTGTAGTGGTTATAAAATCTGCCTTTTCTTTTCTCCTAGAGTTGATAAACACAGCAAGAGAAATTATTTAATCAGAAGAATCGATGCCCTGTATACTTACATGGCTTTTCTTTCTTCTAGTCTCCACTGGGTTTTTATATCTTAGCAAAGTTTTTATTATTAATTTATTAGCTGATGTCCCTGTTCCTTTTAGTAACTATTCCAAAAACTTAAGTTTTCTTTGGGTCCATCACTCAGTGGTGGACTTCATCTTCTGTTTCACAGAGAAGACAAAGGCCACTAAACGTGAACTCTCAACTTTTTCACCTCTCATGCTCACACTTAAGATCGCTTATCTTCTCACATTATCCAAGAACTTAGCAGTCTCTTTTTTTCCCTTATAGCTTCAGTCTTTGTTCTTTCTCCTCTGGTACCCTTATTCTGATGATAGATATGTTCATGGTTCTTTCAGCTGAAGAAAGAGGGGCAAGAAGACTTCTCCTTTGAGCCACAGTTTCTCTTGCTGCTTCCTGTAACCTACTATTTGTTCAATTCACAGCCAGGTTTTTGTACGAGTAGTTAATGTGTGTTCTCTTCTTTACCTCCCATTATCTCTATGCCCCTTTGCATGCCTCTGCCACTTGCTTTCAGTTGTTTAATAGTGGTCTGTAATAACCCAGTTGTCAAATGCAATAGGCTCTTTACGGACCGTATTTAATCCCCCTTCTCTATAGTTAGTTGAAATTCTTCTATTGCTTTGCATTCTCAGACTTACTCTCAGCTATATACTCTCCTTGGCAAACCTTTTTTACACCCAGGTCATCAGCTACTGCTACGTGATAATAAGTCCCAAATCTTTATCTCCGCTTAAGAGAGACAATATGGAGCCTATCTGCCTAAGTAAAAATCCTGGTTCTACCACTTACTAGCCTTTATGGCCGTAGGTATATTATGTAACCTTTCTGTGCCTTTTTCCTTTTTTTTTTTTTTTTAATAAAATGGAAATAATAGCACAAACCTTTTAGGGTTATTGTGACCATTAACTTAGTTAATATATGTAAAACATTTAGGACACTGACTAGTGTGAAATAAGTACAGTGTAAATGTCAATTGCTGTCTTCATCATCACTGTTATTATTGTCTGTTGCACTCAAACTTCTTAGTCGTCTTCTTTTGAAGACCACATAAGTAACTTGCATCTGGCTAATCTTAATCCATTAAGATCTCCAGGACCGCCTCTTCAGAATTAATCACTCCTTTCTCTTTGCTACCTTGTGTACACTTCGATTGCTAAATTTATTACAGTGTACTATAATCATTCTTTATTTCTCTAAACAGACTGATCTTCAAGGGGACAATAACGATATTTTTTCCATTGAATTTCTCTAGCATTTAGCACAGAGCCTAGCATATATTATATGCTTCTTAAATATTTGGGTGACTGAGTGAATATACTTAATTTAGGCCTCAATGTCTTTAGACATGATTATTGCATTCATCTATAAACTAGCCCTTTGTTTCCAGTCTTTTAATATATTCTATTTACTGCCACTGAAGTGATTTTGTGTTAGTTTGCTTAGAATTTCTGGTGATTCCCGATAGCTTAAAGGATAAAAATCTTAATTTCTTATCCTCTATACTAGGACCTCCCTATATAGCCTCTGCCTAGCTTTCTAGCTTCATCTGTTATTCCCTGCATACCACTTTGATCTCCAGCCATATCAGGTCCTGTTTTTGTTGGGTTTTTTTTCCCATTATGCCATGGTGTCTCTGCATCACTGACAGCTTTATCTATCCATATGGTGTCCTGCTTATAATACCAGGCAAATACCCAGCCTTGCTGTGCCTAGTACTCTACAACGTGAGTACCATTTGGACAAAAGCTTGGCAGTGAGCCCATCTGTAATCTCCTACTTTCAGGCTCTCTTCTTGATTGTAGCTGAAATATAGCATTGCATCAGTTATTATTTCCCTCCACAGTCTTTTCATCCTCCTCTATAAACTCTATCTCTTTCCCCTTGATGAGTGCTCCATTTATAAGAGATTACTGTCACTCAACTATTCTGCTATAGCGTTTTTCTACACTTCATCTTGTTACTCTACTTAATACAACTCACACAGCTTTGTAACATTGCCTCTTCAGTTATAACTATCCTTTCCATGGTGATTTTTCTTTAAAAACTTTAATAACTTTTTGCACGTTGATGGTACAGCTGACAGGTTGATCTCGCAGTTCTTGACCTTTTTAGTTCTTTCAGCTGAAATAGACTTCTTCAGTTTTAATGACTTCTCTCCAGACTACTAGAGCCAGAATGAACCTTGACAGAATTGGGAATTGCTGTACGTAAAGACCTTAAATTCATTGTTTCTTTTCTTTGATTATAGTCTCTTTCTAATTATTTGTTCAACTACTCATTCATTCAATAAATAATTATAAAGCATTGTGCTAGGCCTGGGAAGCCAAGTCCTGCCCCATTCTGTCATTCTTTTACCTAGAAAACTGGAGAAATGCACTTTGAGTCAACTGTCTACTGTATACTCTGAAAGAAAATGTAAGAGTGACTTAATCTTACCAGATATAAAATATAATATATTGCTAAAGTAAATAAAACAGAGAGGCATTGGCAAGAAAACAGAGAGTCAAATGAGTCTAGGCTTCCACACAGAGCAGCCTAGAAATAACTGGTCATTAGGCCATGGCTTGGTAGCTATAACCACCTTCTGAGGTATCTGTTATGCTTGTAGTTTATGTTCCCATCCTGTGGTCATAGGTAATTCCTCTAGAGTAGACAGTGTTGTTCAAGGGTCAGTTGTAATTAACTAGTTTTCTGCATCCTTCCTATTGAAATTTAGATTCAGTAGTATTTAATTGGTTCATAGGATTTTGGTCGAATACAGTTAGGTTCATAAATTGGTTTAGAAAGAAATAAGATCCTTATAATGTTGAATCTCATTAGCAATTTGGTTGACTCTATCTAAACCTATCTCTGTCCAGAAAAATGTTATGGATTATTTTTATAGGTCTTGCATTTTTTGTTAGATATATTCCTAGGTTTTCTGGGTTTTATTAGCATGAAGAGCATATTTTATTTTTTTATAATATTTACCAACTGATTATTCTTGGTATTGAGAACCAGTATTTGGAGTTCCTCCTGTGGTACAGTATTTTAAGACTCTGACTACAGAGGCATGGGTTAATCACCAGCCCAGTGTGATAGGTTAAAGGATCCAGCATTGCTGCAGCTGTGGCTTGAATTCAGTCCCTGGCCTAGGAACTTCCATATGCTGCAGGTGTGGCCATCAAAAAAAGAAAAATGCAAAAAACAAAAAAAAAGAAGAAGAACCAGTGTTTGTTTTGTATTAGTCCTGCTGTCACTATTGTATTTCATTTAATTCTTTTTTTTAATCATTTATTTATATATATATTTTTTTCCTACTGTACAGCATGGTGACCCAGTTACATATACATGTATACATCCTTTTTTCTCACATTAAGTGTTCCATCATAAGTGACTAGATGGAGTTCCCAGTGCTACACAGCAGGATCCCATTGCTAATCCATCCTGAAGGCTACGTTCTCATTTAATTCTTTTAGGAATTTAGATAGGCATTCATAGCATCTGCAAATAATGTAATTGTGTCTTATTCTTCTGAGTAAAACCCTACAACAGTATGCACTGGGTAAACATTATCAAGAGACTTTACCTTCTCACAAGGAATTTACAATCCAATGAAAGAAACAAACAGTTACAAGTACAGTGTAATAATAGCTATAATGCAGTCATGGACAAGGGCTGGTGATCAAAAACAGAACACTTAAATCTGTCTAGTGGACTTAGTGAAGGCTTTGTAGAGGAACTATTGTTTTGCATTGAATCTTAAAGAGAAACCAAGAGTTTTTCAAATAAGCAGTGTTGGTGGACATTTAATAAATGAGAAATGGAAAGAATGTCATAAAAGACTAAAACACAAGCCGTTCACCCACTTGAAGTGTGAAAGCATGGGTAGGTGGGTGAGTTGAAGCTTAAGAGACCTCAGGAAGTGCTGAGTATCATAGTGTAAAGAGATTTGATATGATTTTAGAGATGGTGGAGTGCTAGTGAATCTACAGGTGGTGACATGATTAGAATTTTACGAAAAAGCTCTCCAGAGATCAAATAGATGAAATAGATGCAACCAAAAAACCAGATCTAAGGATGGCTTTTGCAGTAATCCAAGGAAAACAGAGGAAGAATAAAATGCTAGAGAATAGAATAATTGATTGATGGTAAGAAAAAGAAATCTAGGATGATTTCTGACTTTGGGACTTTAAAAAGTGAGGGATGGTGATACCTCTCAAGGGAAGATAATTAGAGGTAGAGACAGACATGAGAACAAATGACAATAGTCATGTTAATTGTGAGCCCTTTTTGAGACAACTAAGTGGCAATGTTCAGAGACTGTGCATAGAGCAAATAAGTATGTAAACCTGGATAGCAACAACTTTAAAGAGTTGACAAAGGAAGAGAAATATATGAGGAAAGTGTATTAGAAAAGGCTAAAGAAGTAGGGAGGGAACTGGAACATAATAGCATAGAAAAAAAAAATAGGGTCAGATGCTTCTGAGTGAAATAAGGACAATTATGTTGTCTTTCTTCCAACACATGCAAAATCATTTCTCAGATGTCATACAGATTCTCACTTAGAACTAGATGGCTCAAACTTGGGTCTTATTACATCTTTAGAGCAGTGATAATCATGTATACTTGATACTTGTGGTAAATGAAGTTATAAGCTACCATAGACTGCTCTTTTTCTTAGTTCCTTCCATTAGCTCTGACCATGTTCCCTTTTTTTTTTTTTTCCTGTCTTTCTACATCATAGAGTCCATGTCACTTCAACCCAGTTTTTTTAAAACCATTTGTTCCTTTATACAGGAGCTGCTTTATTTAATATCACTTTATCATATTCTTTCCCTATTTTTAGTTGTCATCCATTCCATTTGGCTGGGGGCTTCTTGCCTTATCTGTAAATCCTGACTCATTATACAATACCTGGAATGCTTTTGATCACAATAAATTAACTCTTATTAATGGATGAATTGTTGTTTCCCATGGTTTTTGTCTTTTATCCTTTTCATCATCATTTTATGTGTTCTTTTCTGTCAGTTATTTGGTCTATTCACATTTCAATAATGCCACCTCATCTACTCATCTACACCTGAGCCTACTGTTTTCTTCCCATGTTATCCTTTCTTCCTAGATAGATTGTTTCATATCACCACTATTTGTTTTATTTCTTAGTATGCCCATCTTACCTTGCATAATTCATTGTTGATTTGTTAGCCCTTCCTCTCAACTCTCCTTTCTCCAACTGATGGCATTCTGTGCCCTGTAAACATTCTTTTCATACACTTTCTCCAATAAAAACATTTCATTTCATCAGATAACTAATACTAAGTAATGTTTATAAAGCTTGTACTGTTTGTCAAGCAGTTCTAAATACTTTATGTATATGAACTAATTTAATCATCACAAGAATACTAGAATGTAGTAAAGTACATTTTATGGACATAGTAGATTAATTTATCTTATGAAAGTTTCCTCTTGCTGGCAAAGAGCTTGCCTGATGTTTCTGTTTTCCATTTATTATTCCAGATGTTTTGAACAGAGATAAGGATGAAGCACCAACTGTGAAACAAGAAATTGAGGAAATTGAGGAAGAAGTGGAACCCCAGAGTGTAATAGTTACAAGAATCAAAAGTGAAATTGACCAGGATCCTATAGGTAGAGAGACCTTTGAACTTGTTGGTAGGTTAGATAAACAGAGAGGAATCTTCTTGTGGGAAATACCACGGGAGTCTTTGACCCAGGAACAGAGAATGTTCAGAGGAAACACTAACATTATCCGTAAGAGACCAAACTCAGAAGAGAAATGCCATAAATGTGAAGAATGTGGAAAGGGTTTTGTCCGCAAGGCTCACTTCATTCAACATCAAAGGGTCCATACTGGAGAGAAACCTTTTCAGTGTAATGAATGTGGGAAAAGTTTTAGTCGAAGTTCATTTGTTATTGAACATCAGAGAATTCACACTGGGGAAAGGCCCTATGAGTGTAATTACTGTGGAAAAACCTTTAGTGTGAGCTCAACCCTTATTAGACATCAGAGAATCCACACTGGAGAGAGACCCTATCAATGTAATCAGTGTAAACAGAGTTTCAGCCAGAGAAGGAGCCTTGTTAAACATCAAAGGATTCACACAGGTGAGAAACCCCATAAATGCAGTGACTGTGGGAAAGCCTTCAGTTGGAAGTCACATCTGATTGAACATCAGAGAACTCACACTGGTGAGAAACCCTATCACTGTACCAAATGTAAGAAAAGCTTTAGTCGAAATTCATTACTTGTTGAACATCAGAGAATTCACACAGGGGAAAGACCCCATAAGTGTGGTGAATGTGGGAAAGCCTTTAGATTAAGTACATACCTTATCCAACACCAAAAAATCCACACTGGTGAGAAGCCTTTTCTTTGTATTGAATGTGGAAAAAGCTTCAGTCGGAGCTCATTCCTTATTGAACATCAGAGGATCCATACAGGTGAAAGACCTTATCAGTGCAAAGAGTGTGGGAAAAGCTTCAGTCAACTTTGCAACCTTACTCGTCATCAGAGAATTCACACGGGGGACAAACCACATAAATGTGAGGAATGTGGAAAAGCCTTTAGTAGAAGCTCAGGTCTTATTCAGCATCAGAGAATCCACACCAGAGAAAAGACTTATTCATACAATGAACCTAATGAAAGTTTTGATCCAAATTGCAGTCTTGTTATACAGCAGGAAGTCTACCCTAAGGAAAAATCTTATAAATGTGATGAATGTGGGAAAACTTTTAGTGTCAGTGCTCATCTTGTACAGCATCAGAGAATCCACACTGGTGAAAAGCCCTACCTATGTACTGTATGTGGGAAAAGCTTCAGTCGGAGTTCATTTCTTATTGAACACCAGAGAATCCACACTGGTGAGAGACCCTATCTGTGCAGACAATGTGGCAAAAGTTTTAGTCAGCTTTGTAATCTTATTCGACATCAGGGTGTTCACACAGGTAATAAACCCCATAAATGTGATGAATGTGGGAAGGCCTTTAGCCGGAACTCAGGCCTTATTCAGCATCAGAGAATACACACAGGAGAAAAACCTTATAAGTGTGAGAAGTGCGACAAAAGTTTTAGTCAACAGCGCAGCCTTGTCAACCATCAGAAGATCCATGCCGAGGTGAAAATCCAAGAAACCCATGAATGTGATGCTTGTGGCGAAGCCTTCAATTGCCGAATATCTCTTATTCAGCATCAAAAATTGCACACTACGTGGATGCAGTAAATGTAGAGAGATACTTAAGTTCAGTTTGACTTGAGACTGGCTACCCAAGTGCAGTTTCACTATGGCTCAGTGTTGAGTCAGATTTAGTGATAAAGCAGATTTTATTTGGCCTCAGGCACATGGTTTCTGAAGATTCTCTGAATGACAGGCAGCTGCCCACAGGTAGTTGAAGACTTCCATTACTCTTTATTTTGATAAATCATAGAGAAAGACTCAGTAATTTAAGCATCTTTCTTTAATAAATCTTTCAGCAGAGAGAAACCCAGGTTCAGAGCACTTAGTTATAATTAATAAAAGGAGAAGAACAAAGTTGCGTTGCTGCAGGGGAGCTGGAAGCAGCTGATGTTAGAAAACTAGAATAATAATTCAGAGACCTCTGGCACCATGATAATATAGTGGTTTTTTTCAGTTCCACAATGTTTGGCTATGCATGGCCAAAGTTCAGTAATTAAGCATATGATTACAGAGGAAACAAAGCCCCCATTTTTCTTTTTAAACTGGCATCCAAAGTTTTTGTCATTGTTTAAGCCAGTTGTTTGGCATGTGGGTTAAAGGCAGTTTCAATGCCATGTGGTTCTCAGATCCCTGAAATTAATGGACCATTAATTTTACATGTAAAGTAAATATAAAATGTAATTAACAAACCTAACAAAGGTGTTACCAAGGAACCTTTGGGAGTGCCTTTTTTTGTTGTTGTTTTCAAGATGGGCCCAAAAAGGTGGAGAAAGACACTATTCTTTTTGTGACCTCCCATATGTGAAAGAAATTTGTAGTCCTAGACAGATAATTTTATTCCTGCACTATTAGTAAGTAGCATGTGAAGGTGTAAATATTTTGATTACCAGGGGTTGGAAATAAAAAGACCTGGAGTCTAAGCTAGGAAACTGACATATTTTGGTATTGCTTTGGTTTTTATGGTAACTAGACTTTGCATGCAATTTTAAAATCCTTATTTCTGGTTCTAGGGCTTCCCTTAGTTAATGGTTATTATAAACCTGTCAATTCATTTGTTCTAATCATTAAAACTTTTTTTTTTTGCTTTGTGTAAGAGTTCTTTGTTATTCTGGTGTAAAATGTATCCTGTCAAATATGTTGCTGCATTTAAAACTTAGAATCAAGAACTTAAAAGGAATTGCTCTCATTGTTCTACCTCTGACTAATTACCTTTTTGGATATAGTTCACTTAAGTTCAAGTTCTTTAGTTTCTGAGTATAGAATTCCAAATCACCAGCATTCCGTAATTCTAACGTCCTCGTAGTTTAAGCAAAAGACCTCACTTTCTTCTATACCTTCAACATTCTAAAGATCGCCTCCACACTCCCTCTTCCCATCTCTGACTGTGTGTATGAGCAAATTATGTCATGGTTACCATATAATTAGCTTTTCAGAATAGTTTGTAGCTCAATGAAAAGTACAAAAAGTAACTGATACTGCACTTAATTTTTCAATAAAATTCTCTTATCCCAAATCTCCGTTTTACTTATTCTGCTCCAGTGCTTCCCCAGTCTAGGTAGGTCACAACTAATAATGAGGTTCTTAGACCCATTCTCAGTGTTTTGAAAACCCTAATGCAAAGTGTTTGTTTTTGCTGCATGCACACTAAAACATTGCTTTGCTTTATGCTGAAATTGCAATGCTGCATGTATGTCTATCTTACTGAGCAGAAGTTATAGCTGTTGACCTCATCATAATTTGGGACCATGGATATATGAGATATTTCTACTAAAAGTAAATAATTTTTAACATCTTTGAATGTAAGTCTGGAGCAACAGCTTCAGACCCCAGTATCAATGAAACAATTCTTGTCTATATGTACAATTCATTGGCTCATAAGAACACCTAGTCAAAAAGGAGTTTGGGTTTATTTATTTTTCTTTTTACAACTCCTGCAGTATATGTAAGTTCCCAGGCTAAGGGTCAAATTAGAGCTGCAGCTGAGGCCTGTGCCACAACCATAGCAACGCCAGATCCAAGCCGCATCTGTGACCTATGCCACAGCTTTTGACAATTCTGGATCCTTAACCCACTGAGTGCAGGAAGGTATTGAACCCAAGTTCTCACAGAGATGATGTCAGGTCCTTAACCCACTGATCTACAACAGAAACTCCTGGTGGGTTGTAGGCTTTTTTTTTTTTTTTTTTTTTAAGCTCTGTAATATTCACTGCTCTTTTCCACAAAAATGACAGAAATCTGCAGAGGGCTCTAGAGAGGGATATGACGTGCCTAGAAGAGAAGGGAAGGAGAAAGTTAAATCAAGAGGAGATGATGCTTAAGATGAGACTAAAAGTTGTGAGAGGACCTGGTAGCAAGAGTGAACTCTGGTTCAGTCCGGTTACTTGGTGATGAGAATATGGCAAAAGGGGAGGCTGCCCATAAACAAGAGTTGTCATGCTAAAGAGATAGGACTGTATTCGGTCTAAAGTTCTGTAGTAATATTTTCCTTATATTTAATTAAGACATGCACAAGAAAAGGATGTTTTAAGTGTATGCTTCAGTGGATTTTTAGAACTGAACACCTCTATGACTGGCAATTAGTTTAAAAAATACTGCTAGTACCCCAGATTTTTCACTTGTGTACCTTTCCAAGTACTGCACATACAACACACATCTTGTGATGCCTACATTTTAACTCAAGAGACTGCGTGGCTGTGAATAGGAATGAAAAGACTGGTTCTTGACCTTAGATTTGGGGACCTTATCCTCACAAAACTGTACAAAGGGCTCAAGGGCCCGTGATTTCCATGTTAATTAACTTCAAGAGTCTCAGAGCAGTATAATTGAGAGACAGTGGTATCTTTAATGCAGTGGGAATGAAAGAAGGAGATAAATGAGAAATATAGAGTAAAGATTGATAATTGGATGAGGAAAGTAAAGAGGAGTAAAGATTCAAGGTGAGTTTGGCTGGTTGGGGCTCTTACTAAGGGGTAGAGAGGGATAAAGGTGTACCTGCTGTGGAGTGAGGAGAATAATAAAGTTTTGGGGCAGGTAATGTTTAGTCTATCTGTGAGACAGTAGAGATGTCAGAAGGAAATTGGAGAGGTGGATATGGTACACAGGGAAGATCTGGGTTAGAAATTCATTTTGGAATTCACCAGTGTTTAAATACAGAAATAAAGATTTTTTTTTTTTTTAATGGCCACACCTGTGGCATATGGAAATTCCTGGGCTAGGGGGTGAAATCAGAGCTGCAGCAACACCAGATCCCAGCCACATCTTCAACCTGCACTGCAGTTTTACCGCAACACTGGCTCCTTAACCCACTGAGTTAGGCCAGGGATTGAACCCACATCTTCACAGAGGCAACACTGGGTCATTAACCCACTGAGCCATAACAGGAACTCCCTGAATCAAGATTTAAAGAAAGAATAAAGCAAGAAAAGAAATCCAGAGGTCCACTCTTGTTTAGTGGGTGGGCAAGATTCAAAGGAAACTGGGAGGAGCAGCCAGAAGTATTGAAGGAGTTCCCTGATGGACTAGCATTAGGGATTCATCATTGTCACTGCTGTGGCTTGGGTTACTGCCATGGCTCAGGTGCAATATCTGGCCCAGGAATTTCTGCATGCTGTGGGCACAGCCCAAAGTAAGTAAAAATTTTAAACTATCAAAAACCCACTACATAGTGGTAACTGCTATAGGAAAGTCACCTGGAAGAGTGTGGCGGAGACATCAAGGAAGGGTTGAAGAGTGTCCTTTAGATTGGATTACTAGAAAGTCATTAATAAGTTCTACAAGAGCAGCTTTTGAAATTGGGAAGAGCCAGTTTTCAGGGGCTTAACTAGTGTCTGAAGAGTGTAGATTGTCATTCCCAAATATTATCAATTCATGGTGAAAAGTTTACTCTCTACATTCAAATGGTAAGAAAATATGGTATCTTTGTAAAAAGGCTAAATTGATTAAAGACCTTAATCATATTTATTCTGAAATAATACCTCTCTTTTTATTTTTTGTTATTATTATTATTGTTATTGTTGTTATTATTATTACATTTTTAGGGTTGCATCTGCAGCATTTGGAAGTTCCCAGGCTAGGGATCAAATCAGGGCTACAGCTGCCGACCTATGCCACAGCCACAGCAATGCCATATCTGAGCTGCGTCTGCAACCTACAGCACAGCTCACAGCAACAATGGATTCCCCCCATCACCTGCTCACTGAGCGAGGCCGGGGATTAAACCCGCATCCTCATGGATCCTAGTTGTATTTGTTTCTTCTGCCCCATAATAGGAAACCCCCAAGGCCTCTCTTTTAAAATAAAGAAGTCCTTTATGAAATAATAGTATTTTTAAGGGATGGTCTGTTGAATTTATGTTCTTTCAAAAAAAATGGCAGCCCAATTATTCTTAATTTTACTGGTCTATAAAAGGGAATAAAAAGTAGACTATGAATATAAAGAGGTATATAGATTGAGCTTAAAGAGAAAAATTGAGTATTTTTCCATTCGGAAGAGATACCCAGTTGAGGGAGAAGCTGAAGATAAAGAGGAGCAGGTAGAAATTAATTGAATTATTGGCTAAGAAAAAGTGAATCTTAGTGCTAATGGTAAGATTTACTATTCCCCGTCTTTGGGAGAAAAGCGATAGAGGACAGATTTAGTGTCTGGTTAGAGGAAGGGGAAGAAACAGAATGCACTTGAGATGACATTTAAAAAAAATAGTCAAATTCTTGTTTTCAAAAAGGCAGGGAAGGAAGAGGGACAGCCACCATGAAGGGTAGGGGCAAGAACCTTGTCAATAGTAAAAATTTGCAGTAGCAATTAGGGACAATGGAAGAGAGAACCAAGCAAAAACTTGGTGAGAGCGTGTAGGGTTTCATTTAGGGCCCAGCTGAAATAAAAGACTGAACTTTTAATGGCATTAGTCAAATTCCTTGTGGGAATGAAATAATTTTGAAAGAAAATTTGGTTGAAGAAGATGAAGCAAAATATTAATTAGTAGATGTTTCTGGGTTCTTCAAAGAAACAGAACTAATAAACCAATAGGATGGATGGAGGGAGAAAGAGAGAGAGAATAGAACTGGCTCTTGTGATTTTTGAGACTAAGAAGTCCCATGATATGCCATTTATAACTTGGAGAACCGTGAAAGCCAATAGTAAAAATCAATCTGAGTCCAAAGGGGCCCAAGAACCAGGAGAACTGATGTCCAAGGACAGGAGAAGAGGAATGCCCTGCTTGGGCAGATAGCAAATTTGCCTTTCTACACCTTTTTGTTTGATTCCGGCCCTCAACAAACTGGATGATACACACAGCATTGTTAAACTCAGGCGATAGATTTAAATGCAGAAACACCCTTGCAGACACACGGAAAATACTGTTTAGCCGACATAACTTAGCCCAATCGAGTTAAAACATAAACCATCACGGTAGATAACAGGGTTTTTTTTTGTTTTTGTTTTTGTTTTTGGCCATGTCCGTGGCATCTGGAAGTTCCTGGGCCAAGAACTGAACCCACACCACTGCAGCAACTCAGGCTGCTCTAGTGACAATGCCACATCCTTAACCTGCTGCACCACAAGAGAACTCCCATAACAGTTTAAAATGAGCAACTGAAAGAAGTCTTTTCTGGAAAAACAAAATTGGAAATTACTGTAATACTCCATTTCTCTGAAATTTTGATGAATGAGGACTTTCACTTTCATCTGTCTTCCTAAGGGAGGATGTCATCAGCAAATCTAGGGGCAAACACAGCAGACTCGGGCATATTTGCTTGCAGAGTAAATTTCAACTCTTTTTTTTTTTAAAAAATCTTTTTGATATAACTCAATCATTTTTAAAGTTATTGTTCCTAACTGGTATTTATTATCCTTCACCTTCCTTGTCTACCTCCTTCAAAAAATGTTTTATGGCCTTGGGTGTGGTGGGGGTGGGTTGATTGGCTTCTTTTTAATTAAGGTCATCTCTATAATAATTATGCATGAACAGATAGAAAAAGGACAGGTAAATTTACTTCACTGCAAAAAGTATACAAGTTCAAGTAACGTGTATTTTTAAAATATCTGCCAGGTGCTATGTTAATCCTATAAATACTGCATAGTTGCATTGAACTGTCCTTTACCCTCAAAAATACTTTAAGGAGTGAATAATATAAGTCATACGTATTCCATAGCATAAAGACTGGGGGGAAAATCACCCAGCTTACCAAAACACCAAGTTTTAATACATTTTGCAAAAATAAAATATAGTTTGAATCTTTGCCTGTGCTATTTCCAGTCCAGGAGCCATGTTCTCAAGAAGCTACTTCTCATATCAGTCTAATAGCTAAGATAAACCTCTGTATTACGTAACAGTCATTGTGTTCCTGGAACCAAGATGTGCACTCTGACTTCTCTGACATGTAAATTCCTCCAGGGCAAAAGCAGGGCAGGGCGAGGAAAAGTTGGAAGTGGCTGCACAAAGATGCCTTGTACTTGGATATCTTAAGAAGGCAGAATAGATTTCTCTGACATCTGAGACCTTGAGCTATAGCCTAACCCTGGTTGTTGTGAACGGCCAGAAGAAATAGCACTATGTTTAAGAGATGCTCTATATTTCACTGTGCCACCATACTCAAAGAGCTGAGTCTATGCTTGTGTGTAAGCCTTTTTTTTTTTTTCTTTTTTTGACTTTTCAGGGCCGCACTCATGGCATATGGAAGTTCCCAGGCTAGGGGTGGAATCAGAGCCACAGCTGCTGGCCTACACCATAGCCACAGCAAAGCAGGATCTGAACCGTGTGTTCGACCTACACCACAGCTCACAGCAATGCCAGATCCTTAACCCACTGAGCAAGGCCAGGGATTGAACTGGTGCCCTCATGGATCCTAACTGGGTTCATTAACTGCTGAGCCATGATGGGAACTCCAGCCTCTTTTTTTGAATTTTCATTTGTCCCAGTGCTTGCCTTTCAAGTTGCAATAAAACAGAGGGTATTAGGATGGTAAATAGCTATACTACATAAAAAGAGTTTGGTGGTGTTGTTTTCCCCAGTCTAAAGATGTCATGTCCACTCACCAATTTCCACCTCCAAGAGGCGAAGCCCTATGTTGGATTGCTATTGTGCATACGTCGCTGACTCCCAGTTTTCCCCCAATCTTTGGCATTCTAAAAGCTAATTTTCAGCAATACCCTTTTACTGTGTGATTCCCTGCTCAAAAATTATTCACATGTCCCTCTTTCTCATTACTTTAAGGCAAGACAATTTGTAATATCCCTGCCCAATCTCCTCTCCCCCTCCCTTATGCTACTCGACTTGGCCTCACCATTTTAATTTCCCACAATTTCCTCAAAATATACAACCTGTACTCTAGTCAGGACACAGTTAGTTCATCCTCACTTTCACAAGTACCTCTACCATTCTTTAAGAGCCAAATGACAGAGATGAAAATATAACATTTATTCATGACTTAAGTATCCAGCACTGTACATAAAATATTGCTAACCTCACAACAACCCTATTTTACAGATGAGGAAACTGAGGCTCAAGGTCCCAAGAGCATATAATTTGCAATAAACTGTCTGTAATTCCTCACACCTCCTTTGATTTTAGCACCTCACCTATACCACTGCAATTTACCACATTACTCGGTACCAATTTGTTTCCTAACTGTATCCTTATCTTTCTCATCTCAGTGGTAAGGATACAGGGACCATGTAGTATCTTTATAGCATCAAGCACACAGTAGTGCTAAATGAATACTTGTTGACTGATTTTTATATATGTCTACATATATCAACAACCAGTACTGAATGTTAGACTATTTCTGGAGCCTTGGGGCAGAATGTGTTATAGTCAAAAAACATCATATTTATTTAATTTAAAAAAAGAACTGTAACTGACTGAGTTTTGCCATTACCACTGTCTCTTAATTCATCTTCTCTAGAAAATAGGCTTAGGGAATTCATAGCACTACATGAGTACTCTGAACTCTATTGAGCATAGATTGTTCATCTATTACCATAGAAGCATGACAGATATTGTTCTCAAGACAGGTTTACAATTCTTTATCCAAGAGCTTTAGAAGCATATACGTTTTGGAAATCAGCATTTTTCATATTTTAGAGAGAAAATACAGTGTTTACACTATATATTGTGTAAATTCCTCTATAGCATTTGAGTCAGCACTTACAGTCAGAAACATCTCTGCTTCCCATCAAGTAGAATCAATATGACAACCTTGAATCAGGTTTTGCCACCAAATAATTTTCTCCAAACTTGCAAGAAAAGTTTTGCATTTTAGAGCTTTTTGTATTTCAGCATTGTGGATATGGGATTTGAACATGTGATTGAGATGCATTAACTCATTTAACCTCTGAATAATTTGTGATACTATTCTCTATTTTGAAGAGGAAGAAACTGAACCACAGAAGGGTTGTGTAAGGTGTCAAAGGTCACATGGCTAGGAAGTGGCAGAGCAGCATTTGAAACTTGACTGACACCAGAACCTGTGCTTTTCACCACCAGGAGTACTGCCTCCTGAGAGAACTCTGAAAATCACACTAGCCTAAGTCTCGCCTACTGGTTATGTGACCTTGAACGACGTTATCAGTACACTAGATGCCAGTTTCCTCCACTGTTGCTATGGGTGAAACATAGATGTCAGCTGGAGATTTTTACCCCAGGACAGCTAGACCAGATGGTCTCAAAGTCCCACTCTCTGCCTTGCCTAATGCCTGATCCAAGATTTCTGAAAGTTTCTAGAGGCTTATGTTCTGTCAGAGTTGGCTTCTGCTTCTGCTAAATCAATTTACATTATGAATCATGAATTGTTTCAGTTTCTTATTTTTGTAAAGGACAATGTGGACTCATGTGAAACCTAATTATTCCTCTCAAGAAGACAAATACATTTAGAGTAGGTTCAATCCCTGGCCCAGTGCAGTGGGTAAAGGATCTGATATTGCTGCAGCTGCAGTGTGGGTCACAGCTTTAGCTGGAATTTGATCCCTGGCCCAGGAACTTCCATGTGCCAACAGATGTGGGCCCCCCGCAAAAAAAAAGACAAATATATTTAGATTTCTTGATATTTCTCCCCTTCTCGAGTCTTTTAGTCAATACCCCACAATTTCACACTGCCTTGCTTCCTCCGGCCTTCTCTCTTTCCCCTCCTTTCTTATTTCTTCCTTTCCCCTCATTCATTTCCCTGTCCCTTCACTTCCTTTTATCCTTCTTCCTCTTCAGAGCAAAACCAAATTCCTTTTTTTTCCTCCCATCATTTAGTAATTTTTTTATGGCCTGAGCTTTTGTTACTCGTGCCTTCAAGGTATGATCTTCTTCTAATGAATTATCAAAGTGTTTTCTCAAGCAAAGGCAGTTCCTTTTCCAAGAATTCCTTCTCTTTTGTCATTCTGTGTTGTCCAACCTTAGATGCCACTGCCTTCCTTTCTTCGCTCAGCCATACTGACAGACTCTCCTCTCTGCTTCCCAAAGCCTAGTCAATGGCATTTGTGCTTCTTGCTCAGCTACTTAATTATCTGGTATGCAAACATCGTGGCTACCCTAAAGCTGAAACTTCTTTTAATTACTTTCAGTGCCCAGTAACAGGTTTTATTTTTATTAAGTGTTCAATAACTGCTAGAATAAATCTGACAGCATACCCAAAGCTAGGATATAATTAGTATATTCACTCAGTGATCGTATAGTTAATAGGAAGTCTGTAGCCTATTAACACTTATCTTCATATTACTGTAAGGAAAGGAATTTACCCGCTTTGAGATTTCAAAGACAACTGTAGTGCTTTAGTCAGGAAAATACATGAGATTATAGCCAGGGAAAATGCATTATACAAATCCTCATCCCCGCCCCCAAGAAACGTAATTCAGCCTTGACCAAAAGACATCAATAATTCATTCTTGATTATAAATTCATGCTCAACTCATAAATGAGAATCTAAGCTATTTCTTTACAACTTTGGACCAGTGATGCTAAATAAGCTCTAGATAAAAATTTTCTGGCATAAGAGCTTTGTCACCTCAGGTGTTACCAACACTTAGGACAAATTAGCACATCAACTACTTGCTGATTTCAGTGAATGAGCGCAATAAAAAATGTAAAAGACCTATATATAGCTGTGGTGGCAGAGGTATTGAACACTACCTGTCACCCTACCCTTTCCTTCCTCCCTGGCCATGTAATCCATTATACAAGAAAGAGACCTGAAACCTAATCTCTCAACTCTATTCCCAATCTCTATATGTATGACCATCAGCAAATAATTTAATTGCTCTAGGCTTGGTTTTATCATCTGTAAAATGAAAGCCTCAGGTTAAATGACCTCTAATCTAGGTGTGAATTGCTTGTATGAATATATAGTAGTTGTTTTTAGAAAAGGAAATAAACATGCAAAAGTTGTAGAAGCTCGTAATAAGTAAAAATCTCCCCTCTGTCCCACTCCCAGGCCTTTCTCCTTTAAACTAATTCTCTTATCCCTCTAAATCATTTGCTTATGTATCATTTAGTGTCATTTATCTTATTTTTCAATAGTATCATTTATCTTATTTTTCAATAGTATCATTTATCTTATAAATGAGTAGTAGTATCATTTATCTTATTTTTCAAGACAAAGAATTTAGTTTACTACCTTCTCCTATATTTTAATTACGGGTATGAATATTTTAATGACATATCCATTTCCTTCGTTGCTTTAATAGACAAAAAGCACTATCTCTTTATCCATCAATTTCAGGTAGTATCTTGACTCCTTTCTAGGTAAATTAGTGTTGCTTTTGCTTTCCTCCACTTCTCTTCCCCCTTGAATTTCCCAGACTCTATCAGTTAAATTATTATTTTTCCCACTAAAATCATTACTTTCATATTGTCCAAAGTTACAATGTTTAAATTCTTCCTTGTAACTACATTTGTTTTTAATGCTTTTTCTATATATTAATTCTGAAAATTGGAATCCAATAAAGTGTAACTATGTAAATATTATTTACTGCAAAACTAGGTAGTGTGCTTGGATGGGTAGAGGAAGGTAGAGTCCTGTGTCACCAAATCTGGGCCACTTGAAGAAGAATGCTGTGCTCCAAGCATCAAAGTCACAGTGATTTTTTTATTATACTCCACATGTTGTTTGAAATCATTTTACATTGTAGTTTGCTTCATATTTTGAATGGCTTTCATTTCTAAAAGCCCTCAACCTTGAAATGTAGTTTGGTAGTTCTAAGACTTGGCTAGAGTGTGAACATCTGTGTTTTTAAATTTTGCCAGGTTATTCCAAGGAGTAACCAAAGTTGAGGATCCTGACCACTAACGTCAGGTATGCCTAGTAGAGTCAAAGGTAATGGAATATATTAAGCATTTCTAAAGCAAGAGCAGAAAGTAAAACCTAATACAAACTGAATGCTTGTAGAACATTTTATTTCTTTTTTGGTTGCAGCTGTCTCCTTCATAACCTACTGCTAAAATTGCTTAATGAGATACATTTCTCTGCACTCAGCTTAAGAGATATTTCATTTGGTTATTTGGATGGAGAGCTTATTTTGTTTTAAAGTCTGTTTTTAGATGGATGATCTGGGGCATGGAGAGTTGGAAGTGTTGTAGGGAAACCACTGTGTGGAATTTCATCAGATTCTTGATATCCAGACCTATGTTTCAATAACTGATTTTTTTTTCTTTGTGTCTAAGAACTTAACATGCATTGTGTTTCCAGTAGTTCCAGTCTAATTTTAGCTACTGTCCAGGTTCAGCTGAAAGGCTGTTGTTCCCTTTCAGCCCTCCTACCAAGATACCTACAAGCCTGAGAGAGAGGCTGGTTGGCCTCAGGTTCTAGTAGGTATAGCAGGCTGTGAAGAGCGACTGAGTGGAAGCAGCACCAGAAGAGCCCGTGTGAACATACTGTCCTTTGGCTGCCTGGCAGTTAGCCTAGAAAACAAGTGTGAGAGAAGACACGTTAGAGCAACCTTTGCTTGATCCTATTTGCTTCTTATTTGAAACCAGCTACATCTTCATGTGGATTTTTTTGTCTATACAATGCTTTTGCTAAACATTGCTGCTGATACCATCCCTTTCCTTCCATAATACGTTACTTCCTTGTTTCATCCCAGTTTTCTAAGCATTTCTCAGGCAAGCCTAAAGTTTGTGTCAGTTACTGTTGGGAAGGTTTCTTTTTAGTACCAACAACGTTGCAAGAACAGTAGTAGAAATTAAAGTTGAGAAACTACTCATACAGTGATAAGGAAATGGAAATTTCAATCCCAATGTGGAAAAGCTTGGAATAGCTGTTGAAGTAGAACTGTTAGAGAACTGACCAGACATATCGCCAAGCATCAGGCAGGTGCAGCTAAAGCTTCACTATAGCAAAAATGAATTTTTAAAAACAAATTTATATTTGTCCAGAAGAATATGTAATTTGTAATGTAGTTGTTATCATAATATCATTTGATCCCCCCTGCAAATTCCAATTAAAGGTGAGTTCAGAATTATGAAACCTGTGATAATATTCAAATGCTATTCAGCAGTACCACATCTTTAAGTCACTGTTGCTATTGTCTGATCTCTCCAGGACTTATTTCTACATCTACAGTGATTTTCAAAATTAGGTTTCTTGGACCTAAGCATTTATTAGAAATGGAAACTCTCAAGTTTGACTCCAGACTCAGTGGCTGGGTTCAGTCATCTGCATTTTTAACAGCCCTTCAGGTGATTTGGATGAATGCTCAGGCTTGGACACCACGGTTCCAGAGGATAAACTCAGCATCTCTTCTTTTGTGTGGATGGCCCTTCTGACTCTTACTTTTAACAATTCCTCCGCATATTAGCTATACTGTCCCACCTCATCAGCCCCAAACCAACACAGCCATATCCACCATCATCACAAAAGCATTATCTCTAAAATCTCACATCTCTCTTAGGCCTCTGAGATGATTTCTTTAGCTTCTCTTGGGCCTTCCTTTCCTTTAGTGCCTCATCATCAGACTTCTGCCTATACCTGATTCTTTTCCAGGCTCCTCTGTCACCAGCAAGCTGAATAAGGCTACCGCTCAAATCTAGTACTCTTCCAGCTTCCTATTAAACTTTTACTTTTCAACTCTGCTCTTTCCCATTTAGGTTGATATGAATCTTCCTGCATGCTTAAGAGAGCTGTTAGGAAAATTTAGGATCTAAGTTAATGTACTACGAACTCACTCTCATTTCAGCTGCACCTTGCTTGATGCTTGGCCATAAGCTTTGGTCAATTTCCTAGCAAACTACTCCAACAGGTATTCCAAGTTCCTCCCTGTAAAGACTGAAATCTCTATCCCCTTATCACTCTCAACAGATGCGCTCACCTACAATCAGTGATCAACCACAGCATCTCTCTGTCTCTACAGACCTGATTTCAAACCCATTCTGTTTCTTTTTTTCTATCTCTTCCCTCCTTTCTGTGACCAACTCTGCCACTTGTATTTAATATTTAGTCTCATGCAGTCCTGTTTCCTTTTTTTGTCCTCTCCTAATCTTTAGTGTCTCCTCTGGCTCCTTCTATTTTAAACATGCCAAGCTCTCTCCTATTTGTCTAAATGCTAAGCTCCCTGAGGCAGTCGCTGTGTCTGCTTTGTTCACCCCAGTCCTTGGCTCACAGTAGGTATTCAAAAAGGATTGTACTCAGTGAATGAGACTTTTTTGTCCTCATTTCTCCTGGTAACCTTTCTGGGTCTTTTCCTAACACACATCTTGAATAGATAACGTTTCCTATACTGAACCTGTTTCGTTGAGGGTCACCGTTATGCCCCTTCACACCAATAACAGCCTCTTCTCTGTCCTCATTTTTAACCTCTTTGTAGCATGTTGTAACTGACCTCTTGAAACCTGATTCTGTTTGTTCCCAGAATCTTTGGTTCATCTTAATATATTATTGCTGCTTGTCTCGGTGACTTCTCTTCTTCATCTTTCCAAAATGAAAGGTGTCCCAGGTTCATTTCTTGGCCCTCTCATCTTCCCTCTAAAGTAGCTCTGTGGAAATTGTCCTTTAAACTAGCATCATCATCTATACTCCCAATGTAGATAATTCAAAACTCTTTCCAGCATCAACCTTCCTACTAAGCTGTAATGCTACATTTTCAAATGCCTAGAAGACACTCTGGAGATACTTCATGGCCTGAAGAAAGCAATGAGAGCCGGACCCCAAGGATCCACTTGATCGAGTAGATAATAGGTAGAAGTTTCTTACCAGAGCCCGCTTCATAAAAGCCTCCTGGGTTGCCTTCTTGTTTGCAGCCTTGCCACCCCAGGCAGCCAGTGCACTGGCCTGCAGGGCCCGTCCATAAGAGAAACTTAGTTTCCAGGGCTTTGGTAGAGGACAAAGGTTGATAGCATTGAGGTTGAGAGTAGCATCTTCTTCACTCATGCCACCAGACAAAAAGCAGATGCCTGGAAGGAGAGAAGCCATTCCAATCTACTAGTCCGAGCTATGTACCCCGCTTGAAAAAGCAAGTAAGGAGACTTAAAAAAAAATGTAATGTCTCAATCTTTTCTCCACTTGATTTGCATAGGACTTGGTTGGAGAAATCAGTTTGCCTTTGCTGAGGCTAGTTGGGCTACGGAGAGAAGGGCTTTAGTAATAAGAAGGTAGTGAAGTGTTGAGGAAACCAGTGGACTGTGTGCATTTGGACAGACTCAAGATACATGATATCACGGAATTTGAGAGGAGGTGCTGGCTGCCTGTGAGGTGGCAGAGGTGTGTTTCATGGATAAAAGCAGACTCCCAGACAAATGCAAATTCTTATGGCACTCCTTCAAAGCGTAAGGACTAAGACCTCAAGTTATAGAAGAAAGAAAAGCTTACCAGGAACAGCTGCGGGAACAGTACGGTACAGGGCTGTGACGGTGGCCATTGCCACTTGCTCTGGAGTATACTTCTTGGTGCAGGCATGTCCAGCAGTCACCATGTTGGGCTTCAACAGAGTGCCCTCCAAATAAACATGATGGTCATTCAGAGCCTTGTAGACAGCAGCCAGGACCTGAAGGACAAGAAATCCCAAAAGTGAAATCCAGAGCCAGCCATAGAATCACCTAACCTTAACATTTGTACACTGCCAGGGAAGCAGGATGAAGGAATTCCCATGTGTTGCTTGGCCAAAGCTTCTGAACCAGCCCCTAGACCTAGTCAGGGTAATTCAATGCAAACCACAGCTACTGAGCACAGCCAAGTTGGCCTGTCTCCACTGTCCTTCCTCTAACCACTCAATGCATAGACTACTGGCATAGATCTAGTTCCTAAAGGTCCTTTTTCTTTCCCAATAGTCCCTTTGGTGAAATGAGCCTTCCTTGATTTAGTTAGCTGGGGCCACCTAAATTGGCTTCCATTCTCCATCCCCATAGAAGCTGAGTGATCATAAAAATATAACTTTTAGAGACAAGTGCTTTCAGATCTCATTTCAGTCCACCTAATTCTCCAAGTGGAGAAACTGAGGACTCTCTTACTTTGTTGCAGATATACTGTGGCTAATTTAGAAAGTCACAAGAGGAAAAAAATTTCTAATTACATTTTCTCATGGGAGCCTCATTTTATTCTAAAATTTCTTGAACTCAGGTACAAAAAGATATATATATATATGACTTGTTCCAGGTCCCACCCCTGGGAACATGGATGCTCAAACCCTAGTCTTGGTAATGCAGATGCTGTGCTTCTTCCACCAAAAAAACGTGGAAGGTTTGATAATACCTCCTTACCTCCTCAATGCTACATAATAATTATAACTGCAGAATACTTCATATGCAACATGATATATGTTAAGTAACAACTGTTACTTAAAAACAGATTTTTCAATGGGATTTGGCCCTTTATATTGACGACTTACCTTCTCAGTAACATACTGGCAGTGTTCCATGTCATGGTCTCCATCAGGAATTACCTCTGGTTCAACAATGGGTACCAGCCCATTCTAAGAAGGAAAAAGAAGGGGAGAGAATGAAGCTCTGCTCACTGGGATCTTTTCTTTAAAAATATATTTAAAAGTTGGAATTAATACAAAATTAAAGCCCTTACGGAGAAATATATAGGTGACTTAAAGGCAATGAAAAGAAATTTAATGGGATGTCTAATGAGCATTTGCGGCTTACCCAGAAAAGAAGAGTGAGGGGAAAAAAAGCTCTCCTGGAAATGGGATAAAATAAATGCAAACTTTTAATTTATATATCTTATTCTAGAGATGATTCTAGCCACCTCAGAACCTAGCTCTCATCCTTTTAGGGCAGTCAGGCTTAAATCACCCATAAATATGCCTCTTGTATGGGTTAATTAATAAGTTGAAACAGTGTTTATAATTCTGATTGGGAAGCCCCAGGTGCCTACAACTCAGGTAACCCCAACATAGCACCCTCACAAGCAAATCAGACTTAACTTGGGTCTCAGAGACACTTCAACATATGCCAAAATTTTAGCATCAAGCTACCATCCTCTAAGAAATTATTTGTATTGGTAATAGATCAGAGCTGCCACCTTTGAGCTAGGGACTTAAAAGGATCATGTCCTTGGACATTAGGCATAGATGAGCAAATGCCCTGGCCTCAAGAGCTTGTTGCTTTTAAGACTTGGCTTACAGTGCTATAGCAAAGAGCTGCAGTTGATGGTATTTGCCTTTTGAACTCATAGCTGGCTAGTGGAACCAAATACTTCCCCATCACACAAAGCTTAAGTCGTGAAAAATGCCCTCAAGATATACTGCTGAGAGAAGAGGAGTGATCATATGCAGTTACTGCAAAATTAGAAAGATAGACTCTGAAGAAAGCCTTCTGCTTTTTAGCCCAGGGGGAAGGAAGAGCACCTGCTGACAGATGCTGGCATAGCGGGCCAGGGCATTGGCGTTTTCCTGGATAGCAAGGTGGGATGGACACTGCTTGTCAATTCTCAGCACCGCACGCCACTTCCCAAAGTCAACACCATCTTTCTTATACTGAGCACAGCGTTCAGAAAGGCCATCAAGCCCTGCAAGTCACAAGAGAGAGAAAGGCTTATTTGTCCCTCAGTCCTGGATCTCCGGGACCACTGATAAAGTGAAGGAGTTTACCCTTGGCTTTCAGTCACAGAGTTTGAGGACCCAAAACATCCAGGCAAAAATCATGAATCCCAATAGTGAGCCAAAAGACCTGAGTTTAATAAATATGGTTTTGATGTACATGCTGGATACTTTGTAAGAAGAATAAAGGTAAGTAATATTTATTTTGTACTTAACTACATGCCAAGCATGATTCTAGGCATTTTGCACATCTAATTTGATTTCATTATCATAACAACCCCAATAACTGTTGTACTATCACAACCTAATAGTTGTATCCTACAACTTTCATGGTTGTATACTCATTTTACAGATTCGGAAACTGAGACTCCAAGAGGGTAAGTGATTTCACCATGTCTGCATAGCCCAAGAGTAATAGAGCTGGGATTCAAATTCTGCTTAGCTAACCCATGCTATGGTTTATACTTGTCTACTTGGACAGTGATATACCTTGCAAAATTATCTAAGTAGTAAGTGATGGAAGCAGGATTTAAACCCAAGTGTGTCTGATGCCATAGCTTGGGCTCTTGCCTCTCTACTATTGCTGAATTTTTCTCTAAAATAATACTCAGAGGTACAGAGTATATTCTCTGTGCAAAGTACTGTGGTAAGTACTTTATATATATTGTCTAATTTAATCCCTACTATTATTCTGCAAAGTAGATATTATTATCTCATTTTAACAAATACTCAGAACATTTAAGTCACTAGCCTGAGGACAGACAGTTATTAAACAGAGGAGCTGGGATCACAGAACAGGTGTGTGACTCTAAAACCAGTATGATATTCATATTTTGTTTTCTCTCACTCACTTCTTTGCTTGCCTTCATTTCTGGCATATATTAGCATGATTCATATCAGTGGGCAATCTCCTTACCTTGAATGGTAGTTTCTTTGTTTGTTCCTGCAAGGGGAGCTCCTCCTTGGTCTAACTGCGAATATAAATAATTAACAAGTAATTAGCAGGTGTCAGTTGTCTTAGTAAAATACAAGCAGAGCCCCTGGTGCTAATAGTTCTCATCTTTCACAAACCAAGGAGTTGAATTAGGAAGGTGTATTAGACATTGAGGGGATGCAATTCAGTCCAAAGAAAAAGGAGTTACCTAGAAGGAACAATGCAGGAGAGTCAACCCTAAGAGGATGGACAGTATGGAAAGCACAGGCCTGGGGCTTGGGAAGTAAATGATCTGATAGGATCTGGGGTACAGAGGGTCAGTATAAAAGTGGACTCCCTTAAATTATTTATTTATGTATTCAAGAGACATTTATTAAGTACCTGTACATACCAAGTGCTATTATAGGAGATACCAAGCTATTATAGGAGATAAAAAGAATAAGGATGCAGCCTTTACTCTCAACACAGCAGATGCTAAGAGGTGGACAGTCTGGGCTTGAACTGGCTCCAATTTTGCCTTCCTTGTAATTCTGTTTTCTCACCTCATCTCTAAAATAGGGATAATAACTGAGTCTACTTCCAGAGGTTGTGAAGAGGAGTGAACAAGTGCTTGGAGATGTAAGCTCTCAACAAGTACTAAGGATCACTCTTGAGAAGTTCACGCAGTTTTGAAAGACTTAATTACAGCAGAACAGTAAGTGCTTTAACCATAATAGCTATCACAGACTAAATAATAATGACATGACAGGAACTGCTTTTAAAGCTCATGACATCTTTATAAGAACCTAATGAGGTAGGTGCTATCACTTCCATTTTAGAAATGAGAAACTTGGAATTCCTGTTGTGGCTCAGCAGTTAACGAATCCAACTAGTATCCATGAGTACTTGGGTTCGATCCCTGGCCTTGAGCTGTGATGCGGGTCACAGACATGGCTTGGATCCCATGTTGCTGTGGCTGTGGCATAGGGCACCATCTACAGCTCCTATTTGACCCCTAGCCTAGGAACCTCCATATGCCGTGAGTGCGGCCCTACAAAGACAAAAGAAAAAAAAAAGAAAAGAGGAAATTGAGATACAAAGAAATTAATACCTTGTAGAGAAATGGTTGAGAGAAGAGGGTATCGGAAGAGTCTAGAAGAGGATCTGGTCCTCAGTGGGAAGGTGATGAGGGAAAGGAGTGAGAACAGCAACTCGATGAGAATGTTCTGAGCACTGGCCCTGCGCAGGCCACTGTGCTGGGAGTGTGGCTGCAGTGAGGCTGAAGCAAAATATATTCACCTTGATTCCCAGCACAATCCCCTTTTCCTTGAGGATGTCTCTGAACAGCTTTCCCTGGCCGTCCTTCTGGTAGAGAGTCTCATGGAAAAGGATCACACCCCCGATGCTCTGGTTGATGGAGTTGTCCACAGTGAAGAGGATTTCTCGGAACTGCCGGCGGTTCTCTTCTGTGTTCTCCACCTTGATCCTCTGCAGGCGGTTCCCCATGGTGCCTATGTGGGTGGGGGTGAGGAGGGGGAGAAGGCAACACAAGCAGCCAGGGTTTCCCTGCCACTCTCCCCTACACCAGCCAGCGACCTCACCACCACCAACGCTGTTTCACCCAGATTGTCAGAGCCCCTGCTTCTTTTTTTGTCTCCCCAGAGAAAGGATGTCAGGATGTCAGGATGCTGGTGAGGAAGTACATGAGCTGGGCGTGTCAGGGTCAGGGTGGGAGCCATCATGGTATCCAAGTGGGACTGTAAGGCCCTCAGGCAGGTCTAGCTCTCCCCTGGTCCAGCCCTGATCTGACTGGATGTGCAGACAGTGGAAGCAGGGGGTAAGTGTCCTGACTTCTCTGGCTTCTATTGTTTTATGGTGGGCTGTGGTGTCCTGCCGCAGCTTTCCTTTGTGCCATTCTGAGCTGCTCTCAGCTACAAGCTCTTCCCTGTTCCTGATGTGGACATTTCCCTTCTCTCCCTGCCCTTGCCTGGGCTGGCTTTATAGTGACATCTCAGGGGCAGCGGGGGCCTCATCCTGCTTATTGAGCTCCTGGCCTTACTACCACTTGGATTCAAATGATCCCCGGCGAGAGGCCTTAAAATGAAAGGCCTGAGCCTGTTCACTTGGTTTTCAGAAATCTGCCTTCTAGAGTGACAATACTCAAAAGGTCTATGCTTACTGAATATTCTGCTCCCACTCCTCTGCATATAAACCTTTACTTCCTTTGAGAGGAAAGAGAATATAATTATCAAGTTGGCTTTGCTAAGTGTAGAGTCAAAAGTATACTCATTGTGTGATGCCTCCAGCACTTACCCACAGACTCATCTGCAGCCAGAATCCCCTTCCCATTGGCAACAATGCGCTGGGCAATTTCTGAGAGCTCCTTCCTCTGTTCTGGGGTGAGAGCTGGAAATTGATGGGCCATGGTGATAAGTCTGGAAAAGAATGCAGGAGAGTCAATTATGAACAGAATGGTGGTGTCACTCACATGGATTCATGACCAAGACAGCAGGTGTGCAGAAAAGCCCCACAGGCTCCTCTGACATTTCTGGCCTATTTCCACAACTGGTTGAACAAATGAGGTCTGTTCTCTTTTATCTTCCCCTGGGCCTAAGTAGTTGCAATTAGCCATAACGGATGAAGGTGGAATGCCAAATTTCATGGTGACCCTAAACAGAATGCCTTCCAGGAAAGCATCAGGATCACTGATCCTGAGACTGAACCAGCTAATAAGTGATCCACTTCAATCTTAAAAATAGAAGGCAAAACAGTAATTGACTATCTCTCTGGTCTGTGGATTCCTGGTCATCAGGTGCTCTAGATGGCTAGAGGCCAGAACAGTGAGACTTTCAGCCTCTGTGGCCATTCCTCACTTTGCTCTATAAGCATACAATCCCACTAGAATATTCAGCCCTCAGAGGGTTTGGGAGGAAAAACCATTACTTGGTCTTAAATTTAACCTCCCTTCAGCTTTGGGACATAGAGGGAGGGTGAAGTATGTCACCTTTTTCTTAAATTCAACCACCTATGAGACCATTTGGGGCAGATGGGGAGATTTTTCCATAAATGCCTCTGGGATAGAGGTTCTATAAGTTTTAAGGATGCCAGTGTCATATGTTGATTCCTGCTCCAGTAATTCTCAGTTTCACTGCTTTAGCAGGGAAAGACTCTGGCTCCAAGATCCCCTACCAAAGCAACCTCCTCATCTGAATGGGATCATTTCCCCTGGGTGGTTGCCACATTGGGCTCGTCCTGAAGATGCAAGCTTACAGGGCTCTCATCTCAGACATCAGAAAGCATGATTTCGCATAGGTTGGATTATCAAAGAAAAAAATGGTAATGAAGTTTATCTCAAGCAATTTCCTATCCAATCCTGTGGCCTCCTCCTTTCCCCAGTCTCCTCTCCTTTCGTATACTCACATTCAGGGTAGATCCCCTGTGTCTGCTTTCTACTTCCTGGAAGATAAGGGATTCCTCAGTTCTCATTTGATTCACTAACCAAAGAGGTAATCAGGACAGCTCTTATCTTCATTAATTAATGAACTAGCTAAGTCTTGAAGAAGTTAACTGGCTTGCCCAAGGTCCCAGCTAGGACGAGGCAGAGTTCCCACCCAGTTCTGTTTCTCATGCCAAATCGATCTCTTCACATATTCTGCATCCTCTCAAGGCAGGCTCTCAGTATTCTGTCCTTTGAGATGAGACATCAATAGATACTGAACTAATCCCTGAGAAGGTATAACAGATGGCCCTCTTACTGTGGCTACTCTCACTTCAACACTTAGCCCCAAGGAATGGAACCACAGTTCTGTTACTGGAGTACCAAAACAGGCTAGTGGGCAATGATCTCTAAAGGAGATAATTTTCCAAGGTCCCTCACATCCCACCCACCTGAAGACAGTGTTTCCTCTGTTTATATATTAGTTCCTAAATTGCAGTCAGGAACTGTTAGCTTTCGACCTAATCTCCAGATCACCATGGCAGATAAAAGCCAACCTGAGATTGGTAACCTTCAAGCTCAAGTGCCAATTTTCTGTCTCAGGTTAGACATTTGCACAAAGAAGTTGAAGACTACCAAAAAATAAAGATATTTCCTTAATGAAACAAAAGGAAAACATAGCCCAATAGTAGCAAATGATCACTTATTGCCAAGTACTCTGCTAACTGCTTTACATGCACTATAAAATTTATTTCTCACAATAATCTCAAAAGGCAACTGGGCTTCCTCCCTCCCCAATCCGTGCCCTGCCATATAATAGAAAAGAAAAGAATATAAGAGTTTATTTTCCCAAGGACAAATAGCTAATAAGGGACAAATAGCTAATAAGGCACAAATCTGTGATAAGGGGAAGTACTCCCTTTTTCAAGGAAAAGAGTGAGATTGGCCAAAGGAATTGGTCTTTGGATGACTCTAATGTCCTTGATGACACCCCCAGAGTACCCCAAATCCTTGGGCTGTGGATCATACCCACACTTTACCAATTCATAAATATCTGAGTCACATAGAAGTAGACCAGACACGCCTGAGTTCAAGAACCAGCTCTTCCTCCTCCTCAAAGGAACCATAAGCAAGTTGGTAACTTCTCCGAGTCTTAGTTTACTATGGATTAAAGAATCATGAAATCTGCTCTGGTTGTTTAATTGCCGAATGGATCAAATGTGACCAATGTGAATAAAATGTTAGTACACTACTCATTGTAGCTGCTCAAAATACATGTGTTGAATCACATGATAAACATGAAGATGCTTTATAATGCATTATGAAAATGTCAGGTATTTCTCTTTTTCAATTTTTAAAATTAAATTTTAAAATTGCCTAAGGGACTTCCACATTTTTGCTATTTTCTTTAGTTTCAGTGTGCTGCCTCAACCAGAAAAAACTCAACCAGTGTGCTGGCTCAACCAGAAAAAAGCAGAGAAAAGGTCAAATCGAACAAGGCTGTTTATGGGAAGTTAAACTTCTACAGAGGGGTTAAAGTTCTGTACCACATCAGCACAAATGTTGCTTCTCTGTTAATCATAAAACAGGGTCACAGGCCAATGTTCACCCCTGAAAGACAGGAGGCCATCTGGGAGTGGGTAATGATAGAGAATGATTTCTGTGGCCCTAAGCTTCTGCTTACTCAGGTCTCAAGATAACTTTTTAAAACTATGATTCGAAGTTGTTCACATTGTATGATTAAGATAAAAAAAGAAAGTTTCAGAAAAGTGTGTAATACATAATATCACTCTTTTTTAAGTTAAAAAAAATTGGTATACACACATATTGTGTGTGGGTTCATATAAGCAGAGAATAACCACACTGGGGTTGCTTCTGGGAAATGGAATGGAGTGGGGTGATTCTCACATTTCTCTTAATGGATTTTTGTAATGTTTGATTTCTCAAACATTAAGTTTATACATTAAATTATTGACGATACATAATATATTAAAGGTAATATATGTGCAAATCTGGGAAAAGGATATGAGTATGAACATATATGAAGACAGAAAAACAGAGCTACAAGTAGACTCAAAGATGTCTGTATCAATTCTGATAACTTTAGAGATGAGCAAATTGAGGCCCTAGAAGAATGCCTGATGCCCCTTCTAAGTTGTGATATTTTAGAATTGTAAATCACATCCTACTGGTTTATAACTTAAAATTTTTTTCTAGTCTTTCTTCAGCAGAATAACAGATGAAACCCTACAGTATAGTTCTTTCTGCCTTCTTTGAAGAGGTTCTGTGAAAAGATAATTTGTAAAAAAATCACTATTTTATCTCCTGAAGAAATATAAGGAAGTAGAGAATCCAGTTGCTTCTCCACATACAAGGCAGATGGATTTTCAAGAAGACATGAGGGATTTATTCATTGAAAGCCCATGACTGTAGGGCACTTCACAGCACTTTTACATAGATATGCAGGAAGATTCCCACAGCTTTGTTATGCATCCAGTGCTATGGTAACAAGTGCAATGAGATAATCTAGAACAGCCTCATCCCTGGTACCTTTGAATATACATGAAGCACCTCAGAAAGAGACTTGAGTGTTGCTCTTTCCTCAAAACTGGCATGTAACCCAAAGGAACTCCTAGGTTTACAGCAACTACACTCCATTCTCTACCCCAGAACCTCAGATCTAGCCTGGGCCTTGGTGATCCCCAGATGTGCTTTGGCTAAAGTGATGGTGGTGGCAGAGCTGGAGCCCCTGCTGGATCCACATTGGTTCATGGAACCTGGGTAATTATTTAAACAGAAGTTTATTTTAAAGACAACATATCCTCACAATTTGCCTATTCTTCTGATAGTAGAACAAATGCACCAAAATACATCAGCAGCCTTTGATTCCAAATATCTTAAGCTGTAGGATCTTCAGAGTGGGAAATGTTATAGAAAGTATCAAAACAGGTAAAGGTTTGACAATTAATAATCAAATGATAACCATGCCATGTGTTGTCTGTTCCATTTTCTCATTTAAGCAGTGAGTGGGCACAAAGGGCAAAAAGGCCAGGAGTTCATTTCTAGGACAGAGAAACTTCAGTGCTGGTAGAAGAGTATGAAGAAGATGACCTAAGGTGCTACATATGTACATTCTCATAGGAATAAGCAGTTGTTATGGGGAGAGTAGGAATGAAAAAGAATCTTAAACACTGATTAGAACATAACCAGATAGGAGTATGCAAGCTGTTCTCCCTAAGCCAAAGACTCAGAAGAGCCCTCATAAAGCTAACACTGGTAAATGGCATTATTCATGAGCATTTTGCTACCAAAGAGGCAGGGGAGTTAGAGATAAAACACTCACTTCAGCAGATCATCACATTTTCAGACACTATCAAGTTTTTCCTGAAAATGAAAGCAAACATTCCCCTCTCTGTGCTTAGTGCTATCACTAAGCCCTCAGTCCTGGTGCAGTTCTGGTAGACAAAGAAGTTCTACTTACAGTTTGGGAAAGGAGAGTCCTCCTAGATCTCAGAAGCTGTGGATAAGGCAGCAGCTGCCAAATAGGATGAAGCTTGGGCAACACGCAGTTTTTATAGGCTACTCATCAGAGCTAAAAAAAAAAAAAAAAAAAAAAAAAAAAACCTTTACCTTCCCCTTCTCACCTTAGTCTGGTAGGGAGGTGTTTAACTAATAACTCTGATTGGCTCATAAACCGCCAATCCTTCCAATCGTGCTCACACATTGTTTGTACTCACAGAATGTTAAAGCTGTAAGGGACGTGTGTAGACCTTGTAGTTCTTAATCCAGACTCTTCATGGCACAAGAGAGGACACAGAGACCAAGAGGACTGGGGGATTCCCTTCAGTCAGGCAGTGAATGAATGACCAGGCTCTGGAGTCCACCAAGGAAGACTGGGAAGCGTGTCAGCTTAGCTCCAGCACCTACTACATATATGACCTTGGTCAGGGATTTGTTACTTCTTTAAGCCTTAATTTCCTCCTCTATAAAGTGGGGTCTGAACGTCAACAGAGCACCAAATGATTCTGTAAAGTGGGGTCTGAACGTCAACAGAGCACCAAATGATTCTGAAAAGTGGGGTCTGAACATCAACAGAGCACCAAATGATTCTGTAAAGTGCCTACATACAGCAGGCATTCAAAGGTCCTGCCCAGTCCCCCGAAACCATGTTGGGTTCCCTGATATTTTTAATGCCAGAACACGCTGTCTTTTAATCTAGTCTCATTCTCTCTCAATCTGTACCTTTTTGTCTTTAAAGGTGATGAAAACTAGAAAAAACCTCAAAGTGATTGATGTAAGCAATCAGCTCCCATAGTTACAGCACTGTCTGGGTACAAGTTCATTCTACAGGTTTTGTTTTGTTTTTTGTTTTTTGTTTTTTTTCCTCTCTGAGAATTAAACAAAAATCTAATTCAAGGGAAGGCAAAAAAAAAAATTGTGTATGTTTCCCAAGGCAAATAACGAAAGAGGCAAATACAATTTATAGGAAAATCTAAAAATAATGGAATATCTATGATTACAGGAAAGCATACATTCTCAGGAACATATTCCTTTGGAATAACATAAAATATGAGCAAAAAACCTAAAAAATCAAAGTGCTCTATGGTACAGAGTGTAACACTATAATGAATGAAATATCAATAAAAATGAAGGAAAACACAGTGGTCAACTGAGTTGTCTAAGAATTTAGGCTCAGGAGTTCCTGTCGTGGCGCAGTGGTTAACGAATCCGACTAGGAACCATGAGGTTGTGGGTTCGGTCCCTGCCCTTGCTCAGTGGTTAAGGATCCGGCGTTGCCGTGAGCTGTGGTGTAGGTTGCAGACGCGGCTCGGATCCCACGTTGCTGTGGCTCTGGCGTAGGCCGGTGGCTCCAGCTCCGATTGGACCCCTAGCCTGGGAACCTCCATATGCCGCGGGAGTGGCCCAAGAAATAGCAACAACAACAACAACAACAAAAAAGACAAAAGACAAAAGACAAAAAAAAAAAAGAATTTAGGCTCAGACGGCTTCTAAAAGTGAAGAATGTTGGAAATTGAATGTGATATTGAAGGAGACTGAAATATTTAAAACACAAAATTGAGGCTCAGTTGTCTAGGGAAGTTTGGCCACGCCTGTCCTAAGGATAACTGAGGGCCAGACCAAGTTCCCATCAGCTTTCTTGACTCCGTCTCCCTCCCAAGGCACACTTTCTGGTTTTGCATCTGGTGCTCATTCAAGCACCTGGCACGCGAATCATAAGATCAAGATGATGTGATCTGAGGACATGTGAGGTTTCATCCAATCTGATTTTAGTCAAAGGATAAAGGAAGAAGAAGAGGTGGATGGTGATAGAAGAATGGGGTTATTGACAATTGTTCAGAGTCAGGGCTGGGGTGGTCAGAACCATGACTGAAACATTCCACCTGTTGAAAATGCATGGTTGAGATAATTTTACTTAGGCTCCTGGTACTGATTTTTACTATAAGAATAACAATAATCATAGCTCTTTTTTGAAGTTCTTTGGTGCATCTGGTTCTTTGTATAAATGATTTCCAATCTCAGCACCTCTCCAAGGAAAGGTTTATTAGCCCATTTTCTGGATAAGGGAACTCTGGTTCAGAGAGGTTAAGTATCTTGCCTAGATTCACAGGAAAGGTACAGGAAGAGCCTGTCTCACTCCAAGTCAGGGCTCAAAAGCAGAGCTGCTTACGTTTTTGGTGACCTCAAACTGCAGAGATTTGCTCTTTCCCTCTCCAGCTCTCAGCAGTTTATAACCTTGGACATTAAACCTGCATTAACCAGGGAAGAATGACTTGTGTTGGCAGACCTAGATGGCCCTGATCTTGCCAAGCATCGTTTCACGTGAACAGCAGATTGGCCAGGCATGTCAGAGGAGCTTGAGTATGCCTGCTCCCTGAATGATGCCACCTGCTGCTGCTCCCGTGGCATCAGCATTTGGCCACCTCCAAGGTCTGATGTGCACCTGAAACTCAAAGTTCAGAAAAGCAAGGGTAGGGCTTATTGGACCTTAGAAAAACAGCAACTCCTGAGCAACACAGACTGCTTGCAGTTTTTTAAAAGTTTCTTACCTCAGTAAAATGTTCAAAATTGAGATCATGACACGCAGACCTGGAGGCTGTGAAACATTGTGGAATTCCCCAACCTCTTTAGGTCTCAGTTTCACCATCATTAAAATGGACAGTAATGCCTCCATCAGAAACTGATTATGAAGATAAATGAAATAGCATATGACAAAGGATTTACTACAGAGTAAGTTTTCATTAAATAGCTGGACCTGAATGTATAATTCTGATTTAGAGGCCTCCAGTTGTAGACTCTTCTCATAGGCAATAATAAGATGGTATCATTCATGACCATTACTGTCAAAACCTCCAATAAACCTCATTTATTCTCCACTCCCTGCCCCACTCTAGATACTTCCAGTCTGAATATGATATTTACATGAGTTAAAAGTATGCATGTATAGTATGAGAACTGATTCCACAAACTTGTACCTGCAAATAAATCTCATGTATCATAAAGTTATACTCGCTGTAGGATTAATAATCCATAGAGAAAGAACTTTCATAAAAAGGGGCCACATCTACACAATGCAAGTAAGAACTATGGATGGGTAAACATGACTTTAAAAACATCTTTTAAATTTGTGGGACAGATATTTCCCTATTGTACCGAAACAGGCTTTCATGGCTGGGATGGCACCATTTGTCATTATGACACCAATTGTCATTATTTTGGTCACAGAGACAGGGCCAGAGTTATCTCAGCATAGTTCACAACATTGTTGTTGAGATTCATGTGTAGGGTACTTTGGTAGCTACAGGGAGATTTTGTAGAGGATATGCTTTTACAGACAATACCAGATAAACTGGCCTCTTCTCAAGAAACTTATAATCTAAGAGGTGGGAGGAGAGAGTTGACATCAGAACCAAATCAAAATATGAAAATGGATACAAAAGTGCCAAGAGAGAATTGTGGTGGTGGCTTTTATTGCAGTGTTCATGAAGATTCTATGAAACACATGAGTGAAAAGGCTATATATTCTGGATGTTTATATGTCCAGGTCAAATTCCATACCAATTGGTTCAGCCCATCGGACTGGAGAATCTATGCCCTATGTGTGTCGAGGCAGCGACACTGCACCGCTGTCTCCCCAGCACCATGCCTAAAGCACTGTAGGCATAGAATCCATTTTTGTGAATAAATGAATCAATAAATGTATGAATGCTTTTCCATCAATATCACAAGAGCCTGGAGTAACTGCCCTATAATTCTTATTCCTGAGAACTTTGAAATTATTAAGAGATAGAATATGACCACTACTTTCTTCTACAATTACACAAAGTTCTGAAAACTCTTCTGTATTTGTTCATTTGGAATTTCACAGGAATTCAGGCTGCAGCTGCCCTGAAATACTACACATGAACCACAGTCCCCCTTCCCCTTTCAATAAATTGTGGTAAAATACACATTACATAAAATGTATAATTTTAAATATTTTTAAGTGTACCATTCTGTAATGTTTATTACAGTCATGTTGTTGAGCCACCAACCTCCAGAATTCCTTTTATCTTGCAAAGTGAATCCTTTATGTCTGTTAGACAACAACTCTCCACTTGACCCTCCACCAGCCCCTAGCAACTGTATTTCTACTTTGTGTCTCTGAATTTGACTACTCTAAGTGTCTCATATAAGTGCTATCATACAGTACTTGTATTTTTGTAACTGGCTTAGCATAATGCCCTCAAGTTTCATCCATATTCTTTTTAAAGGCTGCATAATATTTCAATGTGTGGATATACACATCAGATATATTATATACATACACACACATATATATATACACATATACACACATTGTATACATTTTGTGTATCCATTCATCGGTCTATGGACACCTGGGTTGCTTCCACCTTTTGGCTACTGTGAATAATGCCGCTATAAACAAGGGTGAATACACAGCTCTTCAAGACTGTGCTTTTCCTTCCTTTATGGCCCTTTATTAATGTAACAGCCTTATTGAAATTGAATTCACATACCACACAATTCACTGATTTAAAGCATGCAATCCAATGATATTTGGTATATTCACAGAGCCAGAGTATTAAATGTCAGTTTGTGACAGACATATGATAGGTTTTTTAAAAAGTTCAGAATTGGAGGGTGTAAATCATTTTTAGAATGAAGCTGGGGGCAAGAGCCACTTGGGTGCTGCAGGTGTGGGAATGGAAGAGTCAGGGCTCACCTTCCACCTCCTTGTGGTGATGTTTTTTCTATATCACTAAGTCTGAATTCTGGGTATTCTAGGAAGAGTCCCTCGTATGTTCATGTATCCAGGGCAAGTAAATTTAAGGATACCCAAATTCTAGGGTTTAGAATGCCACCCCCTTAACGCTAGAGAGTAAAATTGAAGCTTTAAATGTGATAATGAACTTGAGGTTTTTCTTGTTTGAGGAAATGTGTGTGTGCAGGTAGGATGCTGCAGAGGCAGAGTGAACTGGGAAGAATGGGCTGGAGAATTTCAGAATTGCTGAGTGGTCAGTACTTATCTGACAGGAAAGAGTACAATGTAGTCAGCAGTGACCACCACCCCCATTTTCCCCTAGTCCCTCATGGGGGGTTGTTTACTGTTTTGTCAGTGTTTTCTCTTGGCCTTTTGCTCAATCATCTCAAAGTCCAATTTTTCTCTCACTATCTAATCAGGTTTGTTGGTTACTTATGTCATTTATGACCTCAAGCATAATATTTCTCTTTCTCTCTTCCTTATCTCTTTGGCAACCCCATTTAGCCTTTAGGTGTGAAGGTTTTTGTGCCAATAGACAGAGCCCTAGACGAGGAGATATGAGGTCTGCCTGGTGGTCTAGTTGTGCCCCTGGCTAGCCATGGGAGTGAAGGAAATCAATTTCTCCCACATTCTACCTTTACACATTCCCTGATGTGTGAAGTGGACCTAGTGATACCACTCCAGTCTTAATCTACCATGTTGTTGCAATGTTTGAATGATATGATCTAAACGAGTGCTTGGAAAACTCTAAAGCCCTATAGAATTATGAAATATAATAAAATATTGTTACTTCATGGAAGCAGACATTATACTGCTCCTGCAGCATATACACGCACATGCATGCACCCACAAACACACACACATGTATAAGAATCAGAAAACAAGGTTCTGGCCTTAGCCTCTGAAGAGTTGGATGGCATGGCCCAAGGGAGGGCACTGCCATCTACTGAGCACTTCTTACAGGGCCTTTTCTGGGCTTTTCGGGTAGAACAATTCATTTAATCCCGACTACATCCATTACAGAGCAGTCATTGTTTTGGATAGATGGGAGTTGATCCTGTCGTTAGCTAAAGAGGTATTATACCACTAGTAAGCAATAGCGCAGGGACTTAAATACGGGTCTGTGACTCTAAAGCCTTCCTGGGACCTTGAATTTATCATCTGCATGGTGAAGGAGCAGTCCCTTCTAGCTGTGATATTCTGCAACCTTTTCCCTTGAAATTCGTGTTTTTGACATACACAGTTGTCCTAAAACAAAATAAATGGTTTTAAATACTAATTTAAGAAATGTAAATTAGACTACAAAAAATTTTTCTTTGGTGGTGTATTGGTGAAATGGATTACTTATTGACTAGAGATTCTCAACATACTGGAGTGTATGAAAGAAACTGGTTGGTTCTAAAACCCTGTTTCTAGAATGGGAGAAAATAGTTTCAAATGATGCAACTGACAAGGGCTTACTCTCTAGAATATATAAACAACTTATACAATCCAACAGCAAAAAAGCCAATCACTCAATGGAAAAATGGGCAAAAGACCTGAATAGACATTTCTCCAAAGAAGATATACAGATGGCCAACAAACACATGAAAAAATGCTCAACATCGCTGGTTATAAGAGAAATGCAAATCAAAACTACCATGAGATATCACCTCACACCAGTCAGAATGGCCATCATTAATAAATCCACAAACAAGTGCTGGTAGGGGTGTGGAGAAAAGGGAACCCTCCTACACTGCTGGTGGGAATGTAAACTGGTACAGCCACTATGGAGAACAGTTTGGAGATACCTTAGAAATCTATACATAGATCTTCCATATGACCCCGCAATCCCACTCTTGGGCATCTCTCCGGACAAAACTCTGCTTAAAAGAGACACGTGCACCCGCATGTTCATGGCAGCACTATTCACAATAGCCAAGACATGGAAACAACCCAAATGTCCATCGACAGATGATTGGATTCGGAAGAGGTGGTATATATACACAATGGAATACTACTCAGCCATAAAAAAGAATGACATAATGCCATTTGCAGCAACATGGATGGAGCTAGAGACTCTCATACTGAGTGAAATGAGCCAGAAAGACAAAGACAAATACCATATGATATCACTTATAACTGGAATCTAATATCCAGCACAAATGAACATCTCCTCAGAAAAGAAAATCATGGACTTGGAGAAAAGACTTGTGGCTGCCTGATGGGAGGGGGAGGGAGTGGGAGGGATCTGGAGCTTGGGCTTATCAGACACAACTTAGAATAGATTTTCAAGGAGATCCTGCTGAATAGCATTGAGAACTTTGTCTAGATACTCATGTTGCAACAGAAGAAAGGCTGGGGGGAAAATGTAATTGTAATGTATACATGTAAGGATAACCTGACCCCCTTGCTGTACAGTGAGAAAATAAAAATAAAAATAAAAATAAAATAAAACCCTGTTTCTTATTCCTGTGCTCTTTGGGTTTGTTTCAGCCCACTTCAGCACACTTTAGGAATGAAGAGTACCAGGCTAACCAGATCCAGAATTCACTTTCCTGGAAAGCTAGACAAAGGGCTCGGACACTGAGGGGCAGGCAGCCAATGACTATGCAGATGGCAGACCAGTCAACTGCTTAGTGACCACCTCAGTGTCACCTGTCCTCTCACAAAACGAGGAACGGGGTCACTCAGCCTCCCAGGTAATAATCCAATCACCTACAAACTCAACCTTCTGCCTTTCCTGAAGGTCCAGCCATAAATAGAGGATAGGACTGAATAATGAACATTAAGAGTTAAGTATGATGCCTGGCAAAAATTAAGTTCAGAATAAATAGAAAGTATTGCTATCAGCATCATCCCTTTTTTCTCCCAAATTCACTTCTTTCTCTGTCACCAAAGAGAAGTCATTTTCAATTTTTTGCTTCCACAGCACCCCACCACATCGTCTTCTGTGTCCTTCATCCTGAATCCTTCCACCTCACACCTACTCTCAAAAGCTTTCTCCATTTAATATTCAGGAAAAAATGGAGCTGGATGCCAAGCCATTCTCAAAAGTTTCTTACCTACACCCAAGAAAAGGTACCCTCCTCCTTAGAGGGTGGTGGAGAGCTGCAGATGAAGCATTACTTTTCTCACCCATTATGTAAACCAAAGAAGAATATGACTTAACCACTCAAAGATACAGTGAGAGGTTGAAGTAGGTTTGAGGACATTGAAGAAAATGTCAATATTATTTGTGGAAAGCATAGAGGGGAATAAAGGAGATGAGATGAATATAGAGAGAAGGCCGTGCACCCAGGCTTCCAGAGCTAGAAGTAGACTAAATAAATGGCTGGAAGCTGACTTCATTAGCACGCCTGTGCCACACCATTCAAGATGCACAACTAGCCTGCCCCACGGCCACTGCACGCCTGTCTTCTGTGACACAGCTGACTTCTAGGCATGCCAGGCCCTGCTGGGCTGCCAGATGGAGGTGTAAATAATAGGCTGGAACAAGTTATCTCTGTGGCAGGGATCCCAGAGAGGTCTCCACCCAATCACTGGCACCTGGCAGAGGAGGATGCATGCCGAATGATCGTGACCAGGCAGCAGATGCCCTCACTCCCCTGGAGGTGGGGAAAAGAGGACCATTCACTCTCTTTTAATCTGCTGCCTGTCCCAGGCCTACATTCTTTAGCAGCTAATTTTATTTTATTTTTTTTGGCTCGCCTTTGGCTGCTTGCCAAGGGAGACTATAGATATTTGATCCCAGGAAGGAATGTAAAATTTTCAATTAAAAAATTGGGAGAAAAAAGGCAGTAACTTATTAAAAATAATTATGTTCTAGAATGTCATGGTCAGAGAAAAACCTTTTGCTAGAACTCTTGCTCACATATGTGCAGGTAAACTTGCCAGTCCTTTTTCCAGTGTCCTTCCCCCCACCCCCCAAACCCCAAAGGCACTGATCTAGGACCTTTCCCCTTATACCTTCTCCCACGTTCATTTCAGACTTAGGAGGTTAGCTGCCTGTAGTGGTTCTGCAAATGTGAAAGTCCCTTTTGGGTCTTGTCGGAAAAAGAAGGCAAGATCACAAATAGGTGTACATATAACTCAGATCTCAGCTCTGCTCTCCTTGCCTTTTTAGATCTGGTATGACTGGCTCAAACTTCCATTCTATAACCTCCAGATAGCCCGATGCCTCCCCTTTGGGGTGGGGATGGGGGGGGTAGACTCTAATTAAGGTCACTCTGACTCCTATCTTCTCTTTCTACTGAATCAGTTCAGTCAAGCACACGTGTTATCCCTCCAGCCCCAGGGCACTAGCCCTGTCCAAACCTTGGTGACCTAGATGGGACACTCCACTCCCTCACTAGACTTCCGCAAAAAAGCAAAAACAGACAAACAAGTCACTTGTGCAGTCTTTTGGTAGTGTTAAAAAAAACCTGAGGATTACTAAAAATTTAAGAATTTGAGTAATACCAAGTTTTTAGATGCGTTCTGTAAAAGGGAGCTGGGAAAAAATTTTACAGAGAAAAGGTGGAAGCCAATTAAGGAAATTGTTGACTGGCTACCACAGAAAGCCTAGTTGGCTGTTTGTGGTTGGTTGTCCTTAGCTTTCCATTTCCTAACCTTGAAGCACTTACAGGCTTAGAGTTTGGTTGCTCACACAGGTGTCAAGGAATTAGAGCCAGCTGTGTCTCATGTCCTCCCTGTTTAATTAAGTTAACAGCAGACACAACTAAAGGATTTCAGAGATGAAGAGGAATTACAGGGCAGCCATAGAACAATTTAAAATTGAGCATTAGTCATCCCTATTCCTAAGAGTCATCTGAAACACGCATGAGATGTTGGGTGCTGCAGGTTCTAATCCTCTCCTCTCCCATTTCTCCTCTCACAGATTGCCCTTTCAAGCCTGCATCTTTTTTTTTTTTTTTTAACTTTACCAGTTGAGGCAGTACCCCCCAACTCACCTTGAAACCTCTGTGCCTCCAAACAAATCAGCTTCCTTATCTTATTGACAGGGTCCTGTACTGAGCTAGTGATAGCTCAGAAACCCTGAGGCTTCCTCTGCCTTGTTCCACTTGCCTATAAAGGCACTTTTGGTGCTACGTCACAATTTTGGTTTCTCATTTAAGTATATTCTGAGGTTGTGTGGTGTGAGCCACAAGAGTGGTAAGCACCCTCCTTCCGAGGTTGTGTGATGCGGGCCATGAGAGTGGTAAGCCTCCTCGTCTCTCTCTGGGACTGTCGGGGACGAACGGAAAAGCGGATGAACTTACCTGAGTTGGTCTTCAGAGTTTCCTGCTCAACAGGGAACTTCCGGTGCCTGTTTTAGGTATGGAGCCGAGGACCAAGGTGGGTGCCAAGCTGTGATGATGAGCAGCCCTCCCGTGGACCTGTCCCCCCACCCCACCTCGCCCCGCCCTTCTGCTCTGCGACTGTGGGAGTGAAACAGAACCAGAAAACATCAAAGAAGAATTAACAAAAGACAAATATTCCTTCATACTCAGATGATGTAATTTCATTTTCTTGAGCTAGGCATGACCAGGACAGATGCTGGCCCTGTTAGCTGGTCATGCTAAGAAGAAAGGCAAGGGAAGATAAGGACAATTCTGAACCTTACCTTATATATATATTTTTAATAACCCTTCCACCTCCTTTAAACTGGGATGTAAAAAATCAACCCACACCGGAATGACCTCCCTTCCTCCATGTTTGCTTGTTAAATCCAGAGATAGTATTGTTTTAAATTAGGTATGTATCAAGGAGATTTTTATCTTGGCCAAGGAGTGGGTCTAGCCAAGTTTTAAAACTATATAGCCATTAACATACAGACTGCATGTTTTTAGCATTTCAGGCATCCTTTTAAAATGAATAAAACATTTTCTTAATTGGCTTGCACACCTGTGGTCCTCTGCTGAGTAAAGGCTAATCTTCTAAACAGGCCCATCTCTAAAACTTTCACCAGGACCAATGCCAGAGGCTAGGAGGGGCTGAGTTTTACATTCAAAAAAGACCTCAAGCTCCCCTTAGATGTTATCACCAAATGAGTTAGACACACCATGATTCTTTGTGTGTGTTCAAAACACTGATTTGCTAAATGTATGCATTCAGGATATATCAGAGAGTTGGTAACTCTGGTTTTGCCATTTCTTTACTTTCAGTATATTTTCTGGAAGTAGCCTGGATCTCTTTTGGCCTCTGAGAGGCTATGTCTCACACCTACCTTGATGGTTAATATTCAGGGAGAACTTGGGCTCAGGTCCCATAATTATTTATCAAAATATCACCTGAATGAAACATAAGGAAAAGATTCTTTGAGGAATACACAGTCCATCCAGTTTGCCGATATCAGAGGAACAGAGAACCAGCACTGTATATACCCAGTCCTACACCTTTGCTGCTGCAACTGTTCTGGGTAAATAGCGTTAGTGTAATTTTTGTGTAATGCCATCTGACTTGCCTGGGGGTCGTCATCAAACTTAGTTCTGTGTAACTCACTCTGTAGCCATTGCACATCACAGACTGTGCTCCTTATGAAGGGCTCAGATAGAAATTCTTGTCTGATCTAGGAAATCAGAAGATTTAGTTCTTCTCCTGAGTAGTCAGTTTAATTTCATCTTATAATTTTTTCGAAATTGCTTAACTAGCCAGGTTTCCATTTCTCATTGCCTCCTAGTTCATTCAGAGACATTTTTGATCTGCCCATACCAAGGAGTGGACCATTGTGGTTATTTAGTTAATCGTAATTAATTTGGCTGCTTCTTCTCAGGTTTATCTTTGGGCTTTTGTTTTTGGTGTTTTAATGTATATTTGTTTTTTATTTTGGTTTTTAGTATTTTAGTCTTTAATCCAGATGTATTTTATTTTTCTGAATGATATGAGGCAGGAATTTAAATGTATTTTTCCCAAAACAGTAAATTGTGAGTGTGCACAATCTTAAATTGCAAATAACAAACTCTACTTGCCTTAGCTTCGGTTACTATAACACAAATAGCATAGATTAAGTGGCTTAAATAACAACAAGCATTTATTTTTCTCACAGTTCTGGAGGCTGGGAAGTCCAAGATCAAAGTAGATCCAGGTGGATCCAAGGTCAGATGAGGACCCACTTCCTGGTTTTCAGATGAATATCTTCTCATTGCATTGTCACATGGCAGGCAGCATAAAAGAAGCAAACTCTCTCCTGTCTCTTCCTGTAAGGGCACTAATCCTATTCATGAAAGCCTTACTCTTATGACCTAATCACCTTCCAGAGTCCCCCCCATCCTAAGACCATCACATTGAGGGTTAGGATTTCAACATAGGGATTTTGGGTAACACACAGACCTCTGAGAAAAACAGAGCACTTGGCTTTGCAGGCTATAGAACCAAGAACAAGACAGGCATGGGCAGCATATCCAGAATAAATACCTGACCACACCTCAGGATAGTTCCAGCAAGGGAGGGAGGGAGGACATAAAAAACTGACTTAATGGGACACCTGCAACTCTGACATAGTGCTCCAAAGGAACAAACACTTTCAACATCACACTTGCCAGACAGACCTCTCCGAATATGCATCCTATGTGGCTCCCTTCCACATTAGATGACAATGGTGGGGAGGAGGTATAGAATTTAAGTCATATGCCTGATTCATGAATTCTCTTGGGAAAGCAGGACTTACTACATAGTGAGACAAAGTTAAAATGTTAGAAGGGTATTCAGAAGTTGTTGGATATAATGCAGAGTTCCACTACATTAATTAGTTATCTCAATAATGATTGAGCAATTCAGCATTCTTTTGAAATGCTGCCCATAAAATATTGAATAATACATAAACTGTAGATGCATGCACACCATGAACACACACACACACAAATGTATTGCTTTCTGTTTTTGCATCAATGCATTTTTGTTTATCCTTGTACCATTCAACACCATTTTAATTATTGTAGCTTTATGATACATTTGAACATCTAAGAGAATAGATCCCTATCATCTTCAAATATTTCTGGGCTCTTCTTACCTTTTAATTTTCCAAACAAATTCTATTTTTTTACATTTTTTTATTGCTCAATGAATTTTATTACATTTTTAGTTGTATAATGATCATCACAACACAGTTATAGCCTTTCCATCCAAACCTCCTGCCCATCCCCCCACCCCCCAAGCTCTCTCCTTTGGAAACTGTAAGTTTTTCAAAGTCTGTGAGTCAGTATCTGTTCTGCAAAGAAGTTCATTGTGTCCTTTTATTTTAGATTCCACATGTAAGTGATAGCATATGATGTCAGTGTCTCGCTGTTTGACTAACTTCACTTAGCATGATAATTTCTAGGTCCATCCATGTTGCTGCAAATGCTGTTATTTCTTTCCTTGAAAACAAATTTTAAATTGGCTTCATGAAATAATCAATTTGGCATTCTGATGGAAACTACACTAAACTTACAAACAAATAAGGAAATAACTGATGTGTTATTAAAATTCATCATAAAAAAGCCACTCTAGTCATACCTTAATTTTTGAAATTCACTGAATTTCTGTAGTTCTTTTGATAATTGATTCTATGCAGTTCTTAACTTTGTCCTAAGAACTTTTATTGTTGTTTGTATAAGTGGGAGATTTTTTTCATTATATTTTTAACTTACTAATGCTATTAGAAAATCTATATATTTTATTATAGAAAAGTTTTCTTTAATAACTCATCTCCTTTTTGACATCCACTACTAATTTTAATTGTTTTCTGTTGATTTTCTTCTGTTGAAAAAATTCTACTCTAAGAGAAATGATATAGTTTACCAGTAATGAGACGTTGTTATAGTTCTTTTCAATAGCTTCTTATATGTTGGTTATTACACAAAAAGGCTAAAATTTTGCTACATGTTTTATTAAGTGCAATACTGCTTTTTAGTTTGAAATATGAGAAATTCATTCTTTTAGAAAATTATCTTAATTCACATTTAAAAATAAAAATAAAGTACATTGAAGCAGATGATTTGACCGGCCAGAAGCTGCCTCGCCAGGCGCCTGCAGGAGATGCTGGCGGGGCGGGTTGGCAGAGGCGCCTCTGCCGGCAGAGCGTAGGATACACTGTTCAGGACAGAGAGGTCGAGTGGGGAGTCTTTGTCCAGGCCGGGTGTGGGATGAGTCAGGGACCCTGTCTGGGTCAGGTCGCGATCTTTTGGGGAGAGAGGCTGCCGCTCTACCTACTGGGGCGCCTCGGCAGTCAGGAGGAGACAAGCGCGCAGAGCCCAGGCATTCTATAGCGAGCTGTGCCTTCTCTTCATGGTCCCCAAGCCAGGCCAAGTGGCCACTAGGCGGCGCATGAGGACGCGCTGGCGTTGGCGCAGGCAGAGACCCAGAACGTGGAGTTAGATTTTAGAGGTGGGTGGGCTGTGGTGTAGGTTTGCAGCAGCGGCTACGATCTGGCGATCTGGCGTTGCTGTGGCTGTGGTGTAGGGGGGCAGCTGTAGCTCCAATTCGACCCCTAGCCTGGAAACCTCCATATGCCGCAGGTGCGGTCCTAAAAAGACAAAACAAAACAAACAAAAAAGAGATGGAGTCCTTCATTGCTTTACTCAAAGTTCATTTCAGTTGTAAGTTATAATGAAAGGAAAGAAAGAAAGAAAGAAAGAAAGAAAGAAAGAAAGAAAGAAAGAAAGAAAGAAAGAAAGAAAGAAAGAAAGAAAGAAAGAAAGAAAGAAAGAAAGAAAGAAAGAAAGGGAAAATTCTAGAGGAAGCAGGTGCCACCACTTTCAGGACCTCAGCAATTGGAGCCATCTGATAATTTTGCCTTAGAATCAAATGTATATGACCTTACCCAGAGCAGGTACTGTTTTTCTGAGCAAATCCCAGACGGATGTACAAGAAAAGAGGAAATATAAACCATGTGTTTCAGGCAGCTTATCAAACAGTAGAGTTAACCATAATTCTAGATGTCAGCACAGTCAGTGGAAATAACCTTAGATGTATAATAAAATGTGTGACCATAGCAATATATTACAGGTCAAGAACAGAGCTGAGACAGAGCCCTGAAGATAGATATAATATAGAGATATGTATCATCTTCTCATACTTCCAAAAACAAACTGAAACTGAAGATATTGCAAGCTCTTCAGAGTAATATGAGAATAAGGGTATGTGGATGAGATCAATTATTTAATGACATTAAAAAAAGAAATGGAAAAGTTCTTTGTACAAGATATAACTTTGAGGTGCTTCTGCACCCCCCCCCCCATCTGATAGAAGGAAATTAAAAATCCTTTACTGGAAGAAGATTATTTTAGTCCTCCAATTTTTTCTATATGTGAGCTTTCAAATAGAGCATCTAGCACACCTTAAAAAATAAGAAGACAAGTGAACCAAAAAACGTAACTGAGGAGTTCCCGTTGTGGCGCAGTGGTTAACGAATCCAACTAAGAACCATGAGGTTGCGGGTTCGATCCCTGGCCTTGCTCAGTGGGTTAAGGATCCGGCGTTGCCATGAGCTGTGGTGTAGGATGCAGACGCGGCTTGGATTCCGTGTTGCTGTGGCTCTGGCGTAGGTCAGTGGCTACAGCTCTGATTCAACCCCTAGCCTAGGAACCTCCATATGCTGCGGGAGCGGCCCAAGAAATGGCAAAAAGACAAAACAAACAAACAAACAAAAAATCACTGAAATCAAGAACTAGATAGGTAATTTTAATAGCAGATTAGGCATAGATGAAGAGAGAATGAGGATTAGGAAACTGGAATTAATGGTCAGGAGAAATACCCAGCATAATGCAGAGAGAGAAAAAGAATAAAAATACAGAAAAGCATGTTAGAGACATAGGGGAATCAGTGTGAAGTTCTACCCTACATATAAGCAAATTAGCATAAGAAGAGAAAAAATGAGGCAGAAGAAATATTTGAAAAGAGCTTGGGGAGTTCCTGTCATGGCACAGCAGAAACGAATCACACTAGGAACCCTGAGGTTGTGGGTTCGATCCCTGACCTCACTCAGTGGGTTACAGATCTGGCGTTGCCATGAGCTGTGACGTAGGTCATAGATGAGGCTCGGATCTGGTGTTGCTATGGCTCTGGCGTAGGCCGGCAGCAACAGCTCTAATTAGACCCCTAGCCTGGGAATTTCCATATGCCATGGTGCGGCCCTAGAAAGGACAAAAGACAAAAAAAAAAAAAAAAAAAAGAGCTTGGCTGAAAGCATTGACTCACAGGTTTAAAAAACCCAGTTAATGTCAAGCAGGACAAATAGTTTTCAAAACATACATATGAATACTTTATAAAACTGTGTAACAACAACAAAGAAAAAAATCTTTAAGGCAACCACAGAAAACACAATCAAACCTATAACTGACCTCTCACGGCAACAGCAGAAACCAGAACAAAGTGAAATGTTACCAATGTGGTGAAAGAAAATAACTGCTAATACTCAGTGAAAATATGCTTCAAACTTGAAGAAAAGATATATTCCATCCAAATGAAGGTAAGAAAGGTATAAATGATAAACTATGGTACCTCTAAAGAATGTAATATCACATACTCAATAAAAGTAAGCAAACTCAGGGAGAGACCAAGATGGCAACTGATCTTCCCTCCTTCCATGATATATTATTTATCTTATGATGGTTAAAATGTCCATTCTGAAAAACAAATCTGTTCTGTGTCTGTAAACAAAATCCAGTTTCTGATCCTGCAGGACCATAGTCCAAACATATGCTGTGAGAAATTTACTCTGTGAGGTCTAAGCTCTTATTCCCTGATCCTTGTGATAAACTGAAGACATACCTAACTGGTTGAAAGAGTGCATCTAAATCATATGTAGAGTTTTGCATTCTGCTTTTACCATGTACCATCTTCAGTATTTTCCTATACCCCTGAATAGACTTTGAGAACATAATTTTATGGGCCTGTAATTTTCTAGAACATAGATATGCCTTTATTTATTTAACCAATTGCTGTTCTAGAAAAGTGGGTTGTTTCTAATTTCTTAGGTGTAACTATAAGGAGATACATTGCATACTCTCATACTTAAAATATTTCCTTAGGATAATTTCCTAGAACTAGAACTATTAGGTCAAATTGAATGAATATTGTAGCCAACTGAAAGTTGTTCCCTAATACCCATTTTCCTCTTCTCTAAAGTAATAGAGTTTTAAATGGGTATATAGCTGCTTGGCCAAAGATATCGCTCAGCCAGACTCACAGCTAGATATGGCTGATGGCATCTGAGTTTAGTGATGAGGGCCCATAAAAGAACTGTTCTTCAATTCCCTGGCCTTGCTCCAGCTCTTCACTGGCTGAAATATGACAAAAGCTGCAGCACGTTGAACCCACAAGTGGAAGCCACATGTTGAAGATAGCATCAGGACTGGCTGCAATTTGTGGGGCCAATGCAAAATGAAAGTGTGAGGCTTCTTATTCAAAATGGAAGGGAAAGTTGCCATTAAAGGTAGTAAATTGTAATGTTTTCTCTTCTTTCCATGCTCTTTTGTTTGATTCTCATGATATGTTTCATAGTTATTTTGTGTTGTTCTAAGTGAACTTAAAAATTTAGATCATTTACAGGAATTTTACCCTTCATTATATTGTTCAATGCCACTTTATACATGCATTTATCTCATGTGCAACATCACCAAATTAATTTTTCTGCTTGTAGTTCATATATGCATATATATTCCATTCTTATTGAAGGAGTATAAATACTGCACAAAACTAAGATGTTTTTGTTTCACTTCTTGATAACACACGTATTCTATCAACATTCTCTACCTTCATTTACTGATGAGTAAGAAAATATTGAAAGGATAAAAGATGATAGGTTTCCCTTTCTACATCCTCATTTTCAAAGTAAATGGCTTGTTAATACAAGTAGCACAAGTAGAAAGGATGCGATGAGGGTCCTTGGTTGTTCATGTTTCTTAGAGTATCACTGTATTTTTTCTGGATGAGAACTTGTGAGAAGCAAGTTCTAGTTCAAATGGAGAATGTGGCCTCCCCGGACTAACAGTGCCCTCCCCCAGTTTCTTACTCTGTCATCAACATAACACACTTAACCTGTACTCACTCGCAGTTTCTCTGAACTCCCATGCATTGCGGGTCCACTGGAATTCTGGGCTCATGGAGCACTGCCAACATGATATGCAGGTGGATATGCATGCACTGTGTACTCCTCTGCTCACATGAATGTTCCTTTGGACTTTACTTTTAAAACACAAGTTCAAAGATAAAATTATTAAGAATTTCAAACTGGCAACAGCAGCACATTAAACCAAGCTCTGGGCCCTTCTGAGCATGGAGCTTTATTGGACTGCACAGGTCAAACGCCCATTAATTCAGACCTGGACTGCCTGCCTGTTGGGTGTTAAGTGAGATTGAAACACACTTCCAGCCAATTTAAGCTGTTGTATTTTGGGATCTTTTGTTACACTTTGTACTGTAAGGCAAACACTTTTAGTTTTCAAAACATCCCTTTCTATCGCCTGGGGACTACATGCTACAATGAATACTCCAAATCATTCTTTTAATATTTTTGAAAATACAGTGAATCTTATAATAAGTGTACTTTTAATAGACTGCTTTTACTCGGCCCCCCCCCCCAACAAAAAGCTGCTAAAGCTAGAGATATGGTATGTCTTTCATAATTAAGGGCACTTTAGAGTCATAAAATGTTACAGCTAGTGGGCATTAAAGATCAAATGATCTAGCAGATTTTAAAGACTTTTTATTTCTTAATATTTTTTTGAAAGCTGGCCTTTTTAAAAATAAATCTTTAGAGAAACTATATACAGTCCATTAGATAAAAGCACAGTGGTGTGATGGGTAACCCAGAACACCCACCCCTCCTCTCTGCTGACCTACACTCTAAAAGGAGCTTTTATTTATTTTATTTATTTTTTTTAGTCTTTTATTTTTTTGCCTTTTTAGGCCACACCTGCGGCATATGGAGGTTCCCAGCCTAGGAGTCTAATCAGAGCTGTTGCTGCCAGCCTACGCCATAGCCACAGCAACGCCAGATCTGAGCTGCATCTGCACCACAGCTCACAGCAATGCCGGATCCCTAACCCACTGAGCAAGGCCAGGGATCGAACCGGCAACCTCATGGTTCCTAGTCGGATTTGTCTCTGCTGCGCCATGATGGGAACTCTTAAAAGGAGCTTTTAGAGAACAGCTTGAAACATGGTGGAAAGACACAAGCCAGTTCTTTCATCTTTGTGCAAACCACAGAGATGTGTAAATCTTTTTTTTTTTTTTTTTGATAGGCAAGAAATAGATTTATTAAGACATTTGCAAGAGATAAAAGTGGGTAGGCAAGAAGGCCTTGCCTAAATCTTTTAAAAATAACAGCTTTATTGAGATTCAACTGACTTATAATAATCTGCACATTCGTAAAGTATAACATTTAATGTTTTGACATATGTATACACCCATGAAGCCATTACTGCAGTTAAGATACTGAGAGTGCTCTTGCAGCACAGCTGGTTAAGGATCCGGCCTTGTCACTGCAACGGCTTGGGTCTCTGCTGTAATGTAGTTTCTGATCCCTGGCCCAGGAAATTTCACATGCTATGGGTCCAGCCAAAAAGAAAAGATATTGAGTGTTCCCGTAACCCCTAGAATTTTATTTATCTATCTTTATAAATCCTTCTTCCCTATCTCACCTCACCCCATCTCCAGGAAACACTGATTTGCTTCCCGTTGCATTTTCTAGAATTTTACAGAAATGGTATACAGTACATATTCTTTTTTGGTCTGGCTTCTTTCATTCAGCATAATTATTTTGAGATTCATCCATATTAATCCTTTTCATTGCTGAGTACTGTTCCACAATATGAATATTCTTCACTCTATCCATTTGCTGCTGATGGACATTTGAGTGGTTTCCCATTTTTAATGATTTACAAATAAAGCTCTATAAATATTTCTGTACAGATCTTCATGTAGATGTACATTTTCATTTTCTGGGGGACAAAGATCTAGGAGTGGAATGGCTGGATCTGATCAAGTGGTATGTCTATGTTTAACTTTTCAAGAAACTACCCACTTTTTTTTTCAAAATGGCTTTACCATTTTATATTCCTGACAGTACTATATGAGAGTCTACTTGCTCTGCATCCTCATCGACATTTGATATAGTCAGTTTTTTAAAAAATCCTCATTGACATTTGCTATAGTCAGTTTTTTAAAAAAATTTTATCACACACCTAAAACTACTAGGTGTGTGATAGTATCTCATTGTGGTTTTAATTTGCTTTTCCCTAATGACTAATAATATTTTCATGTGCTTATTAGCCATCTTCTGTGGTGGTAGAGTGACTGTACCACTACTTATAAGTCTTTTAACTGTTTCAATATTTGTCAAGTTTCTGTAGTAATGAGAATGCCCTAAGGCATTTCACGTTCTATTTGCCTATTCTAAAATTGTGTTGACAGAACTGTTAGATGAATAGCACTATTAGTTGGAAATGAAGGATACCTGTGTTAACAGAGAACTATCCAAATAAGTTGATATTTATGCCGTAAACATAGACTATTCACATGTATTCAAGCTGGCAGTAGGGAAGGTGAGTGGGGGAAATAATGATATAGAATTGGGAGACAGAGGGAGAGGTTGAGAAAGGAGCTATGCAGGGGAATATTGATTTTGCCCCATTCAGTCTCCCCTCCCACACTATCTATATCATGGCCAACACTACAGTTTTTGTTTTGCCAAATTAGCTTTTTTTCATTATTATGGATGAGTTTTTTGTTTTTTTATAGCAAGTATACTAAGGAGATGGTTTCCCTAGTTCAGCAGCAGAAACCAGCTATAGGCTAGCCTTTGGGCTAAGGTTGGCAAAAATTTTCAATAGTGAGCCACTTGATCAGAAAGCTATGTGTAAGCAACAGAAAGTTTATCCGTATGCTTGTGTTAGCATACAGCAAATTTTGTATTCTGAAAAAAATCACTTTATACAAATGTGCAATAATAAGCCTAGAGTTTGAACTTTTCTCTCTAGCAAGCAGGTACAGTAGCGTGAGAACACTGTCCTAGACTGGAGTTCTGGAGACGGTGTGTCTCCAGACATACTGGAGTTGAATGGGTGTGACCAGGGCAAAGGACAGAAAGGCCTGAGCAAAGCAGAAGGGAGAGCAACATCCATGGTGAAGGGGAGAGAAAAGCTAGTCATGTAAGAGAGGAAGAGGAGACAGACCACTCTCAGCCAGCTCTCCTCCCATTTCCACCTTGGCTGTAGGAGAAAGGGCATTTCTTCCACCCCCACACCCTCTGTCTAGCAGCTTCTCACTAGCTTCTTTCTGAGGAGAGAGGGCATTTCTTCTATAGCCACACCCTCTGTCTAGCAGCTTCTTACTAGCTTCTTTCTGAGGCAGGAAGAATTACTCAAAGCACAAGGAAATTACCAAACCACATTTAACTGGAGGATGGAGTCTCTAAGCTGGGATTTCCTCTTTTGCAGCCACAGTGCCCTATTGCAGTACTGGATCAGGGCCTGACCATTCTCTTCTACGTATGTGCCTCTGCATAAATTGCATCTGGCGTCTTCCAGACCTTTCCAATCACCCCTGAGTGATGGAAGCTTCTTTAAGATTCCAGGCCTAAACAGCATAATCTGATTTGGCTTAACAAATCACTGGGAGACAACTGAGTCCTTATCAATTAATAAAAAGTTATTTTTATTTTCCATTTGGTTATTGTTCTCATATGCACATTCCTCAATTAGAAATCCCTTAAGAGGTTTAGTGGTAGGAATTCAACCCCTAAACTGAATCTCTGACATTTCCATAATTAATACTAAACAAGATCCCAATCCAAATGGAGCCCCCCCACCCCCCGCAAAAAAAGAAGGCAAAAATAGTATCTAAGATAGAAGGAATACAACTAGGGTCAAGATGACAGAAGTTCAGAGGAGTAAATAGAAACTGGAAAAAGTCTCCCTTTGAGCTTCATCTGTGGGTCGAGAGGAAACCATCATTCATTTATCCATCCACCCACGCATCCACGCATCCATCCATCCATCCATCCATCCATTCTTCCATCCACTCATCAACACACTTCTGGGTTCCAGGCACTGGGCTGTGATTTTATAATACAAGTTTCTCACTGTCTGAAGGAGGACTGGAAAAAAAAAGGGGGAGTGTATGTGAAGCTGTCATGAGGAAAATAAAGTCAGAGGATGAGCAAGATGGCACAGCATTTTCCCCCAATCTTGGACTTGTTGAAGCTCCTATAGAAAGAGAAATTAGGAATAAATGATGCAGCTTACTCATGAGCAAGATTTTAGGAGTCTAGGCATAAGCACTACTGATCTGAGGGACAGGTGACAAAACAGAACACAAAAGTTGGAGAAAGCATCTGTTTCCATTTTTCTTAGAACCCAGCACTAAACTGTAAAGTAGGTATCAGTATTCATCAAAATCTGTTTTCTTCCCCTTTCATGTATATGGAAGACCTCTCTGTCCTTTATGGCCCTCTTGCATTGAGTGGGGCCATGGCAACGCCATGTGCTGTCTGAAGCAGAGATGGGCTGGTGAGTAACCATTAAGCCCTTTATCTGATAGGTATCCCTGCTTGGTTGTCCAGGGAGGTTTTCTGCTCCTGGTGGGGCAACTAAAAGTCTGTGAAGTCCTCAACCTTAATTACTGAATTGCTACATGGAAAACAGGTTGCTCAGACCTTATTAGATTGTGTGGCAGTGAGAAATAAACCTTTGTCATGACAAGTCACTGACCAAGACATTGGCATTCTTGCTATGCCTGAGTCTAGCCTAGCTTGGAGAACTCAAGAGTTTGCTGAGCATTAAAAAACAGTAACCTTGGCACAGGCACTAATGTTACCAAATTGGTTACCATGAGCAGGAGCAAGAGAGAAGCCCTTTAGAGTTACTCTGCAGCAATGTGGAGCTAGAGTAGGAAAGACAAGACAGATGCTATGTGATGGTTGTGGCTAGCAAACTGCTATGAGGGCACATAGAAATAAGATTCCCAGAGGTGTTCCCATTGTGGCTCAGTGGTTAACAAATCCGAACCACGAAGTTGCGGGTTTGATCCCTGGCCTCGCTCAGTGGGTTAAGGATCTGGCATTGCCGTGAGCTGTGGTGTTGGTCGCAGACACAGATCGGATCTGGTGTTGCTGTGGCTGTGGCTAGGCTGACGGCTACAGCTCCCGATTCGACCCCTAGCTTGGGAACCTCCATGTGCTGCGGGTGTGGCCTTAGAAAAAAAAAAAAAAGAAAAGATGAAGATTACCAGAAAAAACTGAGACTTTGTGGGGGGTGGAGGTGGAGTGGATAGGGAGAGTGTGTCAACAAGGACACTATGCATTATTTGATATTGTGATTTCATTTGTATTCACAGGCAGGTGACATGGTGACATTGTGTCTTTAGATTTTTTTTTTTTAATGATGTGAGCTACTACCCAAGTAATTCTCTCTCTCTCTCTCTCTTTTTTTTTTTTGTCTTTTTTAGGGCCACACCTCAGGCATATGGAATTTCCCAGGCTAGGGGTCTAATTGGAGATATAGGTGCCGGCTTACAAGCAACACGGGATCTGAGCCTCATCTGCAACCTACGCCACAGCTTACTGCAATGTTGGATCCTTAACCCACTGAGCAAGGCCAGGGATCGAACCTGAATCCTCATGGATACTAGTCAAGTTCATTTCCACTGGGCCACGATGGGAATTCCTCTAGGTTTTAATTGTCTGAGTTATATGATATCTTTTGTGAGGGAGAGCTTGAAATTCCAATTCTAGTTAGCAGAACTGATTGTAATTCTTATTTTCATCCTTATTCTTTTCTTGAAGAAGAAACTGTCAAATATTATTCATGTCACTGGAAATTGCAGGATCTCCCTAGGATTCATGTCAAACTCACCTCTAAATTTCCAGGGATAATGAGTTTTCTATGTGAATATAATCTAAATTCAATTTCATAGTTGTCTCTTGAAACTAAATAGACAGGAAAATAGTTTCTAATCCAGACATGTTAAGGTTTGCCTGCCAAAGAGAGTTTTAGAAATTTACACCACAGCAGTTTCCTTGTGGTGCGGTAGATTAAGGATTTGGCATTGTCACTGCAGCATCCTGAGTCACGGCAGTGGCCTGGGTTTGATCCCTGACATGTAAACTTCCACATGTTGTGGGCATGGCCAAAATAAAAAGAAAAGAAAAAAATTTACAGCACACTTCATGCTGTACATCAAAATTCATGCGACCACCTGCCAGAATTGTGGATTTGGGGAAAAAAAATCGAAAGCTCTTCATGTGGCCCAAATCAGTAATTAAGGACAGTTTAACAATAGGAAAAGCATAACTTTCAGTTATCAACTGGTCAATCCTCATATCCAATTGACATTTGAATATCTGTGCTTCCTTGAAACTAGCAACAATGATCTCAATTGTTTCCATGCTGTCTTATGTTCAGTTGCTCAGATGTCCTGTCATATCAGAAAGAAAATGCAATCATATAGGCCTTCAGGAATCTGAGAAGCTAAGCTTCTCAAAGCCCTTGGATACTCCAAAATAATTAATCTCGTGGCAGTGTCTTTTCAAAAAGCTCCTATGACTAACATGCTACTATATAGTTACCTTTTTTTTTTTTTTTCCGCTTTTTACAGCCACACTTGTGACATATGGAAGTTCCTAGGCTAGGGGTCAAGTCCAAGCCACAGCTGCCGGCCTACACCACAGCCACAGCAATGCAAGATCTGAGTCCCGTCTGCGACCTGCACCACAGTTCACGGCAAGACCAGATCCTTAACCCACTGAGCAGGGCCAGGAATCAAACCAACATCCTCATGGATACTAGTTGGGTTTGTTAACCTCTGAGCCACAAAGGGAACTCCCTAGTTATATAAATTTAATCTCAATAAAATAAATGCTTATGTTGCTTTAATTTCTAAATATCACATAAAGTGGCAAGAACAGGAAGAATATTAAAAATCTTGACAATTTCTCCCCAGCAAAAGGGAGTCAATGTTAAGTTTGAGCTATCCACATACATCTTCCTCCTTGCTGGAAAAAAAAAAAAAAAAAAAAGCCCCATCTTGTTTGAATGGTGGGTAGAGAGCCCTTGAGGTCAAGAAATGTCCCCACACAAGGGAATAAATTGTGGTTGGGCGTGTCCCAGTTCCTTTTGCCACTGACTGGCCTAGGAATGGGCCTGGGGCCATATTTGGCAAATGAGACAAAAGGACAGGTCTGGTGGGAGATATCTTGAAATTGTTCTTCTTGGGAAAAAAACTATAGAAGCTCACAAAGAGAAAGCATTTTACTCTAGCTCCTTCTTCCTTGCTTTGAATGAAGCTCTGTGAGGAATTGATAACTGAAGCTGCAATAGCCAGGAAATGGCAAAAGATGAGTGTGTTTCTGCAGATGGGGGTATTTCAGCTAATAGTGCAGCTGGGTCCTTGATAACCACTGACTGCACTACTGAGATTGCCTTCTCCAAACTTCTTGATAGGTGAGAAAATTAAACATTAATTGCTTAAGGTCCTGGGAGACTGGATTCTGCTATTTGCAGCTAAATACATCCTCCTGACACAACCACCACCTTCACTGCAACCAACCTGCAAAATTCATCACACACTTTCCTGGTGTATGTAAAAAAGCACTCCAAACATCTCCTTCAGAGAAATTGACTGATAATGGCATTTTTTCCTTTTTCATTTGAGCTGTCTGATCTTTGGCAAATGAAGTCAGAATTTCCACATTATAAACCAAACTTACTGGTAAATGGTTAGGAACCATTAGTGAATGCTTTCTAGTTAAGAATTACATTTGCTAAAAATTCAAGTCTTTCTCTTATTGTTTTGGGTTATTCTGCTTAGTTCATTCATATGGGGGAATCTTTGAAGGTAAGGATTAGAGTAGTTGAAGACTTAGGAACAATAGTTGTGAATTAAGAAATATCCCGCTGTTTGTGGCACAGCAGTTTGATTAGCTAGACTTAGAGCCAGGCTGAACTTTGGCCAATACTATTTCAATGTGAATTGATAAAAAATAATAATTTTAAAAAGGAATGCGTGTCATTGAGTAGATTTCCCTGAGCTATACAGTAAGTTGTTATTAATCATCTGTCTTGTACAGTAGTGTGTGTTTGTCTGAAATAGCTTAGAAGTGTAGGGAAGGGTGAAAGCTGAGGTGCCAATTTGCTACCTCCCGTGACTCCATTTTCTCTCTCCCTCCCCATCCAAGTTGCCAATACACAGGCTTCATTTTAAACTGCTCTTTAAAGCCAAAATTCCACCATAAGGAGCCAGGGGCATCCTGTTTTATGAGTAATGAAAATAAGGTAGCCATTTTAATAAAAAGTAATATTTTTTTAAAAAAAGGAATGGGTATCTTCAGTTTGGGGGATCCATATGGAAACTGATGAGAACAGGTAGAAGAAATATGTGGTCCTCTGTTACACATCCCTCATTGTTCAAAAAAGGCTGCTTACTTACAACTTTGATGCATGAGGAAGTCGGACTGGATCTAACTTGTAGTCAGCTGTGGAGAACACGAGCCTTGGAAAGAAGAGACTTTGCACAAGAAATGCAAAGGCCACAAGCCTTGGGAAGGGAAGTGACCCAGCAAGAAAGTGTTTGTTCTCACCTTGAGGGAGTGAGGACAAGTGTGCCCCTCACAGTCCCCTCTCCACCTGAGGGTCGGCAAACTTCTGTCATCAGGATGAGACGGACAATAAAACATCTGCAGTGAGGTTTTCTGGATTCTTTTCTGAGGTTGTGGCATGTGGTTGCCAACAAGGTGTGTCATCTCTGGCAAGCAAATTCTTGGGAAGTCAATTTTATAGTTTCAGAAAAAGATGTTACATGAATTTGGATTAGAAAACGAAACATTAAGGGGGTTGTTTTTTTGGAAATGCAAGGAAAAGAAATAACCCTTAATAAATCCAACGATAATTTTCTGGATCTTCCTTTTATACCAAAAGATACACATCTTCTCATGTAAATTGATATGTGAGACATAGATGCTTGGTGCCTTTTACAAAACAAAAATTAGGTGTCTAAAGGGCTCCTGAGAAGCAATTCAGAATTTTTGTGTGTGTCTGCCTTATGGCAAAGACTAATGTTTAAGTATGACAATAAGGGGTTAATTTGGCTGAATCACTTTTCTTTCTTTGATGTTAATTGGTAAATGAAAAATAATGTGATTCTAATCTCTTCAAAGCCTTTTCTGTTTCAAATATGAGTGTGTTTCTGCAGATGGGGGTATTTCAGCTAATAGTGCAGCTAGATTAAAAAAAGAAAAAAGCTTGAGTCATCTGAATATTGCTAATATGATTTAGGCATTTATTAAGATGGGGGTCGACTGCTAAATCTAGATTTACTTATGATTAATTTGTTCGATGTAGTTCCTTGCAGAATAATACATGAACTATGATTTCAAATGTGACAGACACATATCTTTTTTTGAAACAACTTTTAAAATGTGGTTACTTTTGCTTTTCTCATTCAAAAAAGGGCAAGTATTCTGTCACATTTAGGGAGGATGTAATTCTACCTCTCCCTTATCATAAACCTCACTGGAAGGGGAGCTTGATGAAAATCAAGGTCTTTTTGCTGAACCCCAGATGGTTATGGATTCTGGGTTTGTATTTGTCAGGGCTGGAAAGGAGTGCAGTTGAGAAGGACAAGAGCAATTACCCAAACATGTTGCTAGAAAGAAATCTACATACTAGTTGACTTGTGTTTTAAAAGTATGGACTGCTGACCTCTGTAAGCAACCATGGTCTCAGGTCCCCAGGTCACAGCAACGCCAGGGTTTACATTTTCGCTGGGTACAAATTGAGATGGGATTCATTCTCTGTCTAACATGTTGCCAGGGCATGAATTTTGCGGAGGACTCAACTTGCTCACATTTAAACAAAGCTACACTAACATAAAGGACACTCAAGTCAGGTACCAGAAAAAATGATCCTTAAAGAGTTTCTGTCCCTCCCATCCTGTTTCTGGGGCGGTTTACCTCTCTATCCTTGGTTTGTGTTAAGTCATATAACGTTTGGCTACAGGTCACCTCTACCACCCAGAGCTACACCGTAAGACTTAAATCATCTCTCCACTTACTGATAGAACTTGAGGTCATTGGTACAAGGGAGTGATCTTTCCTTCATTCTCTTTCCAGCCTCTTGCCTAAAAGTCCCAGATTAGGCTGTGGAGCCACCGTTGGGTGGTGTTCATGTTTAGATGACTCCTATTGGCAAAACCAGGAAGATGCAGCAGTTGAAGTCTGAAGGAGAAAACCCAGCCCTCCACTAAGAATAACACCCATGGACATTGCCCCACCCTTCCCATCACAAACACACATGACTCGAAACACACACACTAAAAACAAAACCCTAAAAACAACAAAGAAAAAAGTAGCTATGTGGTATATAAAAAGTGCCTCTTGAACTTGCCATTCCCTTTGCCTGGAATGCATGCAAAAAAAACTTTTTGGCATCAAAATTGTACATGGTAACCAACCCTCACTACCTGGCTCCGACTTTGTTCCTCTCCTTCTAATTCTCTTCCCTGGTCCTATTTCTCTTCCTCCAGTATTCTTATTTTTTGTAGGCAGTTCCACTGTGGATCCCTTTACTCTTTTTCTCCCTTCCTTCTTTTCTTTCGTCTCCCAGCTACCCCATCTCTCTCTCTCTCATTCATTTCCTACTATGTGTCAGGTATTGTTCTAAGTTCCAGGGGTAGAGCCGTGAATGAAACCTAAAAGACCCCTGTTATTTGGAGCTTATATTCTGTAGCGGTGGGGGAATGGAAGAATGGAGGGGAAAAAAATACCTATTTCAGGTAATAACAAGAGCTTTGAAGGGAATCAAACTAGATTAAAGACTGCTTTAGATCAGTCGGAAAGTCTGTTGGGGGAGGAGAGATTAAAGTTTAATGGAGACCTATACCATAGGAATGATTCAGCTATGAGAAAAACATTCCAGATAGAGAGAATGAAGTACAAAGTCCTTTTGTAGTAAGAACCGGTGTAACAAGTTCAAGGAAGTGAAAGAAAGCAGGTGTGGTTAGAGCTTGGAGAGTGGTTAGAGGTTTTCAAGGGCAGGTCGCATCTGGTCTGGGAAGTAATGTAAGGGGTTGGATTTTATTCTATATGCAATGGGAAGCCAGGTCCTAGCAAAATGATGAATTATTTATCCAGAACAATTGACTATCCATTGTTTAGTTTCTTTGTATTCTCCATAGGCTGGTCCTATAAAGATTTCTTGACTTAGGGCAGATATAAAGGATTTATTGCATAACAGAGTTTGACACACAACTGATGGCAAAGCTGAGACCTTCTGCTTCACTCTACATCCTTATCTTACTTCCCCATCTCTCCGAGCTGCCCCATTCCTACATACTTATGCTAACTGGCCTTTGTTTCTTTTTGATGAATTCATCATTTGTCCTTGGATTTTCATCTGTTTTTACCCCCAAATTGTTAACATAGATGCTTTTTAAAAAATCACTCATCCATGGTTCTGCATAGGTTGTTAGGAAAAGATCAAGAAAATTGTTACACTTTAAGCCAAAAATCATCACTCATTGCAGTGATGACTCACAGCAATGCTGTAATCTAGGTACTGGAATGATCTGGAAAGCCAAGTATATCTCAACTGCAGTTATATTAGGTACTTTAAAATTACATTTCCAATCATCTTTGATGTAGCCCCAAAGGTTTTCCAAACAAACAAACAAAAAAACCAGTGCCAGTTAATGAGCATTTCTCAGCAAATTCATTGTAGTTGGGATAAAAATACCCAAATAGTTCCTGTGACTTAAAATTATCCAATTTTATATCATGTTACTGTATTTCATAATGCATCATAGAGGATATAAAAATCCCACAGTAATCAACTCCAATTAGAATGCCTCTTCACCCAGATTAAGTTACCAATTAAATAAATTCCCCCAAATGAGGAATGTATCCAAGGTAAATTAAATTAATCTTATCATTATATTAATCCTATTTGTATTCTCTAGTTGCACTGTAGTTTTCTCACCATTTAAAAAAATTATTTTCAAAAGCAAAAAAATCAACAGAACACTGTAAACCAGCTATAATAGAAAAAATAAAAATCATTATAAAATGAAAAAAATAAAAAATAAAAAGCAAAGGAATAAAAAAGCACAACTCAAACGCTTCCATTTAAGAAAGACAACAAGGGATTTTCCTTGTGGCTCAGCAGGTTGAGATCCAGCATTGTCACTGTGGAGGTTTGGGTCGTGGGTTCAATCCCTGGCCCAGGAACTTCCATATGCTGCAGGTGTGGCAAAAAAAAAAAAAAAAAAAAGAAAGAAAAAAAAGAAAAGAAAAGAAAAAGGAATACAGTGAAATCAGTTACAAGTTTTTAAGCAAACAACTCATACTTCTGAGAGTTTGTTTGGAGGTTCTTGCAGGGGAGTGCGGCTACTCACATACCCATGATGGAAGAACAGTCCTCCTCCATCAGGGATGGTCTTCCTCTTCTGCTGAGAGCACAGCTTCAGGAGGGAAGCACATGGAGCAGTGAGGGAGGAAGGGGACACCCGCCTAGTCTGCCAGATCAGCCCAATCAACCTTGGCAATCAATGGGGTGACAGCTGTTACAGCCAGATTGCCCTCACATCCACAGCCCATTCTTTTGAATGCCTACCTTCGGGCCCCACTATAGTATAAGTGTGGGGGAGGGTTCAGTATATACTATTTGCCACATCAGAAAAACCCATGCATAGAAAGGAGAGAACAAGTCTTCTCAGGATGCCTCAGTGGAAGGGGTACATTTATTTGAACTGATATGTCTACGCACATACACTAAGTCACAAAAGGGAGCTTCTTAGGCCTCACAATAATTTATATTCTGAAAGGTAAGCAGGACTGTTAGAGACCTTCGCCCTCCTGGTAACCTCTATCGCTCAATATCAGAAGGGGATTTTAGTGCCCTTCTAGCCCCCTTGCATAGGATTAAACAAGATGCTTCAGCTTTGGTGTAAAGCTGTCAGCTGTCCTAAACCAGGACAACATACACAATTTGGACTCTAGGAATAAAGGACAAAAGGGAAGGAGATCTAGAAATGGGTAGGGATATAAGTGGGTAGGATTTCTGCTTTTGCAGAAAATGTCCAAGGATGGCAGACCCTAGTTAAGATCAGTGGGCTAAGATGTCTTAGTGTGTAGGTAGGGAAAGTAGACAAGGCAAAGATGATCTTAGCCACCCAGAATGAGGGAATAAGGGGAAAGGATTTCTGCTTGCAGGTAAGCGACTGAATTGCAGAGAGCAGAAATGGAAACCAGCAATGATTCCAATCTGGAACTTGGCTAGCTTAGATGTCCTGACATTGCACATAAAATTTTCACGAGGAGATTCAACTGTTAATGCAACAAACTCTAATGAGTTGTAGGTTGGAGGTGATTCTATTCTCAAACATGGGGCTGGACTAGTTACTGGGAAAGAGGGATGAAGGGGTGGAATCTGAACATCTCAATAAGTCATCTAGTAGCTCTGATCACGTTGGACATTCCTGGGGGATAAGTAAGAGCTCACCGTAACAACACAACACATACTGATACCTGTTTGCGCCCCAAGACTAACACCACAGGGAGTTTTACCATTTTAGCTTACAGAGACATTATTTAGTCCAGGTTACAATCAGATTTCACAAAGGAGAATTTGACAACACAGATATTTATAAAATGAATGTGGTTAAGAAAAAAATGCAGGGGCTGCAAGTCAGAAAACCTACTACATTCCAGTCCTCTCTGCTGCTGTTCAGCTGTGTGATCCTGGAGAAGTCCTTTAACATCTCTGGGCCTCAGTTTGTTCATCTATAAAGTGTGGGCATGAGCTCCTGTATGCTCCCTCAGTGTTCTTGAGCAGATCCCAAGATAGTAGTTCACTGTGGAAACTTAAAAGCAAATGGAAAATGTTGGCACTGAAACAAAGTGGACAGCTGCTTGAATTCTAATATAATCACCCATCTTCATAGAGGGACCTGCTTGTCACCCGTTTGGTAAGTATTATCAAATGATGTTTATTTGTAACTTTTGAGAAGAGTTATTTTCTAACATTAGTTTTGGAAAAAGCTCAAGAGGAGTCTCATCATTTCCAGTTTGAGTGAACACATCTTATTTTGGGCTTGGTTGCAGGTGGGGCTAGATGAAACTGAGCTGCACATCCTTCTTAAGTCACAATGAAAAGTCAGCTAGAAAAGTTATTCTAGCAGTGTGTGGTCTGGAACAGCTGCTCCATAGGTATCAGCTCTATGCTCCATCTCATATTTAAACAACATCACTAATACCTTTATCCAAAATACATCTGAGTTCCATATGCTTATTATAGGAGAGAAAAGAACCAATATTTGCCAAGGACCCTTTATGAGCTATGCACTTGCTAGGTGTTTTACATATATTCTGTCATTTAATCCTCAAGCCAACTTTAAATGTTAGGTATCACCATCCCCATTTTACAGGTGAAAAACTTGAGACTCAGAGGGCTTATGACTTGCCCAAGTTCACACTACTAGGACATGACAGAGAGCTGAAATTCAACTCTTCTGACTTCACAGTCCATACTTTTTCTTCTATAACATCATGCTACAATAGAAGAAACAGAAATGAGGGTGAATGATTAGTCAGCAAAGACAGAGTAAAGGATATGCTATTAGCAAAGTGCTCACCCATTCTATATTATCCTGCAATGTCCAACTTTCAAAGAATCAGAACAGAATAGAAATCTTCAATATTAAATCACTACTAAACATAAACAATATAACTTTGATGATCCAGAAGGTACTTCCAGATCTTGCTGTGCTTTAAAGTTCTCACAAACAAAACTGATTATCAGTGCATTACAGATGTGTGGAAAAGAAAACACCAGGTAACAGAAGCCAGGTCACCAGCCTCCAAAATGTTGGGCACTGTGTGGCTTTTATTACACCAGGTCAAGGAAACTAATAGAATCTATCAACATGGTCCTGCTTCTCGGGACATGTATTCTAAACATATACCTATTCTTATTCCCAATGAGAAAGAGATCACTGCAAAAGAATCTCACCTTTCACCAAACTCTACCCTTAAAATCCTAAATTGGTCATATCACTGTGCACAATATTTTTGCCAGTCACAAACTCTATCAAAAAGCAGAGCGAAAGACAATTGGAGAATATAACTGGTATTTAAATGCTCTTCGGCGGGTAGGTCAGACTGCATGAGGCAGTGTGGCTGTGTGCAGGGCAAGACATCTGGACCCACAGTGAACAGTTTGTTCCTGCCAGAGTTACCAAAGCCAAGGCTCTTGATGTGTGTCTTCCTCAGCCATCCCACTGCCTATATCCCTAGCAACCTTAAACAATGAAATATCTGCAAGCAACTATGTCCAAACAAGGAGCTCAAGAGTTGAATCTCCAAGAAGTGGCCAATTTCAGAAAGGCATCTCTTGGCAGGCTAGAGCAGGCTGGGGTGAAAGTTATACCGAAGGCTGGAGAAGAGCCCAATGTGTTTCACGAGATTGGGCTCCACCACATAGGCCCGCTCCCCCTTGGCCCTCAACAGTGAGTACAGTGCCATGTCCTTGCCGAAGCCCTTGTGGCAATACACCTGGGACAGGTAGGTGAGGGTCCGGCGGGCTGCAGGGGCAGGGAAGAGCATGGCAGGGGTGCAACACTGCGAAGCAGGGACCACGCTGTACAGGGAAGGGCTCAGCCGCCTCAGCTCTAGGAAATAGTGCCGGCCCACCAGCTCAACCAGACCCATGCTATACAGGGAGAAGAAGAGCATGACAGGCCAGCTAAACCCTGGCCGGCTGGCAAATCGCATGTATATCCAGGTTAGTAAGGGCCCCAACAACATGCCGACACCAACCCACTCCAGGATCCGCATGGGCTCTGGGTTGATGTAGTGCTGGAGCCTCTCGGGGTGATAGAGCTTTAGATAAAGGGCATCTCTGAGATGTGGCTCAGAGAAGCGAGCCCGCAGAAGGTGCTCCAAGACTGGGAAGATCTGTTCTTCTGGAATGGCATCATCTTCCACCATCAGGACATAGTCTGGGTTGTAGGTCTGCAGGGAGGATTCCAGGCAATAGACATAGTCCTGCTTCTCTTTCTCAAACGAGTTGGTCGAAGGGTCATCGCCATAGTCATCCTCAGTGCCCTCATAGCGGTTGGCCACAGGAACATACTTGGACAGCAGCTTAGCATCAAAATGGCTCACACTCCGCTCCACATTGCACAGGAAGAGTTGGTGGCCCTCGCACTGGGGGCCGCACTGTTGAAGTAGCCGGTGGAACTGGGACACCACCTGCAAGACGTAGTGGAAGCCAGGTTGCCTGTCCACAGTTATGATGGTGATGACCAGCCAGGGGCGGGGTGTGGCCTGCCAGACAATGGGCACTGAGCCGTTGGCAGAGGGCAGCTCCTCAAAGTAGTGGAGGGCAGCTTCACCCTCTTTCAAGCTTTGCTGCAGAAACTCTTGGCTCATTTGGTTCAGATGCCAGTGGCGCAGGTAGAAGTAAGAGTGCAGAAGCCGGTGACAGGCCAGAGGAGCCAGCAGGCCAAATGTCACCACTGTTAAGATGAAGAGCTGAACAGCAGTGCTGCCCCAGGAGAGCCGCCTCAGCCTCCGGAGGAGCATGGCAGCTGGAGAGGTTGAGGTGCTCATGAGGTCAACTTCTGGTCAGGTCTGGTCCCAAGAACAAAGCATCCTGGACCGCAGGCCAAAGTCAGTGCAAATCAAACCTAAAAAGAGAGGAAGTAAAGAATGGTACAGGGCTTTAAAAAATCCAGGGATGGAACTCAGCACAAATCAAACCAGAAAATCTAATTCAAGGCTGTGTTAGCTACTAGAGACTAATATTTTCTCCAGGACACTCTTCTTCAATTGTATCTAAAAGATCTCTGGAATTCTTTAGACATTTCTAGAGTAAAGAAATCTTGGTGCATCCAACTAAGTGTCCACACCTACGGATGCTTAGTTAAGGTTTACAGTGTGCCAGAAAACTACGAGGTAGGCTAGGAAAAGCATTATTTCAATTCAGCAACTACATGGGCACAGGTTCTTAAAATGGATATTTGACAGAAGGGAAAAACACAAAGTAAGCTCCAAGGTAAGTGCACTGTAAGTACCTATGGACTAACCGCACAATTCAGAAAACCTTTTCATATATCCCAAACAAGAAAAGGACTGTTGGAATTCCCACTGTGGTGCAGTGGGTTAAGGGTCTGGTGCTGTCTCTGCAGAGGCTGGGGTCACTGCTGAGGCACTAGTTTGATCCCTGGCCCAGCACAGTGGGTTAAGGATCCAGCATTGCTGCAGCTAGATCACAGCTGTGTCTTGGATTTGATCCCTGATCTGGGAACTTCCATATACCACAGGTGCGGCCAAAAAAGAAAAACAAACAAACAAAAAAAACACACTATTTAAAATTCCTTGGAATATCTTTATCAAGATCTTCCATTCCTATTTCTCTAACTTCATGCAACTATACTTAAAATAGCATATTAATTTAATCCTGATTGTTCTTGTATTATTTTTTACAGAACTACCATGGGAACCAGTGAGATAAAGGATATCCTCCCATTTGCAAGTGAACTCTGGGAGGGGAGGAAATATCTGAAGGAAGATTCATGAGCAGCTTTTCAAGTGAGTGAGGGACAGAACAGGCAGCCATGAAGATGAAAGAGAAAGTTGCCACCAGCTTGGTTCAGAAAGTAATGCAGGAGTTCCCATTGTGGCTCAGTGGAAGTGAAACTGACTGGGAACCATGAGGTTGTGGGTTTGATCCCTGGCCTCGCTCAGTGGGTTAAAGATCCAGCATTGCCATGAGCTGTGGTGTAGGTCGCAGACACGGCTCAGATCTGGTGTTGCCATGGCTCTGGTGTAGGCTGGCAGCTATAGCTCCAACTGGACCCCTAGCCTGGGAACCATATGCCGTGAGTGCAGCCCTGAAAAGACAAAAGACAAAAAAAAAACAAACAAAAGAAAGTAATGCAGCTTGACATGATCTCTCAGAGTTCAGGCCTGAAGTCAGGCATGTGCTGGTATGAATCTCAGCTCATCCACTCCCTTGGCGGAAGGTCATTTCACCTCTCTACATCGTGGATTCCTTACCTCTAAAGTGGAGGTAACAATAATACCTATCTCATAGGGTTACTGTGAAGATTAAATGTGTTACAGAGTGAAATAATACAGAATAAAAATGCCATTAAAAGATGTCCATATGTACAAACTTAAGTAATAGCTTAGGAGTAAGTAGGTCTAATGATCTGAAGGAAAAAGACTTGCACCCAAAAAGAGAATTAAAATGACAAAGCCTGTATAACAACAGTAATGTCAATGCAAAACTAAATGGTGTCTAGAAGAAAAGGTAAAACTCTTATTTCAGAAGCATAATAAAGTTTGCACATTTTGCAAGAAAGCTGTCCAGCTTGCAAGTTGTCTTGAAGGAGGGCTGTTCAAGTACCAAATGAGGTTGTTGAGGTGCAGTTTCTAATACTGTCATATCATGTTCTCCCCTTCTTGGGCACACACAAAAAACTGTATTTTCTAGCCCATCTTCTTCCATGTGGAGTCATGTGACCAGGGCTTGCCACTAAAATGTGAGCAAAGTGACAGGTATGACTTCTGGACTGTAGTGGTTGAGAGCAGATGTGCCTTCTTGACTTTCTCTTCCTCCATCTGCTAGATGAATGGACAGCCTTGGTGGATCTAGAAGGAGGAGCCACCAGATGGCAGAAGCCTGGGTCCTCCTTGAATGACTGCATGGAACAGAGGTCCCTCCCAGCACCTACCCAACCTAGAGTGGGCTGTGTTGTAAATAATACATAAACTGTTGTTTCTAGCCACTAATGATTTTTTTACTTGTCTATTACAACAGTTAGCCTACCCTGTACATTACCGTTGTTTAGAATACCAAACCTCTCTCTATAGGGTGATAACATAGCAATTCGAGGAAGTAGGGAGAAAACTATCATTTCATTAGCAGATGCAGATTATATTTTGGGGCATCAGAGGTGAGACAGACTATATCAGCACTAGGAAGAGATCTGCATAGTCCTAAAGAGGGAGATAAGCAGGGAGAGGTTTGAGTAGCATGCAGCATCAGGTTTGCTGGAGTGTGGACTTCCAACATCTTACTTACTATAGACTGGTTGCATCTTCCTGTTCAAGTCAATGGAGTTAATAAATCATGTGGTTACACAACCACCTAGTCTTGCCAGTTCCATATCACTACTAGTGCAAGCTAAGGACTAAAATTGGATTGAGCTCATTCTCAGGTATAGTTGGTCTTAGGAATGGCGTCACTCAGGTGGCTTCCTGTTCACACTGTTCTCCCCACCTTTGCTATTACCCAACAGAGCTGCACCCACTTGGAAGAAGAAGAAGATACAGTCAACAAAACAAGGCATGCAGCTCAGAAAATGCCAGGCACATGTTAAGTGCTAAGATGACTATGTGATTATGATTGGAGACTCAGTGTTTGGTATAAAACTGCCATCCACCCTCTTTCAACACCCTCTTTCACTGAGTTTTTGGTAAAGCAAGAATGCGATATTCTAGTCCAGATAAGTCCCAGGGCAGAATGTTCAAGCAGTACATGTGCGTGCATGTGCACAAACACAGACAATTATCATTTGAAAATATAAAGCTGATTATGTCATCCTCTTATTTAAAGCCCTTTTTTCTCTTCCCATTGCTCTTTTAATAAAATCTAAACTTATCACGGTCCCAAAGGCCCTTTTTGGTCTGGACCCTGCCTTCCTCTGTCATTTTGTTCCACTGCCCCATTTTCTCTGTATGTTCTAGACTAGAAGTTGGCAATATTTACCTGTAAATGGCTACATACTGTCTCTGTTGCACATTCCTCATAGACTATTTATTTTTTACAACTCTTTTGGAATGTAAAAACTATTTTTAGTGCACCAGCTAAATCAAAACAAGCTGTAGACCAAATCTGGCCTGCAGCATATTGTTTACTAACCCCCGCTCTAGTCTAGCACTGTCCAATAGAAGCACAATGCAAGCCATGTCCGTAAATTAAAAATTTCAAGCAGCTACAATAAAAGTAAAAAAGAAATAGATACTATTAATTTTAATAATATATTTTATATAGCACATCAAAACTATTATTTCAACCAGGAAGCCAATATAAAAAACTATTAATGAAGTATTTTACATTCTTTTTTACTTACTAAGTCTTTGAAATCCACTGTGTATTTTACATTTACAGTTTATCTCAATTCGGACAATTTGTGTTTTAATAGCCACATGCGGGGCCAGTGAGCAGGGTGCTCTAGACATGCTGATTTCTTTCAGAACATCGATTAGACTATGATTTTGCCCATCTCCTAGACTTTGCTCATACAACTCCCTTACCCTGGAACGTTCCTATTCCCACACCTTCCCTGCCTCTTCACATAGAGAGCTTTTTCTTCATCCTGTAACAAAATCTTCTAGAGGGGCCATCCCTGGCCTGTGTAAACACAGGACCTGCTAAATAGGCACTCCTATATTTTGTATTAGCAAAATGGGAGTATAAATTGGCACAACATCGGTAGAATTTAGAAATATCTAACAAAACACACCAATGACTCAGCCATTCCATTTCTAGCATTCTTTTCCTAGATATACATTTTCATGTGTGAGAAGTGACCTGCAGCACCATTTGTAAGAACAAAATATTGCCAAGAGCCCATCAGTTGAGAGTGAGTCAAATAAACTATACTACATCTAAAGAATGGAATACTGAGTGGAATACCCAGATAAAAGTAAGCAAACTCAGGGAGAGACCAAGATGGCAACTAATCTTCCTTCCTCCCATGACGTATGCATTTATCTTATGATTCTGGTTAAAATGTTCATTCTGAGAGACAAATCTGTTCTGATTTTGTAAACAAAACCCAGTTTCTAATCCTGCAGGGCTATAGTCCAAACGTATGCCATGGGAAATTTATTCTCATGAGGTCTATGGTCTTGTTCCCTTGATCCCTGTGATAAGCCCAAACATACTCAACTAGCTGAAAAAGTCCATCTAAAAGTACTCCAGGAGTTCCCTTGTGGTGCAGTGGATCAAGGATCAGGTATTGTCACTGCAGCAGCTCAGCTCAGTGCTGTGGCTCAGTTTCCATCCCTGGCCCAGGTATTTCCACATGCCATGGGCACGGCCTAAATAAATAAATAAGCAGTTCCTGTCATGGCTCAGTGGTTGACGAATCTGACTAGGAACAATGAGGTTGCAGGTTTGATCCCTGGCCTTGCTCAGTCGGTTAAGGATTCGGGGTTGCTGTGAGCTGTGGTTCCAGATGCGGCTCAGATCCCACATTGCTGTGGCTCTGGCATAGACCAGCGACTATAGCGCTGATTAGACTCCTAGCCTGGGAACCTCCATATGCTGAGGATGCGGCCCTAGAAAAGACAAAAAAATAAAAGAAATAAAAAAATTTTAAATAAATAAATAAATAAATAAATAAATAAATAAATAAAAGTACCCCAAAAGCCAACTGTGATCTCCCTGGTGAAAAATTAATGAAAATTTCAATTATATAGAGTTGGGAGCCCAGAAGAAGGAGCCCTCATGCCCTGTGACAGTAGCAGAACCCAAGAGAAAGAAGAAGAACTCCCCTTTTTTATTGGCAAGGATTCTGCCAATGAAAAGCCATGGACTCTTTGTTCACTGAGCCCTCCCAACTTTTGTCTGCCCTCTAAAAAGTGCTCTCCTTCCCTTGCTATGCAGGGACTTGCATATGGTTCACTATGTTTGCTTATGCTGAATTATATAATTCTCTGCTGAGCCTGAAGAAACCCATCTTTGCTAGAGAAGTAATTGGTATCTATTTGTTCTCAGTCAATATCTGAGTGGCCAGCAGAAGGACCAGAGAAGGTCCCTGATGGCTCCAAGATCTGGTGAACAAACCCATGTGGTACCCACAATTGAGCCCTTTATTGCTCAATGCTTTTCTTGCTGACCGTAGAATTTGAAGGCATGTCTTTCTTCTGGATCCAAACACATGCCTCTTTGCCTCTGAAGCTCTCTAGGATTTATTTGGACTCTATTTTAAGGTTTCATGCTTTCTGAGATGGGATCTCAGTCATCTAAATATTTTGAGGAAACCCCTTCCTCCACAGGAACTCCAGCTGACTTTATGTTTAAAAGTTGCAGTGGGTTGGTTTTCTGGTTGTAAATTCTTTTAGGATTTTCCCAATTAATGGACCAATGCTGGGTCTGGTCTTCACCAGTAAGCATATGATTAATTAGCTGATATGTCAGAAAAACCAGCTTGATAAATATGAATGACTATATTAAATTCCTCAATAAATATGAGAGGATATTTGGTTACTATAGCAAAATTTTTGAATGTGGATTGACATTCAGCTTTAGTCCAGAGAATATAAGAAATTAAGGGTTTAGCCTCTGCCTCCTCAGAAGGCTTAATTTTAAAGGACAGGTTCTGGCAAGTTTAGAGGAAAAAGAAGTGGGGAGAGTTTCAGAGAAAAAAAAGGGAATTTTATTATGTTATCGGGCTTGGGTAATTGCTAGGCAACTTCATCAAGCAATTCTTAGAGTTTTTCCAAAGCTTGTTTATAAACTCGTTTGTGATTATCATAATCAACTTCATATTATTTTAAAGAAAATTCTGGTCTTCCTTCAGATATTTGTTCCACGAGATAGTTGGTTTTTTTGGTTGGTTTTTTTTTTTTTTTTTTTAATGGTTAAATCTGCAGCATATGTAAGTTCCCAGGTTAGGGGTCCAATCGGAGCTGCAGCTGCCGGCCTAGGCCACAGCCACGGCAATCTGAGCCTCATCTGCAACCTACACCACAGCTTGTGGCAACACCAGATCCTTAATCCACTGAGCAAGGCCAGGGATCAAACCCGCATCCTCATGGACACTATGCTGGGTTCTTAACGAACTGAGTTACAATGGGAACTCCCACCATACAGCTTCTGACTCTGTTTACTACTGGGCTGAACCAGGACCTTCCCCTTCAAGTAAAAAGGACCAGGATGGAATGGGAATCTATGTTCCCTCCAGAGTTTAGTTAATCTGGCAAAACCGTCTTTATCACATTCTAGATAAGTCACCTATAAGGAAGACCATCAAAATTCTTAATCTTCAACTTTGGCAAATGAGGTCCTTAAAATGAAACCAAAACCCTCCTAGTTTCTGCCACTGTCACAAAGAGCCAGGACAGCAAAAAAGAGGTTGTTACAAATTTAAGTATTTTAAGCACCTTCTGCCCCCTAAGCAGTCTTTCCAACGCTCTCCCAATTCTCAATAATAGGGCTCTGAGGAATACAGGGGCTATTCCCAATTCTCCCTCATATTGGTCTGGAGAAACAATTCTCCAAGTTGGGGATGAATCTCTTCCAGTTCTAATCGACACTGAAGCACCATCTTAGTGCACAACCCACTACTATAAAATACGCCCTGCCTTAGAGTACTAAAACAGTTCAAATAGTGGGATCTCTAATGACCCCCAAGAGCTTCCTGTCTCTGAACCTCTTCCCTTTTGCTTAGGCCCTCTGAGAGATACATACCCTTTAATCCTTCATTCCTCTGCCTTTATCCATTTATTAAGCCAAGACTGCTTAGAGAAGTATCCGTGCCCAGAATATCTTCCTCCCAAAAGGAGAAAATAATTCTAGTCAGTAGTCATCAAAGTAACAAATTGTATAAATTAAATGACCCTTTGACATCTTCTAATTGTTTCGTCTCTGACAATACTAGAAATGATTATGAAAAGACTGATCACTTATCCCTATTGAATAAGCTACCACCTTCCTTATGGATAAAATCGCCAACTGATAGTGATGAAATTTACAGCACACCTCTCACCACAACTCTGATAGGTCCCTCAAAACCTGAATTAACCAATACCCTATAAATAAAGAAGCCCTTCAAGGCATGAAGGCTGTAATAGAATATTACAAGTCTCAAGACCTCATTATCCCTTGTAGTAGTCTTTCTAAAACTTCCATTTTACCTGTGAGAAAAATCTAAGGACCGAGAATGGAGGTTCATCCAGGACCTCCAAATAATAAACAATACTGTTACCCCTCAATGCCCTGCTTTCCTAACCCTCATATGTTACTAACATCCATTCTCACTGAAAGTAAATACTTTACTATAATTGATTTATGCAGGGCATTCTTTAGTATTCCCGTTTTTGAAGAAAAGTCATTAACTTTTGCCTTCACTTGGGAAGGAAAACAATGCACCTGGACAGTAATGCCTCAAGTTTTACTGAGAGTCCTTATTTCTCAAATCCTGAAGGCTGATCTGGATGGTATAAAGTATCCTACAGGTTCTGTTTTGTTGCAATATGTGGATGATTTGCTTCTTTGCTCTCTTTCTCAAGTCTCCTCATAGGAAGACAACATGCACTTACTAAAGCTTTTAGCCTCAAAGGGACATACGGCCATCAAAGAAAAACTGCAGTTTGGCCAAGCTCGGTTTTGATATTTAGGGTATCTGCTCAGAACAAGAGCTACATCTAGATCCGCATAGACCTTACGGTGTTCTAAGTTTACCAAAACCCAAAACTAAGTACCCACTGTGAATTTTGTTCAGGTGAGTTGGTTATTGCCAAAATTGGATTCCAAATTTCAATCTTATGGTCAATCCTCTGTATGTTTTACCCAAGAATAACAACCCTGACCCAATTTAATGGGAAAAACCAGATGACATAGCTTTTAAGGCCTTAAAGGAGAATTGGCAGAACCCGCCTGCCCTTGGTTATCGGATTCCCTTTAACCTTTTTTATATGAAACAGAAGGAAATGCCCTTGGGGTACTAACCCCAAAATACAGGGACCACCGTTAAACAATAGTGTCAATATCCAGCAACTAGACCCTGTGGCACAGGGAAATCCCTCTTGCTTTAGAGTCTTCACAATCTCTGCTCTTTTGGTTAAGACAACTGAGAAAATCATTGTAGGATCCCTTTTAATCATTTTTGTACTTCATGCATTAGAAGCTTCTCATCACTCAATATCTGTCCTTAAACCACCTCACCTCCTATGGGTCCTTCTGTTAACTGATCCTCATGTAACTCTTTTACATTGTAAAAACCTTAACCTTGCTGCTTTTCTCTCCTCTATCAATGATGAAGTCCCTCACAATGGCTTAACACTGACAAATCACCTCCTGGCCCCTCATGGTGATCTGCAGGAAACTCCTTTGGGTAACACTGACTTCTCATAGCTCACTAATGGTTTTTATTTAAAAGATGACAATGATGAATATTATGCCATGTATGCTATTACAACTCCTTTTGATGTTATTGAGGCAGCATCTTTACATATGGTTACTTCAGCCCAAAAGGCTGAATTATATACTCTTCTAATCTTTCTTTTACTTTAGGCAAGGACAAAGCCACCAATTATTTATACTAATGGCAGATATGCTTTCAGAATAGTTCATAATTATGCAATGTTGTAGAAGCAACATGGCTTACTTACTTCAAGCAAAATAAAATTTCAAATGGCCCCTATGTTCAGAAATTACCAGATGTAATACCTTTACCTGCCACTTTAGCTATTACGATACTGGGGCATTCTAAACTTAACTTTCTGGAGGCTAAGGGGAATCACCTTGCTGATATTTCTGCAAAAAAAAGCTACTGTTAAAGAAACCAGCAGCAGCCTGTCTGATTCAAAGACTCCCCAAATGGTAACTTAGAAAAACTGGCTGAAAAAGCCCAATAACTGGCCTCAGGAGTGAAAAACAAACTTAGAAATTCAATACTTGTTGGTTTGATAAAAAGAGAAAGCTCTGATTAGGATCAAATAACAACCCAATCCTATTGGAGACACTAAAATTCCTACTCCTCACCACTGTACATGCCTTAAACCATTGGTTTCCTGACAAAATGATAACGTTCATGAATTAGGATTGGTGGGGAAACATTAACAAGGCCACAAAAAGTGCCTACATCTCACTGTCTCACTTGCTGAAGTACCTAGGGAATCCAGTTCATAATGCTCCTGGACATTTTAAACTGCTTAATGGACCATTAGAGGTATGGCAAATGGATTCATACAATTTCCACCATTTTATGGATATAAATATGTTTTAGACATGGTCTATATGTGTTCACACTGAATTGAAGCCTTCCTTTGCAGGCAGGCTGCTGCTTTGTCTATGGCTAAGATTTTTTTGGAAAAGATTATCCCTACTTAGGGAATTCCTCTTGAACCTCATAATGATTGAGAAAACTGTTTTGCTGGTCAGGTACTTGACAATTCTGCACTGGTTGGCCAGTTTTACACTTTCACTGTGCTTACCACCCTCAATCCTCTGGTTTAGTCTAAACGTACTAATGGAAACTCAGTTGGAAAATTTGTTGAGTCTTTCCAAATACCTTGGCCAAAAAGCACTGCTGTTGGCCCTTCTAAGTCTCAGATCCACTTCTTTTAGAACTCATAAACTCTTACTCTTTGAGATAGTCATAGGACGAACCTGGCTCCTGCTTCTTTTGATACACAGACAAGAGGAGAGATCCCTCAAAGGTCTGATTGCTTCTGCTAAAAATATCCATGTACAGTCGCAGTGCACTCTTGAGAGATGAAGACCTTAGCATCACATCTTGCAACCTGGCAATTCTGTCTGTTGAAAAAGTCACCTCCAGAAAGATTCTCTTCAACCTCACTGGAAATGCTCCTATCAGGTACTGCCAACCAACCCCTGTACTGCCAAATTCTAAGGAACAGACTCTTGGATACATAGGACACACCTAAAGAGAGCACAAAACTCTGACTGGACGTGTACTTCATCTGGTGACTTGAAAGATTTCCCAAAATTGAAGCAGACAATGTCTGATAAGACAGCTTTCCCAAGATATCTAACCAGGCCTATTGGAAGTTTGTTACCAACTCACTGGTAACGATGTAACACTTCAGATGATCTCTAATATCCATGATCTTGATAACACATGGGCTTTAGATGAAAAGTGCCTGAGAGTTCTCCCTCCTACTTCTCCTTGTTACTCTCATATGACCTCAACAGATGTCTAGTCTATTCTCTCCAACATGAGACACTACACCCAGGAAAGGTCCTTCCTGACATTAAAGGACAAAATACTTCTGAAAATAGAAAACATAGTATTTATCAGCAAATCCTTCAGAGAAAGATCTTCATTAAAAGGGGGAAGAGAAAAAATTAATAAAGAGAAACTCAATTAAATAGGGTTTGCAGACCAGACTGGGGAGTTGTCAGGCCCTGTGGGGACAGCAGAAGAAAAGACTCCTTTATTGGCAAGGGCTCAGTCAATGAAAAGCCATGGACTCTTTGTTTACTGTAACTCTTCCAACTTCCTTTTCCCCTCCATAAAAGTGCTGGCCTTCCCTTGCCATGCAGGGACTTGCACATGGCTTGCTATAGTTGCAGACCCTAAATTGAAATTCTCTGTGGATCTCAAATAAACCAATCTTTGTTGGAGAAATAACTGGCAGTCTACTTGTTTAGGTAAACACCCTCAACTAGAAATAATCTCTGTTTTTCCTCTAATGCTGGGGCCCTTTACATGAACTTTCATACCAGGACATTCATGTGTTGCTTCTACTTTAGACTGTATCTATTTATAGCTACCACTTATTAAGCTCCTATTACATATCCAAGTTCTATACTAGACTATTTCTTCTAACCAAAAGATCCAATTCTGAAATAGTAATGGAATTAATCTATTTTAAATGGGAAAAAAAAAAAAAAAAAGCTACCAAGTTGAAAGCAGGAAATTTAAACACAGGAAAAATTTCAAAGCCCATGTTTTTTCCATGATGGCTGCTGCCTTCCATGGCTTGATTTACAACCTAGCTGCACTTATAAGTCTCTCATTAGTGGATTCAGTCTGATTTATCTTTGATATGCCTCACAGACCCAGTATAGCACTCTATGCATTGGAAAGGATTAATGTTTGTTAAGCAGATAAATGACGTCTATGGGCCTCAATTCCTCAGCTATAAAATGCGGAGTATCAAAGAGCCTGGGCATATAATGTGCAGAGATCAACTTAATTGTAAGTGCTTGCTGAGCACTTATTATGTGCTGGGCACTGTTCTAACATCTCATTGATCTGCACAAGAAACCTATGAAAAGAACTATTATTAAGTCATTTTTAGGCCTGAAAAAAAAAAAAAAAAAAACTAAGGCACAACTAACTTGTACCCAAAGTTAAGAAAGCTTTAAATGAGTGGCAAAACTTGAAATCCAGGCAGACTGGTTCCAGAAATCGCACAGATCACCTGAAATGCCATTAGAAATGGCAATAGATTTGCAGAATGTGTTTGGTAACAGAATTAATATGCAAAAATAATATTAATATTATATATACACATAATCAGACAATTATTTAATTAATGGGATAAAAGATCTCAGTCAAAATGAGGGAAAAAGGAACCAAAAATACCTAGAATAAATTTAAGAAATATACAGAATATATACAAACAAATTCTACTGAAAGATATTTAAAAGTCTTATAAACAGATAAAAGTAACATTTCTTACTGTGGCCCAGTGGGTAAGAATCTGACTGCAGCAGCTTGGGTTGCTGCAGAGGCTTGGATTTGATCCCTGGCCCACTGCAATGGGTTAAAGGATCCAGCATTGTAGCAGCTACCATGTAGGTCACAGCTGTGGCTCAGATTTAATCCCTGGCCCAGGAACTTCCATATGCCACAAGTGTGGCCATAAAAACAAAACAAAACATTTTCCCAGCTAAAAAGCCTCACTAACGATATAGGAGAGATCTCTTTCTCTAAAATTTATCTCTATATTTAACAGAATGTCAATTTAACTTACTTCGAGAGAGTGGGCCAGTACAATAAATGGGCACTTTCATATAAATTGGTGCAACCTTAGGAGGGAAAGTTGGGATAGTTATCTATACAAGTTTTGTTTGTGCATTTCCCTTTGACATAGAAATTCTACTTTTAGGAATCTACTCTGCAGAAATGCCAACCCATGCTACCAAACATGGACAATAAGTGTTCATGGCAGTTTTGTTTGTAAGTAAGAAAGCGAGACAGACAAACTACAGGGAAAGGAAATGGCCAGCAACAGGAAACAGATGTTTAGATAATTATACAAAGGGATGGTATGGAGACATTAAAAAGAAAAATAAAGGTTTAAATATACTGAAATTTTTAAAAGTCTTAGCTTGATATCTCTGCTATGAACTGAATGTCCATGTTCTCTCCAAACTCATATACCAAAAAAAAACCTCCCCAATGTGATGATATTTGGAGATGGGGTCTTTAGGCGATATTTAGGTCATGCTAGTGGAACTTTCAAGCTGGGATTAGTGCCCTTATAAGAAGGGAAAGAAGAGATCTCGCTTCCTCTCTCTCCTCTCTCCCAGGGAGAGCATTTCAAGAAGGCAGCCATCTATTAATCAAGAAGAGGGCCCCTTATCAGAAACCCACATATTCTGACAACCCTGATCTAAAACTTCCAGCTTCCATATCTGTTAGAAATAAATGTTTCTGCTGCTTAAGTCACCCACAGCAACATGGGATCCTAGCTGCATTTGCAACCTCCACCACAGCTCACAGCAATGCCAGATCCTAGACCCACTGACTGAGGTCAAGGATCAAACCCACATGCTCATGGATACTAGTCGGATTCGTTTCTGCTGTGCCACGATGGGAATGCCTCATCATTTTATTTTTAATGTGGAGTATAATTTAGTGAAGGAGAGATGAAGGTATGGGGGATGGAGGTTTCCTGTTTTGCTTTCTATACTTCTCAAAGGGCATGTATTAATTTTATGATCAGTGTTAAAAGTTCAATTCAACAAATACTGCATCTCGTGCCAGGCACTGGGATAGTGAACATGGCACTCAGGGTTCCTATTCTTAGAACACTAATTATCAAAAATCCAAACATGACTTATTTGTTTCTTTTGGTGAAGCAGGCAGATGTTGGTTAATTTGACTAAAGTATTCTAAAGATCATTTGGAATTAGCACTAATAAAAACTGCTCACTTTGCTGGGACATAACACTAAAAAAGGAAGGATATATTGAAGAAAGCATGGCCCCTGTGCAATGATGATGTTAAGTTTATGTAGTGCTCCAAAGTTTTTTATTGTGAGGGTGGTTACTTTTGACAAAATTCATTTAAGTGGTGCATTTTATTGCATGCAAACTATACAGCAATAAAACTGATTTTTTAAAAAAAGTCAGGATGATGATACTGGGTAATGAGATACTAAACTTGTTATAAAACTTCAGTGATTAAATAACATGGCATTGGCACCAAAATATACTGATAGATGCAAAAATCCACAAATATATAATAACTATATATATTATACATATCATAATTGCAGCAGTCTAAATCAGGGGTAAAAAATGGACTTCATAGCTGACTAACCATTTAGAAAAATTAGCTCTCCACTTTACAACTTAAACTAGAATAAATTCCACATTAAAGTTTTTAAACAAAAGCTTAGAAGTACCTAAAGAAAACAAAGAAGAATATTTATACAAACAAACGTGGGTTAGGAAAGACCTTTCTCAGAAAGATCCTCAAACAGAAACTATAAAGATTAGATTTGAATAGCCAACGATGATAAATTGACAAAAATATTAAGCAAACTGGGAAAGACTGCAACATAGATGACAATTACTACTTTAATGTGTAATATATAAAGAGCGCATAAAAATCAGGAACAGAAAGACACTCCAACTGAAAAAGGGGCAAAAATTAATAGTCAATTCATCTACATAAATGCAAAAAGCCAAAACACAGAGGAAATATTGTTGACTCCCCTTGGGTAATTAGACATACAAATTAAAACAAGCTACTATTTTTGTCCACGTTATTGGTTTAAATGTGTGCACGGAGAGAAATTTTAAAGATATCCAGAAAATCTCAACAATCTAGAAGACGAAGTTTTAAATTATCTTTATTTTCTCCGTTACATTTTTGTTTCCTGAATGTTCTGTAAGAAGCTTATCCTTTAAAAAATTCTAATTTTAATAATGTTAGACAAACAAAATTTTCTTTTCTCACATACTAAAGTATCTGGTACAGGACACTCTAGAAATGCATCTCTAAAAAAAGCCAATCCCATTAACAAGGTTTCATTCTCTAAGGGAAATGCGCGCAAGCACGCTCGCGCACACACACCTGCAGGTTTTGCACATGGTCCGCATAGTGAGATCATCATCGAAACCGCCCTTGTGTCCCCTTACGCCCGGGGGGATCAAGGGATGCCCAGGTCACACCCACCCTGCGCCCGGAATATTGTGGGCGCAGTGCGGCATTGGCAACGGGCCCAGAGGCCAGGAAGAGGGCAAGGCTAGCCAGAGTGGTCCTAATCCCTTATGGAAAGTGAATGGCAGCGGATGAAGAGTCCCAGATCCAGTGTCTACACACTGACCTTGGGTAGTTCCCGCTGCTCTCAGGTCTGTTTCCTCACGCGTAGGCGGAAGCTAACAGTCTGGATCGCCGCGTTGCCTCCCTTCGGCTACTCTTCCCAGGAACTGGGAGGGACACCCCGGGCTGAGAGGTCGCCCGCAGAAACCCAACCCCGCAGCAGCGAACTGTCCGCGCGCCCGGCGGGCTCGAGGGGCGGATGCGCGTCAGATCCTTGCCGCAAATTGGCGGCCATTAGGCGACCCACCCTTGGGCTGGTGGGCCCAGCAAGACTGGGCTGGAGCGGGTGTCTTACCTGGACTCGGATACGCCTGGCTCGCGACTTTCCGTCGGCCTCGCGAAGCCACAGAATAGGGCGAGGGGTAGGGAGGCTCCCCCGCTGCGACACTCAGTCATCCCTGTGCGGATGCCGGCCCAGCCCCTCGAGAGGCGCCCTTTTGGGGTCCCCGCAGTTTTCAGGCGAACCGCAGCCAGCGCCACAAGCGGGGCCGCGCGGGAGCCTGCCTGCCCAGAGGGCACCGCGGTGGGAGCAGGCCTTCCCTGGCGGCGCCAGCTTCTGCGGCTGCTCTCTGCGTGCCCGCCGCGGGAACCCTAATCTTTTTACCCTTGCTCTGAAGGAGTCATCTCCGAGGTGGGCGCTCGGGTCGTGATACCAATGGGGCTGGGCAGATCTTGCGCAGCGGAAACCTACCCGGTGGGAGCGATTAGCACCGTCCCCTGCGCAAGCGGAAAGCGGCTGCTGGTATCTCCTAGGCTTGTCTAGCTCATCCCCACGGAGGAGCCATCTCCCGACCCTGAAGCCTCGGAAGAGGGGTTTGGGTGCAAGCACTGGTTTGGGTGCATGCCGAAGCCTCACCTCTTCCCGAGGCGCGGCTCGCTCACGGAGTACCCAGGCTCTGGCAGGCCATGTGACCCGCGAGCTGTGGAGCGTTCGCAGCCCCCAAAGCCAGCTGTGGGGGAAAAAGCGTGGCAAAAGGCGCCAACTGATGGACAGAAAGGGAAAAGCAGGTTCAAAGCAAAAAAAGTTCAAAAGCTGGAAGGACTATGTATGTCTCTGCTCTGTTCACAGCCCCAGTTGGCCATAAAGCGCGTTATTGGCTGGAGAGGTTTGTTTTTGCCAGTAATAAAAGCGGACATCACTTCTACCCTTAATCCTCACCTTACCCTGCATTATGCCAGGCGCATTATGAACATTCATCTCTCACTTCACTCCTGTACATTAGAGATTGTCATTCAAAATTTGCAAATGACGAAAGAATATTTGAGAAGGTAATTTGCTGAGTGCAAAACTCCAAAAGCCAGAAATGTAATCATTAAAAAAAAGAAGTTTACTCTAATTAAATCACCTTGCCAGGCATGGGATTTAAAATGGTCTATGGTTCTTTCCACTTACCTGTCAATCTCTTTCAGCAATGGCTTTGTGAGTTCAAAACACCCCCAACCCTTAATTTTGGCAGATAGATATCATACTCGTATCCCTGTTCCCATTCTAGCACTCCCATCCCTGTGCTCCTCCCTTTATTCTTCTCCACAGTAAATGAGGAATGATTACCAACTCCTGGTTCTACCCTATAATTCCAACACATCCCACAGAACATCTAGGAGAGAAAAATGGACAAAAGCAGAAAAGAATCATGAAGTAAATATCTGTAGTTATTAATGAAGGGCTTTCATGCATTGAGAGAGATCATTGCTAGCTTCACCTCTCAGAAATTATTTAGTTCAAAGGCCATGGAGGTCTAATAAAAAATCCTATACAAAACTGATACCTGAACAAGATAACTTAGTGCTTATTGTGAAGGTGCTAATATTCATTAAGTACATTATAAATGCTAACTTAGATGATATTTGAAGATGTGATGTCATAATTTGCAACTTTATTTCATTCATATATCATGAATGAAATGACCTAAAATCTAGGCACTTTTTAAAAGAAGAGTGAGGTCTCAAGTCAATTCAGTCTCCAAATAAACACTGTAGAATACTCCCTCACCTCAGTTAGCTCTTTACTACCCATTCAAGCATATATGTGTGTGAATCTGTTCTTGCCTTCTGGGCTGCCCCAAGTCGTTCAAATGGGAAGTTTGTATCTTTTGCAAAGGGGGTAGAAGCCAGCATTATAGTTCATAAGGGAGGCACACAGAGATTTACCCGCATTAATGAAATGCTATCTCTCAATGAATAAAAGCCTTCATTAGAGAACAATTACTTTGAGTCTCAAATGTTTTTCAGTCTTCCAGAAACCTTTTTAAACACAAATGGTCTTAAGCGAAATAACAGGAATTATGAGAAAAAGTACATGTTGATTGAAAACCATTCCTGAGGAATAGGAGCACAGGAAAAAAATGTGGAATGACTTTTTGAAATGAAAAGAAAAAGATGGGGACAAAAGGAAAGTGAAAGCTAACTCTATTCCACCTTGACCTTTCCTTTCTTCCTAGGATTTTTACCACACAGTTTTACTGCCTATCTTGGCTTCTAATTCTAGTCAGTTTACCTTTCTAGGCCAGGGGTTAGCAAACCACCACTCTCTGCCCATTTTTGTGTAGCCCACAAGATGAGAATGGTTTTTATAATATTAAATGATTACAAATTCAAAGGAGGAGAATATTTCAAGATATGTGAAAATCATAAAATATTCAAATGCCAGTGTTATTGACATATGGTCTTCATTGACATATTGTCTGTGGTTACTATCATGCAACAACAGAAGAATTGAATGGTTGTGAAAGAGACCTTATAACCCATCAAGACTAAAAAATTTACTATCTGGTGAGTTCCCGTCGTGGCTCAGAAGTAACAAACCTGACAAGTGTCATGAAGACGTGAGTTCGATCCCTGGCCTCGTTCAGTGGGTTAAGGATCCAGAGTTGCTATGAGCTGTGGTATAGGTCATAGATGCAACTTGGATCCTGCATTGCTGCTGCTGCAGCTCCAACTGACCCCTAGCCTGGGAACTTCCCTATGCTTCATGTGTGTCCCTAAAAAGCAAAAAAAAAAAAAAAATTCACTATCTGGTTTGCCAATGCCTGCTCTACAAGGTCTGTTCAGTGGTTAAAAGGTAAAGCAATAAAGCCAATGAATGCTCACATGATTTCTTGTGTGTGTCAGCATAGTTGACACTAGATACTAAGTTCCCTTAGAACCTTAAATCCATCTACTTTGGCATCCATCTATCCTCTATTCTTATAACCAATATTTATTGAAAAATTGTTCTGACATAGTGCCAAAACTATAAATGAGAAAAAGATGAAAATTAGATGCATGAGGAATGCTGGGAAGTTGATGTAAGACTGCTTGGGCTGAGAGCTGAATCTAGCACAGGAAGGTAGCTTGGGAAGGTATTCCTATCTCCTGGACCGAGCCCAAACCTCAACCTTCTAGACTTCTTTTATATAAAAAGGTTAAACAAATTTTTTAAAGTTATTGTTATTTTGGAGTTTTTAATTAAATGTCATTAAACTTAATTCAATATAGGTTATGAAGAGGATTACACAATTACTTAAGGTTATTTCATACTCATTTTTTAAAAAATCATATGGTAAGGTTCTAAACATGAAAGGTTGGTGGTAGTTTCAAATGATTATTGTTATGCATAGATAATAATATTAACTACATTCTCTATCATAGGAGTAACAGAGAACAATCATCAAGGTCTTTTATGAAAGAAAATAAACTGAGTCCTAGAGGTAGATAAGAGGGATACCTAGGAAAGGGAAAACTCCTGGAAAGTTAAGTTTCCAGGATTCTGGCTCTCAAATGGTAAGCCACCTTTTATATTCCACCCTAGCTACCTCCCCTCCCTTGTGGTGGGGAGAGTTCTTATCTTTTATTTTCTTCTTTTTTCAAAACTGTGACTTTGAGGGCACAGAAAGAATCATAATCATAATTCTTAATTCATGATATCCTTATCAGGTGTTTATGTAAGGACTTCTATCTATATAACAACAACAACAAAACCACCCAACCTGGAAACCAGAACCCAGACAGCAACTTCCATCTATCTAGATGGTTCTTACTTATTCTATTCATTTGGATGTGTTTTTAAAAAATTATTCAACAATACCTGTCAGTAAGGCAGATTTTATTCAAAAGGGGGCATGACAATAAGTATAGGGACACTGCAATCAGGCCTGGCAGAAGGGTACTGTATTCAAATCTGAACATAGCGTAGGCAAGAGGACAAGTGGGAATTTACGGCCAAAGAGTAGGATGAAGATTGGTGGATGGCAAATCAATAAGAGGAAACATTGGTTATAGAGGGGAATTCTGGACAAAGAGACTTAAAATTCTTACTAAAGAAGGGGAAGGATGCTCAGACGTTGAGGGTGGGGGTGGTTATTGCTAAAATGACTTAGCAGAATTTTTGATAAAACTTGATTTTACAAGGAAGAGCACATACAGGCTTAGAAGAAGATTTAGGAGCCTGACTAAATTTTTATAAGCAAAGAATTTTTGTTAGTGTTGTCTGAGAAAAGAGGCAGATCATAAAACAAATAAACATGTTTTTCCAGGGTTTCAGGATTACAATTTTGGAAGCACAGATTCTGGCAGCAGCCAGAAAAAATGTTCCGTCTGGGGAACAAAAGGCAACAGTTTTAAAAGGAAAATGGAAAAGTATATTTAGTCTACATAAGTCATTTGACAAGGTCTATAACTGGAAGGTATATATGTTTGTTTGTTTTTCCTGTTACAATTCATTGGCTTGTCAAGGATGTCTCACTTATTATTAGTTAAGGCATGTTTTTGCGTAATTCTCAGAGATTCCTTTCTGACAAATATATTCTTTTTTTCCCAGTGAGCAGGTTCAGCATAGTTCACAACTTAACAAGATGGAGTCTAAAGTACAAAGTGGGGTTGCTATAGACACCTTCCACATTTTCCCCTTTTGCTCATGATTCTTCCTGGCAAAAACATCAACAGAGCACCATCAGTCCCTCATTGCCAGAATGGTTTGATTACCTGCTCCAGGTCCACCTAGTCCCTCAGTTGGGGTAGGGGGGTGGGGGGTTTGGGGTCCTGTGAAGGTATCATCAATAATTTCTTTCAAATCTTCTGATCCATAAAGTCTCTTTCAGTGAAGAACATCTAACATGGCCATCTGTGCAAACGTAAGTTGGGTAGCTGACTGAGTTACAGCAGAGGTTACAATTTTTAGCAAGCATTTGGTTAATATAACAATGCATGTGGAAGTTCCCTTGTGGTACAGCTGGTTAAGGATCTGGTGTTGCTGCAGCTGTGCTGCAGGTTTCAGTGGCAGCCTGGATTTGATCCCTGGCCTAGGAACTTCTACATGCAATAGGTGTGGTCAAAAAAAAAAAGAAAAGAAAAAGAAAACAGTGCATATCATTAGGATTAGCAATAGTAATCCAGTTTGGAATACTGTTCTTAACCGTGACCTTATTCCTGATGAAAGGCAACTGAAGAGATGGAAACAATCCCCAAGTTTTGATGTGTGTCCTATTTCAGCCAATAGATTGATATTATCTTTCATTACCTTCAATTCTTGTGTTACCTCACTAGACTGATATTAAAGACTATTCTTCTCCAAATACTGTCCAGATGCCTCCTTATTGGACTGTCAAGATATCTTGACTTTCTGTTTTGTAGGACAAGTTCTGCCAGGCTATCAATTTCAGTTTTATAATATTCAAATGCTCAGAGAGGCACTGAAGGTGTTGGCCATAACTTTGGATAAGTTTCATATTGCTTTTTCTACTCCAAACCAAGAGAAGAAGGTCTTGGCAAAACCATGACAGAACACTTTCTGTCTATAATTAGGTTATTAGTTGACATCTATTCAAAATTATAACCTTCTCAGCTTACCAAGATATTTTTAACTGATATGAGAAATACCTTACGTTTGGTACATGAGCAGTAGAGGGAAGGGTCTTTCTAATAGCAACAGAGGTAAGGGAAACAATTCTGAAATACCCTTTCCATCTAGTAGAAGAAGCTGAATAAATGTTTTTGCCACACACATAGAATAACCAGAACTTTCTAGGGACATGGCATAAGTAAGTCCTTTAGCTTAAATTCTTTCAGCAGTTTCAAAATAAGAAATTTTATTATCAAAAACAAAATCATCTTCAGTGAGTACATGATAATTGGATTTGCTGGAATTGTGTAAGTCATTATAAGAACATCTTATATTTCTATATATCTGAAGTAATAAATGAATTTGATTGTTATGATCAAAATTTTGCCTAAGACATGGAGTCTCCAGAGAAGAGGTAGGCGAAGTTAAATTCCCACCATTCTCTGGGTTTCTGATCAATTCCCCAAATTGTCCCATTACAGGGGAATACCTTAATTTTCCAATGTCCAGCTCTGTTATAGGATTCATTGTGAGAAGTTATGTTAGTCAAGTAAACTCCAAGAAGGAGTGAACTCATGATCATTTGAATAATATAAGGGTGTATAACTACTCACATGCAATGTTAAGTAACCTAATGTTTCATCAGTACCATTTATATTTTCAAAACAAAGGGAAACATTATGAGTCAACATTCAGATATGAGTAAGAGATATTCCTTTATGAACAGGAGAAACCCTATGGGAAAGTAGTAATATCCAGAGGGAATATGATGAGTGCTTTCAAAGATACCTAAATAGAAGCTTACATTTTTGCTTTTAAGGGTCTTCCATCATGTCTGAGGACAGAGGTCAAACCACTAATTCAGGAGCATCATGAGTGTGGTTTGCTCTAGCACAAATCTGACAGTAGGTAAGATCTGTGAAATCAGAAAGTTTCTCTAGGTTAGTAACAAAAGGGTGTAATAAGGCATGATTATCAGCAATGAGGGTGACAAGAAGATATAAAATCCCTAACCAAGAGTTAAAATTATTCCTAATAACAAAACTCATTGTAAGGAGAATTTAAAGAGGGATGGTTCACTATGTTGGCCAGTATATGAGTCCCAGGAAGAAAGAGTCAACAAGCAAGGGATTCAAACCACAAGGCAATACAAAGGCAACAAGTTCCTCTGATTTCATGGGGTCTTACCACCAATTAAGAATTCTTACTATGTGTAGTAAGGCAAAAACTATTAGAATGCCTATTAAGATAAATAGCAGTCAAAATACTTTAATCCAACAATTCTTCATGTCAGATTTCCAAAGAATTTGTGGGCTACTCTTTTAAGTACCAAACATAAACCTTCACTATGTGTGAAAAGCTCCATAAGAAACAATACAAGAATACAAGTTATAAATGGAAACATGTCTTTCTAATACACAGAATATTCTCCTAGTAGAATAATTAGAAAGGCAAGAGCAAATCAACAAACTATTCTGTGGAAGAAAGCATAAGAGTGTACAGGCCTGGACCAATTTTGGAAAAGCTGTTCATTCAGATGTCATCTTCAATTACAGGTCAACTGGAGTTTAAAATTTCCAGTTGTTCTGTTGTCCCCTGGGAGATAGGAATCTTCTTTAAATGAGAAGTGTGAATCCGTAAGTCAGTACCCTGTTGTTTAGCAGCACATGGACTGGTTAGTAAAACCTAATATAGTCCTTCCACCTAGGGTATTAAATCATCTTTGTGTAGGTATCTTTCCCAATAAATATAATCTCCTGGTTGTTATGATAGTGAATCAGATCTTCATTTCCTGAGAGTGCACTGTGAAATACTGTCCAACTAACCATTTTTCTGTAAAGCCTTAACTCACCCCTTAACAGTAAGATAGCATATCTCCCTTGACAAAGAGGGGGTCACAGCCCCTTAGTCCATCATCATTGAATACCCAGTAATTATTTGAAAGCTTGTGTTTGCCAAAGGATATAGATGTCAAATTAATTAATAAAATGGGCAGAAACTGTGACCAACAGAGGCTAAAAATTTCTAGAAATTTAGCATTGTCTTTTTATACCACTTGCCCTCCCAACCAAACCAGAAATCTGAGAGTGATAAGCACAATGGAAATGTTGTGGAATAGACCAAATATCACAGACTGCACTAAGAATTTGACCAGTGAAATGGGTTCCTCTACCACTATGTAATCCCAATGGAATTCCTCAAGTGGGAATTGTTTCTTTACAACAGAATTTTGGCCACAGAAAGAGCAATATCCCTTTGACAAGAAAATCTTCCAATGAGAATACACACAAACCATCACCAAAACATAGTTACAACCTTATGAAGGAGGCAACTGAATAAAATCTATTGTCATACCTTGAAAAGACCTTTGAGTAAAAGGAAATGGCCCATTGATGTGTGTATAAGCTTACCTGGATTATGTTTTGGGCAAAACAAAACCCCTTTGAAATACCTCAGAGGTAACTCTGGGAGAGGTTTCCAAAAATAGTCATCCTCAATCTAACATTTGTGTACACCAATGTGTCATCTCATGAGTCAATTTTAATATTATTTGTTTCCTGTGTGACATCTGATAGGGCCTATACCATAGCTTAAACTCAGAAATACAGCTTTATTTAGCATCCTTCCATTTTTGCTTTTCTTTAGCAGTGGCATACTGTTCCCATATCTAATTACCTCCTTCAAATCTCTAGCGTCATTCACAGTGAGGGAAATGATAAGTAAACATGAAGAGTTCTGGAGACCAGCTCTTTTAGCGTCTCGTAGGCCAGATGGTTTCCTTGAGTTTCATCAGTGTCAGTTTTTGAACGACCAGGCACCTTAACAGTTGCTAATTGTTTTGGCAGTAAGATAGCATCTTACATGGCAGTAACATAGGAACTACTTTTTTTTTTTTTTTTGCTTTTCAGGGCCGCACCTGTGGCATATGGAAGTTCCTGGGGTAGGGGTTGAATCGGAGCTACAGCTACCAGCCTAAGCCATAGCCACAGCAGCACAGGATCAAGCTGCATTCGCAACCTACAACACAGTTTACCGCAACACCAGATCCTTAACCCACTGAATGAGGCCAGGGATTGAACCCGAATCCTCATGGACTAATCAGGTTCATAACCAGCTAAGTCACAACAGGAACTCCAGGAAATATTTTTAGTTGTTGTTTCCCCCATGTTAAAAACCCAGGTTGTTTCCAGAGTATACCCAAGGAAGAAGTAATATCAGAAGTGCAGCAACTATTGATAAAAAGTTTAGCAGTTTTATCTTTAAATAATATGCAAGCACCAAGGAGCATGAAAATTTCTGCTTCTTGAGTGGAGGAGGCCTGTGGAAGAGGCCTTGATTAGACAATATTAAAAGGGATAGTTATTGCATATACTGCATTAAGTTTGCCTACATCATTACATAAATAGGAGAAGTCAGTAAATTAAGGAACATCAGGATTATAAAGAAGAGCCTCTCATCGATTGGGTCAGTAGTTAGTACACAGTACACAGTCATGTGGGGTTTAAATGTTGGTAGACGGAGAAGAGTTTCGGGGTTTAAAGCATTACAACAAGAAATGATTACATAAGGTGAGGAGAACAAAATTGTCATCAGCAAAGCTCATTAAGAATCCCCAGGAAGTAAAAATAGAATCTAGGTAATTAAATAAAGTCTAACCCTTTTTTTCTTTTCCTTTGCCCTTAGTCTAGTTTCCTTGCTCATAAAGTACCACAAGCAGAGGCCTCATATCAGGCACTTCAGACCAGAGTTCCTAGTGTGAAATGGGTGCAGTGACACTTCAGCTCAAGCTGTGCATGATACTTAAGATGATGGTGGTGGGCCATGTGCAGAGATGCTGCACCTGACACTGCAGTGTAGAGCATGAGCATCACAGCTGTGTCTGAACCACAAGAACTCCAACCCACCCTGCTGACAAGAACTTTATAAAGCAGCCCCACTGATGTGCCCTAGAACTTGAGCTCATAGCACTTTTCTGATCTTTAATCAAAGAATAAAGCTTTCCTTTGCTCCTGAACCGAATTATGTCTCATTCTATCAGCTTGAATGACAGCAGACAGGAGGACCCTTACCGGGTGCAAAGGGTTGGTAACAAATTTTGGCACCTGAGATGGGACAGACCATGGCCTTTTCACCTGAATCTACTTACTAGGATTTGGGCTCACCCTGGCTCCAGCAGGAAGACAGTGGAGGCTTTGGAAACTTTAAGCAAAAATGATTGACTCTGGTTCTTGAGTTCAACTCTGATAGGGTAGAAAGGTAAAAGACTTAAGCCAAGCAACCTTAAGCCAGGTATAGTGCACCCACAGGGTAGCACCCAGAGTCATCCAGACTGTGCCCCCTTGAGGAGGTCATTGTTCAGGATTTGAGACTGAAACTCAGGACTTTCTGCCCATTGCCTCTGGCTTGTCTTCCTGTAGTAGCAGATGCCCAGGTGAAATGAATCAGTACCCTGTGGGGCCTTCCTGGGACAGACCTCTTCCTGTCAGTACCCTGTGGGGCCTTCCTGGGACAGACCTCTTCCTGGGAAAGCTCTGTGAATCAGTACCCTGTGGGGCCTTCCTGGGACAGACCTCTTCCTGGGAAAGCTCTCTCCCAGGCCTTCCCTGAGTGGAAAAAGCCTGGCTCAAAAAGTAATGACTGAAAGGATGTGAACATGTAATGACAAAAACAGCAGCTGGGCCAGGAGAGCTGGTGAGAATTTAAACAGTAAATCCACCACATAGCAGTCTTTAGATCCTCCCTGTAGAACCTAGTATTATCTAGTATTGGGTGCCCATTTTCTGAGTTGATTAATAGATGTTAAAACCCCCACCAAATGGAAGAAGTACTACTTGATGACCATGAGCACATAGCCCCCAGTCCTATTTGAGCTGATAATGTTGACTCCTGTGACACTGCCTTGTTACTTCACCATCAACCAGTCAGAGAATTATGCATGAGTTGATCACACACCAAGCTACTCCCCTCCCTCACCTTGCCTTTAAATACGCTTTCCTGAAAACCATCAGAGATTTCAGGTTTTAGCATTAACTCCCCCAGACTCCTTGTATGGTGTCTACAATAAACACTGCACTTTCCTTCACCGCAACCTGATGGCAGCAGATTGGCTGTACTATGTGAGGATAAGCAGACCTGTTTGGTTTGATAAGAGGGATGGTGGGGACCTGTGGACAAGAGGGAGCCTCCCCAGTCTTGCACTACTGTCATGCCAGTAGTGCTGTTCTCTTGCCTCCTGCACAAGGCAGAAGTGGCTGCACTGGGACTTTCTGCCTTCCTTGTCGACCTCCAGGGGTCAACAGGAGCATTTTCCATTGTCACTTTCGGTTTGGTAATAGAAAGTGGCCAGCCCCATGTACCAAGAGGTGAGACAGGGAAAAGGCCTAGGTAATGAGGACCACCTGACAAAATAGAATGGGAATGCTCAATACAAGTTCAGGAAAGGATACCAGGAACACTCAACTGTGAAAGGGCACTAAGGGAGGTATGTAACCAGTGACTTGACCTCTTTCAGTCAGTTCTAGTTTCTTTAAAATGGGGTGGGAAGCTCTGAGCTGCTCAAAAGAAAACCCATTGCCCCCAACCTCTCCTCCCCCATGACTTGCAGGGTGAACCTTGGGTGATTCCTTATTAATTGAGGCTCCCAGCCTCTCCTCTTGTTATCAGCACTGAATACCAACTGCCCCAGCGACCTGGTGATTACTCTGTGGGAATCCCTCCTGCTTTTAGCTCTTACTCAGAAGACCCCAATCTCATCCTTTTTTGGCCAAAAGGAGGAAAGAGAAGATCCCTGCCTCAGTTATCTGTGCCACTCCCTAGAAGACCAAGTTGGTCAGGAACTAAGGTGGCTAAGCTGCTCTGGCCCGGAGGCAGTCCTGTCTTACCTCCTGTGGGACGTTCTGACTGAGGAGGGACTTAGTAGTTCAAGCACCAGTCATTATAAATTCAATTGGTTATATCAGAGTCCATGCCATTTGGATGCCTCCTATTTTGGTCTTTTGAGGAATTCATTAACAGTTTAGTGCTGGTTCCAAGTTTCCCAAACCAAAATTTTTATCTGGTTCAAATCTTGTGGCATTTGTGTGCCAACAAATGACTCCAATTGCCCCCGCGGCCCCAGTAGTTGTAAATAAATCCAAAACAGAACATCTAAGGTATGGGAACATCCACCATACCAAAGGATAGCCCATTAGGGTGCACCCTGCAGAAATGGAAGCTTTTTGGGTCTCACACCCCGACTCCAAAACATTCAATCTTTCTGTATAATACAGTTTGCCCCCAATATTGGCTGGGAGATGGGGGAAACTTGGCATGTCAATGGGTCTCTAAATTATAACACCATTTTATAATTGGACCTGCTATGCCAGAGACAAAAGAAACAGGAATAAAATTCCCTATGTCCAGTTTTTTAATAGCCTTGTATCAGAACAAAGGCCTTCAAAAGGCTCCACTGAGGTAATTCCAGTCTTTGACCTGAGGACCTAATTGATCTCCTCCCTAACTCTCTTCCAGTATGCAGACAACATTCTCATCAGCAGCTCTACCAAGGAGGTCTCTGACAAAAATGCTGTACCCATTCTGAACCACCGAGGTGATAAAGGATATGTGCACCCCCTCCCTCCACTGCCAAAGGCTCAAATATCACAAACTAGAGCGACTTTCCTAGGCTTCATTCTCACAGAAAGTCAGAGAAGCCTACCCAAGGAACGGAAAAAATACTTCTACAGCTCTGATCCTCCTAAAACTAGAAGACAGCTTCGAGGTTCCCTGGGAATGGTCAGGTTTTGCCACATATGGATCCCTAATTATGGTCCAATAGCTAGGCCTCTATATGAAAAGTTGAAAGGAAAAAATGATGATCCTTTTTAATGGAATTAAGAATGTGAAGAAGTCTTTCAAGAATTAAAAAAGTGATTAGCTCAGGCCCCTGCCCTGGCCCTCCAAGATTTAGCTAAACCCTTAGACTTTTACATTCATGAAGAGAATAGGAGCCACTCTTAGGGTATCAGCTCAAAAACTGGGACACTCAGGCAGTAGCTTATTTCTCTAAACAATTAGATCAAAATGCTAAGGGATGAACTGCCTTGCCTACATGCAGTAGCAAGTACAACCCTGCTAAAGAAGGTTGAAAAGTTAATGTCTGGTTAGCCAATTACTATATGGACCTTACACCAGGTTCAGGCTTTACTAAATTCCAAGGGACTAGAAGAGCCATCCCCTGAAGGTTGATTCAAGGAAGTTCTGACTGCTCATAGACAACCCAGTGGCTACCATAAAAATCTCTCACATGCTAAATCCTACTACTATGCTACACACAGAAACGGGACCCCTGGAGCATGATTGTATGGAACTCATAGACACAATCTATTCCAACCTAGGAAGGGAGTCACTCCCAAACACCAAAGAGGAATGGTTCACAGACCAGACCAGTTTTATGAGAAAGGGAAAAGGGGTGGCAGGATATGCAGTGACCCCTCAAACCCAAGTCATAAAGTCACGAAGCAGACTCCCAGGGACTTCATCCCAAAACGCAGAGGCGACAGCCCTCACCCAAGCCTTAAAGCTCTGGACAGGGAAAATTTCAAATGTTAACACAGACTCTTGGTATGTGTATCACATCCTACATGCACATGGGGCTATTTGGAAGGAAAGAATTAGGCTTCCTGTGGAGAATAAGCAGGTGAAACATGACAAAAACATATTGAGACTCCTAGCAACAGTGCAGCTTCCAAAAAAATGGCAGTGACTCACTGCAGGTATCATCAAAAAGGGAATGTGGAGGTAATAAAAGGAAACAACAGGTGGACACAACTATCAAAAGGGCAAGCCCTATAACCACTAATTTGGCAATTACCCCTCACACCTAAGAGGCCAGATTCATCCAATTATGCTCCACTCTACCCAAAGGGTGAATTAGATAAAGCCCAAAAACGTGGCTTCCAGAGAGACCTAGGAGCTCATGGGTGGCTAGTTAATAAACAGGGGCAATACTTATTTCCCCAAACTGCTGTTTGTCAAGCCATCAGGGAGGCGTATCAAGGAACTCACTATGGGAGAGAAGTGCTATATAATCGATTAGTTGAGGCCATGATAATTTCTGACATGAAAAGTATAATCAGTCGGATAGTTGAGCCATGCCTCATTTGCACAATGAACAATCCCAGCACCAGACCCCCAGAGACCCCTAGATAAAGTCCATTCAGACCAAAGGGATATGTCCTGGATAAAACTAGAAGATTGATTTCACTGTCCTGCCAAGAGTATAGGGCAATTTCACATATCTTTATGTGCTAATAGATGCATTTTCTGGGTGGAAAGAAGCATTCCCTGCTAAACCTGAAACCACACCTGAGGTAGCAAAGGCATTACTAAAAGAACTAATCCCAGGTTTGCGCTCCCAGGATCCCTATGTGAATGAAAAATGTTGCCTGCCATATCAGTGGATGGCTGCAGGCATCAAGCCACTATACCTACCCCTGACGGTGATCCCTGAGGTAATTTAGGATGGAGACAAACCGGTTGCCCCTGCCAAGCCCTCTGCCACTGCAGCCACCCCCAAGGGTGCACCCTGAGGGGACTCAGGATGGGAATACAACCCCTAGATATTCAAGGTGCACATCAAGGGATAATTTCAATGAGCCCAGACTCTTGCATCTTTCCATACATAGAAAAGTGCTGAATTCATTAATTTGAGAGATCTATTTTTCTTCATTTAACAGGAATCTTTTGATGTTCTGACTACCTGGTTTTATTGCAAAAAAACTCCTATATATCCTGGCTCCTCCCTTACCTCTTTGGAGCAATCCATCAGAACTATCGGAGAGGCTGCACCCTGGTCTTAAGTCCTCAGTTCTGTCCACCAAATTAGATATAATTCTCTACTTTTAGGTTGTGCATTTTTTTTTCACTTGACACCTATACAGTGATAATGATCCAGCATTTCTGTCTCAGTGACAAAGGGGATAGTGAGTGCCCTGGGCATAAAATGGACCTTGCACTCAGCCTGGATACTCCAATCATCAGGGAAAGTACAGAGATCCAAACAGACCTTGAAAAAGGCTTTAGTCAAGCCATGTTAGGAAATTCAATAATATTGGATTAAGCTGCTTCTGATTGCCCTGCTCCATAAGCAGTTAGCTCCGAGGGGTAATTTAAAGTTAAGTACATTTGAACTTGCGTATGGTAAACCCATTTCCCAAGACTGGGAGAAGCATCACCTTAACTTTCTTGAAATGGAACAACTCAAGATTGCCCTACAGCTAGGAAAAACCATGTAATGGGAGAAAGCTCTCATGTAGTATGGTAACTGGGTACTAACTGCACCCACTGGGTACCAACTGTACCCACTGACCTAGCTTTCCACCCCTTCCATTCAGGAGACTCAGTGGAAAACTGGCAACTTGCAAGATCAGCTCACTCCTAAGAGGAATGGACCCCCCCCCCCCCGGTGATCTTACATACTTACTCTTCCCTGAGTTGCAGGGGATCACTCCATGGGTACATCATCCTCAAGTGAAGAGGTCCCCAAGCCCCGGCCTCCAGGGAGACAACCTGGGACAACAGACCCCCTTGACTACTCTTGGTAATCTCTCTCTGACCCAAAGCTTCTCTTTCAGAAAACCACAAAAGTGTGACCAGGGATATTCAGGCCGTGGCAGTGAGTTTCCACATTAGGGCATACCTTTTGTCTACAGGCAAAAACCAAGATGCCTTTATTTTTAAGAAAAATTTGACATGTGGCCATTATTTCTTTTAATACTTGGGCCATTTGTCTTAAATTGTCTTGCGTCCTTTATCTCCAAAAGGTTAGACAAATGGGGTTCACTTAGGGCTAAGGTGTGCTGACAAACACATCAAAAGGCGGCCGAGGAGAAGTAGTGTTCCTTTACCCAGCATTATGATGATGCCAAAACTCAGAAGGGAAGTAATGACAGAAAGACAGACCTTCACCTCTCAGTGACCCTCGGCATCCCTCAAGAATGAGGAGCAGCAGAGTTCCGTCATGGCTCAATGGTTAGCAAGTCTGACTAGCATCCACGAAGATGCGGGTTCAATCCGTGACATCACTCAGTGGGTTAAGGATTCAGCCTTGTCTTGAGCTGTGGTGTAGGTCATAGACACGGTTCCGATCTCACAGCGCTATGGCTGTGATGTAGGCCAGTGGCTGCAGCTCCCATTTGACCCCTAGCCTAGGAACTTCCACGTGCCGTGGGTGCAGCCCTATAAAAAAAAGAATGAGGAGTTCCCGTTGTGGCGCAGTGGTTAACGAATCTGACTAGGAACCATGAGGTTGCGGGTTCGGTCCCTGCCCTTGCTCAGTGGGTTAACGATCCGGCGTTGCCGTGAGCTGTGGTGTAGGTTGCAGACACGGCTCGGATCCCGCGTTGCTGTGGCTCTGGCGTAGGCCGGTGGCTACAGCTCCGATTCAACCCCTAGCCTGGGAACCTCCATATGCCGTGGGAGCGGCCCAAGAAATGGCAACAACAACAACAAAAAGACAAAAAAAAAAAAAAGAATGAGGAGCAGGACAAAAGACAGAGGAGGGATTTATCCCTAGCAAAGACCATTAACAATTCCCAGGAAGTAAAAATAGAATTAAAGTCTAACCTTATTTTTTCTTGTCCTTTGTGCTTAGTCTACTTTCACTTGCTCATAAGGTACATATGGAGAGGCCTCTCACTTGGCACTTTTGGCGCAAAGAAGGTACGCAGACACTTCACCTCAGGCTGCGAGCAGAAGCTGTGCATGATACTCAATGCAAGATGGTGGCGGTGGCGGCAGCCGTGAGCAGACATTGCACCTGGCACTGTGTTTCAGAGCAGGAACAGTATAGCTGCACCCAATCCGCCAAAACTCGGTCCCCTCTCACCGACTGAGAACCCAAAGGAGGAGACCACCCAGAGCCTGTCAGGAGGGTGTGTGCTCCAGAAATTGTCAGAATGCCTTTGCACCTCTCCATTCTTCTCTCTTTTTTTTCTTTTTAGGGCTGCACAATATGGAAGTTCCCTGGGCTAGAGGTGGAACACAGATGCAGCTGCCCACCTATGCCATAGCCACAGCAACACAGGCTCCAAGTCACATCTGTGACCTACATTGCAGCTTCTGGCAATGCTGGATCCTTAACCCACTGAGTGAGGCCAGGGATGGAATCTGAATCCTCATAAATACTAGTTGGGTTCTTAACCTACTGAGCCACAATGGGAACTCCACACCTCTCCATTCTTTGATCAAAGAATCAAGCTTTCCTTCGCTGCTGAACCAAAGTAGGTCTCATTCAAGCATCGCCAGGCAGCAGGACACTTGTTAGGGCCTGACTGGAAAGGGTCAGCAATAAAATCTCATAAGATATGAATCTACTAGGAGAAAGATGTTGAGTATACAAAAGCTTTAAAGTGCTTCTACTGACCTCTATACATAAAATAGATAAGTAGGGAGTTCCCGTTGTGGCTCAGTGGAAATGAATCCGATCAGTAACCATGGTTTGATCCCTGGCCTTGCTCAGTGGGTTAAGGATCTAGTACTGCCATGAGCTGTGGTGTAGGTTGCAGAGGCAGCTCAGATCCCACGTTGCTGTGGCTGTGGAGTAGGCCAGCAGCTGTAGCTCCGATTAGATCCCTAGCCTGGGAACTTCCAAATTTTGCAGGTGTGGCCCTAAAAAAAGCAAAAGAGTAAAAATAGAAAAATAAAATAGGTAAGTGGCAAGAATTTATTATATAGCACAGGGAACTATATCCAATATCTTGTAATGATTTGTAATGGAAAAATTTTGAGAAAAAATTATATATTATATTATAACTGAATCGCTTTGCTGTAATCTTTAACACAGTATTGTAAACCAATCAACTTCAATTGAAAAAAAAAAAAGTGCTTCTATTGAATGTGGCACATAGACTCTTAAAAGGGAATCCATGACAATTTCTTTGGTTGCTTTGAGTAGGAGGGCAGTAGCTGAGACTGCTCATAAAACAAAGAGGGAGTTCCCTAGCAACAGGATCTAGTTGTGGGCTATAGAATCCAACTGGTCTTTGATGGTCCCCATGTTAATGCGCTAGGATGCCCTTGGCATGTCCTTCTTGTTCACAGACAAAAAGGGAAGGGAGAATGTTTGAAATATCCTAAGGTGGAGCTATTATTAATTCATGTTTTGAGCCTGGAAGGCGGATTCAGATATTCCTAGCCAAATGATCAGATTCAATTTATTTTCCTTTAACAGGGCATAGAGATATTGAGCATACAAGGAAAAATTTGGAGTCCAGTTTCTGTAGCATCCTGCCAACCCCTGAGACCCTCATAGTTGCCCTCTGGTTTCAGGGAAGGGAAATGAATAATTCCCAGGATCTTATTAGAGTCCAGCATTGATCCCTGAGGTATTATTAGATGTCCTAAATATTTAACCTGGGTGTTAACAGATTGGAGGTTTTCCTTAGAGACTTTATGTCCTCTTAGGACTAATTAATTGAGTCAAGAGAAAAACTGTCTTTTTCTTTTCTTTTTTTTTTTTTTGTCAGTGCCCAGAACATATGGAAGTTCCCAGGCCAGGGACTGAACCTATGCCACAACTGCAACCTAAGCCACAGCAGTGAAAATACAGGATTTTTAAACAGTTGAGACACCAGGGAGCTCCCAAGACTTTCTTGAGTTTATGGTTTCTCAGAGGAGCAGAGGAGATTATCAGCATATTGAACAAGTAGATCCCTGAGCGAAAACTACATTAGCCAAATACTGCTTAAGTATTTGGGAGAAGTAGGATGGATTTTCAGTATAGCCTTGGGGCATAATAGTACAGGTGTGTTGTCAGTCTTACCAAGTGAAAGCAAAAGGATATTGACTTTGAGTAAATAGGCATCCTTAAAAAACGCATTACATAAATCTCTAACAGTAAAGAAGGCTCTATCTATAGGAATGGAATTAAGGATTGTTTATGGATTAGGCACAATGGAATGACAATATTGTTGATAGCTCTAAGATCTTCAATGAACTTCCATTCCTGCCCATTCGGTTTACAGGTGGAAGGATTGGAGTGTTATAGGGATTAGTATAAGGAATAATTAGGCCCTTGGCAATGTGTGCCTCTGTTACAAGATGAATTCCTTCAAGGGCCTCTATTCTTAGAGGATATTGCTTAGTATTAGGTAGCGGTTTGGAAGCAGCCACCTGAATTTTAATGGATGGAGTTGAATGAATATCATTAAAAAATTGTGACCACAATTAGGAGACACAGATTCTAACAACTTACTATTGGTTTGATTGGCTGTTACAATACTGGGATTCTAAATTCCACTTGTTATGTAGATGAATTATCAGAAATGTTCCGTATCTCAAGATTAATCAGATCCTTAAGGGAAAAGGAGATACTGGCCTTGAATTTTTCTGAAAGATCTCACCCTATTAACTGTGCTGGGAAAGAGGGTCCAAGGAGAAATTGAAGTAATCCTTATAAGGGGGCTATGTCAAAGAAGAGAGATTTTCATACTTTCATAGAAACCCCTGAATTTTAATCTTTCTTACTGTATAAGAAGAGGTAATGAAATTAGCAGTCTCATTGTACAAATGAGTCTTGTTGCATTTGTCACTAGTCATAGAAATATTTTCATAAGTATAAGAAAATTTAAACCCTTACTTTAACTGTGATTGTATGAAAACACTATAAACTTTTCATCAAAGACATATTGCAGACTGTGTCCCAAGAAGTGCTTACAACTTACCTAAACATGCTTGGTTTCCTTCCTTGCTCACAGTGAGAAATATCTCCAATTGCTCATCACTGTCAATGTGGGAATGGTAACCTCTAACCATCATCTAATTTTATGATTCTTCCCATTTTACAAAAGAGAAAAAAAACAAAAAGCAGAGATCATCCTGCATAAGTCCAAAAGTAGACATTTTAATCTATTTTTATTAAAGGAAGATGAGCCAGAACTAACATTTTGAATCTATGACTAATCAGACCACTTACCCACTCACCTGACCTTTCAACGGCAAAGGAAAGACAGATACTCATAGTCTCATATTCATTCTCAGGCTCTTTAATCTTTGCCTCTAAACAAACCTCCTAGGGGCTACTCCAGTGAGTTTTCTAAAAATATAAACCAAATCATGTTTTTCTCTGGCTTAAAACATTCCACCTGACCAAAGTGTCATTTGCATGGTATTTTAAGGCTATTCATAACCTGGTCTCTGCCAATAGCCTTACCCAGGCAAGACTACCTCTTTGGAAAATGAGCTCCTTGTGGGTATGGTGCTGTCCTCTCATACACCAGTTATTAAAATGGATGGTTTTGAAATGAGTAAGTGAATAAGCAAATGAAGGAACTCTTTCTAAGTAGTTTTGGACACTTTGGATAACCCTTTGAGATATCCTTGATGGGATGGAGACTACAGTTGATTTTTTTTTTTTTGGTCTTTTTGCTATTTCTTGGGCCGTTCCTGCGGCATATGGAGGTTCCCAGGCTAGGGGTCCAATCGGAGCTGTAGCCACCAGCCTATGCCAGAGCCACAGCAACGCGGGATCCGCGCCGCGTCTGCAACCTACACCACAGCTCACAGCAACGCCGGATCGTTAACCCACTGGGCAAGGGCAGGGACCGAACCCGCAACCTCATGGTTCCTAGTCGGATTCGTTAACCACTGCGCCACGACGGGAACCCTTTTTTTTTTTTTTTTTTTGGTCTACAGTTGATTTTTGATATCTGAAAACAATCGTTCCTTTTTTTAATTTTAATTTTTAATTTTTTGCTTTTAGGGCCACACTAGAGGCATAGGGAAGTTCCCAGGCTAGGGGTCAAATCAGAGCTGTAGCTGCTGGCTTACAGCCACAGCAACACCAGATCCAAGCTGCACCTGCAACCTACACAACAGTTCATGGCAACACCTTCACCCACTGGGCAAGGCCAGGGATCAAACCTGCTACCTCATGGATGCTAGTCAGATTTGTTTCTTCTGAGTTACAATGGGAAAGCCAGCAACTGTTCCTTAAAGGAGTACAATACGGTGTTTTTGCTGCAAGTCCAATTTAAAATTGTACTTATTTTTACAATCTGATGTTCTTGTAGGTTAAATCTAACTCATTTTATACCTAGAGTTCTCAAGTGATAAATGGTAAATGTCATTGATTATTAGAGAAATGCAAATCAAAACTACTATGAGGTACCAGCCGACACCTGCCAGAATGGCCATCCACTAACAAGCCAACAGATAACAAATGCTGGAGAGGTTGTGGAGAAAAGGAAACCCTCCTGCACTGTTGATGGGAATGTAAATTGGTACAATCACTATAGAAAACAGTTCAGAGGTATCTCAGAAAACCAAATTTAGAACTACCATATGATGCAGCAATCCCACTCTTGGGCACATATCCGGACAAAACTTTCCCTGAAAAAGACATATGCACCCATATGTTCACTACAGCAGAATTCACAACAGCCAAGACATGGAAATAACCTAAATGTCCATCAACAGATGAATGGAATTAAGAAGCTGTGGTATATATACACAATGGAATGCTACTCAGCCATAAAAAAGAACAAAATAATGCCATTTGAAGCCACATGGATAGAACTAGTGACTCTCATACTAAACGAAGTAAGTCAGAAGAGAAAGACAAATACCATATGACATCACTTATATCTGGAATCTAATATATGGCAGAAATGAACCTTTCCACAGAAAAGTAACTCATGGACTTGGAGAAGAGACCTATGGTTGCCAAGGGGGAGGAGCAGGGAGGGAAGGGACTGGGATGGACTGGGAGTATGGGGTTAATAGATGTAAACTATTGGGAGTGGATAAGCAATGAGATCCTGCTGTATAGCGCACGGAACTATATCCAGTCACTTGTGATGGAAAATGATGGAGGACAATGTGAGAAAAGGAATATGAATATATATATATATGACTGAGTCACTTTGCTGAACAGTAGACATTGACAGAACATTATAAATCAACTATAATGGAAAAACAGAAACAAACACATAGTGAAAGCAAAAAATAAAATAAAAATAAAATAAAATAGAGATTCACCTTGAAAAAAAATAATAAACCTTCCTAGGGTTGAAAAGTCACTTATCTAACTAAGGAGAGTTGTTTTACTCTCTCAGGAAAGCTGAAGGTACTCAGTCAAAAATTCAGAAATAGGAATCAGAAGCATATCAGTATTTGAGGACTGGTACATAGTATAGTCACAGTGCCGCCTTTTTTATTTTTTTTTTAATTGGGGACTGCCATGTCCATGCCTCTTAGCAACAATTGTGCTTGCCTAATCTGCATTGGTAACCAACTTCTATCACCATGATTATATTAAGATTCTATACTTCAATGACTGGAATCCATATTCCTCTCAAGATTTTTTTTTTTTTTTTTTTTTGTCAAGCTCTTGTCAACAACCTCACAGTCATTCTAGAAACAGGTTATACCCGATTGCTATATTTTCTGTTAAAGTTTATTTATTTTACAAATAATTCAAACTTGTTTTTTTAATTTACAAGTACAATTAAGTAAAAATAAAAATTTCCTAAAAGTAAAAATCAAAATTTAAATCAGATTAAACACTTAATATTTTATGTATTCCCATCTGTCTCTTTCATTTTATGTGTATATGAGTGTGTACGTATAAAATGGGAAACTTTTGGTTCTCTGATGCTAGCAGTCACCTCATACAATTTCTCACCAATGTACGCTTGCATCTACTGAAATGCTGGGGCTTTTATTCTCTAAGTAGAGGAGAACAGAGTTCAGTTTGCTTTTGGGGGCAGGGTGAAAAAAGCGAAAGGGGAAAACTAAAGGGAATAGGATGATGTGTGTCTCATCCTACCCACATGGCTGGGTTTGGGACACTTTGATTAGAGTCAGAAATAGAACAAACCAGGAATTCCCTGATGGCACAGCAGGTTAAGGATCCAGCATTTTCACTGCTGTGGAATGGATTCAATCTCTGGCCGGGAAACTTCCACATGTTGTGAGCATGGCCAAAAGAAAAAGAAAGAAGTAGAACAAACTGTAGTTAGGTCAGGTCTGCACCATCGGCTTCATGATCACTTCACTACTGTGGGTATATATAACATCTCTTGTTGGGACCTTACTTCTAAAAATAACTAGAAGACATTTTGACTGGGACCAAGGTTCTGCTTTGTGGAGAGGTGGCTCAGAGGTATTATATTTGGATATATATATAGACTTTAAATTCATTCAATTCTCCAACCCATGTTTTGTGTGTTATTATTAGTTTCCTATTGCTGTTGTAACAAATTTCCACAACCTTAAAATAACACAAATTCATTGTCTTAGAATTCTGAAGGCCAGAAGTCTGAGCTAAGTCTTACGGACCAAAGTCAAAGTATCAGCGGAATTGGTTCCTTCTGGAGGCTTTAGGGACGAATCCATTTGTTTACCTTTTCCATACAGATTTTAAAGGCTGCTTGTATTCTTGGCTCATGCCCCCTCATCAACTTTTCTTCCCCTTCCTCCGTCATCCCATCACTTTCTTCCTCCTGCAGTGTTTCTTCCTCCCTCATATTAAGGACCCTTGTAATTACATTTAGGGCTTACCTGAATAATCCAGGATAATTTTTGAGTCTTGGTCCATCTGGGTTGCTGTAACAAAATGTCATAGACTGGATGATTTATATATACTAAACACACTAAAAGAGATGAGAAGGTGTTAATAATTTAAAACAAGAATAGAAAAATGTAAAACAAGAATTAAGGAAAAATATCAGGTATGAAGAATAGGTAAAATAGCAGGAAAAGTTAAGGAAAAATTAGTAATGAGACCAAATTGAGGAATTTTCCCAGAAGGAAGTGGGAAAGGACAATACAAAAGAAAATCTGAGAGATATGGGCGAAAGAAATAGGAGTTCCAGAGAGAGAGAGAGGAAAAAAACTGAGGAAAAAATATTTTAAAAGTAAAAGATCAATTTTTGATACTTAAAAAAGGTGAAAAGAAATGTCAAAAAGGAGAGGTTTAAAAACCCATAATTAGACAATTAGACACAAAGAAAAATTTTATAGCTTACAGAGAACAGATGAAATACAAAGGAACAAATATCAGATTGTCAATAGATTTTTCAATAGTAATCATGGATCCCATAAGACAATGGAATAGGGCTTCTAAATAACTATGGGAAGAAAACTTAGAAGAACCAGAATTTTATATCTAGCCAACTGCTATTGCTGTGTGGGCATGACAAAATGTTCTCAAGTACAGGAAATCCTCCCTTTGCACAGCAGTGAAGGACTAAAAATGACTGTACAAGCTGAAACCACAAAAAGTCATTTTAATGATTAATCAGAACCCTCATGGTTCTTCCATGATCTTAAAAAATTTTTGTCAACACTTTAAAACTCTCTGTTGGTTCTAAATATATGAGGAAATGAAAAAAAGTCAAGCTAATATTTTAGTATATTATGATTTAAATCTTAGAAACATTAAGAATAACATGTTATTTCTTTGTAAAAAGGCTCTAAGAGTATTTTGAATAGCACTTACCTTTTTTCATATAAATTATGATGTATGGATTGCCTTTTAATAAAAGAGTTAATCTATGTTCAACTCTTTATTGCCCACTTTGAGAGTCTGTCTTTCTTTACATAAATTCTTGATGTTGTTGCATTTGGAAAGGTTTGTCTCATCAACACACAATATTTGATGAGCATTACAACTGATTTCCCTCAAATACTAACTCTGAGCTTAAACAAAACGGAAGATTCTTCATGTTCTGACATCATGACCTTACAGTTCCTAGCAAGTAAGTTACAGACACGTAAACTTAAGCAAGGAAGAAGAATACTGAAGTTTTCTAGTAACCAACACAAGAGAAAACAATGTACTTATTCAGGTTTTATAAACTGTGCTATTAAATACTGAGAGCTGAGATTCCTTAACACCTTTGGTTTGGAAGTCTCCCTGTTCTGGAACAGTTGATTTTTTTGCTCAATAAAATATTCATATCAAGTTAGGCTCTCTGAATTTCCTTTTGACAGAGGCAATGAGTGGGATAGCAAATACTTTATGGCTAGTGTAAATTATTGCTGAGGTCCTAGTTTTGTCTTGAGAAGTTTGGTATCCAGCCCAGTGGCTGCCACATATGTTTCTCAATGTGGCAGACTTGGACTTCTTTTGAAGCTCTCAAATTAATAAACAGGGAGGCCGTTAAACAGAGGAGGCTCTAATGCTATGGTGCCTGTATTAGCAAACCAAAATCTAAGACTGTAAATGCCTCAAGGCCACAAAATCGAAACACTAAGAACAACCAAATAGCCAATAGGTTTTAAGCTACAGCCAACAAATAATTTCCTTACTTTGCATCCATCTTTTGTCTATAAAAGTTTATTCATGAGCCCCTTTTGGTGGAGTGCTCCTAATGTTCTGATTAGGCACTGCCCAATTCCAGTCGATTTTTGCTCAAATAAACTCAAAAAAATTTTAACATACCTCAATTTCTTTTCAAAAAGTATAAGCCAAATTCTATTCAGCTTCTCTTTTGTAAGAGGAGGGAATGCCTTTTAACAAGGGCAATAATGCCCTCTCTTTAAATAGCTAGGTTTGGGCTTGCTTCTCAATCTATGTTTTAAACACTTTTCATATTTATTCATATGTAAATAGATGGTAAATTAAAACATTTGATTTAGAAAAAGGAGTGTATGGGAGATGAGGAAGTGGAGACTGAAAGTGGAGACAACTAGTATTAAGTCCTATTTCTTATAAAAAGGAGTGTTACAATTTATTCCTGTAACCTGCTTATTCCATTCATCAATATAGTCTAAGTTTATTTCATCTTAAGAAATACAGCCCTGTATCACAATTTTAATGCCTATATAGAATTCTGTATTATGGATATACCATAGTATTTAGATTAATTCTAAAATTATAAATAATATTATGATAAATATTTTTTAACTTTTTAAAAGTATAGTTGATTTACAATGTTGTGCCAATTTCTGCTGTACAGCAAAGTGATCCAGTCATTCCTATATATATATATGAATAATTTATATATATGGACGTTTTCTTATATTATCTTCCATCATGGTCTATCCCAAGAGACTGGATATAGTTCCCTGTGGTGATAAACATTTTTGTATAGTCATATTTAAACAATTATTTTATTTTGTTATTTTATTTAGAATACAGATCTTCCTCAACTTAAAATGGGGTTACAGGAGTTCCTGTCACACTGCAGTGGCAACAAATGCAACTAGGAACCATGAGGTTGTGGGGTCACTCAGTGGGTTAAGGATCTGGTGTTGCCATGAGCTGTGGTGTAGGTTGCAAACACGGTTAGGATCCTGCATTGCTGAGGCTGTGGGGTAGGCTGACAGCTGTAGCTTTGATTTGACCCCTAGCCTGGGAACCTCCATATGCTGCAGGGGAAGCCCTAAAAATCCAAATAAATAAATAAATAAAACAGGGTTATATCTTCATAAACGCATTGTAAGAAAATATCAGAAGTTGAAATTGGGTTGTGATGATCGTTGTACAACTATAAATGTAATAAAATCCATTAAGTAATTTAAAAAATAAATAAATAGGAGTTCCTGTCGTGGCGCAGTGGTTAACGAATCCGACTAGGAACCATGAGGTTGCGGGTTCGATCCCTGCCCTTGCTCAGTGGTTAAGGATCCGGCGTTGCCATGAGCTGTGGTGTAGGTTGCAGATGCGGCTCAGATCCCGCGTTGCTGTGGCTCTGGCGTAGGCCGGTGGCTACAGCTCCAATTCAATCCCTAGCCTGGGAACCTCCATATGCCGTGGGAACGGCCCAAGAAATAGCAACAACAACAACAACAACAACAAAAATAATTAAAGATAAATAAATAAATAAAAAAGAAAATATCAGAAGCTGAAAATGCATCATATACTGTAACCTACTAACATCATAGCTTGGCCTCACCTACCTTAAATATGCTCAGAACACTAACATTAGTCTCCAGCTGGAAAAATTATCTAACACAAAGCTTGTTTTATAACAAAGTGTTGAATATCTTATGTAATTTATTGAATGCTATACTGAAAGTAAGAAACAATATTTGGGTACAGAAGGGTTCTAAATGTATTGGGTGTTTACCCTTGAGATCATGTGGCTGACTGGATACTGCAGGTGGCTCCTGCTGCCCAGCAACACAAAAGAATACAGTTAGTTGGCATATCACCAGGCACTTCAAAAGTGACCTTTGCTAGTCACCTGTTAAAGTTGCTGGGAACACTGTAACTTGACTCTGGCTGTTCTTTGTTTTTCTTTTTGCCACTTTTGTGGCATGTGGATGTTCTAGGACCAGAGACTAACTGCAGTGACCCAGACCATGGTACTCCTCAAGCTGTTTTTCTAAGGGGATTTATGGCTCCGTAAAGTTCATCTCAGTTATTTAAAGCTATCTAGTTGTATCTGATTTTATGTACATTCTCAAACATGGCATTCCAGTCAAAGCCTTGGAAATACAACCAATGTTTCCATTTATGTTGTTATGAGGAGAAAAGATTTTTATTTAACTTATGCAAATAACTATACTGCCATTAAAATGAGCATACTCACTAAGAGTTCAACTCACTAAGAGTTCCAAATTCTGGAAGAATAAAGTAGAGAGAAAAAGACAAACGTTTTGATGTGCTTACAAAGGTATAATTTACCAAACTGCCACAAGTTATAGCTTAAGAGGAAAGTTTCCTTGTATCTTGAAACTTAAGATTAAAAGACAGTAATATTTCAGACAAAAAGTCATAAAAATTATCATTCAGCTCTACATAAATAATTCTTGTTATTTTTAATCTTCCATCCGCAGTTTACGAAGTCAAAAGTTTTTGATTTAGAGTTCTGGAATTAGAGTTCTGGAATTTCTTACCCAGTTCAGTGATATTGTCGGAAAGTTATCAGAAACTCCTACTTGTCACAAAGTCCTTTCTATTAATCTTGAAGATTTTCATCTTTGTAAAAGCATCAGAGTAAAACAGTAACTGTCTATAAATGACAAAAGACTTTAAATGGCATGGTTACAGATCTGATGATGCAATTGAAAAGGAAAATTTGCTATTTCTGTGGCATACAAAATTTTAAGGTAATAATTAGAATTATGACTGATATCATACCAGGACATATCTGAATTTTAGGAATTTCATATAACTTCCAGAACATTTACATTAATAATATTTGCCCATACAATATAATCTAAGAAGGTTTATCATCACTCATTTGACAATGCTTCCCATGTAATTTACATATCAAGTAAGACTAATTAGCTTAATATCTCTCTTTGAGATGTTTCAGGGGTCTCTGAAAACCCAAAGTTAGCTAGAGTTCAAAATAACTTCATTTACAATTTTATTTGGGGAGGTTTGTCAAAGATATCAAAAGGTTTTAAAAAGAAACACTTGATCGTAGCCACTGTGGAACCATACTCAGTTAATCATTTAACCAAAGTGACAATAAAAATTTCAAAAGCAAACTACAGAAAGTTATTATAGGGCATTAAAAGGTAAAGAAACTTTACAATCTATTATCAAAAGCAGATTAATACTCCAAGAAAACTCTGTCCTCGTAACAGAGAGAAAACCAAATTCTAGTTTTGAAAGCGCTTACCTTTAATATTAAAATTTATTCACTCCAATTTAATTTATTCCAGTGTTAGCCAGTACTGATTACATACAAAATTCTTTTCTCAGCATTTCTTTTCCATGAACCTTCTGTAATTCCTTTTTTACTTTCACATTTTGTCCCATTCTTTCTCTTTTTCTCTATTTTTTTAACCTCTCTTAGAACAAAATTACTTTCTTTTCCCTTAACAAAGATGTTTCCCTTATTAATTTTAGTAGTTCCAATTACATATATTAATCAGAATTCTCAACCTTTAAAACCCCTAATTTCTAGAGAAAACCAAGACTGTCTTAGGCTTACATAGCTATAAAACCAAAATGTATTTACAAATTCAATATAAACAAAGTAAAGGGAGTTTCCGTCATGGCTCAGCGGTTAACAAATCCGACCAGTATCCCTGAGAACATGGGCTTGATCCCTGGCCTTGCTCAGTGGGTTAAGGATCAGCTATTGCCGTGAGCTGTGGTGTAGGTCACAGACACGGCTCGGGTCCTGTGTTGCTGTGGCTGTGGCAATTTGACTTCTATCCTGGGAATTTCCATATGCCATGGGTGTGGCCCTAAAAAGAAAAAAAAAAAAGTAAAAATAAGTCCCATGAACAATATTTGATGTGACACGATGTTGTTTTGCTGAGACCCTACCTGGAATATGACTGCAGCATGAAATAGATTCTTTGGAGTTTAATGATCCATTTCACAACTCTTGACTGCCCCTTAGGGAAGATGCCTGACCTCTATCCATGTGGATTCTTTCAGGACTCCTATAAACTCCAAGGGGAGGGACTGTGCCTGGAAATCTAACTGCCCCAAATTTGTGCTCAGAGGGGTTGAACTGAATTACCCTAACTTGGACAAAATTATATACATATTTTTTGGTAAGTGCATTTATGTTCTACTCACAGAAAATTTCAAGGATAAATATGGTTTAATTTGTTCATGAAAATGATAGGTACTATTCATTCATATTGTCATGGTGTCTCATGTTAGCACTATAAATTTAGATATATTTTCCATTGTGAAGCTGTACCATTATTTAGCCAGCCCTTCTTGATGAACTATAAAATAACATCAAATCTTACTTGTTTTGATTCCACAAAATATCCTTCTGGTTATCTATAAATGTGGCTTCATGCCCAGACCAGCAAGAAGAAAAATTGATAATCAGAGAATGAAAATTTTCATCTTGTTGAAATAATTAGCAAAAGGACATTTTGGTTAGAAAATTATAAAGTTTGGAGAATGAGCGTTTTCTTTACCTCTCACCTCTCAGGGTTGGGGGGGTGTCCTAAAACGCTAATCAGTTTTGCGTTTGTCCCAGAATAGGAAATAAGGTGACTTCACCTACAGAATACCACCTAGGGAGGCATCTTTATGCTAACCAGTCAGCCTTCCTTAAGGGATACTTCTTGCATTGCATTTCAAGTTTTAACACTACTTTGATTCTCAGAATTGGTGCATTTCAGTGGCAAAAACTTGGGACATGACATGGAAAGTCTTAATCAAGGGATAGAATTGGGCCTTAAAAGATAGATACAAGGAGTTTCTGCTGTGGCACAATTGGATCAGGGGCAACTTGGGAGCACTGGGATACAGGTCCCATCCCTGGCCCAGCACAGTGGTTTAAGGATCTGGCATTGCCACAGATGCAGCTTGGGTCACAACTATGGCTCAGATCTGTTCCCTGGTCCAGGAGAACTCCATATGCTGCAGGGTAGCAAAAAAAAAAAACCAAAAAAGATAAATATGATATAGGTGAGTGATCCAGATGGGGCATGGTGATTAATAAATAAGGGTCATATAACACAAGCAAATTCAGCTGTTAACTTCTGAAAGATGGTATGTAAGGTGATTGGCATGGACTGACAATATATGGGGTGGGAAAATATGTGTGGTGGGAAAAATATATGAGATAGGGAATCTTTAGTGTCATCATTCTCTTCAAAATGCAATGGGATAAGAAGAGGCATAAAAGGGGTACACATATTGAAAAAGAAGTAAGAAAACTATTATTATTTGCAGTTGTATGATTGTTTTCCATCCAAAAAAAGAATCCAAAGGAATCAATAAGACAGTTTTGTAAGATAATAAGTCATAAGCAATATATACATATATATAGCGCTGTCCTATATAGCATGTTTAACCAACTGAAAAATGTAATTTAAAAAGTCTTATTCTCTGAGTTCCCGTCGTGGCGCAGTGATTAATGAATCCGACTAGGAACAATGAGGTTGCAGGTTCAATCCCTGGCCTTGCTCGGTGGGTTGAGGATCCAGTGTTGCCATGAGCTGTAGTGTGGGTTGCAGACTCGGCTCGGATCCCGCATCGCTGTGGCTCTGGCATAGGCTGGCGGCTACAGCTCCGATTGGACCCCTAGCCTGGGAACCTCCATATGCCGCGGGAGCAGCCCAAGAAATGGCAAAAAGACAAAAAAAAATTATTCTCAATAGCAATAAAACCTATGGATTTTCTAGATATATACTTAGTAACATCAAAGAGTTATAAAAAGAAAACCATGAAGTTTTACTGAAACATAAAGGAAGTCTTGAAAAAATGAAGAGATAAGATAAATACCTGGTTAAGGAGACCATTTCTCCCTAAATTATTCTGTAAGTGTAACACACTATTATCAAACTCTTAATGGAATTTTGTTTGCAAAGTTTACAGGTGGTTTTGATTCCTCACTCCTACCAAAGGCACTGTCTCCAAATACCATCACACCAGGGGTCACACATGAGTTTGATGGGGGCACAATTCAGTCCATAGCACTGAGTTGTTGGAAGTGTTGGGAATGGTCTCTTCTCCCACTCTTCTCTCTATAGGAATAAAAACAGAGCCATAATTTTAGAGCAAAATGCAATCATCTCCATACAAACTATCATCTGAAAGGATCAAGGGAGTGCCTGTTTGCTAGGGGTAGGACCACTTTTCAGCAAGACTCACACTTTCTTTTGCAGAAGTCAAGTGAGAGTTCCAGACCTCTGTGTCCTTAGCAAGACTCTAAAGTGACATTTGTGGGAGTTCCCGTCATGGCACAGAGGAAACGAATCCGACTAGTATCCATGAGAATGTGGGTTCGATCTCTGGCCTTGCTCAGTGGGTTAAGGATCCGGCGTTGCCATGAGCTGTGGTGTAGGTCACAGAGGTGGCTCGGATCCCCCATCGCTACGGCTGTGGAGTAGGCTGGCAGCTGTAGCTCTGATCTGACCTCTAGCCCGGGAACTTCCATATGCTGCGGGTGCAGCCCACAACTCTAAAAAAGCAAATAAATAAATAAATAAGGTGACATTCATTCAACTCTCATAGCACCGGCTCTCCCTTTCCCTCTGCTCATCCAGTGAATGCTGTGGTGTGCTGGGAACATCTTACCCACCCCCTTGTAGGACTGAAGAACTTACTTTCCCCAGTTGTGGAGAAAGTTTGACATTGTTAACAGCACTGAGCTGAGTTTCCCTCCAAAGCTTGCCCTTGGGTGATGAAAAGCCACCTGGTTCAAGCTCCTGCCTGCTTCCCCAGGTGAACCAGTATCTACATCCAATGACTGATTAATGCAGGGGTATCAAAGCTGGCCTCCTTGCCTCAATTCAGGGCAATTGCGAAAGGCTTTCTCATTTCTAGAGCTACCCATGATATCAGTAGAGGCCTTCACTGTGACAGCAACATAGTCCAACTTTTCTTTATGCCCTTTCCTGCTTCTTTTACTTCTCTTAGGTATTAAATCTCTTGCATACAAATCTCTATCTCAGAGAATATTTCCTGAAGACTCCAACAAGGAACAGTCTCTTATTCCTATTTGGCTTTGCCTTCAGCCTTTATGTATCCTTCTTCCACCCCTCTGCATTCTTTGAAACTCTGTCAAGTGCCTTCCTGAATTCCAGATAAATTGGTAAAAATCTTCATATGAAGGTCTGAGACAGACAGTTTTTTGTCAGTCCTCTGGATGTTTGAACAGTTAGATCTAGTTTACTCTTATGAGGAGGGATCTATAATAGGCACCCAACCTTGACTGTTCCTAGGCTTTGTCTCTTGTTCCCCTTGCCCTTCAAGGCCATGAAAGCCTATCTGCCCAGTTTGGCAAATACTGTACTGCTGAAAATGAAAATTCCATATCTTACATTTGTAATTATGCTCTGTACCCCCACCCTAATGCCTAATGCAAGCATTTCAGTCATGCTGATCTTTCTCCTCCAAGGCCAGGTGAGTTGCCAGTTACTCAGTAGTAGCAACATAAAATAGTGAATCTACCCAATGGGAGGTGAAGCTCTACCTAGCAGGGCTTCTACTTTTCAAATTCGTATCCTCTAATGAGGGAGTCATAGCAAGAATAAACGCATAATGAAAATCAAAATTATAAAACTATTTGTAACCTAAACATAGAATTCACAGGTTATAAAAACATAAAAGACCATTTCTCTGACTATAACATAGACACAACATGACTTTTTAGGAGAAGTGGGGCTTTTCTGATAAGTCGTGACTAAATATCAGCTCTTATGTTTCCATGGACCCTGCTGGGACTCCCTGTCCTCACCCTCTGAGGATGAGAGGCCTGGCTTTGGCTTCCTGGACTAAGCCATGGATCATGGTTCCCAGAAATCACAAAATAAGAGGGCTGGGCATGGCATAGCATAATGAGCTAGATGATTTAGAGAGAAGGAGGCCGGTTGTGGACAAGAAGGAGACAGATGTGGCAATGGTGAATGTCCATAAGATAGGGAAGGCTGAGGACAAGAGAGGGCTGGTTTCCGTAGGACACCCTCAGGCAGAGCTGGATATCATAATTTAGAGGAGTGGCTTCAAACCTGCCCAGAGAGGGGGGCATACTTACAAAAGTACGAACTTGCGTTTTTACAAAGCTTTCCGCTGGTGATTCTGATTCACTCAGTCTAGAGCAGGGGCCATAGTATCTGTGTACTTCTGTTTAACAAGTGATATCATGCTATATAAAATACAACTTGTCTAAAAATAAGGATAAATAAGTGCATAAATAACCCAATCAAGAGTTCAGGGAATATTAGAATGCATGGAAATATAATAATATTACAGCAGAACATTTGCAGGGAGCATAGACAAGATGGTAAACAAAAGTCCAAAATAACTTAATTTTGTCCTCTAAAAAAGCATTAAGCTTACCCTAAGTAGGTGTTCAGGTTTCTAAGAATTAAGATATGACCAAAAGTAAGTACATTTCTCTGCAACCAAAGCTTTAGAGGAATTGGGGGTGAAAGGATGTCACCTGCTGCCACCTTGTGGCAGAATTTTATAATTAACAAAGACAGGCAGCAAGTTTGAAGACCTGGCTCCTTAGAGAAATTACTCATTAAGTTAACCTGGAAAAAATCACTTGAAATCTTTATGACTCTGTTTGTTACTTTAAAAAAAGTAATATTTACTATATTACTTAAATTACAACATTGTTTATACAAGCAATTAGAACTTTTCAAAGACGTGCTATAAAATAATAAATATTCTTATAGTGTAGCAAACGTTGTCCTGCCATTTAGTGGTGAGGGTCAAACTAACTTTTCCAGGGTTATTCTTTTCTTCTCCTGATTCAAATGGTGACCATGTGGTAACTGATCAGAAATTGGAAACAGGGTCAATGAAAGAGGTCTCTTCCATCCACCCTTTCGTCTCTTCCATTTCCCCAATTCTGTAGGGTGAAACTAACTCTTTGGATCAGAATTGGCTACTGAGATGGTGTCAGATGATTGGCATTTTTGGAAAATATAGATCTCACCAGTAGCTGGAGAATCTGGTTATCTATATGGTAAGAACTGAAAGGTTCTATAAAGGTCTGCTTTCTTTTCAACATCTTGTCCAGCACTCTGAAGCATGGGTAGAAGTAGGGGTGTCCGACTTGAGTTGATCTGGAGCCATTTTCCTGTTAAAAAGGAGACCCAGAGACCCTAAATGGAGTCACTTGTGCTAAAATCAAGACTTAATACCTGATCTTATTGAAGTTACAACCTTCCCCAAGAATGTAATCCTAACCGGTCGATGTGGAATTCTCTGGTCAGCACCAATGAGGTAATGACCCCTAAAGGAAGATGAGGTAATCTGGCATACAGATCCTCTTCATCCCCTATAGGTAGGTTACATAAGCCTGAAATAATTTTTTTTCTTATGACTTGTCTTACCTTTAAAAACCTCTCCCTTTCTATAGCCCTTCAGAGCTTCCCTCTACTTGCTAAATGGGATGCTGCCCAATTCACAAATTGTTCAGTAAAGCCAATTAGATCTTTAACATTTTAGCTTGTTGGAGTTTTGTTATTTGACATTTTTGAGATTCTCTTGGTTCTGCCCATCTTCATGATCAAGCCAGGTAGCAAGAAGTCTCCAATACTTTTAGGCATCACAAAAAAAATTGAGAAGATAAGTAAACTGCTTCAGTTCTAGTGTTCCAAGCAATTCACCCTGATTAAACTGTCCATTGTTAAGACTACGACTTTAGCTTAGAGAATAGGATTTATTATTTAAATTAAGACAATCCTTGGAGACAGAAGTGAAGTCAGCTTCCTTCAAGACATATGGAATAAAGGGGTCTAATAGATAGAAATAATCATATGAATAAAATCTTGTTTTATTAAAAACACGAGAAAGGGGAAACGGATGCTGAGTAGGCAACCAACAAAGTTCACTTAGCACCAGGGATTGACTTAGCACAATACTACAGGTTATAATACTCAAACAAAATTCAATTAGTGTCAGAAAATCAATAATGAATAGAAGGGATCCTGACAGAGAGTAATAAAGAACTACTCAGCTCTAGGTAATGTGGCCATGTAAGAATATGAACCCAGTGTGACTAGATCATCAATATTTTCAAGAGAAGTTGGTAATCTGGATTTTTATGTAAAATATCTTATTTTAAATGTTGGCAAATAACTCAATTGTTGTTTTTAACCAAAAAAGTCAGCTAATGCTATCCAAAATAAAGCCTATCTATTGGTCAAACATAGGCTTGTGAAACTCAAGTTTACAAACTTTGGCTTAGAATCATTGTTTGCCATTCAGAGGTTCTGTAGATTAAGGTTTGCCCAGAGTAGAGCAGCCAAACAAAGGAGATAAGAGAGTATCGTTATCTAACACAGTGCTTTTCCGGATGGGTTCCCAAACAGGTTTTCAGGCTTCTGCTTCACCTAACAAAAAGTGAAGTCCATTTGGAGGACTTTTTTCCAGGCTTGGCAAAATGTTCCAGTATCAGGAACGATGAAAGCTTGTTTTTTCCTATTGTTTACCTTGTGATGTTATCTGCAAGGCATTCAGCCTTTTAACTGATAAATTAAAAAAAAACTTTTTAAATTAAAAATATGTTAAAAAGTTCGCTCGTGGTGTAAAGGGTTGGGGGATCCAGCCTTGTCACTGCTTGAGTCGCCGCTGTGCTGAAGGTTGGATCCCTGGCTTGGGAGATTCTGCATGTCACAAGCGGAGCCAAAACTTTTTTAAAAAACAAATCGATAAACTAGATTGATTACCTTCCTACATTAAAACACAAACATTTAGCTTAATTGAATGGGAAATAGCCGGTTCTTATTAACTAAAACAAATAAATGAATAAATTTAAAAAAATCAATCCTTAATTAGCTTAAAATAGACTAGTATTGAGATCAGAAACTACTTATTGATTTATGTTTATCTTTAACCTGGTCAATTTCTTGCTCCAAAGAAGCACAAAAGCAGTACTTGCCAATCCTGTTTACATGTTAGAATCTCGCTGGGGTCGGGGGAGGGTCAGGAAAATGCTTTTTTAAAAAGCATCGATGCCCAAGCCCTACCCTAAAAGGACCAAAACTCCTTCAGTGGTTCTCTTGTTTAGACCAAGCTGTTATATGTTATATACATCTCCCTGTAAGAAAAGTCCACAAGCTCCGAAACCCACCGAATCTCTTGGGTTTTCTTCAGAACCCCTCATTTCAGCACGATGGGGTTCAGAGCAGTATTTTCCCTAGGTGTCCAAAGGCTGGTTTTTCCCCCGGAGATTGACGGGACCTTCAGCCAATGTGCAGTCTGACCGAGAAATAGGCAAGCGAGCAACGGGGACTTAAAATAAACAGGGACTTCATCTCAGTAGAAAAAGATTAGGTCGCAATAGCAAAAGCCAACAAGTGGAAGAAAAATCCTGGGCGCTGCCTCCAGCGTCAGCTAGGCCTGGACACACCCAGAGAATTTGCCGCCGCCGCCGCCGCCGCCGCCGCCGGGTCCCCAAGTATTGCTAGAGAGACGCGCTTACTTCCGGGAGCACGGCGCCCTCGCGGCGCGTCACTTCCGCCCGGCTGTGTTTTAAGGTCCACCTGGCCGGGTTGAAGCGACTTCCTTTTCTCTTTCCCTTTTTCCTCTCCCTGACTCCTCCTCCCGGAAACTTCGCTGGACCTTAGCTTGTGGGTCAGGGGTGAGAGGTTGCGGGGGTGCTACGCGGACCTCGGTGAGTAACTGCCCAGAGTTCTGTTCCCAGGCGGCGCAGGTTGGAAGAACTCAGGTTAGATCTCGGCCAAGGACGGGACCAGACTGTGCGGGCACCAGGAATCTCCACCTCCTCCCGCTCCAGAGTCTCTCTCTGGGGCCTGCGGTTGGCCTCGCCGGGGGCTGGGATCCTAGGCCCCTCTCGAGTCGGATTGAGGTCCTTGTCCTGCCCCTCTCTCTCCAGGCGAGGCCCCATCCAGGTGGCTGCCTTCTCCTGGAGCTTGAATTGGAAGCAGAGTTGTGTGTAGTCACGGTGCGGGTGGGGCTTCCTCTTAAAGTAGCAAAGTGCTTTAGCATCCATTCTGCCTCCTTTGAGCTGCAAACCTTGGGAGGCAGGTAGAGCAGACAGAATAAATTGTTCGTGTGCATATGGGGAACTCATACTTTCAGGGCTGCACGGCTCCGTAAGAGTTAGAACTGGGATTCGCCCCCAGGCCCGGTTTCCCTAGGGTTGCACAAATTCATGGGGAGAGCGTTTGGAAATAGAGAAGAAACTGCAGATATAACAGAGCTATCCTTTCTGAGTGCATACTTCATGTTAGGCGTTATGCTAAGTTCTTTCTATACTTACTCATTCCTTATAAGGAGTATGGAAAGCATATACCTGTTGTTATTTCTGATTTAGGAAATTGAGGCTCAAAAGTGATAAATGACTTGTCCAGTATTAATAATTAATTACACATCTCCCAGGTATCTTTCAGTGCTCTGCTTCTCCCAACACTATATAATTAACTTCTTTTCTAATAAAACTGTACTTTTTGGATTTTGGTTTGGGAAATGAGAGTCCTGGAATTTTTCTTGGTCTCTGCACCCTTTGCCCATTGTTTCATTTCCAGCAGCATCTTATTTAGAAATTTGTAGTTATGTAAACTACATCTGTGACTTTTACTCCACAACTTTCTCTTTCCAAGAGAAACTTGAGGATCATGTTGCTGAGTGTGGAATTAATGGATCTAGGTTAAATGATTGGCTGGAAAAATTGGTAGTTTTTACATTATATGTGGACTGTCTTTAGTTGCTCACCTTGTGTATCTTACTTAAATTTCTGTCCTCAGGAAAACAGCTATCATCTTGTGCCAAGATGTCAGGAATTGGAAATAAAAGGGCAGCTGGAGAGCCTGGCACATCTGTGCCTCCGGAGAAGAAGACAGCTGTTGAAGATTCAGGGACTACAGTGGAAACAATTAAGCTCGGGGGTGTCTCTTCAACGGTAAGTGGAAATATTTCTATGAGGGTGTGCTTTTCTTCTGTCAGTTGCAACCTGAATTGATTTATGGAAGCCTTCTGGAGTAACAGGAATTGGTTTGAAAAGAAAAGGGTAATAAAAGTATAAAAGCCAAAAGTAGATGAAATGTTGTGTTGCTCTGTTCTGAGAAAGAAATAAATGGACTTTTGGTCTTTACTCTTAAAAGTATGTTTATATTCTTTGAAGAGTCTGGTACCTGAAATAGCATTGTTTATAGGTATTTAGCAATTGAAAGCTATGCATTGATTTTTCATTCACTGAAAACTTAGATGTCAGGCACTAAGAGGCAGTGTAGCAAAATCACCGAATGTGTGCCTCTTGTTTCTTTGTGAAATGTAATTACAGTACCTAACTCATTGGGTTTTTGAGAGGATGAAATGAAAGAATTCCTATTAAAGGTTAAAACAATACCTTTAACATGATAAGTACTCAATATATGTGAGCTATTAGTAATTTTTATTGGCCTGATAGTGTGACTGTAATGGTGAATAAAATAGATTTTGTCTGTTCTCTTCTGGAGTTGACGATTTTATTAGACTGTTATACACCAAATGCTTGTAGTAAATGTTTTATGTCCATTGGACATCAGAAGCTCACTCTAACAGTGATCTATATCTAGATCAGTAGTCTGTATTTTGGAACTCAACCATGGGAATATAGTGTAAAAATGCTTGACATTTTTATAGCTTACAAAGCCGCATCTACTTTTTAAAATTGGGGGTGAGGATCAGTGAGAATAATAGGAACATTCACAGTAAATTGTTGATGAAGTGTCATTTCTGAGGTTGTCTGGATTTCAGTGGTCTCCTGTTGCCAGGAGGTGATTTCGTCTTGGTACTATCTCCTATCATACATCACAAGGACATATATCCATTCAGTAAATGTAAATATTTGCATAGCATCTGTTATTTGCCGGACATTGTACTTTTCACTAAGGACAGCCCCTCGACTTCAGCTTATAGGTAGACATTGACAAGGGAACAGACTGTCAAGATGGATTGGGAAATGTGTCTTCATAGATGTAACCACATGTTCTAAGGGAAGCACAGAACACACATCCCAGTTTGCACTTTATCCAGAAGGCAGTGAGGAACCATTGGAAGGTTTTAAGCAGGGGAGTAGTGTGCTCTGACTTAGGTTTGGAGAGCAGATTGTAGGAGAGCAAGAGTTAGAAGCAGGAGTTCAGTTAGCAAAATTATTCTCTCATTCCTTCTCCCTCTATTCCCTCCTGTTCTCCCTCTCTAAGGGTGGGGTGCTGGGACATGTATCCACTGATAACTGCCCTACTTGGTTGAAGGTTGTTGAAAGCAATAACTCTTCCTTTGCACTTTGAGGTTGCTGTAGTGAACCACCTAAGATTGTGGAGCAAAAAAATTTTAGACTGCAAAGTGTGCTTGAAGTAGAAATACTGTTAATGTGACTGGAGCTGTCCACCAGAGGTGTGCTGAAGTCTGGAAAGTTGACAGATCATGGCATAGGGTGCAAAAGTGTCTGCTACCAGAGGTTGTTGCAGTGATCTTAATGAGAGATCATGGTGGCTTGGACCACTGTGGAGGTAGAGGTAGTGTTGACAAGATTTGCTCATGGACTGGGTGAAGTATATGAGAGAAAGGCGGCAAGATAACCCCCGGATTTTGAAATTATGGCATTTTCACTAACTGAGCTAGGGAGGGGTATGAGAGCATTATGGCAATTTCCACTAACTGAGCTAGGGAGGAGTATGAGAGGAACAGATTTTGAGGAGCTGTGGATGATGAGTCATGAGTTTGCTATTGGACATGTAAGTTTGAGATATTAGACCTGTGAGTGGGTAGGTATTTGGATATAGTGATCTGCAGTCCAGAGAGAGGCCTGGGCTAAAGTTGGACATGGAGGAATTTTTTTTCTTTTTCTTTTTTGGCTGTGCCATGTCAAATGACATTCCCGGCCAGGGATCAGATCCCTGAGTGGCAGCTGCAGACCTATGTGGCAACTATAGCAATGCCAGATCCTTTAACCCACTGTGCTGGGTGGGGAATTGAACCTGCATTCTGGCACTGCAGATACACCAGTGATCCTTTTGCACCACAGTGTGAACTTTGGGAATCATTTTTTTTTTTTTTTTTAAAGATGATATTTAAATCCATGAGACTAGAGGCTCTCCCATAAGAAATGAGTATAGGTAAAGAAGTATGAGAACAGGGCCCTGGATCACTGCAATGCTTCATGTCAGGAGATGAGAAGAGACTGACCAAGGAGGGGCCATTTAAGGTAGAAGGAGAACAGGACAGAGTGGAACCCCAGAAGCCAAAAGAAGAACGTGTTTCAAGAAGAAGTTGATCAGGTGCTGTTGATGGGTTGAGTAAGGGAATGACTGAGACTTTAGATTTAACAATTGAAAGTTCACTGGAGACTTGACACAAACTATGTTGGTGGTGATGGCAGCCTAATTGTAGTGAGCAAAAGAGAATATGAGAGGAGGGGAATTAGGGAAAAGAGGGTAGAGATCTTGCTTTGGAGAAGTATTGGTGTAATGTGGGCCTTAGCCCAAGGGAAGTGTGGGTAGAGGGAAGATTTTTTTTTTAATTTGTTTTTTAAAGTAGAGGTATTACAGCATTTTTAAGTATTGATGAAGTGATTTGTTAGAAAGGATATACTTGATGATGTAGCAGAAAAAGAAGACAGTTACTGGTGTGATGTCCTTGAATAAGAGGGAGAACACACTATAATGCACAAGTGAGGGGATGGGTCTTAACTGGGAGAGGGACAGTTTATCAACAGAAAGGAAGGCAGGGGATGTGGATTCACATCTAAGTAGGTCCGTAGTTGGAGTTGTGGGAGATAGTTGTGGACATGCTCTTCTGGTTGCTTCTGTTTCTTTCAGTGAAATCAGAAGCAAGACTCATCTGAATGAGGATGGGGGAGAAAGTTTTGGAGGTGTGAAGAGACACGAGAAGGTATGCAGCAGTCATCTTGAGGAGAGAATGGACCAGAGAGATGGAGTAGGGTTGCTGGCAGCACTGAGAATCTACTTGAATCTGTGGTCCTGAGTTTAAAGTGAGGCCAGTCAGCATGGTGCTTTATTTTTTCTAGTCACATTCAGCTGGATGGATGTAGGTGGAGATTTGGATGTTACTAGGATTGCGGTTTTTACCAGGCAAATATCATGGAGGAAGGAAGGAGAAGGTTATAAAACAGCATGATTATAAGACTGGTCATGGAATTTAAGTCTGATAAAGAAGGGAGTGAGGAAATGAGAGGAGTGAAGGACAGAGGTGTTGGATGAAGGTGTAGGACCCAATGAATTGTAGATCCTGGAGGAGTTAAAGTTTTGTTGGCGTCAGGAAGCTGGAGAGAGCTAGGGAAACATGGTAATTTTGGAGAATGAGGTGTTTGAAATTGAGTTTATAGAACATCTGGGTACAGTTAGGACTAAGAATAACTGTGGGTATTTGGTGACTGAGGGAAGTAGAGGACAAGATTGTTGGAGGAGAGAAGGTCGAGGTCCAGGATGATCTGAGATACAGGAAAGATTGTATGGGAACTGAAATCAGTAAGAAGTTTGACATTAGTAGTATTGGAGAAAGTGATAATAAGCTAAGTGCTGAAACTTCAGTAACTGTGGGGAACTGCCCTGGACAATAATAGGTGAGTGCAGCAAGGCAGGGTCACAGGTGGTACAGACCAGTGGCATGAGCTGCAAAGCTAGGAGGTTTTAGGGAGCAAAGTAGATAATGACTTAGAAATGGATAAGTCAGTGGATAACAGGAGGAGCTCTCACCTGCCTCTTATGCCCAGGGCTTCGAAGGGTATGGGAGAGACATAGACACCACTGGAGGAGCCTGCAGGGAAAGTGTTTTCATCCAGGTTTCAGGAGGCACTTCAAGAAGGGGAAAGTGATGTTCAGAAAAGAGGTTAAAGATACAGTTTATTGGTAGTATTCATCAACTGTTACAGTTGGGAAACCGTTGTCTGCTTTGGTGTATCAAGAATGCTTAACCAAATGGAAGAGAGAAAATAAAAATGAAATAAGAAATTGGTGCTCTAATGAACAGTTCTTCCTTTAAAATATTCATAATTTCTAGGTAAAGTAAAAACATAATCCCTTGGACCTGCTGTTTCTTTGTCTAAGTTACTCCCTCCCTAACCACCTCCCCAACCTCCCTCTCATTCCTCCACCAGCTTCTCCTAAGAGAGGTTAAAGATAAGGAGAGGGATACATAATTATATCTGGAGTGATGTTTTTGCAGAAACAGCAGAGAATAGGATCCTGAATACAAGTTGAGGATCTAAGAATGTAGGCATAGGTTGATAAGTTGTGACTGGATCTAGGAGATGAACAAGGAAGAACTTCCATATGATGAATTTTATTTTCTCTTTAAAATAGGAAGCAGAGTCATCTGCTTAGTGCAAGGTGAAAAGAGACAGGGTTCAGTAGTTTGATTTTGCCTTGATGTAAAATAGGAGCTAGCCCTCTTGTTAAAGAGAGAAACATTTATGGACAAATTCTGTTCAGGTTAAAATTCATTTTATAGAGGCCCCAGTCTTCCTGGTTTAATGATCTTATCTACAAGTCTCAGCATATTGGGTATAGGAATGGAATAGTAAAATATGTGGGTTAATTCAGATTGGGGTTTGTTCATAGTGGTAGAATAAAAAGATTAAAGGCAGGGAATTTGAGGAGCTGGATAGGCAGTAGTTTGAAGAAATGTACTGTATAGTATAGTCAGGTACAGAAGACAGTAGAGACAGAGAAGAAAGAAAGTGCAAAACTGGGATATAGATGAAGACTGGTATATTGGGACAAGGGCATGAGATGTCTGGAAAGATGGTTTTATTCAGGGCATGGGAAGTTGGAATTTAAGATTTTAGATGTGTATGGCATAGTTCCAGATACTGACAAATAGGACAAAAGGCTAAGATGTGGCTTATGAAATACCTAGCAAAAGCACAGCAAAGGAAATAATCATTGGAGTTGAGGAATTCAAAATACTGACAGTGTAGATGCTAGAGGTTTAGGTGGTTTGTCTACATGTGTACGTGTCCACGTGTATGTTGAAGTCACCAGATGTATTGACAGGGACTGGGATAGAGAAGGACCTGGTTATCAAAGTCCTGAGTGAATGAAGGGGCAGCACTTAGGTGATAGATGACTGTTGATTGGTGTAGATGGTGATCTAGCTGGATGATGGAGCCTCACAGTAGCAGTGTTTTGTGGGTGTACATGTGACTAGAAGAGTGAGCCGGATGAGGTCAAGATTCTAGTATATTTTTGTGTCGTTCTTTCCTCCCAACTTCATGGACCTTTATCACTTCTGCTCTTACTTCTTATCCAATTATTTGCTGTTTGTTTTTTTTTTTTTAATAAATAGCTTTATTCATAGGAAATAACTAATGCACACATTAATCCTTGTTTAGTTAAATAGCTGATTTGTGTAATTTCTTTATGGAAATTAATAAGATTGGTTTCCTGGGGCAGGAGGAGTTAGACATTCGAACACTGCAAACCAAAAATCGCAAACTGGCAGAAATGCTGGATCAACGGCAGGCCATTGAAGATGAACTCCGTGAGCACATTGAAAAACTGGAGCGAAGACAGGCCACCGATGATGCCTCACTGTTGATTGTCAACCGGTATTGGAGTCAGGTAGGTGGCTTGTTTATTTACTCAGGTTTTTATCCAAGCGACTTTAGTTCCCCTTAGCACTGTCTTATTTCCAAAGTTATGTCTTTCTTTATTTTTATAACTATACCTCTTCTCCTCCAGTTTGATGAAAATATCCGTATCATCCTGAAACGTTATGATCTGGAGCAAGGTTTGGGAGACCTACTCACAGAAAGAAAAGCTCTTGTCGTGCCCGAGCCAGAACCAGACTCCGATAGCAATCAGGAACGGAAGGATGAGCGAGAGAGAGGTAAGTGTTTGTGGCGGATTCACCACTGCCTACTTTGTGGGTGTTTGAAATAGAGCTTTGCTTTGAGGCTCTCCATTTGAGGGGAAAAAAAGATTTTGGTATTTCCAGTTTTATAATTTTAGGGGCTTCTTTTTTCCCCCTGTGTCCTCAGGGGAAGGGCAAGAGCCAGCTTTCTCTTTCCTTGCTACTTTGGCCAGCAGTTCCAGTGAAGAGATGGAGTCTCAGCTGCAGGAGCGTGTGGAATCCTCCCGCCGAGCTGTATCCCAGATTGTGACTGTCTATGATAAACTTCAGGAAAAAGTAGAGCTCTTATCACGGAAGCTCAACAGTGGAGGTGAGGTAGAACCCAGGAACCTGGGGGCAGAGGGACAGGAATGAAAAATCACCTTTGCTATCTTGTGGTTTTCAAACTTACATAATCATTTTTTTTTGTCTTTTTTTTGCCATTTCTTGGGCCGCTCCCGAGGCATATGGAGGTTCCCAGGCTAGGGGTCTAATCGGAACTGTAACTGCCAGCCTCCACCAGAGCCACAGCAACTCAGGATCCGAGCAGCGTCTGCAACCCACACCACAGCTCACGGCAACGCCGGATCGTTAACCCACTGAGCAAGGGCAGGACCGAACCCACAACCTCATGGTTCCTAGTCAGATTCGTTAACCACTGCGCCACAATGGGAACTCCTACATAATCATTTTTAAATTAAATTTCGTGGAATCCTGATCTCCAACATTGCCAGTAATGTCATTACTGTGGCACTTTAGTATTTTACAAGTGCTTCACATTTTAAACCAGAGGATAGTCCTATAAGCTGGGAAAAGACTATCAGATTCTTTCTGATGCACGATACATTTGACACTTCCGTAAGCAATGGAATTAATTTTATTATTTAAGAAATATGTAGTATTGGCCATTGATTTTTTAACTACTGTAATTGTATTTTTAAAATTTCTTCCATATATAGATGTATTTTCGGGTCATGCTCACGGCACATGGAAGTTCCTTTGCCACAACAGCAACTCAAGCCCTTGCAGTGACAATGCCAGATCCTTAACCTTCTGCGCCACAAGGGAACACCTTTTCTTTGCTTATTAGAAACTGAATTTTGACTTCAAAGAGTCAATTTTAATATAGTTTTGGTTTTTTTTCCATTTAATATTTTCAAAAAGAGTTGGCTTAAATTTTAGTATTGTCAGATCTCAGTGTTTAAAAATCTCAGTGTTGGAAAAGTTCTTATTTGAAATGAAACTCTTATTTGATATAATTATGTTTCTATTTAGTATTGATGCAGAAACTTATATTTGTATAGCATAGTCAGGTATTTGTGTAGCAAAGTTGCATCTTCTTAAATGCCCTTTTAAATAATAATAATGGTCTAGTTGTAACATCTCAATTTCTCTGATTATCATTAAGATGTTTAACCTTTATTTTCTGAAAGAACTATGTTGACTGTAATGGAGCTTGAACCATTGGATGGGCAAATAAAATTTTTCTTACTCTGTAATTTTGTTTTTAAAGGTACTTGGGCTAAATTATCAATAGAATCAAAAGAAGAGGCATGTTAAGGACTTATGAAAACCTTGTGGGCAAAGGTTTCTTTTGCTTTTCAATTTGTGTGTGTGTATTTCTGTGTTTTATTATTTGTATAACAGACTTATTTTAAGGTAGATAAATCAGAAATCACATAAAGTAGACTTACAAAAGTCCTCCCTTCTCACTTTCCAAAGACAGCGACTGTAAACAATATTGTTTGTATCCTCCCAGGCTTTTGTGTACATATGTTATATCTACTTGTGCGTTCCCAGCTAAGCTCTGTTTCTTGGTGCCATGCCTTGCCTCTCTCATTGTTTTTCTTTTGTCTTGCACTGTTTCTGGTATGGGCACTTACATAATGGAGAATGAATGGTTATAAATCTTCTCTGTCACCTAATGTAAAGTGATCTGTAACTTCCTTCTTCCCTTGGTTCTACTTGAATAGTTAAAAGGTACTTTTAAACACCAGTAATATGCCAAACAGATATACCATATGGATATTATACCAGATAATATGCCATATGCAGAGGCTCTGTCATTGTTAAATTTGATTTTATAAATGAATATCAGGTTTAAGAATTGTTGTGTTTAAAAAGGAACTAACAGTTCTTTAAAATTATTCTTTTTGATGGTATGCATTTTAACGTAGGGTTTAAATTAACAAATACATTAGCTACAGGAGTTCCCTTCATGGCTCAATGGTTAATGAACCTGACTAGGATCCATGAGCATGTGGATTCGATCCCTGGCCTTGCTCAGTGGATTAAGGATCCGATGTTACCTTGAGCTGTGGTGTAGGTTGCAGATGTGGCTTGGATTTCATGTTGCTGTGGCTGTGGCTGGCAGCTATAGCTCTGATTCCATCTCTAACCCAGGAACTTCATATTGCTGTGGGTATGGCTCTAAAAAAAAAAAAAAAATTACAAACAGCTAATCTATTATTTACAACATAAAAGGCAGTTACCATTGATAAGCTCAACTTTCTAAAAGATAAAGATGTCTATGGTATGCATTGCAGTATCAACTATAACTTAGTGGTTTATTTTTTTCCTTGTGTTTATTTGGTTCTTGATTCAAAAGAATTGCATTTAATAGCTAGTTTATTAATTCACTAAGAATTTGTTGAGCTTTTATTGTATTCTAGGTTTTTTTCTCAATAGCTTAAGCCATTAAGAGGACTAAAATTAACCCTAGTTCTTACCTTGGGTTATGAATTCATGAATTAAAATCACTTTGAGAGTTTTCAGGGGATACTCTTTTTTGGCCCTGCCTATATGTGTTCTTATTTAGTAGGATAGGAAAGGTCCTAGGGGAGTAACTAATTTTAAAGTTTCCACAAGTGATTCTGATGAGCAGTCTTGGTTGAAAACCATGAAAACTACCACATGACCAACGTGTATTGTGTTTCTAAAGAGTGATGACAAATTTACTTCTTGATAACTGCCTCTAACGGGCAGCAAGCATATATCCTGAGAGAACCTGTTTTCATTTACCAACATTTGGATTTCAGCTATAGTATTTGTGACTTTAAATATACTAATTTGGTATGGTAAATTCTATAGATTTACTACTTTGTGAATGGTAGTGTGCGTTTTGGTTTTGGAGCCTTGGGAGTGCCTCTGGCATAGTATTCTAGATTATGATAAGTATTTCTACGCTCTTGTCTTTATTCTTCATGATTTTATAGGTGCTTATTTGAACAAGGAAATTGCAGCCCCTGCCCCATCCTTCTCTCTCAGTAGAGAGATATTCATGTTAGTGTTAGTGAATAATAGGAATTTGTGGTAGACTTAGAAAATGGAATTTTATTTCTGTTAAGCTGACACTGATTAGAGATACCTCTGTCTTGTCCACATTTCTAAAATGCAGTTTTTGGGTGATTGTGCCTTATCTGAATCAAGTTATAAAACCTCTCCATTTCTTTTCTCAAGGCATTTTGATTTTATAGAAAGGTATGGATGTTAGGTGACCTTGCCTCAGTGTCTACCTCTACAGAAGCACAAGCTTGGCTCATTTCCTTAAGCAGGTCCTCTAACTAAGAACCAAGTCCTCTAAGGTACCTAATATGTCAAGTGAAGATAATAAAAGTCAGCCTACCTCTTGCAAATTTCGGGATAATAAAGTGAGGTAGCATGTCATTGCTTTGTTGGGTAACATAGTGGTAAAATTTGACATTATAGATGCTAAGCTAAAGTATAGTCCTTCTTCTTCAGATAATCTGATAGTGGAGGAAGCAGTACAAGAGCTGAATTCCTTCCTCGCACAAGAGAACATGAGGCTTCAGGAATTGACAGACCTCCTTCAGGAGAAGCATCGCACCATGTCTCAGGAGGTACTTGACTAGATAGGAGGATGGCGGTTTCCACTGGTCTGTGGGGACATTGATTTGAATACTGAATGCTTTGAAGCTCGTCTTACTGTAGAAATCCAGTTTTTATATTAAGAACATACAGGGCAGGTTAAAGCAGCCAGCTCTGAGAAATCGAAAGGCAAGGAAAGGTTAAAGGAAGGAAATAACTGAATACTTTTCCTTGACTCTGCCTCTGTTTAAACAGACATTTTAGGATCTTAGTCTTTAGGAAGAAATACGATCATGGAGTTTCGTAAAACAACACAGAAAATCCCCAAATAATAAAGTACTCCAGATATAAAAAACCATGTACAGTGTTACTGAACAGTGCATTGGTAGAAACTCATCTGAGAATAGAGCAGTAGGAACTACTGCATTTGTAATGACCTATGAACATGAGGAATGTGGGTTTTCAGTCCAGACCTGGACACAAATAGCACCATGATGAAACCTTGTCAAGATTTGGGTTGTTACTTATTTATGTAAAATGATTGAGACAAAGTGATGTTAAGCCTTATAGGACTCTGCTGAAATTTGACCCATTTTGTGCCCCCCAACTCTTTGTGCTTGTTATTAAGTTAATAGTTACATCTACTTAGTGCCTAGCACTTAAGCACTTTATGAATTTTATCTCTAATGGTCAAATAATGCTCATCTTACTGCCAAGGAAACAGATGCAAAGAAATTGGTAACTGGTCAGGACACAGCCAAGAAAGAGATTGAACTGTGCTTTGAATGTAGGTTCACTTAACTTCAAAGCCCACGCTCTTTATTATGCCCTATTTCCTAAACTTAAGTGCCAAGGTACATGCTGGGCTGGTTGCATGGGAATCATCTGGGAAATTTATTTTTTTTTATTTTTTATTTTTTTGTCTTTTTGCTATTTCTTTGGGCCGCTCCCGCGGCATATGGAGGTTCCCAGGCTAGGGGTCGAATTGGAGCTGTAGCCACTGGCCTATGCCAGAGCCACAACAACGTGGGATCCGAGCCGCGTCTGCAACCTACACCACAGCTCACGGCAACGCCGGATCGTTAACCCACTGAGCAAGGGCAGGGACGGAACCTGCAATCTCATGGTTCCTAGTCGGATTCCTTAACCACTGGGCCACGACGGGAACTCCCTGGGAAATTTATTAATACAAGTAAATTCTCATCAGCCTTCAAAGGGATTAGAGTATAGTGGTGCTTATAAATAAATTGGAGTGTAGTAAAAAAAAAATAGGATAAATTTCTGTCATGTTTTAAGAAATAAACTGGGTGTCACCAAGATAAAAAAGTCTTCCTTTACCAGCCTTTTCCCAGATCTCTCTTGGTTAGCATCACTAAGATGGAGAGACACATTGCTTTGCTCAGCTGAGTTGATGTCCAAGATGACTGTTATGGCTGCCTGTTGCTGCCACCTGTCAGCTACGAGCTCACCTTAGTTGTCCACTGAAGTGCCTACACATCCTGTTTCCAACATGGCAGTTTCACGGTAGTTGGACTTTTTACATGGCTGCTGGTTTCTTCCAGGGAATGAGTGTTTTAAGAACACTAAACGGCCTTTCAGACATAGACTAGAAGTTATGTAGCTTCGTTTCTACTGGTCACTAAAGTTGACCCAGATGCAAGAGGTGGGGACAGTGACACCATTTTGATGAGAGGGCTGTCAAAGAATTTGGGGACCATATTTTAAAACTAACACAAGGAATATGTATAGATTAGTGTGAATATGTAACAGTTTTGTAATTAAAGTATTAAATATCATTAGCTGTATATGGCTCCTAAATAAGCAGAGAACAACATAGGTTTTTGTATCTTTATAACATCTGATTCTAGATTGCCCCTGGCTCAGCTTGAAAAAGAATGGAAGTTTCCCTTTCATTCTCTTTGGATTAATATGTGTGGGAATGTGGGAAGGGGAGGTTGGGGGTAAAGATAGTTGCCATGTGTGAGAGAGAGAGAGATACATACACATATGTATGTGTGCATATATATTTATATGTGTTTGAATTTTTATCTTCTAAAATATTTGGTAAAATCAAAGATAGTATCTTTTGTCTCTTAAAAAATAACATTTTCTGATGGGTTTGTGGTCTATCTAGGGAAATGGCGCTTCTTAGAGGGTGAAAAATTATTGAATCTTAAATCTTCTTTTCTTTGTTTGAGTTATCATATAGACTTCTGCAGTTTTCATGATTGTGACTGATCCAATACCGTTAAAAGAACCTGTGATTTCAAGTTTATACTCATGTTAGGAAGAGGATAAAGTTTCTTTTACCTAAATTTTATCTATAATGATGCATGAACAAAAGTTAATCTTGTGGCATTTAGGATATAAGGTATTCCTTTTCTGACTTAGTCTTTTTTTTTCTATATTTTTTTGAACACCTCTCTTTGGGATGTAGTTCTCCAAGTTGCAGAGTAAGGTGGAGGCAGCGGAGTCAAGAGTGTCTGTCCTAGAGTCCATGATTGATGACCTGCAATGGGATATTGACAAAATTCGTAAGAGGGAACAGAGACTCAACCGACACTTAGCAGAAGTCCTAGAGCGGGCAAGTGCTGTCTTATTCACAGTTTGGAAACTAGAATCATTTTCAGGCCTCTGCTCAGAGGGGATGGACTGGAGGATATCCCCCAAGTAGTAGTATTTGGGGACAAAACAGACTTCTTTGAAATTACTTTGGTTGTTGGACTAAAATTTTAGGGTCTCTCACTAAACAATCTATGTCTTCTCCGTAGGTGAATTCGAAAGGTTATAAAGTATATGGTGCAGGCAGCAGTCTCTATGGTGGCACAATCACTATCAATGCCCGGAAGGTAAAATCTTGGCTCTCTCAGGATGTGTTCTTTGGCCTGGTGTCAGGGTTCTGCTAGGTACTTAGGATTGTGTTCGCAAGAGGCAAGGTGGGGTTTTGCTAGAAGAATGGATCAGTAGAGATGGAGGCTTGGGAGAGGGGATGATTTATTCATTCATTTTCTTTATTCCTATTTTGCTATTTCCTCCTTTTCTCCAGTTTGAGGAGATGAATGCAGAGCTTGAGGAGAACAAAGAGTTGGCTCAGAACCGTCACTGTGAACTGGAGAAACTTCGGCAAGACTTTGAAGAAGTCACTGCCCAAAATGAAAAGCTGAAGGTAGGAGGCAAAGCTCTGAGGGGCAGTAAAACGAAACTTTTTGCTGATTAGCTCACACACATGTTGTGAACCATTATAACTTATGAGGGGAAAAAAAATGTAAGATTTTGTTGCTTTATCTATTTATTTAGTTGTGTATTTACTTAATATTTGTACCCTGCCATGAAAAGGATTTAAAGCTACCTGCAGAGATACACTGACTGAATCAAAGTGCTCTAACTTAGGAGTTATTGAGAAAAGTGAGGAGTAGGGTAAACTAGGCTGAGGATCCAAAATGTGCTGCATCCTGCGCTGCAGGTCAACGGGAGATCCTGAAAGAGGGATGGCGCAGCATATAAAACGTGAAAAGTGGGGGACCAGGAGGCACTCTGTTTCTCTGAACAAAGGCCCCTAGGCTTTAGCCCATAGGGCTTTTATTAGGGAAAGTGACCTATTGAGGTTAGTGAGCAAAAGCAGGCATAGGGAGTGTCGAAGCTATCTCTTAGTGAGATTTAGGGAGACTACTACCAATAAAAGTTAAAGGTGTATACATCTGGGATATAGTGCAGTTGCCTAAAGACCAACATAGTTAATGTATAAGCCCCTTATTTTATTTTGACAGGAGACCCTGCACTTTAGAACTCCATGTCGGCAAACATGCTTATCTGGCTTTCGCCATCACAAGCATTCCTTGGTTTATCATGCTTTTGCACTACCAAGTTTGCTTTCTGCAGAGTTCAGCAGTTCAGTGGTCTCCAATAAAAATGTATTTTAGAAACAGGGCTTGTATACCATAAATACAAGAAGCACATTCATACAGTAGGTAGGCCACTCCCATGTCAGTAATTGCCAAATGTAGGCCACAGAAATTGGCTTTGCAGTTTCTGCCAAAATAGAGAAAGAAACATGATCAGTGATCTTGTTGGTTTTCAGACCTGCCTATTAGAATTTTCTTTCCTTGGTTCTTGATTCTTGATTAGGGGGGTGGGGAGAAAATGGATTCTGAAGTCTTCCCATCCCTCTTTCAGTCAAAACCACCTGTCTTATATACTTTAATTTGTTTTTGGGTGTGTGTGTATGTGTGGGTGTGTATAAAAGATGTTTGAACCGAAAAAACAAAAAACAAAACCAAAATAACCTGAGTTGAATCAGTAAAGTGTTTGGGTAAACAGTTGCTTAGGAGAAACTTAAGTATTTTTGATGCCATATCAAAAATATTTTTCTTTGTGACTATCAATAAAGATAACAAGTTAGTGACTGGGGTCCTCAACTATGTTCTTAAACTGTATACTGAGGAATTTCATACTGCTCTTCCTTGTCCCTAGATCTCACAGATTTTATAGGGCTCATCTAGTGTCCTTGGATTTAGGTTAATACATGATATTAAACACATATCATTTAAAACAATTCTTGAAGGGAAGAATACAGGTACTAGGTACCACCTCTTGGAGGTCTAATTTAGTTTGAGATAGATTTTACAAAACTAAAGGCATAGGTAGATATATTTTGTAAAGCTTGTCTCAATTGCACAAGATGTCCATGAGCTTAAGATGTTATTTCCTTGCTGGCATCCAGGACACAGATACTGGATTCTGCTTCTGATTTTTCTTTTCTTTGGGCTCTCCTAAGGTGGAATTGCGAAGCGCAGTGGAGGAAGTGGTCAAGGAGACACCGGAATATCGCTGCATGCAGTCACAGTTCTCTGTCCTATACAATGAGAGCCTGCAGTTGAAAGCACACTTGGATGAGGCTCGGACCCTGCTTCATGGCACCAGGGGGACCCACCAGCGCCAAGTTGAGCTCATTGAGGTAATGGCCAAGTTTTGGTTTCTGTATATAAACTTTCTCCCTCATAAATTTTAGAATTTTATACCCTCATGCTCAGTTAATCTTTTATTCATTCAGCAAACATTTATAGCGTGGCTGTAGTTCTTTACTCTGCTACATGGTGGGCATCCTGCCGTCAAGGATAATACAATCTGGTGGGGAGAATAGTATCCTGTAGAATGCAGTGTGGTACAATGGAGTGCATCCAGAAGGTGCAGTGATAAAGGAGACAGAGTATCTGATATGACTATGAATTCCACCTGTGAAAAGTGAAGTATAAATCTTAAGGATAAATACAAGTTTACTGGTAGATAAAAATAGGAGAAGGTGTTCCCAGCAGTGACAATAGCAGATATAGAATAGTTTAGTATGGCTGGAATCTTATGTGCATGGAGGAGAATAGTGTATAGAAGCTGCATCACTGCTTACAGTCCATTAGATAGTATATGTAAATAGTTTTTTTAAGGCAGAAACTTTCAATCATGTGTTCACTTCTATATTTTCCATAGCCTCTAAGGTTATGTTTATAGTAGCTGGTCTTTTACTGTGTCTGCCAAATGAATTGAATTTAATATATCTTACTTTATTATTTATATACTGTTTTATTCTTTAGTTTTCCAACTAAATTGTAATATTCCTAGTGTTAGGGACCATTTCCTATATTTCTTCAGTCTTCTGCCAGCATTCAAACCAGTGTTTTGTAGCTGTCTGGTGCTGTTAAGTTTTGATTGAATTGAGACTTTTTAGAGTAATCGCTCTTTTCTTGAAATTTTCTTTCTTTTTTTTTTTTAGATCCTTATAGATAAAATTTAGGAAGTGTCATCATAGAATATGATACATAAATAGAATATGTTGGACAGAATAGAGTATGATGACATTTCCACATTAAGAATTGTTGATTGGCTCCTTCTCTGTATGCAGCGGGATGAAGTTAGTCTTCATAAGAAGCTGAGGACTGAAGTGATCCAGCTCGAAGATACACTGGCCCAGGTCCGCAAGGAGTATGAAATGCTGAGGATAGAATTTGAGCAGACCCTTGCTGCCAATGAACAAGCAGGTACAAGTAGTGTAGCTCCACCTACAGTTTGTCTGCTGCACATGCCTTCCTTGAAAGACACAGTGTGGTCACCGTTAGTACTAACTGGAGTGGAGAGAATCCTAAAAAACCTTAAATCAAATCTTATTCATTTTGGTTTACAGCCTGGGTGTTTGTTTTTCACCTCAGATTGGCCAGTTTTGTTTTCATCTTCTGGGAAGGAATCTTCTTTTTGGTAATTGTCCCTGTTTCTCAGAGGTCTCTCATATGCTTTACACTTTGTTTCCTTGTGCCTTTGCCCTTGTCACAGCTCTTCATAACTTTACCATTGCTGTATTTAAGGCCCCATAAACCGGGAGATGCGTCACCTCATCAGTAGCCTCCAGAATCACAATCACCAGCTGAAAGGGGAGGTTCTGAGGTATAAGCGGAAACTGAGAGAAGCCCAGTCTGACCTGAACAAGGTAACCAGGAGGAGTGGAATAAGTATTATCTGTTGTTAAGATTGCAAAGCTGTTTTAGAGTGAGAAAAGCAGTGTGGTTGTCATAAGTGTGTGTAATGCTTTCCTTCCCGCCCTCCTAGACTCGACTACGCAGTGGCAGTGCCCTCTTGCAGTCTCAGTCCAGTACTGAGGACCCCAAAGAAGAGCCTGCAGAGCTAAAACAAGATCCTGAGGACTTACCCACCCAGTCCGCTACCTCGAAGACATCTCAGGAGGAAGTCAATGAAATTAAGTCCAAAAGGGATGAGGAAGAGCGAGAACGAGAAAGGAGGGAGAAAGAGAGAGAACGGGAAAGAGAGCGGGAGAAGGAAAAGGAGAGAGAACGTGAGAAGCAGAAACTAAAAGAGTCAGAAAAAGAAAGAGATTCTGCTAAGGATAAAGAGAAAGGGAAACATGATGATGGAAGGAAAAAGGAAGCAGAAATTATCAAACAATTGAAGATTGAACTCAAGTAAGAGCAATGTTTAGAGTAACTGTTTCTGACTCAAAAGCTAAGGTTAGGATTTCATGCATCAACTGATTGGAATGATGACATAGCTTATTTAAAGTGTAACTAAATGTACAATTAATGTGGTCTTGATTCTTCATCAAATGTACAGCTACAATGGCCTGCATGGCTATCATGTGGTCTGGTTCACTGATCAGGTCTCAGTAAACCCTCTTGCTGTAGCCTTATTCTTTATGAATCCAGATGAAAGGGAGGAGTGTCATGATTAAAGTAACACTCATGAGCATTTTTGGAAATTAACTACTGCTGTTTACTAGATTTGGGCAGATTGTTGGCATTAATTGTAATTTAAATTATAGTAGATAGAATTGTATCACTATAACTTGAACAGTGTTGATTTCATTGCCTGTTAAGTAGTTTGCATATATGTCAGATCATTTTAAGAGATTTCTAGGAGGTTTACTCCCATAGGCATTCAAACAGTAAGACAGGCCTTTAAGTCAATGAAACACTGCCATAATTTGACATCTTTCCCCTTCTCTTCCTGCACAACCAGTAACTTTTCTGATAGAACAGGTTACTTTTTGCTCCCCACTGGTCATGGTTGAGCCTTTATTGGGATTTTGTATGGATTTGAGGGACCACTGTGCTAAAAATATTTGAACTTCTTTAGCATATAAAAGAATAGTTATGAGGCTTGAAAATTTAGTAAGTTTTAGTCTGTATCTAATGGTTAATCAATCACTCAACTATCAAATCAAGGATTAGCAGTTTATTTTTATTTTTTTGTCTGCACCTGCGGCATCTGGAAGTTCCCAGACCAGGTCTTAATCCATACTGCAGCTGCTGGCCTCTGCCACAGCTGTGGCAATGCCAGACCCCACTGTGCTGGGCAGGGGAATGAACCCGTGTTTCCGTAAAGATGATGTCGGATCCTTAACCTGCTGTACCACAGTGGGAACTCCTAGTTCATTTTAAACTGATTTTTTTCCCTTTTTAAATCTCTTCCTCTTCATCTCTTTAAGGTAAAATTGCCCCCCAAAGTGTAGTAGCAGTCATCTAAGTGATTTAAAATACATTCCTGAACCTGATCCCAGACCTAGAGCCTCAGTTTCTAGGAGTGGGGCCCCAGAACCTTGCTTATTTAAGAAGTACCACAAGTATTTTATAACTTTATATTGGAGAACTTGATCTGAAGGGAGAAATGATTATACAACTTACTTTCCTATACTTTTTGAGTATATCCAGAAGTCTCATGATAATCTGTGCAAGTTTTGTCTTTTAGATGTGTGATATAAAGTGTAAAGTAGAACTGTGGTAAAATATTTTGCACAATTCAAAATTCCCTTGCTCTGATGCCCTTTGTTTTCTCATTACACCATTCCCCTCTACCACCCTCATCATAGGAAGGCACAGGAGAGCCAAAAGGAGATGAAACTATTGCTAGATATGTACCGCTCTGCCCCAAAGGAACAGAGAGACAAAGTTCAGCTAATGGCAGCTGAGAAGAAGTCTAAGGCAGAGGTAATCTAGTCTGCCACTACCTATCATTCTGGTCAAAATCTTCATTTGTGGGATTTTCCTTCACACTTCTGAAGGCTGTAGTTTCTTTATTTTTAAAGTTAGTGTTTAAAATTCAACCTTTTCTTCCCTTTCAAAGACCATCTAAAATAGAGATTTCCAGGTTTTCCACTAGGTGGTAAGGTATATCCGAATTATGGGGTAAAGGAGTAGTCTTTTCAAACTTTTTGTTCCCCCATTTGCCATATAAATCATTATCATGATGATTTTCTTTTTCTGACTATGTTTGGGAAGAACGTTGTATTCTTTTAAAATTTAGAGGCCTAGAAAAAAAGCGTGAGACCTACCATTCCAAGAAAAGGTACATGTGCACTCCTCAAAAATGCTGCCTATGGAAGAAGCGTGTGATGTTGAAATGGAGTGATGTTAGAAGATCAAGGGTTGTGATGTGGTGTGCTAGCATATCATTTATCTCCTTTCATAATTCCATAAAGGTTTCTTTGGTGTTATGGGCCCTCCATCTGTGCACAGTATTAATTAATTTTTGAAATTGTATTACAGCTTTTTTGGTTTTCTTTTTGTATGATTTCTTTGCTCCTATAGTTGGAAGATTTGAGGCAAAGACTTAAGGATCTGGAGGATAAGGAGAAAAAAGAGAATAAGAAAATGGCCGATGAGGATGCCTTGAGGAAGATCCGAGCAGTAGAGGAGCAGATAGAGTACCTGCAGAAGAAGCTGGCCATGGCCAAGCAGGTGGGGATACTTTCTTTTTCAGTAGATGTTCCTTGACAGGTAAGTTATTGACAGTGAAATTTGCCTTATTATCCAAATCTTTTTTTTTTCTTTCAGAGTTGGGGGTAATATTTTTTTCTCCTTTTCATTTGTTTTTGCATTGAATTCTCTCATCCTTCAGTTATTTTGTTTTATATTTGTGAGGAAGGAAATTTATTTTTATTTTCAAATGGATAACCAGTGATTGAAATACTGTCTATTAAGAGAGCTTTCTGGAATCAGAGGATATAATGAATATAATAGTTTATAAAAAGATATAAAATCTTTTATGCATTATGATTATAAATATTTGGAACTAAGATAAACGTGTCCCCCAAATAAATAACCAGTATGTTAACTGTGGTGGTTTCTGGATCATAGAACTATACGGACTTGTCCCCTTCTCATAAGGAACATGTATTTCTTCATTTTTAAGTCCCACTGAATTTTTTTTTTTTTGTCTTTTTGCCATTTCTTGGGCCGCTCCCGAGGCATATGGAGGTTCCCAGGCTAGGGGTCCAATCGGAGCTGTAGCCACCAGCCTACACCAGAGCCACAGCAACGTGGGATCTGAGCCGCGTCTGCAACCTACACCACAGCTCACGGCAACGCCGGATCGTTAACCCACTGAGCAAGGGCAGGGACCGAACCCGCAACCTCATGGTTCCTAGTCGGATTCGTTAACCACTGCGCCAGGACGGGAACTCCCCCACTGAATTTTTTAACATTTGATAATAAAGATACAAAAAAAAATGTATGGAAAAACCATGTATGTTCACTGTTTTAATGGTAAATTGATCATTAAATATTTTGAAAAGAGGAACTTTATTAGAACCTATATACATTTCTTTTGTAAAAAGTGGAGCTTTGAATACAGATCAGTTAATGAGCATCAGACCAAAAATCAAAGCCAGTGACTTCAGATAATAGAGCTTCTTCTGATTTGAGGGCTAACCTAGTGATAAAACTAGGCTTTTTAAAACTAAGTCTCTCCTCACTATGTTAATTTATTTCTTAATGAATAGTGGGAAACTTTAGTTTCCTATGCACATTTCTTTGGAATTAGAAGGTTCTATTAAAATGAATGTTCCATTCTTGGTGGGAATGTAATTGGTGCAGCCATCATGGAGAATAGTATGGAAGTTCCTCAAAAAACTAAAAATAGAGTTGCCATATGATCTAGCAATCCCACTCCTTGCATATATCTGAACAAAAGTGTAATTCGAAAAGATGCATGTGCCCCTGTGTTCATAGCAGCACTGTTTACAATAACCAAGACGTAGAAGCAACCTAAATGTTCATCAACAGAGGAATGGATAAAGATGGGGTGCATATATATAACAATGGAATTTACTCAGCCATACTAAAGTATGAAGTAATGCTGTTTGCAGCTGTGTGGATGGACCTAGGGATTATACTAAGTGAAGTGAGTCAGAAAGAGGAAAACAAATACCATATGATACCACTTATCTGTGGAATCTAAAGTGTGACACTGGAGTTCCTGTCGTGTCACAGCAGAAACGAATCAGACTAGGAACCATGAGGTTGCGGGTTCGACCCCTGGCTTCACTCAGTGGGTTAAGGATCCAGTGTTGCTGTGAGCTGTGGTGTAGGTTGTAGATGCTGCTCAGATCTTATGTTGCTATAGCTGTGGCGTAGGCTGGCAGCTGTAGGCCCAATTCGACCCCCTAGCCTGGGAACCTCCATATGCTATGGGTTTGGCCCTAAAAAGCAAAATAAAATAAATAAGTATGACACTGATGAATTTATCTATGAAACAGAAACAGGCTCACTGATGTAGCGAACAGACTTGTGGTTGCAAGGGGGAGGATTAGAGTAGGAATTTGGGACTAGCAGATGCAAACTATTAAATATAGACTGGATAAACAACAATGTCCTATGGTATAGCACAAGGAACTATATTCAGTATACTATAATAAACCATATTGGGAAAGAAAAAAAAATAACATGATTCTTATTTTAGGAGGAAGAAGCTCTCCTCTCTGAGATGGATGTCACAGGCCAGGCCTTTGAAGACATGCAGGAGCAAAATATCCGTTTGATGCAGCAGTTGAGGGAGAAAGATGATGCAAACTTCAAGCTCATGTCAGAACGTATCAAATCCAATCAGATCCATAAACTGCTAAAAGAAGAGAAGGAAGAGCTGGCAGACCAGGTGTTGACTCTCAAGACTCAGGTGACTAGAATGAATAAAGCTTTCCAAAATTCTGTTGAAGAGGGCACTTTCTACGTGAAGATAAATGTAAAAGAATGATTATTATGGCATTTTTTGTAAAAAGGAAAAACCCTGAAGCCCTAAAAACTAAACTTACATGATTAGGGAACTGATAAATAAAATACATATCCCTACAGTGCAGTACAATACATCTGTTTAAATAATTACGGATCTGCTAATATGGAAAATGTGTAAAATATATCATTGAGGGATTTGTTTGTTTA